>NC_083238.1:18854765-20323099 GCF_032191835.1 Heteronotia binoei | reverse complement strand
ACAGAACAAATTCTTTAAAAAGCAGTAATTTATTAAAACATGGTACAACATAATTTTTGCCATTTTTTTCTGAAATAAGGGTAGCAAATGATTCATGAGGAAAAATGAAATATAACTCCCTGTCAGTTCAATAGATCAAAGATTTACAGCTTCTCGACTTGGACAGGAAAAACTCAGCATGCATAAAAATGAATTGCAAATCAGTTAATTGCAGAGATGCAAAACTAAAAGCATCTCAGCGGTTCAGTAAAATAAATTCAACCGCACCGATTACTGGGGAGCAATTTTGCATTTATGTTCAAGGACAACCGAGGAGAAATTGAGGGAATCTTGCCTTTTGAAACAATGAAGGCACTTCAAAACAGTTTACTCCCAAGTCAGTGGACTTTCATTTGTGTCCGTTTCAATGTTAGGAGTTAATTACATTTATAACCCTTAGACAAACCGTTTAGGATACCTTGCTTAAGACAGGATCAGATATGTCTTGTTCAGATGGCAGAGGAGAAGTAGTCACAGGAAGATATGCCTTTCCACTTCATGAAACAAAGCCCAGGGCTTCCCATAATATTTTAGCCAAACAGCAGCATGTACAGCATGTCATACACATCATGCAAAAACAGATGTTATTTCAATGTTACAGCTGTTCAATAAGAGATAATTCTCAGAATTCCACTTTAAAACTTTTAAGGGACAGGTAATATGTGCATTTGACTTAGTATCAGTACCCAGTGAAAGCCTGGGACGGGTTAGGATGCAAAATTCAAGCGGAGCCAACACAAACCAAAATACAAATTCATACTGCAGAAAACAGATTCTCTCTGCAGTTCTGTCCAAACCCACTTCAGTAACCTAATACATATCTAGAAAAGTTACAGGTACGTTAAAGGTGGCAAAGAACCATTTAGCACCACTTATAAAAAAAAAAAAAACAGTCAGTAACCACTGACAGTTCATGGAAAGCAGAGACACTTGCAGGGAGAGAAGACCTGGATTTCTCCTAAATTAGTTGCGTCTCTCACAGATTTGAGTGAAATATTGATTCTGGATGGAAGCCTACTGCCTTCTGATCATAGCACCTGTGCAAATATTGTACAGCATGAATGCTCTCGTGGCTCTGTATACGTTTCATGCCTCCAGTGGCTAATTGGGGGGTGGGGAAGAATGAAACTAAAAGGGTAGGGGGGAGGGTAAGCTTAAGAGGCCCTTCATTTTCAGTGGGAGAGAAACAGAACTCGTTTAGTGGCAAATGGACATCACTAGAGATGTTTCTCTCTTTTATAATTCCCTCCAATCAAATGCAATCAAGTTCAGATTCGATGTGGGAATTCACTCTACACACTGCTGCTGAAATGCTAACATTGCTGTGATATTTCCAAAGCTTGTTGGTAAAGCTGACGAGTCTTATTCCCATATGTTTTGAGACTTATATCTTGGAGAGAGCCCCACCGCCCCTCCTCAAACACATACATACATTTAAATTTATCCTAAGTGTTATATACCTAGGTGGGAAGGGTATCTAACATATTCACAAGAAAATATGGCAAAAGAGGATTCTGATACATCGTCAATAAAGGCACATGTTTGCTGGCATGCTGCCCCACATAATAAGGATTCTGTAAGCATGTTCTTAAGATGCATCGATTCCATAATGTTCTGGCCTCCAGTAACACAACACTAGCGCTATAAAAATTTGTACACAGACAATGCAAAATCTCTGCTACAATAACAATTAAAAATCATAGAAACCCATGATGTACGTGTAAATTTGGCACTATAAAGGAATATAAATTTGCGTTTAAAAACTTTTAAATGCTCTGCAGGTTTGCTGACAATGAAAACATATAGCGTTTTCTTCCTGTCAGAACATTTATCAGCACTTGGCAACTCTGGGCTAACCTGACACGTAAGATGATCAAAACGGATTATGTAATCTTTTCCATTTATTCCTATTGATTTTAGTCTTGATAAAAATTCATCAGCGTGGGGCTGGGAACATTTTTGCCTTAAGAGGTTTGGTTGACTAAAAAATAAATGAATAAAAATCCACCCTGGTAACAACAACTGGTTGGCTATGTCCCCTATAGTGAACAACAACAACAAAATACAACATGGCAATGGAATAGTATTTCAGCAACATCCAATGTTAATTCTGCAAGATAAGGCTATCTGTATTTTAACTCCTAATTCACCCTACCAGATATAGAATTAAGGCCAGTCATTCATATCATCCTTTAAAATTTACATTAATCCTGTTTTAAAAACTTCTTTTACCATAGAAAAAGGAGGGGGTGAAATAATTCAGGGCTAATCAACTTTATTTCTGTAATGGCTGTAACATCAAAATGCCAGTGAGTGGACCATTTTAATCAGTTTTATTGATTCATGCTTTCAGTTCTTATTCAGTTAAAAACAAGGCACATTAAATACATCCTCTTATTGCTCTATAAATGCATGCAGCTCATTCTGTATATCAAAAGTAATAAATAATGACAATAAAACACCAAGACAGATATAAAAATGACAACCCAGGCTCAAACACCATATTTAACAGTCCAGTCTAGAACAATAACCCAACACAATACATAAAAGTGGCAAATGTAAAAACATTTGAGTGTTCAATGTACATATGAGTGTACATGCATATATACACATACACATCAAAATACAATCTGCTATGGGCTTTATTCATTTTCTTTCTTTTAAAAAAACACAGTAGTATTCCATATAATTAAAACAAAGCGAAGAGTAAAATGCCAGAAGTATGTTATAGTGACCATACATTCAAAATGACAATCTTCTAAAATAGTAAAAAGAGGGATGTCATGTAATCAAAGTAGTTCTCCGTTTCTCATTCTGCTGAATCAAGCAGGCATAAAATGATGCGGATAGGTTCTTTCACTGCTTGTACAAAGTAGCAACACACACTTAACCACAAAAAAAAAAAAAGAAAGCAAGGGAAAATTCAGCTTGAATTCAGAATGACCAAACCAACAAAATGGAAAGCATGCATATAAACCTTGACAAAAATTCAAGCTTTTGGTAGAATAAATTGGCAGCAAAGGAACAAAACAAGGATGGATTGACTAGCTTGGAGATAGGCATCACTAGGCAATGCTGAAAATGGTGTATTGACATATACCAGTCTGGAGAAACTGTTCTAAACGGTGTTTTAACCATAAAAATACAAAGTATTAATTTCTTCCTCAAGACGCTTTAACATTTATTACTCCCCTTGTCTTCCTGGGTAAGTCAGATGGAAGAGAAATGGCTTGCAAAAAACTGACAAAAGCATAGATGAGGCACAGACATACCTCTGGATCCCAGTTCTAATGTTTTCTCTAAAGAGGTACAAGGCAGGATCTAAAATGCCCCTTGTTCAGAGTGGTGGTGCATATAAAATATTGCCCGTTTGTTGGCATTTGAACATAATGGTCATTCAGTCCTTGATTGCCGCAAAATTGGCTGTTAGATTGTTCCTTGTGAGAAGAAGAAATATCAACTCGGATAAAACTAATTCATGGAGATGAAACCTGCGACATGCTAATCATACCGAGAAGAAACTGTCAACAGAGCCATGGGAACCCAATTCTTCATGGTTACAAGGAGACCACAACAAGTCAAGTTTGCCTTTGTATTTCTCATCAGTCTGAAGTATATAAGGCCCAACTTAACATGGGAATTTGCTAGAAGCTTTTTAGAACACAGTCGTCAATCATTTTACTTAGACTTGGTTTCCATATTCAATGTGGACTGAAATCTAACATTTCTAGCTTAGGTTACTAAGAATACGAGGAAAATATCACCATTATATTATTTCTAGTGGATGTCCTAAGTACTGCATACAAGCTATTTCTACAGGGGAAATATATTTTTGGACAGAATACTTAACAAGGCACCCTGGGTCCTGCCTTTAATATATTTTATTATATATGCATAAACACAGTTTAGCCTACCGTTTCTAAATTCTTCTGAAAGCTGGTTCCCACATTTTCTCATTTCCATATGGGAAAGATTTAAGCCTGCAAGCACCAAATTTCCCTATCATGCTTTTAAAAGCCCAGCAGACTTGCAAGAACATCCCCCTTAAATTAAAATTATAATGTGGATAAAAGCCCGTAGAGGCAAAGAGATTCACCAGTAACCTGAAGTCTTACACCTTTCTTTTAAATCATCATTTTATTGTCCAAACATCAGGAGTGAAGCTTCCACTTGAGCTTAGTGATGTCATCCAACTTAAAAGCAAAGAGAAAGATGCCTAAGATGAGCCTGTGTTTGAAGGAAATAATTAAAATAGGACAAGCCACCTTAGTATTTATTCAGCAACATCTAGCTCAGTGCTTTTTTGCTTAACCAAACCCCGGAGTGGGACACTAGAATAATTTCCCATTTTGCTTAGTTTGTGCAAGATGTACAAAACACTCAATCAATCAGTACAGAAGCATTTGTTACAACCTCTATGGAAATGGCATCAGAAAAAGGAACGCACGACTAAACTTCAGCGCTTGTTACATAGGGAAAAGAACAGGGATTGAACTTCCAGTCTTCTTACTAGCTTTTTTCCCCATGGTGGAGCATGGATTCTTTATGTGTTTCAAGCCTTGCATTCTCTTAAGTGTGCTTTTTGGAAATCCATCTGTAAATCATAGCTGCTGAGCAGGACATAATCACCTAAATGTGCAGCTAAATCCCACCGATTTCAGTAAGACTTAACCATGTTTCAATTTAACTGAATTATGACCAGTATGTCCTCTCACCCAAACACAATTAAATGTCACTGTGATTCCTTAGCAGTGCACTCACCTGTATTTTGGATGGTGCTCATCAATAAACCTTAGATTTGAACATCATTATAACTCCCCAGTGACAAATCATTCCCTTTCTTATGACATGCATGTTTTTTCTTAAGAGCCTTGTAACAATGAAGAATGCTGCTAATCCCAAAGTTTTAGGTGATATGCCTTACGCCATGGACTTCTTTGAGAAAAGTGTGAGTCTGTGTGTGTGTGTGTGGGGGGGGATCCAGAGATTTAACAAAGAGGGCTGTGTATAAGACACTAGACTAATGCTAGCATCTTTCCCTTCTGAAAAGAGGCCAAGTTAACTACAAGAGCAGCTTGAAGCTATATAAAGATTAGAGATTGTTGTTGCTCTTGTGCAAATAGCGAAAAAACAATCTTTGCACAGCAAATGAACCCACATTCGTGCAAGGTTTCCACCTAGATCTCCCGATGTGGCTTCGAAATGCAGCCATAAGGCAGTGAAGATCCATTTGGATTAGCCTGGAAAATAAGCACCCATTTGAAAATTCACTACGTCTTTTTTCTTATTGTATTAGAAATTCTTGCCCACCCAGAAAGCAGAAGTTTACACCCAGTTTCAGCAGGGCACGTGAGCGCAGCAATCTATCCACAGGAAACTTAAGAAGGGAGGGGGCAAACTATACCAAGGCATTTTTTCCCCTTAATAATTGCTCAATGACAGACAAACCATGCAGAGGAAGAGAAACATCTGAAACCGGTGGAATGTTCTTCAGCATCAACAAGAGGGGAGCTTCATGGTATCCACCATTCTGCAGCACCCAAAACTCACAGTCCGCCACAACTCCGATCCACTGAAATTGCATTACGCTGATGGATATTCTCTTCAGCCCTTTTCATAAGCACAGCAAGCCGGCTGCCGGAGACATATCCTTTCTGAACAGCATTCATGAGCTAAAGAAAAAAAGATTGAGAAAATATTAATATCACCTTTGATTTCCACCTACCCCAGGCAATTGTACAGAAATATTTGCCTTTAAAGAATCTAGAGAGGTTGTACTTAACCACCAAAGAAACACTTCCAAGTGCCATGCCTAGAGATGCTCAGCAGCCTATGATGGAAAAGGACACTAAAAATCACTCCCTTTTTTTTGTGGTTGTAATTCAGGTGCTAGGAACCTTGCAGATATCCATAAGAAAACAGAAACACTGGGAGCTGAGAGGCCAATGGAATGAGTTGTGTTCTGGAAGAATGAAATCTCACCTCTGCCATAGACAAAGTCACAATATACAGATAGTTTTGACCTACCTTACAGGGCTGCTGTATGGATTACAACACAAAAACGTGCATGAAACGCCTGGAACACTGAACACCCTAAAGAAATGCTATGCTATTATTGTACTACTGTCATGTTTATAAAACAAACTATGTATCTCTATCACTAATATTTTTACTACTACCATTGACTTGTACAGTTTGGTACTAGCAAGCTGCTGTTGGTTTATGCATTACTTCTCTAAGGAAGAAAAAGGCAGAAGCCTGCATGCCTAAATATCATTTATGCTAGGTTTTTGCTCATGTAACATCTTTATGACAGCAAACGCTACAAGCCATATGTTCGTTGTACTATTCTGACTTCTTTCTCAAGGGCCAAAGCAGAGATGAGTGAACAATTTGCAAAACATTATATTTAGCTATGAATTTAGCTTTTTCCCCCTCTTGTTTGTGCGCAATCAAGAATTCCTCCAGGATATCTTTTTTTTATTTGATTATTTCTGACTTTTATGTTAACTCCTCGGATTGCCTGAAAAACCACTGTCGAGTATTTATTTGAAACCTTCTGGCTATTTGTGATTGGCCAGGGCGAAGCGCACATGCTCCGCCTGGGAGGCTAGACCAAGACCAACGGATGCAGAATCTTTCTTTTAAAATGAGCATACGGGAGTGTAAGATGCAACAGCAGTGTCTCACTGCTGCTCAGGGCGTCGTAAAATTCATACGAGACTGAAACTCTTAAAAATGACACATATACTGGAATAATTAGAGAACGAGAGTTTGCCCAGCCAGGTTAGAGAGGCCAAGAAACAGAGACACTCTGGAAGCAGTTTTGTCTTTCAGTACACTAGTTGCATGCACTGCTACCCTCTCGTTATGTTGGATTATATTTTCAGGCATGTTTACTTAGGGAATTAAAGAAATGGTAGGCAATTTTGCCGATTTCAATTGAAAACGTAAACAAAAAAAAAGGATGAATGCATCCCGTTTATTTTACCACTGTTAAAAAAAATTCCTCTGTTCATACATCTTAGTAAGAAAAAAAAATGTAATGGCCCTTAATGCATGCTAACATAGGCAAAGTTTTTATAAAGTGCCACCGGTAAAACAAAAAAGTACTTTTATGTAGTGTATTTATTTGTTTAAAATATTTCTATCGCACCTTACTCTCCTTGGCCTAAAGGGCAGAGAACAATGCGGCAACCAGAATGTGCAGTCTAATTAACATAATTAAAATGTACTGAAGTAAAAAAATTTTGGGAAATCAGATTAAGATCCTACAAAATCACAACAGGTTAAAGTGAACTAGCACGGGACTAGACTCACTGTGGGTTAATTTGTTATTGGAAATCATCTGTTCGTGAAGTGGACAGATAGATAACATACTATCTATAGGACCAGTTAAATAGCTTCACTAGACTTATTCAATGAACTGTTTCTTATTTAATTCCATGCTGCTAGTCAAAAATTGCATATTCCTGCACATGGAAAGTTCATACATCAGTCAGAGCAGGGCTTTACAAATCTCAGGTGCCAGGGCGCCTAGAAATATAACTCTGGTGCCTAATATTTTTAGCAATGATTTTCTTGTAGTGTCTCACTGAGAAGTACAAAGTTTATTTATCACTGCACATCAGAATGTTTCACTGTATGGCATAAAAGCATAAATGCAAGAAGTTCTTGTTAAATTTACACCATTCGATTAATTTCTTAAACCAATTTTTTATTGGCTCCCAATATTCAATTAAAGGGAGTTTTTAAAGTGATAATGGAATTACCAGAAACAGGGGAGAAGCTAGGTCAAACTTAGGGGTTTGCTTTTTATTGTAGCCATGACAACCAGGGCAATCCCTATATTTATTTCTATACAACACTTTTGTTGTCGCTTTACTAATGCGAGGAACGGTGAAGAGGTAAGGATCACGTTTTGTAGCAGCAATTATTAGAACACATGGCAATTCAGATACAAAACTCTGAGGAGTGAAAAACATGTCTGGCTTCTTGATTCTTGCACTGGCTTCTACAGCCAAAGAAAACCTGTCAAGGCTTGAGCTAGAAGCCTGGACAGAGCAGGGAAATTTTGATACATGAACACTATCAAAAGAAGTGATCTTTAGATCACACATTTTGAATTAGCAGTCCTGCAAGGCGACACTCCCCAGTATTTCTTGTTCAGTATCAAGGATGCAGTTGCGAACATTTCCCAGACTGCTGCAAGTAAATATGATGAAGAGAGCTTTGACTCTCAAAAAGCTTATAACCCAGAAATCTTGTTGGTCTCTAGAGGAGCTACAGGGCTCAAATCTGGGATATTTAAAGCAGCCAAGAAAGCCTTAAAAATACAAAGAAATCAGGAGGCTACCCATTTTAGAGAAGAAACCCATAAAAAACACCTAGAATTAAATCCCAACCTTTATAATACAAAAAAGGAGGTTTACTATTAGCTACCAAAATTTAAAAAAAAAGAAAAAAAGACTTAGAATGATTTAAACCACAATGAAGGGTTATATGTTTCTCCCTGCTTCCTCTAAAAATACATCTGCTTGTGTAACTTAAGCTACTATGTTTGAAATGGTGAATACATGTTACTATTTTTTTTTTAAATAAATGCTGGACACAACCAGAGAAAATTTCCACATTTAGATTCAACAGTGCTCTTATCTGCAGCCCATCTCGAGAGAGACAATTACCATTTCCCTTTGCCTTGATCTTGTTTGTTTAACTTGACACAGTGAAGAAAGGGCTGGCGTTGACCAAAATCCCCTGCATTAATTTATCTCATGTTCTGCATTCATCATTGCCACAGCGGCAGGAAGAACCTGGCAGTCATTTGAAATATCCGACCAAGAGCGGCTGTGCAAAAAACAAACCTGGCTAGCAACAAATAAACTGTTCGCATGAAAGGAGTCAAAAGGAAATGCTACAGGAATGTCTTTAAAGCCTTCAATTTTGTATTTTTGATAGCATTTTTATTTTTTAAAACGTATGCAGATGTCTAACGTCTTTTTCACTCCTGCTCCTAAAAAATTATGCCCTTGTATTTTTAGAGCCAACTGGCAATTCACAGGACATTTCAGATGTTGTGGCCACCACGTGGTTTGGCCATCAGGAAAACACTGCATATTTAGGCAGTCCCCCCTTTCTTCACATGCAAAGGTTTTCTTCTTTCACTGTCTGTAGTAATTGCAGTGACTGACCAAACAGGAAGTAGCATGGTATAGCTGAGTTTGATTCCCTACTCCTCCACATGCAGCTGCTGGGTGACCTTGGGTCAGTTAACAGTTCTTTCAGAGCTGTTCTCTCAAGAGCAGTTCTTGAAGAGATTTCTCAGCCCCACCTACCTCATAGGGTGTCTGTTGTGGGGAGAGGAAGGGAAGAAAATTGTAAGCCACTCTGAGACTCAGAGTGAAGGGCAGGGTATAAATCCAATTTCTTCTTCTTCTTACTGCTAACTAGAGCCTGCCACCAAACCAATAATCCACTTGGAACTTATCCCTTACATGGATAACAGATCTATCAGTGGCTACTAGTCATGGTGGCTAAAGGGACCCTCCACATTTAGAGGGGATTCTTCATAATTAGAGGCAGTAAACTTCCAGTGCTAGGAAGCAACATAAGGGGAAGGCCTTGACCTCTGCGCCCTGTTGTTGGCTCTCCAGAGTAACTGCTTGGACACTTTGTGAGACAGGGTTGTGGACTAGACAGCCCCAACTAATTTGATCCAGCTGGGCTCTAAGCTTGCTTTTGTTATTGTTCGGAGGGAAACCGTGGTTGCAAAAACTAGTTTGCCCATTTTGGAATCACAGAAATCTGTGGCTATTTGGGACCAGAAAGCAGAGGACACCTTCAAATGTATGGAAAGGATGGAGCACATACTCCTATTTGTGACAGCCAAAGTATGGTTTAGGCATGTCATATGAACTGAGCCATGGTACTATAGGGATATCAGTGTTAGTCCAATATGCAAGAGGCTAAAGATATGTGCATCTTACAATAAAGAGGTAAAGGCAGTCCCCTGTGCAAGCACCAGTCGTTTCCGACTCCAGGATGATGTCGCATCACGACGTTTTCACGTCAAGACTTTTATACGGGGTAGTTTGCCATTGCCTTCCCCAGTCATTTACACTGTACCCCGCCCCCCCCCCCCCCAGCAAGCTGGGGACTCATTTTACCAACTTAGGAAGGATGGAAGGCTGAGTCAACCTTCAGCCGGCTACCTGAACCCAGCTTCCGCCGGGATCGAACTCAGGTCGTGAGCAGAGCTCGGACTGCAGTAGTGCAGCTTACCACACTCTGTGCCAACTGCTTTCTTTATGACAGTGACTTTGAGATTTTTTTTTCCACTAAGGAAGTTCAATGTCATTTTTTTCCCTCCATATATGAATCAACCAATGCCTTGATTACATCTATATGTCTCTACAAGGCAAAAGTTGGTAGAATTTGGGTAAGGTCAGTGTTCTCACGGCTATCTGAATCACCCAAGCGTCTGTCACTGAAGTCAAAAGGGCTGTGGATCAAGCCCTTTTGAAAGAACTGCTGTGAAATTCTGAAGTTATCTTGAAACAGAATTCTATGCCATGCTGCTGAAAGGGCATATATTATGCAACCCAAAGGGACGACGTGGGCCCCCAACAGTTGCTTCTCCTACACATAAGAGATACAAAACCTTATGTGGATCTTCTGAAATTGTTCCACAGGGAATTTCAGATGCTCCCAGTTCATGCATTATTCTTGTACTGGTTGTGGAAGTATTTCATCAGTAGAACGTTGCTAGTATGGCTCCACTTAATATGCTACTACTTCCGGTAGTATGCTACTACTAGCCGGTTTGGTGTAGTGGTTAAGTGTGCGGACTCTTATCTGGGAGAACCGGGTTTGATTCCCCACTCCTCCACTTGCACCTGCTGGAATGGCCTTGGGTCAGCCATAGCTCTGGCAGAGGTTGTCCTTGAAAGGGCAGCTGCTGTGAGAGCCCTCCCAGCCCCACCCACCTCACAGGGTGTCTGTTGTGGGGGAGGAATGGAAAGGAGATTGTGAGCCGCTCTGAGACTCTTCGGAGTGGAGGGCGGGATATAAATCCAATATCTTCATTCACCTCACAGGGTGTCTGTTGTGGGGGAGGAAGGTAAAGGAGATTGTGAGCCGCTCTGAGCCTCTTCGGAGTGGAGGGCGGGATATAAATCCAATATCTTCATCTTCTTCTAAAGAAGGTGCAACAATAATTAGGATCCAAAAGAAGTTTTGCTGTGGACGCCTATAACTTCCTGATGAAAATGTATCTTCAAGAGATGAAATAACGTCTGGGCTTTCCCTATGTAGAAAGAAGTAAATGCTGCCTAACTATGCAGGCATGCCACAGAGGCAATGTATGCACCCTCTTGGATACGACGCCTTGCACATCCAAACTTTGCAGCATGACTGCCACATGCAAAGTTCAGGGCTGATTTTATACTGAAGGATCCAGCAGTCCCGATGAGAAACAAACAGCAAGATGACGATTGGATATGGGAAATGACGTAATTATTCTGCAAGTAACTGGAACAATTTCCCATGCACACAAGCCTCTTCTTCAGCTCTCGTATATCATCTCATCCAAACCCACATTAAGAACATGTTAACAGGATAAGAGATGGGGTATAACATTTTTAACAAGCAAGCAAAACCCCTCTGGTGTTTTCATGTACATATATGGCATGAAAGATATCCTGCAGATAATTTCTGCATTAGGCAGCCATTACATTATTTTCTACTCATGGAACTCTTGCCTCTCACAGCACAACCAGAAATTCAGTATCAGTGGAAGCTCTATTCCTCTTTTGTATCTTTTTTTTAAAAAAAAAAAACCCTGTTATCTGATGGGCGTATAAAAAGTAGGACCTCAGAAACCATATGGGCTGGCCCCTTCCACTACATGAGGAAAACTCATATTCAAAATCCCTTCTGAAATTCCTCACTTGGCAGAAGAGAAAATTAGGATCCAATGCTATCTCCTTTAAAAGTAAAAAAAATATCTCTGTTAGAAAATTATGCTGATTCCAACCAATGTTCCCCCTAAGCTGCAGAATCTTGTGAGCAAAAATTCTGCTTTATGAGCTACTGGTATAAAAGTTGTGAGCTACTAGCATTAAAGCTGTGAGCTACCGCATAAATTATTGTGCTCTGGGGTCAATTTTCCTGAGCTAAGACAAAAATTTGTGAGCTGGAAGCTAAAAATCTGTGAGCCAGCTCATGCTAACTCAGCTTAGAGGGAACACTGAATCCAACTTTGGCAAATTCCTTGCAAACTCACATTTGGTCATGACCTCCAATGAACTGGCTCTGAACACCAACTCAGAAGCCTCAAAAGTGCCATAAATATGGCCTGGAGAAGAGGGAGACCCCTGCATGATAGATGACTTTGCTGCATATGTCCCAGAGCCTACCTCAGAGAAATCCACAGTTGAGGCTCCTCCTCCAGAACTTCCCTCTGTTCCCACAGACCCTGGGGCAAATAACTGCCAGCCTATGACTCCCAAGCCCACCAGGATCTGCCTCAACCAAGAAGGCACAGCAGCCAGCTCATGCTGCGATAGCTGAGAGAAGGCACAGTGCCAGGTTAGCAACCTATACACCACCTGTAGAACCTGACTAAACCTGGTTCTTCACAGGATTCTGGCCTAATTAAGACCAGTTCCAAAAACTGCCTCCAGAACAGCTGGGACTCCTTTTCCTCTCCATCTGCAGACACTCCCATTTCAAAAGGAACATGTCATACCTGTGCTAGTCTTCCAGTGGGAAAACATATTAAATATTCTGGTGCAAACAAAAATAGTGCTAATGAAAGTAACTATTTATGAATTTACAGATTACAAAATAATCATGAGAAATTTACAGATTACAAAATAATCATGAGCCCTGAGTCCGCTTGTGGAGAGGGCGGGATAGAAACTGAACGTAATAAATAAATAAATAAATAAAAAATAAAATACAGTCCAGATACTTTAAGCAATAGCTTTCTATTGCAATTCTATTCCTGCAGGAATAAATGAGAGGATGACATTTTAACCAGTGCTTGCTGGTTTAGGTTTAAGAAATGGACATTAGAATTAGTTGGGATAAGTACAAAATCATAATGGAGACTGATTTTGGAAACAGAAAAACTGCAGTGTCTTGATGCAACACAGGCTTGTAGACTGCACCCAACAACAACATACAATGGGGTTTTAGTGGTACCCCTTTGACAATGCAACATTGCACAAACACACTTGTGACAACTGCTAGTGCTGTGGGGGAGCACTGCAGATGGAGGGGGAAATCCATGGATATCAGGGAACATGCCCTTGTACTATCAGAGCCAGTCCTTTGGATCCAAGCATATGTCTTTGCTTGGAGAAGTCTTGCACACGCTAACAGCAGCATTCTGACCAGCAATTGCTGAGAATATTTCAGTCTGAAGGAAATACTTATGCGACGCTTCCTACGTATTATGCTGTTGTAAACTTTGCAACTCCATAAGGTAATGCAACGTTATTTTTCCCATACTGCAGATGGAAGGGGGCTGAGGCTGAGAGAGCGCAGATTGCCAAGTCTACAAGGTAGAAGAAAATCAGAAACTACCTGATTCATATATAGATAGATCCAGGTGGACACCCATGTTGGTCTGAAGCAGTAGAACAAAGCAGGAGTCCACTAGCACCTTTAAGACCAATGAAGTTTATTCGGAATGTAAGCTTTCGTGTGCATGCAGACTTCCATCAGACAATGGGATGGGGTACAGTGAGCGGATCTACTTATAGCTAGTAGGCAGTGGTTTAGAATGCAAAGCGCATTCTAAACTTTGCATTCCCAACCACAGCCTACCAACTATAAGAAGCTCTGCTCACTGTATCCCATTCCATTACTTACTTTTACTTTACTTTACTTTATTCGATTTATATCCCGCCCTACCCCACCGAGGTATTATCTGACGAAGTATGCGTGCATACGAAAGCTTGCATTCTGAATAAAATGTTGTTGGTCTTAAGGCTTCTGCTAGACTCCTACTTTGCCCTACCAGATTCACGGTTCCAGCTCTTGGCCGCTGTGTTTCACCAGCTCATGCAAAGGGGGTCAGAGAAAGGCCACATTTCTCTCATTCCACAAAACTGAATTGTTTAGGGTGGCATTTTATAAAGGGAGTCCCAGGGTTGTAGTAAACAGAATTTAATAAAGGAAATATTTGATTCTTGCCTGTACTGCAGTTTTCTAGTTTTCATAATCCAGTTGTATTGTTTAGTATATGTCTTATATTGTCTTTACTGAAACATTTTTCTAATTTTGTAATCTGTCTCAAGCGTCAGCAAGAAAGGTGGGACTATAAGAACTACCATATACTTCAAGGACTTTTGAGTCCAGAGCCTAATTGCTTGTAATACAGAGGCTCGAAGCTGAAATGACATTAATTGCTCTCAAAAGAGACCAGATTGGGTGCCCTTCTCATAAACTGACAAGTGCGTACTGTAGGTTTCCCACCTCCATTCCACTGCAGCCCCTTGGAAAAGCTACATTGTCACCATAGAATCCTTCCTCCCATTTTAAATTCTTCTAGGAGAATGATGCCAATTGATACATGGACTTGGTGTAGAATTCTACAGTACTTAAGGACGATAGTAGAGATGACCATGCCACTCCCCTCAAGTAAAGCTTGGGGCCAATCAGTATGTGTCTGAACCAAGCCTCTGTCTCTCTTCCCTGTTAGTTTACTTCATGAAAGCCATATCTCCATCTCATGTCCAGAGAATCAGAGGGCGATGCTAGGGAAAAAGTGCACACTGCAGGCAAATATATCAGACACAACAGTGCACCTTATTTTCTTGAGAATGGGAATATTTATTTCTTTGAAATGAATCTAAAAAAAATTATTTTTTGGCCTTGCATTACTATAGCATGTTTAGGAAGAAGACATTAATGGATATGCAGTTTTACAATATTGATGAGCGCCTGCACTGATCTGTAATGACACAACCAAAAACACCGATGTTGTGCCTTCTCCATTATGTTTTTCAGAAGCACTCACCTGCAAAAACTCATTGAGTTCAACCTGCCCGTTTTTGTTCAAATCCACTTCATTCAAAATCTCATGGAGTGCACTTTCATTAATTTGAACGTTGGTGCTCTAATAAAATATAGGGAAGAGGGGGGGGGGAAAAACATGCCTGGATTAAGAAAAATACTATTAATATCACACTAGGAAAATATTATATGATATTTTAAGGTAAGCAAAATGTTACCTCTAACACGCGCTGTACATCCAATATAGTAATAAAACCTTTGCACTCCTTATCGAACATGTGGAACCTCTTTTTATACCTGCAAGATTGAGAAAGATCTGCATTGAAAAAAATAACCAGTCTCACTTAAAGCTATGAGATGTCCCCTTTTTATTATGCCCATAAACTGATAACAGCCACAATACAGTATCAGATCTCTGCTCCAGCAACTTGCCAGGTTTATTAATCCTACAACTTTCTCCAAAACTGCTATACCATCTTGCCTCCTCCATACAGTGGGCGAGAAAGAGCCTATATCGGAGGGGGGGGGGGCTAGTTTGGCAATAGCACACAATGCTTTGTACTCCAAAGGTCCCATGTTCAGTGTCTGCAATCTCCAGCTACGGGCTTGGAAGTCTACAAGGGGCAGGGGGACCAGCCTGAAGCCCTGTACAACTGCAAGGAAAAATATGAAGCTAGTTGCTGACCAGTCCTCTGAGAAAAAAAAGACAGGCTTCGTAATTTGAGCCTACCAATCCTGCATTAGGACACAAATTCAATAATGCATGACCCACTCCATCGATCAAGGAACAGGGGAAGAATCATTCAAAAAATGCCTGTGACCATATCAAAGATACTGACAAGGCAGCCATTAATACCAAAATGAAATAAAGAGAGCTTGCCACTGCAATCCAAGCTTGATTGCCTATAGCTGCCACTTTCCCACCCTGCCTCCTTGTACATTACACCCAGATCTCAGAGTTTAATATGAATTTGTTCGCCCTCTATTTACCTCTCAATATCCGCTGGTGTCAGAGTGATTTCACTATGGTCCGTCAACTGCTCGGACCGTACCTTGTAGCCCATTTCATAGTATAGGAACTTCCTCGCTTCTGAAAGCTCTTCCTAAAAGGGGACAGCAGCACAGTATCTCAGCTCTAGGGTAACAGCAAATATTTACATTCTGAATTTCTTCCTTGCTGTAATGTTTTATTGGCTTCTTTCACTTAATTATAATTGCTGGTCCTTAGAGGAATATCAGCAGTTGATGACCAAAAAGTGCTTAAAGGTGAACAAGGTAATTAAGATTAGGCAGCATTTCATGCTTCAGCTAGATCACTGGTTCAGTTGTACAAGCGTTGATTATCAAGCGGTAATTACTCCGAGAGACGTGCAAGGTAAAGGTTTTTTTTAGGGCTGTATCGTGCCCTCAGTCCACACATGCAACTCACAGCGAAGCCAGCAAGACCTGTGCTCGCAGACGAAGGGCCAAGAGATGGCCTTTAATTTAAAGCGGGTATCTTATGGCTACAATAAATATCCTAAGTGGTGGCGAATCACGTATTTTAATGCCAAGCCTCTGGCATTTGTTGATTACTCTCTTCAAGCTGCAGGAGAAAAAAAACAAAAACCTCTGCCTGGAGTTTGTAATCTTTAAATCACCTATTCTGTTCTGAAACTTTGTTTTAAATGGTGCATTGAATATGCCAAAAAAAGCCCAACGTATCCAGAGGAAGAACCTGTAGATAAAATCCTTTGCTTTGGCAACAAAATCCTTTCCACAGGAAGTCCTATGTAACTAATGGCACATAGCCTAAATATGTTATCAGAAATGTCTCGACATGCACTGACTTCCAAGTATACTAAATAAAGACAAAAAAGACATTTTCAACACCCCCCCCCCCCCCAAGATTTATGACTGGTCCCTAAACTATACACAAAACAGTAATACTGGCATCTGCTCAGCAACTGGTCCCATTACTACATTTGGACTGGAGCTGTCAAATTTAATGAGTTTGACGCTTTTTAATACAGTGAAAAGATGAATCGAAGGAGGGGCATGAGAAAGTGGAGACGGGGGCAGAGAAAGTGGAGACAACGTTTTCTGATTTTCCTGTAATACTAGGATGTCCTGTAATACTAGAATTTGTGGGCACCCAATGGAGCTGGCGGGTAATAAATTCAGGATGAATGAAGTACTTGGTTACTGAACAAAACATTAACTTGTGAGATTCACTGTTACGACATCGATTGTTGGCTACTAGTTCTAATGACCGTAAAAGAGGTTAGACAAATACATGAATGAAAGGTCCGTCAATGGTTAAATAGAACTTCCATGTTCAGAAGCAGTAACCCTCGGGGGAGAGGTTTTAGCTGCTGTGCTCTAATTGTTGGCATTATGGGTGCCTTTGGTTGGCTGTGTGTGAAACAGGAAGCTGAATGAGATGCACTACCGTTCTATCTCAGCAAAGTATGTCTCCACTGCACCCCGGAGTTTTTGGGAAAAAAATGGAGTGAAGGGCCAAGAAAGTCACATGGCTCTGATACACATATTTAGTACTTGCAAACCGAATGACAGAGAAGGTAACCATCAGGTGCAGGAAGGCTAATTTTAGCAAACACAATGGCATGCATCCAACCACACAATTCTTCTGATGGAATGGTATTTCTGTTCAAATAAGAGGGAGTAAATATTTCTGTCAATTCTCCTGCCCCACTACAAGCTCCCATCTTGAGCCATGTGATTTTCATGATCTGCTACAGGTACAAAAATGGGGGAGGGAGGGAGGGTGATTAGGCAACTGCAGCAGAAGGAAGCTGAAAAGTTCTGCTGCCCAAAGTGAATGGATACTTAGAAGTGTGCCACTGAGTAAACTGGTCTCCGGACCTGGGCAGAAAAGGAATGCATGAGGCAATGCTCAGTCATTAGTAAACTCAGGCCCGAATCCTCTCTCCCTTTCCACTACCTTGACTTGCACATCTGGAAAAAGTTGTAAAACAAATGACCTCCTCTATACCTTTTTCTTCTGCTCGTTCCATTTGAGCTTCTTCCCCATGATCTCAATGATTCTTGGTAAGGCTTCCTCAGCAGCCTGCACGTTCAGGAAGGCTAAGCGTGTTCGACGAGCAATGATATCCACCGCAGTGCAGGCGTATTCCTGGATTGCGTATTCAACCTACAATGTTTGAATGGACAATTCTAAAGGCCAATTTAATTTTGAGATCCTGGCATAGGACAGAGACATTAACGCTGATGGAAAAGTGCAATGTATACCCAACAGTAATTTAAGATGAAAGTTATTCAACTGCCAACCGTTAGCTGTACACCGTCTGGTCCCGTGTAATTCAACTCTCGCTAAAATTACAGTAAGTTTTCCACTTTTGCTTTTACTATCCTGAATTACAAAATTAAGATACATCTGGAATTGTGGAACAGAGTTCAAGTTCAGTGGCCCCTTTAAAGTTGACAATTTTTTATTCAAGTTATAAGTGTATGCCTTGACTAAAATTCCATTGGTTTTAAAGGTGTCCCTGGACTTGAACTTCGTTCTACCCTCCTGAATCTATCTGTTTGGAATTGTAGTTTGACCAAACATGTTTTATCTGTATATTCAGAAATTATAACTCTGGCTGTTTTCTGATATACCGTATTTTTCGCACCATAAGACGCACTCCCCCCCCCCAAAAAAAAAGTGGGGGGGGAAGTGTGTGCGTCTTATGGAGCGAAGGTACCGGTACCTACCTTCCGGGGGGGGGGGGATCCACTGCCTCCGCCTCTGATCCCGGAGCTTCCCCCGCGCCTGTCTGCCTGGCTCCAGCTCTGACGCTTACAGCAAGCGCCAGGATTGCTCCCTCTGCCCTCCGATCCCGGCGCTTGCTGTAAGCATCAGAGCTGAAGCCAGGCAGAAAGGCACAGAGGAAGCACGCTGCCCTCTCCACAGCCGGCGCTCGCAAAGCACTGGGTTTGCGGAGGGGGCGGGTGCTTCCTCCGTGCCTGCCTGCCTGGCTTCAGCTCTGATGCTTACAGCAAATCCCCTTCTGAATTTCTCAGATGTTCCACCACCACTGCCTCACTAGGCATGAGTCGTCTTACTCCTCTCCGCCTGCTGTGTCCTTGCTTCCCAGCCATATCAGGCTCCTAAAGGGATTCCTAGCTTTTCAATGAGCCTTCATAGCAGCTAGAAGCACAGACCAGAGCGGGTAAAGATATTTATCTGGTTTCTAGACAAAGCTGCCCTGTTGGTTTCTATATCCTAAAGTAGAGGTACACAGACAATTTTCCCCACCCACCCCCATCCTGGTGAGCTAACAAACCTAGCTCTTATACATTTCCTGCCTAGATGTACAAGCACGCATTTTTGCTGCTGCTTCTCTAGCCAACCTGCCCATACACCACTAGAATTTCCTCCCTCAACTTCTATAAGATCACCCTATTCCACATCTGTCCCTAAGGGAAGAAACAGGGCTAGGGGAGATTAAATAATAAGCACCATTTATCTGGCACGTACATTATCCCGACAACTTTTACAACAACTGCATAGCGAAGGTCAACATTGCCACCCCCATTCTGCAGACAGACACAATTTCAAAGGCTGAGAGATAGCAACTTATTTAGAGCCATCCAATGAACTTAAGGAAGAGGAGAGAAGTTCTGAAACATGTTCTTTCTAGCTCACAACTCAGTCTTTGCACTACAGTTCTCAGTTATGAGCTGCAACTTTCAAAGGCAGAATAATCTAAGCTATACATTTTTGACTGCAAGAAAACAGCACATTTAAAACAAAGCGAAAGACAAGGGGCAAGGCCTGAAGACCTCGCTGCCATACCTCCGACTCAATGTAAGGAAACTCTGATACAAGCCGTTTTCCAACGATTGGCCACCTCTTCCCAGTAACCTGGGCTAATTTGGCCACTTCAAAAGCCTTGTCTCCATATGTAGCTGCAAGATGCTGAGCCACCTAAAGAAATGAGAACACACTGAGTGACTGTTTTACCAGCTGGTGTTTTCTGGAATGCAGGTCAATCTCAACATGAGCCATTCTTGTCAGTTCTCTGGTTGCCTATAACTAACAGGCTGAAGAAGGTATTAGATTTGGATGGTGTGGGAGGCAACTCATCACACTGAGAATGCTTAGGCCAGCGCTAATGCTGCTATGCATGTATCAACAGAACAGTGACTAATGACGCTTCAAGCTTTCTGCTACTGTGTTCACTTTTGAAGAATAGATTTACCTGGGGCTGGGAAGCTCAAAGGCTCAAGACTGTCATGGTTACAAAGACACACATACGAACACACACTGAGATTAGGAGAAAACTGGACCTACAGAAAGACTTTAAACAACAAAAGAACACAGCCATTTACAAAATAACACACACAAAAATGAAGATTAGGATTCATGGTCAGACAACATTATTTCATCATCTTGAAATAACACCTATGATCCATGTACTAAATTAGGCACAGGCCTGTCAACTTGATGCCCAAAAGAGAGGTTGTTTTCAGTGGGAGGAGAGAGAAAATATATTTCTGCCTTTCATTCCTCTTACTCCAGCATGCCCATCTACTTCATTCCCTTCCCTCCGATTCTCATTAACTGTTTGCCAAGTCAAATTGATCATCCTTTGCTAGTTTTAGCAGGCCTCAGAACATCCTGCGAACCAAACTACACACAACACTGGGGATTGGTGATGAAATCCTACCATCCTCTGAGCTGAACGCTAAAAGCAGCCATGGTAGTTTCTTGATGTGGATTGGGGACATGACAATTGAGAAGAAAGCGGTTATCTTTTTCCTTCCATTCACCATACTGCCCAAATGAAACAGCTCCCTGCTTTAAGCCCCAAAAGAAGGGAAGAAAAAGAAGTACCTGAATAGTGCCTGCATCTTTTTGCCTGCTGGAGTGCAGACAACCTGGGAGGGGTAGGGGAGATTTTTGATCAGGGAAACAGCATAGGGATGAGAAAGAGGGTTAAGCTCCCCTTTCCCAGCACTATAGCTACAACCTACATTAGGACCCACCACAGCCTTTTATAACCGGATTACATATCAGGGAATTAGAACATGGCTCTCCAATTTAGCATATAGTTTAGATCTCAGGATAGCCAGAGCAGGAGAGGAGGAGCTACCTGGGCATTATAGACAGCTCAGTACACTCACTATCATCAGGCGACATTTTGTTGAAAAACAGGCGGTGGAGCTCATCCAAGGATTGTTATGCAGCTGCAGATACTATTCAATGGACAAGGAGGTGGAACTCTCAGAAAGGTTCAGGTGCTGCACTCCTGTGAGCTCCCACTGAATCTGAGGCCTGACTATCATCAATACTCGAGATCTCTGCTGTTGTCGCATGTTGAGTCCGGCGGGACACAAAAGGAACCATACACAACATGGACTGAAATAGTCATCCACCATAAGGCCTCACCTCATTTTCAAGTCCATAGTCCTGAACCAGTCGAATATAAAGAGTAGTACTCCAGTCATTTGCACCCTGCAGAAGGAGTCCAACTGTCCTACATGGATCTGCGTGAAGGTTATGAGCTTCTACAGCAGCATCAATGGCATCCTGAGCCATTGAACGATAGGTTGTCCATTTCCCACCTGCAAGCAGTATTTTACAGCATTAATTATATGTTCCCCCCAGCACACCATTTCCCAATTTACCTTCCAAGGCTATTTTATTTAAAACATACAGAACAAATTACTTATTAAGGCAGCCACCTTTAACGGCTCAATAACTGTCCTACTTGTTCAGAATTGAATCTTTCTGCCTAAAAATAACGAAAACTTTGAAGTTACACAACAGATCAAGTATTTTCTAATGATAAAGAGTAGAAATGAAGGACAAATTACCTGCTATAGTCACAAGGCCACTTTTACTAACATGGACTATGTGATTCCGAGATATGGACTGGGTGTCTTTAGAATTGGGGTCTGTCACAAGAGGGCGAATACCACTCCATGCTGCCAGGACATCACCCCTCCTCACTGCAATAAAAAAAGGAGGGGAAAGGAGTTCCATCAGAAATGACCTCTTGAATGGAGTTAAAAGCAATATTTTATCTCTTATGCAGTATCTCTTGATGCAATAAAACCTAATACTAAGTACTATACAGAACCATATAACAAAATTCACAATACTAATGAAACTAGGGGCTTATTTGTTTCAGAAAAGGGGTGAGGGTGGAGTTATTTAAACTAATAAAGATAACCTCTCAAATCTGAACAACCACTGATCTTTCTGCTACAGTCCCTTTCAATCACTGAATGATTTTAAAATCTATTCCCTGCAAGCCTTTAAATAAGTATCCCAACCAAGCAGCTGACTGTATACTTAGTTTACATTGCCATTTACTAATCAATCTTATATGTAACCATGCATCCCCAAGCACAAATACTGCGGGACTAGAAAGTTAACTTTACCACACAGCTCCTAAGTATGTGGTTCAAACTATTTTACTTGATATACCATTGGCCTCATTATAATAATGTCACTATTCTTATTTGTAATTTCTGGTCCCCGTTACCATTTAAAGCAGAACTGATAGTCAATAGCTTTGTTTATTATAAAGAACTCCTAAAAAAACCCCAACTATTTGCTATGCTTGTTTCCAATCTTCTATTTAAATATTTGAAAGAGACTGAGTTAATTTTTCTCCTCACACACAGGGATTACATTTTTCAAAGAAAGAAACTGCAAATGAAATGCTTTTACTCAACTAAAACACACAAATTAATTAGGCTTCTGTTTCCAGTGTAAAACTGAGTATTATATCCCCAGTAGAGATGTGCATTGAGCTGTATCTGAGCCAAAAAAAATACCTTGCCAGTATTTTTTTTGTATTATTTAACCCAAATACAGATCAGAGGACTGGCTATGGCTATAGCTGATCCTGAATAAAGTCTTTTCTTTTTTCCCCCCTGTTCTGTTTTGGTGTGTCCTTTTTGTCATTCTGGTAAAAATATCAGTAGCTAGTAACTGGCTAAAGTAAGGGATATAAACCTTTAAAGACAAAGCAGAGGAGCAGCTGTACCCTTGCTTTCAACACAAACATGAATAAGGCCATCAGATGTGGTAGACTTTGCTCATTCCTGATTGTGCTAAGACATGACACTGTGATAAAACTAAAAACAGATAAGCTGTCACCTCCTCAATGTCATTTTTGGCTTCACAGAATTTTTGACAAAAACACTGGACTGCTGTGCAATAATGGTCAGCGAGTGGCTGATATAATACTGGTCAACTGATTAGTGTGCAAAATTTAGATGGCCTACAGTTGGAAGCTCAGGTTCCTTTCATCATGGATTACCTTTTTAGTGGGTTCACAGTGGATCCAAAGTTTGATCGCACCTAGATTAGGATTACTGTAACGTACTCTACAACTGCTTCTACACATCGTGGATAATACACTCTCCATGCAGAACAACAACAGCAAGAGGAAGAAGACACTGGATGTATACCTCAACATCTGGAGTCTCAGAGCGGCTTAAATCTCCTTTCCCTTCTCTCCACAACAGACACCCTGCGTGGTAAGTGGGGCTGAGAAAGCTCCAAAAGAAACCGCTCATGAGATAATAGCTCTGACAAAGTTATGACTGACCCAAGGTCATTTCAGCAGTTGATACAGTGCATACTTCAGTCGGTCCAGCCAGCGCAGCAGCCAGGCTATTGCCAGGGGTTGGATACAAGGAGTGTATCAAACCTTGCGTTAAGAAATCTGCACTGGTTGCCAGCCCACTTCTATTTCTAGGCACAATTCAGTTCTGTTGTGAGCCGCCCTGAGCCATCTTTGTGGGAAGGGCGGGATATAAATCTTAAATAAATAAATAAATAAAGTTCTTACTTTTTAAAGCCCTGAATAGCTTGAAGCTGCAGTATTTAAAGGAAAAATCTCTTTTCATACTGCTCAGTCCACCAGTTAAAGATTCTCCTTCTAAGCTCTGCTTGCTGTACCACAACTGAAGGCATCCAGGGACGGGACTTCTTCAGTTGTAACACCCCCACCATTGGAATGCCCCCCCTTGAGGTTCACTTGATGCCTGCCTTTCTTTCCTTTAGGCAACAGGCCAAAACATTTCTTCTTATTCATACTGCTAACTCAGGAGGTTTCATCTTTTGTAGCTGTTCTAATGGAGTTCTTCTAGCTTGAGGATTGTTTTCCGATTATCCTTTTAGTACTGAGCATCGTTTTGTTCTGCCTTTGTTTTTATGCTTTCAGATTTACAATTTTATCGTATGGTTTTAATCTGTGAGTCACCTTCAGTAGCTCTCTGGAGAAGCTGCACATATGTTTTCTAAATGACAATAATTTAAATAAACTATGGAGTTAAAGAAGGGTGTGAAACTTGTATGAGACTGAAATCCTTGGAACAAGGGCAAAAACAAAATAACAACACAAGTAATGCTGGAAACATCAATGATTATGCAAAAGAAAGAATTCTGGACCTGTTTAGGAAGAAAATATTCACATTCCAAGCAGCATTACCGTGTTGCGGATGTTCACATTCATTTAAACACATACATCACAGCTACCACCTCTGCACATACATTAATAAATCTTTCACCTGCCATAAATCACACCAACAGGTTGACTCAAAGGGATCCATTTGTCAAATCTCAAGATTCCTACTCATAAAGGCTGAAGCATACCAAACAACAACCTAAGTGAGCCCTGTGTAATTCACAATTGCCTGATTTTTTCCTCCCCTCACACAACCCGGGAGCAAGATTAAAGATGGGACCATTGAAAACAGACCGCCTCTTTTTCACTATTTAGAGATAAAACATTGTCTAAATGACTGCTACAAGACTGCTCTTGGAAATTGACAAGAATAGGACTTCTTTGAGTATCAAGGGCTCGTCGCCCTCTAAAATATGGCAAGCTTTACTAAATAGTGGTGAAACAGTGAACACGGGCTTTGTTTAAAAATGGGAGAGCGATTAAGCAGACTTTAACCCAGAGAAAATAGGTAATTATTTGGGGTGTGATCAATATAACGTGACTATAAGAGAGAATGGCTGCAAGTTGTTATCATATTGACATTCCATCCTGCAAACAACAGCAAAAACATATGGTGCTTTTGGAAACTTGGTAATGCAGTGCCTCCAGAGTTGATTTTTTTCCATAGCTCGCATTTATGTCGACAAGCAATGGATATTTGTACTCAAGTTATTACAAATATAATAATAAAAAAGTTTAATTTACCTTTAGATCCTAAAATAGGTCTCTTTACTATGACCCTTTTAAATGGGTTTAGCTCTCCTACATGATAGAAGCAATTAGGGTATTGTATTAACAACATTGAAATCTAACGATTTAGTCAGACTTAATCAGTTTATAAAATTACTGGATCCGGCAAAAATGGATAAAGTTCCTTGGTTAACTTGTGTGAGAGAAATGCATAAGAAATACAACCATCCTGAGAACAACCGAATAGGATACTACTAAAACTATTAAAATCCAAAACTTTTGACCTTTTCTTTTTTTTTTACAAGTATTTTCTATTGTAATTATTAATCTGTTTTTGGCTTGTAAAATAATAACACATTTTCAGTACTTACACCACCAATATTATTAATTTAAATTCCCCTGACCATTTGTATAGGTTTAATAAAGAGATCTAACTTGAATATTAGCTCAGTGGTGATGCTAATAATATTACGGGTGTAGGCATATGTTGTCAAGTCACAAGCAACTTATGGCGATCCCAGCAAGGGGCTTTCAAGGAAGCTGAGAAGAAAAGATGGTTTGCCATTGCCTCCTCTGCAGAACCTTCCTTGGTGGTCTCCCATCCAAGTACTGACCGCCCCCCGCCCCGCCCTTGGGTTCCAAGATCAAGCTGCCGTCTCTCCTAATAATAATGTTACTGCAGTATTGTTTATGTTCTGGATTCCTTTTTTCACTTCTCGTTTATTTGTTGTAAATCTTTTTTTCCCCACATGTAAATAAAACTTAAAAAAAAAAAAAAGAACTGGCTCATTGAACTAGTGTGGCTAAAATACATTTAATTCCATCTCCTTCCAGTATGAATGTTCTGAACAGGAACCTATTCCTACATTGCTTCTGGTGTTCTTCCATGGGCTCTGGCTCAACTAGTTCTGAATACCTAAAAGTGGTGTCACATCTGTTAGAAACTGGCTGAAAGTCTATGGTAATTCCTCAAAAGGCAAGACAATATGCCAATACCCTCCCCTTCCTCACAATATCCCTCTCCCAGGTCTCCCACTAAAAGCTTTTACTATGTTTCCAAGCTATATATTCCAAATTACCCAAATATGCCAATACCCTCCCCTCCCACAATATCCCTCTCCCAGGTCTCCCACTAAAGGCTTTTACTATGTTTCCCAGCTATATGCTCCAAATTACCCAAATATGCCAATACCCTCCCCACAGTATCCCTCTCCCAGGTCTCCCACTAAAGGCTTTTACTATGTTTCCCAGCTATATGCTCCAAATTACCCAAATATGCCAATACCCTCCCCCCCCAACAATATCCCTCTCCCAGGTCTCTCACTAAAGGCTTTTACTATGTTTCCCAGCTATATGCTCCAAATTACCCAAATATGCCAATACCCTCCCCTCCCCACAATATCCTTCTCCCAGGTCTCCCACTAAAGGCTTTTACTATGTTTCCCAGCTATATACTCCAAATTACCCAAATATGCCAATACCCTCCCCTCCCCACAATATCCCTCTCCCAGGTCTCCCACTAAAGGCTTTTACTATGTTTCCCAGCTATATACTCCAAATTACCCAAATATGCCAATACCCTCCCCTCCCCACAATATCCCTCTCCCAGGTCTCTCACTAAAGGCTTTTACTATGTTTCCCAGCTATATGCTCCAAATTACCCAAATATGCCAATACCCTCCCCTCCCCACAGTATCCCTCTCCCAGGTCTCCCACTAAAGGCTTTTACTATGTTTCCCAGCTATATGCTCCAAATTACCTAAATATGCCAATACCCTCCTCCCCGCAACAATATCCCTCTCCCAGGTCTCTCACTAAAGGCTTTTACTATGTTTCCCAGCTATATGCTCCAAATTACCCAAATATGCCAATACCCTCCCCCCCCCAACAATATCCCTCTCCCAGGTCTCTCACTAAAGGCTTTTACTATGTTTCCCAGCTATATGCTCCAAATTACCCAAATATGCCAATACCCTCCCCTCCCCACAATATCCTTCTCCCAGGTCTCCCACTAAAGGCTTTTACTATGTTTCCCAGCTATATACTCCAAATTACCCAAATATGCCAATACCCTCCCCTCCCCACAATATCCCTCTCCCAGGTCTCCCACTAAAGGCTTTTACTATGTTTCCCAGCTATATACTCCAAATTACCCAAATATGCCAATACCCTCCCCTCCCCACAGTATCCCTCTCCCAGGTCTCCCACTAAAGGCTTTTACTATGTTTCCCAGCTATATACTCCAAATTACCCAAATATGCCAATACCCTCCCCTCCCCACAATATCCTTCTCCCAGGTCTCCCACTAAAGGCTTTTACTATGTTTCCCAGCTATATACTCCAAATTACCCAAATATGCCAATACCCTCCCCTCCCCACAATATCCCTCTCCCAGGTCTCCCACTAAAGGCTTTTACTATGTTTCCCAGCTATATACTCCAAATTACCCAAATATGCCAATACCCTCCCCTCCCCACAGTATCCCTCTCCCAGGTCTCCCACTAAAGGCTTTTACTATGTTTCCCAGCTATATGCTCCAAATTACCCAAATATGCCAATACCCTCCCCCCCCCAACAATATCCCTCTCCCAGGTCTCTCACTAAAGGCTTTTACTATGTTTCCCAGCTATATGCTCCAAATTACCCAGATAAGCCCTCAAAAACACACCAAGCATTCCTGCACCAGAAGAGTTACATTTGCTAAAACTATTTTCCTTAAATAAATCTATGCCCATCTACCAGAGAAACCCATGTAACCATTTAAAATTAAGCCGCCCACCCAGGGGCCTACTTCCTCATTTCCACACTCTTTTCCTCCCCAGAAAAAGCTGATACTTTACTGTTTACTCTTCCCAACGAAAGCACAGCTAAAGAACCTGTAAACAATTTTTTTTTGGGGGGGGGGGTTACCTAGTATACAATGGATAAAAATGCCTTACACAAAAGCTTTTGAGGGGGTATACGGTTTAAAGATACTGCTAGCACAGGAGTGTTAAGAGGGGGGAAGGAATCAATAATTCTTTGATAAAAATATCCTGAAAGAACAGAGACCAGATCTGAAAAATCAATGTTGTCCTGCCAGCAGGTTCAACTCACCAAAATGAAGTGCTAATCGCAAAAATAAGATACCGTATTACATTTATAAATTAATGAAACTAGAAAAAAAGCAGCATGTGTGACACTATAATTAAACAGCTGGAACGCATCCAAGCCTGTGTAAGTTGATAACCCTGCCACTGTCTCTGGCAGGAGAAAGGCAGGTCTGCAGTGAGTTGATACGGCCTGCCCAATTGTTAATTCTCTAACAGACAATCTATAAACACGACTAATTACACACGTGGAAAACAGTGTGCAACCCAGTTTTGGTTACTTTCAAAAGCATTTTAACACTCAAGACAACTAGTTTTCCAAACCTGCCCTGCAAAAATTCCACGCTAATCAATTCTCCGAGTCACAGCTTAGTATAACCATCCACCCTGTCAGACAAACAACAGCTCTTTTATTAATTTCTGCAAGAGGGACCTAATGATAGGGGGTTTTTTTTCTTCCTCCTGTAGACCATTTTTCTTTAATGGCCACAACAACAACAGAACTATCAATTACCCATTTCAAGGAAGAACAAACAAGCAATCTAGAATTTTCAGTCTGTGAAGAGAAGGTTTCTAAATATGAATATTCAGCCTCTGTCAACACCTAGAAAGGGCAACTTTGAGTTCATAGCTTTTTATAGAATAATTTTAAAGGGACTGGATAACTTGGGCTTGGTAATGAAATCTGAAACTTCTTATGTCTTTTAACACTTAATCTGAATCTGGTTGGGCAATTACCAGGACTCTTCAATGGTCTATATTTATAACCAGAGGTCTACTTGTTGGTGTTTCTAGAAGCAGAGGAGGAGGAAATGACTTTTCTTTGTTAATTCATATCGTGCCCTAAAAGCTGAAGACAGCAGGACAGTTTTATGTTTAAATATTATTTAACTCAAAACCAAACCAAAACACTAAAACTACATGGCATGAAAAAATGGGTCACAATATAATCACAGTGTCTTTATGTATTGAATTATCAGCTTTCTATTTAAAAGTTTCCATCATTTTTTTTTTAAACCTCTTCATATGAAGGAAATACCTTGGGGTTTTTAGTGATATGTTTGGGAGCCACCATAATATTCACAGCAAGAAAAAACAAATTGGAAATGCCACCCTACCTTCTAAAACCTTGATTTTGAGATTATCCAAATTCTCAGAGGCTTGAGCAGGCTAATTCTACATACACACATCCCTTTTCCCTTTTAAGCCACTTTCTAATGCTCAGCATTCTGTGCCTCTTGGGAATGATCAGTTCTAGACTATTCAAGGATATTTTTAAGCACGTTTGCAGAATCCACATGTATGTAGAAAGACCCCATTTTGCTGCTTTCATCACCATACCAGAGCTAGCCACTTTCCAGATTATCTAGAGTGAAATTGTATGTTCACTAAAAGTATTGTTGTGAGTGTAACTCTGAGCAAGCATGTCAGACAGGAAAAACAATAGCAGATATGATTATCAATCAGCTGATTTCGAGACTAGGATGAAGGGCCTGATGTTTTGTAAAGTAAATACATGATGAGTGAATAGCGTCTGTGACAAACTGCACCTTTTGAAAAGCCCCAAAGTACTGTACAGAGTAAAGGTATGTGGAGGGTTAATTCTTCACAGAGCTAGAAAGCATTGAGTAAGATGCTCTGAGCAAGCTGATTAGAGAGCATCAGCTGAGCAGACAGTCTTGAAAGAGCTGGATGCTGAGGAGAGTCCGTCAGATTTCGTGCCTTGACTGAAGAAAATTCAAGTCTTGACTGATTTCAGCCTTAGCTGAGAGTGGTTTAACACAGACAGGAAAACTGGGGGAAAGTGGCTAGGAGGTTTGGGAAGTATATGGAGACTCTCATTCAGGCCAAGGAAAAGGGAAAGATCTTCTAAGGAGAGAAGAAGATTCCCTACCCAGTTGGACAGGGAAAATAGCTCTAAAAAGTATAGAGTTTCCTAGTTTGCTGTGAATAAAAACTACCCATAGAGAACTAAACAGTCAGTCAAAAACTGGTGTTTCAAGAGAGAAGGGGTTTGAATACTGAAAAGGGTGTACCAACCTTCTGGGAAACCAAAAAAGTTTGAGAGATACTAAAGAAAGTGTGCTGGAATGTTAAGGGAAAATACTGCCACAAGAGCCACTCAATATAAAGTTCAAGAAACTGTAGAAAAGCTTGAGAAACTCTCATTAGCCTGTACATAAGAATTAAAGCTTGTGCAAAAACTGGTTTTCCCTGAGAAACTTCAATCCCTGAATTCACCTGATCTTCCACCTCCATGTAAAATAAAATATTGTTCTTTTGGAATTTCAAAAACCTCTCAAGAGCCATTATCAGTGGTTTACGATAAGGAGGGCTTTTGATCCTTCCCTCAAATGACGGCACTGTGCCAAAAAGCCAAAACAGTGAACTGTCAAAGGGTGGGAAAGCCAGACTTCTTAGCTTTAGAAGAAGACGTATTATGTGGGAAGTTCAGTCACAAAGGGGAACAGAAAAATGAAGCAAAAATTGTGCCTCTGGGGAAGGGGAGAGAGAAGGCGTTCCTTCAAGGAGCCTTTCTCCAACATAGGTTTTCTTAGTTGCTCAAAGAGGCTCAAAATTCTGCCCACCTGGAGTAGAATTTTGAGCACATTTTGGTCTGCAGCAGGAAGAGGCAGACATAGAAGTCAAGGCACTGAAGGAAAATCTTCTGTCAGCAGATTTTTTTTGGTGGGATCCAAGTTTATATATTTACTGTGAAAGTCAATGATGGCCATACTTACTAGATAATCTATTTTTCAACCCAACTTCCTCTCACCAAATTCTTGTAATGCTAAAATGCTACACAGCTTATTTGGAGGAAGGGCAAATTACAGATATAACCAACCAGTCAGCTAGATGAATCAGAACAGTATGATGGACAACTGAAGCAGCACCAAGGAGCAAATCACTGGTTCACAGAAATACCTAAATGAATCAGAAACATCATAAACTTGTCAAGACCAGTATTAGTAACGTTACCTTCAACATCGCAGCTAAGATAGTTGCGCACTTCTGTCAAGATGAAGTTGATATCTTCTTCTGTAGGAATTGGGTGATGTGTGACTTCAGTGGCAGTATCTGTGGTGCCAGCAATGGTCATCTTTTGCCACGGCAAGAAGAAAATCACTCGTCCATCGCTGGTTGACGGGTCAAGAAGTCCCATATTATCTGGGCTACAACAAACAGTACCATTTTTACTTTTGTTTTCAATCGCGCACTTAACAATATCCAGTGCTGTCAAGCAGAGGTGGTATGGACAAGATACAAAAGAGCACATGCAGATGTAACACTGCAAACAGTATTGACATTGGTCTTGAGAGGGGGAGGGGTGGGGAGGAAAGAGTTTCTCACAGCACCATCCTAAGAAAAGGTGGTTTTCACAGAGAAACAGGATTGTGTGGTTTCTTCTCCAGCTGCAAATACTGTGCAGCAGCGAGAGGAATTTTCAGGCCAGGCTTTCCTGATGGTTCCTACCCAAGCTCCCCAGCAGCAGCCACCCCCACACTTCAGCACTTTGTCTGTTTGTTGCCGGCAATTAAATACTGTTACAGAGATATAATGATCTAAAAATCTGAATATCGGGTTCTCTGAACTCCCAGTTTTTAAAAAAACAAGAACAAAACAAAAATAAGTCTGTAGCCTCTTCAGTTATGGAGACATACTTTTAAAAAGCAAGGCACTGTAAGGGGAAAGGTATCAACTTCTGGGTATTCAGAGAACCTGGTGCACAGATCTTACATGCCTTTATATGGGCAGGCTTCACCTGGAGGTGGTCTCTGAAGGCCTATAAAAGCTCAGTCAAGTCAGGCCAGCTCTCAGAGCTCAGTCGGTCTGGCCCAACCCAGAGGTGAGCTATGGAAGCATTTAAATGCCTTCAGAGCTTACCTCCAGTCAGGTGGCCCTACCCGTAAATAAGCTCTGAAGGTATTTAAATGCCTTCAGAATTCACTCTGGTTGGGTCATGGGGCTGGTGGAAGACTCCGACAGCATTCAAATGTTTTTTGAGGCTCACTTCCAAGTCAGGCTCCAAAGGTATTTAAATGCCTTCAGAGCTCACAGGAACCTTCCATGGAGATTTGTGAGGTTTGGGGATGGTTTGTGGGAGGCACATTCTCCCGAACCCAAACTGGCCTGCTTTGTTTGTTCATGGGTAGATTTGTGCCTATCCCTAGACACAAAATATTATTTGATACACATCAGAGCAGCCAACTGAAACACAAGGTAGCCCTGAGGGGGAAAAGGTGTTGCAACCAACTTCAAAATTTGATATATACAGAAGGTCCACATATTTGCATCAAAACAGAAGCTTTCATCGTACATTGTCGGTATACCCTCTTCTTTTTTAACTCAGAAATTACCTCAGTGATGGAACAGTATTATGTGTGAAGTTCTCTGAGAGGGATGACAATTGTACGCACTTGAAGTCTAAGTTCTATACTAAGAAGTCTTTGAGCTGATATTTATATACAGCTTAAAGATACATTTGGTGAAATACAGCTTAAAAAGTGGGCTTGGGCAAGGTAAACTGTGGCAGACGAGTAATTACTTTTCAAAATGAAATCGCTATTGATTTAGGGAGACGGGAAAACTAGAAATTTAATATACAGACTTAGAGTATTCAAAAAACTTTTGACAAGCATTCAAGTAAGGCTTCTAAATTGGCTTAAAATAAGCAAAATAGCAGAGGAGGAGAATGTATTTTTTTCTAAAGATTGCCGAGAGCCACTGAATTGCTAAAGATATATGCAGCTGGGAATGGGAAACCCTTTGAAGCCTCACCGTCTTACCCATTTCTACCCTATTTGATCCTTCTTGAATTTAGCTGGCAAAAAACGGTAATTCCAGGATACAGACAGGATAAGGTTCTGGGACATAACACTTTGTGTTCCTACAGCACTCCAGAGCATTCAAAGAGCTTCAAATACATTATTGCAGCAATCCTTCAAAAATCTTGTAAAGTAGAACAGTTTTCTTATCCCCAGCCTTGCCAGATATGGGGCTGGAGTATTTATGTGCACAGCTGATGCGAATGGCGGAGGCTCCACGGGGAAACAGTCCCTTAGGCAGGGCATCCTGCCCTCGAACCTGCCCTGGCCAAAAGCGACAGGGAGCGGCTGTGCAGAGGCTACTGTAGCTCTGCCTGTGTCTGATGCAACGGCAGAGCGACAGGCAGCCTCAAGGCCCGCTCTTCAGCGCAGGTGCACTGCTGCTTCCCATCACTTTCACTGGTATTTCACTGGGGGGGAGGTGGGAGGGCAACACTGGCGCCCACCCGAGGCTCACACCGGTGCCCTTGCCAGGGCTGCGCCCCAAGCAGCTGCCTAGTATGCCTAGTGAAAGGGCCAGCCCTGGATGTGAAGTAAGAAAACTAGAGTATTAAAGTACATGGGTCCTAAGTGCAGTTTAGGGTTCCGCTTTGTGTCTCCCTGGGTCCTATCAAGCAGACTTGCACTGAGAGTTCCCTGTTGAAACTTAGGCTGTCAGGCAGGACAGGGCCCATTTTGACCAGAGATAACATAAGAGAAGCCATGTTGGATCAGGCCAATGGCCCATCCAGTCCAACACTCTGTGTCACAGAAGAACATAAGAGAAGCCATGTTGGATCAGGCCAATGGCCCATCCAGTCCAACACTCTGTGTCACACAGTGGCCAAAATTTTATATATATATATATATATATATATATATATATATATATATATATATATATATATATATATATATATATATATATATATATATATATATATATATATATATATATATATATATATATATATATACACACACACACACACACACACACACTGTGGCTAATAGCCACTGATGGACCTCTGCTCCATATTTTTATCTAAACCCCTCTTGAAGGTGGCTATGCTTGTGGCCGCCACCACCTCCTGTGGCAGTGAATTCCACATGTTAATCACCCTTTGGGTGAAGAAGTACTTCCTTCTATCCGTTTTAACCTGACTGCTCAGCAATTTCATCGAATGCCCACGAGTTCTTGTATTGTGAGAAAGGGAGAAAAGTACCTCTTTCTCTGCTTTCTCAATCCCATGCATTATCTTGTAAACCTCTATCATGTCACCCCGCAGTCGATGTTTCTCCAAGCTAAAGAGCCCCAAGCGTTTCAACCTTTCTTCATAGGGAAAGTGTTCCAGCCCTTTAATCATTCTAGTTGTCCTTTTCTGGACTTTCTCCAATGCTATAATATCCTTTTTGAGGTGCGGCGACCAGAACTGCACACAGTACTCCAAATGAGACCGCACCATCGATTTATACAGGGGCATTATGATACTGGCTGATTTGTTTTCAATTCCCTTCCTAGTAATTCCCAGCATGGCGTTGGCCTTTTTTATTGCAAACGCACACTGTCTTGACATTTTCAATGAGTTATCTACCACGACTCTTGGTCAGTCTCTGCCAGTTCACACCCCATCAACAGAGCATCAGGGAGAAGGGGCAGTTGGTGCGGAAGGATTTTTGAGAACTCCTTGCAGAAATATACATGGGGAAATATTTTCCTGTGCATAAAAAACAGGGCCGTTTCAGGTAAGAAAAACAGTGCAGGGGAGAAGTGACTGAAGCCTTCTCCTTGCACAGTTTTCTTGATCTGAAATAGTCCTTAAGAGCCACTATTCCCCCCCCCCCATGGGAAAATATTTACCCTGTACACTTCTGCAAGGAGCTCTCATCAGCCCTTCGGTGCTGACTGTCATTGTTACAGTGACAATAGGCTAACAACAGAAGGGCTCATGTAAAGGGATAGTTTAGAAGTAGTGTATTTTCCCCTTTCCAGAAGTACATTAGATGCCTGCAAAATGAAGACAAATACTGTCAGGTGAAGTGCTTAATAGCGGGTTCCAGTAGCACCTTAGAGACCAAAAATTTTTTTTGGGGGGAGTATAAGCATTTGAGAGGCAGAGCTCCCTTTATCAGATCCTGAGTGAGGCTTTCTTAGCTAACTCATTCTTTATGCATGCCAAGAAAATATTTTTAAACAATATAGGTTAATTTTAAAAGGCATCCCATTAAACAGAGCTTCTGCGTGAAATTGTGAAGATCTACTACCAGAGTTATGCATAAGCTCACATTTTGTGGTTGGTGCCACTTCCCATGACAATCATATGAACATATGAAGCTGCCTTATACTGAACCAGACCCTCGGTCCATCAAAGTCAGTATTGTCTACTCAGACTGGCAGCGGCTCTCCAGGGTCTCAAGCTGAGGTTTATCACGCCTATTTGCCTGGACCCTTTTTTAGTGGAGATGCCAGGGATTGAACCTGGGACCTTCTGCTTCCCAAGCAGATGCTCTGCCACTGAGCCACCGTCCCTCCCCAATCATTTCATGGTTGTGCTCACCACCCTGTATCAGAATTCAAAGATGCCCAAAGGCTGAAAGTAGTTGGGGAACCCTGCTATAGAGGTATGTAAGACAAAATATAGTCAAAATATTTTGACTATTAACTGTCTGCAAAGATTTTTTTTTTCTCTAGAGCAAGGCTGGGAACACAATTAAATAAATAAAACTAAACACAATATTCTGAACAGAAATAGCTAATGAGCTATCAAAGAGAGGACCAGTAGGCGTAGGGTTTTGTACCTAGGACTATAGGGGCTTTTTCATGTCAAGAGATTTTTGCACTGCACTGAAGGTCTATTGCTCCTCTTTCAGGTGCAGTGGCTTCTAACAGCACTGAAGATCCTGTGAATTTAGGGGGAGGTGTTTGTGAGTTTCCTGCATTGTGCAGGAGCTGGACTAGATGATCCTAGAGGTCCCTTCCAACTCTATGATTCTAATGAACTGCTATGTAAAACATGGTCAAATCCACATGCAACATCAAACAGATTAAAGATTGAAATGTATATGGGATTACAGAACGGTAACATAATCATCAGTATGAGAAAGTCATGTCGTAGCTACTTAAGTGAGACCATGTATTCAAAGAACAGAATTAATGAGAGTAGAGGGAACACAAGAATCATTAATGAAGAATATAAAAATGTAAGAACCCATGGGGAAATCCCTGCATTGTATTAACATTAAATTAATTAAATCTTATCTACATTTACACATAAAAAGCCTTTAAACTATTTACCATTTCTCCAGGTTCATGTCAAAGTACTTTCCCAAAGAGACAAGTCGTGTGTCATTTCATTACAACATTTTTCAGCTAAACAAGGTTCAATTGGCACCAGGACAGAAACCTGTTGCTAAATACATACCATTTAAATTCCAATAAGATGCATATATTTATTATGCATACATATTTCTTGGCTCATCTTACTTTAGGGATGAAAGTAATGCAGCTTCACTTAGTGGCCCTGACAAATGCTGAGGAATTAAGCTGGCCATCTAAATTTCAGACTGATGCTATGTTTATTATACCAGGGGTCCCCAACCCCCAGGCCTTGGACTGGTACTGGTCCGTGACCTGTTAGCAACCACCTCCCGTGGTACCGCACAGCCTCTCTGCCCCCCCGAGACCCCTCCTCCTCCCTTTGTTTTCACAATTTTAAGGCGCGGAAAGGGGCGGTGAAGCACCTACTAGGCTCTTTAAAGGCCAAACCCCCCCACCCCCGGTGATCAGCTGACCGGCAGGGAAAGCTGTGGCAGCAGTGGCGAGCGACCCGGGCATGGGAAGGAAGTGGGGAGGAGGCAAGGGCAGCACTGCTTTTTCAGTGGGTCGCTCGCTGCCACCTCCTTGGTTTTCCCTGCCAATTAGCTGATCGACGAGGGGAGGGGGCTTTAAAGAGCTTGTTAGTGAAACAAGGGATCAAGTACGGCCCTGTTGCGTTTCTTGTACCCTGCTGCACTGGATTATTTCATCTTTAAAATTCGTGAAGACGTCCTGGAGCACTGGACTCCCTAGAAGAACCCACCTTTGCCACGACTTGGACTACTCTTCTCATCTTCTTGGCGTTAATTCGCCTACAAAGGGACTTGAGTGTGAATGCGGTCTTTGTCTATTTCATGATAAATTTCACTTTGTATGTTTGGTTGCTATATTTATAAACATTTGTATCATTTGTTATATTTTTTTGAGGCTGGTTTTGCGCGGAGGTGTATACCTTGTTCCCTGCTCACGTGGAGATTGGCAACAATGGTTCCCCAGGAGAAAACAGCTGGTTTGGAAGCTGGATTCTATGCCATTGTACCTGTCCTACTCTTCCTCAAACCCCACCCTCTCCAGGCTCCACCCCTCAAATCGAGGCATTGCTGTTGAAGACGCAGCTGCGCTGGGCAGGGCGTATCTCCAGGATGGAAAACCACCGCCTTCCCAAGATTGCCCTGTATGGTGAACTTCCCAACGGCCATCGAAATAGAGGGGCACCAAAGAAGAGGTACAAGGACTCCTTGAAGAAATCACTTGGTACCTATTGCATTAACCATCACCAGTGGTCTGACCTAGCCTCAGATCGCAAAGCATGGAGGCACACCATCCACCAGGCTGTCTCTTCCTTTGAGAACGCACGCATAGCTGGTCTTGAGGACAAAAGGAGATCGAGGAAGAATCGCACTGCTACAGCACCAACCCCAAAGCAGACTTTTCCCTGCAGCCACTGTGGCCGGACCTGCCTGTCCCGCATTGGTCTTGTCAGCCACCAGTGAGCCTGCAACAGACGTGGACTACTGCACCTTTCTTAAATCTTCGTTCGCGAAGTCAAGCCGAGAGAGAGAGAGAGAGAGAGACTGTTCCTCAAACCCCACCCTCTCCAGGCTCCACCCCTCAAATCTCCAAGAATTTCCTAACCTGATGTTGGCAACCCTCTCTCCTTTCCAGCCAACCGTCAACCTTCATCTGACCTTCTGACTTCAGCTTTCCATCTCCTCCCCTCTCCTCCTCTACAGCGGGGGACCAAAGCAGCTTACATCATTTTCCTCTCCCCCTTTTGATCCACACAACAACTCTGTGAGGTAAGTTAGGCTGAAAGTCTGTGACCGGTCCGAAATCCCCCAGTCAGCTTCCACAGTAGAAACCTGGGTCTGGCAGACCCTGCCCTGAAACACTGACTGTCAAGTCACAATGGCTGTCAAAGTTATTGTGGGCTGAAACCATATGTAATATTTCCACTTAAATGTACTTTAAGCATGATAATTTTAAGAGATGAACAGAGCTCTACTTCTTACATTTACTAAATAACTGCAGCACCATCCCCTTCAATTAGATATGAATGAAGTATTTAAAACATTTTAAAACTATTTTAAAATCATACCAGAAACTTCTTATTTCCCAGAGGATCTAATGGAACACCATTATGAATCTTTACTATAGCACTGAATCTTTACTATATCGCTGTGTCTTATACCTTTAAGTAAGAGAAATCCAAGACACAGCTGCATGGAGCTACCTAGAATAGTTTTCTTTAAGTAGAGTTAATTTTCAGGCTTTTTGGAGAGAACATTTTGCTAGTAAAATTCAGAAGGCATTTGCATCTGGTTAGAAAAGAGGTTTGGGACTGGCTTGCTCCTAAATTAATACATGGATTGAGAGCATTTTGCCATCAAAATTCAGAAGCCTTTTGCATGTAGTTAGAGAAGAGGTTCATGAATGGGTGGCTCCTAATAAAAAATATATTGTAGAGAGCATTTTGCTGGCCAAATCCAGAAGGCTTTTGCATCTGGTTAGAGAAGAGGTTTGAGACTGGCTTGCTCCTAGTATAAATATAAACCCTTGTGGGATTTAGAGGTAAAAGTTCTTAATAATATATACATATTTAATTATTAATTTCAAATTTAAAAAGTATCTGCTTCCATACAGCTTTGTGCTGTATCTTGTTATAATCGCTATGGTTTATTCCAGGATGAGAAATTCCGAAGAAAATAAAGAGGTTGCAGGGAGCATTTTGCCAGCCAAATTCAGAAGCCTTTTGCATCTGTTTAGAGAAACTTGGCTGGCTCACAATATTAACACTGAATTGTAATAGGAAGCTGATAACCTTGAAGAAAAAAGAAATACTCCTGAGGAAGACTTTTGACAAAATGAGCCTACGTCCAGGTGCTCATTGGATGGATTTTCTTTGTAATCTTGTAAAGCTGTACTTCTTTATAATCTGTTTAAAAGGATTTATATGATTTTTAAAAAATGTTTAACTAAATGTTGTTAGCCAATATATCAGAGTGTCCTTTGGTGGGGTTTTTTTTTTCATTTTCTGAACAGAAGCAAGCAGGTAGGCCTAGTTAAGTCATGAAAGTCAGGTGGCATCAAGTCACCCAGAGGGTGTTGCCAGGTCTAGGATAGGTGGAGGCTGAAGATATCCTGGTATCACAACTAAACTCCAGACAACAGATCTACTTCTTTCTGGAGAAAATAACTGCTCTGGAGGGTGGATATGGCATTATCTTCAGTTGGAGCCTCTTTCCTCCTCAAAGTCAGGCTTCTGTAGACTCCACCACAAAATCTCCAGGAATTTCCCGCCAATGTGGAACTGGCAGCCCTAGTCAGGATAGGTCCCAATGAGTTCTCCCTCAAAGGCCAAAATAAGCCTGGAAAGGGCCTACTCCCTAAGCCTTTTACTGAAAGAACCAAGCTTAGCTACATGGTTGCCAGGTCCTACTCAGGAAAATACCTGGGGACTCTGGGGGTGGAGCCAGGAGACTTCCCCATTCCCCCCTCCCCAAAATAAATAAAAATACAACAATACAGTTCCCCTGAATACAGTCCTCATTTCCTTGTTCCCCAGTAACTGATTGCATTTCCATGAAATGAAAGTGAACACGCACACACACTCTCACAAAGCACACAAAATAAACAGTTTGGAAGCACACACTTTCGTGATCTCACTGGGGCAATTTATTCACTGGGACTGCTGAATGTACCATCTGCTGTTTTTCAACCAGCTTCTTCAGACTAACTGGAAAATAAAAGCAGAGCAGCTCCAAACAAACAAAGGGACTCTACTCACTTTTCTTCCTTTTGCACACTCATCAGGAAAACCCAGCAGCCTTCAGCCAATTGGGGGAAGACTTTATGTGGCTGTTTCCCTCCTCCTCCCACCCTCAGCCAATTGAGGGAAGGCTTTCTGTGGCAGTTTCCCTCCTCCCTCTGTTAGCCAATTGAGGGAGGCTTTCTTTCTCTCCTCTGCAAAGCAATCCTCAGCCAATGGAACGCAACAGACCCTGAGTGGTGGTTGATGGACCAAAGGGTGATGCAGTGCACACCACAGCCAATGGGAGAGCTGGAAAGTGCCAATACCATACTGCAGGTTATTATTTTAAATGCACAGACAGTAGCCAGATTGGCATTTGCTAAATTATGGAAGCACGATACTCTTTAAATTTGGTTTCACAAAATAAAAGAGTGGTATATCATAATTATACCAGGAGACAGAAGATGTAGAAAGATTACATAAGTCAATGGGTGAAGTGAGTTACGATAGAGGCATGGAGTTGATTATTACTTGTTAGAACCAAGTATGTGAAGATTAAGCTCTTGAAGATATTTTGGAAGTATGGTAGTAGTTCAAATGTTGTAATAGGAATGTATGCATGTACCTAAGTACTGTGTTTTCTTTTGCATATTCAAAATAAATAAAAATTAAAGAACTGAAAGCACTGGTAATTGAGCTTTGGGAAAGAAGAATGATCAGAATCCATCTAGGTCACTCCCCTAAACTTGGGTCATCCGTTATCCCTTTATTGCTCTACGCCAACGATGCAGTTGTACTGTCACGTTCGCAGAAGGGCCTCAAGCGCCTGTTACTCGCTTTTACTTCATACTGTGAGACAAATTTCCTGTCTATAAACTATGTAAAATCCAAAATTTTAGTACTTTCACAGTCCTGGAAACCACAAAGCTGGTGCCTTGAGGGAAATAATATTGAACAGGTGAAATCTTTCAAATACTTGGGGGTCTTTTTGCAATACAACCATAACTGGACAGTACAACGCAAGCAAGCAGGCATCTCAGCAAGGTGTAGTTTGTCTGCAGTGGTTAGCTTTTTTTACAAGAACGGCAACCAATTTGTCCCAGCTGCCATTCATGTTTTTAATGCTAAAACAATTTCTCAGTTATATGGGATCCCCATTTGGGTTTGCGCCCTCAATTTCCAACTTGAGCAAATTCAGGCAGCATTTTTACGCCTTATTTTAGGGGTCCCCAACTGTGTCAGCTATGCTGCAATGTGCCTAGAGACTGGAACCCATTTGATTGAGACCAGGGCATGGTTACTAACTATAAAGTTTTGGCTACGCCTACACTTTAGACACTGCTAGTTATATCCATGTGATGCTAGCGGATTCCTTCGTTTCCACTTGGTATAGTCAGATCCAGAAGAAAATACATTCCATAGGTGTACCCTTGGACAACCTCTGCAAGCTAAGCGAAACGCGGGCATTCAGAATTCTGAAACAGAGGATCTTAGATATTGAGAAACAGTCCCTTTGTTCTTCTGGACATAAAACTTGTTCCCTTTTAGCATTTGGTATCTTCCCAGATCATGGGCTGCCTGCTGCCTACCTTTCCCAGATCACTTCACCCCAGTTACACCGTTCTTTTATGTTAACAAGACTCAATGTTCTACCCTCAGCGGTATTGTCTGGGAGGTTTGCCAACATCACTTATCAGGATAGAGTCTGCCCATGTAATGGAAGGCACCTTGAAACGGTCGCCCATGTCTTACTTTATTGTGATTTTTATGGGGAAGTGCAGGACTGCATAATCAAACCTATTCTGCCTAATTTTTATGGATTACCTGAAGCGAAGTTAGGTTTTTTTTCTATCTGACCAATGTTCCCATAATCACAAGCCTGGTTGCAAAGTACCTTTTGACTGCCATAACAATCAGGGAGCAAAAGACTAGCTCCCCTTCTTGATGTTTGACTGGTTTTTATAGCTGAAACTCCATGTAAATTTGCTATGCTGTACTTTTTATTTCTATGCCAATAAAGGTATTTGGATTTGGAATCCATCTGCTTCAGATAACAATACAACTTTGGCCTTAAAACTGGTTTAAAACATTCCGAAACAAATGCGGTTATTAAACTACTTCGGTTGCAAACAGATTTTGAAGTGGTATGCTTCCGAATAAGCTCTCTTCTCTCTTCAGACTTTATATTATTAATCTACATTTCCTCTAAAGACCTCCAAGGACAGTTAACTTGGTGTTATCCCTAACCCTTTTTATTTTAACAATGCAGCGAGACAGATTAAGTTGAAACACAATGGTACATGTTAGGCATGGGCATGAACCAAACCATGATTTGTGCTTGAATCAGGCTGGTTCACGGTTCATGAATCAGTAGTTCAGAACCTGTACTATCTTACTGTGCTGATCAGCTGTACTGCCCTGCCACACCATCCTATCATTCTGTTTGGCTGGATTTTCCCAGTGTACTGAATATTGTAAATGGTTTTTATTGTTATGTTGTTGTGATTTTATTGTGGTTTTATCATTTTGTTGTATCATTCTGTTTGTGGTTTTATCATTTTGTTGTATCATTTTGTTGTGGTTTTATCATTTTGTTGTATTTTGTTGTGGTTTTATCATTTTGTTGTACTCTGAGCCCCTACGGGGAATGGGCGGACCATTAATAATAATAACAATAACCATGCCTCCAACCAACTGCCCACTCGGAAGGTTTGGGGACAGTTCCTGCCCACTTGGCTTCCCAGTCACCAAGTGGCTGAAGGGTGCCTGAGGAAGCCAAGGGGAGGCAGTTTAAATTCCATGTCCCAGCTGAGAGCTCCCCCTGCAGGATCAGCCGTTCTGTAGGCTCTCCTGGGCTGCCCAGTTTCAATAGGGCAGAGCAGGAGAGCCCCAGCTGAGCCTGTGGGAAGAGGTCTCCCCGCAGGATCAACTCCTTTGTCGGCTCTGCTGTGCTGCCCAGTTCCAATTCTCCCCGCAGAATCAGCTCTTTTGCAGGCTCTGCTGGGCTGCCCGAAAGAAACTGGGCAGCCCAGCAAAACTCCAGTTGAGCCTGCGGGGAGAAGAATCTTTCTTCACTTTCCCAGCCAGCTTGCAAGGCATTTAAATGCCTTCCCCTCTCTCCCCCCAAGCCATAACAAATTATGAATAACCAAACCAAAAACAGTTCAGGAAAATCACGGTTTGGTTCATAAAATCAAACAAACCATGAACCAAAATGAACCTCCCTTTTCCCCGGTTCTTGCCCATCTTTAGCAAATATCCAAAGGTCTTCAGATTTCATGGAACAGAATCATTTACATCAGGGGTGGGGAACTTTCTTTCTGCCAAGGGCCATATGGATATTTATAACATCATTCGCGGGCCATAAAAAATTATCAACTTTAAAACAGTGCTCCACCGAGAGAGAATGAGTCAGGCCAGCAAAATTAATGCAAATAATTGTTTTTCTATTTGAAGTCATGTGGGGAGAGCCTAATCTGGCACACACACACAGCCCGCTGCCCTAGGCAAGTGCATAGGTCCAGGGCTTTTTTGTAGAGAAAGCCCCGGCAGGAACTCAGTAGCATATTAGACCACATCCCCTAATATTAGCATATTAGGTCACACACTCATTAGCATCTTAGGCCACACCATTTGGGATAATCACGTGCAAACTGAACTGTGACAGTAACTTTTTCAGGCCCTGCAGCAATTCTGGCCGGCCAGCCAGGCCCCAGGGAGGCTGCCGCACAGTACATCTGGGCCCTGTGATCCCTGACTGGCCCTGTGGAGGCTGCTGCATGGCATGGCTGGGCCCCACGATACTCGCTGGCCAGCCAGGCCCCAGGGAGGCTGCCACATGGCTCAGTTTGGCCCAGCAATCCCCGAGGGCCACACCAAATGACCTCGAGGGCCGCATAAGGCCCTCGGGATGGAGGTTCCCCACCCTTGATTTACATCTCCTCCTGCAGGTCACTGAAAATCCCCTCCAAAAACTTGTTCTGGGGTGGGAGTGGTTAGTGGACCCTGAGCATCATCAAAGGGAGCCAAATTGGGGTCTACAAAGAGAGGGGGGATTGGCAGAAAAAGCTATCCCCTCTTCTCTAAATGAAAATGCTCAGAGGAACATTGCATACAAGCTAATGACTAGCCCAAGGCCCACAGTCGCTTAATAAGAGTCGCAGCTGGATAGAAAACTGAATATGGATCTCCCAGATCCAAATATAATAACTACACTATGCCAATAATGCCATTTGTGAATGACTATACTATGCACCATTTTGTGAATGACTATGACTACTATGCATATTTTAAGCAGAGACATAGTTGGTTTTGGAGTTGTTTTCATAATAGATTTCCCTACTGGGGAGGAAGAGAAGCTTGCAAAACGACATGAGCAATTAAACTTGGAGGTGTCTTCCTCTACACATCCTCCTTTTTGTTGTTAGGCTCACAACTTGAATTTCTTATAAACGATCTGTTTTTTTTTAATATCATTACCTGTAATACCCAGGCATCACAATATGAACGCCTGCGCTCGGCTGACAGATTTTTGCTACTTTCTGTTCATCCATTTTCCGCACAGAGTCTGTGAAAGGTCCTGTAGCATTGATAACACATTTGGCTTTGACATCAAATTCCTGCCCTGTGAAAGAAAACAGCATCAATCACATAGTCCATTTGTTTCCCTGTTCACTGACTCTCTGGATTATTAATTTATCTATGAAGTTAACCTATTGCGAAGTCTGTGTATACATGCACACACCCACCCGTTCACTTCGCTGTAGAAAATGAACGGCTTCTGATTATCACAAAAATTAGAGAAATTTTTAAACAAGAAATGGTTGTGTTTTTTTTTTTAAAAAAAGATGAGATGCACAGAAACCAATTCTCCCAAATAAAAACCAAGAGTGCTCTTTATTTATTGAATTCTTTATTTAATGACATGCTTAAACCCTAGAATTTGTTAAATTCTACTATTACTGAGAGCACACCACACGGTATTTTACGTCAGCTTTGCTTGACAGAAGGGCTTGGATGTAAAGCATGGTTTAGCATGCCAAAGCATTAGGATTTGAATGAAAACCTGACAGAAGTTAAAGATGATTGGCATTAATGACATGCCACTGCACTTTGGAAACATGCCTCCTTTGTCAGTTAAGTGATATTTACAAACTCTAGCCTCCCCTTGTACTCTTGCCCTCCCCGATCTCTTTTCTACCTTTAGGGGAAAATTATTTAATTCCCCGTTTCTTTAAACAGAAAAGCAAAATGCATTTGTAGATAGCTGTGTTTTATCCAGTTAAACCCCTGTGTGCCAAAGTGCAGGGTGAGGGGATGAATAATTTCAGTATGCACCAAACAGCAGAAAGCAAATGTAGGCAACATCGCCTTTGTCAAACAAAGCAGAGCCAAAGTAAATGCCTGTGAGAGCCAACGTAGGTTACCTGTGAGGTAAAAGAGAAGCAGCAGAGTCTATAAATACCTTAGAGAGCAAAGACCACATACCTGTGAGAACATCCCTGCACCTTGCTCCACAGACACGGACCTTCCCGCTCTTTGGATCTGTCTTCTTCAGCAAGCGTACCACTTCAGTGTAATTGGCTGTGGCAGCACCATACCTGGCAGCAGTGAGAGCAATGGCAAGGTTCATTCGTGCATCGTTGTGTTGTCCTGCAGCAGGGGGCAGAACCGAAAGGAAGGACATGAGTCACCTCAAGCCACTGACTTGTGGTATGGAAGTGTGTCAGAACCGATCTGTCACATCTGTCCCTGTCACACTGAATATACATGATGGCTGGTCAGGTCTCACAAGAATTATTTAAAGAAACATTGACTCTTGGCAGGTCAGAGCATTCACCTCCTCTTCAGAATGGGGGGAAAAAAAAATAAACATGTGCAAATAGCTAGGATTACTGTCCAAGATAATGTATTTATATGTTAAAAATGAACTATTTATATTAGTTCAGTCAAGAGCCTCACACGAAAAACAAGCTGCCACTTTCTGTTTTAGAAGAGGAGGAGAAGGATTCTGAAAGCCCCCATTTGGCACTAATACACTGTCTTCTGAGGGTTTTTTTTTTTTGACAGCCCCACTGGTGTTAATTAACAATCTCTATTAGCGCACGTACTGCATGACATTAAAAAAAAAAAAGCAAGCAATGATCTTTCAGATATTCCACTAGCAAGGCAGCAGCTGCCTATAAACAGACATTCATTTTATGCACATTTTAAGTTCACAATTTTACAACATTTACAGGTTTTTCAAAAAAAAAATACAATCTGGAGGTCTCACTCGCCCCCCAACCTCCCCCCCCCCCCCGAACAATGCTTAGCTAATGGCTGCTCTTAACATATATATCATTAAACATTTATAACTGAATCTCCCTTGTTGGATGACGGGGGGGGGGGGATCAACTCAGAAAAAAAGAAAAGGGGGGGAGGGAAAAAAGAAGAGTGGAGGTGATTAATTACTTTAAAATAGTGGCATCACCTGAGACTTTCTATTTATTATTGCCACTGGAGTTAAAACCCGGGAAGCTGGCTGGCTGCAATTATTCCGCATAGCAAGGGCCAAGCTCTGTGTGCCCGGAATAATTAATTACAAAGGGCTAGACTTCCAAAGGTAGGGTTCAGAAGGCCCATGTGCTCGGACCAGTTCTATCAAGATTATACTGATGGGGGGGGGGGGGAATGAATGGTAATGGATACTGTTGTTGATTTATGTTGCCAGCACACTAAACGGGTCTGGATATAAATGATTTATGTAAAGTTAGGCCCCTTCTGATTCTGCCCACATGACACCTAGCAGCTATGTACATAATCCGTTTCAAAACTAAAAGGGCAAGGAGAATCAATGTTTATTGAAACTCTGCAGCCCCACTAAAACTTCTTCCAGTGTGGATGAAACACAGAATGCATGAAATTTAAGTGACCCAAATAGGGCTTTCCTTTCAGATAAATGAACACTCCCAAAACATCAGGAAATGAAGGACTGAGAACAAACGCTTTTGTTCAAAGTTAGAAGCTTTTCATTCATTTTACACTAATGCAATCTTTTTTATAAATGGCTCATTGCTTCAGGTGCCTGTAGATAGGAAAATGAGACTGATAAACATTAATAAATTTTAAAAATCCAAAACGGAGTATTGAAAAGAGACAATTATGCACAGAATACATAGAAGCAGCCATAATACACAAGCCTATTTTTGTGACGTTCTTTTCATTTCTCTAAAAGTATCCATTTCATTAGGACTTGTCGGAATAATTAGAAATCTGTATGAAGATGTATTCTTTAGTGTTATGAAAGCTATATTGCAAACACACAATAATCAAGACTAGAAATGTCTTCCACATACAGAGGGATTCCCAAGTTAAAAGGAAAGCACTTCAGTAATGACAACTGACAGTGATGGATTATTAGTGTTATATTCTTACTAGTGAAGTATTATTTAACAATGAGCTATCTCTCATTCAGTGGAAACAGTGTTGTAAGGCCTTCAAAAACAGCACGGTTTGTACGGGTATAGTGAATAAGGAACAATTCAATTTTTGGTGAAGGAACGATAAAATTACTGTATCATACAATTTCCTTATTCTTACTGTGAGGGGGGGGGGAAGAATCCACAATATAATTATCTCAAAAAAGGGGATGCAACTTAGAAGCTGATCATTAAAAAAAGGATTCATTTTGGTTTTAGCTTGGACCCTTTTATTGTACAGGAACTGGTTCTCTACTCAAATTGTTATAGCAGTTTGATAACTGTTATAACAGAAAGATTCTCACAACTTTTTACTTACCACAACAAGTCAAAACATGGCTGACAAGGCACTTGGGATAGTGATTGGGTTTGCACAAACTGCCTCTATAAGATTAGAGCACAGTGTGATTTTAACTGAGCCATTTTAAACAGTTATGCCATTCTAAACCCACTGACTTCAAGGAACTACGAAATGTACAAATCTGTTTATAATTGCAGTGTAAACTACTCTAAAGGTTGATGTTCTGCTATACTGCTCTTAAAAGTTTCCTCCGTTCCAAACACACAATTAAGGCCCAATGTCTAAGGACCACAGCAGTAATAGTGATCCTTTCTCGATTAAAAAAAACCCACAAAAATAATTTAATCCAGCTGATTCAATCAAGTTCTCATTGCTATCTTTCCTTTGAGTATATACAATTCTTTCTTCTCTGGGTAAACATCAGCTCAACTTTGAGAAGCGTTTTCAGACCACAGCGCAGAAAGGGTAGAGATTTCAGCTGCACTTAAAATTATCATAATATTAAAGTGTAAAACAAAAATGTATTTTAAAGGACTTCAATTGAAGTTACACTTCTGTACCCCATAACAACTTTAAACTGCTTATAATCTAATTTTTTTTTTAAATAAAGGCTTTCAAACATGCTCCCCATTTGAGATCAGGGCCCTAAAAGATTTACTACAGTTCCGCAGGGACTGTAAAACAGAGCTGTTTCACCAGGCTTTTGGCTGAGGCAATGGATGCAGAAACGACTTTGGCCTCCCCTGTCTATAGCTCCATCCCAGTGCCTTGCTGCCTTTTGATATTTTTAGGCACTGGAGCTTTGGGGTGACTTTTATGCAGGGCTTTTTTTGAGCAGGAACGCACAGGAATGCAGTTGCAGCTGAGTCAGTGTCAGGAGGTGTAGCTTAATATGCAAATTAGTTCCTGCTGGGCTTTTCCTACAACCCCCCCCTGTGTGAAATAATAGTGGTGTCAGGGGGCATGGCCTAATATGCAAATGAGTTCCTGCTGGACTTTTCTTACCAATAAAGTCCTGCTTTGATGTATGTTTTCCTGACATAAGGGCATGGGATTTTTTTTTGTTATGGTTTATCTTAATTATTGTTTACTGTTTCTATCTTGTTGGTTTTTTAATGTAAGCCACTCTGAGCCCATTTTGCGGTAGGATGGGGTATAAATTGAATGAATGAATGACCATAGGTTCCTGAAAAACTTACCAGGTAATCCTGAATTAGATAATCATTATTAGCAAGCAGGCTTCATTAAAAAAAAAATCCATTTGTTGCATTCAAATATAATAATTATGCATCATGGTTTGATTCAACTCTAGTTTAGTGTGAAGTCTGAATGAAGGCTGCCTAACAAACTGTGATTTGTTAGCTGGTGCTAAACCAGGATTCTAGATTATGGTTACTTGGCTCATTAACTGTGGTTTGTCATGATGTCTGAAAGAAGAAATTCTCGTCTGAACCATGTAGTGCCCCTCATTATAGACTCTGGCATATAATAAGGTAAGTTCAGATCAACACAAAACCTTAATTTTCCAGCTGTACTCAAGCTATGGACAAGGACGTTTCCTTTCTTTTCTCTGCCTTCTATTCAAACCCCCTTCCCTTGCTGGTGAGGACTTACTAAGCAGGAATAGGCTTCAAAGATTTCAGCTACTCCTGAAGAGAAATTTAAAAGGCAGTGAAATGGCAAGAGAAAGGGAGTTGATAAAATATTGTGTTTCTAAGTAACGAACGAGGGACATACTGAATTAGACAAAAAGGTTGAAAGGGCTGACAAAATGACAAGAAAGGGACGGAGGACTAAAAAACTCGTTTTGCTTTAGAGTTTAAACTTCAGGAATTCAGTGAAGCGGCTAAGACAACTAGAAAGAAAGGAAGAGTATGAACCATGAGCCTTAGTCAAGAGTCAGGAGGAGGAAATTTCACTTTTCTTAGGGTTCTTCTCTCTTCTCCATTTTATTGCAGCCTCCACGTGGGGCCTGAAGATCTCCCAGAATCACAACTAACTTCCAGACTACAGAAATCATTTCCCCTGGGGAAAAAACTGGCTGCTTTGGTGAGTGGATTCTAAGGCATTATAACTCACAGAGGGCTATCCCCTTTCCAACCCCCACCTGCCCCAGGCTCCACCCCCATATCTCCACAAATTTCCCAACCAAGAATTGGCAGTCCTACAGCCAAGCAACAGCCAACAGCCTGGTAATGCAAGGGAGTGTGGGACAGCATATGGGAATTGTGTGTGAGTGGGGGGGGGGGGAGAATATGACCTACTATGAATACTGGGTAGACTAACAACAGTTATAGTAACAACTCAGTATATTGAACAGATAAACTGAGAGCCAGTTTGGTGTAGTGGTTAAGTGTGTGGACTCTTATCTGGGAGAACCGGGTTTGATTCCCCACTCCTCCACTTGCACCTGCTGGAATGGCCTTGGGTCAGCCATAGCTTTGGCAGAGGTTGTCCTTGAAAGGGCAGCTGCTGGGAGAGCCCTCTCCAGCCCCACCCACCTCACAGGGTGTCTGTTGTGGGGGAGGAAGGTAAAGGAGATTGTGAGTCGCTCTGAGACTCTTCGGAGTGGAGGGTGGGATATAAATCCAATATCATCATCATCTTCTTCTTCAAAAAGTTGTAAAGACTTCTCATAAAACATAGCCTGAGTTCTATGCCCTTCTAATCCATCTTCCCACATGCCCACTTTACTCAAGGTAAAATGAGTTCTCCTAAATCCAGATTATACCTTGAAAAAGGATTCTGCCAGCAAACTAACATTTTGAAGCCCAGCAGGAGGAAGAAAAGGGGTGTATGTATGAGAGAGCATTCTAAAAATCACTTTAAAATGGCAGCGGCACCCTCATGATGGCTACACCAGCATGTCTAATATGGCCTCATTTTAAATATAAAAGATCCCCTGTCATGCCTGGAAGAAATGAATGGATACAATACACAAATAATAAACTAGACCTGTCAAAATGATTTGATTTAATTTCTCTTACAGCAAAGATCTAAGTCAGATGTCTTTAAGCTTACAAAAGCTAACGTGCATAATATAGTAGGAAACAAAGCATAGTAGTAGTGCTAAACACACACCTGTAGTGGCAGAATTTATAATACAGATATCTCCCTTGTATTCAAGTATGGTAGGGAACTCATAGTTTGAGGTCTTGTCATAATATAATATGACCATGGCTTGTTCTAGAGCAGTGTTTCCCAAAGTGGGCGATATTGCCCCCTGGGGGGAACTGGAACAATCCAGGGGGGCGGTAGTAGCCTTGGGTACAATTGAGGAGCAGTGAATAAAAATAAGGGGGCAGTGGAAGCATAAAGGAAGAAGAGGAGAGCAGAGGAGAGGGTGGGAGGTGTCAAAACATCACATTTCTGGGAGGAGTTCAGAATTTCTAATTTAGAGAAAAATTCCCATTAACAAAATATTTTGTCTGCTACTTAGTGCAAATTCACCCAATCAGACTAGTAATGAGGACCAGAACTCCTTTCACTTAAAATATAAGGAGGATGCAGTTTATTTACAAGACTGAATAAAAAAATAGAGGTGTACAGACAAACAAGGAACACATAAACAAAAACCATTAGCTATCCTAGCTATCCTTGATACAGCTAGCAGCTAGCTATCCTTGCTACAGCTAGCAGCTTCTCAGGGTTGCTCGCAGTTTCTCTCTCAGCAATACAGTTCAAGTCAGGACAGTGGAAGCACTGAGGCAATTGCACAAACTTCTCTGAAGAGTTCCAACCTGCAGCTTTCTCCTCACAAAGTATTCTGCAGGATATCAAGCTTCTTACAGTCCTCTGGTTACCAGGTGGTTGCTTCTGTTGATTTTAGCCAACTGCAATGCCCCAGACACAAGAGTGCCTTCTGCAGGGGCAGCACGTGGGAGTAGGCAGGGTAGGTGACTTCCTAGGGCGCCCCTTTACTCCTCCTTCCCATGTGGCACTATCTTGCCAGCCAGCAGGCAAGCTGAGAGCCCCGGGTGGTGCTACTGCACCGCTGCTTTTCTTCATAGGGCAAATGTTGCCTGTGCTTGTCGGAGGCTTCCAAGGAAGCCTCCAAAGAGAACCCCATTTTACCGTTGCCTGCTGCTTTCAGGTTGAAAACGGCTGGGCAGCAGCACCTTCCCATTGCACTAGTCAGAGCAGATGAGTGCAATGGGAAGGTGCTGCCTGCCCAGCCGCTTTCAACCCGAAAGTAGCAGACAGCAGTAAAACGGGGCACTCTTCAGAGGCTTCCTTTGAAGCCTCTGACAAGTACAAACAGCATTTGCCCTGTGAAGAAAAGTGGCAGTGCAGTAGCACTTGTGTGCACTGCCCAGAGCTCTCACCTTGCCTGCTGACTGGTGCGATGATGTCATCACCGGTGTGTGAAGAATATCCTCCCCTTGGGAGCACATGGGGGGGTCATACCTAGCACGGCAGAACCCCTAGCGCCAGCACTGATCTTCTGTTCCTCTTCTTGAGTTTGGATATTTTACTAATCAACTTATATCCCTGACTGGCTGTCAAAGTGCTAAAATTGTGCAACCATTCATTGGTACAAAATTTAGCTGGGCCCATCTAGATCTTCTCCTGTCAATTACCTGTCAAACTAGATGGCCTCCTGTCAGTTGGAATTGGCAGTTCACAGGTGTTTACTATTTTACAAGTGTTTGACATTAAGAACATGCTCTCTAGGCTTACTTAAGCTGATAGCAACCCACACAAACACTTATAACTTGAGTACTGTCATTTTTCAGGTAATGATGCAGACAAACACTTACACACATGGTTGATGAAAAGCTCAATTTCTTGGCAGGAGGCTTCTGTGACTTGTGGATGGGGCACTATGGCAGTCTAGTCTGCCCTCCCAACCCATGTAGCTATGACACAGTCATTAAAAAACTAAGCAATAACCAACTGGCATTACATCAAAGAAGCCCCTCTATCTCCATAGTAGTAAAGCCTCTTCAAAGAAACTTCCTTATTCTTTCATGTCATTACGGAAGCAGTTAAGTGCTGCTGGCTGCCTGCTTCATTCATTACTTTGTGTTTTCCATGCTCTCACCTTACTTCCCATGGAGCTGATTGAGATAAACAGATATAAACAGCTGCAGCTTCAAATACTACTCTAATCTATGCACTGCTGATGGTAAGTAATGATTTCAAAATTAAAGAAATTGCAAAGGTGGCTTTTCTCCAGCTATTCATGTGAGGGGTAGGGTTCCCAAGTCTGACTCAAGAAATATCTGGAGATTTTGGGGGTAGAGCCAGGAGACCTTAGGGTGGAGCCAGGAGCAAAGTTGTGACAAGCACAATTGAACTCTTAAAGAAGTTCTAGCAATCACACTTAAAATGACAGCACATTAAATGCCTTCCTTCCATTTGAAATAATGAAGAATAGGGGATCCTTCTCTGGGGCCTCATAGAAATGGACCCCCTGGTCTGACTGTTCTAAAATTTTTGAGAATGTTTTGAGAAGTGGCATTGGATGCTATGCTGAACATTTGGTGCCTCTACCTCAAAAAACAGCCCTCCCAGAGCCCCAGATACCCATGGATCAATTCTCCATTATACCCTATTTTTATTTTAATATTATCCTTTGTTATCTTAATTTTCTGTGTGTATAAATATTCAAGTTGGGGACTGCAGGGCTGCCAGTTTGTTGGAACTATATCTATTTGAAAAAGAAGTAGATGAGCAAGACAGAGAAGTAGGACTTAACTGTAAGACCCACCTTTTCAAGATGGCCTTCGACTAGTGATAAAACTAGTGATAAAACTAGTGATAAAGCTAGGTATGCTGCTGGAAATGCTCTTATGTTCTGAATTTTACTAAAAATCTAATGTTTATAGCGCCATTTTGTCATGTTAATTTTAATAATTTATAACTGTTTTAACTATGTTTTTATAAGTATAATGGATGTAATGTGTATTTTATGTTGTGAGCCGCCCTGAGCCTGCTTCGGCGGGGAGGGCGGGATAGAAATAAAAAATAAAAAATATTATTATAACTGACCACAACGTTTTGCAAGCCAGAACTAATTGGTGAATTGAACTCAGACTGCCTATTGCTTTTTCCTTTTTACTGCTATATGCATATTTTATCTTCACTGGTTTTGTTGCATTGTTCTGTATGATGGAAGTGATGCATTGTATACTATATTTTAATTGCTGTTACCTGCCCTGAGCCCACTTGCAGGGAGGGTGGGATAATAATTATAAATTTCAAAAATTCTCTCTGTATGCAAATGTTACTATGGTTGATTTTATAAAATAATTTTAGAATTTCAAGCTTCAAAGTGGCTTCTATACAACATCTTTGTTTACCCTGTGTGTAAATATCCCGCTGATCTTTTAGTCCACTTCTTGAACGTAGATTTCCATGAGGGTGCTGAATAATTTTTTATCTGAAAAGGGGGCCTTAGGCCAAATAAGTTTGGAAACCTCTGTTCCAGAGCAAGGCTCAAGGAATGCAGAACAAGATAGTTTAACTGCTAGTTTTAAATCTGTATGTCTACAGAAGAAGTCAAAGACAAATAAGAGTTGGTTTTTCTTGTTTTTCTCTACCTTAAGGAGTCTCGAAGTGGCTTATGATCATATTCCCTTCCTCTCTTCACAACAGACACCTTGTGAGGGAGGTGGAGCTGAGAAAGTTCTGAGAGAACTGTGACTGGCCCAAGGCCACTCAGCAAGCTTCATGTAGATTAGAATTCACCGCTGTTATCCACTACATCAAGTTAGCTTTTACAGCGATTCTTACGACAACAAAACCTGTAAAACTTTCAGGTGATTTTTGCTGGGTGAGGTGGAATGGAACAATCAAGAATTTGGAGAAGAACAGAATTTAAGAAGGAATCATTCAACATACTGTCCAAAGACCATATCTTCACATCTGATCACCTTCTACTGATTCATTCCTTTTTCTTGTCTAAAAACAGAAGATTCCTGATATACTAAGAGGACTGGGGCAATAAAATCCCTGAGTTTAGTATTCAATTGACTAGCCAAGGCAGCTATAGTTTTTTCTTTTTAGCAACAGCCATTCATGCCCCTCCCCCCCCCAAAAAAACCAGTGAAGTTGTCTCTTATCAGGAAACAATAAGGACTTCCTCCCTCCTTCCCATTTTTAAATGCAGGAAGTTTTGCATTTTGACTTTGTCAAGAGAACAACCCACTTGCTATAGCAAAAAAGCAGCTTGAATGGAGCCTGTCTTCTAACCATACAGTGGAAAATTAGGCCTGACTGTTTACATTTTGTGGAGATTAAATAAGAGTGGACTTTTTTTTTTACTGTTCACTGCATGTATTGTGTTGTGTTTCATTGTCGTCTGTGATCCAGTTTATTGAGTGTATTTTACTGTTTTAATTTCTCTTCTGACTGCGTGATCAACTTATGTTGCATTATTTAGGATATGTGCGAGCTTGTCTTTATGACAGTGTCTTACAATTCTGTAATCAGCTGTGAATAACAAAGTTATAAATAAAGTGTGTGTGTGTGTTTGTTTAAAAACACAATGACAAGAGCTGCTACTGACTTTCAGGCAACAAGTTATGAATGTGAAACAGCAAAATAGAACATTTTAATAAAGTATTCTTAGAAAAAGTTTGGCACATTCTATTGTGAAAATATCTTTTATATCATATAAAAATCGTACCAAATGGGAAAAAAAGGAATAGGCCATGAACAGGTTTTTAAATTATGTATTTAGTACAAGTTTGCTAATTAAGAATTCTTACATACTTTGAATGCTTTCAAGTAAAAGAGTACTTTCCCCAGTCTGTATCTAATCGTGCAATAAGGACAATAACGTTCCAACAAATAAGTCAGCATCTAGCCAAAGAGAGCTAGGAATGCTATGACAGCAGGTGTGAATCTCTTGCTCAAGCAGTGAGAAGTACAGTGCCAGAGGCCTTCCCAGATAATGGTTTTCTCCTCTTGAGGGGGAATGGGTGCAGAGGGGCAGATCAGAATTAGGATTTGCTTGGTGGCGGCGTTGGCTTTTAATGATGTTGTTACCCCACTTCTTTTGTATAAGCCTTCAGCTCGTCAAAGGCATCTTATTGCAATGTCAACGTAAGTAAACGCAGAGTGTTAAAATGCAAGCGAAACGCTGTCGGCGCCAGTTTATGGAAGCCACGCTAAAATGTCACAATGAAAAATGTCTTGACGGCCCTTCTGTGGCCATGCTACAAATGTTGGACAAATGCGGCAACGTCAATGCATATTATTAAACAGGGTAATTAACACATCTTGCCTGCGTATGTATAATTTTGATATAAATATGTGGATGCAAACAGACAAGACAAAACACAGCTCACACTCTGCAACCAGAACGAAGATGAAAGTCCCACAATCTTCTATTCTAGTTTAAAGTTGGCATGTTCCAAGCGTAGACATTTTCCTACATCAGCTTCTTCCTCAACCCAAGGATAGATCAAATGTGAGAAGAGCACTCTCTCAAATACCTGTATGTTCAAACCATGTGAAGCCTAAATCCTTCTGTGCTGGAGTACTGGCTGTTGTTCTGAGGTAGATTTCTTATCCTCAAGTCAAAAGTGTCCCTTTTGCGGCCATTTAAAATAATCAGGATGTCTTCAGTAGGGAGAGGCACAAACCACAAAAATGTGGTTTGGTTCGTGGACAAGCCACAAATCCCATGAACCCAGACAGTTCACATACATACTGAAGTGGATTTGTGAGGTTCATGCCCAAAACATCTGAGCTGCAGGGGTGGGGTTCAGCTGTTTAAAGGCACTTTCTTGGGCAGGCGGCTCCTGGGACTAGCTGGCTAAAAAAGTCCCTTTAAATAGCTGAGCTGCAGGGGTAGAATGCACTTGCAGCTGGTCTGTTTCTCATCTAGACCACTGAGCCCTGGGGATAGCCTGTCAAGCCCAGCTGCTTAAAGGGGTTTTCTTGGGCAGCTAGAAAGTCCCTTTAAACTGCTGAGCCACACAGAGTCATTTGCTCTCCAGGGTCCAGCTGTTTCCCTCACAAACAGCTGGCCAACAGAGGCAGCCTGCTGGGTGCAGTTCAGCTGTTTAAAGCGGCATTCTTGGACAGCTAGCCCCAGGAGCTGGCTCCAACAAAAGCCCCTTTTAAACAGCTAAGCCAGGGGAGAGGGCTTCCCTCGGTGGCTCATCAGTTTACCATCTAAACAGCTGAACCACAGGGGCAACAGCCTGCTTGGGGCTGCTCAGCTGTGTAAAGGGGCTTTCTTGAGCTACCAGCATTGCCTAAGAAAGCCCCTTTAAACAGTTGAGCCACATACAGCAAAAAGGGGCTCTTCTTAGATAGCCCCAGATTCAGAGCCATTAAACCGCCTGCCTTTTGCTCCCCACATCTTTTTGTGTGGAGCAGAAAGCAGTGGTTTAAATGGCTTTCAGCTATTTTCTGTGAAGAGCAGAAAGCTCTTTGCTCTTCACAAACCGCCAAGAACTGCATCAAAATTTGCGAAAGTTTTTGACAGTTCTTAAGTTCGCAAACACTGCTTCCTGAACCAGCCAAAATTTGTGACACATTTTTATTCATCAGCTGTTTGTGCCCATCCCCGGTCTTAAGCTACACTTGTGACAAATTTCAGCTTTATCTCTTTTTTGTTTCATAACCCTGAGAGACAAATCAATCAAGTCCATATACATGAGTGTGCACGTCAGTACATTAAATCTGTCTACAAGACGGACAACACATCAGAAGGACATACACAAACACACGTTTTTGTTAAGTCAGTAGCTATGTTTTTGACTTCATCTAAGTCTAATGGAGACCAGTTTCTATTATAAACTGCTGCCCACTTCATAGGACATCAAGGAAATTACTTCCTCTTATGTGACCTTGTCTAAACCAACAAGAACCAGGAGTTATGATCTAAGGGTATAAAAAGTGACAGGAGATAATTTGTCAAAGATATATGGAAGATGCAGAATTACTCTTCATGAAACAGAGTGACTCCATCACTCACGGGAGACATACAGTGGTTTCTAAATAAATAATGAGGAATCTCTATTCACTGCAGAGACAGATAGGAATACATATTTATAGATTATTCACATTCAAAGAAATCATACACATTTAGGATGTCAAAACAATAACTGCATGTATTTCACAGAGACTGGGAATGCTTCGCATTGGTGAAAGTCTTTATCTCACACTTGAATACAACTTAGCCATAGAATACAACCTTTAAAGGGCATGTGAGGGAGGCTTCATGGGTAGCATACACCAATGCTCACTGCACAAAACACATGCGATCAACAGCCAAGCCTTGTGATACACATATTAGAAAACCACGGTCCAATGAGGGCTTCCAGACAGCGATGTGACCATTGAGAAGAGCCAGAAAAATTCACTGGAATGCCACCCTCTCGCAGGGGCTACTGGAAATTCTGTGAAGCACTTCAAAAACCTCAAATGAAATATTTTCTCTGTTATGAGTGAAATGCTTCTCACAACCATGACAGAATGACACTTTACCACCTCACAAGGGAAAAAAGTTAAATCTGCACGCTCAGAAGTTAAACGAAAACAATCTTTACAGGGAGGTAAAACGCTGCAAAGTTTCCAGTCTGCAAAGGAAGCAGAGTGTTAGAAGGGTAAGAACCAGAAACATCTAGAAAGTGTACATAATCATTGAAGACTGCCAGAACCTTCTAGGTAGACGGGGAGAGTTTTTCATGGGCTATACAAGCTGAATCTGTCTACTGTTAGGGAATGCGCAGTAAGGAGACAGGGAGTCAGACTTCAGGATAGGAGGTCAACAAAACGGCAGAGGAAAAGAGGCATACACAAAGGCTAAATCAAAGTAAGTTACGGTGAGAAGATGCACATATAACACCTTTAATTTTGTTTGGCTCAGATGCTGTTAGACAACTGTTGCTCGACTAGTTTGTTGTTCCTAACTAACAATGATAACTCCCCCATTCCAAGTAGATAGATCCAGGCGGGCAGCCGTGTTGGTCTGAAGCAACAGAACAAAGCAGGAGTCCGGTAGCACCTTTAAGACCAACAAAGTTTTATTCAGAATGCAAACTTTTATATGCATGCACTCTTCTTCAGACAAGGAATGAAGTACACTGAGTAGGAAACAATGAAGTACATGCAGCTCTTTAGTACATATATCTTTGCTTTATACAATACATTTTATATTTCCAACTTTTATTTTTTCCCCTCTCAGTTAAGTAAAACTAAGATGTATGTGCTAAAGGCAAAAGGCATGTAGCAGTTTACTTTTTTCTCTGTGCATGTATTTCCATATTTGCTTATAGAGAACTACGGCATTTATATTGCTAAATTCCCTAAATATGCTAAATAGTGCAATTTTATATGCTAAGATGTAATGAAGCACTGTAGATCATTAAAGAGTACAATAAATGTACCGTATTTTTCGCACCATAAGGCGCTCCGGAGGATAGGACGCACCTTCCTCCTGGGGGGCGATCCGCTGCCTCTTCCTCTGATCCGGCGCTTCCCCCGCGCCTGCTTGCCTGGCTCCATCTTCTTCAGGCAAGCGCTGGGATCGCTCCACTTGGCCCCAGCGCTTCGCAAGCGCCGGCTGCGGAGGGGGCAGCGTGCTTCCTACTTGCCTGTGTCCCTGCCTTCAGCTGTGATGTTTAAAGCAAGCGCTGGGATCGCTCCCTCCCCCCTCCGATCCCAGCGCTTGCTTTAAACATCACAGCTGAAGGCAGGAACACAGGCAAGTAGGAAGCACCCGCCCCCTCCGCAAACGCAGCGCTTTGCGAGCGCCGGCTGTGGCGAGGGCAGCGTGCTTCCTACTTCCCTGTGTGCCTGCCTTCAGCTGTGATGTTTAAAGCAAGCACTGGGATCAGAGGAGGGAGGGGGCGATCCCAGCGCTTGCTTTAAACATCACAGCTGAAGGCAGGGACACAGGCAAGTAGGAAGCACGCTGCCCCCTCTGCAGCCGGCGCTTGCAAAGTGCTGGGGCCACGTGGAGCGATCCCAGCGCTTGTCTGAAGAAGATGGAGCCAGGCAGGCAGGCGCGGGGAAGCGCCGGATCGGAGGAAGAGGCAGCAGATCACCCCCCCCCCGAAGGTACGTACCTTTGGACTATAAGACGCACACACTTTCCCCCCCACTTTTTTTTGGGGGGAAAGTGCGTCTTATAGTCCGAAAAAATACGGTAAGTTTGACAGGGAGGCTTGGTTGAGTATATCAAAACAACGGTATTTACATTTGTATTAGCTAGAACTTGTAACAGTTGGGAGTAGACGGCTATTACATAAAGAAGGTAGCTGCTGATATAATCAGGCAGGGCACTGATCTTTTTGCCAACTGCTAGCTAAATGCCTGGCAGAGCTGGTGATGTTGCATGGACGGATGGAGAAGACAGAAGAAAAAAGAGAAGCAACCTTTCACCCTCATTTATCTTCCTTCCTACAATTACCTAACTCATTTTCAACTTCCTTCTTGCAACAGCTCAGTTCCATTTCACCTTATCTCACTTCCTTAGTACATTTTTTTTTTTACAGGTCAGCTGCAATAACAGCAGCTTCTATGGCTAGGTGAAACTACTTCTAGCTCTAACAACAGCAGCCTTCCCATTTATTCTCCATAACTGTGCTTTGCTTGGAGCGCTGCCAGGTGAAGGGGAGTGTGCCCCACCAGGAGGAGACTGCATGGCAGGGAGGGAAAGAGGTACGGGACTGCAACTGCAGCAAAACAAAACAAAACCACCACCACCACCACAAAAAAACTCTCCCTGCGTCCTGTCCATTTTTATTGTGATGCAGCACAACAAAGGCATGAAAGCCATAGAACTGACTTTCATATTTCATGTTATCTTTCATATTTCATATTTCATGTACTAGTAGAAAAAGTCCTCCTTCCGCAACAACATCTCTCTAACTCTCTCTCTTTTCCCTCAGCAGTATCCACCATTGCTACCTTACGGAACAAGGTACGTATTAAGTAATGGTCTACCATTAAGTTCACATTAAAAACACCCATACAAATTACATGCTTCAATAGAATCTTTCCTCTGAAAAGCCATGACACACTGGGGCATACCAAGGTGTTTGTGGTATAATGCGCAAATAATATCATTTTGCTGGGACATAATCCTGTATCTTTAAAGGAAGTACAAAATTGATTCCTGCTTACTTCTTGTGCAGAGGGGAATGAGGATTTCCATTTGGTTCTCCACCAAAATAAATAAATAAAATAAAAGCCAAGAGCCATGGAAATTCACTCAGATGCTCATAAATTTCCAACCTTAAACTCACAGCACACAAATAGATGAATCCAGCAAGTCAGAGAGCAAAGCCAATTTAATCTGTGGCTCCCCTGAGGTAAATGTAGTTCACAGTCCTGCCCCCCACCCCAACCTCAGCCATAATCCCTGGCTCCTGGAGGTAAAAAAAGCATTGAAGTGAGGAAAATTCTGCGGCGGGATATAATGATCCAAAATGACAGGGACAATAATGACAATGAATTCCATGTCTCCCAGTCATGAGCTTGGGATGCTTGACTGAGCTGACTTATACAATTAAATTGTTACAGGTACAGCAGGCGATGCCGTTATCATCTGCATGCTTTTGGGAATGGCGCCTCCAGCAACAGAAGTGCTACGAAATGCATGGGCCGCCTTTTGTTAGGCACAAGCTACAAGTATAGTAGGCATGCATGGGCACGGAGCTGCCCCCCCCCCCTGTAACAGAGGGGAGAAAAATGTTGTTTGTTTTAAATATGTAACATTGCTTTTTAAAAGACACCAACAGCGTCTGTTTCCAAAGTTTCTTTAATGCATACAAAAGTACATGATTTTTTTTTTTACTAGTGACACTCCAGCTCACACGAAACAACCTCTGTACAGAAAAATAACTACAAACCTCAAAGATCCCACAGCACCCCTCCCTGCATCTTTCGTACTAAAGAAAGCAGCAGCAGTAACTCATCGGGATAGCTGAAGCTTAGTCTTCTTTCCTTTATGTACCACTTATATTAAATCACAGCAATAAAAACCCTTCACTTAAAGAATAAAGATGTTACCATCCAACGCTAATGATTCATTTCCTATATATTGGGGTATGAGTGGCAAATTACCCCGGTGCAGCTGCTCCACGCTGCAGGTAAAGTACAGGTTTCATCGCCAAGATTTTTAGTTTATGGGAATCATTCAAAAATAATTCCAAGTCTCAGAGCTGCCTTTAAATACCCATAACAGTTTCCTCACTTCGCTCCTTCCCTCCTATGGAGTTGCACCACGTAAGAGAGGTTGTCATATTTCTATTGAGATTTGCGTGCTGGGCTTCACCCGTAAAAAACCTTTTTAATGGCAGGCTGTCACACTGTTTTCCTTCTCAAAGGAGAGAAACGTTTGGAGTAAGTGCGTGAAGTTTTACAACTGCCCAAGTTTTCTATTGGGCAGGACCCCAATTATATGCCTTGATATTCTCAAAATTATAAATGAGTCAAAAATAAATTATAAACCTGTAACGTTTCAAAATTCAGCACCCTCTGGAAAGACAGCCATGGGAGACTAAAAGGAAAAAGTACTATTCTATTGTTGACAGCTTAATGAATATGCCACAATTTTTGCATTGATTTCTTTCCCCCCTCTCTCTCTGCAATCGAAAAAAAATCTTAAGAGTTTACAATAAGAAAGTCCCCCCCTTCAAGATGTCATTGCTTCTTTTTTTTTCTTTCCCCACATTCTTTAACAAGCTTTCTTCAATTCTAAATGGGCTGCCTGCACAATTCATATATATTTAATGCAAATACAATATTCACACATATTTCTGAATAGACAGATGTTAAAAGTCATGGCAAATGCAGAAGTCTCAAACCTAAGCTCCCCACTGATACTTATTTTATAAAAAAAATGCAAACCAGAAGAGCTTGTTGGAAAGATATTTTCACTTAGCAAATTAACCTCAGTCTTGGGATGCTACCAAGATTTTTGAAAAGATATCTAGAAATGCATATTAAAGCATAAACAGTTATCCAGTGCAAAATAGGAAGAAACTCATTTTAAAATTTTAATTATATTTTTATAATTTTAATTATATTTATATAATTTTAAAATTATATTTTAAAATTAGCATAATGAAATCGTTTCTAACGTGTTCATGCTTTGAGCAGAATATTTTGAGACCATGTAGCCAGAGACATAAAATAATAATAATAATAATAATAATAATAATAATAATAATAATAATAATAATAATAATAATAATAATAAAATACCTAAAAAGACCACTGTCATTTAAGCCAACAAACATTTTTGTGAAAGCTTAATATCAGTTGTCTTCTTATAAAGGATTTTTTAATATTAGACTTGCATATTTTCCATAGCACCATATACAGCATTCTTTTTTAAAAAGTCATTTTTCCTTTTTTAAAAAAATTGCTTATTTCTCTGTGATCTAGTAACCTCATGTTGGCTTTTCCACAGTGCCTCTTTTCTAATTTTCCTTGAGGTACATAAATGAAACTGACAGATCGCTGCTCAGATAGCAGCCATATTCCCTCCCCCAAAATGTTGCCTTTTTGCTATGAAGGAGTATCCAAATATCAACCAATACTAAATGAAGTCTGACATGTACCCCTAAGAAACAAAGTTGTAAGCTGCAGCTTCAAACGAAACCTTGAATAAATAGGACACGTTGTATACACCCAGGCTAACATCCAACATATGCTTTCATTTCCTGATGCTGGGACAGAGCAAGAATTGCCTCTGGTAAAGCTTGTGATTTGCTATTGCTGGTGCATCCAACATTTATAATGTACCATAATATTTCTCTGTATAAACAAATTTAAAACACAATTAAGAAGCGCAAGAGCAACACAACAAGCTACAAAACAGGATATGCAGCAGAAAAGGAAGAGCCTGGCAGGTCACTGGTTTGATAAGCAATTAGGAAAATTGGAAGAAGAAGAAGAAGATATTGGATTTATATCCCGCCCTCCACTCCGAAGAGTCTCAGAGCAGCTCACAATCTCCTTTATCTCCCTCCCCCACAATAGACACCCTGTGAGGTAGATGAAGATATTGGATTTATATCCCGCCCTCCACTCGGAAGAGTCTCAGAGCGGCTCACAATCTCCTTTCCCTTCCTCCCCCACAACAGACACCCTGTGAGGTAGATGAAGATATTGGATTTATATCCCGCCCTCCACTCCGAAGAGTCTCAGAGCTGCTCACAATCTCCTTTACCTTCCTCCCCCACAACAGACACCCTGTGAGGTAGATGAAGATATTGGATTTATATCCCGCCCTCTACTCCAAAGAGTCTCAGAGCAGCTCACAATCTCCTTTACCTTCCTCCCCCACAACAGACACCCTGTGAGGTGGGTTGGGCTGGAGAGGGCTCTCACAGCAGCTGCCCTTTCAAGGACAACCTCTGCCAGAGCTACGACTGACCCAAGGCCATTCCAGCAGGTGCAAGTGGAGGAGTGGGGAATCAAACCCGGTTCCCCCAGATAAGAGTCCGCACACTTAACCACTACACCAAACTGGACAAGGACTAAGAGGTGGGGGGGGGGGGAGAGAAAAGAATGAATAGCAAAAATATTTAGAATCCATTTTTACACTGCCGTTTGGACTTTTCAAAAAGGTAAAGGTGAGAATAGTTGTTCAAACAAAGACTGCCCCAAAAAATTAACCAATCAAGAAAAGCCTTACTGCTCTTTTCACCAGCAGAAGGGACTAGAGAAAGAAAGGACAATTTTGAGTACGTACTTCTAATAATGGACACACTGATTCATCATAACGGATTGGAAGCAGAAGATGGGAAATAAGACAACATTTTGTCACCACATAAAAACTAAATGTTGCGTTAGGAATCAGTAACTAATCTGCAGTTGGGCCAAATCCAAGTGCATGAAAGAGACTGCCTAGTCTTCTAACTGCCAACCCTGGAACAAAAGGGAAGCATACAATGTCATCTGTGGTGAAAAGGTCTTCTATCAGGTCTCTCTGGGAGATGAGAAGCAAGATCTTGGTCCTCTGCTATTTATATTCCAGTCTCTAAGATGGCCTCCAGAAAACTGTTGTGAATAGAAGTTTACCTTTTACAAAACAAAACTTCACCGACAAGATCCTCATTGGTGGATCTGTATAATATGCGATGTAAAAGGAAGATACAAATGATCTTAAAGGACCCTTCACATCCGGGCCACTTGCTATTTGAGATCTTACCATCGGGCAGACGATATAGAGTGTTGAAGGCTAAGACAAATAGATTTAAGGGCAGCTTCTATCCAAGTGCTGTGGTTAGGCTAAATGCAGGGCTATGAACGGTTATTTGTTTTAGATGTAGGCTAAATGTAGGGTTATGAATGGTTATTTGTTTTAGATGTAGGCTAAATGGTTTATGTATATTTTTTTTAGTGTTGATGTGTTGGTATGTTTGTGGAAGAGCACCTCATTTCGTTGCTCTCATTTTCCTTTTTTGAGAACAATGACAATAAATTTATCTATCTATCTAAGAACTCTAAAAGATCACACTTTGGTTTCCACTAGTTGTCAACGTTGCATTCTGATCAAACGTCTGTAGCTTGCGAAAGAGTGGCCAGGTTGGCACAGTGCCATTGTAAAACTCCCCCTCACTGGATGGTACAGCCATCGGCAAGCACAATTATCCAAATGTATCTGACCTTTGTATATATAGGTGGCTTCTCTCCCCTCCCCCCCTCAAGCCTGGGCATGACTCCAAGACGTTGGCTGAATCCTTCATGACATGCATTAATCATCACTTGGCACACAACCGCTCGGCCCACATTAGAAAATTCTGCTGTGGCAATTTGCACCTGTAATGAGTGATATGCATGTTCCACTTTCAATGTTCACAACCCAGGCCAGGTGAAAAAGTTGGCAGGATGGCCACCCACAGAGCAGTCACATGATCTGATCCAGCATTTCCAGTCGGTGCAGGAAAGAGGATGGAAAAAAATATATAAGCTTAATATGTAGTCAGGTTTCCAGGAGGCAACTGAGAGAGAATGCAGATTTGAATGGAAATCACTGGACTTCAAGATTTGAATGGAAATCACTGGACATCAAGAGCAACAGAACAGACTGGGTAGGGAAAAAAGAGGAAAGTTAAAGCAAACAGAAGGAGAAAACAAGGAACAAAAGCAGGAAATGAAGTAGCATGAAGAAAGGGACAGGTCCTGGCCATCTAAAGCATTTACTTATTTACTGCATCTGGAACCCGATTCACTGTCTTAACAAGACCAGTTATGATGAGTAAATGAATTGGTCTTTGCTTTTTTTCCTTTGCGCCAACTCAGTTCTTTGACCTCCTGCTACTATTTGCAGAAAACGGATATTGTCAGAGTAGAATTCCTTCTGACTTATTCCTACCACCGATTCACTCCCTTGAACGTACAAACAAGAAGCCAAAGCGAGAGCTAGGATTTCTAAATGGTGTAAACAAGTCCTTAATTGGAAAACTAAAGGCCAAACCGCACTTTAGATGCAAATGTGGGTAATAAACTCAAACAACTGTTGCTTCTAGGAAAAGCAGCTTCAGGAGGGGAAATCTGCTGCAGAAAAGTTGGAAGTGCTTGATCAGTCCCTCGCCTGCAGCACGTCTGCTGCAAATACACACCATCTTTCATTTGCCCACTATCACAAACACAGGCCTCTGATTGCCGGTCAGTCCTCTAACTATGGTTAGTTAGGATCTGTCAAACCAGCATCTGAAGTTGATTTATTAGCTAAGGCTTGTAGGATGTACGATCACAGGCATCACTGCTCAATTTTGGCTTGGTTTCCCAGTGTTTTAACAATTTATTAATAACACATGGTTACAATATTTAATTAACTTTTTCTTATACTAAACCAGGGGTCCTCAACCTACGGCCCGCGGGACAGATGCGGCCCGCTGAGGACGTTTATGCGGCCCGCCAGGTCCCTCCCCTGGATTTGGCAGCGCCTCCCTCCTGCTCTGGCAAGTCCCAGGAACTTGAATCAAACTTTTATTTTTAACCTTGCGGATGCTCATTCCTTACCCCTCTGGGGAGCCGCGAGAGCTGGGCACGAAACTGCGCTGGGAGAGAGGCGGCGGCAGCAGCAGGCGAGGTGAGCGGAGGGGCTCGCACGAGGCAGGAGCCGTTGGGGCGAGGAGGAGGGTGAGGGAGGCGGGCAGGGCATGTGCTGACGGGCGAAGTGAAGTTGCAGATGCCGAGGGAAGGAGAGAGGGAGGAAGGAAGCCGCACGTGCCCCTGTATTGTTTCGGACCCGCAGCGTTAGGTGGCGGTCGGCGCAAGCGGAGCAGTCCAAGGTCAGAGGCTCCAGAGAGAGAGACGCGAGCAGGCGCGTCCGCACTGACCTGTAAAGGGGGAGGGGTTCTGCCTCGGCTCTCTTTCCCTCACTTTGGGAGAAGTTGTGCGGAGTCTGGGGCTGGGGGTGCGCAGGGAGGCAAGCGTCTCGGGCGCACACCCGGGCGAAGTGGGAGGGGGGCGTGCTCAGGCACTGCCCCCTTCGGAGCACGAGTGGCGCCACATGGAAGGGCCACTGAGGAAGCTCTGCGGGGTGGGGGGATATAGTTGTGTGTGGTGAAGAGTTGTTGAGAAAACAGGCATGCAGACAGGGATACCTCTATTGTGGCTGCCCCCAGCCTGGCTGGAAGCACGCACAGGTGTAGGAGAACAACACCTGGGGGGGAAAAAAACCTTGGCCTGTGTTCCAGACTTTTGGTGGCATCGGCGGTGCCCATCCGTCAAAGTAAGCGGCGTGCCTGGAGCTCGCCTCCCCCTCCCCCAGCCCTTGGCTGACAGACAGTGACTTCTCCAAAGTGACTCCCATTGAAATACTGGCAAGTTTGTTGATTTAACTTTACTTCATTTTAAATATTGTATTTGTTCCCGTTTTGTTTCTTCACTTCAAAATAAGATATACGCAGCATGCATAGGAATTTGTTCATAGTTTTTGTTTTTACTATAGTCCGGCCCTCCAACAGTCTGAGGGACAGTGAACTGGCCCCCTATTTAAAAAGGTTGAGGACCCCTGTACTAAACCATATGATATTTCACCCCCCCTCCCTCCAATGTTGACTTCCCCGAAGTTAAAAATTTCCAGTTAATTCTAAAGGTACCACTAATCTATCAAAATGTAATACTTTTGATTAATACTAAAAAATTGTCCACTGTCTTTTTACGTTCCACTCTTTCTCCATATATCCTTTGAATTTCTTCCACTCCTCTTTGAATAAGTCTAAGTCATAGTCTCTTAAAGTTTTAGTTAATTTGTCCATCTTTGGCTTGGTTTCCCAGTGATGTCCTCCCAGGACACAGAAAAAAGGTGACAAAAACATCCCAGTTGCACAAACTAGCCGTAGCTAAAGTAAATTATGGTTTTGCACAATCATTACACAAAGCCATGGTTTACTTTAACGATGGCTGGTTTGTCAAACCAGCATTCAGCTCACAGAGGATCATATATATATTCTGATGTGCTGCAACAAATGATGCTTTTGTTCCCATCATACAGTTTTGCACAATGTCTGAACTGAGTCTCAGGGTTTCAGGTGCAAGAAGTTTGTAAGACTCAAGTGTAGAACCTTAAGGAATTCACTGAAAGTGGCTTGGTACTGTGGGAACTGGTATCTGCAGCACAAAAGTACACACCTTTTCTCATCTAAATTGCTTTATACATGAAGCAGTGCCTAGGCTTTTCCTGCATAGTTGTGTGTGTAAGCAAGCTGCAAATCCACCTTGACCAAGGTTAAGAAGATGAAAACATTACATGAAAACAACTTAAAAAAAATTTTTTAAGTTAAAAGTCAGATAACCAGCACCTATATGGTTTCCTGGGTGTCATTTGCAGCATATAGATATGTGTTTCTTTGTAGTAACCAACCACTTAAATAAATTACCCATTCTGCAGATGGTCAGAAACCACAGAAGCAAAAAGAATAGCCACTCTGTGCTTAGCTGTTTAGGCACAACAGGCCTCAGATTCAGCAGGAGCTCACAAGAGCGCAGCTCCAGAATCTTTCTGAGGGTTCCCCCTCTTCCACCCCACCTACCTTGTCCATTGAATAGTAGGTGCAGCTGCATAACAATCCCTGGATTAGGGAAGCAGGCAGCCAGTCAGAAACGGGGGGCTTTGCCATGCTCCCAGCAGCCCTCATTAACCCCTGGAGAAGCCCACACCACTCTTTCTCCACTTCTCATGTGATTTTGGGTGGCGGGTGGCTTGTTGGCCTTTTGACTGGAGAGCGAGGCCTGCTTGGGCAGGGCTGGATCTCTCTAGCCAGCCCAAGCAGGCCTTGCTCACCCGGGGCTCTCTTTTCTTGCATCGGGTTGCTTTTGGCTGGGGGGGGCAGCATATGCTAATGAGCTCTGCCACATATTTTTCTACAAAACAACCCCTGGGGCAGAGGCTACACAACCTGGTACTTCATGGGGTACAGCCACCACATAGTAATTATTTACTTCATCTATACCCGACCTTTCTCTCCAGTTGCAACACTTAAGCAGCCAATAGACTAGATGGCACTGGGTCATCTCAATCCACTTTTTTAGACAAGACACTTACTAGAGAATGAACACGAAATCAAAGAGCAATTTTGCCACCCTTTAAGATCAGCAATTCAAGTGACACGATAATAACGATAAACTCAAAGCTAAGAGATGCAGCTAAATCTTCGGGCGTCAGTTGTCCTACCTCATCATCCAATTGCCAACAGATCATTGGAGTTTTGTTGAATTGATCTATCCTTGAAGATGTTTCCACATCTGGAGCAGTAACTATCACCCATACTCCCAAGTACTCTTAATCCTTTTTCTACCCTGTTCTTCCAAACTCACTTTCGGAGATTTTTTTTTTTTTTTGATTGTGTATTTTTGAATGTGTGCAATTTTAATATAATAATAATAAATTCTGTTACATTTTAATATCTGCTTGGTTCCTTTAGTGTCTTACCCTCTTGAAATTGACCCTGGTACATATAGGTGTCTAAGGTCTATCAGACCATTTTGACTGATCTATCTCTTAAGCTATTTCCCCCAAATAACTCAGAGAAATAATTCTGTTAACACTCATGAAAGACCACTGGTATCAATAAGAGCAACCAACCTGAGGTTTAAGATACTGGATTACTCAGTCAGGTAACAGCAGCACAGCGAAGCCCGCAAGTGATTTGAATCACATTTCAGCTCAGTCCACAATGAAGTGAACATACATTCTTTCACCGTGCACCAAATCACAGCTCACCTCATGTTTAGTACACCGCCCATAAAGTTTCCCTAATCTGGCAATGTGATTTGGTTACTTAGTGAAGGATGAGGCAGGATTCATGCTTCAACGTGTGTCTGAGTTTTTCATGAGACAGCTTACAAGTACAAAAATGGTATCCTGGCTATACAGGGTTATAAAAATCTGCATGTTAATACGCTCTTATTCCTAACAGAAAAATATGGCCCCATAAATCATCCAATGGGGGGAGGCAGAATAGATGATAAAAGCACTTTATGGGTTTAAAATAAAGACAAGACATTCACAGTTAAGGCTGGCCTTTAGTATGCAGGCATGGCAGGGTGCTACAAGAAAGTAGTTAAGTGGGCACCCTCCTGTGCAACTAGACGTCGCAATGCAACGCCAACTGAATTTCTTGGCTTTTAATATTTTCTGAACACATTTTGATGGGCTGCTTTTCCCACCACTTTATTAAAATCCACTCAGGTTCACCTCAAACTCAATCTGCATGGGGGGGAAAAAAACCACATTTCATTTGGTGCCCAAAAATGCAGATGGGACACTCCTGAAGACTCATCCAAGTTTAGTCAAAGAAGCAACTGAGGAGAAGCTTTTTTTTTTTCCTCCCCTGTTGAGAAACTCACTGGTGGTAAATGGCACCCTCTTTGATTCCAATTATTGGCTGATGAGTTAACCAACACTGCCATAAACTGACACTGCCATACTGGCTATGTGAAACCCCAATCAACGGAAACACAAGCTAATCATGGGGCAGCTGGTGTAGGACACTAGCACACCTAGGAAATACACATCTATTAAACGTACAATTCAGAGGCCACCAATACTGGCATATTTCACTCAAACCACAGGGCTCATTTATACAACTTGATTAATCATCACTTGTTGACTGGAACCAGAACTTCCTCCATTGCAAAACATTGCAAAACATTGCAAAAACATTGCAAAACATTGCGTCGTTTTAATGCAATATAATTAAATGTTCAACTCACAGTATTAGGTCTGAATACATACATGCAAGTTATCACAATGCTACATATGTTAAGTTAACACATATGAACATATGAAGCTGCCTTATACTGAATCAGCCTTTTGGTCCATCAAAGTCAGTATTGTCTTCTCAGACTGGCAGCGGCTCTCCAGAGTCTCAAGCTGAGGTTTTTCACACCTATTTGCCTGGACCCTTTTTTGGAGATGCCGGGGATTGAACCGGGGACCTTCTGCTTCCCAAGCAGATGCTCTACCACTGAGCCACAGCCCCATTCATGGCTCTCCAGGGTCTCAAGCTGAGGTTTTTCACACCTATTTGCCTGGACCCTTTTTTGGAGATGTCAGGGATTGAACCTGGGACCTTCTGCTTCCCAAGCAGATGCTTTGCCACTGAGCCACAGCCCCATTCATGGCTCTCCAGGGTCTCAAGCTGAGGTTTTTCACACCTATTTGCCTGGACCCTTTTTTTGGAGATGCCAGGGATTGAACCTGGGACCTTCTGCTTCCCAAGCAGATGCTCTACCACTGAGCCACAGCCCCATTCATGGCTCTCCAGGGTCTCAAGCTGAGGTTTTTCACACCTATTTGCCTGGACCCTTTTTTGGAGATGCCGGGGATTGAACCGGGGACCTTCTGCTTCCCAAGCAGATGCTCTACCACTGAGCCACCATCCCTCCCCTACAGTCAAGGAATAATGAATAGACACATATCATAGAATGGAAGGAAACATCATCATCATCATCAACAACAAAAGACATTATGTCTAGTTTCCCCACTGATGGGCATGCATCAACTTAACACAGATAAAGGCAGATCAGCTGTACTGCAGAACAAGCAGGTCTGCAAGACTGAAGCAAGCAAACCAGTATAACTCCAATCTTGCAGTGATCTAGCTTTTATCACTTATATGAGAACAGACAGCTTTTAAGGAGACCCGCTAAACAGAAATATAACATACCGTCATAGTAGACAATGGCACCTACAAGTTTGTCCTTCTTCAACATAGGAAAGAGTTCCAAGGCCTTTGATTTGCTAAGCACATAGCTGCTTTTTAGACACTGGCTTCCCGCTACAAGGTCATAGAGCTTGATTCCTACCCAATAATAGGGCAACTGCCACCATCTATAAGAGAAGAGAAGAGAAGAAGAAGAAAAAATGTCGTACTTGCATGGAACAACACTCAACATAACCTTATTATAAGCGGCATATAGTGTGAGGATGCCATAAGCCCTGTGATCTTTTCTACAAGGATTGTGAAAATGGCAACCCGATTTTTGAAGAGCTGGAAGAGGTTCAGAACTGCCTCTCTTCTTGTGGCCTGCCATGACAACTTTGCTCATCTGAATAGGGCCTTCTACAGGTGTCCTGTTGATTATTTATGGCCTTGCTTCAGATACCTGCAATCTAAGTCCTATTACACTGTTTGTTACAAGGGTCCCCGACACGGTGTACGTTTGCTCCAAGGACCCACCACCATGGTGTCCACTATCACCTTTCCTGGCACTCACTAAGTGTTTTTGGAAAGGGGCTGGGTAGGGCTGCTGTCCAACAGAGCTTCTGACTGACCCATGGAGAGCTGATCAGCTGGGCAGATTAACATTGTTTCAGCAGAAGCCGCTACTATAGGGTTAGTTTCATTTCCTTTCACTCCTCTTTGTCAGTGTTTTTTTTTTTAAACATCTCTCTTCTCTCCTGAGCTTCAGCTTCCTCTGTGGGACTGTCTCTGCCTCTTGTGGCAGCCATTTTATACTTGTGCTCACCAGACTGTGTCAGAATTCCAAAGGTGCCTGCAGGCTCAAAAAGGTTGGAGACCCAGATTTGTTAGTTGTCACTTCCTTTCTATTTATCATACTGACTTACATAAATAAATAAATTTGAACCAACGGAGCACCAAAACAGCCTTGCCTTGACACATCTGGAGACATAGCAAAGCACTCTGTATGATAACTACAAGTGTACAAAACTGTCCTGTAAACACTCTGAAGAGTCAAAATATTTCTCATGGATAATACAACCATCAGCTGGCTTCACTTCAATGAAATCCCATTAAAATGAAAACTTGAGTTTTCATCTAATCATCTACGGCGTTACCTGAGAACCAATATGGGGGGATGAGCTAGAATGCTGAATCTGGGTGCACAAAATCTGGCCAAGAAGCTCACAGAGTGACCTTGAACAAGTCCCTGTTTCATGGCTTCACTCATTTTGAAGCCGCAGTGCTATTCTAAGGTGCTTGGAAGGAGGGAAGAATATAAACGTATCAGCAACAAAGCGAATTCAATTTTTTACTCTTCTTACGTTCTTAAATTCAACCTGCTAACTACAGATCAAACTTCTACATGTAGTAAGGACATGTACCAAAAGTCTCCTGTTTGAGTCTTTCCAATCATGAACTTTTTTGGCAACTAAGGCAGGGAATCAACAGGCTTAGCCCACAATAGCAGTCGGAGGATAACGTTACCAGGGTGCCAAGGAATAACAAGCAAGCCTCTTATACTTGAGAATCAGGAAGGTGAGCTTGCCTGATCTAGTTTTCTGTATAAAGCAGAAGACATGTTCATGTTCTTCCCCTTTCTAGTGTTCAGACAGCACCTCTACAATAAATACGTATTTGACAACAAATTAACATGTAATTAACGTTGCATTTGTTAGTGAAAATCAACACTCCACCCTGTACAATTTCAATTCATTTTGCTACTGCTCTTGAGCCCCACTGTGGTGTGGGGAGAAAGGCAGGCTACAGATACTTCCACAAATAAATAAAAATTGAGTCGGTACTGCAACCTATAGCACAGGCAACACTAAGGTAAACTTCCAAAATGCAGCAGTTCAGTTCTCACCTCCACAAAGATAAAGCCTGCCACCAGCCTCAAATCATAATGCAAAGGCATACTAAATACATTTCCAGCTAGCATTGCCCTACTACTGTAAGTAGATAACGCAAAACAAATTTGAGACGACTTACCTGTAAACAGGAAGCATTATAGGGAGAGGAGCAGACAAATGAGGTGCAATCTCCAGCAAATTGGCACGTTCATGGAGTGCTTCTTTCACCATTCTGTACTGAAAAATATAGAACTTACTGAACCAATTTTCAGTGATGGCTCCGATAAAGCAATGTTATGGTATTTTAAATGACCAGGACAGACCCGTTTAAAATATCCTGTCCTTTTTCCAAACACATACTCCATAAAATTTTGAACATTTGAAACTACATTAGCACACTATCTCCAGAGTGTATATGAACTGTACTTCAAGTTCAGTATTCTATACTTCAGCAAGCAGTGCTACAGTCAAGCGCCTTGCAAGATGATAGTGATTTGAAAATTATGAAAACTCAAAGGGTGATTAATTCTACCGCCTGTTCTTAAAATCAACCAGCCCACATGAATCAGCGATGCAGCTATTTGCAATTAAAACTGTCACACAGTCCTTTGCCTCAGAATATTTAGTTACGAGTCTGGATGAAGCGTAAAGAGTAAGCTTTTCGTTAAAAGCCAGGCAACCTGCTGAGAAAACCCTGTGAAGAGGGCACAAAAGGCCGGGCATGGCAAGAAGATCTTAACTAGCAGACCAGGCATGATGGGCAAAAAATACCTGTAAGAAATACCACTCTGAACTGTACCCAGGAAGAAATGAGCAGCCACCGTACAGGAGCAAAATGACCTTGTGTCCAGCCTCTTACAACTGCCTGCTGCCACTGTTCAAATAAGTTTCCAGACAGTTTCAAAGGCAGCCCTACACAAAATGTGTTATAGTAATCTAAACTACTTGAGATCATTGCAGCCAAATCACATATTTCTATGAATTTAACGGTGTATCAATCAAAAGCTTTTAAAAGATACCATGGTGCCAGGGAGGAGACTTGAGCCTCAAGCTGTAACCTGCCAGACAATGAACTTGATCCTTCAAGGGGAATGCAACCCCCTCCAAGACACGCAAATGGCTCAGTCCTTGAGCTAGTCACTGACGGCATTGCTGCAATCTTGCATGCATTGAGCTTCAGTTTACCGTCTTTCATCCATCCCGTTACACTTTCAAACCAACTGTTCAGGACTTCCACAGATCCTAACTGCCGAATCAGATGGAAGAATCAGAGTTGGCTGCAATCTACATAGTGGTGGTACCAGATCCCCAGCAATCTCTCTCTCTCCCAGTGCTTCAGTGTTAAACAGCATGAGAGAGAAGAAGGATCCCTGCAGGTCCTCTCAAGCAGAAATGCCACATGCCAAGCAACAATCCCAGCACTACCTTCTGGAACCAGATGACCATGCAGCAGCAAAACCACAAAATCATAGTGCCCTTCACTGCCAGTCCTGCCAGGCTCTTCTTAAAGATACCATAACTAAGAGAGACAACACCAGCATCTTTTCTGTTCACTCTCTCAACAGAGATCATTAGTCAGTATGACCAGGGCCACTTCCATCCCAAACCCAAGCCTGTGAACTGAAATGTGTCAAGCAGTCCGTCTCCAAGCATATAAGTTCAACTGAGCTAACAAAGGGAACTTTCACACCGCAACTCAGGTAAACTGCCTGAGTTGCCAAGTCTGCAGTAAAGCAACAGTCAATGCATGGGGAATGTTCCTCGATGTAGAAGGTACCTTTTATCGAAGGACATTTGCCTCAACGTTAACCGCTGCGGTCAGTCATATGGATGGGTATAGGTTCTGCATAGGATGCAGTCCACACAACATACAGACTGCACAGATCAGATGTACTGCAATGTCATTGGGTTCTCCTTCCCACTAAAGCAGACACGCCTATTTCCCTATTGACTGAGGTCTGAAGCAACTTTAACTGTCCTCTAGGGAGCCTAGAAACACGAAGTTAAAATTCCCCACCTGAATCATATATATAATAAGCATTCCTTCTAATGCATTCCATTCCTTTGGGGACACAACCTTACCTGATTCCTCAAGAACTGAACATACTCAGTGAGAGTGAAAACTGATCTATACTTTCCAAACATTTCTATCTTACTGTATTCCTAGGACAATGTCATTTAACCATGCTGGTGGGAGATGACACCACCTAACAAAACCTAGCATATTATGTGTGGAAGCCTTGCCTAGTGACTAAGAGAAAAGTACTAGCCCTACCATCAGGCCCAGGTAGGTGTACTGGTTCAGAAAGTGCTTTTGAAAGCTACCTTAGAGTCCCTCTGTTTAGGGAAAGATGGCCTATTCACGTTCCTATTAATTAAATTAAGCATCTTCAGATTACAAAGCATTATGATGACCAAAGATCATACCCCCCCCCAAAAAAAATGTCTTTTCAAAATTATGTTTTGGCTTTCGATTTTTTTTTAAAAAAAACTGTATGATTTAAGTTTAGCATCGTTTAAATATCATCATTTCTTCCTGAGCTCAGCAAGAACCATTCTCTGTGCACAATGTTGGTGGCAAGCAACAAAAGAATGTACTCAAAACCACAAATATATTCAAACCATAAATGTGAATATAAATTTAATTAGAACGAGAGGGGGGAGGGGTTCTGTTAGACACTCTTGCTTTACAGCTACCATCATAAAACAATTACCTGTTCAAAATCCAACTTCATGATGGCCTTCTGAAGATATCTCACTCCGCCATGGATCAATTTAGTGCTTCTGCTGCTGGTCCCCGATGAGAAATCATCTCTTTCTACAAGGGCTGTTTTTAGGCCTGCGTAACCAGAAAACCAAATTAACTTCTTAAATTACACAATTTGTACGTAATTCATTAAAGACACTTCTCTAGGGTAGAGACAGTCACGAGAAAAAATTGCTCTGAACATGGAGGAATTTGTATTCAGAGTGCATGCAGTGCTATCTCTTCGGCAACGAAGAGCAGCGGCTTCTTCAGGGAAATCCTTTTTATTATTTGAAAAACTAGGATACATGAAAATAACCATAGCCAACGTACTATATAGTGGACATAAAGTATGAAAGCAGCTATGATTCTGTAAACAAAACACCATTACTTCTTGAATATGTCCTCTAATAACAAACTTTATAGTCACATGCCTACCAAACTGCAGGAAAAAAAATCAAGAGTTTTGGAATAAGGGCTATCCCACATATGCAGATAAATATCTGTTTGCAAGTTTTAAAATGAACAACAGTGAAGAAAAGACAAGCCTGAAGAGGAATGAGCATGCTCATTGTTTTTGGAACACTGAGAGGGAGATCAAGAAAATAAGAGAAAGATGTGGACACTGACTCAAATCTCTAAGAATTTATCATGCTCCGCAGATTTTGGAACAGTTTATCTATTCCCCCCTGTGATTCCTCATGGGACCCCCAGCTTATCACACTTCTTTGCAAAGCTCTTCACAATCTTTCCAAATAATCCAACTGATCACCTAAAGTATGCTAGTTTACATTGGAAGCAACAATTTCCTGATTTTTTCAGTATTTAATCCTGATTTGAAATAATGGTTTGTGGGCAAAAGGAGAAATCACAGTTTGATTCAGATGTCACGATAAACTTTTCTCTGCTGGAGAGAGACCCAAAATCGCTCCGCTTTTTGAGACTGGGATCTGTATATGCTCTCTTAAACTATTTATCCAGCTTATATGAGTTTACATCAGATTTGAGTTTCAAGAAGTTGCTTGAAATCATGATTATTAATTATTCTGAGGGAAAACGAAGGACAAAACTCAAATACTTGTAAAGCTAAATTCAAAAGAGCTATTCTCTTTTGCTGATTAAATTGTACCTAGCTGAAACAACAGAAGGCATGTACAATGCAAATAATCCAATTAAGGCATATAGTGCCTTTTGAAGCAGTTCAAGATTGACTTTTCTACATTAAAATACATATAAAAATATCATGCAGCCAGCAAAATAAGTTCAACAAGTAGCACACAAACCATTAACAACTAGGAATAAGGCCCGTTGTGGAGAAAAATACAACAGGCTCTAGAAAGAGGCTCTGGGCGAGTGCCCCCCCCTTGCTGTCTTCCCACTCACCCACGTGAAGGCATTCATTCCCCCACCAACTCAAGGAGAGCTAATCTCTGCCATCTGGAAAGCAGTTGTAATTCTGAGTGATCTCCAGCGCTCACCTGGAGATTGGCAACAGAGGTTCCCCAGAAGGAAATGGCTGGTTTGGGAGGTGGAGCCTATTGCATTGTACCTGTCTGAGGTACCACCCCTCCTCAAACCCTACCCTATCCAGGCTGGGCCGTCCAAAAAACAGACTCCAAAGCAGGGTTATGCAAATAACTGAAAAAACGATGTAGACAGGGGCTAGTTCAAGACCCAACATGTTGAGGTATATGGACCAAATCTAGAATACATAAAAATCTTGCCTGTTTGTTTAAACTCTCTTGGAACAGCAAGGACAGACTGAGCGCCCCGGACAGCATCCCCAAATGAGCCCCTGTTCTTCCTCTCAGATAAGGGAACAGTTGCCATTCCCTCATATGGGGAAAAACAAGCACAGGTGAAAACTGACCCCCAGAAGCCCACTGCACCAAACACCTTGTGCTGAAGACCAGCGTCTTTGAGAAAGTTATACGTTCACAGTCAGTACAGGAGGTACTGTAACAGCCTACATTATGGCATTTCTTGCATGGGGTGAACCAAATGAGACTAGAAACCCACTTTGAAATTAAAAGCCCAATAATGTTCTAGAGCAGCAGAGAAGGAACTGATCTCAGGAACTGGTTCACCGCCTGAATCTCTCACGCTGGATGTTCCTTTTCCCCTGGCCCTCCCAGAGAGTAACAGAAATGCAGGTTCCACCGTTCTCTCTTTAAAAAAAGCTTCTAGGACTTTTATTTGCATAATTGTAAGAAGAAAGGTGCACTCCCAAGTTCAGTCAAACTGTAATATCTTGTCCAAGTGCGTAGCTGAAGCAGCAGAACAACGTTGGCGTAGCGGCACCTTTAAGACCACCTAAGTTTAATTCTGGGTATAAGCTTTCACGTGCATGCAAACTTCTTCAGCTACGAAGAAGTATCCAAAGAACTGTGCATGCACATGAAAGCTTATTCCAGAATAAAGCTTTGCTGGTCTTAAAGGTGCCACGGGACTCGTTAGGAAACAACAGAGACATTTCTGAGCAGATCTGCTAAGCTGCCCCAACCACTCCCCACACAGCAAACAGGAACTGGTGATCTCTGGGCTTTTTTAAAAAATTGGTTGTCTTCCCCCCTCTTCCAAAAAAAGGGGGGGGTGAAGAAAACAGGGGAGTAGGCCAGCAACCGACTGGTTTTTTGGAAAAGGAGCGCCACCCCAGGGCATTCTTCATTTGGCCCCAATAACATGACAGCGATTCTTAAGTCTTCTTTTCTGGGCTGAATTTTTCCGTTGTTCTAATTCATTTATGTCAGCAGAGTTTTTTGATTCCATGCCAGTCACTCTGAGTTCTGCACACAGAAAAGTAGCACGGGCAATTTAAAGCAACAACCGTTAACTTGACCCTCTTCCTCCAAGAAGCCAAGGGCAGCATGCATGCCCCCCCCTTACCCATTTTGCCCTGCCAACAACCCTGTGAGGAAGGTTAGACTGAAACCAAGAGACACACAAGGGAGCAAGAGTATGACCCGGGCCTCCAAAAATCCTCCCCCAACCCCAGGGCAAAATAGCCCCTGCACACAATGCTGAGCACCTTCCCTCTTCCCACGCTGCCTACCTGCCTTGGACAAGCAGAAGGTGCACAGGAAGCCCAGGCACTCAGGCCAGCGGTGAGGGCAAAGTCACCCTCGAAAGGGCAGTGGCGGAAGAAGAGCTCAAACTTGGCTGGCTCATGGTGCCACTTGGCATGTCAGTGTAGCTGCCAGCCATGGTGAACTGGTAGAAGTCGGTCAGCAGCACCAGCAAGCCCTGTAAACACCCTGCTGGTGGCCCCATTGCTGCCCGCCTTTCTGTGCCCAAGGCACTTCTGTACATGGGAAGGGGGCTAGTGGGCGGGTTCTGGAGACTCCCTGCCCCCTTCTGGGGGGCTGGCCAAGCTCTACCCTGTAGCTCGGCAGCACCACCTCTTGGTAAGGCTCAGCTGCTGGCATGGTACAGGGCTTTAAGGAAAGCCCGCCAGGCTAATGGCACCTGCAGGACAAAGGGACAGGGATGCAGAGTGGTAGACAGGTGCTGTATTCCTCCACGTGCTGTGCTGCTTCTGATTTTTGCTCAAGCGCCAGGGACTGGGGCTTGGCGGCTGCCACTGCCTCTGCCTCTGCCCATGCTTCCTCCTTCTGCCCCTGTGACCAGTTGGCACCCCAGACAGTGGCCTATCTGGCCTACTCCCAAGTGCAGACCCTGCATCAAACCTGCAGATTCGGATCTCAGTAAAATTATAAATGATCACTACGGAACAGCACTGCTTCATTCTTTCTTCTGAGATATCAACCCTCTGGTCATTAGGGATGAAAAATTATATTTCCAGCCTCCTGGTTGCTGTCTGTATACCTCAAGTTAAATGAAGACTGACCTCTAAAGAGGCTTGAGCTGGAAGCCACTACTGGTATAAGAAAACCAACCACCAACACATACACTTCCTGTGTAAGGATTTCCAACAAATGCTGCAAGATACTTCTGCCTAACAATGTATGATTTCCACATTCAGCACTGCTCTAGAAAGAAGACTAAGATGGTAATTCATGGTCTCAGCTTCTAAGAGTTGCTCTTAGTACGACTGCTGCTGTTGAAATATGAGTGGTCAATAAAATGGCTTGAGAGAGATCTTACGTCCGCAGCTATGGTAGACAGTAATTCTGAATACTCATACCAAGCAGTCCCCTGTCCCAGCCCACTGGGAATTTTATTTTATTACTGAAATATACATTCTACTTCCCAATCCAAAGGGCTTCCAAACAGCCGACATGCATCTTTAGCTGACCTGAAGACTTAGACGACTCGGCACATCCAGCTCTATAATCAAGAATTTTGTTGAAGATTAACAACAACTCCGGAACCACAACAGATCCACACTCACATTAAGTTCCTGCTTACACCAGCATACCGGTATTTTGGTGACTCTTCTACTTTTGCTGGTCCAGACAGCTAGCAATTAACATAACCAACTTGTAAACTACCTAGACTGGAAAACACATGATAAACTACAAAAAAAGTATTCTGTTTAATAATACAGCTCTGACAGAACCCTAGAAGCAGATAAATATAGCAGATAGTTATTCCTCCCCATCCCTATAGGGATCAGTTTAACCTACAAAAACCTTAGTGGCTTTAGTTATCCCATAGGCCAGCAATCTCCAGTGTGGTGATGCCCATAAGAACCACAGCATCCTCTGAGGGTGTTTCCTGGTGCTCACTTCTTCTTCCCCAAACCATCTCTTCCTCAAAACAAAGCACTAATTCTGGCTTTCAGCTACCATACCGATACAGGAGTTGCTTCAGAAAAGTCTAGGAGGCATTGCCGTTATGTCTGCTAGAAACATCCGATTGGAAACAGAATCCTCCCATCTTAGGGAATTTTCAAGCGCAGCCCTCCGACATTTTGACACTGACCCTCACTCCATCTTGGCGGCCGCTTTACATGGTGGTGACCAGAGGCGTCACTAGGGTGGGTTGCACCCTGGGGTGTAACTGATTCAAGTCACACCCCCCCATTGGGCATCACCCCTTTTGGAGGGCTGCATCACCCCCTCCCTTCCCTTTGGCTGCCTCTCAAACCAGGCGGCGCTTGCCGTTGGTGGGAGGAGAAGCGCTCTCCTCTCACACACACACACACAAACTCTCCTTTCTGTGTTTCTCAGGCGGGCAGGCGGGCGCGCGTCGTTGGGCCGAGTGCGCGCGCAGGCGCATTCCCATTCCCTGCTCCTCTCTCTCTTCACTCCCTCCCTTTCTCTTCCCCTCTCCTGGCGAGGATTGGTCGCCTGGGGCCAATGAGAATGCTCTGGGGGAGGGCCGATGGCCCCCTTGGCCCCGCCCTAGTGACGCCGCTGGTGGTGACCACTAACTGTTCTCAAAAACAAAAAGTGCCACAGGCTGACCAAAGTTGGGGATCCCTGCTGAATCTTCTCACATAACACCAAGAGCCCCAATACAGTATAGGATTTGTTGAAAGTGAAATGTCTAAAGTCCAATGTTTTATTTTACTGTAGGAGAAGACTATTATTTTCAAATAAAGTAATAAAACCTTCTTAAGTGTTGCAGGTTGTCACTATCAACAGTTCTCTCCATGTGGCAATTTCTCAAATGAAAGCAGGAGAACAAGAGGGAACGAACAAAAACAGGTACAACAAGATTCTTACGGAGTCTGTTGAGGAGAGCAACATGACTCTGCATACCCAAGGAGAAAATGCAGACCATCAACACTCCTCAGTCCTCCAGTCTGCATTACCTTAAGGATTTTGCAGTGCTTTACAGCAGAACAACCACACTGGCCTCTCTTGGGCTCCCTAGACTTTTGTGTCCTCAAAAAACTAATTACTCCTGGTAACTTTAGAAGATCAGAGCAATTTATTTTTGTCAAATGTGACTGAAGATTAATGGATACAATCAGGAATAATTTGGCAAAAACATATCAAACACAGAGAAAGCCAAATTTGTTAAGTGAAGCATCAAACTTAGTATGAGAGCAAATCCCGCGAATGAAGAGCAACAATACACAATCCATTAACCAAATGCCTATGATTATTTCACACTTCAGAAAACTACTGAAACATACAACACATACAGTAAAAGAAGGATAAATGTAGATTACCTTCAGTTTTCTTTATATTCTCTAGGTCTACCAACAAGGATAAAAACTAACTGCCCAACCTTAATCACTAACATACTAGTCTGTGACACCACTCTAATGGACCACTTGCAGAAGATGTGGTGGCAGAGAGGGCAATGAACGGTTTCAGGACCAAGCTCCCCAAATTGTTTTCAGATTGATGTACCCACATAAGAACTCTCCCCCTTCCTGAGGCAAAACATCAAAAGTTGACCACAAGAACAATTATCTTGCCAGCATTAAAATTATTTCTCATGGACACTAGTGTGTGCATACACACACTGTCAAAAGGAGACATACCGTATTTTTCAGACCATAAGACGCACTTCCCCCAACCCAAAAAAAGTGGGGGGAAAGTGTGTGCGTCTTACGGAGCGAAGGGACGATAGGACGTACCTTCCTCGGGGGGGGGGGGCGATCCGCTGCCTCCGCCTCCGATCCCAGTGCTTCCCCCGCGCCTGCCTGCCTGGCTCCAGCTCGGCTTCCAGCAAGCGCTGGGATCGCTCCACGCTGCCCCCACCGCAAACCCAGCGCTTCACGAGCGCCGGCTGCGGATGGGGCAGCGTGCTTCCTCCGTGCCTGTCTGCCTAGCTCCAGCTCTGATGCTTAAAGCAAGCGCCAGGATCGCTCCCTCTGCCTTCTGATCCCGGCGCTTGCTTTAAGCATCAGAGCTGGAGCCAGGCAGACAGGCACGGAGGAAGCACCTGCCCCCTCTGCAGCCAGTGCTCACGAAGCGCTGGGTTTGCGGTGGGGACAGCGTGGAGCGATCCCAGTGCTTGCTGGAAGCAGAGCTGGAGCCAGGCAGGCAGGCGCGGGGGAAGCGCTGGGATCGGAGGTGGAGGCAGCGGATCGCCCCCCAGGAGGAAGGTGCGTCCTATGGTCCGGAGCGCCTTATAGACCAAAAAATACAGTAATTTTCCGGAGACAGAACCTAGATTGTTAATAGTCCTTTCTGCTCATGGTGTCTCCTCTGCTGTCTCTTATGATCCATCTTTACCAAATGTTCATTATCCATTCATGTCCAATTATTCCCAGACAGGACTTTCTGCATCTTTGTCAAATTATCCTAGGATCTGTACACCAGTCAATTAACCTGTCAACAAACTGTCTATCTGACTACAGTCAAATAGTGCCATATATGCTGCTAAACCAGAAGGACACTGTGCAGATGATGGCTTACCTTCTTTGTGTTTCATTTAGGCGTTTGTAAGGACAAGCATAAGGACTGCTTGCTCCTATCCTATAACAGTCAGGGACAAATGTAACAGCATAGCAAAGCTTTTCCTACTGGTTCCCCATTAGAACTACAAGTATTTCCAAATAGACTTAAGAACATGAGAGAAGCCATGTTGAATCAGTCCAGTGGCCCATCCAGTCCAACACTCTGTGTCACACAGTGGCCAAAACTCAGGTGCCATCAGGAGGGCCAGAACTCCAGAAGCCCTCCCAACTCTTGTCCCCCAAGGACCAAGAATACACAGCATAATTTACTACTTTTTAATACTTATTTCTTTGCTTTTTCTCTGCTTTATTATTGTCTTCTTTAATTGCTGCTATACTGTCCCCACAGGGTAAAAGCCAAAGAGAACTGTAAATTATTAACAAATGTACAGTAGACAGTCAGCATTCATGGAGGATCCATTCCTAGGATCACTGCAAATGGTGAAATCCACAGGTACTGGGAGACAGAGTTTTGTGAGAAATTTGGTTGTTTTGCTGATGGGACACAAGGGTCTGCTGCCTCCCAGTGGAAAAACAACTAACTTTCCTGCAAGCTATAACTCAATTTCTTGCAAGATTTCACCATTTAATGATTACAATGAGTATAATAAAGGCTGTTAACTAAAGTCAGTACAAAGTTTACAACAATATCACACTAGAATATAACAGATACCAATGCACTAGTAGTCCTGCAGCCAATAGAACACACATAATTCAATAGCTAAAAATTTTCCACAGCGTTCATTCCAAACCCTCAGAGATTGGTCATCAAAAGCAGGTCTTCATAAAGTCCTGGGTACTCACTATCGTCTTCTTACACTAAAGGTACCCCAGGACTACAATAGACTAGGAGACTTGTATATCCAAAAGTGCCAGAGGAAGGACAGTAAGTCCAACGATTGTTTCAATTCAAAATTTTCTTTTTCGAGCACTCTAGTTCAGTATCTGTAGTCCCCCTGGTATTATAATTCACAATGGAACAATAAGCCTTCTTTCAATGCATGTACAGCTACTGGTCATTTCCAACAAGTTCCGTGTTCTTATTAGTTTGTCTCCCATGGGTATGCCCCATGGTGGGGTATAAAGACTGTGGTTTCCCTTCAGTGTTTATCTCTTGGCCATGATTACAATGAGGGCACAGAGGGAGTAAAAACAGGCTGGGGACCATGTTACATGATCCAATCACGTACCAGAAATAAGTGAAGTAAACTAATCATAGCTCTGCAAATGGCTATGATGTCACGGCTCACGACATACGAAGGTCCTACCTTCTGAGGCCACAGAAAACAATTCCACACCAAAGGAATTCCACCAAAGGAAGCCCGCTTGAAGACCACAAGGGACCGGGCCTTCTCTGTAATGGCTCTGTAATGGCTCCATCACTTCTCTGTAATGGCTCCTTCTCTGTAATGGAACCAGCTGCCGGAGGAGGTAAGGGCCCTGCGGGATCTTACTCAATTCCGCAGGGCCTGTAAGACAACCCTCTTCCGGCTGGCCCACAACTAACCGGCCCTGTATACCTGTATACCTGTATACTGAATATTGAATATGGAACACCAGAATGCTGAAGACGGTATACCGAATCAGTATTTGAATTTGAATAGAGTGTAGCTTCACGACCGCTGTCTGATTTTTAACGATATGTATATTTATAACAAATGTTGGATTTTAATTATTTAATATGAAATGTTAATTTTAAAGTGTAATTTATTTTTATGTTAGTTTCACATATGTTGGAAGCCGCCCTGAGCCACTCGGTGGGAAGGGCGGGATATAAATCCCAGATAGATAGATAGATAGATAGATAGATAGATAGATAGATAGATAGATAGATAGATAGATAGATAGATAGATGATAGATGATAGATAGATGATAGATAGATGATAGATGATAGATGATAGATGATAGATGATAGATGATTGATAGATGATAGATAGATGATAGATGATAGATGATAGATGATAGATGATAGATAGATAGATAGATAGATAGATAGATGATAGATAGATAGATAGATAGATGATAGATAGATAGATAGATGATAGATAGATAGATGATAGATAGATAGATAGATGATAGATAGATAGATGATAGATAGATAGATAGATAGATAGATAGATAGATAGATAGATAGATAGATAGATAGATAGATAGATAGATAGATAGATAGATAGATAGATAGATAAATAAATACGGTAAAGAAGTTGTAATAATTCATTGCTGTAATAACTGTGGGTCCTGAGGCCACATTCATTGATATTTTACATACTGTGTTAAGTTTTCTGCTCTTGTGGCCCTGTTAGGTTTCAAGGTGGTGAGTTTTTTGCTTACCCTATTAGAGTGATGGCATCTTTTGTACTTTTTGATCTTTTCTATTTTAAATGTAATCTGTTCATAATACCTTATTTGGGATTTTCTGCAGGGCTTTTTTTTTTTTGGTAGAAAAAGCCCAGCAGGAACTCATTTGCCTATTAGGCCACACCCCCTGTTAGGCCAGCTGGAACTGCATTCCTGCTCAAAAAAAGCCCTGGTTTGCTGTATGCCTCAGGCTCAGCGGCTAAGCCAGACCAGCTCCCCTTGTAATAAAAAAAGGCCTTGGCCAAGGGAGTCAAAGGTTGAAGGGAGAGGTAATTTGCCACACCTCTATTTGGTAAATCCAGGATACTAGAATTGGAAAACATAGTAATTGTTTCGACCTAACAATTAACTGTAATTAGCATTTACCAAGTGATTATCAGATCAAATAGAATTTAATTAAATCAATGTTTTGAACAAGCCTAACCATTCTTTAATAGTATTTTATAGAGTTTGACATCTAGACAAACACCCTGCCCTAGATTATTCTTATTAACAAAATGATTGTGGATACCGAGAAATATGGTGCATTATTTCTTCTGTGTCAGTAAGCAGGTGGCAATTATCTGGAAATGTTAAGACACGCCCCCCCCCCCAAAGGCAACATTTGGAGACTGGCAAAACACTCCCAACTGGGAGCCAATTTGGTGTGGTGGTTGAGTGCGGACCCTTATCTGGGAGAACCGGGTTTGATTTCCCCATGCCTCCACATGTACCTGCTGATGTGACCTTGAGTCAGTCACAAGTTCTCGTAGAGCTGTTCCTCTCAAGAGCAGTTTCTGTTAAAGCTCTCTCAGCTCCACCTACCTCATAGGGCATCTGTTGTGGGGAGGGGAAGGGAAAGGAGATTGTAAGCTGCTCACACTCCTTCGGGTAGTGAAGAGTGGTGTATACATCCAATATCATCATCTTCTTTTTCACCCTATTTTTCCACTGGAACTTCCTAAAGTTTCACATTTAGAAAAAGTGGAAGCATTTTTGAAGACAAGGGTTCCCCGCCCCCGCCCCCCCCCCCCCCCCGCTAGAAAAATGTATTGCAGGAATTTTTACTGAAGTACAATAAACAGATGACACCTGGCTCTATTCCCTGTCATCAGCTAAGTCAGATCAACATATGGAAGTCTCGAATAGGTGCTTGGAGAAAGTAATGGGATGGATGAGGACCAATAAACTGAAGCTCAATCCAGACGAAACTGACTTGTTCCAAATCACTGGAGAAGCTGCTTGCGAACTGCAGAGTCAGCCTGCTCTGGAAGGAGCTGCACTCTCCCTGAAGGAGCAGATTTGTAGGTGCTGCTGAACCCTGGCCTTCATTTGGAGGCTCAGGTTTCCCATAAGGCATATAGCATCTTTTATTCACTCCAGCTGATTCATCAGCTATGGCCTCAAAAAGCTATGCTATGACACTGCATGCAGAGGAAAGGGGGCCGCACCAATGCAAAACGAAGACGAAGAAACAAATTGGTACAGAAGCTTCTTTCCTCAATGGAATTCTAGCATCCTATCAGATTTGAATATGCTCCAAAACAAAATCCCTGAAATATTTCATTAATCCTGCAGACAAACAATATTATCTTAAAGAATTCACAACATGCAGTAGTGATCCTGTGGTCTATGCAATATCATGTGGATGCAGAAAAATTCTTATTAGCAAGACCAGTAGGCATCTTAAATTAAGACTCTCTGAATACGGAGTCAAATTATCTCATAAAAGAACCGATGCTACTCTGGTGGAACACCCCTTAGAGCACAATCGCAAACACTACAGACTTCTTGTTTTAGGTTATATTTAAATCCAATAGACAAGATGATAGAATTCTGCTGAGAAAAGAAACTGAACGGATTTTGAAGCTAAAAATGCTACACTCTAATGGGTTAAATGAGAATATCTCCTGGCGAACGCTCATGTAGATAAGAGCCAGGATAAGCCCAGACGGTTCACTCTGTTTAAGTGTACAAACAGGAACAGAACTTAAAAGAATCTGAAAGGCCAGTGCGGTTCTTTAATGTTCTATCTAAAGGTAGATTCCTTTGTAATTATGTAAGACGTCATGTAAGTCAATGCTGGTTCAATTGTCCAACTATTAACAAGTAATTATGAATTGTGCTCTGTACATGCTCTGTGAAATTATCCTGTATTTTATTATTTTTAAATGATGTATTAAATATGTTCTTATATTTTATATTATTTCAGCAGATTCCCCCTGAAAAGGCTGCGCGCAAAAGGGGTTGTACAATTATTAAAGATTATTTCCCCTCTGCACCAATTTTTTTCATCTTTGTTATGACATGCATGCACCATCTAAAATGACATCTAAAGTGTCAAATGACCGGCCTGTGGCCAAAACCAGCCCGCCCAGGGCTTTAATCAGACCGACTGAGCTCTCTTCTCCCCCCCCTTCCCCTCCTGTCCTTACCCTCTGAAGCTCTGAGGCTGCTGAAGTTCCCTCCTCTTTCTGCCTTGTCTAGCTGCAGCATGAAACAAAGCTACAAAGAAACGCAGAGTGGATTTTCCATTAAGGTCTCTGTGACCAGATAGGTAAGAGCCCAGATACCTTAATGAAAAATCCATTCCACATTTTCCTTGTAACTTTGTGCTCTTGCAGTGTTCCTATAGCCAAGCTAAAGTTCATCTTCCTGGAGCTGTGTCCTTACAAATAAAGGGTTGATGCTTCAAGCCAGTTTCTCTCTGCTCAGTGGACTTGGAAACTGGTGCCTAGTGAGTACTCTAACTTGGGAACCCACAGCCAAAGAGGGATATTACACTGGAGAGCCATTGCCAATCTGAGTAGATCCCGGTTGGGGGGTATGGGAGAAGCTTGCAATGCCATTTCATTGTTTTCCCAGGCTCAGAGCATTTTATATTTTTCAGTTTCTGCTGTGATCCTTGTGCTTTTTCTTGATGTTTTATTTTAAAATTTGCATTGCTAAATCCCACTGTTTCCCCACCTTTCCATCTTAAACACAATATTGCAAGAGTTTTTTAAGCATGTTTGTATTTTAACTTGAAACATAAACATCTTTAATTGTGTTTGTCTGTGTCCTTTATAAGTTTCTCTCTGCTACCTCACTTTACATTTTATGACACACATGGCCCGGCCTCACAAAGTCCCATTCGTGTTAGATCTGGCCCTCCTAACAAATTAGTTCAACACCCCTAATCTAAAACAAACGAAGATCTTCAAAACTATCGTTTTAATATGCAAATAAAACTACTATTTTAATATGCTTTAAAAAAATAAAAAAGCATGATCTGGCCATAGTGGTCCATCCAGTGATCATACTTAAATTAGAATACTGCAATTCATGCTACATTTTAAATCAGTATGGAAACTGCAATCGATTCAAAAGGCATCAGCCAGGCTACTGTTATGGGGGACTGTATCACCCTGAGTTGAAAAATCTGCACTGAAGAAGATGAAGAAGAAGATATTGGATTTATATCCCGCCCTCCACTCTAAAGAGTCTCAGAGCGGTTCACAATCTCCTTTCCCTTCCTCCCCCACAACAGACACCCTGTGAGGTGGGTGGGGCTGGAGAGGGCTCTCACAGCAGCTGCCCTTTCAAGGACAACCTCTGCCAGAGCTATGGCTGACCCAAGGCCATGCTAGCAGGTGCAAGTGGAGGAGTGGGGAATCAAACCTGGTTCTCCCAGATAAGAGTCCGCACACTTAACCACTACACCAAACTGGCTCTCCACTGCTTACACATCTGTTTCTGGGCACAATTCAGAGTGCTGGTTCTTACTTCCAAGGCCCTAAATGGCTTGGGACCAAAGTACCTGAAGGAACGTTCCTGTCCCATACTACCCAGGTCTCCAGTTAAGATCTTCCCATCGAGGCTTGCTCTCTGTGCCCCTGCCTTCGAAGATCTAGAGACAAAGAGCACTTTCTGCAGAGGCACTTCACCTCCGGAACACTCCAGAGACTCATTTGGGCACTTCCTTTGCTTTCTTTTGGGCAACAGGCCAAAATAATCTTTTTACACAGGATTTTAATGAATGGTTTTACCACCAGCTTTTGAATGATCCGCTTCTGTTTTATGCACAGTTTTCATGCTGCTGTGACGGAAAGCAATGGGTTAACCATAAACTGAAGACGCACAGGGCTGCGTCAGGTGACCTGAGGGTGGGGGCAAAGTGCTCAGAGCTCTCAGGGAGGGAAAGGAGTGGAGTGACAGAAACTGCTGAGGCAGTCAAGTTGATGTCTGACAGAGTGGAGGCCTGTCAGAGAAGTCTGTCAGGGTTGGAGCCTGACAGAGACTGAGTGGGTCAGTTCGTGCCAGAGAGGCTGAGAGGACAGCTGATCCTGTGAAGGAGCTTGAGGCGGAGACGGGGAAGTCTTCCAGAGACTGCAAGCTCGACAAAACCAGCCAAGAGGGCTGTGTGTGTGTGAGTCAGTTAAGACCTGAACGGTCACAAACACCTAGAGACAACTCTGAAGATCTAGTGAGGAGGTTGAGGGAGCGGATGTGGGTCTGAGACACCAAGAGGGCTGAGAGGAGAGACTCCAGTCGAGGGGTGAGACTAGACACATCAATCCCAAGAGGCCAGACCTTGGCTAGAGGTGGAGAGTGAGTTATAGGAAAACTGTGAACTGTGTAACTGTGAGAGACTCAAGAAAAGACAAAGTGATTGTAAAGCCTGAAACAACTGAGCAACGTATTAACCTGTGTAAATATCTCCCATATCCCCAAGTTAAGACTTTGTGTTACAATAAATCTGTGGTTTAAGTTAAAGTTCTCAAGAGCCTATATTTTGTGGGAAGAACAAACAAAGCTGCTGGGGTCCCATCAAATAAAAAAAGTAAAATACCCCGAAGAGACTGAAATAAAGAGGTCCAGTGAGGCCGTGAGGCGGGCGCTGCTATAGCTGCTTATATCCAATGGCTTGTTTTTAATATTGTGACATAGTTTAGACTGTAAGCTACCTTGAGCAGGGGTCTGAAGGCAGTACAGAAATATCCTAAATAAATATACTTCATATCTTCTAGGCCATGTTTATTGTTACTATATGAATGTGACCAGTTCGGACAACAATTAACATGCTATGACATGGTTGGTAAAGCATTATTTAAAAATTTAGTACCCTCAATGGTATGAAGGTTTAACTGGATGTCAAAATAGTCTGGTAGCCCTACTGTGACTATGAGATTTTGTTTCTGTCCAAACAACTACAACATTCATTTTCTAATTTCAACATTTCCCCACAGCTTCAAAATATCTGGACATTTTACACTTCTGAGATCACCCTTCCCACCCTTGCCTTGATACATGTATTTCTGCTGCTTGGGAACAGCAGGAATGAAGGAAAAATCAGAAAGCTTGATGCTATGAGGCAGCAAAGGCGAGATCAGTAAGCAAAGAGGGAGCAAGAAGTTAAATCCGCCTTGCATAGTGATACTGTTTCCAGACATTTTGGGAAATTGGCCAGTGTTCTCACCTTATTTTGATTCAGTTTAGCATGTTTCTTTAATTAATATTTAGTAAGCTAAACTAACGAAACTGCAGCATAAATTGTGCAGTGATATAAAATGCTTCCAAGTTTTCCAAATATCCACAAGTAGTTGAACTACAATATTTAACTCCTGAAAAAATATTCCATAAAGATTATGTAATATTATTGCATTAAATTGAATTATTTAACTTCATTTATACCCCACCGTTCTCTCTAAATGGAACATAAGGAGGCTTACATAATTCACCTCTCCTCCACTTTATCCTCCCAACAACTCTGTGAGATAGGTCAGGCTGAGTGTGTGTGTGACTAGTGCAAGTCACTCAGTTACCTTCCAGGCAGGGCTGGGGATTCGAACTTGGATCTCTCAGACCCTAGTCCAGCATTCTAACCTCTATACCACACTGCCTTTCAAATGGCATTACTCTGCCATGTAATAACTATGGTTACAAGGGACAGTCACCTGGGGGGGGAGCTAATTACAACTTTGAAACTACCCAATTTGACCAGTACTTTATTTGTTCATTAGGCCATGACCTTCAGGAAAATAATGAATTTTTAGAAATGGAATTTTTTCCACAGAAAAAATATAGCAGTGAAAAAATTTCTATACCATACCACTGTCCTGGAGCCATTCAAAAAGTGCAGCTTGGTGAAGAATAGTCCAGTGCAAGGCACTGTCCGCAGGAAACAGAACACAGATTAGAGCCAAGAGGGATCATCGGGGGCATGCGATGAATTATCAGGCCAAGTCAAGGAGCCAAGTCAAGGAGCAACCAGACTGAGAAACTATTGCTGTATGCCAAGAGTGTGGAAGCAGTACATAAAATTTCAAAATGTCTGTTAGCTGGCTGGCATACCTTCCTTTCAGAAGAGAATTTGAAGCATGCTAGAATGCAGACAGGTGGCAGTCAGTTCAGCGGAGGATGCTGCCAAGGGAAATCACCATTCTGCATTTGTGGCTTATCAGCAATACAAGTGCTCATGCAGCTGTTGAGCCGCCATGCAGCAACAACACAAGAAAATAAAAGCAAGCATAATAGCAGTAAGAAGTCAGAGCTTGAAGGGGTGGGGGGGGGAAAGCACAACGGCAAAGGTTTCATGCTCTCACTATCAAATGCTCAGGATAACAACCTAGGTTTAAAACAAAAGCCAAACTCCATGTCTAGGTGAACAGAATATTAGCAGGCAGAAAACAAGATTTGGGATGGTCTTCCCCCTACTTCTGCTGTTTTAAGGCTTTTTAAATGCTAAGCGAAACTAGCATTAACCTGCAGAAATTCTACTTTGGAAGACCAGAATTAGGGGGGGAGGGATACTTTATACAGAGTGCTTTTGTACTCTGTGGTCTTCTCCTCATTCAACAGCAGGCATTTTGCTGCCGCATCCTTCACATTTTGGGAATGCAAATATGAAGGCCAACAAGACTGTACGCTGGTCTTTAAGTGAGCTTTAAGTCATCCACTTATTTGAAGGCAGGTGTTATTGGGAGAGTCGTGACTACATCCAAATTATCAATGTCTACAATAACGTCATAAGAAACATCTATGGCCCTGTGAAATCTCCAGACTTGCTGGACTCACCTCTCGTAACAGCATCCAAGGCACAGCCGCATCCTGTGGCACCTCCACCTATTACGAGAATGTCAAATTCACAGGTATTCTGCAAAGCTTGGAGCTGACTTCCCCTGGCAGGAAGGTGGCTTTGCATTTCCACAGGCTTACATTCTAAAGCTTCAATAGATGCAAGATGACCCTGCAAAGATAAAAAGGCAACATGTTAAGATCTGTATGTAACAGCGAAACCAGGGAAGCAGCACAGAGATCAGGCACAAGCTGGAAGGTCTATGATTCAACTACCGTATGTGCCATGAATCTGGAAGACAGCCATGGGCAGTCTATTTTCTTCAGCCTCAACCACTTTATCTTTAATAAAACTGGCACCTCTTACAAGGACTGCCAAAATCGTAACAGTGCTCTGTATACCTAACGAGCACTAAAAAATGATTAATAAGCTATTAAAATAAGCCAGACTTCTGATTTTTATACTTACAAATGAAAGCATGTAAACATAGACAGTGAGCCAATTTGTGCTTTACCTTTTTAACATGGTATATTAAAGACTTTAGTTTAAATGATAGAATGCACACATTGCATATTTCCCCAGGTCCTCACAATCTCTTGTGTGTACTGGGAACTCTACTTCCAGATGCAAAAGGCCAATTTGAAGTAGGGCCACAGCACGCAAGGAAGAGGCCACAGCTCTCCACCCTTCACTGTTTTCTAACACAAAATGCCCTGTTTTCTCAGCTGGAAATTCCCCAATTGGAATTTGCATGCAGGAAGCCCCAGGTTCAATTCCCAGCATCTTCCAGTTCAAGGATCTCCAGTAACTGGTGTTGGGATAGGTATTTCCTTGTTCAAGTCCCCAGAATGCTGATTCCAGTAAGATTAGACAACACAAAGTTGGAAGGTCTAACTCCATGTAAAGCAGCTTCATATGGTTGAATTATTTTACTATTTAAAATGTGTGCTCTTGGAACCTGGGTTTTAAATGCATAGCATAAATCTGCTCTCAAACAGACACATTTTAAAAGTTCACCAACTGTGCAAAAATTAAAAATAAATTAAATTATGGTATACTGGGTCCATGCCACAAAATGCTCCTCCTCCCCCCACCCCCAACAAAATGATTAGATGTGCATCCATTTTATTAACATTTAGTGCCGAGGAAGGAAACCGACAGGAAAACAACACTTATCACTGTCTTAAAACCCCTGTAAAGCAACAACTGAAGCAATCCTTAATTCTGCAACTGAAAAATGTGTTTGATTTACCTTTAATACCAATATGAACTAAATTTCTTAAACTGACCAATATGCTGATTTAAGGTCACCACTCCAGAAACGTGGCTATGCATGTAGTGGGGACTTTGCATATACAGCTACTTGTTTTATTTATGCCGTTTGTTTATATCCCACCTTTCATCCAAAGCAGTTTACATCATTCTCTTCTCCTCTGTTACATGCATAAACACACAATCAATCCTGTTGCAGGTATGAGAAAACTGGCTGTTCCTCTTCTTCAAACACAGAAGCCTGAGTAGCCAGCCACTCTTACATGAGCAAACTGTGGAAACAGTACAGACTAGGACAGATTGGGTTGGATCCTGACAACTTTATTTCTCAGTCTCACCCAATGTTCCTTTTCCACATAGTCCATTCAGGTCCCATGATTCCCATCACAGTCTTTTTGGTAGTCTAAAAGGTAGTCTAAAAGGACTGACAAAATCGTAACAGTGCTCTGTATACCTGAATTTTTATTTTTCACCAGCTAAAAACTGATGAATCCAACCCACTGCATCTGTATCTATGGACAAACAACAACTATACATCCCAATTAGATACATGCACCTCCATGCGAGTAAATGGTCTTTTACACACAAGTATTATTGGTTCAATATGGCTTGAGCCTTTTAGGAAAAGCAGTATTAAAATCTCGGCAACACGAATGTGACTAAAACTGTCTTTCTAAGCGTTCGGCACCGATTTACTGATTCTGAATGAAACGTTTGCCCCTCAGTCTTGAACATGGGCAGATTCCAGCAGGACTGACCAATAAGTATTATGGAAAACTCTATTGTAAATTGTACTCTGGCAAACTAGAATACAGTGTTTTGAGAGAAGGAACTGAGAACCAGCTCAAGTCTCAATTCAGGCATCATCTCACAAACTATGATGAGCTTTACCATAGTCATTACTGCTCAGTCCCCATCTGTAATATACAAATAATACTGACCTGTTGTACAGATCACTTACATAATGCCTATGAAGGGCTTCAGAGATCCTAAAGGAAAATGTTGAACATAGGAAACTGCCTTACACTGAGACCAAGATCAGTACTGTCTACACAGATTGGCAGAGGGTCTCCAAGTGTCTAAGATGGAATTTGATGATGATGATATTGGATTTATATCCCGCCCTCCACTCCAAAGAGTCTCAGAGCGGCTCACAATCTCCTTTACCTTCCTCCCCCACAACAGACACCCTGTGAGGTAGGTGGGGCTGGAGAGGGCTCTCACAGCAGCTGCCCTTTCAAGGACAACCTCTGCCAGAGCTATGGCTGACCCAAGGCCATTCCAGCAGGTGCAAGTGGAGGAGTGGGGAATCAAACCCGGTTCTCCCAGATAAGAGTCCACACACTTAACCACTACACCAAACTGGTGTAGTGACTTCATTTATATCCCTCATTTCTCCACAGTAAGAACCTTAAGCATTTTTTAGTTCCAAGGGGCAGGGGGTGGAATGCTTCCATTATATTTATAGAGAGTCAAATTAACCTTGGTAGGTAATAGCACTAGCCGTTGTGAACCAGTTGTAGCTATTATCTCCTTATCTCTGGTAGAAATGTCCTCCGGAAGAAGAGGAGACTGCTGTAAAAGCACCTTTATCACTCCATCCTTAAGAACTTCAGTCTTCCCATCAGACGTATTTGTCAGGATGCAGCTCATAGAATCCATTTTATGGTGCAGCAAATGGATCGTTTTACAAAGGTGGTCAATAGTCCCAGCAGTCAGTTGTAAAATCTCAGAGAGCCCAGTCCCAACACCCACATTCTTGGTACTTTTAGGATGGTCTGGCGAGCTCTCACCCACAACAGAGTTCCCAGCTTCAGCTTCCAGCTCAGGGAGTGATACATTTAATTCAACTGGTTGCAGGTAGGAATCTGACATGAATAGAAATCGTTAATCTTCAGTTGTTTGGAAGAGGGTGTGGCACAGTCCTTTTCCTCTCTCCCACATTTAAATGTTTTCATTGTTAAAGTTAATAAGCCCCAAACCTTAGGGAGCTCGAAGACCAGCTGCAAAATGTAACCAGCAGTGAGAGGCCTTTTTTCCTCCAGAAAAAAGTGAGCGAGGACAGCAATCAAACACTTCGCTGTAACAGCAGCAAATTCCTATTCATTAGCAAAGCTGGCATAGGAGGGAACCTTATCTCTGCTTCAAGTTGTTGGTCGTGAAAGAAAATTCAGATTCCAGCTTCACTCTACTCAGCCAGAACTCCTAAGTAGTTAATTTTAAAATAATAAATAAGCTTAAAAAATAAGGGTTTAAAAACAATAAAATAGCTGGTACGCGGAGGAGCGACTAGGACCGACACCGGAACCCCAACTGCCTAGTCAAAAATGCTGGTAAAAAAGCACTTAAAGGCCTTATTGGGCAACCAGTTAAAGACATTTGACTTAAAAGACCTAGAACTGTTGCCCAGAGTGCATCAGACACAGAGAGTTATACTATCCTTCTGTACTTTGGGAATCCCCTCAATCCTTCTTAGAAACAAAGGGCACTTGATGTCCAAAGGGATTTTTCCAACCCGTGTTTACATGAACACTGTTTTGGCTCCTCTCTGCCCGGAAGTGAGATATGAAGAAGAAAGTCACCAGCTCAGATCACGCATGAGCCCTAAGAAGAACATAAGGGCAGCAATGAGTGTTGTCAACAAGAAAGACTCCGCTGTTTGCCAAGTCTCTGCAAACAATAAATCTGTGTCTTACTTATCAGATCTGCTATTAGATGTGACTCCAATGGAAGCGGGTATCCAAGATGCATTTGTGGAACTCCCCGAGAGAGAACAGCAATGGATCATAGACAGGTTAGAGCTATTGAAAACCCAGCTGCTCAAGTGCAGATCAGAGCAGAATCGACATGCTAGTTTTGCAGATGTTACGCTGCATGAGAGCATGGAGGCAGACTGTGTTATCCCTACTGCAGCCCTTTCTACCCAGGAGCCAGATGGAGGGCTGCTTAAGGGGTTGGCAATGCAAGAAAGTCTGCACCAGAACTGCGACCTGGCCCTGCAGGACAGTTCTCAAATTGGAGTGAATGACAATTGTACACTGACTACTGAGCCCAGCTCAACTTTGATCTCATCGGTCCCCTGTATGGAAGCGCAAGTTAAATCCCCATGGCGTGACGTTGGAAACTACCCATCCTCCCACGATACTGATTATACTCCACTATCCTCAATAGAGCCCCAAATCATCTCCAATTCTGATGATTTATTACATCTACCCGTAGAGGCTCCTCTCCCAATGATGACATTCAAAAACTCCACCAAAAATGGCAGCGTATTTCTTGATCAGGAGAGAGTTCTGGATAAGATATTGGAGTCCAACTGACTATTCAAAGGTGCCCAAGAACCAGCCCTAAAGATTTTATCCTGGAATATTGCAGGTTGGAAGAAAAAGGTGACTAGCACAGATTTTCGGACTTTCCTCAAGCAATTTGATATTATATTATGCCAGGAAACTTGGGCTCAGAGTGAAATACACTTTGAAGGTTATAAGTCCTAGTCCACGCCAGCAATTAACCTTAGGCAAATGGGCCACTGTAGAGCAGGCCTGTGTTGTTTAATTTCTTACCAGATTAAAGCAGAAACTACCTTTCTGCCCCCTTGCTCTTCACTGTCCAGGTGCTTTTGCTTAAACTATCAGTCCTAACATTAATAATGGTTAATGTATATTTACCCCTTTGTCTAAACAGAGGAGACCTTTCAGCACAATGAAACAGTTTTAGCATGTATACTGAGAACCTGGAGCAGGAGTACCCCTCTGCCAAATTTATAATTATGAGTGATTTTAACACTAGAATAGGTAATGATAATTACACGTTATGTAAATCCTTGGGTCTTGACCTGCATGACTCCCTCCCCGAATTCCTGATTTTTTTTCAAGGAACTCTAAGGATCCCCACGTTAATGCAGCGGGAGTATTCCTGGCAGATTTTTGTATCCCCTCTAATAGATCTATATTAAATGGGTCTATGCAAAATGGCTTGCTGGGGGGAGTACACATTTAGTTCCAGATTAGGCAGTAGTGTTGTCGATTGTTATTGTTTCTCCCAATCGGAGAAAACTTATTGTGGACTTTTTAGTGGGCGAGAGCTTGGACAGTGACCATTTTCCATTGATTACCTTACTAAAATTTGAGGCTGTTAGCCATTCATCTCTGGGCCCTGTCGATATGCCTGCCCCTCCAAGAGTCAGATGGACAGAGACAGTTCGAGAAAGCATTAACCTGTTGCTCCAAACAAATAAATTAATGGAATTAAATCAGCAACTGGCCGAAGCTGCGGACCCTTCCGAGGCCCTTCAAATTTATAGCAATATAACTTCTGCTATAATTAACTTTTATAAACAGCAATCGGCCGCTAAATCCAGTCCCCTTGTTCGGAAGACAGACCCAAGGTATGATAAGGAACGCCAAAAACTGAAACGCCAACTGCATGCAGTATATCGCACTTATCGCAACAGCCTGAGCTACTTCAAACTGAAAAATAAGCTTAAAGATACAGTGGCTCATAAGAAAAGACAATTATCTATTAAGAACTGGGATTTACTTATTAGTGCCTCTAACAGTAAGCTTTTCTGGTCATTAGTTACTGGTGCTTCTGATGTGAAGAGCCACTGTTCTACACATTTATTCCTGCCGAGGTCTGGATAGACCATTTCCACCATTTATTTTTTGCCCCTCTGACCGTTGTATCTGATCAGCAAAAACAAATCCCCCCTGATTTACCTGAATGGCCCCCTGTTAGTGCTAATGAGATTAATAATCTAATCAATCATTTGAAGGCAGGGAAGGCCCCAGGCCCAGATGGACTTCCACCAGAATTATTTACGAACAGTTCTGACTAGTGGACTTCCCCTCTGGCGACTCTCTTCACAGTGATCGATAAAACAGGGACCATGCCTGAATCATGGACAAATTCCATAGCTGTCCCAATTTATAAGAAGGGTGACCCACAAGCGCCAGAGAACTATCGCCCAATTAGTCTGCTTGACATAGCAGGTAAATTATATGCGAGACACCTCCTGGAAAAACTCACGTCATGGATGAAAGAGCAAAAGCTCCCAAGTAGGGAACAGATCGAATTTTGTCCTGGCAAGTCTACAATGGACCACTGTATAATTCTTAACCATCTAATAGAGAAATACAGTGGTAAAGGGGGAAGAAGGCTGTTTGTGGCCTTCCTTGACTTAAAAGGGGCATCGGACTCTATTCCCAGGGATCTTCTCTGGAACAAATTGGACATCATGGATAAATGCCTACTTTTTCTTATTCATAAAATGTATTCCCTTAATAGCTGTCAAGTGGAATATAACGACCTAGGTGCATTAACTTCAAAGATCATTTCCAATCGGGGAGTCAAACAGGGCTGTATCCTATTTGTTTAATTTATTCCTGAATGATCTGGACCCCTCTCAAAATGCTATTGATGGTCACTCCCCTAAACTTGGGCCATTCGTTATCCCTTTATTGCTCTACACTGACGATGCAGTTGTACTGTCACGTTCGCAGAAAGACCTCAAGTGCCTGTTACTCGCTTTTACTTCATAATAAATTAAACAAATAGGATACAGCCCTGTTTGACTCCCCGATTGGAAATGATCTTTGAAGTTAATGCACCTAGGTCGTTATATTGCACTTGCCAACAGCCCTTATCAGGATAGAGTCTGCCCATGTAACGGAAGGCACCTTGAAACCGTCGCCCATGTCTTACTTTATTGTGATTTTTACGGGGGAGTGCGGGACTGCATAATCAAACCTATTCTGTCTAATTTTTATGGACTACCGGAAGCGAAGTTAGTTTTTTTCCTACTATTTGACCAATGTTCCCATATCAGAAGTCTCGTTGCAAAGTACTTTTTGGCTGCCATAACTATCAGGGAGCAAAAGACTAGCTCCCCTTCTTGATGTTTGACTGGTTTTTATAGCTGAAACTCCTTGTAAATTTGCTATGCTGTACTTTTTATTTCAATGCCAATAAAGGTATTTGGATTTGGACCTAAAGCAACTTAACATTGTTCTCCTCTCATTCATTTTATCCTCACAACAACCCTGTGAGGTAAATTAGACTGCGAGTGTGTGAAAGGCTCAAGGTCACCCAACAAGCTTCCTTTGCAGAGTGGGAATTCAAACCTAGGTCTCCCAAACCCTAGTCTGACACTCTATCCACTGTACTGTACTACACTGGCTTGTCTATATGATCCTTTAAACTGGAAATACCAGGGATCAAACCTGAGGCCATCTGCATGCAAAGCAGATGCTCTACTTCTAAGCTCTGGGACTGTTCTTCCTCTGAAATCGCATCAACCAATGTGATCACTTTGTGAGCGCCAAGGCCTTTCATAATGCTTTAAAATAGGCTTGCTCTGAGAGATGCTTTTTCCCCAATAAACATTAAATAGAAATCTTAATAATACTGGTTATGTACTGTATGATCTACATTTAGATGGCCACAATTCCAGGTTGTAATCCACCTCCGATACTTATTAAGATGATTAGCTCATATATAGTGGTTTGCTGCCAGGTACCTTAATTATGCAGAAAGTTACTTAAAATGCAAAGACCACCAAATAAAACCTGCTGGTCTTTTTAACACTTTAACTGCTCTAGTCCTATCTGGGCCCCCCACTCAAATACACATAGACCTCTAGCCTAAAGGCAACTCACAAGCGAAGCATACATCAAGTTTTCCAAGCCAAGGTCTGAAGGGAACCAATAACCTTTTTGCTATGTGAATAACTCACATACATTATAGGCGTTTGTGGGGGGAAGGCTTTGACAGAATTTGTGCAAGAAATATGCAAAGGTAAGACTTTTTTAAGTACACACAAAAAACCCCTCTGCTGATTCTGACTCCATCATATTAATGTGTGCATGTACGTAACTGTATACTTGACAGGGAAGGTTTCATGGTACAGTCCGATCTCATTGGATCTCAGACGTCAGGCAGGGTCAGTACTTGGATGAGAGATCACCGAGGAAGACTCTACAGAAGAAGGCAATAAAAAAACATCTTTGCTTCTCACCTGCCTTGAAACCTCATTGTTGGGGTTGCCGCAAGCTGGCTGCAACTTGATGGCACTTTACACACACAATTGTATATTTACAGTATTGATGAATTGCTTTTCTACTAAAGAGTGCCCAGGATGATGAGAAATTTTTACAAAAATCACTAAAAATCTACAATTATTTCAATTCCAAAGTAACAAAAACCAGCAAATTATTTTCAGATGCCTAATTTGATGCGTATGCTACGTTTGTCCAACTATATTCATGTTAAGCAATAAGTCATATCAAACCTTGAAATATCACTCTGAATCCCAGCCCTCCCCCCCAAAAAAATTCTAAACACAAAACTTGTAGTGCCCATATTTGGGTGTTTGAATTGGACTCTCCCCCCCCCCCCAAAAAAAGAAAAGAAAAACCTGTTTGTGGACAAGAAACAAAATGTGTCATCCTAAGAATACTTTTTACTGAAAAGACCTGAGTACTATTCTAGGTAGATCTACTTAGGATAGCTCTCAAATGCACCCAAATTCAAGTGTCACGACTAAGAGTGGTTATATTAAGAATTCCTAAACAGGAAAGTAGTGCAGGAGAATAAACGAGACTCCAATTCATCAGGAACATACAGGGGTTGGCACAGGCCCATAGCTGTGGGGGGGAGGGGGAAAGAGGCCCCACAAATCTTCCTCCTGTTTTACCCTTCTGGCCCCTCCTGTCACTTGCTGCCATTGCTCTCCTGCCACAACACCATCTTCCCCACTCTCATGCCGTCTTCCCCACCCTCCTGCCAGCTTTCTCGCTTTCATGCCACCTTCCCCGCTCTCCTGACAGCTTTGTTGCTCTCGTGCCACATTCCCTGGTCTCCTGCCACTTTCTCCACTCTCGTGCCACTTTCCCCCTCTCTTGCTGCAGCAGCTCCTTCTCTCATGCCAGCTTTCTCGTTCTCCTGCCACTTTCTCACTCTCCTACCACCTTCCCTGCTCTCCTGCGGCTTCCTTGCTCATAAACACAATGGTGCACACTCTCTCAGAGTACCATCATGATGGCTCAACAGGGGAGCAGGCTGCCCAGGCTTTTTAAAGCCTGTGATATCATTTTGTGCCCCGCAGCCCTCCACCTAAAATTTCATCCCGTGCCGCCCCCGTCTAAAATTTTCTGGCTACAGGCCTGGGTTGGCATGATGTCTGCACACAATCTATGTATTTACTGACTGAGTTTTATAGGAACTCTGTGGGCCAGTTTGAATTCATTTATTTTGTAGCGTTAGATGTTATCTAGAGCAAACTTTTTTCCTCTGTGGCCTGGTTATTTTTACACTTCTCCTTCGTGGCCCACTAAAATTTGGGGGTGAAGCCAGGAGACTTTGGGGGTGGAGCCGGGAGACAGGAAATGATGTACAAACAAGCCTAAAACTCTTGCAATATTTTGTTTAGGGTAGGTAGGATAATGGTGGGATTTTGCAATGCAATTTAAAAAATAAAAAATCAAGGAAAAGCACAAGGATCACACAGCAGAAAACTAAAAATATAAAATGCTCTCATCCTGGGAAAACATGAAATAGTGGGGCATTTCAAGCTTCTCCCCCACCCCAGGTCTACTCAGATTAGCAGTGGGAAGGAAGGAAGGAAGGAAGGAAGGAAGGAAGGAAGGAAGGAAGGAAGGAAGGAAGGAAGGAAGGAAGGAAGGAAGGAAGGAAGGAAGGAAGGAAGGAAGGAAGGAAGGAAGGAAGGAAGGAAGGAAGGAAGGAAGGAAGGAAGGAAGGAGAGACAGGGGAAAAATCTGATGAAAGAAAGAAAGAAAGAAAGAAAGAAAGAAAGAAAGAAAGAAAGAAAGAAAGAAAGAAAGAAAGAAAGAAAGAAAGAAAGAAAGAAAGAAAGAAAGAAAGAAGGGAGAGTTGGAAACAAATAGAGGGGGAAAAGAAAGAGAAAGGAATAGGAAGGAAGGAAAAGGGAGGAAAAAAGTGAAAGAAAGGAGGAACAAAAGGAAGAAAGAGAAAAGAAAGGAAAATAAAAACTGAAAAAAAGGGATGGGAGCAACTCACCTTTAAAACTGCTGACTCCCACTGCACAAGTGCCTCCTTCTCCACCGCTAGTAAATTTCAGGCATTGTAAAGCTTCCCCCCCCCCCGATCTACTCAGTGAGGAAAACGGCACAGAGCTAACACGGCAATGGTGCAGGCCGCCAGCACTTCGAAGGGACTGCGCCTGGAACGGGCGCACAGCTAATCCCTCCCCCACACGTCCTGGATGGGAAGGAAGTGTGGGGGAGGGATTAGCCGCACGCTCGTTCCAGGTGCGGTCCCTTTGAAGTGCTGGCGGCCTGCCACAGCTCTGAGTTAGCTCAGCGCCGTTTTCCTCACCGAGGAGGTGGTTGGTGGGGGGGAGGGCGGGGGAGCTTTACAACGCCTGAAATTCCCCAGCGGTGGAAAAGGGAAGGAGAAGGAGGCAGGGTGTGTGATGCTGTGGAGGGGAGGCGCGGGGGGGGCAAGGGCCCGAATGCCGCAGGGCCCAGCAGTGAGCCCTGCGTGGCCCGGTGCCGGGTCCCAACCCTGCAATTGGGAAACGCCGATCTACAGGACATTACGATCCCTATTAAGAAATACCATGGTGTGTATCTTTTATCACAAACTTTATTTCATGTTAGAAAGCTTCACTTTGTTGGTTCTATTCCAAGACAGAGATATTAGCAATGTCTGATAAGTGACATTTACATTTTGGAGTGTCCACAATTAATATGATACCTTACTGCATGAAAGAAGATCTTGAAGACTGTGGTATGGAAGACAGGTGGTAAGCCATATGAATATTCCAGTAACCTTAAATAGATCCAGTCAATCTATGCTAGTAATACTAACTTTCTTCCATGTTCTATGCTAAAATGTCGAACAGGTCATAGAAATCTAGCTGAAGCTTATAGCCATGACTGGAGCAGGGGCCAGTCCATAAAATAAGGAAGATTCTGTGCTACATTCCTACGTATTGCTACAGGACTGGAGCAACCAAGAAAAAGTCTTTGGACACTCTCCTCCTCTAACAGGAATACTAAAACAACTGCATCATTGTTTTTCTTCACACATAACGCAGTTGAGCCCCAGGACTGGCAACTGGTTCCGGGACAGAGCAATGGTTAAAAGACTAAATTCCCACCCCAGTGGATATCCCTTCTGCCTCCATGGATGCAATACTAGAGATAAAATAATGACTGATCTGTAGTGGCACTGGCAGTTGTAACCTCTTGGTGAAGATTTAGCAGAAGCCTGTTTTTAATCCTGTTATTTATATGAACTGCCACACAGATCTGGCTACTTTCAACATGGTGGCTGAGGATAAAACACCATTCTACCACAATGCCATGTTCCTGTGGATGTTTGGCATGGCAGTATTAAGTCCATCCAGATTCTTTCTATAGTCTCATGATTGTACTTAAAAATCAGAGCATGAGGGGAGGACAAAATTATAAATTATATCCAAATTATGGAACGATCAAAGGCAGTGACACACACCCTGCAGCTTCCCTGTGTATATATATATATATAAAAATAGTATTTCTAGACATTGCTGCTTCAAATAGATAATTACTTATGTAACTTAACTTCAAAATCAACAAAAAAAAATTCTCTTACCAACACCTACTCACACAACACAGCTGCTCTTGTCCATTTACTAAGCTACGGCAATGTATCTCCCTTGTTTGTGGTTTGCCTCCCAGTCTAACCTGTCTATAAATACACAGGGACTAACAGTAATAAGGGTATATTACCGGGAAATCCTTTTCAGGCAACTCAAATAAGAAGGGCACACTTTTATGTATAGTACAGTATATTCAATTGCTCCCTGGTTAAGTGCCTTCCACTCTGTTTTCTTGGTGTCCCATGAACTGAGCCAAAAATCAAGTTCCATCACCACTCCAGACTACTGCAAGTCACTACAGTTCAAACAAACGTTTCCACGTGGTTCCTTTTCATAAGGTTCCTGTACTCCTTTTGGAGGAAGAAGTCTTTCAAAATTTATTCTTATGTAGAAAGCAACACAACTGTAATATTTGTAAAGCACACGGAAGTGAGATACACGAAGATTTATGAGTAAATAAATATAAACAGGGGGGAGGGGAGGCAGCCAAGAAGCAAGGGTTAGATGCCGAAGTGTGGATTACACTGTGGGGACTGCGTCTGCCACAACTAAGTCCTCGCTGGATTCTACATAACCTCTAGTCAAAGACAGGCAAGCAGGATTCCTTATAAGGAATCCATCCTATTTTGTTAAGATAGTTTTGGAGAAAAACAGGAATGGAATCCAGGGAAAAGCTAAAAGGAGCCAGATTATCATTTCTAGCAAGCAAAGAGCAGAGATAAAGAACCTCATACAGCAAACGAAGCGAAGAATACAAGGTCAAGATCCAACACTAAACTGCTGGTTTTTTAGCTAGCCAAGGTCACCAAAGTCCCATGCACTTTTGTTGGGTGGGGGGTTTGCTTTCGGTTTTGCAACCATACTTCCTACTCATGAGTGCAGGAATGCCTGGGTCACAATCTAGAAGTGCAGGAGTGTCTGTGTAATACAGAAAAACTAGCCAGGTCCTAGTTTATGACCATTATCCCCAATAGTATAGAAGACAATGTCTCCCCTCAACTATGGAGTTTTTCATCTTCAGTCCTGGTACACAAAGTAAGGGGTGGAGGTGGGAACTCCCAAGTCCAGCAATTAATCAGATCAATTATCATAACAGACAAACTTGTTTGTTCAGGATGTCTGAACTGCATGGACAATGGCTTAGAAATTGAAGTTGCTTTGCACATTCATGTTACAAGCAATACTCCCTCTAAGCTGTGGAGTCTTGTGAGCCAAAATTCTATTTGTGAGTTACTGGCATTATAGTTGTGAGCTTCTGCATAAATTAAGTTTGCTCAGGGGCCATTTTTCCTGAGCCAAGACAAAAATGTGTGAAGCCAGAGGCTAAAAACTGTGAGCTAGCTCACATTAACTCAACTTAGAAGGAACACCACTTACAAGGTGGTTACTGTCCCACATATACCGACTTCTGACATGGCTGAGTTAGACATTTTTGCTCTTTCTTTTCCTATAGTTATATCGTTCTGTTCCTGCTAATCACCATCTGTTTCACTTAGGTTTTAACCCTATCTTAGATTGACATATACTCCTCTCTTGCCTTCTACATGTTAAGGAAATCCATTCTAACAGAGGGATGAGACTTTCCTGCGCTTCAACAGAAAACCAAGAAGGTAAAGAGTACACTGCTTCGCATACACACATACACATCCAATCCTTCCCACACATCCCATTCTAGGACAGGGACACTGAGAAAGAAGCAGAGACCTATAGGTATTTCCACAATTTTTTTTTAAAATGAAAAAAGGATTTATATAAAACACACAAAAATTAGTAGCTCCACAGATTGCGGTAAACATGGCTCTCTAGTGAATTCTCTCTGCTGGCTTGAAGTGCCGTGTTTATTTTTAAAGACATAGATTGGGCGGCATGTTTTTTTAAAAAAATTAACAGGACTGACCAACTTTTCGGTAAGGTCCACAGCATTACACTATCATACAAAATTTGTATTTAGTAAATCTGCACACCACCCTGATACTTGCTATTTGAATACTAGTATTACACATCCAAAATGGGTTGACACGATGCTTTGTTTTCAAGTTAACGTAGCTATTTCAGGAACCAATCCAGTCTATGACTTCCCAAAATAGAGGGTGAACGGCATCAGGCTGAAAGCTAGCTTATTACAGAGTAAATTAGATATATCTAGGAGATATAGGGTACAATCTGCGTGCATGCTAATTGAATTATGTTTTCTCTCAGTGCTGGTGAGCGTTGAAAAGAATCATTTAGAAAAAGCCACAGACCTCCTGGAACGGGCAGCCAATTAGACTGCATCTTGGGGCAACGTCCCTTTGTGCCTCTTTTAGACAGGAAGGTCTTTTGCCCTGTCATCTTTTTGATTGGCAAGCATTATTAAAAAGAGGACAGTTCAGCTGCTGGACAAGCCCACAGCTTAGATATGTCAACACTGTAAATGGGCTGTCCCCTCCTTTGTGTCAATCCTGCCAGTTATATTCCACCTGCTGTCCTAGATTGGGTATGTACAGGCAGTAGATATAAGGGAACAACAATGCATAATGAAAATCTGAGTTACAATCACGTGGAAGCGTTAAAAAAAATCATATGCCATTCTCTTGTCAAGCCCTTCATGCCACAAGCCTTCAAAAAGGTTGTGTGAGATGGCTCTGTATATCTAGTGATTGTGGCGCAAAGCAAGTTCAGAATACGAGCTCCCAAAGAAGATTTTATTTATTTATTTATTCTATAACTTATATCCCGCCCTTCCCACAAAGTGGCTCAGGGCGGCTCACAGCAACGACAAAACAATAAACAAGGTACAAAGTTAATACATTTAAAAGTCAAAACATTTAAAAAACCTAAAAACCTTAAAATCTTAACATTAAAACTATCCAGTATATTTCACTAAAATCTGATAAGCTACATTTATCTAGTCGGCATAGGCTAACCGGAAGAGGGTTGTCTTACAGGCCCTGCGGAACTGAGTAAGATCCCGCAGGGCCCTCACCTCTTCCGGCAGCTGGTTCCACCATGTGGAGGCCATTGTAGAAAAGGCCCTGTCTCTGGTTGTCTTGAGACGGACTTCACAAGCGCAAACTTGTTTTTTTAAACAGTTCTGCAGGCAGTGGTGAAAATGTCAAGAAAAGAGGAGAAAAATGTTCCACCTTTTCAACTCCTTTCCAGCATGTAGCCTGGCTTCCTGTGGCCAGTGCCTGTTCAACCCAGAAGCAACCACTTAAAGAACAGGAGCCATAGCAGCCAGGCCCATAGCTACAGCAGGGCCCCTTGGGGTTCAGCACCCCAACTTACTGCTAAGCACCCCCCTCAATGTCCCAACCATCCCAGGCTCCCTGACTGTTTATCCCACTGGGGGGGGCAGTGTGTGAGGAGGATCTCCCATTGCCCCTTTTATGGACCCTGTCACTTCTGTCGAGAGCTGAGTGAGGGTGATAGCAATGCGAACTGGAGTGGGGCTCCTCCTCTGCTGACTGCTGTCATGGGCAATAGGTAGAGCGGCCAACTTGGGGACAGTCAGGTGGAGGCACTGAGAATGTGGCCAGGACGGAGGCATCTGGCTACTCTAGATCAGTGCCCCTCCCCAGCCTTGACAGTCTAGCAGTGGAGGCCAATCCCCCTCTCCCATACACACACACACGGCTTTTCTTGCTCCGGCCGGTGAAGGTGGTTGTTGTTCTGCCATGATTGGCTGTGTTGTTCTGCCTTTCTTCATGGAAGAGATGAGCCTCGCTTGTCAGAAGAGCTCTGTTTGGCAGCAACTCCATTTGCCTGGTGATTCTGTTGAGCCCCTCAGCAACAGAACACTGAAGGTCCATTTTGACTGAGGCAAAGTAAGCTGTGCTCACAACTTCGTTCTATTCTTTAAGTTGCAGAGCGAAACCCTTGCAGCTTAAAGGATTCAGACTTTCTTCTCTTCAACTAAACTGCCAGTCTCAGCCACATTCTACTCTGTTACCCATCTTCACTGAAAACACAAGGTCAGTACACTAGACAAGCCCTTACTACCCACAGGTTCTGGAAGGGAACACGGTTGATTTAAAAACAACACAATTTTTCTATGCGCCTCAGATGTTCTCCCCCAATGTACAAGAGCCTTCCCTCCTGGCCTCTCTCTGAACCTGTATTTGTACATATTTCTATGCATTCAACCTCCACTTCACTGCCAAAATGATTGTTTACTTAAGACTAAGTACTGTCAAGAAATATATAGATTTACAAAGGAAATTTATTAATAAAAAATGTGATCTTCCACATTCATTTGGTACCTTCTTGTTGGGGGAGAGGGAGAAAGGGGGGGGGGGCAGGATGAGTAGCAAAGGGCCTAATTCTTCTCCCTCATCTCCCTCTTCAGCTAGAACCTGAGAAAGAAAACAGCAGCAGAATAGGCCCAAAGAATGCTGTGGTACCTTCCACAGTTTAAAATGACACAAATTTTCATACAAGTCTGCTTCCCTGTCAGAAGAAATCCATTCACATTAATAACCTAAAAGGGTGGCAATGGCGGGCAGCTCTGGGAAAGCAGGGACTCTTGGCTGAAGACCCGAGCGATCTGGGGGACGCCCCCCCCCTGGACTGCCATTGGAGACACGAGAGAACGTCCAGAATTTGACAGTGCACTTACGGCAGAGCAGTAGCAGGACCTCCGAGTGGTCCTGGCCGACTACCCCTCGGTCTTCTCGACATGGCCCGGGCTGACCCACCTAGTCAAACATTGAATCATGACAGCCCTGGGCCAGGTGGCCCGCGCCCGGTTGAGGCCAGTGCCCCAAAAGCAATGGGATATCATCACCCAGGAGGTGGAAGAGATGCGCTGCCTCGACATCATAGAGCCCTCCCAGAGTGACTGGCGTAGCCCTGTGGTCCTGGTGCCGAAACCGGACAGCAGTGTGCGCTTCTGCGGGGACTACCAGGAGGTGAATATACTGGCCAAGTTCGAAGCCTACCCGATGCCCCGCGCAGACATCCTCATTGACCAACTGGGGAAGGCACACTGTCGCTCAGCACTAGACCTGACCAAGGGTTATTGGCAGGTCCCCATGCACCCAGCCGATAGGGAGAAGATGGCCTTCGCCACTCCCCAGGGGCTCTTTCAGTTCAAGCGGATGCCCTTCGGGCTGAATGGAGCAGCAGCGACGTTCCAACAACTCGTTGACAGAGCATTGGCCCAGTGAGAAGGCTTTGCCCAGGCCTACATTGACGACATAATCATATGCAGTCTGACCTGGGAAGCACACTTGGACCATCTACGCCAAGTACTGAAAGCCCTGCACGCGGCAGGGCTTTGAGCCAACCCCCGGAAGAGCCACCTCGGGTTTCAAGAACTTAAATGTCTGGGCTTCCTGGTCGGGAAAGGGCAGCTGCAGCCCCTACCCGAGAAGATCATAACCCTGGAAGGGCAGCCGCGCCCCCGCATCAAGAAACAACTACGCCGCTTCTTAGGGTTTGCGGGGTATTACAGTAAATTCATACCCAACTTTGCAACTACAGACACACCCCTGACAGACAACCTCTGGAAAACGTGCCCGAACGTCCTGAAGTGGGGCCCCACCCATGAATCGGCCTTTGAAGAGCTCCGCACCAGTCTGTCCCAGGAGCCGGTGCTGCAAAACCCGGACTTTTCCTGACCCTTTACCTTGCACATCAACGCCTCCGGGACAGGGATTGGGGCGAACCTGTTGCAGGGCGAGCCAGGAGAAGAGCGCCCGGTCCTGTTTATCAGCCGCAAGTTACTACCTGCGGAGCGGGCCTACTCCACGGTAGAAAAAGAAGCCCTAGCTGTGAAATGGGCCATTGGGGCATTAAAGTTCTACCTTACTAATAACCCCTTCCATTTAGTGGTTGACCATGCCCCACTCCTGTGGATGTCTAGGATGAAGGATAGCAATGACCGCATCCTTAGGTGGTACATGTCACTTCTCCCTTTTTGCTTTACAGTCCACCACCAGGCCGGAGCTGACCACCAGGTGGCAGATTACCTCTCCAGGCTCTTTGAGGACGACCCCACGCAACCCGACACATGGAAGGGGGTGTGTCCCATCCTGGCTGAGACATGACTCCACCTGTAGCCCCTCCCACACCCCTGGGGCCCCAACATACCTCCCGGCCTCCTGGTGAGGCCCTTCTGGCCAAAATGCCCGCCAGCCCAAGGAGCCCACAGCACGGAGTGGGAAGCTGGAACAACACCCCGCAGAGAGAGTGGGGAAGGTCGAAATCTCGAGGTGCCGCTGCACCCTGACAGAGCACTGACGCCCCAGCCACTTCAGCAGCCCCAAGAAGGACACACCCCAGGAAGTCCCTCCTCACCGTCCTCACTTATGAGCGGGGGCAGAGCTAACCGGGGGTGGGACCTGGAAGGTGGGGAGAGGGCCGGGAAAAGGATAAAAGGCCAGAGGCTGAGAGGTCGAGGAGGAAGCAGGCTGATGCAGCACAAGGGCAGTCAACAGAGAGAGGGAGAGGAGCCCAAGCACAGCCGGGGAGAGGCAGGAATAAAAAAAGTGAAGCAACCCAGCTCGGCCCTCCCAAATTCTGAGACCTCTGGGATCCCTGGACGGGCCCAGCCCTGAGTCAGGGCACACCCAGGGCAGCGGCCACAGAGGGACGTGGTGGGGGCCACCAGGGGCATGACACACGTATATTTTCCTGCAAGTTATTCCTATTCAAGTACCACAAGCCTTTATAGCTTTGTCATGTTGCCTCCGACCAAGGTAAACATGAACACAACTGAATCTTTAGCTTTAGAACTGCACAAATCTCTTTACACAAGGATATTATGTACATATTGCTTTCCTGAAGCATTCACCCACCTGTAGATTCTCACACATCTAATAAATCACTTCTAAATGCCACTTTTAACTATCTACAGGGTGTGTGTTTGTTTTTTTACTAAACACTGAAGATAACCCTTTTATGTCCTCCTCCAGTTTGCTTACAGATCCAAGGACTGAACTAGAAGCTCAAGAGAGATGAAACAGAACCAAGGGCCTTCCTTTCATCCCAGGGCAAGTGGTCATCTGAGCAATGAAGAATATAAGGAAGCTGGTTGAATGCAGAGTAGCCCCCCAAAAACAGAAGAGGCTAAGTATTACATTATACATTAAAGGCCCACACAGAGGACCTTGTGAAACATTTAAAGTGTGTGGTCTGTGGTAGTGACATCACCCTCTGCAATAAATGTAGTGGCTCTTAGACTATCAACAGCAGGTTGCATCATGCAGTAGATTTCAACTCATAGAAGCTGGAAGTTGTTGCTGAACCTCTCCTTCCACTGCAAATTCACCCCAATGCCCCATGTCCCGGAACAGTATTATGGGCCACCTTTGAGCTACAGCAAGATAGGGAACAAATGGAGCCCTATGCTGATGGTGTAAATCCCTTCCACAGGATCCAGTCCAGTAAACCGTAACTTGGAAAACTGTGCCGTTCTCTATTTGCACAGATTTGGTTTGTGGATACAATAACAACTGTAAACTAATATTCTCTGAAACAACCTCATCACCACGTTTCCAAGAAACTCCAACTGCATAGATGAGCCTCAAGAGATAAATACAGAAGTTGCTTCTTCACACAGACAAAATTCAACACCCAGCGCTCTTTGTATGGTCTCCCCTCTTCTGCCGGTGCAAAGTGATAGAAGACACAACTTGCTGCAGAATAAAACCAACACTAAGTAACAACTGATTCTGAGACTTTCTAAATTTACACCATGATCAACACATAAACCACCTACAGACATCACATCTGTAGTACTATGAATGCATGTACATGACAAATGCACTACACACAAACTCATAAATCATCATTTATTTTGAAACAGACAAAAAATAAATGTTCCTTCCAGTTTTGGAACATGCATAGCAGACCCCAGAGTAATCTTTCTTTCAGAAGAAAAGGCAACTGCATACAGTGGAAGATCAGATACAGTGCACCCATCCTGTATACATCTCCACAGCATCAAAAAACCCCAAACATTTATGTCTGAAAAGGCTAGGCTCACAGTGGCTACGCTGACAGGCCTCCACACACAAGTGTTTCAAAGATAAAGGGACAGTAATTCAATCATGTGTGACAATTGAAAGATCACCCGTGTTTTTTTTACTCTGGCACATACAGTCTCATGGGAGCCTACCTTAAAGCAATGTGTAGATGAGGCTGAATGTACTCTCTCTTTCTCAGGTTCCTTAAAAATCTTACAAAGCTTTCAAATTAGCAATTTCAAAACTTGCAACTTCCAAGGACAGAGTGAGGACTGTGAGATCCAGAGAGAGATTTCAGCCACCTTGTCTTGGTCAAAAGTCTTGGTCAAAATCCCTTCCCTTTTGAGTCACTTGGTACCATCACATCCCAGAGTAGACAAGACTCCTTTCTTCTGTAGTGTCTGGTACCACTTACAACAAAGAAGCAAAAAGTTTCAAGATCTGTGTTACATAAGCTCTGGGCACATTTTTTAAAAATAAACTATTACTTACATGTTTTCTTCTATACTGAGAAAGTTGTGAAAGACCAAACACAGTTGCCACAGCACCTCCTCCAATAAGGATAGTTCCTTTCACTGCCTTTCGAAAAGCCATTTTTTAATGCTATAAAAAAGAAAAACAAGAGAATTTACAATGTTACAAATCAATATACAATACTTGTTTGAAACAAAAAAATCATAAAACATGACTGTATTAGGAATAATACAAAAGGGTTTTAGGATTTTTCCTTATAAATGTAAATGAAATGACATCCTTAAAACCAATGAAATTATAGTAAGTTCATTTGTTAACAGGAGTTTTATGAAGAACATATCACGCAACACAAGATTTGCATGTGGCAAAAACTGCAACATTTATGGGAATGCTGGGGTGAAAACATATGGGGTTCAGGCCCAGGTCTCAAGAATCATTCTCTCATCAATTTCTCCCATTTCCATAATGCTTCCACATGTAAAACGAGCAAGAAGTTAGCAAATCCCATAAGCATGCACACATTTATAGCCAGATGTTGCGGGTCAGCCTGAGCCGACCAGCCCTGATAAGGCTTACAGCGCTGTCAATGACACAGAAACAACAGAGGCAGGCCCCAGCACACAGCTGGATGCTGACAGCACGCCCTCAGACGTCACGAGCATCGCGTCTGCAGAGAGATCACCCTGAAAGGCAGCACCTCAACAACCCAAGATTCAGATGAGATGAGATGAGATGCTGCAACTAGCATCGCCACCCCAATCCCCAGAACCACTCAAGTGCCGGCGGGTGCAGTTGGAACTCCTCAAAAGGAGGTGAAGCGCAGGCCTAGCTGCCTGACAGCACCTAGGTTCAACAACTCCGTTGGATTACCTGGGACTAGTGAGCCAGGCTGACAAGCTCACTCATGAGCCCAGTGAGACTCAGCTGTGAGCCTAGCACAAAAGGGGAAGCCCGCGGATGAGTCAGATGTGGAAGCAGCACGTCACGCTACTGCTGACGCTGCAAGCAATGCACTGGATTATGTTGTCACCTGAGACTCCTGGATTTTGGACCTGCGATTGAATGTCCTTTGGACCCTGCAACTCGGCTTTTCAGACAGACTCCTTTGACTCCGGTTGAACCCTCTGGGCACACAACTTCTGGACTAAGACTTTTGGCTAGGTTGTTCACGTTGGTGTTTCTATTTGGCTGTGCCAGCACACACACAACCATGCCCAGTTTCACATTTATATCCCGCCCTCTCCGCAAGCGGACTCAGGGCGGCTTACAACATCTTAAAAACAATTCAATTCAATAAAACATATAGAACCATAATTTACTTATCAATTTTAAAAAACATTCTAGCGCTGTTTCAATCCAATATAGGCGGTATTGACTTTCCGACTATGATCGCCAGCACTCTGTGGATGTCCTGGTGGCAGCCCTTTTCCAATCAAACCGCAAAAGCCTGTTTAAATAGTTTGGTCTTACAGGCCTTGCGGAACGCCGACAAGTCCCGCAGGGCCCTTATAGCTTCTGGGAGGGTGTTCCAAAGTTCTGGTGCTGCCACCGAAAAAGCCCTAGATCTTGTTATGCATAACCTGGCTTCTTTTGGGCCAGGGGCAGACAACAGATTTTTTGTCCCTGATCGCAGTGCTCTCTGGGGGATATATGGGGAAAGGCGGTCCCGTAGATAGGCAGGTCCCTGACCATAGAGGGCTTTAAAGGTTAGTACCAACACCTTGAAGCAAACTCGGAATACAACAGGCAACCAGTGCAGCTCTCTCAGCATTGGGTGAATGTGCTCCCGTCGTGGCAGCCCCATTAACAGCCGTGCCGCAGCGTTCTGCACCAGTTGCAGTCTCCGGGTTAGCGTCAGGGGTAGCCCCATGTAGAGAGCATTACAGTGATTACATGTCAGCTCTGTTTAGAATTGCACCATATATCTCCTTGAAATATATTACTTATCGCTGCCATAATAAAGGAGTGGTTCCACGTTCGGAAAACCATGAAACCAAAAGAGAGCCAGTTTGGTATAGTGGTTAAGTGTGCAGATTCTTATCTGGGAGAACCGGGTTTGATTCCCCACTCCTCTACATGCACCTGCTGGTGTGACATTGGGTCAGCGACAAGTTAAAGTTGTTCTGCTCAAGAGCAGTTCTGGCAGAGCTCTTTCAGCCCCACCTACCACACAGGGTGTCCGTTGTGGGGAGGGGAAGGAGATTGTAAACTGCTCTGAGACTCCTTCAGGTAGTGAAGGGCGGGGTATAAATCCAATCTCTTCTGCTGCTGCTGGATTAAATTGGGAGGCTTTTTCTAACAATGCTCCCATGTGATGGTACATTTTTTTTATTCCCTTCTCACTGCCCAAAAGCACACGCTACCTCTCACAGACAATGGTGATGAAATATTGTACTATACTTGGCTATGCTACTAAGGAGCCTTACAGATGGCAGGGAGAGCACCAGCTTCTGCACAATCTGGTAGAAAAGGTAACAAGACCAGTCAAACTGCTTAAAAAGGGAAAATGTCTGATAAATCACACTAGAGAGCAGGCTGTTGAAGAGGCAGAGTTCAGATGCCAAATAAAATGCACACTGTAAAACAGCCGAAACTGTACTTCAGCAAGGAAAATTTTTGCTCTGTCTGCCAGTTACCAGGAAATGAACACTTTCCTGCTACTTCACAGCCTGCCTTTCTCAAGCCTTAACAAAATAATTCTCTAATACAATAATTACATTTTCCAGTCTTAGTCATTCACCATCAACAAACAGTGACGTGAATTTTATGCTTGCAAACCGAATGGAGTTTAGGAAGAATCTGACGGAGCACAAAAGTATCAGAAACAATACAAACTAAAAAAAAACCTGTGCGTTTAATAACCAGCTCAGTGGTCTCCTACTTTTCCAGACCCATGATCCACCTTTACCTCCAAGGTGGCAGCACGCGCCCACCAAGATGAGAGTATGGGACAAGAAATTCTGTGACAGGGTCAGATGACAGGAAGAGGAGGAGCTGTGAAGTTTCTGCTTCTCCAGGAGGGAAAGCTGTTGCATGCTTCAAGCATGGGCAGATCAAGTAGTTGGGTCAGGGAAGAGAGAGAAAAGGCAAGGGAGGTCTGTGGTGGGGTGGGGTGGGGTGGGGGCGTCTCCAAACCTGCCTATGTTGAAAAGTAATCTTCTCCACCATTGACTGACCTTACCTCACTGTCTGGACACTCCTTTTAGGATATATGTGGTTATCCTTGCTCTCTTCACATGGACACCAGGTCAACAGTCTTTCCAAAAGTCCACCAAAATATTCTTCAAATGGGGTTCTGTGGCCCAAACAATCACTGTCCTTCCCAATGCCTAGCATATAAGTCTCCCTAATTTTAACAAAATGTATTTGACATCATAAAGATATTTAACCACAAGCACCTGACTATGATTTAACCACATACATCGGACATCCTAACAACTCATCTTAAACAATATATTAGCACTGTTTCTCATGTGAATTCCACTGCCAACACGTTCAAATGGTCTCCAGTAAAATATCAGAGCTTACCACTATCCATATAATAATTTAGATCTGCTAAATGACACGCATGCCTCAAAATACCTTCAAAGAATTACTACATCAGCAAAAACCGCACATTTCTCCCTCCCAATTTACACCACAACTAAGTTCTTCAATAAAAGCTTCAACTTATTGTCATGTGCACAAAAATAGTGCATATGTATTAGTTTTTAACTCATTTATTTCACATGCATGATTCAAATTTTTCTAGTACTTTTTTACAACTGAAGGAGGGGGGGGGAAGCAACGAATAACTGTTCTCTGCAGTGATGATGACTGGCACTTCATAGAGGAATACAAAAAAAAGGTAGGTTCCGGCTCCAAGAAGCATACAGTCCACAATACTCAAGGTCTTAGTATGACAAATTCTATAACTAGGTAGCAGATCCTAAGCCTGCACAAAAGCTCCAAGAACGTGTAAGATGCCCAGGATAGGATGCACATCTCTTCTGTTTTTGGATAGCACTAGTACCACTGTTTCCTGTAAAGCTGCTCATTAACACAGGAAACCCCACTTAGCAGCAATCTGGAGCTGTGCAGAGTCTAGCATTGCCCATTGTCCATTTTAAGACTACAGCAGTTGCATTCTGCTCAGGATGTGAATTGCTCCATTCAGTGGGCGGGGGGGTGGGATTAGAGGAAGTGTCGACTAGTACTTGTTCTCTTCCTACTTCTACTGTATTAGTAATATGTGAAGTTGGATTTTGTCTGTAGACCTGTCAAGAGCTGCAAGTCTCACTTCCCAATCTACACTACAGAAAAGAGACCGAACCACTTATGCATTTCCCCCTACAACTAAGTAATATATGAACTGTCTCCAAGAATCAAGTCCCAGCTGGACATCAGCAGCCAATTTGAAAGGGGGGGGGGGGAATCCTGCTTATGTGATTCATTTGTGTGAACGTCGCACAAGATTGCAGCTCTCCCACAAAAAAGGACTATTGTTTCTTGGATCAGGGTTTTTTAAGGGCAGGTCAACCCTGAAAATCCCTGGTAGATTGTCAGCATCAACCCACTTTCAACTAAGTCAAGAGCTGGTCAGTTTGAGGTTTGCCAAGTAACACTCAGATATACTGCCACTATATGAATATAGGTGAAGTTTTATTGAATTGCTACAAATACATGACTTCTTCTCAAAGAGGAATTGCTAAGAGTAAAGATACAAAGTACAAACATCCCTAAATAACCCACAAAAGCGAGGGTTTTCCTCTCTCCCAGACCCCTCAAACGTAAACACTCTAAGAGACAGATCCAGGTGGGCAGCCATGTTGGTCTGAAGCAACAGAACAAAGCTGGAATCCAGCAGCACCTCTAAGACCAACAAAGTTTTATTCAGAATGTAAGCTTCCATGTGCTAGAAGCATATCTTCTGAATAAAACCTTGTTGATCCTAAAAGGTGTTACTGGACTCCAACTCTAATAGACAGTTTCCCTTTAACAAAAAACATTCTAAGAGGCAGATCAGGAAGATCACAGGGTCTTATCTTGAGGTCTTATCTTGAGAGCCAGTTTGGTGTAGTGGTTAAGTGTGCAGACTCTTATCTGGGACAACCAGGTTCGATTCCCCACTTCTCCACTTGCACCTGCTGGCAAGGCCTTGGGTCAGCCATAGCTCTGGCAGAGGTTGTCCTTGAAAGGGCAGCTGCTGGGAGAGCCCTCTCCAGCCCCACCCACCTCACAGGGTGTCTGTTGTGGGGGAGGAAGGGAAAGGAGATTGTGAGCTGCTCTGAGACTCTTTGAAGTGGAGGGCAGGATATAAATCCAATATCATCATCTTCTTCTTCTTCTTATCTAGGAGAACCGGGTTTGATTCCCCACTCCTCCACTTGCACCTGGTGGCATGGCCTTGGGTCAGCCATAGCTCTGGCAGAGGTTGTCCTTGAAAGGGCAGCTGCTGTGAGAGCCCTCTCCAGCCCCACCCACCTCACAGGGTGTCTGTTGTGGGGGAGGGAGATAAAGGAGATTGTGAGCTGCTCTGAGACTCTTGAGTGGAGGGTGGAATATAAATCCAATGTCGTCGTCTTCTTCTTCAGGCCCAGATGATGTGAGGGGGGGGGGGAGGAATTCACAGACCTTTCACCAACTGTCCCGAGAACACTGCATAGGGTAGTATCTTACAACTGTTAATGCATGAAAAAAACATGACAGGAGACATTACATAGGCCCTGACAGTCAGGTGCTAAGAAGTCCAGATCTATTGTCTCAAGTGCAAGACACTCTATAATTTAAGCTCAACCTACACAGAGCATATGTAACCCAACCCAGGGTAACATTTGCAAGCCCAGGAAACAGATACACTACATAGTGCATAGCAGGTAGATAGAGGCAGATACAGAAAATAAAACAAGATGGGGGATGGGATGGCTCTGAACATACCGCATCAACAGGACACCGAAGACAAATTCAAGCCACCAGGAAACGTAGGTTCAGCAGAAACTAAGCTAGTCTTTGTGATGAAGATGATGATATTGGATTTATATCCCGCCCTCCACTCTGAAGAGTCTCAGAGCGGCTCACAATCTCCTTTACCTTCCTCCCCCACAACACACACCCTGTGAGGTGGGTGGGGCTGGAGAGGGCTCTCCCAGCAGCTGCCCTTTCAAGGACAACCTCTGCCAGAGCTATGGCTGACCCAAGGCCATTCCAGCAGGTCCAAGTGGAGGAGTGGGGAATCAAACCCGGTTCTCCCAGATAAGAGTCCGCACACTTAACCACTACACCAAACTGGCTCTGATGTGCAAGGACTGCCACGTGCCCCACAAAAACTATTCAAACATCAGATAATAGTAATCACAAAGCAAGACTGAGCATCAGACACCTGAGCATTGCACACCAAACTTCTGTACTGCTCTGTGCTCCAAAAAGTCACAAGCAATAGCAAACATCATATCCTGACCACGGAAAGTAATTCTCATGTACCCAGGGCTTTTTTTTGAGCAGGAACGAACAGGAACGCAGTTCCGGCTGGCTTGGTATCAGGGGGTATGGTCTAATATGCAAATGAGTCACTGCTGGGCTTTTCTTCAAAAAGCCCTGTGCAAAACAAGAGTGACGTGAGGGGGTGTGGCCTAATATGCAAATGAGTTCCTACTGGCCTGATGTACCTAATGCAGTTATTAATATATACTATTATACAGATGCACAAATGCAGTCTGCTATTGTTGATGTATCATTGCATCAAAAAGGCAAATGCCTACTGATAGTCATGTTTGTAATCATACTATTTTGAGTATCCTGTTTTGCCAAACAATCCCAGCCTTCCAAAACCAACCTGCTGGCAAAAACTCCATTCATTTTAAGCATTGGGCTAGCCCAAGCCCTATATCAAACTATCAGTTTGAAACTTTAGCATTCATATACTACATACAGGCAAAACTAATGGTTTGTAAGCACCTGAATAGCTCCATTACGTTTTATAAATCTAAGTATAACCGCAGCGTCTCCCTGAAGAGCTCTGTTGACAGTCATTAAAGATATATATGGGAAAACTACAGAACATCATCAGGATTTTTATTCTCCCCCCCCCCCCCCCAAACAGACACTCAGACATATTAAAATGCAGCTTTTCCCATGATACATCTTATAGAACAGCCTTGAAAAAATTAGCCCACAAGAACAGTTTACAAACCTGGTCACTTCCCAACTCTCCATTTGCAAAAGCTTCTCTGCCTGCTTCCCAGGAGACTGGCCTTACTCATCCAAAGCTATCTGCTGTTTCAAGACTGGTATAGAAGCCGCACCTATCCAAGTCAGCTATGCCTTGAGAAGGCCAAGACGAACAGATAGCGGAGGGCACCCTATTTGCACATGCACACAAACATATACAATTATAATTATTGTTAATTTCCAATGTACAGTACTTAGCAAGTTATGTTCCCTTTCCCCAATAAGGTTCCTCTCTCAAAGTCAATCGTGTATTTATTTATCTGCACCAAATTGTCTTAAAGGCCACTGAAGGAAGAAAGGTTTTTAAATGTCTATTGCTCAGAAATGCCAAGAATTAGGAAGTATGTCAGCATACTCATATGTTTCTGGCTCATGCAAACCTTTTTAATGCTTTAGGAAGCAGCAACAGTGCTTCAACTGCTAATGCCTGCCAGGAAGTGACCAAAGATTTTGCTTCCAATGCACTGTAGGCATAGCCCAAAAAGGGGCATCCTTTCCCTCCAGAACCTTCCCCTGCTTCTATCCCATGCAAACACAAGATGTTCCGATCAGCTGTGACTGCAGCAATTGGGATATGAAGAGCTACCTTATTTTGAGTTGCATTATCTAGACCAGTTTCTTCTGTCTAGCCTGACTGGCAATCAGCTTTAAGATCTCTAGTAGAAGAAGAAGATGATATTGGATTTATATCCCGCCCTCCACTCCGAAGAGTCTCAGAGCGGCTCACAATCTCCTTTCCCTTCCTCCCCCACAACAGACACCCTGTGAGGTGGGTGGGGCTGGAGAGGGCTCTCCCAGCAGCTGCCCTTTCAAGGACAACCTCTGCCAGAGCTATGGCTGACCCAAGGCCATTCTAGCAGGTGCAAGTGGAGGAGTGGGGAATCAAACCCAGTTCTCCCAGATAAGAGTCCGCACACTTAACCACTACACCAAACTGGCTCCTTCCCAGATATGCTACCTGTTACACTTTTATCAGAGATCCATGGATCTTGTGCTTGCAAAAAGGAACACTGGGACTTCCCACGAGGGTTCCTTCTGCTCCGAGGAAGGGAGGGCATTTTGACATAGGCGACTCCCAGCACTGGTGTTAGGGTGCCCTGCCTTGACCATTGCCCCAAGCAAGGTGCACCCACCCCACCATGGGCAAAGCACGCCCCCCCCACCTTGGTCTCCCCCCACCCACAGGCACGCAGTCAGTCCATCTGCAAGTCACTTTACCAGCCAGAGCTACAAAAGCACGCACATCTCCGGCTCAGCCTCTGCCGTCTCCTCCCTCCCGATTTAAAACACAGGAGTGGGTGACGCACTTCCATGAGGGACCTGAGTGCCTTCATCCTGAAGTGCAAATATATTAAGTATTACTAGTCCCCATTTCTCTTATGGATAATAGAAAACCAAATAAACCCTGCTGACGCTTCACAGTCAGAGGCCTGTTCTGCAGCCTCAATGTTTACTAGGTGACAAATGGCTTCCATAGTTGGCAGGTTTTCTCCCACTGTTTGGATTTTGGAGATATCACAACCAGTCTGATGGGAACCATTTCAATCCCATTTTTATTATGCCCATTACCCATTGGTCTATATTGGACCAACTCTCCTGGGGGATGAAGTGGGCTAATATTCTTCCTACTTGTAGGGAGAGCCAGTTTGGTGTAGTGGTTAAGTGTGCCGACTCTTATCTGGGAGAAGCGGGTTTGATTCCCCACTCCTCCACTTGCAGCTGCTGGAATGGCCTTGGGTCAGCCATGGCTCTCGCAGGAGTTGTCCTTGAAAGGGCAGCTGCTGTGAGAGCCCTCTCCAGCCCCGCCCACCTCACAGGGTGTCTGTTGTGGGGGAGGAAGGTAAAGGAGATTGTGAGCCGCTCTGAGACTCTTCGGAGTGGAGGGCGGGATATAAATCCAATATCTTCTTCAATATCTGTTGCTATGCCCTCTTCTATGGAGGTTTATTTCCTTTATTGGAATTAAAGGGCTGAGGTGGGGGGGGGGGTTGCTTGGGTTTTTCCCCCCAATACAGAATTTTCTTCGTTTATTCTCCTGTCTGTGTTGGGGTGTCTGTGGTTTCCCCTGAAGTACAGCGAAGTATGCTGGCTTCAAAAGGAATATGAAGGGTTGTGCCTTCTAACACCTCTCCTGTATGCTCTAGGCATGGCTTTCTTCTTGATTTCTATCAGGATGTTATCCAGGTTGTCTCAAAAGAGTTTATTTCCCTGAAACAGAAAGAAAGCATTAGCTTGGAATGGTAATCAGCCTGCCAAGCTCTGCACCACAGGCATCTATGTGCCACAGCCACAGGACAGTAGAAAGAGCACAGCGTGTCTGAATGGCATCCACCACAAATGTGACCATTCTACCTATTGGCACCTTTCCCAGTGCTTTTGTTCTTATACAGAAATAGCTGAACTAGCTTCCTAGCCCCAATGATGGAAGCCATTACAACTAGAGATAGTGTGGTTGATGCCCTAATAGCAAGGGCCAAGGCCTCATGGGATTTCCTGAGAGTATAATCTGATTTATGGTCCAGGTGTTCATATAGGGAACCAACCTGGTCTTTAGTAACCAAGTTCCCTAAGAGGAGAGCTATGGCAGAGGGATCTACTAATGGAATCTGTAAGAGATCCATAGTATGGTTAGGCAAAAAAAATAACTTTTTTTTTGTTTGCTAAACCCAGGTTCTAGTTATTAGCGAGAGGGTCTGCCCAGTCCTTTCATATACATATGGCTAATGGTCCCTGATAGTCCTCTTGCTTAAAGAGACATTTGAGTTTCTCTGGCACTATTATCTCCTCCTCAGACATTTTCCCTTCAGTTCCGGTAGGATGAGACTGGGTCACCCTGAAAAGGGTGGGGGTCTGTGCACTGCCATTTTTATGCACTGCTTTAGTCAGTCAAGGCTGGTGCCCTTCACTCTGCCCCATCTGAGGAATCCTCCCCAGTGCCCCTTCTAAACAATCAATGAGAAGAGGGGATGTGACCTGGAACACAGCCTTGAACAATATCTTTTTCCAGCTCTCACATGGGGAAGATACGGCTTGCCTTTGCAGAGATTGGACTTTCTCCAAATTTGAACGGTAAAGCCAGCTTGCTGTCTTCGGGAGGCATTCAGATAACTGGGACTGAGAGGCAGGGGTAACATCTTTATCTTGTTCTATGGTGGTGCTCAGTACCGACTGCACCACTGTGGCCATTTATGTCAAACTTGAGTATACACTATCTTTATTGGTGCGGAGGATCTTCCCACCTGAATTGGCTGCAGCTCTTGAGGCGTCCTCAGAGGTGTGGTCAAGTTGTGCGGCATGCCCTCTTGCTGCCTCTGCTTGTCTGCCATTGGCTGCTCCTCCACAGGTCCGCACCTGCTTGACTGTGACAGGGAGTAGTCCCTTCCACCCATTTTTGAGCAGACAAGGAGATACCCATTCTCTTTAGAAATGAAGCCATTTGCGGCTTTGTTGAAGTTTTCCGTTGTACTACAATACACTCAACAAGGTTAGGCTCTTGTTACCAAGTTGCTTAACGTTTTGAAATATTTTCTCTCAGTTCCTTACAAAGCAACTGCTTGGTCTTGACATCTTGAACCATGAAATACTGCTGGACACATGCGCCCCATAAAACAAATATGTTTGATAAAAATAAAAAGGGGTTTAATCTTTATTTGCTTGTGCTAATAAAAAAAAAACTTCTGAAAAAAAATCATCCTGTTCACCCAAAGTAAGAGCCAAAAAGGTTAGCAAGTTGGATCAGGATCCGATAGACCCAGGTTCAAATTCCCACTCAGCCATGGAAACTTGCTGGATGATTTTGGCCCAATCACATACACTCAGCCTAATCTACCTCACGTGGCAACTGTGATAACAAATGAAGGAGAGAATGTAAGCCACTCTGAGTCCACTCAGGAAAGAAATGTAGGATATAAAATTGTGTAAAAGAATCTATAAATAAATAACCACCACTGCCAGGTTATGAGTGAAATTATTCATCAATTCTTTTATCAGTGGTTCATTTGTTTCATGACATAATCTCAGCTTCCACTGAGTTAATGTGCCTACTGCAAGAATGGACAACTGATAAGGGTTTCAAAGCCACATTAAAACTCATGCTCTTATTCAATTAACTTAGCCAAATTTTAAGTGAGAAGATCAGTACTGAGTTTGACAGCAGGCCAAGTCACAACGATATTAGCACAGAGGGCAATTTGGCTATTTCCGATTCCTGTCTGCTCAAACTGAAGATATTGCAGCATATGCAGAGTCTGGAAGAGGGCCTGAGATGCTTTTGCTAAAGCAAAACAACAACAAAATTAAGTTCAGCGATCTCAAGGACAACTAGTTAACAATAACAGAAATGTCTTTTATAAAGGCAGTGCAGCTTGGTATTTTCTTGAAAATGAATTGTTTGCAGGGAGCCAAGTTGTATTCTTCATTGTTATCCACCAAGGGCACAAGCCAGGCAATTGGCTCCCCCCCACTTTTAATTAAAAAGAGATTGCATTTGGACACCAGGGAGGGAAGCAGCTTGACATTTGACTCTAAAAGAAAAGGACCAAGCTGAGATTCTGAGTTTTTGCTTCTTCTTTCTTTCTTTTTCTTTTTGCTTTTTTCTAGTAGATATGTCAGCTATAACTAGAGATGTCTGACAAATCATAATATATAAAGTATTTAATTGAAAGACAGCTGTTCTGAAGTCACAAGCAATTAAGCATTTGGGGTTTTTACATGTCATTTTCCACTATAAACTGCTTAGCTGCAGTTCTCCAAAGCCATATCTTCATCTGCCTTTTCTAATTGTATCTTCTTGTGTTCATTTTCCTTCTCTCCTCAGTCAGTATGTTTTCACCGTAGGCCTCACACCTCATCTAGTCCACTCTCCTTACAAACAGCAGATTTCCTTCATTTTATATTTGTTTGTACATTTGTGTCCTTGTCCTGCATTCCCCCACATTTCTCTCCTCTACTCAGTTGGGGGGGGGGGGAGAGAATGTGTGTGACTTCTCCATAGTACCACAACTTTGGCCATTTCCCCCTATCTGGCATCCACAGTTGAGCCTGGTCATGTTATCTGAGTGCTTTGAATGCGGTTATAAATCCTTTGCACATTTTTGCAGTCTGCCTGGAAGCTGCAGTTTAATCCAGAAAATCCTTTTATTTTTTTTATTTTATAAACACAAAAATAACATATTCCATAATAATACCAAACACAACTACAATCATACATAAAACATGGGCAATCATCTTATACAGATATAAACAATTGTTTCTTCTACAACTACGTCATCTACCATATCTAAATCATACGTAACTACAATACTGCATAAACTACATGCTACAATAGTCTAATTCATTACGTCGGTCAGGACCTGCTTACACAAAAACTACTTTATATGTTTTTAATTTCACACTTCTGCACTTCTATTTAACTTTATTCTATCTTTCCCTCATCACTTCATGTCTAAGAATTCAATTTTACAAGGATATGTTGCCTGATTCTACCTCTTAGTCATTCTCCGCTTTAGCAATTTAATCCTAATTATCAACTACATATTTGAAAAATAATAATAATAATAATAATAATAATAATAATATTTTATTTTTATATCCCGCCCTCCCCGCCAGGCGGGCTCAGGGCGGCTAACAGACATGGGAGTCCCATGATTCACATAAAACAGCATAACAGACATGGGAGTCCCATGATTCACATAAAACAACATAACAGTTTAAATATCAGTTACAAATAAGTTATTTAAAATAGATAAAACATATAAAATAGGTGCTAAAATGTTGTAATCCTGATGTACATAAGATGGCTAAGTGTCTGCTCGTTAGTTAATCAGGTTCTGTCTCGAATGCCAACTGAAAAAGAAATGTTTTGCAAGCCCTGCGGAATTGGTTCAGGTCCCGCAGGGCTCGCACCATCTCTGGAAGGTCGTTCCACCAACGAGGGGCTATCACCGAGAAGGCCTGCTCCCTAGTAGCCTTCAACCTAGCTTCTCTTGGCCCAGGGATTGTTAATAAGTTCTGAGAACCAGACCTCAGTGCTCTCCGGGGTACATATGGGGAGAGGCGGTCCTTTAGGTAGGCAGGTCCTCGGCCATATAGGGCTTTAAAGGTGATAACCAGCACCTGCATTCCATTTTTCCTGAAATTCTGAAATTGGTCTATTATGTATATAAGATGTTAGTTTTGTCATTGTCACATTCATTGTTCTTCCATTCTATCAGTTCTGGTCATTTCTCTACCTTCCATTGTTGCAAATGTTACCTTGCTGCTGTTACCATATATTTAAATAGTTCATTATGTATTCTCATATTACTTGATAAAATATTCAGTAACATACTTTTAGGCTCCTCTGCAAACTTAAGTTTTAATATATTTTGCATTTCTTCATGGATTTTTATCCAATATTGTCTTCTTTCTTACATGTCTACCACATATGATACTGTTGCATCTGCGCTCTGACATTTCCAACGCTGCTGGTTATATACATTATTGGGTTTTGCCATTGTTTGAGCATGATATGCCATCTAAAAACATTCAATACCAATTAACCTGTAATACTTTAGATTCAGTAAATTTAGTCTCTTTAGACCATAAGTTTTCCCACTGACTCATGGAAATATTCGCTCCAAATTCTCCATTTAATCATACAGTCTTTAACTTGCTCTGTTTCTATTTCATATTGGAATAGCATTTTATAAATTTTTCCTAATAAATGTTTTTGTTCATCTTTAATTAACTGTTCAACGGTCATTTTCTTTCTTAGCTGACCCCCTTCCTTTGTTATTTGTTTTCTGTATTTGGACACCATCTGGTGATGTAAGAGCCATGGGAGGTTCTTTCCTTCATTACAGACTACTTGCCAAGGTTTGATTTTCCTTTGTCTCATCATATAGGCATAAGTTATGTGGTCAGTTTTCTTTCTTATGCTGCTGTCATAGTAGGCATCAATTGGGAGAGGTAAAATTGAAAGACTTATTCTATTCTTATTCCAAAAAATCATAGCACTTAACGCAGTCAATGTCATCATGGGAACAGGTATAAAAGCAGCATATGTGTACATTCAAAATGGCCTTTTAAATTATGCATCGCTCGCCAATGATGATTTTATGTCATAAGTAAGCTCAGCTAGCCATTAAAATGTGAGCATGCACCAACATCATCTACCTGGCCAGCTGCCCCACTCAATGCTGCCATTGCACAGACCCAAAACTACTCAACATAGAGCTCATTTCAAACTGTGATCAACCCATCAATGCAATCACAGGAAGTGCTCAATTTGAGAGATGAGTACTACTGATAAGCAAATTTTATTTCAAAACACCTTGTTTGTAGGGGATAGAAACAAACCATCCCAGCTTACCACCTGGAATTACTCATCCTTTGACAACTAAAGGAGCAGACTTTTTGCATTTAAATTGTAATCATTGCAACAGTAATATCAACAAGGAGATTCCAGCACGTTAAGCTGTTAGGAGCTCCTGCATGACTACAGCTTAAACAGCGGTGCAAAAGGGCGTGCACTATTGCTACAATTATAACAGCTTTCCTCATCCCTGGGGGCAAGTTTAATTCGGCTGTTTTTAAACCAACTTTCTCTCTTCACTTCTGTGAGAACCCCTCCCCCCCACTCCAGCAGAGACCCCCTTGGAAAGAAGGGTCCCCCTTTATTTTGGACTTAGTTGTTTTACTAGGCATCTCCTTTTACAGCCCAAGTGCCAGGGGATCTGAAACTTGGTGAATCTCATAAAGGTATCTGGGTTCAGCCATGACATTAAGAAATCCCAGGAAAAAACAGAAAGGTGTGCTGGAATTTTTTTTAAAAAAAACCTGATTATGTGCAATCCCCTCACCTCAGCTCCATGGCATATCTTGCTCAAGAACAAAAAAATATTTTCAAGACTAAGACTACTACTCAGTATCCTGACTCACCTTAGAGGTGCCTGCACAACTCCAAGGTATGCCTAATATAATAATATCCCTTGCTCCAAGGGTACTCCAACCCCACAATCATCTTCGGTCACTCTCCTCTGTACTTTTTCTAGCTCTATAATGTTTTCTTGGAGATACGGAGACCAGAACCTTACACAGTAGTCCACATAAGGTCACAACATAGATCTATACAATGCCAATCAGCCATTTTATCCTCAATCCCTTTTCTTGCTTTCAAACTGCAGTCAAATTCAAGTTTGATACTTTGGACCAATCATCTTCACGGGAAAGTGGGTTCCCATGTCAAACCCCATAAAAAGACCATCCCAAGTCAGTGAAAAATGTGTCTTGTCTCACTACCTGAACACCTCTGCAACTGCTTGGCAGACTCCTTTTTTGTTTTTCCTTTTTTCCCCTCATTCTGCTCCCTGGACCTCAGATGTGTTTGCCTCTGGACCTCTCCAGATGCCAAGCCCAGGATTTCTACTCGAGTGTTCTTTCTCTAAAATCCACAAATTTTGTCCCTCCTACCTCTTATAAGCATGCCCTCTTGTTGGTGTGTGTGTGTGGTTACTTATGGAAGTAGTTCTCAAGTGTTTAGCCTAGATGCTTTACATCAGGGGTCCTCAAACTTTTTAAATAGGGGGCCAGTTCACCGTCCCTCAGACTGTTAGAGGGCCGAACTGCCGTTACTGTACAAGGCCGCGGGCCGTCAGTTCTCCGTCTTCTGCATCTCTCTCCCTTCCCCACCCCACCCCACACACCCCGGCCTGGGAACTCACTTCACCTCGGTATCACCTCACACTCTGTCTCCGCCGCCTCAGCCCAGTGCCGGAAGTGTGCGTTGCTAACGCGAGTTTAGGTAGAACGTCACTTCCGGTCTGATTTTGCCATAACCCGGCGGGCCGCATAAACGTCCTCAGTGGGCCGCATCTGGCCCGTGGGCCGTAGTTTGAGGACCCCTGCTTTACATTTTTAATATTTTTAATTTTATTTTGTGCGTGATAAAGCTATTTACTTGTGTTTACAACCACTCTCTCACTCTTTCTTCGTACGTTTATTGTGGGGTATCCCTGCTGAGATCCATCCCGATATAAACAGACTTAAGAGGTCCTGCATTATTCCTATCTGGAACCCTTTTAAAGCTAATTACTCTTTCTTTTTCCCCGTGGCGCAGAGTGGTAAAGCTGCAGTACTGCAGTCCGAACTCTCTGCTCAGGACCTAAGTACAATCCTGGAGGAAGCTGGGTTTCAGGTAGCCAGCTCAAGGTTGATTCAGCCTTCCATCCTTCCAAGGTGAGAAAAATGAGTACCCAGCTTGCTGGGGGGAAAGTGTAGATGACTGGGGAAGGCAATGGCAAACCACCCCGTAAAAAGTCTGCTGTGAAAACATTCAGAGGTGGTTTGCCATTGCCTGCTTCCACATCACAACCCTAGTATTCCTTGGAGGTCTTTCATCTAAATACTAGCCAGGGTCAACTCTGTTTAGCTTCCAAGATCAGGCAAGCCTGGGCTCCACTCTGAGTACAGTACACAACTGCAAGACCAGCATTAACACCGCAGCGTCATAAGCATGTGTGTGAAACAGTCCTGAATAGAGAATTCTTGAATACAGAAATACTGAAATAATTCTGGGTTACAGAGTCTTCTTAACGGAACTTTTTTTCTAAGTTAGACTACAACATACACACTCCAGATTAAGACCTTCATTTCCAAAAAGACCAAAGACTTCACATTGCTATGTTATACCACTGATTCCTACAAAAAGCATGTTATAGACAAAAACTGAAACACCCTTACTTTGAAATTAATACTCTGTCTAGGTGCCCATACATGAGCAAATGGATGTTAGCCATTAACATTTTATATACAATTGCTACAGGCAAAAACTAGGGATGCACAATAATTTATTTATTCTGGATGAGTGCAGTCATTCTTATACCCAGTGCATCACCATAGCCAGAATTTTTCACCTACAAGCACATTCTACTGGCCGGTTTTCAGTTTCAGTGAACAGTTTCTCAACCCATAATGACACCAAGAGTACAAAAATGCAATCAAAATCGCCAACAGAAGCACTGTGTTAAATTGTACAGATTAAATAGTCACTACACAAACCGGAATTAAGATTGCCGGGAAAAACATCAACAACCTCAGATATGCAGATGACACCACTCTAATGGCAGAAAGTGAGGAGGACCTAAATAACCTCTTGTTGAGGGTGAAAGAGGAGAGCACAAAAGTAGGCTTGAAACTCAACATCAAAAACACTAAGATCATGGCATCCGGCCTCATCACACCTTGGCAAATAGAACAGAAAGACATGGAAGTCATAACAGATTTCACATTTCTGGGATCCAAGATCACTGCAGATGATGACTGCAGCCATGAAATTAAAAGACATTTGCTCCTTGGGAGGACAGCTATGGCGAACCTGGGCAGTATAATAAAAAGTAGAGACATCACCCTGCCAACAAAAGTCCTTATAGTCAAAGTGATGGTATTCCCAGCAGTAATGTATGGCTGTGAGAGCTGGACCATAAGGAAGGTCGAGCGCAGAATAATAGATGCTTTCGAGCTGTGCTGCTGGAGAAGAATCTTGAGAGTCCCTTGGACTGCAAGAAGATCAAATCAGTCAGTCCTAAGGGAAATCAACCCTGATTGTTCCCTGGAAGGTCAGATGCTGAAGCTCAAATACTCTGGCCACCAAATGAGAAGGGAGCACTCACAAAAGAAGATCCTGATGCTGGGAAAGTCAGAAGGCAAAAGAAGAAGGGGACGGCAAAAGATGAGATGGCTGGGCAGCGCTACTGATGTAACTAACACAAATTTGAGAAGACTTCGGAGGATGATGGAAGACAGGAGGGCCTGGTGTGACTTTGTTCATGGGGTCGCAAAGAGTCAGACTCGTCTGTGCGACTGAACAACAACAACAAAACACATAATAGTCTATCCAGGTAGTACACCATTAGTATCACTCACAAAAAGAACACATGGCACAGCAATAAAGCTGAAGAAAACCAGCAACATATTTCTACATATATTTCAGTTTTGCACAAACTGAATGATGACGTCTTTACAAGTTATGAAGATTAAATGGCACTTGTCTATTTTTCTCTAGTTCATAAATAATAAGTAGCAAAGCTAGGACATTGTATGCGCAGTTGTGGAAGCAAGAAAAAATACCAGAGAAATGGGATTGGATTGTAAAAGTTATGACATGGAGTTAAATGGATAAGTTAAGAAGAACTTTAAGAGACTATGATTTAGAAGTATTTAAGATGAAGAAGTTCAGAAGATATGTAGAAAAAGAATGGAAAATAAAAGGACATTGGACAATTTTTGATAATGATTAAGTATAAGTGGGAGGAGGATATGAATGTTGGTTCTTATTAATTAGGGGTACCTTTTATAATGATGTTTTGAATACAGTACACCGGCGAGGGTCAAGTAATGGGGGGAGGGGGAGGTAGAAAGTAATATATGGGATAGAGAAAAAAGTAGTTATTAATGATATAATAAATTGAATAAATTGGTCCTGTTGTTGGTACCTAGACGAGTCGTGTCGTTGATACCGGCCGTGGTACCCTTCTCGATGTCCCACATCCTGGTGCCGTGGGTCACGGTGTCTACGGGTGCGGTAGGATTCTATAGAAGGGGATCTTGACGGTGTATAGCGCGGATAGGAGCAGCGGGATGGAGAGCGTGATCTGCTATAGTACCGACTCCCCTCGTCTCTACTGAAGGATCGCTCACGGTATCGTGTGGTCTTCTCCCGGTATGGGGATGTCTGGTACCGGTGCTTCATTCTGGGAGACGCCAGATGTCTGTCCCTAGAGAGTGATCTTCCGTGACGTCTATCGGGTGCGTGGTCTCGATGGCGTGGAGAGTCGAAGCGAAGTGGAGACACCATAGCGTCCTTGTAGGTACGAGGGACAGTAACGTCCCGGAAGGAGTCAAGGTCGAGCTGTTTTTGCAGTTGCTGTTGCTGTAGAAACTGTTGCTGCTGCAGTTGCTGTTGCTGAAGAAGCTGTGAAGATGGCTGTGTAGGTTCCTTCGCCAAGAGGTCCTCCGGCAGGAATTCCTGTATTGAAGGCGAACGAGAGCCAATTCGGATGACCTCGGATTCGATCGCATCTACCGGAGTCAGGACTGGAGGCGGTGTTGGAGCCGTGAGCACTCGGAGTGAAGAGACCGCTAAGGCGGCTTTCGCATCCGAAGCTGACTGGTGAGGCGAAGAAGATTTCTCTTTTCCCGTCGAGTCACCATGTTGTTTCTTGGAATCGTGGTGCTTCTTCGGGTGTTTTGAGGGCTTAAGCTTCCTGGGAGTCATAGCCACAGAAGCTGCCTGGGCCGTACCGACCCTCTGTGGAGACTTCTGCGGATCAGAAGACTGAGACATAGCCGGGCGCAGAGATTGGGTCAGTAGGTGACTATTCAGTCTAGCGGCGCGGTTCTTTTTAGCTTGTTTGCCGAACTGGGCACAGTGAGCACAAGCGTCAATCCTGTGGGTGTCGCCCAGGCAAATCAAGCACAAAGCGTGGCCGTCTGAGGAGGGGATCTTAGTCCCACAGCGAATACACTTTTTAAAAGTGATTTTAACTACTTTTCCTTCCATACGCCCGGGGGGAGGGGGGGAAGGAGGAAAAGGGGGAGATAAAAGAAACAGGAGGATATATAAAGAATTCTTTTTTTTTTTTTATACTATACCAGACAGAAGTAAACGTGGAGAAAAACGAAGAAAGAACGTTAGCGGTAGCGGGGAAAAACAGTTGAGGAGGCTAGTTGAGAGGAGACGCAACGAGGAAGGACTATCCCGGGTGGCGGTCGGAAAGAAACTGGTGGGTGGAGCGCCTTCCCCCCGCTCCAGGCATGCGCAGTGGATGCCTGCTCCCCAGGGCGGGAGGAAGTGCGCGCCAAAAATAACGCCTAAGGCTAGCTTTGAATTCTCCGAGGTCGGGTTCGTTCCAGCGGGAAAACCCATGTGTGGGACTGCACAGAGACCACGAAGAAGATCTCACGGAGACTCCCACATGGTTGAAGATTCTGTCCCATCTCTTCCTGAGGCTGCCCCCAAGAAGTCCACAGTTCAGGCTCCTCTATCAGTAATACTAAGCAAAGCTGAAGGCAGCTGGTAGAGAGGAAGACCCAACACAAGAAGGAAGCCACAGACTTCAGTTTGCAAGATCTAAGAATGGCTATTAATGACAGGAAGTTTTGGAGATTGTAAGTTTATAAGGTCACCATAGGTCAGAAACAACAAGACAGCATTTAACAAACACTACCAGAAACTGTCTTCCGAACAGCTGAGCCTGCTTTTCCTCTGTCTATTTAAGCTGAGGGCAAGGAAGGGAGAGCTGCTCAATCAATCCTTTCACAAGACCGCAACCATTGCGTGCCTGCTTCTGTGCTCCAGATCCTGCCTGCAGGATATGTTCTGGCTCTCAAGAAGACCAGCAAGCCAGAAACCAGAATAGCTACCACAATGGTTTAACAAAATAAGAAAATAGGCAAAGCAAAAGCTTTTATACTATTACATTAATAATTTCTATTTGCAGGGAGTGCAGTCAAAGGGAAATTGAAACAAAGTGCAATCCTATTGACCTCCAAAGACTTAGAAGGGTCTTAGAAGTCTGATGCTCCTGAATGAACAAACAATCTCTAAATTAAGGGGACTGTCAGTGCAGTCCCAAGCAGAGTTGCACTATAGTTTGATGCTCCTGAATGAACAATCTCTAAATTAAGGGGACTGTCAGTGCAGTCCCAAGCAGAGTTGCACACTTCTAAGTCTTTGGAGGTCAATAGGATCGCAATAGGAATTTCAACGTGAACAGAACAGATCTGACTAGCCCAGGGGTGGGGAACAGTGGCTCTCCAGATGTTTTTTGCCTACAACTCCCATCAGCCCCAGCCAGCATGACTAATGGCTGGGGCTGATGGGAGTTGTAGGCAAAAAAACATCTGGAGAGCCACTGTTCCCCACCCCTGGACTAGCCTTTATGAGTCTTCTCTCTGCAGTAGCACCCCCACATATACACACAAGTGCCCACAACCTGGAGAAAAAAAATGCCCCTCCCCATTAACAGAGGCTTAACAGGATGCTATTTACTATGTCATTTATGTTCATACTACGAAAAGCTTCAGATGCTTATCGCCACACTTTCTCTGAGTCTTCAAAAACTATACAAGGCCACCTATCCCAGCTGGCTGCTGGCTATTTTCTGCTACAGAAACCATAAATAAAAAACAATGTGAAAAGGCTGTAATTAAACAAAGTACACTCACAACAGACAACAAGGTGTCTATAATATATTTATACAAATTCAATCATATATCACAAAATACAAAATCACTGGATAACAATGAAAGCAGAGGAATCTGGTTCTGGACAAGTTTGAAGCACTTGCACCTTGTTGCTTAACCAAGATGTCTGCATAATCTACAACACTGCATATGTACATATGTATCTAAGCACACACTTTTAAGATGCTGCAGGTTCAGCAACTCCACATATCTAGACAGCTGCAATTGCCTCAAGCCAATTCTAAATCAAAAGCAAAATCCTCACGGAGCCAGGATTTCACTTCTCAAGTATCATCAGGAGGCTGTAATATTAGCATAACCAGTGTAGTGTTAAGTGATTCCCTGCTTTGGATGAGATCCTAAAATAGAAGGTGCAAAAACACTCTGCTCTGTGTCTGGGTTCATCCTGTTAAAAAGAACATGACTTATTCTTTTTGAGAACTTACTATTTTAGATATTACGCATCACGCTAGGTTTAGAAGCTCTACATTCTCAAATGGCTTTTATTTATAGTCTGCCGGTGTCACTAAAACCCAAAGCAGGTTACACAACGTAAGCTAATGCAATCAACAGGATAATACATAAACAGCAATGTAACAACATTAGGATTACAGAAAACGGAAACAAAGTGTAAGTATTAAACATATATTAAACGATGCAGAATAAGGTGTTACCTAAGCAGAAATGCAATGCAATGAGAAATACAGTAAAAGGTTATAAATACTAAACACAGTAGCATAGTATACAGTCCCGTTCTCTTCATTAAAGCACTTATGAACATTCCATTATAATACAACCCAGTTATCTTTTTACAAATGGCCTCCTGTACAATTCCATTTCACACAGTTTGCAAAATGCCAGAAATGTGGAAGCCTTCCAGTCCTCTGCAGGCAGCCCATTTCATAATGTGGGGACCATAAAAGAGAAAGTTCTGCTTAGATGAGTAAACCTGTCATGGCAGAGCAGAGCAGGAGAGGCGGCCCTGCAGATACGACACTCCAAATCCGTGAAGGGCTTTTATGCGATAGCCGGTACCTCGAATTGACCCTCGTAATTGATGGGCAGCCAATGAGTGACTAAAACAGAAGTCACTTCTATTCAACCTTGCTCCTGACAATAAGTGGGGTTGTTATTCCGTACCAAATGAAGTACCCAAATTGGTTTGGAGGGCAGATCCATGTAGTAATTCAAGATCAGCATAACCCCCTAGGCTCTTAAATCAGCAAGGGTCATCTGAACCCCATCGAAAGCAAGATGTCCTTCAAGACCTCAGGATATTTAAGGGGTATATAACCTATTGAATGCTGTGACTTACTTCCAAACAGGGCTTTTTCTGTTTAAAAAAAAAAAAAGCCCAGCAGGAACTCATTTGCATATTAAGGCACACACCCTGACATCACCATTGTTTCACACTGGGCTTTTTTGTGGGGAAAGCCAGCAGGAACTCATTTGCATGTCAGTCCACAACCCCTGATGCCAAGCCAGCCAGAACTGCATTCCTGCTAAAAAAAAAGTGCCCTGCTTCCAAAGTATGCATAGGAACCAGTTGCATTAAGTCTGGCTGAAAAAATTAAACAAATATAGAAGCAGGGATGGGAAGGGAATGTTGAGAGCCAGTACGGTGTAGTCATGGTTAAGAGCAGCGGGCTCTATTCTGGAGAAATGGGTTTGATTCCTCACTCCTCAGAGCTCTCTCAGCCCAACCCACCTCACAGGGTATCTGCTGTGGGGAGAGGAAAGGAAAGCAATTGTAAGCCACTTTGAGATTCCTTTGGGCAGTGAAAGGCAGGGTATAAAAACCAATTCTTCAACACTGATTTCCTCTAACCACACCCATGCTGTTGAGACCAGCCCCTTCCACACCAGGACATGTTAGCACTGCTGAAATACTACCTTCCTATCAGTCCAAAGTGGGTCTGTAGTTCTACAGGACATTTTATATGTACCTGACCTGATGAAGGAGACCTACATACCTCTTAAAGCTGAGGAGATCAAGTTTACTCAAGTGTACAACACAACCACAAAAAAATGGGCTGTTTGCATGTAGTGGATGAAGTCATTTTCTTGTTCAAAGACTCAGTGTTCTGCTCCTCTGGAGAAGTACCACATATCTTGTGATACATACCAATAATTGAAGACATGGTGATACAAATGTTCCATTTTGACTTCTTCTGTTAGAACATATGAAGCTGCCTTATACTGAATCAGACCTTTGGTCCATCAAAGTCAGTATTGTCTTCTCAGACTGGCAGCGGCTCTCCAGGGTCTCAAGTTGAGGTTTTTCACACCTATTTGCCTGGACCCTTTTTTGGAGATGCCAGGGATTGAACCTGGGACCTTCTGTTTCCCAAGCAAATGCTCTACCACTGAGCCACCGTCCCTCCCCAAAAATCTTTTATGAACATATGAAGCTGCCTTATACTGAATCAGACCCTTGGTCCATCAAAGTCAGTATTGTCTATTCAGACTGTCTATTCAGACTCCAGGGTCTCAAGCGGAGGTTTTTCACACCTATTTGCCTGGACCCTTTTTTTGGAGATGCCAGGGATTGAACCTGGGACCTTCTGCTTACCAAGCAGATGCTCTACCACTGAGCCACCGTCCCTCCCCAGTTTCAGAGATCTTAAGAAGTGTATGAAAACAAAGCATGCTACTTACTACGTAAGTCAATAATTGAATTGCTTCAGAATGCCTGGATGCCTGCATCTCTATCTTTCTCTAAGCAGCTTACTGCATTAGGAAGTAGTTCCTAATATTTAATATTTTAAAACCTGTGACTGAGCCCATTAAGAAGCAATGCAACATTCTTGAAAAAGAAACACAATTAAGGCATAAGCAGCACTGTAGTGGTAGACAGTTCACCAATATTCAGGTTTTCTGTGATCAGTTACACTGAAGTATCCCTTCATGATTTGAAAGTGTAGATGGACTTTAAAAAAAAAAAATCTGTATTTGGTTGGCGTCACATAAACAGCACAGTTCCCTTGCATCATAATCAGAAAGGGGGGGAAACAGGGTGGAGTCAAGAACATTTTGCTAATTATGGGTATACAAACAAATACCCAGGTGCAAAAAAAGGCCTTCTTTTCAAATAGTCCCAGTTTTTAAAAAGAGACAAATAGAAAGGGGAAGAAAGAGACCACAGCTAGGATCCACAGTGCACAATGCCAGAAATGGCAACCTGAATCCACAATAAAAATTAGCACTATCATATTGTATTATCAGTTTTTGGTGATATTTTTATGGGGGGGGGATACCTACCTGTCTGTGAATGAGGTATTCTATAAGACTGAGGTCATTCCCAAGAAACAAAAATATCTCAAGGTGCAGGCTGAATGAATCAGCTATGTATCACCTTCCTTATAACAATAAAACCACGCCATAAATGGCCTATAACAAATAACAGGGACTTCCTGATATTACATCATTTAAAAACGTACCCAGGGAATCCTGTGCTTGAAGTCTCTGCACACAGAAAAGCACAACTCTGCCCTGTTCTAGAAAGACTGTACCAAGTGCTTCTTCCCAATGTCTGAATGAGCTCTAAAAAAGAAGGAACCTCTGTGCGGTTTTTCCTAATAAGAAAATGGCCTCGGCATGTTTTCATTGCCAGTTTCGACAATAAAATTAGTCTAACAGAGAGCTGAAGCAAGACTTGGAAAGTAACACTGATATGAGTCATGATCATTTACTGTACAGAATAGGCATGATCCTTCCCCTCCCCAATCCAGAAAGGCATGGCGGTTGGACTTAAACGTACAACAAAACCTCTCAACTTTACATTGCACTGCAAAACATAGCCAATACACTAATACCGAAAAACAAAACCAAGTTTGAGTCCAGTGGCACCTTTAAGATCATAAAACTTTTATTCTGGGTTGTGCTTTCATGTGCATGCACACTTCTTCAGATACACAAAAGGACTAAGGCAGTAGGTTGTGTGAAACACATCTGCTTGAGACCTCGGAGAGCCACTGGCAGTCTGAGTAGACAGTACTGACCTTGATAGACCAGTGGTCTGATTCAGGTGGTAGGGCCACATCCATTGCCTTGAACTTCATGGTGGGGCTGAGACCCTGGGGGCCTGCCGTAGCTACAAGCTGCGTGAGAGGGAGGGGGAGACCAAGGCACATAGGCAAGAAGACTACTCCCGAATTTTCATGGATGCCATGCTTATTATATATGTCCGCTAGGATCCTAACACACACTCAAAACTGCATTTAAGTTATTACCTGTGAATTCATCCACCCACAAACATTAACCGACAACAAATTCTACATTATCACGACAGCGAACAGAATAGGTACTCCACAAATACAAGATAGCATCAGGAAATGCATACTCTTCTAAAATGGGATCTTTTAAGGGATTACAAATACAAGGCCAAACAAGTCAACTGTTGACTTAAACACCGAAACAGACACCTTGTATGAGCAAACTTCTGACATTAATCCCACAGCAGCTACAACACTAACACTACACCCACACATTGCTGGATGTAGTGATCATTCATCTCCTGGACTTCTTTGATCACACAGGAAAATCCAGTTGCAAAAGGAATGCTACAGCACAATAGCACAATATTCAACCACAAGTCAATGCAGCCTCATAGTTCTGTGAGGCAGTACCAATGCAAATAATTAATTCTTTCAACTGTAAGTCACTGTTTCAACCACTGAGTAATATATTAACATGGCATACACTGAGAGTCGGTACATTGATTCTAGTGTTGAACTAAGATCTGGTAGAACCAGGTCTGAATCCTACTCTGCCCTGGAAACGTCTTGGGTGACCATGGGCCAATCACATACCTCACAGGGCAGGTTTATGAGAATCAAATGGAGGGAAATGAGAATGTAAACTGCTTTGGATCCCTACCAGGGAGAAAGGCAGGGTACAAATGAAGTACATAAAAAATACAATCTTCAACTATTCAATCATGAACTAATAAGTTTACACCCACAGTTCTTCAGACTGTATGACCCCATCACAATACCCAAGCACAACTCAAAATGTCCTCAACAATAACATCTTTGACAAATCCATACTATAAAAGGATGGCAGTTGCCTTGCAAGAATAGATGTCTCCACACTTGGAGCTTTGCCATAAATCAAGTCTGGACATCTTCTGGAAACAATAGAAGATTCCTTGGCTAAGCAGTTCAGATAGTTTTTAGAAAGTCGGGGTGAGAGGTGGGAGGAAGAAAAAAAGTTCTGTGATTTTAATGAGGTTTTTATCTAGTTGTGTGTGAACAGGATTATACATTTAACTCTTAATCTCTTACATTTAACTTTTGGGGAAAGAATGTTCCTCAAACTATCTGGAATTTTTTAAAAAAAAAATTAGAGATATTCCCCAAATAGCTGCTATTTGCTGCTCCCTTAAAGATGAGACACTGCAATGGATCCTCTAGCTCTTTGAACGATTTTAACAAAATCCTTTTTTCCCCTCCTTTTGGCCATTCCGCCTCAAAATACACTTTACACTGCACATGACCAAAAGCAGGGCCTAAAATGTATTTGCCCCGCCAGAACACTATCGAAATAATATTACCCATTCAATTCAAAGTTTTCATTTGCTATTTCTACTGCAATTATCTGTTTACTACTACTACTAACAATAATAACAACAACAACAACACATTGCATGTAATAAACAATTTGGCTTCTGGAAATAACACCCACCCAAAATCAGAAAGCATAACCAATCTCTTATTCTTCTTTATATATCAATCAAGGGCTCCCAAATGGGCAAAGGGGGGGGGAGTGATAAACTGCTTGTTTCTAAAAGGATGGGAACTAAATCTCAAATCCAACTGTCCACCTAGAGAATATTCAGCTGCACCAGGAAATCACTCAACAAGCGCTCAGAGGTATTTTCACCTTCCTTACCACTTCTCACATCCTAGGACTGACCCCCTAAAGCAGGGCCTAAAATGTATTTGCCCCGCTAGAACACTATCGAAATAATATTACCCATTCAATGCAAAGTTTTCATTTGCTATTTCTACTGCAATTATCTGTTTACTACTACTACTAACAATAATAACAACAACAACACACATTGTTTATTACATGCAATCTGGCTTCTGGAAATAACACCCAGGCAATTTGGGATTCAGAAATCCTCCTTCTCAAAACAAACAAAAACCCACCCAAAATCAGAAAGCATAACCAAATCTCTTATTCTTCTTTATACAATATATTAATCAAGGGCTCCCAAATGGGCAAAGGGGGGGGGGGCAGAGTGATAAATTGCTTGTTTCTAAAAAAGAGCCAGTTTGGCGTAGCGGTTAAATGTACGGACTCTTATCTGGGAGAACCGGGTTTGATTCCCCACTCCTCTACTTGCACCTGCTAGCATGGCCTTGGGTCAGCCATAGCTCTGGCAGAGGTTGTCCTTGAAAGGGCAGCTGCTGTGAGAGCCCTCTCAGCCCCACCCACCTCACAGGGTGTCTGTTGTGGGGGAGGAAGGGAAAGGAGATTGTGAGCCGCTCTGAGACTCTTCCGAGTGGAGGGCGGGATATAAATCCAATATCTTCATTTACCTCACAGGGTGTCTGTTGCGGGGGAGGAAGGTAAAGGGGATTGTGAGCTGTTCTGAGACTCTTCGGAGTGGAGGGCAGGATATAAATCCAATATCTTCATCTACCTCACAGAGTGTCTGTTGTGGGGGAGGAAGGGAAAGTAGATTGTGAGCCGCTCTGAGACTCTTCGGAGTGGAGGGCGGGATATAAATCCAATATCTTCATCTACCTCACAGGGTGTCTGTTGTGGGGGAGGAAGATAAAAGAGATTGTGAACCGCTCTGAGACTCTTCGGAGTGGAGGGCGGGATATAAATCCAATATCTTCATCTACCTCACAGGGCGTCTGTTGTGGGGGAGGAAGGGAAAGGAGATTGTGAGCTGCTCTGAGACTGAGGAGTGGAGGGCGTAATATAAATCCAATATCTTTATCTTCTTCTAAAAGGATGGGAACTAAATCTCAAATCCAACTGCCTACTAGAGAATATTCAGCTGCACCAGGAAACCACTCAACAAGCGCTCAGAGGCATTCCCACCTCCCTTCCCACTTCTCACATCCTAGGACTGACCCCCTAAAGCAGGGCCTAAAAAATAATATTACCCATTCAATGCAAAGTTTTCATTTGCTATTTCTGCTGCAATTATCTGTTTACTACTACTCCTAACAACCGCCACACATTGTTTATTCCATGCAATCTGGCTTCTGGAAATAACACCCAGGCAATTTTCGGATTCAGAAACCCTCCTTCTTGAAACAAACAAAAACCCCACCCAAAATCAGAAAGCATAACCAAATCTCTTAATTCTTCTTTATATAGCAATCAAGGGCTCCCAAATGGGGCAAAGGGGGGGGGGGAGAGAAGTGTGATAAACTGCTTGTTTCTAAAAGGATGGGAACTAAATCTCAAATCCAACTGCCTACTAGAGAATATTCAGCTGCACCAGGAAACCACTCCACAAGCGCTCAGAGACATTCCCACCTCCCTTCCCACTTCTCACATCCTAGGACTGACCCCCTAAAGCAGGGCCTAAAAAATAATATTACCCATTCAATGCAAAGTTTTCATTTGCTATTTCTACTGCAATTATCTGTTTACTACTACTCCTAACAACCGCCACACATTGTTTATTCCATGCAATCTGGCTTCTGGAAATAACACCCAGGCAAATTTAGGATTCAGAAACCCTCCTTCTCGAAACAAACAAAAACCCCACCCAAAATCAGAAAGCATAACCAAATCTCTTAATTCTTCTTTATATAGCAATCAAGGGCTCCCAAATGGGGCAAAGGGGGGCGGGGGGAGAGAAGTGTGATAAACTGCTTGTTTCTAAAAGGATGGGAACTAAATCTCAACTCCAACTGCCTACTAGAGAATATTCAGCTGCACCAGGAAACCACTCCACAAGCGCTCAGAGGCATTCCCACCTCCCTTCCCGCTTCTCACATCCTGGGGCTGCCTCCCTTAACGCGAAAAACTGACCCATTCCTGCCTCAAGTCCCAACAAGCGCGGCCTTCTGCTCTCCCGCCCGCTCCCCTCGCCCCTCAAGCAGCTGATAAAACGAAGTTCCTCCTTCCCGAGGGGGAAAAAAAAGTCTTCCACGCACGACCAGACGTCCCCTTTCCACTGACCCTGAGCGCGGCCGAAGCCCCGACAGAAACGGCCTCCCTCGCCCCCAAACCGGCCCGCCAGACCGAGCAGGCCCCAGGAAGTTTCAGCAACCCGCCCAGGGAAGGAAGGCGACGGACTTACTCTTTCGCGGCCGCGCACTCGCCCCTCAGCCGCGGGGAATGCGAGCCCGGCAACGGCGAACGGTCCCTCCGCCACCTGCGCCGGAGGAGGAGGAGCCACAGAGCGGGATTCCCCCGCCAGAGGCTTCCCCCCGCAGCCGGACCTAACGCCAAGCGGAGGAGGAAGGGGTAAGGAGCGGCCTCCGGAGATCTCCGGGCTGGCACGGGGGCGGCTGCTCTTTCCCCTCCAGCTTCAGGCCTGCGCAGAAGGCGAAAAGCGCCTTCCTCCGAGAGAGCCGCGCGCCTGCTAGGCCCAGCTTGCAACGGCCGCCGAAAGCAGCCCCGTCCCCGTCCAGCCCCGTCCTGTCTTTAGCAGGGAGGGATGCGCTGCCTCGAAGACAGCGCGGTTTGCAGGCCGGATTCTTCTCTTTTCCCCCCAGCCCGCCGCATGCATTTCCCCTGACCTTGCTTTCCTGGGGCCTCCCCGGCGTGGGCTCGCCTCCCGCTTTAAGTCTCCATGTTGCAAGCTGAGAGCAGGACAGGAGGCGGCCGCCGTGCTTCTGCGGCCGCCGCTCCTCTGCAACGGGTCGCCTCGGCAGGCGAGCAGGTCCTTGCAAAAGACCCGCCGCTGTCGGGGAGACGGAAACTCCCGTTCGCCCCTCCCTTCCTACGCACACGTGTCGGTGCGGACGGAGCTGGAGGCGCTCGGTTTGGAGGCTGCCTGCCGAATGAGAGAGGCTGGTGACATTTTGGAGGGAGTCGATACCTCTCTCCTGCCAAGAAGTGTGTCCCCAGAAAGAACAGGACACTCGGGGAAGCTTCGACTTACGGAAAAAAGGATTGGGCTTTCAAGGGGGTAGGGTGGGGGGGCAACTTTTGTTGTTGTTAAGCCAGCCAAAATTCATGTTTGCTTAAGTCTGGGGTTTTCTTTGCATTTTTTTTTTTTGCAATATTTTTAAATTTGAGAAAGGGGATGGAAGGTTATATTCCAGGAAAAGGCTGTAAAATAAAAAAAAAAATCTTTCCCAAGACCTTTCCAAGATGTATTTATTTGCTTGGATATTTCATCCATCCCTTCCCAAAAACTCAGTGTGGTTGGTTGGTTTTTTAATTTGAGAAAGGGGATGGAAGATTATATTCCAGGAAAAGGCTGTAAAATAAAAATAAAAAATCTTTCCCAAGACCTTTCCAAGATGTATTTATTTGCTTGGATATTTCATCCATCCCTTCCCAAAAACTCAGTGTGGTTGGTTGGTTTTTTAATTTGAGAAAGGGGATGGAAGATTATATTCCAGGAAAAGGCTGTAAAATAAAATAAAAAAATCTTTCCCAAGACCTTTCCAAGATGTATTTATTTGCTTGGATATTTCATCCATCCCTTCCAAAAAACTCAGTGTGGTTGGTTGTTGTTTTTTTAAAAAAAGACTACCGTGTGACCTCTAATTAAGTACAGCTAAACAACATCTTGAAATCAGAAGAGAAATTACTCCCGCTATTAAACCTCTCTGTCTCATTTTTTGTTTCCTCCATTTTCTGTTCTAGTCTCCAGGAAGCTCCCGTGATATTTCACAACAGTACATGGAAAGAGTTCCACGATAGTAGAAATTTTAAAAGCTGCTGTATGATTGGACGTGATCCCACTGAGAAGCAAAACAAACCCTGATATATTTTGCTGTTTTCTTCCTTTAAACCAAAATCAATCCTGAATATTCCCAACTTCTGTAGATACTGTAATTTGGGTTTCGTACCTGATTGTAGGCCAGAGAAAAGCAACCCGTGGCATGGGAGCTGAGAGCTGAAGAGGACCACCCCCAAGCTACTTTGCTTAGTACAGAAGCTTCCTTGTTGCATCTTAAAAGTGTAGTTAAACTTAGATGCAGGTAGAAAGCCCGCAGGGTGCTGAGTGGGGGATCTCCCTATTGCACAACAGTTGTTAAAATCAGAATTTAGGTTATGATCATTCCAAGCGTGTAAATTGCCCTACTAGCATGTTCTAGGATCTTGCTCACCATCCATCATGCAGGTATTTATTTTCTTCCACTGAAATCACATTCCTAAGTGTATCGAAAGACCACCGATGGTGTGTACTGATGTTTCTAACACAATCTTTTACTCCCCTGCAAAAAAAAAAATTCTACATACAAACTACGCAGTGTATCTGGCAAGTGCAATCCTTGCCCCTTCCCCCATTTGTTTACCAGCATATCAACATCTTCACAGGTGAATGCATTTTCCCCTACCCTCAGGCTGAAAAAGTTGCCTACCCAGTTACAGGATAGTTTGGTATGCCTCTGAAAGTCAGATACTGCAAGTAAACAAAGCTCAATTCAGATAAGCTTTGGTCACGTGAGACTGGATTACTGCAACGCCCTCTACATGGGGCTGCCCTTGTGCCGAACTCGGGGGCTGCAGCTGGTGCAGAACGCGGCGGCTAGGCTGTTATTGGGACTCCCAATATGGGAGCACATACAGCCGGGGCTGCGCGGACTGCACTGGCTGCCAGTAGTGTACCGAGTCCGTTACAAGGTTCTGGTTATCACCTTTAAAGCCCTATATGGCCGAGGACCTGCCTACCTGAGGTACCGTCTCTCCCCATATGAGCCCCAGAGAGCGCTGAGGTCAGCAGGGAAGAACCAGCTGAATATCCCTGGGCCAAGGGAGGCCAGATTGAAGGCCACCCGGGATCGGGCCTTCTCTGTTGCAGCTCCACTGCTGTGGAATCAACTCCCGGAGGAGGTACGGGCCCTACGATGTTTAGATCAATTCCGCAGGGCCTGTAAGACCTACCTCTTCAAAATAGCCTTCACCTAATGCCGAGCTACGAAAGTGTTGTTGGATATGTTTTTAGCCACGGAATGTACCAAAGATCTAAGTTATAGCACCATAATTAATTTTAATACAATTTGTAAATGGATTTATGTCGATTTTATAATTATAAGTGTAAGTACTATGTATGATTTTATTGTATTGTATTCATATGTTGTGAGCTGCCCTGAGCCTGCCCTTGCGGGGAGGGCAGGATACAAATAAAAAGTATTATTATTATATAAGCCAGATTCCTCTGGTCAATGACTGAGCAGTCAGCCTGTCCTGGAGGGCGCTGTGCTCCCGCTAAGGAGCAGGTGCATAGCCTGGGGTGCTGCTGGATCCTAGCCTCCCGCTGTAGGCAGATTTCCTCAGTAGTACCAACCCGGAGCTAAGGGCCATGGGGGAGGGGGGCCTTTAGATCATGCAGGAGGCTGGTGACTGAACCTGCCACTCCTCCTACGTAATATAGACCCCACAGGTCAGCTGATTTCTGGGTCCTATAAATGGCATGGGAGGGGCAGCAGCTGCTCCTGGATGCCCCTCCCATGTGATTTAAATTGCGCAGGAGAGAGGCAGCAGCTGGGGGATGAGGGCCCCCCCAAAAAACTGTCAGGGGGCCAGGCCCAATGGGCCCCTGGTTAGCTACGGACCTGCGTAGTACCTTTTATCTGTTGATATGCCAGCTATGACCATCCCTTGAAAAATGTGATGTGACCACAGTGATCCATGCTCTTATCTAATTACATCCAGGTCAGATTAGTGTAATGTGGTTTATGTGGGACTGCCTTTGAAAACAGTCTGGAAACTTCAGCTTGGGAAAAAAAAAAAACCAACTGCAGCAGCCAAACTATTGCCAGGTCAAGAAGAAGAAGAAGAAGAAGATGAAGATATTGGATTTATATCCCGCCCTCCACTCCGAAGAGTCTCAGAGCGGCTCACAATCTCCTTTACCTTCCTCCCCCACAACAGACACCCTGTGAGGTGGGTGGGGCTGGAGAGGGCTCTCACAGCAGCTGCCCTTTCAAGGACAACCTCTGCCAGAGCTATGGCTGACCCAAGGCCATTCCAGCAGGTGCAAGTGGAGGAGTGGGGAATCAAACCCGGTTCTCCCAGATAAGAGTCCGCACACTTAACCACTACAGCAAACTGGCCAAGATGCCTTCTTACCTTTAAAGCACTAAATGGCTTGGGTCAGGTTACTTGAAGGACAGCCTCCTCCCATATTTTCCACTTAAGATCTTCCTCGTAAGCTCTGCTGTCTATGTTTTCACCTTCAGAGGTGAGGCAGCCCCCTTGAGACTTACCTGGTACCCACATTGCTTTCTTTAAGGCACCAGCCTGAAACATTTCTGTTCACCCAAGCTTTTAATTAAGGGGTGATTTTGAACACTACTTCAGTCTGTAAACTATCAGTGGTCTTTTTTATGGTCTATGATTTTATGCTGGAGCTGGGTTTTTAAATATTAGATGTTAATTAATGTCTTAATGTTTTGTTTTTATTATTTTTACATTGTAAGCCATCTTAGGCAGGTTCCTGGAGAGGTGGCATAATTTTTTTTTCTGAATAAATAAAGAATGAAGAAGAATTCCGGCCTTTGGAAGCCAATGGCTTCCCACTGCTAGAAAAGAAACAGGATGCTCTGTATTATTGGACTAAATTCTGATATTATTCAGGATCTGGAACCCACAGCTGTTAAGTCCTGTGTCAAGAAGAACATCCAAGAAAGGGATTACTTGAGCACACTGTCTTCTGCCTGCAGGGGTTGCTAAGGGAGGGACGGTAGCTCAGTGGTAGAGCATCTGCTTGGTAAGCAGAAGGTCCCAGGTTCAATCCCCGGCATCTCCAACTAAAAAAGGTCCAGGCATATAGGCATGAAAAACCTCAGCTTGAGACCCTGGAGAGCTGCTGCCAGTCACACAATACTTATTTTGGGGAGGGACAGTGGCTCAGTGGTAGAGCATCTGCTTGGGAAGCAGAAGGCCCCAGGTTCAATCCCCGGCATCTCCAAAAAAGGGTCCAGGCAAATAGGTGTGAAAAACCTCAGCTTGAGACCCTGGAGAGCCACTGCCAGTCTGAGAAGACAATACTGACTTTGATGGACCAAGGGTCTGATTCAGTATAAGGCAGCTTCATATGTTCATATGCTCTTCTGTTTTTGTTTTAATTCCTCCATCAAATCACTTCCTGTGCTTTTTATCTATCCCATATTACTTCAGGATTTTCCTATTAACTTGATCAAATGTGCACCCCACTCGTGATATGAAGGGAAGACTAAGAAAGATTCCTTACTCAGGCTGCCTTTGTGATTGCTCTTGGGGAAAACTGGTTCTTTAATACATATTTTTTGAGTTGCCTCTTTATATTAGCCTTAGAAATAGGTTTTTAACACAGTACCTAAATAATTTTTCATCTCTGTCTCATCACAAGCTAGTTTCACTCGTTTTATCTGACAGATTTCCAGACGTTACCCTTACTGCTTTGGGATTTGAGATTTTTTCCATTGGTTTAGTGTTCTGTCCAGATGATGCTACTTAATAGATGGGCTTTTTGACGACTCGAGACTTTTAGTTGAGGAGCTTTAAGCAGATTAAAGGAAATGAAAGGAAACTTTGACTAGACAGATCACTTGGTCTGATCCATCAGGGCTCTTCTTCTGATCAATCCTACTGAATCTCAAAGGAATTTAATTCCAAGGACTGGAATATAACATTGAATAATTCTTTCTTTTACTGTATAAAAAGGAGAGAACTGCAGGAAGGGAAAGAGTTCCTCATGTTTTTGTGTTGGTTTTCTCACCTGGAAACTCTGTGGTACAGTATAACAAACAGCCACCAACTCTTCAGAAGTATGATAATTCATTGTTTCTTCAGAACACAAGCAATTTAAAGGCAAGTAAAGTTCAAGAAAATATGCTTTCATGTTGTCTTTTCCAAGAATGTTAGGAGGTTCGAGGCAGTCTTTAAAAGGCCAATTCCCTATGGAAGAGAAAGCCCTAGAGATTCCTGCTTTGGGATTGTTGATCTTTACAAATGGACGGGTTGAGCAGGTATGCTGGGAATAGAGTAGGAAGAAAATACAGGCAGTGCTAGTCCCGAGGCAGTTTCAGGTCAAGAGTCCCAAAAATCAAACCAGCTCTCTTCTCAAGAATATTCAAAATACTTTCCTCAAATCTTTCCTGACTGCTCCAGAATCAGGACTGTTTAACATTTTCAGGCCCAGTCTCCTCAGTAAGGATGCCATGTTTAAACAGAAAAAAATAATTGCAGAACAACCCTTTCCTGAAGGAACTCAGGAACATTTACCCCATTTTATAATACCCTATAAGGGTATTAAATCAAATTTAGAGTAATTTTTTTTTTTTTTACTACAACTAAACCCTACATTCCTCCCCAATTGGGGTTGAAAATAGCTTACAACATTTTACCCTTCTCTGTTTTATCCTCACAACAATGCTATGAGGTTGTAGATGACATCTACAATCTTGGGGGCTTCATGATTGGGAACTTCCCCGGTTCAAAATCCAGCATTTTGTGCATTACATCATACAACCTCTAATATCTCTACATTGGATTAATTAAAGCATCTAACAGTAATGGCCACAATATATATATATATAATAATGCCCAATTGTGATATACTTAATAGTCTCAATCAACAACAAAAAAGCTGTGATTTAATTCAAAATGAAATAGGTCCGCTTTACCAACTCATATATGTGGGGATTATGGATATATATAGGTGGCATCTTCAAGAATGCAAGTACAAAGCACCCCATAAAGGGAAACAAGGGAGAATGAACCCCAGCCCTAATGGGGGACATCTACAAAAGTTTCCCACTGCCTCTTGTTGGCATACCATGCCTTGATTGGTGGATTTTAGCAGGTTTACTATGGACTGTCATGCAACTGCTGCGCTCTCAGTACCTTGGTGAGGGTTTTTTTTCTTTCACGTATATTTCCTCTGTTAAGTGAGCATATGAATACCCGCTCACTTTGGTCAACGTTGGAGGGCCTTTCCATGCCCCCCCCCCCAATGGAGAGGCCTTCTCCATTGTGGCACCAGAACTGTAGAACTCCTGCCTCCTCTTAATCTGTGTTTTTTGCCAACAGGCGAAGACCTTTCTCATTTTATCTGGCATATCCCCAATAACAGTTTTTGGCCCATCATCTAGTGTTTTTATGTGCTTTTAATTGAATTTTATATTTTCACGTGTTTGTGTTTTAAATTGAATTTTATATTTTAACTTATTTTAATTGTTTAATGGTGTTATGTTTGCTGCCTTGTGGATCCTTGATTGGGTGGAAAGTCAACATAAAAATGTTTTAAATTTTAAAAATACTATTGATCCCTACAAAGCATTGCTACTGGGGTTCTGGATTGGAATTGCTAAATTAGTTCTTAAGACCCCTCTTGCTGGTCTTAGCTTTATCTATTAGTCTGAAATGGGTCTTGGTTCTGTATTTCAGAATAGTGTAATTCTGTTCTATATAAAGGCTTAACTTGGTTTTAATGAATGTTCTTATGAAATTATCTTAACTGCTACTATAAACTATTTTATTTGGTCGTATTTGACTTTAAAGCATTGCTTTAAATTTATTTGAAAGCACTTGGAATATGTCTGCAAGACGCTAGGCTTAAGTCCACCAGAGCAAGAGCCTTCTCGGTTGCGGCCCCAATACTTTGGAACACCTTCACAGAAGCCATCAGGGCCCTGCGGGACTTATCACGGTTCCGCAGGGCCCGCAAGACTGAACTGTTTCAGATGGCATATAACATCTAATGGGAAAAGGCTGCCACCACATCTGGATCTATCGTGCTTTAGTACTCACTTCCCAGGATCTGTACATGCTGAGAAAGTAAAATATTATATGATCCGCTTGAAGTAGCGCCATTGCAATTTATTTGATTGTTTTATTGTTTTAATATTGCTTATTGTGTATTTTATGCTGTTAGCCACCTTAAGTCTGCATAGAATGGGCGGGATATAAATATAACATAAATAAAAAATAAATTACGTACGTAAATAAGTGCAGGCTACATATTGAATAATGCTGAGCAAAGTGAAATATGTGCCAATTAAAGATGCTATGCTATGTCAGAGAGAGATTTGGAAATACATGCTAGCTGCTTATTAAGTTGATTATATGGGACAGTAGTTTTCAGACTGTGTTCTCGAGAACCTACAGGTTCTTCCATCATTACCCATCTTCCTCTGTAGCGTGCAACCATAAGGAAGTATTGAGTGTATTAAGTGTAGGGATTTCTTGTTAATGAAGGCAATAAACAAGCAAGTGGGTTCTACATTTTAGTAAAGGGGTTATCTCTTTTGGAAACAAATGTTTTAAATAGAATCCCCAAGTTTACAGATTCCACTGCTGATTATGTTGTTGTTTTTGGTCTGGGATGCTGGAATGTGCAATCTAGGAGAACTTCAAGAGATCCAATATGCAGAAGCATCATTTAATCTTTAAGTATATTCCATTACTTTTAAACATGACTTGTGGTACCCCAAGATTTTTCTAACCTTAGCACTCATAGTTCTAAATATTCTCATAATAAAAGTCTTCCTTTGACTCTCACCCAAACCCTTTGACTAAATTACATTTTGAAACTCACTGGTGTATAATCTAATTTCATTCGTGGACATCTTTTTATAGAATAAAAATGTTGTTAGACAAACACATACTAGGTATTTTTACAAGCTTGGTTAGAGAGCTAACTAGCATTGACATTCTTTGAATTTTATGGTCTCAATTTTTAAAACTTAATTTACATTATAGCCCAACTTTATAGTCCATCTTTCTCACTGGGACTCAAGAGGGATTACACAGAGTAGTGAACGAACAAACAAGTCAATAAAACCAATTGATGGGACCAAACAATGCCATAGGATTAGGGCTGTTGAACCAGCCTAAAAACAGAACTAAAGAAAAGCATAAGTGACTCAAGAAATATCTGGGGACTTTGGGGGTGGAGCCAGGAGCAAGGGTGTGACAAGCACAAATGAACTCCAAAGAGTTCTGGCCATCACAGTTAAAGGGACAGCACACCTTTTAGATGCCTTCCCTCCATTTGGAAATAATGAAGGATAGGAGCACCTTTTTTGAAGGTTCATACAATTGGACCCCCGATCCAATCTTTTTGAAACTTGGGGGGTGTTTTGAGGAGAGGTACCAGATGCTATGCTGAAAATGTGGTGCCTCTACCTCAAAAAACAGATACCCACAGTGCCCTAGATACCCACATGACTATGAGATTATCCATTATACCTTATGACAGGGGTCATTTCGTAGAAAAATAGGTGGTGGAGCTCATCCAGGGATTGTTTTGCAGCTGCACCTACTATTCAATGCACAAGGAATGTAGGTGGGGAGGAGGAGGGGGAACCCTCAGAAAGGTTCAGGAGCTGTGCTCCTATGAGCTCCTGCTGAATTCAAGGCCTGCCCTATGGGAATTGGGCTCCATATGGCATAATGGAGTGCCCAGCAGACATTACCTCACACACACACTTTCTGATGACTGAAGTAGGGGGAGGGCCTCCAAATCAGGGGATCCCCTGTCCTCAACTGGGGATTGGCAACCCTAACTAACATGTGTCACACAGCAGGGGACCAGGGAGGGCTCCACTGGCTGCCACTGCTCTAGTAAGGGTCTGTCTGGGAGGGCTCAGAGTTTTCCTTATTAGCAAACACACATGTTTTCCTTATTAGCAAACTCCTATCCGTGTCCAAAGAGACAAGAAGACCCAGGCAGTATAACAATAGGTTTATTATAAGTGCTCAAAAACAGGAAGTGGTTTGTAAAAACTTTTTAGTGCACCAGTGAATATGAAAACAGTAAAGATAGGTACAGAGAAATAAAAGTCCTGATGCAACTAACTACACACTCTCTTCCTCTAATTCCAGTTGACTCACTCAGTCTCCTTGGATGAGAAAACTTTTCCAGCAGCAGCCTTCTCTGCTGCCTCTCCAGAGAGAGCACTTCTCTGACTCCAGCCAAGTCTATTTATTCCTTCTTCTCAGGTCCTACCCCTCTGGGCAAATTTCCCCTCCCAAATCTCTGCCCACCCAATCAGCGGGACACAAGGGATCCTGGGAAATATAGGCCCCAGTAGCTACTCTGATACAAGGCTCCCTGGAACCTGTAGGCCTAGAATCATGGCACATTAAATGATGCAAAATTCTATAGTAGCATTGATAGAATAAATATAAGATTCATTAATTCAATGAAGAAGGAGATATAAAGCCCGAAGGCCTCCCCACCCCTTCACCAGCTTTTGGCAGATGAACTATTTTCGTGTGCTAGCTTCCTGATATGGTTTTGTGATCAAGCTATTTCCTATTGCAGCGTCTCAAACAGGTTGTTAGTTTCTGAAACAAAGACTTTTTGCTTTCTTTAAGGTTTGTTATGATTTAAATACAGGCTTTTTATAGTTAATCAATATTTAGCATAAATAGGTGAATAGAGCATAAGACAAACACTTGATTAGCCAGGTAGGACAAAATCCAAGGAGCCCCCACCTTCTCCTTGACAGTTGAAGCTGCTACTGACTTCCTGCCTCCCTCAGCATGGGTTTGCGGCTAAGTCATTTCCTATTGAAGTTCTTAGCAACTCTAGTTTTAGGGTAAGAGTTAAAAACCTGTCTTAATTGCTTTCTATTCTTTGTGTGTTAAGTCTATAGTATAAGTAAAAGCATTTTTATAAATTTAAGTAAGCTAGACCAGTGTAATCTTAACAAGTAAGCCATTAGGGCAGATATTAGCTTTAAAGCTACACTAGGTTTAGAACTTTATACTCAATTGGGTTATTGCATGAACAAGGGGAAAACGTTGCTGAAAGGATGTTTGTGAGTGGTTATCTGTCACCCTTCAGTGGTTAGTGTTTGTTTGAAATGCAGAATCACAGGGTTAATGAAGTTCACAAATATGGAGTCTGTTGTGCTAACTGAGTACCATTATAGCTAAGCATATAGATAAAGAAGTTACAAGTTCTGACAAGAGGAAGTGTTGCTGGGCGGAGATATTTGTAACTTTTACCTTATACGGCTAAAGCCCTCAGCCTAATCGGCCGTTGAAGCTAGACTGTGAGCTCTGACCAATGGCAAACAGCCACAGAGCAAGAGAGGAAGTAAGTGACGTCGGGGATGTCTTATAAGGCAAGGGGCTTGGCCAAATTGGCAGAGAGGCAGCTTTGATTTCTATGTCTCTCTCCTTCTGCAGAAGTTAAAATAAAATGGTTTTCTCTGAACAACAAAGCCTCCAGCCTGGTAATTGGTATCTGGGAAGAAGGGGTATTACCCCAAAAACCGGTTGACAGCATCCTAGTTTCAACAAGCTATACAAAGTATTATAGACCATAATCCCTAAGAATTTTTCTAATTAACTTTGTGAATCATTTCGTATTTTGCAAGTCTATTGCCTGTGTAGAAAAGCACTCTTGGATAATTTGGGGCTAGCTACTGACCATTTTTCTTGATATATAGTATATCATTAAGTATGGTGTGATTTAATATGACGCCTAGAAATAAGCTTTCACCATATATTTTATCATTGCGTCAAAGGTGTCCATTCCAAAAGGATATTTTGCAAGAGTTTTATGATGCCCGCTTCATGAGCATTGCTGCTACAACGCTGTGCTCTGCAGTGGTGTCTTTGCAATGAATGGTATGATTCCCTAAGACAAAAATCTGCAAATTGTGGTTTTAGCACTTCAACTGTAGATACATTTAACACAACAAGAATTAATTAGGCATACTAAATATCAGGGCTTTTTTTTGTAGCAGAAACTCCTTTGCATATTAGGCCACACCCCTCTTATGTAGCCAATCTTCCAAGAGCTTACAGGGCCTACTGTAAGCTCCAGGAGGATTGGCTACATCAGGGGTGTGTGGCCTAATATGCAAAGGAGTTTCTGCTACAAAAAAGTCCTGCTAAATATCAAATATACTTTTTTTCATTGGTTTGTATCCTTAAGATCCGGCAAGGATGCATTTAGCAACCCTAATACTTTGCCCTGTTACGAGTTACAGATGTCTTTGTGGTGAAACACCATCTTGTGCGTGGGTTTAACTGTCTGTGGGTTGGATTGGAGGAGACTATCAAAATTTAGGCCTAGTTTACTCTTCATTCCCCCCTTCCCTCCTGTTTTCAACCAGTATTCTGAGGGCAACTCCCTAGAGAGGAAATCCATCAAGGTTAGACAAGCTCTGCCCCAGAATGCTGCAGGAGGGAGAACCAGTTCCTGGGTGGGAACAGCTGTTTACATTATTGAGTTTTGGGGTAGGAAGCCGCTAGTCAGTCGTTGGTTGGAGCTTGCCACAGATTGAGGCAGGAAGATCCCTACTTGTCAGCCAGACACAGTGGCCATTTTGGGAGATGTTTGACCAGCTTACCCCAGAGCAATGAAGGAAGGTACTTGCCCCGCAGGGCATAAGTTTCGAGTAAGGAAAGCGATACAGAGGTTTTTGTCTACATTGTTTTATTTCTTCCATTTATTTCTGCTGTGCCTGTATACAGTGGTGAGTTTTAAATAAATCCTTTGATTGTTGAAGGAGTAAAGTCCCTCTGTACCACATAGTTCCCCCAACTGCTTGGAAACAATAGGAGCGTGTCTTGAGAATCCCTAGGGAAGAGAAAAGTCAGACCCCTCCTTCCACAGAGGGCTGTTTTTAATGGTTGATTGGGGGGGAGGGAGGAAGGCATCAACACCCTTCATACAATATAATCTCAAAAATCACTGATATATACCGCCTGGTCTAAAGTTGACACAAAATGGATGCCACAAGCGAGACACGACAAATAGGGAACACGGTCTGCACCGCACAAAGCCAACAAGAAAATCAGACAGTGACAGAATAGCAATCTTCTTAAAGCAATACAACGTTAATAAAGTACATATGAACATATGAAGTTGCCTTCTACTGAATCAGACCCTCGGTCCATCAAAGTCAGTATTGTCTACTCAGACTGGCAACGGTTCTCCAGGGTCTCAAGCTGAGGTTTTTCACACCTATTTGCCTGGACCCTTTTTTGGAGATGCCAGGGATTGAACCTGGGACCTTCTGCTTACCAAGCAGATGCTCTACCACTGAGCCACCGTCCCTCCCCAAGTAGAATAGAAGTACACACTATGACCAATTTTGCACTAGGGCTTATTCCAGGTGGAGAGCCCTTTTGCCCCCAGAGCTTCTCTCGGTTTTCGCACAAGCTGCCCCGGAGCTGCGAGTTGGCCCGCTGTTTTTCCGCAGCAAGCAGAAACCGCTTGTAAGAGGACCTTGCTTGCTGCCGAAAAGCAGCGTGTCAACTCGCAGCTCCGGGGCAGCTTGTGCAAAAACTGAGAGAAGCTCCGGGAGCAAAAGGGCTCTCCACCCGGAACAAGCCTAGTGCGAAATTAGTCTATGTACATACTCATAAGAATAATACATAACACAGCAACATGTTCACCACCCAACAGGTAAGGAGAAATAATCTAAAAAAGGTCCTAGGGTTGCCAAATCCAATTCAAGAAATATCTGGGGATTTGGGGGGTGGAGTCAGGAGTAAGGTTGTGACAAGCATAATTGAACTCCAAGGGATTTCTGGCCATCATATTTAAAGGGACTGCAAACCTTTTAAATGCCTTCCCTCCATTGGAAAGGATAGGGGCACCTTCTTTTGGGGCTCATAGAATTGGACCACCTGGTCCAATCCTTTTGAAACTTGGAGGGTGTTTTGAGGAGAGGCATCGGATTAAATCTGAGGAGACGCATGCTGAAAATTTGGTGCCTCTACCTCAAAAAACATCCCACCCGCAGAAACCTGTGGATCAATTCTCCATTATACCGTACGGGAATCGGTCTCCACAGGGAACAATGGAGTGCCAGCAGACATTTCCCACACAAACTTTCTGATGACCCTGAAGTGGGGAAGGGCCTCCAAACTGGGGGATCCCCTGCCCCCACCTGGGGATTGGCAACCTTACAAAATCTTAAGCATGCCAGACTTACAATACAGTCCAATGTCACAGTGCAAAGTATTAAACAACAAAGTTCTGTAGCTGGTAATTACAGGGGGATGAAATGAACAAGGCTGTCCAGCCAGCAATCAAGAAGAACTTCTATCCATGTAACATGTCGTTCTACAGGAAAGGGATACTTTCTGCTAAAACGGTTTTGCGTTCTCCCCTTATTCTTAAACATACTCACTATGCAAACACAAACCAGACCACTGTCCTTCATCCCTACATCAAAGTCCCTGCACTTCAAAGGGTGCAACCACTTAGGCTCTTTAACTTATGTGCACTTCAAGCAGAGAACAGCTGAAGAGAAGAAGGAAGACCACACTGTCTTTCAGAAGGAGTTGTATCTAGAGTGCCAAGCTGCAAATGAGGGGTGGGGGGGAACCCTTCAGTGGCCTTTTGTTTTTATAACAACGCAATCCAGCATTTCACAGTACGGAATAACAAACTGAATTTGCCCCAAATTTCCACTTTGCAAACTAGCTAAGGGTAGAGGAGCCCAAACCTTTCTTTCCTAGTCATATTCATAAGTTCACTTTTCTGAGAGCAGAATTTGGACTACTTTTTTTTGTTGTTGTTTCCGCGCAGAATGTACCCAGCCTGTCTAAAAGCAACTAAAACAAATGATTTATGCCTCTTGACAATTTACTTTTCCTGACCTTTAGCTCTACAGCATCACGCAGCTTAAAATAATTCAGAATAAGAAAATCCTAAGAGTCTATTCTGCGGATTTTGTACCTTTGCTTTAAAACAATGATGCATAGACGAGAGATGGTAACAATTTTATGTAACGCAAAAGGTATACAGTGATCTTGCTGGCTTGAAAACGTTTGCAGCAAGCTAGACTATTTAGCTGCCATTGCAGTCCTTATTTAGATCACTATTTCTTTATATTCCGTCAACAATGGGGTACAGAGTACACGAGGGTTAAAATCTGCTACAGAGGGATAACGTAGACACGATTCGCAACCGGTCCTTAACCATGTTGATGTCAACAGGGCTTCATTTTCTTCATTTCGTTAGAACTTAACTTCAAAATAATGCTTTGATCTGGGCACATAAAATCTTAAGTTGAACTGAAATCAACATAGTTGTTTCTAAGTGTACCTACGATTTGGGTGTTTGTGACCTTTTACTGTTTCGTAAGCCTCTGTGCTCTCCCTGTGCTTAAAGGGACACCGTCAGAATAGGTAGGCCTTAAAAACTTTAAACAACACTGACAACTTGTTTTACATGACAATTTTTATACCATATAAACGTTGCGGCAGTTGTTTTGTTGGTTTCCAAGTAAGCTCAGCCTTGCTACAGGCTCTGCAGTGTCTATTTATTATGTTTGTCCAACTCTCTCTCTCTCTCTCTCTTTCTCTCTTAGCTGTTAAGCACAAAATGGATGTACCGGTATGGGAGATAAGTCATTATGTTGTAGCTGATGTGATTTCCAGGAAACAGGGTCAACATAGTGTTCTAATGGAGGCTTTGGATAGATCTAATCATCACATAACGTCTGCGTCATCACATTAAAAGGCTTAGTCTAGTAGCTGCCCGATCAAGTTTTGCAATGTGTGTCAGATTAAAGTGTTGAGGCAGGAGAATTAAAACAAAAACAGTGGATAATTAAACACACACAACTAGACACAAAACACCTGCCACTTAGATGGCGTTTCCTATAGTGGGCAAGTACCAAAAGATAGCTGTTTATCCACAAAACAGGAGGATTCTAGAAGGAAATAAGGCCATTAGTAACCATACATCCACACTGTATACCAACACACACACACACAATTTGAATGGCTCTTGGGGTATTAAGATCTTTCAAACTGGGAGGATGTATTAGAGAGAGTATCATCCAAGCCACAGCAATTCCAACTTCTACCATAGAGCAGAAGGTGGCTGTCTCCTCTTGGTTCTTAGGATATCAGAGACCTCATCCTGACTGGACGGGACACAGCAACAGGAGTAATACTGGGGAGGGAAAAATAATTATGATATTTTCAAAATATTGTAGGCTGCTTTGATGGCTATATGATTGAAAAGCGGGATATAAATATAATCAATACAGTTCTAACCGGGTGGGTTACCAAGCATGCAAGAATCATCAATATTTCTAATTGCCAACAAAGCCACATCTAGGGCCATGAACAGTTAAGACAGATCTTAAATCCAGATATGAGGGCCATCCGACAGGTTAAAACGGATAAAAGGAAGTACTTCTTCACCCAAAGGGTGATTAACATGTGGAATTCACTGCCACAGGAGGTGGTGGCGGCCACAAGTATAGCCACCTTCAAGAAGGGTTTAGATAAAAATATGGAGCACAGGTCCATCAGTGGCTATTAGCCACGGTGTATGTGTGTATATAAAATTTTTTGCCACTGTGTGACACAGAGTGTTGGACTTGATGGGCCGTTGGCCTGATCCAACATGGCTTCTCTTATGTTCTTATGACAGATCTTTCTACAAACGTGAAAAAGCCCTAAGTTTGCAACAAAAAACCCCCTTTGAAATCTGAAAAAAAACCAAAAACATGCAGGGGGTTGAAAATGTCTCAGATAAAAGAAACAGTGCTTGTAGATTCATTTTATTTATTTAGTAAATTTCTATTCCGCCCATTCCCCATAGGGCTCAGGGCGGAGTACAACATACAGTAAAAACATTTCAAAACAGACAACTCAACAGCACTCAGATTAGAAGATGAAGAAGAAGAAGATATTGGATTTATATCCCGCCCTCCACTCCGAAGAGTCTCAGAGCGGCTCACAATCTCCTTTACCTTCCTCCCCCACAACAAACACCCTGTGAGGTGGGTGGGGCTGGAGAGGGCTCTCACAGCAGCTGCCCTTTCAAGGACAACCTCTGCCAGAGCTATGGCTGACCCAAGGCCATGCTAGCAGGTGCAAGTGGAGGAGTGGGGAATCAAACCTGGTTCTCCCAGATAAGAGTCCGCGCACTTAACCACTACACCAAACTGGCTCTCCATGACATCACATATTGCCCAGCCTAGCCATCTCACATCATAATATCTCATAGGGATGGTGGGCTTTATTCCAATTCCTAGCACAGATGACAGTGCTGGCCGGGGAGGCCAACCAGATCAAGAATAGACGCCTGCAGCCTCAGCTAAAAGCCTGGCAGAACAGCTCCGTTTTACAGGCCCTACGAAAGGCTAATAAGCCAGGTAGGGCCCGGATCTCAATACAGAGCTGATTCCACCAGGTTGGGGCCAGGACTGAAAAAGCCCTGGCCCTAGTTGAGGGAAGGCGGGCATCTCTTGGGCCGGGGACGGCCAACAGATGTTGGGAGGTGGAACACAACAACCTCCTGGGCATATATGGAAAGAGATGGTCCTGCAGGTATGTTGGTCCCAGGCTGCGTAAGGCTTTAAATGTTAGTAGTAGAACCTTGAAGCAGATCCGGGACTCTATGGGCAGCCAGTGCAGACTGCTGCCGGCTGAATGCCCACCTGTAAAGGTGGTGCAGTCAGCAGGTGAGCCGCTGCATTCTGCACCCGTTGCAGTTTCCGGATCCGTCTCAAGGGTAAGCCAGTGTAGAGTGAGTTACAGTAGTCTAGTCTGAAAGTGGCCATTGCATGGATCACTGTAGCCAGGTCCTGGGGGCATAGATATGGTGCTAGCTGCCTGATCTGCCGAAGATAACAAAAGGCAGACCTGGCAACCATCATGATCTGGGCCTCCATTGAAAGGGAGGCATCCAAGGTCATTCCCAAGCTCCTCACCTTTTGGGTTGGCACCAATGTGGTCCAAAGCTGGAAGCTCGATGGCCATACTCACCCCACCCCGACTCAGGTACAGGACCTCCATCTTAGCTGGATTCAGCTTCAGCCAGCTCTGTTGTAGCCACCCAGCCACAGCTCCCAATGCCTCAGACAACTCGTCAGGGGCGGCAACTGGCTGGCCACCCATAAACAGATAGAGCTGGGTGACATCAGCGTACTGATGGCAACCCAGCCCAAAACTTCGGGCAATCTGGGCAAGGGGGCACATATAGATGTTAAATAATATTGGCGAGAGAATGGCTCCCTACGGCACTCCATATACAAGTGGATGCCGCAAGGAAGTCTATTCGCCAAGCACCACCCTTTGTCCCCGTCCCCAGAGAATGGAGGAAAACCATTGTAAGGCCACCCTCTGAACTCCGGTGACGGTGAGGCAGTGGGTCATAAGGTCGTAATCGACCGCGTCAAATGCTGCTGACAGATCAAGAAGTATCATCAACGCTGACCCGCCTTGATCCAGATGCCATCTTAAGTCATCTGTGAGAGCGACTAGGACAGTCTCCGTCCCATGGCCCGGGCGAAAGCTGGACTGGAATGGGTCCAAGGCGAATTCAAGAAACGAGTGCCCTCTCCTTGGCTGTTGTGGCTGTTACTAGGCAACCGCAACAGTATTGCCAGCCTACATGCCTTGTTTTCTGTCAGTAAAAGGCAGCAGAAGGGGACAGGACACTTGCCGAGGCTTTTGGAATTTAAGAGAAGACTCACTGGAGCCAGGCCTGGAAGCAGCTGCCAGGTGACTTAATATCACACAGGTAGCATGACTCACCCAGAACTGGCTATTTGTCACTGGTTATGCTGAAGCTGAATGTCCAATCTGCCATGGAAGCACACTAGATGACATTGGACAAAAGAGTTGTTCTGAGGATAAAATGGAAAAGCTGCCTTGTGACCCTATTGTAGGAATAAATGAAGGAAGTTAATAATAAATATAGCTGAATAGAGGGGGCACACAAAAATTAAATTGGTTGGTGAATGGAAAGGAGAAGAGGAAACAGGAAAAGGTGTATGTATGGAGGGCTGCCAGGAGGAATAAAGGAGGAAATTGTGTAGAGGGATACAGAGGAAACGGAGATGACCTCCACAAGACCTTTCTGCTTTCCCACCATGCAACTGGACCTGGCCCAGTACAGCAGCCAGAACTGTGCAAAGTTTTCCCAGAGAGAAGGAAGGAGGAGAAACTGAAGGTAGGATGGTTGGTAGGTGGGAAGGAGAAACCGGGAAGATACTATAGCAGCTTTCAGGAAAGGGATAGAGGAGGAAATGAGATACTTCCCACAAGTCCTTGGAATTCCCCCGCTTGTTATATAGCTAATTCTGAACTGGGCTAGAGAATGTGAATGAAAAAAAAATACACAAATGGAGCCCGGAACAGATGGGGGCATCACAGGAAGGCTTATATATGCAGAAGAATCTGATTTAAAACAACAACGGATTAAAACTCCCAAGATAATAGAAGCAACACTTATCACTTTAGGAAAACAATGCTCACAGACTACATTCTGAGATCTCAGTGGCCATCTGGGGGGATTGGTAGGCAACCATAGTAATATTGCTCAGCCTTCCAAGCCTTGGTTTCTGTAAAGGGATAAAATGGAAGGCCAAAATAGCCCGGGAATCGACCTTTCCTATCATTTCCCCTGCAAAATCACCAGAGATAGATACATCAGCAACCACCACAGACCCACTACCCACACAACTTGACTAGACCAAACAGGAAAGGGGGAGAGACCTTGAGGGCTGCCAAGTGAAAAGATGAAATAGTAGAGGTGGGACACAGGAGAAAATGACATGACCCTCCGTATGTCCTTGTGAGTCTTGTCACTTCCTAGTTTCTATTCCCTGTTCGAAGCTGGTTTGGCCTCACCTTTTCTTTGGGTCTGTACTCGCCAGTCCTTCTCTATTAGCCTCCCTCATTTCTCTAGTCTCCTTTTCTCTATCAGTCCCTTGTTCCTTTCCTTGAGATTCTTGCTTCTTCAATGTTTTTATACAGGACCAGCGCCAGAGTTCCTGGTACCCTAGGCCCTGCCCCGGGCAGACCCAGGAAGGCGAGGGCAAGGTGGGTGCTCCTCAGAACCCACAGAAGGTGAGAGCGAGGTTGGGCAGTGGCCTGTGCACTCTTTGGAACCTGCCAAAGGCAGGCTCCAAGGTCAGGAGCACACACACTGCCGCATCGCCCCACCAGGGGCAGGGCATGCTTTCCTGAGCCTGTCTTCCCTAACAAGGGAAGACAGGCTTAGAGGAGAGCACACACCTATGCATTGCCCTGCTGCTCTCGGCAGGGGTTGAGAGTGGCAGGACAGGGTGTGCTCGACGGTGCCCCTGTAGGCCAGGTGGTGCCCTAGGCAACTGCCTAGTTGGCTTGCTCCCATGTGCCAGTCCTGCTTTTATCTTGTATCTCCTAGGCTCCTTACTGGTCCTACTCCATCTTCTCTTCCTTTGGCCATGTTTTCTCCACAACTTTCCAAGACCATTTGCTCCATCTGCTCCCTTATCTCCCTTCACTTTGTCTACTGCTTCCTTCCCTCACTCGTGGCTTTGTCTTCTTTTTAACTTCAGTCCCATAGTTCAGCAGTCCAGGTGTCTCTACTTCTATTGAGCCTTTAGAAATGGACTCAGCACTCTGACAAAATGACTGAGATAAGGTGACAATCAAAAAGGGGCTGCTGTGGGGTACCTGAATTCGTCAGAAAATGCTGGACACTTGCAAACCAGACACCCTTCTAAGATGAAGGCAGCTGTTTCTGAATGCTTGCTTCCTGCAGACACAAAGGCGATGTCTTCTGAGCAGATTTTTTTTTCAAGAAGCCTTCAGATTTTTCTCCCTGTTCTGGAGACTGTCACACAGTTATGTCCAGCCAGTAGCTGTGCTAGGGTTGCCAAGTCTAACTAAGAAAATACCTGGAGACTTTGGGGGTGGAGCCAGGAGACTTTCCCATTCCCTAAAATAAATAAATAAATATACAGTGGTGAAGTTCCCCTGAATACAGTCATTTCCTAATTTCCTAATTCTCCCCAGAAGCTGGCTGAACTTACACATTCTCTCAAGCCCCCTTAGCTTTCCAGTGGAGGCCTTTTGGGAGGTGGGTGGATATGCAAATATTGTTTTGGACCACTTCTGGTAAAATCAGAAATAGCCCAAACAGGAAATGGCTGGCAGTCATTTGCATGGTATCTAGGGAGATAAAAATGGACCACTCAAATGGCTGCCAGCCATTTCATTGCCAGCATCACTCCTCCCCCCCTTCTAATCGGGGAGGGGGGGAGAGGAGCAAAACTGATCCCTGAAAAGGGATAGCTGCTAGTCTAAACTAACTGCAAGGCTGCTCAGTGATCAGGATCACTGAAGCTCTGCAGCCATTTTGAGTTGACCTTTTTGTTTCCCTAGGGAAGCAAAAGGGACCACTCAAGTTCCTAGAAGCCATTTGAGTGGTCCTGTGTGTTTCAACACTCAAATGGCTGCTCTAGGGCAGCACGTCCGGCTTTTGGGGCCACTTTTGGTTTTACCAGAAATGGCCGAAAACTCCTCATTTTGGGGTGGGATTTTCCCCACTGGCCAGTGGCGGGAAAACCCTGCCCGAATCGGGGGATCCCCGCTCCATCCGGGGGATTGGGATCCCTAGGTGTATATAGGGATCTCCTCTTCTTACTTATTTTATTTATTTATTTTATTGGATTTATATCCCGCTCTCCCCACCGAAGCAGGCTCAGTTATTAAACTAAGATTGTCTCCAGCCCTGCTTGTTGTCTGTTGGCAGTGATAATGAACCTCCCCAGGTTTCCAATTGTTTCTGGTCAAGGAGAAATGACAGTTTTATAGTATTACAAATGGGAGACCTGCATGAAACTTCTGGGGGGAGGGGGCATTCCCTATGCTGATAGTTGTACAGGTCCATATGTTAGGGTTGCCAAGTCGAATTCAAGAAATATCTGGAGACTTTATGGGTGGAGCCAGGAGACATTAGGGGTGGAGCCAAGATCAAGGTTGTGACAAGCATAATGGAACTCCAATGGGAGTTCTGGCCATCACATTTAAAGGGACGGCACATCTTTTCAATGCCTTCCCTCTATAGGAAATAATGAAGGACAGGGGCACCTTCTTTTTGGGCTCATAAAATTGGACCCCCTGGTCCAATCTTTTTGAAACTTGGGGGGTATTTTGGGGAGAGACACTATATGCTTTACTGAAAATTTGGTGTCTCTACCCCAAAAAACAGCCCCCCCAGAGCCCCAGATACTCACGGATCAATTCTCCATGATTTTCTATGGGAATAAATCTCCATAGGGAATAATAGAGTTCCCAGCAGACATTTCCCTCCCCTACCCCCACTTTCTGACGACCCTGAAGTGGGGGGAGGGTCTCCAAACTGGGGGATCCCCTGCCCCCACCTGGGGATTGGCAACCCTACCATATGTCCACATCTGATCATTCATTCAGGCATTTGTTTCTTTGACCATGCTGAAGCATATATGATTTCCTAAGAATGAGCTGAAGACAATTTGACTGCTAGGCAATTTTTTTTTTCTAATTATCAGCATGGAACACCCAGCATCTCTTTGCTAGTCAGAACCAGGTATTTCCAATCAAGCAAGCAAGGAACTAAAATCAAGCCAGTAACTGAAAAAAGTCTATTGATTGCAAAAAGCACACAAACCCCATGTTTGTTTTTCAGTAGTCTCTCATACACCGAAGCTCAATTCACACCTGATTGCTTAAATGAAACTGAATTTAGAAAAGAGCTCCACGTGACAAGCTGTTTCTGTGAAAAGGCTCTGCGTGGTTTTGAAGGTTTCATTGTACCATCGCAAACTGTATATCAGAAGCTCCAAATCTCTTACCTTTACTCAGCCTCTACATCACTATATTTCAAGAAGCCCCAGTGCTGCTGCTTGCAGGCCTGAATCAAGCTATTTGTGAAATGTGAATAATGGTGCCCTAACTTCAGAGATTATTGTAAAAGGTTTTAAGTATATTGTACACATATTTATAAACAAATAGTTAACATAGTGCATGTTAATAGTAATATTCAGGGCTCTTTTTCTAGCAGGAGCTCCTCTGCATATTAGGCCACGCTCCGCAGATGTAGCCAATCTTAGAGGGCTCTTAGTACAGGGCCTACTCTAAGCTCCAGGAGGATTGGCTACATCAGGGGGCATGGCTTATTATGCAGAGGAGACTGTGTAACCAAGAAGCACATCCATGCTAATATGTAGCCACAGCCTAATTTTAACACTTCAGTCTCTTTTACTCTGCTGCTGCTTAATGCTGTGGGTGCAAAAGGTTATTAATTTAATTCAATTTAATTTTCAGATTTATATCCCGCCCTATCTCACAAGCGGGCTCAGGGCAGCTTACAACAATAAAACAACAGAGTTAAAATAGTATCATAAAAACATTATGAAACAGGAGCAGCACAGTAAACAGTCTTACAGACATAGACGGAAAACAGCATGTGGCTGATGGCTAACAGCATAACATAATGCCATAATGGTGAAATGCTGGGGGAAGTGAGCAGGAGCTTATGACATTTTGCAAAAAGGACTTGTGTTTACAGCCTGCAATCCTATATGCCTTTATTTGAGAATAAGTTGCTTTGAATTTAGTGGGATTTATCCGAAAAGTCAACACTGTCAGACCGGGCTGCCAATAACTCAGATTCAGTTTTAGATGTTGTAGTGTGAAGATGTTTCCCCTTTCCCAAAGAGTTTACCACTTCTGGGCAAGGCTGCTTCTCTTTAGGGTGGTGTAACAGAGTAATGTATGGCTGTGAGAGTTGGACCATAAGGAAGGCCGAGTGCAGAAGAATAGATGCTTTCGAGTTGTGGAGAAAACTCTTGAGAGTCCCTTGGACTGCAAGATCAAATCAGTCAGTCCTAAGGGAAATCAACCCTGACTGTTCCCTGGAAGGTCAGATGATGAAGCTGAAGCTCAAATACTTTAGCCACCAAATGAGAAGGGAGCACTCACTGGAGAAGGATGCTGGGAAAGACAGAACGCAAAAGAAGAAGGAGATGGCAAAAGATGAGATGGCTGGACAGCTTTACAGATGTAACTGACTTGAATTTGAGCAGACTTCGGAGGATGGTGGAAGACAAGAGGGCCTGGCGTGGCTTGGTCCATGGGGTCGCAAACAGTCAGACTTGACTGTGCAACTGAACAACAACAAACAGAGTTTCAGACTAGGATCTGAGAGTTCCATGTTTAACACCCTGTTCTTCCATGGGCTGATCTCAGACCAGTCACACCCCTCTGCTTACTTCACAGGGAGGGTTATTGTAAGGGTAAAATGGAGGAGAGGAGAACAATGTAAGCTGCTTTGGGTGCCCACTGTGGAGAAAGGCAGGGTGTAAATTAACTAACTAACTACATAAAGTTTATCACTGGTTCTACAGTTTGCAGATCTGTGACAGGGCCTGCTGGGTACCACAGTTTACAACCTTTCCGTCATATTTCTCATTGATCTACTACTGCTTCTCTCCCCCCTGCAAACAGTATTCATCTAAGAGTTCCCCACCTCCTTTCAAATTGCTGAGAATTTCTGCTTCTTGCCCCAGCCCTTTCTCCTTTATATTTAGCTTATTTGTTCCTTTTGTCCTGGCTTCTATTCTTCCTAAGCCCTCTGCTGTTTCTGACCAGCAAGAGAAGCAACTATGGCAAGGGAAGCATGGGGACAGAGGCGTCACTAGGGTGGGTTGCACTCTGGGGTGTAACTGATTCAAGTCACCCCCCCCCCATTGGGCATCACCCCTTTTGGAGGGCTGCGTCACTCCCTCCGCACACAACCCCGCCCACTTCACATGGCCCCTCCCTCATCCACCCTCTGGTCACATGACCAGCCCCCGTAATCCAAGATACCAGTTTTGCAGCATTTAAGTTTCCCCCACTCACCCACACGCTTTTAGCTGAGCCGGCGGCAGCGCGGCCTCGGTTTCAGAATCCCAGCCAGCCCACACACAGCAGCAGCGTTCTAGTCCCAGGGCCAGCCTCTTCCTGTTGGGGCGGGTCATGGGTCAGTGCCTGGGTCCAATGAGAATGCTCTGGGGGAGGGCCGATGTCCCCCTTGGCCCCGCCCTAGTGACGCCGCTGCATGGAGAACAGACTCTGGTTTTATCTACCAATATATTGAAAGAGCTCTGCTAACCTCACTTGTTAGCAACTAAGATTCTGACCTTTGGCCTTTTCATAATTCTTGTGGTAGCATACTGGAATTGCCTTGTAGTCTTTTTTTTTATAATGTAAAGGCTGCTTACTTCCAGCTTTTTGTAGGGTATATGATTTTTCCCATAGTTGGTCAACGGCTTACGTTTCAGAGACCACAGACAGAAATCATCCAGCAGCCAGTTTATTGCTTTAAAAGTGGTTATTCTGATAAAAAGATGCCACATCCCTGAAACAAACACGCAATTTGCAAAATGGTGACCCTTAAATCTCAACAATGAAAAAACAGGGATGGGGAGAAAGACTACGCAACCAGAAAACACCAGATATCTCCCTTGTTCAATGAAAACAATGTACGGTACTTAATTTCACAAACACATAAAAATACACAAACACTAGCAAAAAAAATATTTTGAACCTGATGCATAGTTTTGAGAACCTCAGTGTAAAGGCTTAAGTTGTTTATAGGTGTAACTCTTGATAAAGATATTTATTGAAACGGGAAATTTAACTATCAAAATTCCGTTGAGAACCTATTTTATGCACATTTAGAGAATTTATACTCTTGAGTGTTGAATATTCTTTACATATTCCTTAGAAGCCTGGAATTATATTGGAACTCGGTGGTTTGGTATTTTTGACCACTGTAACAAAATGTGTGTTACAACATGTTGACTTTTTGCCGTATGCATTACTAGCGTTCTGTGTATTTTTTCATGTGTTTGTGTAATCAAGTACATTGTTTTCATTGAACATTGTTCATAAGGTGCTTTCTGGACCCTTAAATCTCAGCCAAAGAAACCTCTCAGATCCAGGATGCTACTTTTTAAAAACAAATTTTGTACAGCAATAAACTGCTAACATCCTTTAATCCTGCTTTATAGTTCTAACCCATACCTTAGAAGCTTGGTAGACTTTGGGATCCAAAAAGCACCTTCAGGCATGTTCAGTGAGTATTTTGAGGGTCCCACATAGTATCATAAGCTGCTCTGTAGTGTTTCTTCCTTTTTTAAAAAAAGCTTTTCCATGCAACATGAGGTGGGGCTAATGGCAAAAAGTCCCTTTAGGCTTGCGGAACTAATTGCACAGTTCTTTGTATCCACCAGCTATTAATCACCTTAGAAATAAACAAGGCCTTAGATATTTAAATAATTAGGGCTTGTTAAGAGGTATACAACCTGCCCTGGATGGCCCAGGGTGGCTTGATCTTGTCAGAAGCTGAACAGGATTTGCTCTGGTTAGTACTTGGATGGAAGACTACCAAAGTCCAGGGTTACTACACAGAGACAGGTAATGCAAACCACTTGTTTCCTTCTTCCGTTGAAAACTGTTTGAGGTCGTCACAAACTAGAAGAGCCCCCATGGTACAGAGTGGTAAGCGACAGTACTGCAGTCGAAGTTCTGCTCACAATCTGAGTTCAATCCTGGTGGAAGCTGGGTTCAGATAGCCAGCTCAAGGTTGACTCAGCCTTCCATCCTTCTGAGGTCAGTAAAATGAGTACCCAGCTTGCTGGGGCTGAAGCGTAGATGACTGGGGAAGGCAATGGCAAACCACCCTGTAAAAAGTCTGCCAAGAAAACGTCATGATGTGACATCGGTAACAACTCCGTTGTTAAACAACACCTTTACCTTTACATCACAAATTGGTTGTGACTTGATGACACTTTCTACCACCGGAAGAGGTTTATGGAAATTTGTATTAGTTATAAGGAAATCGCTGATTTTTCACTTTGAAGACCTACCTGGAAATATAGCAGTCCGCCTGGGGAACAAAGCTGGCCACAGTTCTGTTTGTTAGCCAGTATTAGAAGCCCTTTTATTTCTTTGCTATACTCTGGCTTTTCATACATTTTCTCTCTAACAACTTGTATCACAGTACTTTCAGAAGGGTAGCTTCTGGTAACTTCCCGTCATGCACCTGGAGTCCTTTTATCTTTATGAAGGAAAATCTGCCAGTCCAGACTTCATTTAAACAAGTAGCATAGCCCTTTTTGTTGTAAAAGGAAATTAATACATCTTCAGGAAGAAACTGAGCTGAGGGAAGCATCCTGCTCCTTCATTATAATGCAGCATGATCTAGCGCTCTAATGCCTTATCTCACAAGAGGATGTCTGTTCACTCTGTGATTTAGATATGACAAAATCAGCTTGAATAAGATTTGTTCTTATTAGATGACTCTTTACCCCCATGGCTCAGGTTTTACGGAAAGCATTATATACAGATTTTTCTTAACTCTTGGAGTGTAGTATATGTGCTATGCACAAAACAATACTAGATCGTTTCTTTATGCTTGTCTGTCCCACCTCACTGACACAGAACCCATCTCTATTTCAGCACTACATCGAATTTAAATAAAGTATTGTGAAGGCAAAGCCTTAAATATACAATAAAAAAGTGATTTTTGTTTAAAGATAGATATGTTCTTAGATACGTAATCAAGCTGCTTTTTCATTTTGGGCCTACTTGCGCAAATGGCTAATTCCAGTTACGGTGAAACTTAGCATTTCTATAGCACCATTGAATGTTCAGAGCACTTCATATACCTTATCTCAGTAATCCCCGCAATAATTCTGGAATGCAGGTCGGTATTTGTTGTTGCTGTATCTAGAATAACAACTAGCATAATGGGCTTACGGTTGATATGAGATTTGAACCCAAGCACACAGTATCCTTGCCTCACAGTTCCCTTTCCTAGCTTCTACATTACTCCAAGATTGTCAAGGGCCATCTTAGGCTCACAGACCAATGCCCTCTCAACACCTTCCCCCTCATACTACTCAAACCCAACTAATAGGAACATAGGAACACAAATCATGTTGTTTCCCCAGCTTTATTCTCATAGCCCTCACCGCAGCAGCCCTACATGACACCAGTTCTTTTAAACACACATACTTTGCCTCTCAAGATGGATTCTAACAGTGTTAAACCATACAACCTGCGCAATAACAACAACAAATTAATAGGAAATGCCAGGAGCTGAACTGTGGACCCTCTGTATGCAAAGCAAATATCCTACCACTGAGAAATAGCCTCTCCCACAAACTCTGAAAAGGCGTAGTTTTAAATATTAAATATAAAAGTGGTCAGATGGTTAAGAAGGTAGACTAGGAAGAAGGTAAGCCTTGTTTCCTTGTCATACACATTACCTTTAAAGCCTTATATGGCCGAGGACCTATCTACCTTAGGGACCGTCTCTCCCCACATGTTCCCCAGAGAGTACTTAGATCTGGATCGCAGAATTTACTGTCAATCCCCGGGCCAAGGGAGGCGAGGCTGAAATCTACCAGAGATAGAGCCTTCTCAATTGCTGCCCCCCACTGGTGGAACCAACTCCCAGAAGATGTAAGGGCCTTGCGGGACCTTGCCCAGTTCCGCAAGGTCTGTAAAACAGTTTTATTTCAACTTGCCTTTAGTTAAACTACAGTATAAGTAGATGCCCAACATCGCTGAATGTAATGGTACCAACACTAGCACCAAAAATTGTTTTAAATTATTTTAAACTGTTTTAAATGGTCTTAAACTGTTAATTGGTAATGACTGTTAATTTTAATTGTTTGCTTATTGTTCTATTGTTTGGGTTTGGTTGTTGTTAGCCGCTCTGAGCCTGCTTTGGCGGGGAGGGCGGGATATAAATGCGAGGAATGAATGAATGAATGAATACATACATACAACTGGAGATAAACGACCATCATTCTACTACAGGAGATTCATAACACATCTGTTGGTATCTCCGTATTACTTTGGTAATTAATCTTAAACTGTTTGGTCCTTATATGTATGCTGAAATATTTTCTGAATAAACTGTTTGCATTTAAAAAACCAGCATGTTCTGGTCTGTTGAGTTTGAAGTCTGTCACAGGATGCAAAGTACATCTACAGATGTGCTCAAGCACTTTTGCTGCATCAGAAGTTTGTTGCCAGTCTCTGTAAATCTTCAGTTCTGAATGTTTTCAGCCCAATTCATTTGTAACAAAGGTTAAAGTTACTGACTCACAAAACGAGAAAGCAGTTCTGAATTTCTAATCTCCACAATATCCCTAAACCGCATAAAAATTGTGAGTTCACCAGGGCTTTTTTTTAAAAAAAGCAGGAACGCACAGGAACACAGTTCCTGCTGGCTTGGCGTCAGGAGTGTGGCCTAATATGCAAATGAGTTCCTGCTGGGCTTTTTCTACAAAACACCCTGTGTAAAACAATGATGTCAGGGGGTGTGCTCTAATATGCAAACAGTTCCTGCTGAGCTTTTTCTACCAAAAAAAAGCTCACAAATGGTGCCTAACATGTAATATGCAGATTTTGCATAATTAAACCTTTTCAGTTTGAAAAAAAAGCACATCATTGCTTTATCTGCTCTTTCATAACTTTTGAAAACTAATCCAGTATTGTTGCTTTCTTAATATGACACAAAAATTTCACCAAATGTTGCATTTCTGTTGTTGTTTGGTATACCAGCATCACAGTCTTTCAGATGTCTGGCAGAATTATAGTAATATTGTAATAAGCATTTAAAAAAAAATTGCCAGGTACCACAATATGCAGTGGAAAGCTAACATTTGGATTTCTCAAGAATATTCTCATGGGACAAAAATTGTGTCTGGATACTATGCTGACATCAGAACAAAATAATGCCTCATTATTCAGCAGTCATTTCTTAATTCTTTCCTACGATTAACTCATTTTGTTCCTTAAAATCAGTTACAGATGGTCAAGGAATGTGTTTGGTTTGCCTGAGAGTTACGACTGTCAAACCTACAGCTAAATTAAGCAAGGATGGTCCACTGAAAGACCAGAGTCAGGGAGCTACTTCCAAATTTTATTTTTTTATTTATTTTATTTATTCCGGGATTTATATCCCGCCCTTCCCACGAGTGGCTCAGGGCGGCTTACAACAACCAATAAAACAATAAAATCGAAACAAAGTAATTACATTTAAAATCAAGCATTTAAAAACCTAAAAACCTTAAAATTCTTAGCATTAAAACTATACAGTAATCACAGAGATCTAGAAAGCTACATATTTATTTATGTATTTATTTATAAATGCTTAGTTTATAACGCAGGGGTGGGGAACCTTTTTTCTGCCAAGGGCCATACGGATATTTATAACATCATTTGCGGGCCATAAAAAATTATTAACTTAAAAAACAGTGCTCTGCCGAGGGAGAATGATTCAGGCCAGCAAAACTAATGCAAATAATTGTTTTTCTATTTGAAGTCATGTAGGGAGAGCCTAATCTGGCCCACACACACCTGGCCCACCGCCCTAGGCAAATGCATTGGTCCAGGGCTTTTTTTGTAGAAAAAGCCCAGCAGGAACTCAGTAGCATATTAGACCACATCCCCTAATATTAGCATATCAGGTCACACACTCATTAGCATATTAGGCCACACCATCTGGGATAATCTAGCGCAAACTGAATTGTGACAGTAACTTTTCCAGGCCCTGCAGCAATTCTGGCTAACCAGCCAGGCCCCAGGGAGGCTGCCGCACGGTACATCCGCGCTCTGTGATGCCTGCCAGGTCCTGGGGAGGCTGCTGCACAGTGCGACTGGGCCGCATGATCCTTGCTGGCCAGCCAGGCCCCAGGGAGGCTATCACGTGGTTCGGTTCGGCCCAGCAATCCCCGAGGGCCACACCAAGTGACCCCGAGGGCCGACAGAGGTTTCTCACCCCTGTTATAGAGCGTCGATCCCACCAAGAGGAAAAATAATTTCATACATATGGTGGTGGAGACACACTGGGTGCACAGCACCATGTTCCCCATGTCATAAGAGAACATAAAAGAAGCCATGTTAGATAAGGCCAATGGCCCATCCAGTCCAACATTCTGTGTCACACAGTGGCAAAAAATTATATATATATATATATATATATATATATATATATATACACACACACACACACACTGTGGCTAGTAGCCACTGATGGACCTCTGCTCCATATTTTTATCTAAACCCCTCTTGAAGGTGGCTATGCTTGTGGCCACCACCACCTCCTGTGGCAGTGAATTCCACATGTTAATCACCCTTTGGGTGAAGAAGTACTTCCTTTTATCCGTTTTAACCTGGCTGCTCAGCAATTTCATCGAATGCCCACGAGTTCTTGTATTGTGAGAAAAGGAGGAAAGGACTTCTTTCTCTACTTTCTCCATCCCATGCATTATCTTGTAAACCTCTATCATGTCACCCCGCAGTCGACGTTTCTCCAAGCTAAAGAGTCCCAAGCGTTTCAACCTTTCTTCATAGGGAAAGTGTTCCAGCCCTTTAATCATTCTAGTTGCCCTTTTCTGGACTTTCTCCAATGCTATAATATCCTTTTTTAGGTGCGGCGACCAGAACTGCACACAGTACTCCAAATGAGACCGCACCATGTCCTCCACCTTTTGTTTATACATCAAAAGAAATGGCCTGAGAGATGAAGCACCTAGCTATATTAAATTCTAGTGTACAGTCCCCATATGCAAAAGGTTCTAGCATAGCCTGTGGGCACTGTTGGAATTCTGAGAACATACAGTACACATTATCACAAAATACTTGCCACAGGATGCTGGAGCCAATACTAGAGAGTTGCAAGTCAATTATCCTCCCTTGATGGATGCAGGTGTTTCTGAATGAGTGCTCCCTGCAGATACAAAGCTGAAGTTTTCTGGGTTGTTCTGAAGCATCACCTGCTCTAATGAAAATGAGGAAACCAGAACAGACTATTTGATTTGCTGAGGCCACATTTTGGGGGAAGAAGAAAATGGCTGCCAGGAAACCCACCAGCAGGCATCATGGTGGCTAGGCAAGATTAGTGACTGAAGATGTGGATTTAACAGCCTGGAAATCTGCCTGCTATTAGACTTGCCATTTGCCCTCCCACAAAAATATCAAAAATATTGTGCAAGACATACACTCTTGAATAGTTTATACAAAATTAAGTAAATTGTATTGTGTCATATAATGAACAGCCTACAAAAGTAGGCATGCATTCATACAATCAGAAATTAAAGCCAAACAAGAGTCTCAAATACAGTATTTCAGGGAGGACCCCTCACAGTCTCCTAATTTTCCAAATAGAGTACTAAGACTCAATAATAAAGTTCCACAGGAGTCCCTCCGTTGCTTGTTGGCTTCTGAAGGAAAAATTCTTGCCTTCACGCAAACTCCGGCTTTGATTGCGTTCCGCTGCTCCTGCAGCTTCCTCGTAAGCCAACTGAAAATTCCAGCCAAGTTCTCTCTCAAACGCCCATTTCAGTATCTTAATTGGCAGCATTGTTATTTGCCCTCCCACAGCAGATAAAGCCCATTCCTCAGCCCCAATCTCCCACCATTGAGAAACTGAGAAGCAGGAGGGAAAAAATGGCCAGCAGAAGATGGTCTCCCTATGTCTCTATAGTCTTTACCATGGGGTTTTGGGGAAATTCCAGGAACATCACCCAGAACTGACGTTACATCCTGAACAAACTTCCACCACCCCAGGTACCAGCTTCAGAATTTCTCAGCATTTGCCAAGGCAGTGCTGGCAAGCAACCCTAGCTGCAAGGTTAGTGAAGTGTTGGTTGTATAACCACGTTCTGATACATGTGAGACCTGGAAAAATAATGCTCAGTAGAGAACATACAAATCTAAATGTTTAAGAAAAGGGTGAGGAATTAAAGCAGCTGTGAAGCTGGACAGTTTCAGAGAGTGAATCTTCCTATTCACAAACACCTAGCAGTTACAGCTATCTGTACGTATATCCAAACTGAATGCCGCTAGTACTAAATCAATACTGATACTGTATTGCAATGCTGATACTTCAGGCGGTATTTTCTAAGCTTCGTAGCATAGGCATTCTTGGAGATGTACCGATCGTTTTGGTACTACAATCCTTGAACAATGGGTGACTTTGGAACTGTGAGATAGCCCAGCCCTGTTCTTATTCCTTCTCAGCATCCCTGCTTTGCCAAGTCAGTCTCGGATCACAGATACTGACCGACACGCGTTGTTAATGATGAGTGTTATGGGGCAACAATGCTTCATCCCAGAGAGCCAACAAAAGTAAGGTTTTGTATTTTGATGTAAACAATATCAGGCTCCTCCTCCTTGGGTCCCCAGGCATTGGGGGACCTGGTGTCCAGGGGGAAGGAACTCAAGGACAGGCCACTGGAGTCTCAGACTGCTGTTGAAAGGCAGTTATTCACACAATTTTCTCCTCCTCTCTGGCCATGGGTCACCTTTTCCCTTAGGGTTAGACTGGGCTATCTCTGCTCTTCTCCCCTGCTGCAGCTATCCCAACTCTCTTCCTCAACTCCTTTCATCTCTCTTTTTTATTCCCTCATGTCTCCAGTCCCCTCCTCTGAACCAATCCCACCCATCCCCGTTGATGAACTTTCCAAATCACAGCTGCTGTGTCTTTAGAAAAAATGTCACCTGAGGGTGGTGGATTGTCTTCTTCAGCTGTGGCCCTTCTGGGGGGCTATGCCTCCTTTTCTTGGAGGAACCTCCCCCTTCATATTGTCTTCTTCAGCTGCGGCCCTTCTAGGGGGCTATGCCTCCTTTTCTTGGAGGAACCTCCCCCTTCATGTTGTCCACAGAATTAGGGCTGAGTTGGTCTTGGAAAGCTGCCACTCTCATCTGCTGGTGACTTGGGAGCCCACCATTCTTGGGCCAACTCGGTATGCCCTGCCAGAGGTAGCTTGTGCCTGCTTTCTGGATTCTCAATCCCGGACACAGAGTTGGCACTCCTGAGTCAGAGTAAGTGCGGAAGGGGGGCTTGGGAGCTCCCATTGGGTGTCTGAGTCTGACTCCTGGTGGTCAGGAGTCAGACACACCTCCCCCCTTTGAGTGACCTTGGGGTCCAAGCAATGTTCCCTCTAAACTGTGGAGTCTTGTGAGCAGAAATTCTACTTTGTGAGCTACTAATTAAGGTTGTGAGCTACTGCATACATCAGTTTGCTCTGGGGCCATTTTTCATGAGCTAAGACAAAAATGTGTGAGCCAGAGGCTAAGAAACTGTGAGCTAGCTTAGAGGGAGCACTGGACCCAAGGGATCTTCAAACCACTGGGGAAAACAGTTGACACTGAGGAGTGAGCGCTTGGTGCGGTGCTTAACTTGGAACCTGAAGGGCAGAGACAAAGATACCACTGTAAGACTATCATTGTGGTCCTTCATTCACCCCATCCACTGCAGGGGAGTGTGGTCTGTGACAAAGAGTAAAAGGATTGTTTGTCAGGTCATACCGGAGCACCCCAATGGCCTGTGTGATGGCCAGGGCTTCCCTCTCCAAGGTGGAATATCTCCTTTCTGCTGGGGACAGCTTTCTACTTAAGAAGAATACTGGGTATTTCTCCATTCCCCATTCCTGGGAGGGGACAGCCTCCAGGCCAGTGTCTGAGGTGACAACTTGCACCACAAAGGGATGATCAAAATCAGGATTCTGCAGAGCGGTGACATGGGAGAGGATGTTCTGGAGTTGTTGGGACACTAGATGGACCAGTGATGACCACTGTATGTGCCTTCCGTAACCCGTTGATGATGACAGCAGCTTTGAAAATGATACCCACAACATTGTAAATAATTGTATATTTCTCCAGAATTTGTGTAAAGTGTGCAGTGGAATATTTTAACTGGATGTCCTCCAATCAGATATGAAACAAGTTTTGGGATGAAGTGGCTGTAGTAACCGACAAGCCCCAGGAGCTGTTGTTTGGTCTGTGGTTCCACAAGCTGTTGGATCAGGGCCACTTGCCCCAGCACCAGTTGTAGCTGGCCCCAACCTACCAGAAATCCCAGGTACTTGAGTTCCCTGGACCCCAAATGTCTTTTGGCTGGATTGGCTTTCAGACTGGCCTGGTGCAATGCCTCTAGAACCTGCTTGATGAGAAATAGATGGAACTCCCAGCCCAGACTAAAAATGATATCAACATATGCTTCCGCAAATGACTGACAATCCTTGAGGACTGTGTCCACCGAGCATTGGAAGATAATGGCAGCCCCGGGCAGCCAAAAGGCATTTTCCAAAACTGGTAGTCCCAAGGGGGTGGCAAAGGCTGCTTTATCTTTGTCTTCAGGATGCATAGGTTGGGAGTCAGTGAAGTCCCACAGAGCCCTGCTTGGCTTCTAGAAACCAGAAAGCAGCAGAATGGAGCATCTGCCTGTAATAATGAGTGAGCTAAATAAGAGAGGGAGTAATTATTACTTTCAAATGTACAGTAAATCTTGCTTCATATGAACTTCCTATGCAATGAAGTTCAATACTATTTTGGGGGTGACTTGTTCTGGAATTCAGTTGCCTGCATTTTTCCTATAATTTGGCTTGCAGTCTTCCAGAAAATCCTGAACTCTCAACTTTTCCCTCCCAGCATCTATTAGCCACTCTGCTTGCCCAACCCATTCTCATTCTCTTGGCGTTACCCTGGGTATGCTTCCCAGATGTGGCATAAACATGTATGAAGCTAATGGTTCTCATAAGGATCATATACAGGGCGGCTGTAGTTGCTCATCTTCTCCTTGATAAGTACGGCATATGTTTGTTTATCAGTAACAGGATGGGTCTGGGAATTTAAAGAGCAGATGATCCTTCAATGACTCAAATGCTGCATGATGCTCTACCTCCCACACAAAGTTGTTATTTGTTATCTGGTACAAAGGTGCTGCACTCTCTGAGAAATCTTACACACTTAATATACTAACTTTAATAAGGTGGTCTCCAGCACAGATCTTAACAAGAGTTCACTTCCCCCAGAGCACAGAACAAGAAACAGAGCCCAAATACTAAGATGTGCTAGAGCACCACCCACTGGTAGGGATGGTTATACAACCATTATAGTGTTAAACTCAGCATCTGGCATAGATCATCCTACCACAAGGAGGCTCTGAAGTACCTAAAAACTGAAACCCTAGCTCTATCAAAGAGTCCCGTTGCAGCTTTCCTCCAGGGAAATCATATCGTGCTCTTGCACTGGCATATGTACAAATGGTCAAAGCTGCATAATGACAGGAGAAGAGAAGACAGGAGAGGAAGGGCTGCAGCTGAGTGGTAGACAATCTGCTTGATAAGCAGAAGGCCTCAGGGTTCAGTCCCCAGCACCAGAGGCGTCACTAGGGTGGGTTGCACCCTGGGGTGTAACTGATTCAAGTCACCCCCCCCCCATTGGGCATCACCCCTTTTGGAGGGCTGCGTCACCCCCTCCGCACACAACCCCGCCCACTTCACATGGCCCCCCCAGCCATTTCCCCGCTGTTTCTGCTTTCTCCAGTACCTACAGTAGGTAGGCTAGGATTTCCTTGGAAATCAAAGGTTTTTGTCTGAGCAGCAGGGGGTGGGGGGATGCAGCAGGACCTAAAAACCCAAACCTGAGGGCATTTAAGTTTCCCCCACTCACCCACACGCTTTTAGCTGAGCCCGCGGCAGCCCGGCCCCGGTTTCAGAATCCCGGCCAGCCCACACACAGCAGCAGCGTTCTAGTCCCAGGGCCAGCCCCTTCCTGTTGGGGGGGGGCATGGATCAGTGCCTGGGGCCAATGAGAATGCTCTGGGGGAGGGCCGATGGCCCCCTTGGCCCCGCCCCAGTGACGCCGCTGCCCAGCACCCCCCAGTTTAAGAATCTGGCAGTAGGTGATGTGAAAGACCTCTGCCTTTGATGGACCAAGGTTCTGATTCAGTATAAGGCAGCTTCATGTGTTTATGTGAGGATTCTCCACATTAAGGGATATAGCATAGTAGATATATAGGGTTTTTTTCTGGCCACACTTTAGCATAACTTAAGACACACTGATGTCCACCAGCACACAACTTGGGAATCATCAGTAGAATGTTCTTTTTTAATTTTGTAGAATAATAATCAAGAACTATCTTCCCTGAGCATCTTGCAATGCAATCCTGTACAGTGTTAGAATGTAGTAACTCTGTATACAGGATTCACACAGGGTGTTTTCGCACTCACGTTTTACTGGCGCCACGACCCTCCTGACGCCGGCGAATCTGCATGGATTTCGCAACAGAAGCGCTGGCGCTCCCAGAAGCGCCGGCGCTTTCCGTCGCTAAGCCAGCGCAAATGTTTTCCTGCATCTTTGCGATTTCCGTTTGCGCTGGCTTAGCGACGGAAGTAGCCGGCGCTTCTGGGAGCGCCGGAGCTTCTGTTGCGAAATCCATGCAGATTCGCCGGCGTCAGGATGGTCGTGGCGCCAGTAAAACGTGAGTGCGAAAACGGCCACAGAGGTTTGCTCTGTTAGCTGCTTAATCTGTGTGAATTTGCCTACATTTCTTTAGAGTAAGCAATGCTCAGGACTCAAGAAAAGAACACTTGATATTCTTCTACAAAATGTAACAGGACATTTTACCACGGAAGGTTTTGCTATCAGATAGAAACACTGCTGTAAAAGTCAAATATATGGGGGCTAGGATAGTTACACAGATTTACACAGATTATAAAACAGAAGTTTCCAGACAGTTAAATGATACTGCTTTTTTTTTACAGACCTTTAATTTATAATCCCACATGTGAAGGCCAATACAGAGGCTTACTTGGAAATCAACACAGCATTCTAGTTATGATAGATCATTAAACAGCTTGTTTCATATCTGATTGGAGAACATCCAATTAAAGTATTCCACTGCACACTTTACACAAATTCCGGAGAAATATACAATTATTTACAATGTTGTAGGTATCACTTTTAAAGCAGTAGCTCATTTTATTGAAGTCTCCAAATTAGTGTCTCCAAAAATGCCACGGACCATACAAAGGATATCTTATACTGCAGACTTTCTAAATGAAAAATCCATGTAAGGCACAAAATAAGTACATATCAAATGTGCAAATACCTAGTTAATGTGCGCACTGCATTTAAATATTTCCCTCTATAAACCAAGTTTTTCCATCTATTTTTTTTCCAAATTTATTTACTAGTTTGCTAATTCAGCAACCTGAAATTTGCAAATGTGCACGTGGCAGTGAATTACTGCTGTATGGAGTGATTTAATCACTTTTTTATTTAATCAGTTTCCTTATTTTACAAATTAACTGAATGTGCAACTTCAACTTTGTTGAACAGTCCAATTAGCCATATTAATTTATTTGGTTTTCAATAAAGTCAACGTGATACTCTTACCTTTTTTAATGGAGAGAAGGAAACAAACCATTTTTTTATGAGTAACACATGCACTCTAGCTTTTAATGTTGTTGCAAATCTATATCTGTGACAGGATAGTAATTTGTTTGACAGGTGTCCCCACGAGTAGCACCATCAGGCTCTCCTATAATTAGACAGCAGTTGTGGCTGTGCAAAAGTAAGAAAAATAGCAGTAAGAAGTTCTTATCTATACTCTTCACCAAGACACAACCAAGTTCAGTATTTTAAGGATTCAGGAAGGTGCTGGGGGAAGAAGCAGAGCATGAGACTACAAGGGAAAGGCAGAAAACCAAGATATACCACAGGAAATAGTCAAGGACTAGCTAATTGAAGGGCATGGCTTAAAATGATACCAATGAATTTTTAATTCTTCAGGCTAAAGTGTAAAGGATGCCCTGTGTCAAGGACCCAAGCCTGGGTGCTGCGGATCCTCAAGCTTATATGCATATAATAAACCAGACCTTAATAAAATAGATAAGATTTATTAAATATTTAAATAATAAACTTAATACTAAGCAGCATAATCTCTACAGCCTTGCAACACAAAAAACAAGAAAGCTAACTTTTCTATCTAATACGTTGATACCCAGCATTGTCCAAGACAAAGGCTTAAGCATACTCCGTATCCAGGCCTTTGTCCAGCAAAATCATGAAGTTAGCATGGCGTCTCTTTGGTCTATAACTCAATAATAGTCTCTAGCCATCCAGCGTCTGGTGATGTTCCGGATCCAATCAGGGCATGCATGCACTGGAACCTTGCAAGATTAAGACACCACTCTTGCTTCCCGCCTCCCATCCAGTGAGCCACAGGTTCCCAGAAAGAACTAATAAGTTACCTTAATTCTGGCCTTGAGAAAGATAACAATAGTGTAGACAGAGAGGCCCAATTATGGATACCTGCAAACTGGAGTAGGTCCACTAGCACTCACTTAGGAAGAAACAAGGGTGCTTTGCCCCACATACTGCAACATTATTTGGGAGTAGATGCTAATTAGATCAAAGGTCACTCTCCAGTGCTGCTGATTCTGTTGTTCTTTACCTTCTGTTTGCGGCCAGGTAGAGACCCTGTGCCTTTGTGCTAGGAGTCTGATGTAATTAACAAGACTGTCCCACAATACATGGTGCAGAGCAGGGTAAAAAGGCAGAATCCACTTTCCTAGATGGGCCCAGAAAAAGGAAACGCAAATGGAGACAAAAGCCTACAAGCAAGAAGAGCATTCTTCTGTTCCAATTAACTTCCTCCCCGCCTTTCCAACTTTGAAGGAAAGGAAAACGTAAAGTGTAAACCAAAATGGTCATTCTGGAATATGTTCAGAAACTTGACAGCATGCTTTCAACATGGTTTGCTTCCTGGGCGTATTGATTGTGACGGGCCCCCGAAGCCCTCTGTAACAGGCAGATGATTCTGAGATGTGTTTTGAATCATATGCTTGCTTTGCTAGAGTAGCCAGTAACTAAGATGTCAATCAAATCAACTGTGAGAACTCTGCTCACAAAATATTACTTTCCTTCCTCTTCTTCCTTGCTTCAGCCCCTGGACCCCACAAAAGCCACTGCTGAAAATTAAGGTATTAATAATAATAATAATAAATTTTTATTTATATCCCGCCCTCCCCGCCAAGGCAGGCTCAGGGCGGCTTACAAGACATGATAGCTATACCGTGATAGAACAATAAAATACAATTAATACAATAATTAGGGAATGGCACAGACCTTGGGAAAGCAAAAGAACTCTTATTATTATGCAAAAACCAGGTTTCATCCAAATCTAAGCCAATGGCAAAAAAATTTTGAACTGGATTAGCTATCAAAATAGGAATTATATTTGTTTGGGTTAGTACAATGTTGTTGTGGTTTTTTTTTTAAATTATGTGATTTGAAAGGCAAGGCAATCTGAATTTGACTTCCAGTATGTTAACAGAAGCTTAATTAGAAATAATATGGTCTTTGAATAATGTGATCTAATTATAATTGGCTACTGTAAGAAAATAGTTGTGATTTTTGTTTTCTAATGATCTTGAAATATTGAACTTTGTGATAAGAAACCTAATGCAATCACATTTGCTTATTGTGTCAATAGAGTCTAATTCTCCTGGCTCTTTCTATTGAATTACCCAATGAATATAACAAGCAGTTTTCATTTAGTGTCATTCATTTTTTTATTAAAGTTCTTTGGTCTGAAGAGCAATATGTTTGTTTTCACTAATAATATTAAATAGGAATCAATTTTCATCTCATCATTCATCTGGTTTTTCATATTGAATAGCCAGAACTCATTTAACTGAAATCTAACAGATGTCCAATGAAATTCTCACTTGACTGTGTATACATTTTAAAATGTACGCAGCCCACAGAATGGTCCAATAGTGACAATATTTTCTGTCAGACCAAAACTGTATTACTTACTATAACTCTGCATGGGACTTCTCTGGAACAGGATACAGTGGGTCGGATCCAACCTGAAGCTTCTATGCATGCAAAGGGGCAATTTTTGGCTACCCACAGAAGACCTCCTAACTTGTGTCTGGGGTCCCCCCCCCAGACACAGTTGGCCACAGGAGTGGGTGAGCTGAGCAGCCACCTGGAGTGCTAAACTGCGAGCAGTGCCAGGCTGAGCTTGGTTGTTCACTGTCAGCTCAGAGGATGATTGTCAATTAACTGTCAATTAACCACGTCTAAATGACAAGCAGTAATTAACTTAAACGTTTGGTAACTTTTAGCCGTATTTTCATCCACATTTTTATTTATTTAATAGCTATCTAGAGTAAAGACTACTTGCCGAATTTTTTAAAAATGGAAATGGTACAAAACAAAATATTGAAAGTAATACCATCTATTTCTGTGTTGTGTAAACTGCTTTTCAAACTTTCTGTTTAAAATGGTATGCATGTATAATAAACTGTGGCAGTTCTGCTGTGTTATCTAGTTCACTACCACTGCTCAGAATGAGGCTTTTCAGGCTTTGGCTCGTGCAAACTCTCTAGCACAGTGGCTGGGAGATCTAGGTTTTTATTAAAAAAAATTTAAAATGGAAAGATGTCAAATTTTTTAAAAAAGGAAACAGAAATACAAAACTGAAGGCTGGGGAAAGAAAGGAAAATGAAAGGTCCCCTGTGCAAGCACCAGTCGTTTCCAACTCTGGGGTGACGTTGCTTTCACAACGTTTTCACAGCAGGCTTTTTACGGGGTGGTTTGCCATTGCCTTCCCCAGTCATCTACACTTTCCCCGCAGCAAGCTGGGTACTCATTTTACCGACCTCGGAAGGATGGAAGGCTGAGTCAACCTCGAACCGGCTACCTAAACCCAGCTTCCGCCGGGGATCGAGCTCAGGTTGTGAGCAGAGCTTAAGCCAGCAGTACTGCAGCTTTAACGCTCTGCACCACGGGGCTCTTGGGGAAAGAAAAGGAAAAGATATAAAGAAAAAAATAAGGATAATATAAAGAGATCTAGGTTTTGGACAATGTCATTCTTGATGGATAGGATAAGCAAGCAACATGGATCTTTCTCATCTCCCACGGTAGACCGTAAGTAGTACATTTTGATGAGCTTCTCTTTTTGAGATGCTACCCTCGCCACTGGCAACTGTGACTGGAAGTGTCAAGAGAATTCATAGCGCTACTCAGGCATTTGAGGAGGCATCACTCAATCTGGCACCATGACTAGACTGCAACGCATTTATTTGATTTTTTTTTTAGTTGCCGCTCACTCAAAGGGTCTCATGGCAACTTGCATCATTAAAACCATCTAAATAAGTTAAAACGACATATAAGCAGATAACCAATATATAAGATTAACAGTAAAACGTCTAACTATTAAAATACGTTGCTAGTACCATACCACTAACAAAGACAACCCAAGTATGTGAATTGCACTCCAAAGGCAAGAAGCTGCAGAGTGCGGCGATATCCATACAGTGTGTGGCGTCTCCTTTTTCAAGGCTGATATCCAAAAATATCCCAATATTTTCCTATGAGACACAAGGTGCCCAAATTGGTCCGGCTGAAAAACCAACCGCGCCTACAAGACTACAATATCACTACAAGACTTAACAATATCAGCCTTGAAAAGTTATCTGTGATCCGCCCTGAGCTCGCTTGTGGGGAGGGCGGGAATATAAATCCGAATAGACAAACAAACAAACATGAAAGACAGTACACCACCCATTTGACGATTTCTTCTGAACGACTGCATTCCTCATGGTATGTCTCACATTCAAACCGCCTCTTCTTATGGTGCTTATGTAGGGGATCCTTGAAAGTAGCATCAGCATCCAGGGCTTCCGTGAACTATTTGCAGTGATACCTGTCACTCCAGAACTGCTTTTCCTGTACAATGTGATGAACTCTACACATTTTTTCATGAGAGGCTGTCCAGAGTTGCTGGCAGCGCTCCCCCTACACTTACCATCCCAGATGAGGAAGATACTAGAAAGCCTCTGGAGAATTGGCAGGGAGGAACTCCTAGAGTATGGTCTGCCGTCACAGTGGAAAGCCCACAGCCAGCTGAAATCAGTAGAACCTATCTACAGTGAATGAGACAACCAGAGGAAGTTGATAACAGGGATGCAGCCAGGATTTCATGTTTGGTGGGGCCCACAACAGGATTTGTTGTTGGGGGTGGGGAGCTGGGGGCCACCCGGTTTGGCAGCCCAAGGCTCTCGGCACTGTAATTTATTTATTTATTTTATTTTATTCGATTTATATCCCGCCCTACCCCACCGAGGCGGGCTCAGGGCGGCTCACAACACAAAAAGCTAACAAAATCAATTTAAAATACATTAATAATACATTAATAATTATACAATAAAATACATAAAATACTTATAAAATACATAAAAACACGTAAAACTCACTTCGGTATGTACTATGCTACCTTCCTTAAATCAATTCTTCAATATTCCAGTATTGAATAATCTGATGTTCGAGATTTGAATGTTCAGGCATTTCGATAACAATTAATTATATGCCAACCGGAAGAGGGCTGTTTTGCAGGCCCTGCGGAACTGTTCAAGGTTCCGCAGGGCCCTCACCTCCTCCGGGAGCTGATTCCACCAACAGGGAGCTGCAATTGAGAAGGCCCTGTCTCTGGTCACTTTCAGACGGGCCTCCTTTGGCCCAGGGATTGTAAGAAGGTTTTGAGCGGCCTTGAATTCCACAAACTAACTCCCTTTGTCTGGGCAGTCACAGCAGCTCTGCTCTCCCACCCTTTTCTTATGTGCCCCTCTCTCAGAGAGACAGAAATCTCTTGACTCTCCCCCCCCCCCCACTTTGTTCTGCAAGGTGTGGTAGGGAAGGGGAGGGGAAAAGCAAAAAGACCAGCAGCAATGCTACTACTTGTTCGGAGTGGCAGCAAGTAAAGGGGATGGATTGGGGGCCCTCCAATGGAGGGGGCATATAGTTGGAAAGGGGAGTTGAAAGGATGGGCCTGGCCCCTCCCAGGCCCCACTGTAGCTACGGGCCTGGTGTTGAAGTTGTCTGCAGCAGGCACAGCCCCATCAAGTGCACCAGTGGTGGAAGCCTGGATGGGCCAGGAGCCACTGAGGGAGGGGCAGCAGAGGGTACAGAGCATGGCCAAGCCAGCAGCAGGGCTGTGGAACTCAGACCCAGTGAAATACCAGTCTCCTCCTGAGGACAGGAGACAATCCTTTGAAGGAGTTGCAGAGAGACCAGGTGGTGAGATCTTCCCCAGGCCTGCAGGGGCCAAGAGTGAAGCCTTTTAAAGAAACTGTGGCGAGCATCAGGGAGGATGCTAGATCCAGACCCCCACACCAAAGGCCTGTTGGAAGGGAAGCTCGCCACTCCCACAAGCACCACCCCCAAGATGGAGGGAGTAGGTGAGACTGGGGTTATTCCACCCCGGCTGACCCTTTAGAAAACACCGGTTCCATATGGTTACTTCAGCTGTATATACTGGGGCAACTGTTATTTTCCAAGTTCAAAAGAAAACCAGCAAATTTTCATGGGTATTTAAACAAACAACTAAAGAGATCATACATTACTCACAGAATAGTTTCGAAGCAGAATAAAAAGGCACAACTGTAACTGGAGATCTAAAATGAGATTGAGAGACAGAGGTTTGAGGCATGAGAAAACAAATTTTTGTAAAATGAAATTCACCAAATCTGGCTCTTAAAATGACAGATGTTGAAGAATGACGATGCCAATAATTATCTGCTGTAATAGAGAGAGCTCTCTGCTCATGACCTGAGTTCGATCTCGGAGGAAGCTGGGTTCAGGTAGCCGGCTCAAGGTTGACTCAATCTTCCATCCTTTCAAGGTCGGTAAAATGAGTACCCAGCTTGCTGGGGGGGAGGAAGTGTAGGTGACTGGGGGAAGGCGATGGCAAACCATTCCATAAAAAGTCTGCCATGAAAACGTCATGATGCGACATCACCCCAGAGACGAAAATGATTGATGCTTGCACAGGGGACTTTTTACATTTCTACCATTGTATCCGGTTAAGGGAGCTTTGACTCTCAAAACCTCATATTCCAAAATCTTGTTGGTCTGTAAGGTGCCACTAGACTCTAATCTAGCTGTTCTACATTATTCAACATGTATTAGTTCCTCAGCCTGCCCTGGAAAAGGAAGTGTTCTTCCCTTAGGAAGTAGGGTTGTCAATTCCTACTGAACCTATTCCTAAAGATGTAAAATTTCCAGAAATTTTGAAGTTTGGAAAAAAAAAAACATTTTTTTTCCGGGAAAAAATGGAAATTTTTGGAAAAATTGAAAAAAATGCTACATTAGCACTTCTTTTTTCTTTTCCAGATTAAAAGTCATTAACCTTTTTCGCACACAGCTTACCTCGCAGTCACAATCCTGTTCCCTCCACAGTCTGTCGGATTTCCCACCATCTGCGCCGGAGTTACAGGAAGTGCCGCGGCTTTTGCGTAGCAAACGTAAACTGAGTTTTAGTGGTTTACATTTGCTACGCAAAAGCTGCGGCACTTCCTGTAACTTCGGCGCAGATGGTGGGAAATCCAACCGGACGCTGTGGAGGGAACAGGATTGTGACTGCAAGGTGAGCTGTGTGCGAAAACGGTCATTCTGTTACTTTAGGAACATAAAATATGACTATGGACAATTTTACTTGGCATGACATTATCATAACTAGCATATTAAAAATGTAGTGTATCCAAACAATTATTACAAACAGAATTTACCTTTAGAATAATATTTATTTATAATCGTATCAAATGGAGCAACAATCTCCTGAACTGTGTGCTAGTTTATGTGGAACAGACAAAAAAACCTCCACAAACAATTTTTAAAAATCCGGAAGTAACAATTATTCATATTTCCTCTCCACAGTATTAAATAAAAATAAAAAACTCATTCTCATAAAAAGATTAGATTAGATTAGATTAGATAATTTTATTTATATCCCGCCCTCCCCGCCGGGGCAGGCTCAGGGCGGCTAACAGTAACAGTAACATTCCATTGTATAAAAACAAGGTTACATTCAACATTAAAATTCTAATAGATTTAAAATTAATTACAGTTATAAAAGTGCTAATGCTATTGCTATTTGTTCTTTATTATGATGGCGGTATCATTAGTACTTAATTTTCTACATCATCGAAAGCCAGTCGGAAGAGGAAAGTCTTGCAGGCCCTGCGGAATTGTTCAAGATCCCGCAGGGCCCGCATTTCCTCTGGAAGTTGGTTCCATAAGCTCGGGGCCACAGAGGAGAAGGCCCGATTGCGGGTGCATTGCAACTTCACCTCTCTTGGTCCGGGGATAGTCAGCAAGTTTTTTCCAGCTGACCTCAGTGCTCTCTGGGGTTCATATAGGGAGAGACGGTCCCTGAGGTAGACAGGTCCTCGACCATATAGGGCTTTAAAGGTAATGACCAGCACTTTGTAACGAACCCGGTATATAACTGGCAGCCAGTGCAGCTCGCGCAGCCCAGGCTGTATGTGCTCCCATTTAGGGAGCCCCAACAGTAGCCTGGCCGCTGCGTTCTGCACCAGCTGCAGCTTCCGGGTTCGGTACAGAGGCAGCCCCATGTAGAGGGCATTACAGTAATCCAGTCTCGAGGTGACCGTTGCGTGAAGTACCGTTGCCAGATCTTGGCGCTCTAGGAAGGGAGCCAACTGCCTTGCCCGCCTCAGGTGGAAGAAGGCTGACTTGGCAGTGGCTGCAATCTGGGCCTCCATTGATAATGAAGGCTCCAGTAAAACTCCCAGACTCCTAACCCGGTGCGCCGCTTTCAGCGGCGCCCCGTCGAAGACCGGAAGAGGTGTTTCCCCTTCCCGGGCGCCCCGACCCAGACAAAGGACTTCTGTCTTCGCTGGGTTCAATTTCAGCCCGCTCCTCCTCAACCACATTGCCATATCCTGCAGGGCCCGGTCTAGATTCTCAGGGACGCAGTCAGGCCGGCCGTCCATTAGCAGATAGAGTTGGGTGTCATCTGCATATTGATGGCACCCAAGTCCGTATCTCCTGGCAATCTGGGCAAGAGGGCGCATGTAGATATTGAATAATATTGGTGAGAGAACTGCCCCCTGAGGCACTCCACAGTCCAGTGTGCGCCTCCGGGACCGCTCGCCACCAATTGCCACCCTTTGTCCCCGATCCTCGAGGAAGGAGGAGAGCCATTGTAAGGCAGACCCCCTCACCCCTATATCGGCGAGGCGGCGGGTCAGTAGCCGATGGTCGACCGTGTCGAACGCGGCCGACAGGTCTAACAACATCAGCACCGCCACACCGCCCCGATCCAGATGCCGTTGGAGATCGTCTACCAGGGCGACCAGTACTGTCTCCGTCCCATAGCCCAGGCGAAAGCCGGACTGGCAAGGGTCTAGGATGGAAGCGTCATCTAGAAAGCTCTGCAACTGCGACGCCACTGCCCTCTCAATTATTTTACCTAAAAACGGTAAATTAGAGACCGGTCGGTAGTTTGCCAATTCGGCCGGATCTGCTGTAGTTTTTTTCAGGAGGGGTCGGACCAAAGCCTCTTTCAGGGATGATGGAAAACGCCCCTCTGAGAGGGATCTATTTAGTGTATAGAAGGGAGTGTAGAACTAAATTTCAATGAATGGGCACAATCTAGAACTTGCTTGTCTTCAGTGCACAGAAATTAGAATAATCTGATACCATACATATTTTTAGTAATGAGTTGGAAAATATTTGAACACCGTGTCTTAAAATATTTTATTCATCATGTTAAAATAAAACATTCCATAATCATTTTTTTTTCTTTTCCAATTTTTCAGGGGAAAAAAACCTGTTTTTTTTTCTCGATTTTTTCCAGGTTTTTTCTGGGCCTTTACATCTCTATCTATTCCTATGCTCCCCCCCCCCAGCTTAATGTAACCTTGGAAATTCATGGCGTATGACATTTAATTCTTCAAATGAACTGCTTTCTGTAGCCTCCTGGAGACTGATACTGCTTCCTGGAGGTTCCAGACCCATCCTAGAAGGTTGGCAACCCTACCGTTAAGGGTGGAGCTAGTTTTTCAAAAAGCTATGAAGGAGAAGATAGAGGGAAGAAGAATGTGCAAAATGTATTCCCCGTATCTTGAGATCTCACCTTAAACTCATTTCCGAAACTTATATATTTCTTTACTGCAGACGTAACATAGAACAGATTGCTCTGACTTGGCTAGCCCAATTTCCTCAGATATCAGAAGCTAAGGAAGGTGAGCCCTTGTTAGTATTTGGATGGGTGGCTACCAAGGAAGTGAAGGGTCATGGTGCAGAGGAAGGAATGGTAAACAATGGCAAACCACCTCTGAATGTTTCTTGCCTTGAAACTCCTGTAGAGGAGAGGTGTTACCTGGGGTCTTGAATTGTATGAGCTATGGTAGTGTAAATTCTACAATTGGGTCCTTGTTAAGCAAAAATTTAGATGTAAGAGGAAAATCTTTTCCTGAAGAATACCAGTCTAAGGAAGTGCTTTCTTCCTGAAACATATGTCTATCTGGAAGTCACATAGTACCTGTATTGCACTTAATCCGTTTGGATATGTTGATTATCTCTTTAAAACTGAATTGAATATTGCACTTATCCCTTTTGGAAGCATTATTGCTCTTTCTTCTGGAGAAATAGGATTACTACCATTCAGAAGTCCTTTACTCTAAGATTTCCTATTCATGAACTGTGTGGGACTTCTGGGATAATATATTTAGTGTATTTCTGTCTTTCATCTTAGTATGCATATTTGAACATTATTGATATTATAAAGCAATTTACAGTTATGTTGTGTAGCATTTTAGAACACAGACCTTGGTTATTAGGCTTTTTTGTGTGTGTGTGTTCTACCATTTGATACTTGAAACTCCTGCAGACAATGGCAATCTATCTCTGAACATCTGTCTTAAAAAAACCCACTCCCACACCATAAGTCAGAAAACAGAACAAATGCATCCAATGGTTCATGAACCACAAAGAATAGTGCTAGATTTACATGTTTTTCTAGCGATGCATTCTCATGGTAGAACCATTTGTGTGGGAACAAAAAAAAACCCCACACAAATGAAAGATCTGAAGAACTTGAAATTGAGGACTTTCTCGGATATGATAGCTTCCTGCTCATATGAACATATGAAGCTGCCTTATACTGAATCAGACCTTTGGTCCATCAAAGTCAGTATTGTCTTCTCAGACTGGCAGCGGCTCTCCAGGGTCTAAAGCTGAGGTTTTTCACACCTATTTGCCTCGACCCCTTTTTTGGAGATGCCAGGGATTGAACCTGGGACCTTCTGCTTCCCAAGCAGATGCTCTACCACTGAGCCACCGCCCCTCCCCAAAAGTCAGAGTACATATAGTCAGAGTACAAATTAATATGTGGGTGGCAGCGTGGGTCAGATACTCCAGCTTTGGCGTCTACACATTCAAGGTACCTACATCTATAGATCCAATGCACCCAGATTCCCTATATTCAGAGAGCAATCTTAAGCAAAAGTAAATATTATTTTATTCTGCAGAACTAGCTCCAGTATTCTAAGAAGTGAAGATGCAAGCCCTACCATGTAAAAACTGAAGGTATAGATCAGGGGTGTCGTTTGTTATGAGGGCCAGATCTGACATGAATGAGACCTTGTTGGGATGGGCCATGTCAGGTTGAGCCGAACCAGGCCAGGCCATGTGTGCACCTGTTTAAGATTAGGTAGCAGAGATATAAATTTTATAAAGAACACAGACAAACACAAATATATTTTTTAAAAAACTTAAAACATGCTTAAAATGTTAGCACTCATTGGGTTTAAAGATGCTTTCTTTGTATTTCTCCCATGGGATCCAGGGAACTGGGCAAAGGAAGCTCTGGCTCTTTCCTTCCTTCCCCAGGGGACAGGAAGGGGGGGAGGAGCCTTAGCCAATAAAAGGAAGAGGGGTTTGGCTCAGTAGCTCTCTGTGCGAGAGAGAGCCTGGCAAGGCAAACTATTTCCCCTTCTTCCCCAAGGGAGGAGCCTTAGCCAATGGAGAAAACAGAGGTTTTGCTCTGTAGCTCCTGTGCGATTGAGCAAGCCTTGCAAAGCAAGCTATGATGCAGAAGGACGCTTCCACGTGGTAATACCTGGTGTAGTATCGGGGGAGCTGATGGTTCTGTGAGGAGGAAATAGATCGACTAGAGGACAACCTAGGCGTTGTCATAAAAGCTGAAACACCCTTGGATTCAGAGCCCTTTCCCCCTCTGCAATGGTCTCGCGACTCAGCCAGTCTGCTTGAACATTCTCCAAGCCCTTGATGTGTTCTACCCGAAACTCCTCTCTTCCACCGGCCAAAGGAGGGAAAGAAGGAGATAGGAAAGGAAACAAAGACCTTTTTTTTTTTTGTAGAAGGAAATTTAGGAAATAGGAAATAGAAGGAAAATGAAGAAGTAGAAGGGAATAAAGACCCTCAGCCTAGCTGTCTAGCTGCTCTCCATGTAGAGGCAGGAACTAAACTGAAGGGGCGGGTTGTCCCAAAGGCGCCTAAAGGAAGGAGAAAAAAGTTTTCCTGCCTCCTTGAAGGAGCATGGGAACAACCCATTCAGATGTCCTCTGCCTCTGAGGGAGAAAGACATTAGTTTGTCTGAAGTATAGGAGACAGAATTCCCACTGCTAAATAGCAGAACTTTGTAAAAATCACCAACACCTAGGGGTGGATCCAGCCAGCCTTTGCACTCAATTCCCCTCCATACTATAGGCCAGGGGTGGCCAACAGTAGTTCTCCAGATGCTTTTTGCCTACAACTCCCATCAGCCCCAGCCAGCATGGTCAATGGCTGGGGCTGATGGGAGTTGTAGGCAAAAAACATCTGGAGAGCTACCATTGGTTACCCCTGCTATAGGCCCCATCCCACATGGCTTTTGAACATGCAGGCACTATGATTTCCAGCGAGACCCATCCTTCGTTTTCCACCAGTGGAAAAACTGGTTCGATCCAGTCCTTAATGTGTTTACCACACACCATTCAAAGACTGGCAGGAAACAGTGACCCACTGCAGGTAGCTGACAAGCAGCATTTTTTCTTTTCTTTTCTTTTAGCTCAGTGAACTATGCCTCATGACTTTACTATAATTTGTTTACCAGAATGCCTTTTTCATGACTAGCTCTTGGGGCATCAAGATAAGAGCAGCATATATATAGGCAATGTGAAAACATCCCTTTTCAAATATATTAGCGTTGGCTTGCTAACCATTTGCGGAAATTTGTAGCAGCCATTTGCTGTTCACACTGTATACCATCTACTGAAGAAATCTACCAGTAAGGTTATGTTATCAACGAGGGGAAAAATTAAAAGATGGGTTTGAAAACAGCACCTTGCAGCACTAGGCCCTTTAAAGAACTTCCTTTTATGTTTGGGCTAATTCTTTTGCATTCAATTTCCCCACCCTCCCCCACCAAAAATGCCAAAAAAAAGCTTATTCCACAGCAGAGGGCCACCTCCACAGCAAAAGAAAAACACATAGGGAAGAAAGGTATCGGATCCAAGCCGTAAGATTTTACAACCGTGCAATCAGATGGACTCTTAATCAGGGCTTTTTTGTAGAAAAAGCCCAGCAGGAATTCATTTGCAAATTAGGCCACACTCCTGACACCACCACTGTTTTACACAAGGCTTTTTTTGTAGAAAAAGTCCAGCAGGAACTCATTTGCATATTAGGCCACATTCCCTGACACCTAGCCAGCCAGAACTGTGTTCCTGCTCAAAAAAGCCCTGGTCTTGTCTTAACCATACTTTATGACTACATGCACTACCTCTCACAACCTGTTGGAATACAAGCTATGCACATTCCAGCCATTATATAGTTAACTGTTTGTTTACCTGATAGAGGAAGTGATGTATTGTGACCTAAACTCAATTGTGGGATGGTTCTTACTTTGCCCACGAAAGTTGTGAACACAACATTGGTCAGAGAGGATGTTAGGTGTGAAATGCTTTGATCTTGTATGCAAGGTTTATTGCTCTTCTTCCTGGCGAAATGCTTTTTGGGGAGAAGAACAGTGAAGACAAAGAACGTAGCCATGTAGATAAGACGTAGATAGACTAGCTGGTAAGCTAGATGTTTTTCTGTTTTATCCCAAGTACCCTATCCTGATGTTTTCTAGTAAACTTTAATTCTTTTGCTAAGCTTAAGCCTCGACTCCCAATTACTGCCACTCCAAACCTCTGAATTTAACATGTATTTCCTAACATTTTGGTAGCAGATGATAAAAAGATTCCAACACAACCAAACTGTGTTAGTGCTACCAGCGAGGCTCCAAAAAGGGACTTGGCACATTGTGCTGGTGGGAATCAAAAGTGCAATACTTCCTTTCGAATCTGGAACTCTGATTAGTAGAAAGAATTGGAAGTGGAAATGTTTATAAAGTCAAATTACAATGCAACTAAAAACTAGCTGGAAGTTCAGCAAAAAGCAAATACAGCCAGATGTTGAAGAATATAGAAAAATGCAGGAATCTCCTCTTTGTACACTGGATCCTACTTGGATTCGGGAAGGGGGGGAACTATTTAAAGGAAAAAGGTAGCAAGACTGAAAATAGGATGTGACAGCATCAAGAGAACCCAGGCTGCAAGACCAAAAAAAGAATACCTTTTGTTGTTGCTGTTCATGATTTATGGCAGTGTATATGTGGGATAGAAGAGCCCCATGGCACAGAGTAGTAAAGCTACAGTACTGCAGTCCGAACTCTGCTCACAACCTGAGTTTGATCCTGGCAGAAGCTGGGTTCAGGTAGCCAGTTCAAGGTTAACTCAGCCTTCCATCCTTCCGAGGTTGGTAAAATGAGTACCCAGCTTGCTGGTGGGAAAGTGTAGATGACTGGGGAAGGCAATGGCAAACCACCCCGTAAAAAGTCTGCTGTGAAAACGTCGTGATGCAACATCACCCCAGAGGCTAAAACGACTGGTGCTTGCACCGTTACCTTTTTATGTGGGATGGGGTTGTGGGAGTGAGGCATTTACAGGTTTGTACCAGGTCAGAGGGACAATGTTTGGACCCAACCAGTCACCTAATTTTCAAAAACAGAAATGCCCCAACTCCGCAATCCTGGCTTTCATGACCAGCCTAATCTCAGATACGTTGGGAGTAATCTGCACATTTATCAAACTTTCAGCTGCATCCTAGAAGTAAATCTCGCTTCCTGGCCAAGTTAACATGCCTAAGTGCACAGCCTTAATATAAAACCAAATAACACAGTGTAAACCTCCAAATTCTGGAGTTTTTAAAATCTCTTTTATGGATATGCTTTCAAAGGTCATCGTATATGGCTTTTGAAAGTGATATGAGTGTCCTCGGGTGGTTTTTGTGTTGTTTTTAACCAAAAGGGCAGGCTATAAATACTGAAAATTAAATGTTGATCCCAAAACCATACAGTGCATATTCTGGTTGTACACACACAATAAACACGCATTTTGAATCCAGTGGCACCTTACAGACCAACAAAATCTAATACTGGGTATAAGCTTTTTGTGTGCATGCACACTTCTTCAGATTCATTAAAACAGACTTCCTCAAGCCTTACTTAGAGGGAAGGTTAGTTACCAGGAAGGGCTAGTTAGAGTCTAGATGAATAAGTAATTGAGTGATAGGTATAGCTAAAATTGAATTAAACCAGTTGATAAGCAGCAAATTACTATACAAATAAAAGAGTTAACAAACAGAAGTGAAAATTGAGTCCAGTATTTGTATGCTAATTTGGTGTCACTCAGCTCAACCTTTGTTCAATAAACACATATACATGCTTGCCAGGGGGGTTGTTGGAAAAACCAAGCACAAATTCATTTGCATATTAGGCCACACCCCCTGACATCTCTATTGTTCCCCATAGGTTTTTTTTAGAAAAAGCCCAGCAGGAACTTATTTGCATATTAGGCCCCACCCCCCTGACACTAAGCCAGCAGGAACGGCATTCCTATACATTCCTGCTCAAAAAAAGCATTCCTGCATACTTGTATTATTTACATCTAGCACTTTAATATATTGTTGTATTTTTATATATGTTTGTGTGTGTGTATAAAATCAATATATCTAATTCGCAACATTGCCAAATCCACAGATTCAAGCCAAGAACAGAGAAGACTTTCCCTACAAATCTGACAAAGTTCCAGGATTGCAGAAAAATCTGTAATCTAAAAAGAAAGAAAAGACAGTAGGGGTTAGCCCCTAAAAAATAATAGAAACAGTGTCTATACCTTTCAGATACAAATTCCCAAATCACTGTTGTGGGAGTTGCTAGGCAACCATAACAGTCCTATCTGCCTTCAAGCCTAGGTTTCTGTCAGTAAAAGACAGAGGAGGAAGGGGCAGAACCTTTTCAAGGGATACCTGGACTTAGTCCTCCTCTGCTCTCTTCTCTTCTCTCCCACTGTGGAGGGAGGAGTCATCAGGGCCTGGCCTGGCAGAAATCACTACATGACTCACTATTGCATAACTTGCATGACTCAGCCAGGCCCAATGGTGATCTCCTGGTGACTGTTACTACTATTTGAATTTATCAGTTCCAGGTGCAAATCTCCATTCAGTTATGAATGACTGACTCTGGGCCGGTCACTCACTCTCAGCATAACCTACTTCACAGGCTTGTTGTAAGGTTTAAACGGAAGAGAGGAGAAGACAAGTTACTTCCACTCAAGAAAAGGGCAGGATATAAATTAATTCAGCTAATAATAAATACAGCAGAAGGTTGGGGGCAGAGAAGGTTGGTGGTTGGAAGGGGAGAAGGCAACTGGGAAAGCAGGGAGGCAGGGCTGGATTAAACCCTGTGGAGGCCCCTAGGCAGTCAAAATCTTGGGGGGCCTCATCGCAAATCATCTCAGAGTTGCAGCGGCTGGCTGCCCCGTTGCCTGCGGCAGCCTGAAAGTACCTTCTCAAAAGCCCCTCTGACAAAGCTGCAGGGGAGAGGCAAACTTGCTGATTACACCAGCATCAGACGCACCAGGCAAGCTGGGCAAAGAACGGCTCAGTTGCTGGCTGTGTATGGGGGAAAACTGGGGGGAGAAACCGTCCTGGGGCCCCTAAAGGCATGGGGGCCCCTAGGCCAGTTCCTACTTGGCCTAATTGTTAATCTGAGAATTTTGGGCTGTCAGTGGGGAAATAGTGTGGGAAGGGGGGAAATGAAGCGTCCCCACAAGTCCTCAACGCAGCCATATCTATGGACACATCAACCTAGAGATTGACGCCATGAACAGAATATAAGAGAAGCCATATCGGATCAGGCCAATGGTCCATCCAGTCCAACACTGTGTCACACAGTGGCCAAAACCCAGATCTTTCTGCAACTGAGAGAAAGGGTTTGTAAATAATTCTGAAATTAAAAACCATGGGGGGGATTAATCCCCTAAAACCCAAATAATAGACAACCACAACAGTACTGCTAGCCTTCAAGCACTTGGGGGGGGGGGGTGTCATCAGCAAAAGGGGGAGGAGAGAGAGCAGAAGGGCCCTTCCGTGGGCTGCTCAGCCTTTAAGGGACAATTCATAAGGGCCAAGGCCAGCAACAACCATGAGGAGAATTATGTAAACAGCTTTGGGTTGACTTAAAATCAATATATATCAATTTCGCCAAAGATGGGCAACAGATTTTTTTTAAATTATGGGTGGGAAGGAAAGAAAGAAGCAGAGGCAAGAAAGGGAAGGTGAAGACAGAGCAGATAGAGGTAGGCTGGCTGGTGGGAGGAAGGAGAGAGGGAAGCCAGTAAAGACTGTGGGGGGCTGCCAGGAAAGGGAAAGAGGAAAACGTGGGGCAAGGTTAAATGAGATGCCTCACTAGTGCGTGCGCGTTATTGTTTTGGCTTCGCCCAACCCCACAGAAACGGTGCTCTTTTTTGTTTAATCCATCCAGTTTGGCACATTTCTCTGGCAGGGAGCCTACTAGGGTTGCCAATCCCCAGGTGGGGGCAGGGGATCCCCCGGTTTGGAGGCTCTCCCCCCCCCCCCCGCTTCAGGGTCATCAGAAAGTGGGGGAAGGGTAGGGAAATATCTGCTGGGAACTTTATTATTCCCTATGGAGATGTATTCCCATAGGAAATAATGGAGAATGGATCTGTGGGTATCTGGGGCTGTTTTTTTGAGGTAGAGGCCCCAAATTTGCAGCGTAGCATCTGGTGCTTCTCCCCAAAACACCCTCCAAGTTTCAAAAAGCTTGGACCCGGGGATCCAATTCTATGTGCCCCAAAAGAAGGCACCCCTATCCTTCATTATTCCCTATGGAAGGAAGGCATTTAAAAAAAAAAGCGTTCAGTCTCTTGAAATGCGATGGCCGGAACTCCCTTTGGAGTTCAATTTGGGACCCTGGAACAAGAGCCGCTGCCTGTCTGAGTAGGCAATACTGACTTCGATGGACCCAGGAGGGTCTGATTCAGTAGGAGGCACGTCCAATGATGCTTGTCACACCCTTGCTCCCGGCTCCGCCCCCAAAGCCTCCTGGCTCCACCCCCCCCCAAAGCCCCCAACTATTTCTTGAATTGGACTCGGCAACCCCCTAGAGCCTCCAGGGCCCTTCCCCACTGTCGCCGCACAACCACCTCCCTGCGCGGGGAACGCCCACGGGCCCAAAGCCACCCAGCCAACGTGCTGGAAAGTTTCCGAGCCTGCAAGTGCAAAAGAGTTCGGTGGGGGGAAGGAAGGAAGGAAGGAAGGAAGGAAGGAAGGAAGGAAGGAAGGAAGGAAGGAAGGAAGGAAGGAAGGAAGGAAGGAAGGAAGGAAGGAAGGAAGGAAGGAAGGAAGGAGAGCGAAAGCCTACCGAAGGGAGCCGCCCGCGATCCCATCCTGCCGCCGCTTGCCAGGCTTCCTCTCCTTCTTGGCGGCAACGCCGAGCGCCCGGGGCGGGGAAGCCCTGCAGGGGTGGGGCCGGCGAGGGGGAGGGCGGGAGCGCGGCGGCGCCTGCCCCAAAGCCATTGTTTCCTTCCCCGGCGGCAGCGTCAATGGAAATGCATCTCCCCCCCCCCCCCCCTTTCGGCTGCTGCCCGGCTATTTATACAGCTCGGCTCTGCCGTCACGGAGAGCGGCTCGGCTGACGGGGGAGCTGACGCTCTTGGCTGCCATGGGCGCTCTGTGCAGCAGGAGGAAGGCGGAGAGGCACGCCGCGGCTTCTGCACCGGGCTTTGCCCTTTGCAAGGGGCTGGGCCGGGAGGGGGAGGGGAGCCGCGCTGGCTGGGGGAGCCCAGCATCAGGTAAGGGGGGTGTGTGAGATGCATGGGGAATCCGTCCACAAACCTGCCTTTTAGCCTCACTTCCCCCCTGTGTGTGTGTGTGTGTGTGAGATGCATGGGGAATCCGTCCACAAACTTGCCTTTTAGCCTCACTTCCCCCCTGTGTGTGTGTGTGTGTGTGTGTGAGATGCATGGGGAATCCGTCCACAAACTTGCCTTTTAGCCTCACTTCCCCCCTGTGTGTGTGTGTGTGTGTGTGTGAGATGCATGGGGAATCCGTCCACAAACTTGCCTTTTAGCCTCACTTCCCCCCTGTGTGTGTGTGTGTGTGTGTGAGATGCATGGGGAATCCGTCCACAAACTTGCCTTTTAGCCTCACTTCCCCCCCTCCCCACACACACACACACACTTCTAACAGCATCCTGTTTCTTAGGGGGGAGGTGGGGCTTCTCTCCTTTGTCCCCCCCCCCCCCCGATGAACCTTGTGGCTCGAGGAAGCCTTGTGGGGCGGGGGAGGAGCTTTTGACGCCACCGAGGGAAGCTCTTTTCGGATGTGAACCTGCGAAGCTGCCTTCTACTGAATCAGACCCTCGGAACGTCAAAGTCAGTATTGTGTACTCAGACTGGCAGCTGCTCTCCAGGGTCTCCAGCTGAGGTTTTTGGCACCTATTTGCCTGGACCCTTTTTTGGAGATGCCAGGGATTGAACCTGGGACCTTCTGCTTCCCAAGCAGATGCTCTACCACTGAGCCACTGTCCCTCCCCAAAATCAGTATTGTCTACTCGGACTGGCAGCAGCTCTCCAGGGTCTCAAGCTGAGTTTTTTCACACCTGTTTGCATGGACCCTTTTTTGGAGATGCCAGGGATTGAACCTGGGACCTTCTGCTTCCCAAGCAGATGCTCTACCACTGAGCCACCGTCCCTCCCCATGTGCAGCCTTTTCTTATTGCAGTGCATATTTCCCGTGTGCCTTTCTCTCTGTCCAGCAGGCTTTCCGGATGGGTGCATTCAGACATGCCTTTGCTCCCAGAAATCTTCCTCCCCAACGTCCTCATTTCAATAAACCATGTCGCCTTTCCTCTTTTAAAAGAATGCTTCTCGGTTTCTGCCTGAGAGGTCGCATGCAAGTTTGGTTTTGAACGAATCAATCGACGACGGCTATTTCCCCCCCCCCCCATCCACCCTCTCTGTTTAGTGCAATCTTGACAATAGTTTTCTGCACAGCTGGATTTCCACTGGGTGCAGATGTTGCTAATGGCAGCTTAAGCACGGATGGGCAGATAACATATGGAATGCAACATGTTGCCATATGGCCCGTTTAGCCTTTCACCTCCAAGAATATCAATCAGATATATTCTGGGAGGAAATTTAATGACTCTGAACAAGAAGATGAATGGCTTGGTACAATTTATATTCCTTGACCTGAGACTTTATAAGACTGTCGGTGGATTTTGCTGCCTATCTTGTAACAAGCATGTGAACTAAAACAAAAAAAAGTAGAAAGGCTGCAAATTGTGTAAACATTCTATTTATCAGCTGAGATTCTTGGAACTGTTAAATGTGACACATGGCCTACTCCCCCATGATCTAACCAGACAGCGCAAAGAATAATTACATTTTAAATCAAATGCTTTATTTAAAATATTGACATCCCATTTTTCGTTATCTCTCTTTCTACGGTTTTCTGTGTTTTCTTGAAATGGACAGGAGGAGAAAGTAGAGAGCAGAAGCAAAATTTAGGGAATTGAATGGAGAACATTACTGTTGATAGTTCTGTTGTACTATGTTTTGAGTTCTTTCTTTTAAAATACATTTAAATTTAGCAAAATGATCCTCTAATCTTACATATATAAGGAATTGTTAACTATTTTTCTAGAGTGAAAAAGGTATATTGGGGCCTTTGCTGTGCATTCCTATGCAGATTTCTGCCCATTGAAATGAATGGGCTTATACTGGCATCACTCTAAATAGGATTGCATTATGCATTTTCCAGATCCCTTCACTGCCATGTAAAATATTTGGAGCCTGATCCATAATAGATAGGCATTGGAGATAGGCATTGGAGCACATTCCCTGGAACTTTTAACATCTCTGGTTTTTTTCCTTGTCTGCCACAGTTGCTTTGCCTTGAAGTACAGTGCGAAGAAAGTGTTCTTCAGTTGCAAAAGGAAGGTTGTGCAGAGATCACTGTTCCATGGGGAGCATTTTTCATAGCCATGCATTATCAAGTCCTGAGTCTGTAAGCATGCTGTTTTTGAATGCTATCATTTCTGAAGCTGATATTCTGTGTCTAAAACAGCAAGAGAGCAATATTTTTTTCCCAAAAAGTAGAGTGTATTTGCAGTTTTTAATACAGTATATTTCATTTTGAAAAGATGTGTATTTCCTGCCTCAGAACATGTAAGTCTAGTTGTTTTCTATATGCTATGCAATCTTGTGAAAGAATAAATCTGTTTGTTAATGTCAGCATTTGTGCACCTGCACAGGATATTATGTTTTGCCAAACAATATATCCATACTCAATATAACACATGGCATTCAATTAATATTCCAAATAGTTGAAAAAAAATTAGATGCTGAGCTCTAGTGGTAATGGGACATAGTTTCCTGTTTATCTTGGTAATAATAAGAGAACCCACTATCTGACTTCAGTAGGAACATGGGGGAAGCTAAGCTTTATTTCTTCCAAGTACACTGTTAAGAGTACATGGCAGCCATGCTGTAAATGAGACATGGTCATAGGTCATTCAAAGTCTTGACTGCACTGGTGCAATGAATTTTGGGAAGAATGTCTCCACACTCACAGATTATAAAAATGACCATGGTAATGTCTGGCTGAGGTTCATATATCAATATAGATTGAGCTTTAAAGAGCACACACACACACACTGATATCTACATCCTTAGGGATTGTTCCCCTGTCTGCTCAGAGGCCAAATTATACTTTAAGAGGCAACTGTATTGTAAAGTCTGCTTGGAAAGAGGCGCTTGGTCCCTATCCTTTGTATGTTTCTTTTGTAAGGAAGAAGGGGTCATCAGACCAATATTGCATGTGGTTGCAATGTAAGATACAGTTTGGCAAAGTAAATGGACAGGATATATGATGTCGCTTTCACAAGAGGTTAAATATCTTGTAAATTTAGAAACCATTTGGATAGAACCCTGCAATTGCATTAAAATCAAGAATACCTTCTAAAGAGCTATAATGTGATTCTTTCTGCTTAGGAATACATGTTATGTATACAAGCAGTGCAATCTTGTCTTCAGAGCCTTGCTTTACATTCGTTGCCATATACTGTTCATTGTACAGTTCTGACATGGGTAAGTAAGTCTCTTCACTAATGAGAAGTTTTTTCTTTAAATATGGAAAAGATTGGAATCTATTAAGTCCTTGACTGCAGAAACCAGCCACTTAAAGACAGAGAAAACTATTCTTGGTTGGAGACATCCTAATGAGCTACGGAAGTAGGAACTATTAGTGAAACACCAGAATGAGTAGACATATATTTTGATAAGGACTTTCTAAAACTGAGTTTCCAGTAGCCTGGGAAAGCTCATCGTTCATGTTTGGTTTTTTTTTTAAAAAAAATCTGCTAAACTATCACAGAAATGCTGACACAATTGCATATGCCTTTCATCATGAAAGGAATTGGCACAACCAAAAATGTTTTCAACTCTGTGTGTTATAGATTCCAAATGCCAAAGTTGACCTGTGATGCTGGCTCTGAGTTCATTGTAACCACAGTTGCTCTCTTTCTGATATATTTAATATTGCCACATTTCTTATTTTCATTTTTATATAGTATTTTAATAAGTGATTGCATCTTTAAAGATATTAATGTTGCAGTGCAGGATTCCTCCCCCAACAAAATAGAATATATTTGCATATCGTTTTTACTTCTAAAGGTAAGCCATTCCAAAACAGCATTCCATTCATGACCTGTCAGGTTATAAGAGTCTCTTTTCCACATAGGATTCTTGGCTTGTCCTTTCAAAAAAATTATAATTTTGCCAGATCGAGATATAAAATGTGAAACTGCCCTTTGTAGTTAATATTTTGAACAGATGGTTGACATTCTTAATTGTGTACTGTGTTCAAGTATTTAGATACCAAATTTCGCTACATTTATAAAATTGTTTGCATTTATTTAATGTAGGCTTCTTTTTGAAGCATGCAACCATGGATGTTTGTTCTCCCTCTTTTTTTTTCACATCATTACTCTGATCCTGCTTGATTAGCTCCCTCCCCAGTCATGATTGGTAATTAAAATAGGCATTAAAATTAGTCACTTAGCAATTTTGCTGTTCAATTGGCAATTAAATTACTTAATTGCAATTAAAGTCCTAATTTTAATTGGCAAAATGATAGATGTAGATTTAAGATAATATGTATAAATACTTTAATAAGTGTCTATATAAGGATTACTTAATTACTCAACTTTAAGTTTATGTTAACTTCAGAACTTTAAAATGAGCAAAAAAAATATATTACATGTATTCTAAAGATATGATAATTAAGGAACTATGGGGACCCCTGCTATAAGGTACTTCTGTAATGTACAAAGATCAGATAGGATAACCAGCATGACAATTACCAGGGCATAGGCAGTCCAGGTAAATCCCATTAAAATCAATATGTTTACTTGTGAGTAAATGTGTATAAAACTGTAGGTTCAAAATATAACCCAGAAAACTTCACTGGAAAGAGAAGCTGAATTGAGACATACTGATTTCTTCTTTCCCAGATAAGCTTAAAATCTCTCAACAAATTGATGTTTTATGGACTTTCTCCTTTTGCTCAGTTGTTTTAACTTCTGGTGTGTTACTAAGACTTAAGCATCATTGAAGATTGAAATTCTGCAAACTCACCTTGTCCTTAAGCAACTTGATACAAAAGAGGATCCCGTGACTTTTCATAGATGAGTAGGATTTGGGGCAGATATAATATGCAATAAAGGCATTTAAAAAGAAGTTATTGAAATGCCTTTTTTCTATAGAAGTACTAAAGGTTCAGGAGCTCTCTTGCATTTTCATCTGTTCCTGCACCATCTTCTTGAAGTCTTGCATTAGGATGACTCTAACCAATCAAGCTTGGACGAAATTATAAGAGCATAAACCTTAGTATAGGTTACATGTAGATTTGCCAGCAACAGGAAGCTCTAGGATCTGTTTCTTTCAAAATCGGGGGGGGGGGGGGGGTGTTTCTTTGCAGAGTGTGATATACCCTCTAGATCTTGCAGGCTTTATTGCTGGGTGTCATCTTGTTGCTTGTCTCTTCATGCAACTTTGCTTCATTTGAATCCCACTTTTTCATGATTTATTTGGCAATTTAACTTGAGGCTCTATATTGTCATCTAATTTAGGTAAGCTTGTCCATGTTGACTTTTGCCCGTAGAAAATGTTGACAGCCCAAGTTTCTAAATTAGGCGTTCAGTTTTTAAACCTCTTTCCATTAAGATTTAACGTTAAACTGAAATGTACTGTTTGTTCATATTGGATTATGTAAAATAAAAGTTGCATTTAACAATTACACATGGAAAATTGAATCTTCTGTATTGATGCACTTATACTAAGGACAGGGATCATCTTTAGTCTGCGTAGTAAGTAGTCACATTATACTCACTTTCCCATATCCTTAATTCTGACTGTTTTCTCCATGTCCTAGAAATAAGACGGTACAAATATTTCATTCCAGTGAAATCTGTTGTCGCATGTGTTTCCATGCAGCAATCAATAAAGAAACTAACTTGTTTTGGATTGGAACAACAGGCAGGAACTCGGACCAAATAGCGTAGTGTAAAGCTATAAAGTTACATTAAACTACCATTTTTAATTTGCAAAATGCTTTACGCTCTTCAGTCAAATCCACCTTTGTAACATCTGTAGAATGGGGTGAGGGTAATGGTATTTTTACAGGATAGATGCTACATTGCTCCCAATCTGGTCAGTGTTCAGTAAAACAGCCTAGAATCTCAAAGAAGCCAGCTTGTGCTTCCTGGAGAAAAAGAAAGGTGTATGTTCTAGTGAAATCAGAAATAAATTGGGGCAAATTCAGTAACAAAGTCAGGATTTTGTTTCCCTTTTGCTAATCTTGCATTTATAAATGTAACACTCAAACATGTTAGAGAAATGCATGCTAGATTGTCAGTTGCCAGCACTTTAAAATATTTACTTTTATTAAAAGAAAAACAGCGGGATTTTGATTTGCCCATAATTGTTTGATGAAGAGACAGGAACCATTTTACATTTGTCAAAAAGCTCTCGAGATAGTAAGACAGTGCACTCCTAAGCATGACTATGAAGTTTCGTAACCTAAGAGCAGTTTCTTGGGAGTAAGGTCCATTGAATAAAATTGTGTCTACTGTTTTCTGGGGCTTCCTTCCAGAAAAATATTCTTAGGATAGCAGTGTAAACTGCCCTACCAGTTCATTGCTTCAAAAGAAAGACTTTAGCTCTGGTCCAAGGAACCATTTCCAACAGCCTAGGCATGCAAACACTTAGGAATGGATATATCAACGATGAAGCTACCACAGAGTCCTGAAATATAACTTTGCAGAGAATGCTTTGTTGGCATTGCAAACACGCATAGCTGCATCAGCATCTTAAGAAGGGCATTCTGTACTCATGCTGATGTATTTATTTTAAAATATATTAATTGCCTTTCTCCTGATACTCAAGGCAATGTCAAACAATTATTTTTTTTTTAAAAAAAACCCTCTAAAACAGTAACTTGTACTGGCAACAGTGGCATGGGTTAATAATTATCTCAAATATTTCAGAATGCTTATATAGACAACAAGGTCTCACAAGGTACCATTTATCAGTTGTGGTCACAAGGAACTGGCCTTGCAACTTCCCTTTCCACTTGAACTGTGGCTAATTGAGACTAGTGGCTAATATATGAGCGGCTCGAATATGTTTACTGAGATGTGATAGTTATGAAGCATAAATCTCAGCCGTCTTCACCCAACTAGTGCAGCGGATGTACCTTAAGCAGTGCCACCCTAAGCAGATTTATGCCTTGCTGAACCCGTTGGCTTCGATGAACTTAGAAGAGTGCAAGTCTGTTCGGAATTACACTTTTAAACATTATTTGTAGAAAACAGTCGGAGCGTTACCGAACAGGGCGGTAGACGCCTCCACCAGCTCGGATTTGATCAGGCCATCCACACGCGCTCTCTCCTATTGACTGTAAAGCCGAGCCCCCTACCGCCTGGATCTCAGCAATGCAATGACTAATGGTTTGAAAGGTGGCCAACTTCACTTGTGCTTCGAGGGAAAAAGCTACGGGTTTGGGGGCTGAACACCCGCCCTCCGTTTCCGTTCTCTGTGATGCCAGCTGTCGTCACGCCGTCACTGAAAACTTTTCCTTCGGGGAATAAGGAGATGGGCTTGCTGGACAGGTCAGGCAAGGAATTCTAAACACAGGTTTTCGTTTTTTAAGGGAGGAGTGGCCGAAGATCTAAAGAAAAGCTCCATAGAATCGCTGGATCTTTTTAAAAATGCAACCTTTACATCATTGGAACTGGCGCAGTATTGTGAAATACCCAACTTGGTGTTTTTTAGTTTTAAAAAAAACAACAACTCCGGGCATAAAATCGACTCTGGGGGAAATCAGGCGGGCGTGTCGGGAGTCTTTCCAGAGCCCTTGACATGCTGGCTTTATTTGCAGCTTTAAGGGGCAGAGCGCTGGGAGAGCGGAGGCCCATTCACTTCAATGGCTACCAAGTTCACCGAGGGCCAGGGCCTTCTAGTAGTCGGCTGGTGCAGATCGGGGGGCCGTGGGGGAGTGGAGTGGAGGGGGGGGGTCCAGTCCAGATCTGCAGCGAAGGTGATGTGCAAAGCGGAGTGTGTTGCTTCTTGCAGCAAAGGCGATGCGCAAAGCGGAGGGGGCGGAGGCGACAGCTCACAAGGCTCTTGGAGCGTCGAACCCCTTCACTCCTATGACAACTACAGGACACCCACACCCCCAGACTAGCATCGTTAAAGATGATCCCTATTCTTCCTAATCGCCATCTGGGCTGCGGAGAAAGGGGGAAGCCACCCAGCTGGCACCGGGAAGCCTTCCCTTCCCTTCCAAGGGGGCCAAAGCAGACGCGCCCGCCAGCCAGCCAGCCCGGCCGGCCTCCAGCCAGCAACTTCCCTTCCCCCAAAAAAGTTCCGCCTGGAAAAAAAGGTTTAAAAATAGCCCCTCTAGGGGCCGCTTTCGAGTTTCCAATCGGGCCGCCCACCGCCGAGCTGTCGCTTCCCCGGCCCCGCCCCCTCTCTCTTCCCCGCGCAATGGAGCAGCCGCCGCCGGGCCCCGGCTGCGTCAATGGCCGCGTCCCCTTGCGTCACGCGCCGCCACGCCCCCCTCCTGCCCCGCCCCTCCCTCCCCGCTCCAGCCCAGCAGGGCGCTCCTCCCCTCCCCTCCCCTCCCTCGCCCGGGCCAGCCGCGGCTGCAGTAGCGCCAGCCAAAGGCAGGGGACTTAAGGTGGCCGCGGCGCGTTCTCCTCCCACCGGCTATTTATAGAAGTCCTCGAAATAGCGCGCACGAGAGGCGAAGTGGCGAGCGGGGGAGTCCCCTCGGGGCGTGCAGTCCCCGCCGCCGCCTCGAGGGGGGGAGTCGCTGGGGAGGGGGGGGGGGCTCCTGCTCCCGGACTGGGGTGGGACTTCTGCACCAAAAGCGAGAGCGCCGCGCGGGGCGAAGCCCTTCCAGGCTCCCACTCTCCTTCCAGGGGAGGGGAGAGGAGAGTGGGACTCGCTCGTTTCGGAGCAAGCAGGTTGCCCAGAAGCGAGGGACGGTGGCTCAGTGGGAGAGCATCTGCTTGGGAAGCAGAAGGTCCCAGGTTCAATCCCCGGCATCTCCAACTCAAAAGGGTCCGGGCAAGTAGGCGTGAATAACCTCAGCTGGAGACCCTGGAGAGCCATGAATGGGGCTGTGGCTCAGTGGCAGAGCATCTGCTTGGGAAGCAGAAGGTCCCAGGTTCAATCCCCGACAACTCCAAAAAAGTGTCCAGGCAAATAGGTGTGAAAAACCTCAGCTGGAGACCCTGGAGAGCCATGAATGGGGCTGTGGCTCAGTGGTAGAGCATCTGCTTGGGAAGCAGAAGGTCCCGGGTTCAATCCCCGGCATCTCCAACTCAAAAGGGTCCAGGCAAGTAGGCGTGAATAACCTCAGCTTGAGACCCTGGAGAGCCATGAATGGGGCTGTGGCTCAGTGGGTAGAGCATCTGCTTGGGAAGCAGAAGGTCCCAGGTTCAATCCCCGCCATCTCCAAAAAAAGGGTCCAGGCAAATAGGTGTGAAAAACCTCCGCTTGAGACCCTGGAGAGCCATGAATGGGGCCGTGGCTCAGTGGTAGAGCATCTGCTTGGGAAGCAGAAGGTCCCGGGTTCAATCCCCCGCATCTCCAAAAAAGGGTCCTGGCAAGTAGGTGTGAAAAACCTCAGCTTGAGACCCTGGAGAGCCATGAATGGGGCTGTGGCTCAGTGGTAGAGCATCTGCTTGGGAAGCAGAAGGTCCCAGGTTCAATCCCTGGCATCTCCAAAAAAGGGTCCTGGCAAATAGGCATGGAAAACCTCAGCTTGAGACCCTGGAGAGCCGCTGCCAGTCTGAGTAGACGATAACTGACTTTGATGGACCGAGGGTCTGATTCAGTAGAAGGCAGCTTCATATGTTCAAGCGAGGTGGATGAAGGTGCCCTGTTTGCCCATGTGCCCCCACCCCCCTACCCCCAGCGCGCTTTCCCTTCTGGAGGCCATCCTTGCAAAGCAGGGAGGGAGGGAGGGGCGGGGGGGGGGGCTTTGGAAGAAGGGAGTGGGGGACTTACTGGGATGCTGAAGGGCGGCAGGTGGCGAACATCCTGATCCTATGCAGAGGAACTCCAGTCTAAAAGCTGCCAATGGTGTTTTGCATAAGACTAGGCTCCTTCCGAGGGGGAGGGGGGCTCTGGGTGGCAGGCAGGTTCCCCGGCCGAGGAAGTGGAAGTCCGCTCCCCGAGCCCCCTCCGCGCGCTCTGCCCCTCCCCTCCCCTCCCCCGACGCCCACTCGGAGCGTTTCCTCCGGTGGCTTCTGTGCAGGCAGGCCAGGAGCAGAAGTGCCCCAGATCGACACATCCCAACCTTATACCCTGGCCCTACACAGTGCAACCTCCTCTTGAAGGCGCGCTTCTCTCTCGTCCTTACCCCACGTCTTAGCGGCTGGGACAGCTGTTTGCAAACCACACTTTAGTCCACGGAAGAATGAGTGCCAGGTCAGGCGATGTCAGGCCCCGCTCTTGCTTAACGAGGGGCGACTGTCCCTCCAAGACCCGCGGGGCTGCACCTTTCCCCCCCTTCCCCTCCCCCTCGCCCAGGCCCTTCCGGCTGGCTGCCCCAGCGGCGCCTTCTTGGAACCCTGTTCAACGCGCGGGGAGGAGCGGAAGTCAATCGGAGCGGGCATTGGGCAACCTGTTGCGCGCCTTGCCCGGGCGCGTCCGCGGGTCCCTCACCTGTGCAATGGACCTGCTTCTCAGGAACAAGAGAGGGGGGGGGAGGAGTGGATCCGGAGCTTGCCAGGCGGGAGTGGGGGCGAGGAGCCTCAGACCAGACGAAAGGCCGAGAGGGAAGGAGGGAGGGAGCCCCCAACCCCCAACCCCGTACCTGGATGGCAAGCGCACCTTTTCCTCGCGGGCCTTGCAAGAGCCGCCCGAGAGAGAGAGAGAGAGAGAGAGAGAGAGAGGCTTGGCCAGGCTGGGGCGATTCTGTGCGTGCCAGGAGGGGGCGGGGAAAGGGAAGGCTTTGTTTCCCCTCTGGGCCGGGGCTGGGGGGCGTCCCGGACTGAGGGGGGGGCGGGGAAGAGGAGGGCGCGCCAAGGGGCAGGCAGGCGGGCGGGCGGGCGAGCGCGCTCCCGAGTCCTTTGCCCACCTTAAAAGCGCCCCGCCGGGTGATGTCACGTCGGAAATTTACCAAAGCGAGCCGTAGCCAACGGTGCCGAGCGAGCCAGCCCCTTGCCTGGCTGATTGGGCGGGCGGCACTGACGTGCACTGACGCTTGGAGACTCGAGGTGCATGTTGGCTGTGCAATACGGAGCCCACATAAACAAAGGCACATTGGAGGGAAGGGCCAGTCTGTCCGGCTTGCGCCTGGCGCTCCGCTCGCGCTGCACTCGCTGGCAAGAGGGAGGCCGGCTGACGTGCTCGGGGCTGCCGCCGCCGCTGCTCTGGGCGCCGCAGAGGAAAGCCGCCCGGCCCGGGCTCCCTCCGCCGGCTCGCCGCTTCCCCGCCCCCTTGCAGCCGCCGGCGAGCCGCTCTTGGGAACCGGAGCTACCGACGGGTGAATGAATGAAACGGACGCCGCTCCCAAGTAAGTCGAGGGCGCCGCGTTGGGGGGGGGGGGGCTGCGGGTTTCCTCCCCGGTGCTCTGCGGGAAGGAGCGGGGGGCGAGAAGGGGGTCTGGCTTGCAGGGGGGGTTGCTCCACCACGCACCTCCCCGAAAGAGCCTTCGGATCCGGAGGGGGCTCTTGCTCTCCCGCGCCTCCTTCCTACACTGCGGGAGGAGTTTGGTTTCTTTGGGGGGGGCGGTCGCCAACTTCGAGCTGTTCCCTGCCTCTCGACTTGGGCCAGCCTCCGAAGCACGCTGCGAGCCGAGCGGGTCTCATGGAACTTTTGGAATTGGACTTCGGAGGAGGCATGCCCAGGCCATCCATACGGCCGGGAGGGCAGGGGAGGCGGCGGTACTGGCAGGGGGAGGGAAGGCATGGGGTGTCGCTGGGGGTCTCTGCCGGCTCCCTGTCGCTGGGAGGGGCATGCTACTGGCGGTCGCGGTCCCTTGACTGCTGCCCAAGGCAGGGGGGGGGGCGGAGTGTGTGCTGCGGGAGCCAGGCGGGGGTGGGGGGAGGAAATTTCCGCCCTTGCAAATGTCCAGATGCCTAGCCCGGGAGGCTGGGGGTGGAACAGACCGGTCCTGAAGCCAGTCTGTCTGCTGCTGGAAGGGAGTTGTTATTGGAATGTGAATGGAGAAGCAGCTCGACTCTCTGAAGCGGACGCGAAAAGGAAAGGAAAGGAAAGAAAGAGCGACGGTGGTGGAGGAAGGGGGTGGAGGGGAGGGCTGGCTGAAAGTTTGGGAAACTTCCCGGGCTCGCTTTCTGGAGCGGCTCTCTGCAGGGAGGGGACCTCTCGGCAAGCCCTTGGGCGAGCTTCGTGCGACTCGGTGGGGAAGGCGACCCGGAAGAGTAGGAGGGAGGGAGGGAGGGATCGAGGGCGGGACGTTCCCCCTGCTGCGTGTCCTGAGCCAGGCTGGCTCCTTCGCCCCGCACGTCCCCTGGGAAGCCGGTGCCGGGGCGCCCCTCTCCTGCGCGGAGCCTGGGGCCTTGAGGCGCCGCCTCCCGCCTCGCTGGGGCTGCTGGACTGCTGCCCCTTAGGCAAGGAGGCTCGCAGGGCCGGCCCGCTGGCCACTTCATGCACTTCCTAGAGGGAGGGGAAAGGGGGTGGGGATCGCCCTGGGCCGGTCCCCTCAAAAACCAGCGCCCGAACCCAGCCGGCAGCCGGCTGCGAAGCGCTCTCTGCGCGCGTCTCTGTGGCTTCCAAGTCAAACGGGATTGCAAAGAGCCGCCCAGCGAGCGCACGTGCGGCAGCGATCCTAAGCAAGTCGACTCAGAAGTCGGTCTCGTTTGAGTCACCGGGGGGGGGGGGGGCTTCCTCCCAGGAAACTGTTCTCCCGACTGCAGCCTGGGTCGGTGGGGTTAGTGGGGACGTCCAAGAGGCGGGAAGAAAAGTGGGAAGGAAGAGCCCTTTCGGTTCTGCAAGGCGCACGAAACAGGGGGCGCGGGGAGATTCTTTTCAAGAGAGAAGCCTCCAGAAGTTCCTTCCTGCCCGGCTGGGGCATCCTTCTGGGGGGGGGGGGGGGGAGAGAAGTCTTCCTCGGGCCACCTGCTCCGGCCGGATCCGGCCCGCTGCAGGCAGGCTGGGCTGGGGGGCTCGACCTCCTCCTCGCCAGGCGGCTGAAAGTCACCCCGTTTCCTCCCCCCCCCCCCGCCCTTGTCTCTTCTTGTCTGTGTTTCAGAGACCGGTCGGGGCAGCCTGGAGTCCGCCCTGCTCTGCTAAAGTCTCGGCCACCTGTCCGTCTGCCGAATCCCGACGCTGTCCGCCTTTCATCCCCCCGAAAACGCCTCTCACGCGGCTGAAGGTGGGTGAGCGGAGCTGGGGGCGCCTTCCCTGCTGCCCCGACGGCAGGTGACCGAGAGAGAGAGGCAATGACCTGCCTGGGTCATTGGCGCAGAGAGAGAGAGAGAGAGAAGCCGGCAGAGAGGCTTTTGGGGGGCTCCTGCAAAAAGTCGGGGAGGGGGAAGAGGCGGGGGTGGGGAGGCCGCGAGGGGGAAGATGCTCTGCAGCTCCAGCGCGCCCGCCCTCAGACTCGCCTGCTGCCCCGTCGGGACGGTCTGCCCTCTGCGGGGCTCTGCTCTCTGCTGGGAGGACCGCCCGCCGCCCACCCGTTTCCCGGCCCCCTCCTCGCTCCCTCGAGCTGCCACCCCCTCCCTCGCCACCTTGACGCCCGGCTCCAGCTCTGCCTCCCTTTCAGAGCCTCTTGGGGGCTCCGTCCAGCCGGCTCTCTCCTGCCAAGCTTGACTTCCCTGCCCCCCCCCCATCCCCTGCTTTCCGGCTAGCCCGGCGCCCCACCGCTTGCCACCCACCCGCGTCCCCTCTCCCCCCCCCACCCCCGCTTGGCTGGGTTGCTGCCCCAGTGGGTTCCCCGAGGTGGGGTGGGGGAGGGCGTCGGGGCTTGGCTTGTCGCGCCGGAGCTGAGCAAAATGTTGTTGTTGTGCCGTGTTTCGTTTGCAGCGATGCCATGCGTCCAGGCTCAGTACGGGTCCTCGCCGCAAGGAGCCAGCCCGGCCTCGCAGAGTTACGCCTACCACCACTCGGCGGCTGCCGGGGAGTACAGCTCGGACTTCTTAACGCCCGAGTTTGTCAAGTTTAGCATGGACCTGACCAACACTGAAATCACTGCCACCACTTCTCTCCCCAGCTTCAGTACCTTTATGGACAGCTACGGCGCCGCCGCTGCCGCCGCCGCCGGCTACGACGTCAAGCCGCCCTGCCTCTACCAAATGCCCTCGCAGCCGCCGCCCCCGCCGCCGCCGCCGCCTCCCCCGCCGCCGCCGCCCGCGCCCTCCATCAAGGTCGAGGAGCTGCCCCTGCACGGCCACGGCCACGGCTACCAGCCGCCGCCCCCGGGCGCAGCCGGGCCTCCGGGCCCCGACGAGCTGGCCGTCTACTACAAGCCGTGCGCCTCGCCGCCCACCCCGGCCACCGGCTTTGCGCCGGGCCAGAGCGTCTGGGACGAGGCCGGCCCGCTGCACGGCTTCCACCACCACCACCACCATCACCACCACCATCACGCCCAGGCGGCCTACGGCGGCGCGGCCGGGCCCGCGGGCGGCGGCGGGGGAGGCGGAGGAGGCGGCGGCGGCGGCCACAAGGGCGGCCCGCCCGCCGTGCCGCGCCTCTCGCTCTTCTCCTTCAAGCAGTCGCCGCCGGGCACGCCGGTGGGCAGCTGCCAGATGCGCTTCGACGGGCCCCTGCACGGCCTGCCGCTCAACGGCGAGCCCGCGGCCCACCACCACCACCCGCACCACCACCACCCGCACGACGGCCAGCCCTTCGCCGTCCCCAACCCCATCCGCAAGCAGGCCGCAGCCGCCGCCGCCGCAGCAGCCGCCGCCGTCGGCTTCCCGGGCCTGCAGATCGGGCACGCCTCGCAGCTCCTGGACGCCCAGGTGCCCTCGCCGCCCTCCCGGGGCTCCCCCTCCAACGAGGGCCTCTGCGCCGTCTGCGGGGACAACGCCGCCTGCCAGCACTACGGCGTGCGCACCTGCGAGGGCTGCAAAGGCTTCTTCAAGGTGAGCCCCCCCCGTCATCCCGCCCCCCCATTCCCACCAGCACCCCTTCACCCCGCCATCCCTCTGTAGCTGCTTCCCTCGCCTCTGAGACACTGCCCCCCCCCTCCAATCGCGCAAGAGTAATAATTGCCCACTTACTCGAGGGCCAGAACTGCTGTTTACTCAGTCGGATTAGAACCCCTGGCTTGAACAGGGGGCCTGGTTGAACATCCCACCCCCCCCCCCACCCCAGCTCTTACGCCGTGGCAGAGGTCAGGAGTCCAGCTGGAAAGAAGTAGGGCGGGAGTCTTGCTTCAAAACCACTCTTTGAAACGAAACGGGGATTCGTCCAGAACAGTTCTGCTGGGCTTTGTGCGCCCGGCAGAAAACTCTTTCCGCTTCTTTTGCATTGGGGGGCGGGGGCTACAGCCGCTCGAAGGGGCTCAGTTCCACTGAGCAGACTGAATTAAGATTCTGGGCAGAGGGGTTTAGGGTGGCTCTAAAATAACGCTGTCCTAAACAGAATCACCACGTTTTGATGCCTGGGTGGATTAAGAAGGGCCTAACTGGGCTTTTAGGTTGCCGCTCGCCCGGCTTGTGTGAACAGGCCCCACAGAAGTGGGAGCGCTCCCTTAGTGGCTACCGCCCCCCCCCCCCCCCGCGAAAGATCCCTTCCTCTTCCGATTTGCTGGAGCAGTTTCGAAGAGGGAGACGGAGAAGGTTGAGAAGTTCCCTGGGCGTCGTTAGTCGGTGGCAGGAACAACATCGCACCCTCGCCTTCTTGCGCCCAGAAGCAATTCTCGTCGCCTCTTAATCCGCTGTCGCTAACGCGGATTAGTGCTCTCCTCGCCCCACACTCCGACGTTGCATGGGCAGAGGGGATGGGTCATGGATGAGCTGTCCAGCCGAATCTCTTTCGCATGATCTCTTCTCTCCCCCCCGCCCCACAACATGGGAAGACCATCCCATCCCCCGTCTCCCACTTTGGAAACAATATTGGTTGGCTGGGGGTGGGGGGTGGGGAGGGTGGCGACTGTCCCTTCCAAAGCGCCGCAGACATCGGGCTGCTGGATCCAAGTGTGGGTGTGAAACAACAGACCAAAGCAGTAGACAAGTGGTACCTTTCAGCCCAAGGAAGTTTTCTTCCGAATGTCAGCTTTCGGAGGCTCTTAAGCAGACTTCGTCAGACAAAAATTGGGAATGGCAAGCGGTCCTAAATATAGAGAAAGTGGGCAGTGAGTCGGTTATGTCGATTCTGCTGGATTCTGGTTTCAGCGCTCCTTAAGCGGTCCTGGAGACCTGTGCCTAGAGTTCCCCCCCCTTCCCCTCGAAATAAAAGGCCCTCCCCCACTGCACTATCCGGCCCGACCAAGGATCGACCCACGGAATCCGAGGGAAGGACCCTAGGACCCCCTAGCCACCCCTCCGACGCCGCACTCGGCGTTGTGCCTCGACCAAGGCCCGGGCCCGGATTCTGCTGCCCTTGGAGAGGGGTGAGAAGGCGGAACCGGTTGGTGCCATGGCTGACTGGTGCCCCTCACAGGCTGCGGAGGGGGCCCAACACAGCAGGCCCTTTTGACCCCCCCCCCCCGTCCTCCCCAACGAGAGATCTGCGTGTTTTTCCCGGCCGCGGCGGGGGCGATTTGCGTGCGCTTCCCTCCTTTCGCCTTCGGCTTGAAATTGGTTAGGACAGAGAACCGTGTCTAAGCTAACCAAGTGGAACAGAATTCCCTCTGGTCAAATTAAGCGATCTCTTTATTCCCTCCCCCCTCCCCCCCCCCCCCCCTCCTGATTGAATAAGCTGATCATTCGAAAGAGGGAAGGTCTCCGAGGAATATAAAGAATATGAGTGCCCACGGATTGGTATTTACTGAGTGTCTCCTCGCTCCTCTGCTCGGCATATAAAGCACCGGCCGGGAGGCTGCGGGGCGAAACTGGAAAGCCGCGGGCCCTTTCTTGCTCAACGCCTTGGAAAGGGACGGCGGCGGGGTGGGGGGGGGGGCGGGGAGAGTCATGCAGAGAAAGCCAGACATGCCGGGCGATTCAGCCAGTTTGGGGAGGGGGAAGAAAGAGAGGAGAAGAAGCGTGGACGAAACTCAGTGGGATTTCACCGACGCCGCCTTCTGGGGGTCTCTTTTCTTGCCCTCTCTCCGCAGCGCACCGTCCAGAAAAACGCCAAGTACGTGTGCCTGGCGAATAAAAACTGTCCTGTGGATAAGCGCCGCCGGAACCGGTGTCAATACTGCCGCTTTCAGAAGTGCCTGGCGGTCGGCATGGTCAAAGAAGGTAGGGCCGGAAAGAGGGGAGGACCCGGGATGGAGCAGGACACCCCCCCCCACACACACACACACCCTTGCAGCCTTTGCAAACCCCACGCCGTTCCTGGGAGCCGGTCAGCAGACAGACGGGGGCGGGGGCTGGGCCTTGGTCTTCAGCAAAGAGCCCTGGGAGAGGGGTGAGAAGGCGGCACCGGTTGGTGCCATGGCTGACTGGTGCCCCAAAGACGTTCTGGGACCCTTCCCGAGCTGAAGGAGAGGCGAATCAAGGCCAGGGGGTGGGGGGCGTGCGCGGACCCCTTCTTCTTGAGCCCCGCGGTTGGGAGGCGTTTGGGCTTCCTCGCGTGTCGCAGGAAGAAGGCCGGGCCGGAAGGAGCCCCAGGAAGTTCTGAGGGCCGCCCCCCATGGCTGATCATTGGCCCTCCCAAGCCTGCACTAGCATAGGGACCCTCGCGCCACCCCCTAACCCGGCCAGGAGGCGCGGAGGGGGCTGAGGCCAGGCTCGGTCCAGGGTTCCCAGGGAGGTTGTGCCAATAGCCCCGTCGGCGGGGAGAGGTCGGGCTGGGCGCTTCTTGGGGCTTCTGGCGTCGGGCCGGGCGCGCTGACGGGCCCCTCCTCCTCCTCGGTCTCTCGCAGTGGTCCGCACAGACAGCCTCAAAGGCCGGAGGGGTCGCTTGCCGTCGAAGCCGAAGAGCCCCCAGGAGCCCTCTCCCCCCTCGCCCCCGGTGAGTCTGATCAGTGCGCTGGTGAGAGCTCATGTCGACTCCAACCCGGCTATGACCAGCCTGGACTATTCCAGGGTAAGCTGGAGACAAGGGGCGCCTGACGGGGGGGACGGGACGGAAACCGAAAGAGCGGCTGGGCCCTGGCCAGAGAGGCCCTCTTCTCCCAAACCAACTGGGGAGCGGAGGGGAAGGTCGGCAGGGTCCCCCCAGAGAGACGCTGCCCTTCGCAGGTGGCTGAGGGGGGGGGGGGCGTCTGGGCGAGGCCGGGGCCCAGGAGGCCTGTGCTGCGGGTCGCAGGAAAATATGATCAGGGCTTTTCGAAGCAGCAGACCCCAGTCTGGGATGCATTTGGATTGCTAAAAGACACGCTTCCTGAGGGCTGTGCTTAGAGAAGGCCTCCCCCTGAAAAGGGCAGCTCTTCCAAGCCCTTTGGGGGCAGGCTGGCTTAGCTAGAAGGCCCAGGGGGTTAAACGGGGGGGGGGGGGAGGGCCTTCCTCCCTGGGAAAAAAGGGTGCCCCATTCGGATGGCAGCCCGCCTGCAAGACCCCCGGATTAGCCCCCACCCCAGCCAGGACTTTGAGGGCGACTCTCAGGTTGCACTTGGGGAGGGGGGGGGGAGAGCAAGCACGACGCGGGTCAAGAAGGCCCCCCGCCTGTATCCGCCACACAAGGAGAGACCCCCTGAGAACAAATAACCTTCCGTCACGGTCGAGCCCAGGGGCGGTGAGGGGAGGGCGTCTCTTGCTTGGTTGTGCATGTGCGTGCGTGTGTGCCTCGTGTGTGGGATTGTTGTGCATGGACCCGGCCTGCTCCTCCCGGGGTCTTCCTCCCACCCCGGGTTCGCGATCCTTGCCGGGAAGGAGGGGGGGGGGAGCGAGACAGCGGCTGTGTCTCTCCCCCCCGCCCTTCTATCAGCCGACCCCTCCTCATGGAATTAATCGCCCGGGCACATCTCATTTCCTTACTGGTCAGAGCGGAGGCTTAATTGTTATCACAGCCTGGCTCCCCTCCTCGGGAACGGGCTTGGCAATTTCACGGGCGAGAGGTTTGCGAGAACCTCATTAAATGGCTGGGGGTTTCTCTCTCCTCTCCGCGCCCCTCCGTCCTCCCTTCCCTCCCTCGGCCGCCGCTCCCCAGTTCCAGGCCAGCCCGGACTACCCCATGACCGGCGACGACACGCAGCACATCCAGCAGTTCTACGATCTCTTGACCGGCTCCATGGAGATCATCCGCGGCTGGGCGGAGAAGATCCCCGGCTTCGCCGACCTGCCCAAGGCCGACCAGGACCTGCTCTTCGAGTCGGCTTTCCTGGAGCTCTTCGTCCTGCGACTGGCCTACAGGTAGGTAGGCGGGCGGGCCGGCGGGCAAGGCTGGGCCGGCGGGGTGGGGGGAAACCGAGCGGGCCTGCAGCCCCCAGCGAGCGCCCACTTACGGCTGGTCCGCTTTGCCTCTCCTCTCGGCGGCTGCTGGGCGGCAGGTCCAACCCGGTGGAAGGCAAGCTCATCTTCTGCAACGGCGTGGTCCTGCACCGGCTGCAGTGCGTCCGCGGCTTCGGCGAGTGGATCGACTCCATCGTGGAGTTCTCCTCCAACCTGCAGAACATGAACATCGACATCTCCGCCTTCTCTTGCATCGCCGCCCTGGCGATGGTCACAGGTGAGACCCCCCCCCCCCACCCACCCCGCGCTGCCTTATTCAGGCCCAAGACCCCAGCCAGGAGAGCAGAGCACTAAAGGACAAGTAAGCCCCCCCCCGCCCCCCGCACAAGACTTGGATGCCCCAGGAATGGCTCCGGGGCAACTACCTCGCTCCCAGTCCCAGGAGATGAGAAGCCCCACTTCGCCTGGGTCGCAGCTGGTTCTGGGGTGAAACTGGGGCAGGACAGGAACCGGTTTCCCTGCATTCGGTGGTCAATGGAGATGAGGGTGTGCTTTTACATCCTCCCTCTAGTGCGCCTTCGGTCCACTTCCCGTGTGCTTTGGAACTGGATTCCTGTGCGGGAAACCGCAAAATCCGCTCGCAAGCGACGTGGCTACTGAAAGTGGCTGGAAAGGCCAGCGTTCAGCCTGAGCGCGCAGCTGTAAGACCTCGATTTTGGACGTGACACCGGGGCTGGGTGAAGGCAGGCGGAGGGCCTACACGACCCTCCAGGGGTCAGAGCGTTTCCACACCGACAAAAGAGAACTGTGTCATGCTTTGTAGATAGAAGCTTTTCCTAATCTGAGGCCCTAACCTGTAAATAAATCCAGTTGTGGCTCAGGCGCTCTTTCCCTTGCCCCGCTCACAGTCACAGAGCCTTGGCCTTCACGCCCAGTTTGGGAGGGAGGCACGTGGAAACAAAGAGCTGCATCAGTGGCGGAAGGTACAAAAATGGGGCCAAGGCAAAATCGGGGGGGGGGGGGGAATCTACTTTATTAAGCCATGAAATGTCCCAAAATCCCCTACGTCATTCGCCAGGGGGGATCTCTTCGTCTGGTAGTGGTTCCTTTTTAAAAAAGAAAAACCGACGCTGCAAGACGGAACAGATTCCCCCCCCCGAGGAAGCCTGTTGGAGAAAGGCGTAGGGAATTTTGGGAAATGTAATGGGAGTAATAAAGTAGATTTTTACCTGATCTTGCACTATCGGCCTTGGCCCTATTTTTATCCCCCGGGGCGAAGTTACACTGTCCCCCCGCCCACCCCACCCCGGGCCATTCCGCACCGCCTTTTGGGAAAGCCCCATGAAATCCGCTCACCCCTTCTAAGCTGGTTCTGACGCCAAGGTCAAAAAGGTCCCCCCGGCCCTGTCCCATCCCTGTTGCCCAGGGCTCCAGAACGCACGCCTGTGGGGAGGGGGGGGGTGTGCCTACGCATCTGGGTTGCGCGTTCCCACAACCCTGGCGCAGTGGGACCCCCGACTCTCTCCCAGGCAAAGGGGGGCAGGAGGCAAGCGGCCCCAGGGGCCTTTCCTGCGTCGGGGTCCGGCCCGCCTAACGGTCCCCCCTGCCCGCTCCCCGGGGTGTCTTGCAGAGCGGCACGGCCTGAAGGAGCCCAAGCGGGTGGAGGAGCTGCAGAACAAGATCGTCAATTGCCTCAAGGACCACGTGACGTTCAACAACGGCGGCCTGAACCGGCCCAATTACCTGTCCAAGCTGCTGGGCAAGCTGCCCGAACTGCGCACGCTGTGCACGCAGGGCCTCCAGCGCATTTTCTACCTGAAGCTGGAAGACTTGGTGCCGCCGCCCGCCATCATCGACAAGCTCTTCCTGGACACGTTGCCTTTCTAAACCGAGCCAGCCAGGAGAGGAAGGAAAGGGAAAGACAGCGCGAGAGAAAGACTTTGCTTACTTGGCCGGTGCGCTTTCAGTAAGAATAATAATAAAAAAGTTGATGAACTTTGAAACGTGAACAACAACAAAGCAATCGAGAAAGGGGGTCCTGGCACCCACACTCACACACTCCAAACTCCGCCCGAGGGACCGGAGAGGGGCGGGCAGGAGCCCCTGGGGGGGCTGTCCGGCTTCCAGCCCTGCCAAGTGTGGCCGGCAGACCAGTTGACTGGGCTTGGGGGATTCCGTTCCTTGGACAGCACCCTGATCCCAATGGTACCAAGCTTTTTCTTATCGTCTACATATGATATCCATAACCTTTCTGTCTAGCTCCTAACCCCCTAGCCTCTTGGGCGGACAGACCAAACCAGACCGAAAGAAGAACTTTGGGTTAGAGCTTCTCTGGCGACTGGGCCCCGGGGAGGGGGGGGGGTGGCCTCAGAAAGTATTAAATGGCCCATCAGCCTCCCCCTTTTGTTAAGAAGTTTTCTGGTGTAAAAGGGATGGTGTAATATAGAGAATACAAAGTTAAAATGGGGGCGGGAGGGGAAAAGGTGGCATGAATGACCTGGAAAGGCAAAAGGATTGTACATTTCTCAGACGCGGTTTGACTTCTTTTTTTTTTTTTTACTTTATTTAAAGAAAATTATTCTGTGCCTATTTATGAATAAACCGTTCGAACTGATCCTAAACCACTTTTTAACTAAACCGTGAGACTAAAATCCAGAAAGTCTGAACCATAATAAACAAAGTTGACGATTCACGAGAGACCTAAATAAAGAGACAGCTCGACGATTCTCGGAGGACAATGTTACTATTATAGACACTTGCTACGGCAGTAATGTCTATATTCTATAAATAGTTATTTCAGACACTATGTAGTCTGCTAGATTTTATAAAGATTGGTAGTTCTCTAAGAAGCTTCGGACGTTTTTTTTTTCCTCCCTCCCCCCCCCAGTTGTAAAATAAGTGGGCACACGTGTTATATTTAAAAAAAAAAATCCAACCAGATTTCCTCCCCCTCCGAAAAAAACCTTTCGAAAGGTACCCCAAATTCCAGTGTTTGTAAACACCGTCCGGCATTCCTTGTTTGTACGTGTCGTCTGTATTGTTGATGATGATTAAAAGAAAACCGTTTATATCTTGATTATTTGGTCGTCTGAAGCGAAACCAGTCTTGCATGCAAAAAAGGAAAAGAACAACAAAAAAAAAAGAGCTTTTCCCCCCCCCCCGACTGTTTCCAGAGTGCTTATCACCCACGACAAAACTCCCTGGAAATAACTGAGCACTTTGAATTTTTTTTTTTTTTGTATTTTTTGAAAGCAAAACAATGTCTAAAATTGTCGGTTAATATATTATTTTTACGTTTCAGTAAGGAAATTTTTTTAAAATGCCATATTCTGTAGTATATATATAAATATATATATATCTATTTTTCCTTTGTATATTTCCAGTAGGGCGCATTCTGAAGTCACTCTCTCCCCCTCCCCTCCCTTCTGGTGTAGACGCGGACATTTTTTTTTTTCCTCCTTGAAAACTCTTTCTTTGAGAAAGGCGATTTTAATGTTTACAGCAAATAAATCCATGTCAACGAACGGAATCCCGTCTTCTTTCTGTCTGGTCGCGTTGCCCGAGCCCCTCAACACCCTCCAACCCAGCGAGAGGAATAGGGATTCAGTCTCCCAATGATGGCTGTTGCACATTTTAAATGACAAGTTAAACAAGGAAATGGGGGATTGGGGGGGGGGGGCTGTGGGGTGGATTGGCAGGCTCCGGCAGAGAACGGGGGCGGGGGGCGCAAAGGCTTCAGCCCTTCCAGGTGGGTGCCTTTCCCAGCCTGAACTCTTACCCGGACTCTGCTATTCCAAAAAATGCAACCCTTTTCTGGGAGGTCTTGGAGAATTCCTTTACAGAGGAGCGGGAGATGCTGAAACGTCCTAGAGTGAGAAGCAGAAGGGGGGGGGGGGGGATTCTCGCGAAGGAATCGCGTGCAGATGCGAGATTCGCAGTCCGACCCTAAGGGGCGATTCTCCAGTAGGAGCCCTCAGTTAGATCTGGGGACTTCGAAACAAGCGCGGTCCAGAGTGGGCTGAAACTTTCGAGGCAGGTCTTTAGAAGCCCAGCATCGATCCCCTGTCCGAAAATGAAAGAAATCCTTGGGTCATTGGGAAGGGGGCCTATGCGTGCCTCCCACGCTTTAGGGACACGCTTTACAGAATCCCGACCACAAAGCGCGCGGCCCGATCCTATGCGTCTTTATTCGGAAGCCCTACAAAGCGCAAAGGGACCTAACTCCCGAGGAACTGCGATCAAGATCGGGGCCTTCTTTAATTTCTATTGGTTTATGTTGTGAATCCATTGCCATCGAAGTCGGTGGGGCTTCCAGCCCCAGTACACCTGCTTCGGAGCTTCCGGCCTGCGGGGGATCTATAGAATAGACGCAGCGGTGTGAGGGCTGTGGGATCCAATGGTCGCATTTGGGATTTGGGTGTGGGGAGTTTTTGTGGGGAGTGCCTGAATTCAGCCTTAGAGATGCTGTTGGTTCCCGCCCAGAGTCCTTTTCCAATACTTTTTTTTTTTTTGGTGCGTGTTATTGTTAACTAAAAATGCCTTCAGTCTTCTTTTAAGAATGGAGCCTCTCTCCATCACAGAGTTTCTTCTCGGGGGAAGTAGGAAATAAATAAGAGGGAAACGGTCTCCGTCCAACTCGGGTTGATGGAAATAAGGAGCTCTTGTCACGTTCGAGGAGCATTTCAAAAGAAAGCAGGCTTAACCCCCCACCCCCACCCCCTTGCCGGCGTCAGTCAATCACTCGCTCAACTCACTCAGTGGAAGTTTCCTTCCAACGAAATGGGGCTCGGTGGCCGAGTCGAGTTCATCCAGGGTGGGCGATGTGTGCTGGGGGGAGAGGAGGGGGCTCGGGAAAAGGCACGGGAAGTCTTTTCAAGGCAGGGCCTTTTGGTTCAGAAGTGGGCAGCCTTTCCGCGGGGGACAAAAAGGTATCACTTTGCATAGGAAGGCTCTGTGGCTGTGACCCTCTCTCCCGTTGCCCTTCTTAATTCCACACGTGCTTCGTTCGAGACCGGCCACTGCGCCTCTCTCCCGCGTCCCGCCGGTCGGGTTTGGACCGCAGACTCTCTTTCCCTCGCCCCTCCCCCCACTCATCCTTCTAGTGACGAAGAAGTCTTCTCCCCCCCCCCCAAAAGCGGGGGGCATCTGAGCTTTGAAGTTTGGAAGGCTGAGGAAGGGGGGGGGGGTGAGAACAGTTCCGATTCGGAGAGGCAGCGGGTGGTTGGGGAAGAAGAGATCCCACAGATTTCTGGGGGGGTCAAAAACACAGGAAAGCCAAGGCAGGCGAGCGGAATTCCAGCCAGCCGCTCCTTCTGGGGCGCTCAGGTGCGGCGCCCGGCGGCTTCAGCCAGCGGCGCTCTCCTGGTCTTCTCTGGATTGGTCGAGGGGGCGGGCCAACCCCCCCTCCCTCGCTTTACTGCAGGCTCAGCCGGGGCAGCGCCGCCGCCGGGTCACTCCAGCGCCCAGACTGCGGTTGCCCTTTCCGCCGCAGGGCTCTCGGGCCTCCATTCGCAGGGGGCTGCGGCGGAGGGGAGGGGGGGGGGGTCTGAACCCGGAGTCCCTTTGGCTCTGAAAAGGCTCTGCTTTGCCTTCCCGGGGCACAAAGGAGCCTGCAAAGCAGGTGATGGAACCGCTCAGGTTGAAGGAAGGCGCAGCCAGGCGGACCCAGGGGGGAGCTCCCTCGGGATCCCAGACCTGGACGTGTCCCGAGGCAGAGGCCCCCTGGGTGTGTGTGTGTGTGTGGGGGAGCTAAAGCGAAGAGATTCCCCATCCTCACCCGGCTCTAGGTGGTCCCTGGCCTCGCAGCAGGGCTCTTCTTTGGGAATTCTTCCAGGGGCCCCGTTTCTTCACACGCGACTCTTACCTCTTACGACCCGCCCCATGACAGAGAGGGAGCGGTAAGCAAAGGTTTCCCCCCCCCGCCCCCTCGGCTTTCACATACATGTGTCCCCCCTCCCCCCGCGCAAGAGGGAGTCCATCTGTCTCAGCCCAATGAAGGCGAGGAGAGAGATTCCGGCAGAGCAGAGGTCGCTGTTCCCGATTGACTCATGCGAAGCGGGGAGGCGTGCGCGTGCAGGGATCGCAGCCTAGACCTGAGCGGCGCCAAGGCCTGAAGCGGAGCAGCGATGGTCACCCGCCAGAGCTTCCGAGGAGAAATGGAGCCGAGGGGGAAAGGGGGGGGGGAGCATGTATCCCAAGAGCCAGGCAGCCCCAGGAGCAGGGAGAAGGGGGGGGGGGGGAGGCGCGCGACTGGTGGAGCTGCTGGAAAGTGCCGTCGAGTTCCTCCCGGTTGATTTATGGCGACCCCCGGCGGGGCGCTCTGGGCAAGAGATCTGCAGCGACGCCTTGCCATTGCCCGCCTCCGCGTCCCGGGGGAGCCTGTGAAGGGATTCGGGGAGGCTGTCTCGACGGCGCACCTTTACCCCTTGCTCTCTCCTCGTGCTCGGACTGCTGTGGTGGGGAGGGAAGGAAGGAAGGCCCGGGAGCTGCGGGGAGCTGCCGGGGAAGCCCGGGCGCAGCCAGTTTGGTGTAGTGGTGAAGTGCGTGGACTCTTACCTGGGAGAACCAGGTTTGATTCCCCTCTCCTCCACTTGCACCTGCTGGAATGGCCTTGGGTCAGCCATAGCTCTGGCAGAGGTTGTCCTCGAAAGGGCAGCTGCTGTAAAAGCACTCTTAGCCCCACCTACCTCACAGGGTGTTTGTTGTGTGTGTGTGTGTGTGGGGGGGAGGTAGAGGAGATTGTGACCGCTCTGAGACTCGGAGATTCAGCGTATAGGGCGGGATATAAATCCGTAATCTTCTTCTTGCTTTGCGTTTCTGGACGGGATCGATGGGCCCACTGGCGCGCCTGCCTCTCCGCGGCGGACAAGGGCCGTCGGAGCTGAGCCTCGGCACGGCAGCCCCTTGGCCAGGGGACCCGTCGAGGGCGCTGGGAGGAGGAGGCGAGGGGCCCGAATGGGAAGTGTCTGGCGGGGGATCACGCGAGTGGAGGAAGGAATGGATGAGTCTGCATGAGGCGAGCCAGGAATAAACGGATGGAGAGAGGGTAGAACTGGAGTGTCCCTGTTGGTGCAAGGCCCAGACAGGGGGAGAGGGAGGGAGGGGAAGTGATGTGGTTTGGGGGGGACTAACCCTGGCCGGAAACTTCTGGCTTCCACGTGGTCGACTAATGCCATTTCTTTGTACCCCGCTTGTCTCCCCAGTGGGCACCGGCAGCGGCTCCTCCGCTTTGTTTCCCTCCGAACCTCAGCTGAGCCTGCCTGCCTGGCCCGAGGTCACCTGGCCAGCTTCCAAGGCAGAGCGGGGATTCGAACCCGGGACTCCCCGATCGTGCCCATTCCCCGCAGCCACTAAACCAGGCCGGCCCTTCGGGAACTCAAACAGGAAGTCTTCTTTCAGGAGCCAGGACATTGTCTGCAGGAGAGAGGGCCGGGCAGACGGAGCCAGAAAGCCCGGGAGCCTGGCTGGGGCCGACTGAGCGCTGGATCCCGGGGCCCAGAAGACTAGCAGGACGGCGGGGGGCTTCCGACCGGTCCTCTAGGCTTTCGGGAAAGCGCGGCCGCCGCCTCGATGCCCCTCCTTCAAGGTCACGTCGGCTGCCCGGGGGCGGTTCAGGCAATGCTTAGCTGGCGGGCAGCGCTGCAAAGGGAAGCGCTCTTTAGGAGCCCCATCGCTCGGTCTTTAAGACGGGTCTCCTCTGAAGGAGAGACGTTTGGCGAAAGAGACGCTCCGCAGGTTGAGATGGCCAGGAAGTCAGGCAATCTCTCTCTCTCTCTCTCTCTCACACACACACACACACACAACACACACCACACACAACACACACACACACAACACACACACACAGGCGCGCACACACAACACACACACACAGGGGCGCGCACACTACCGCGGGGATTCTCTGGCAGGGCGTTGAGCGCAGCGGGAAAGTTTCTTTCCCGAAAGAGGGGGCGGAGGCGGCGTTCGGGCGCTGGCTGCTGGGCAGCTCTTTCCCCTTGCCCGCCCAGGCAGGCAGCGCCTGGTGCCGCCGGCTGGAGGGTTTCCGCACTGCCCCCCTTTGCCCGACGGCTGCTGCCCGGCCCAAGCGGCCAGCGCCTTCCCCACCCTGGCGGCCGAGCCTCGCAGTGCAGCCGGGAAGGGCCCGGCGGGGCGCCACCGCGACGCGGTTCACGAGGATGGGCGGCAGCGCAAAGCCCGAGGCGAGGCCCTGGGGAATCAGGCCACCTGGGATTCTGCTGGGAAAGGAAACAGTTCTTGCCATGGGAGCAAAGATCTTTCCTCTTTATTTAACCCGCGGGGGTGTGTGTGTGTGTGTGTGTGTGGAATGAGATCGGGTCCCTTCGCAGTTTGAATCGGGGTTTTTAGCAACGCTTGGAGAGAGGACGGGAGCGAGATTTGATACCCCCGTTTCGAAAAGTGACTTTAGACGCGATAAGCCCGGGGAGCTCAAGTTTGCGTCCCCTCTGCCTCGACGGTCGCCTGCTAATTTCGACCTGGGAAACCCCACACTTGTCAGACACTCCTCCTCCCGAGGAGTCCCGAGCACGGCAGAACACTGCTGCTCCGTAGAGGACCCAGGCGATGGATGGTCCTTCCACCCCCGCCCCCCTCTTGTAGTAGGCGAGGGCATCCTGAGCTGAGCATTGGCTATGTTGCCCCCTGAAGTTGCAGCTTTGTGGTTACCCAACCCACGTGCCAGGGCTGGCAACTTGGCCCCTCGACGGCTAACTTCAGCTAAGGGGGGAAACCCCCCCCCCCCAATCGACCAGCTAAAGTCAATCTGCGAAGTTTCTTTCCTTCTCCCTTTCTCCCTCCCTTTCTCCCTTTCTTTCTCCCTTTCTCCCTCCCTTTCTTTCTCCCTTTCATTCTCTCTTTCTTTCTCTCTTTCTCCCTTTCTCTCTCTCTTCCTTCCTTCCTTCCTTCCTTCCTTCCTTCCTTCCTTCCTTCCTTCCTTCCTTCCTTCCTCCCTCTTCTTCTTTCTTTCTTTCTTTCTTTCTTTCTTTCTTTCTTTCTTTCTTTCTTTCTTTCTTTCTTTCTTTCTTTCTTCTTTCTTTCTTTCTTTCTTTCTTTCTTTCTTTCTTTCTTTCTTTCTTTCTTTCTTTCTTTCTTTCTTTCTTTCTTTCTTTCTTGTCCAGGATCCTGAAGCAACGAATCCTTCCTAGTCAGGAATAATTTCTCTGGTAGTTAACATCCCAATGGCTTTAGGGATCGTCAGTCATAATCCAGGGTAAAGTTCGGCTGAGGCAGAGACTGGGCTCAGAAGGTCTTCAGCCCCTGAGCAGAGAAGTCTGGCTGCCTCTCCCGCCTTATCCCCGAGTCTCTCATCCAGTCTCTCCATAACCCCTGCAGTTTCCAGGGTCCAAAGAAATCTGCCTTCTACCTTCTGCTCATTGTCACCATAACCCGGCCAGGTAGATCCAACGAGCAACTGGTTGGGAGATTCTGAGAGTCCGCTCGCCCAGGGGGTCCACTACCCCTAACCATTTCCCCAACCGCTCAATCGCAGCGCCCACGCCCTGGGCTAAGGGCCTCTTTTTTCTGCCATCGCTTTCCGGGGAACTCAAGGCGGATGAGGGTCTCCTCGCGCAATTCGAAATATTTATTCCATTCCTTATATCCCGCTTCCCCGCCCTCCATGGGGACACAAAGCGGCTTATCTCATCCGCCTCTCTTCCATTGTATCCCCACAACCGCCCTGCGAGGTAGGCTAGGCTGGAGGCGTGTGGCTGGCCCACCCAGCAAGCTTCCACGGCGCGGGTGTGGGGGTCGAATCCGGCTCTCCCAGATACTAGCCTGACCCTCTTCACCACTATCCCCAGAGGCAGGGCCAAAAGGCTTCGCGCCCCCCCCCCCTCCCCGCCCTGCCGTCTCCCACCAGTTTCTACTTCTGCTGGCCCAGGGGTTGGGGAGCCCCGCTCTTTTCAGCGAGGCTGGGAATGGGGCGTTCAGCTCTCCTATTGAAACCCGTGGGAGTTAAAGGAGCAGCACTTTTGGCTCCGGGGCGGGGGGGGGGTTTCTCCGAGAGCCGCCGCCGCCTCCTCTGGATGGGTGATCTGTCGCTGCATTTAGGATGACAAACCCAAGGCGAGTCCGGTTGGCCATGGAACTGAGTCCAGCAGTCCAGGGATGTCTTTCTTCTTCCGTCCTTCAGGTTCAGACTTCCAGGGCGGGGGGGCTTCTGCTTTCCTTTCCTGCTGCTGCAGAAGAACCTGTCGGCCCATCGGACACCGGGGGTGGCCCCCCCGGAAGGGCTTGTTTTGCTTGCCCGAGGTGGGGAGGGAGGGGAGCGCCGGGTCTGCTTTCAGACAGCCTCAGCCAAGGCCCGCTGCAGGGGGAGACCCATTCAGGTCAATGGAGCCGACGCCGCTCTTGCTGGGGAGTCATTCCCTTGGCCTGAGGGGGTGCCTGCTCGCCGGGGAGTTCGTCCTCTTGCCTTCGCTTTGGTTGTGTTTAGGAGGAAGCTGGGGAAGGGCCTTTGGGGGCTGAGAAAGACTCCAGCCCCGCGGGCAATGAAGGCAGGAGAAGCGCAGGGCTCGGGCAGGCTGGTCCCCCAGCGGAACCCAGGGGAGGGCTCGGCAATGGCGGGCCTTGCAGCTCGTCTTGCTCCTGCCGCTCTCTGGTTCTGCAACAGCCCAAGGCTTCTGGCCAAGGGATGCAGGGCGAAATCGCTTGCTTGGGCGTCTCTCTGCCCCCAGGACAGCAGCCCGGGCCGCCTCGTGGCTAAGGAGGACGGGAGGTCGGCGGCTTGGCCGAAGTCCTTTTTATCCCTGCCTCAGTTTCCCACTGGGTAAGGACAGAGAGGAATTACCCGGACATGAGTGCCGCCAAGTGATTCCCTTGCAAATTGAATGGGAGGGAGGATTCCCAGACTTTCGGGGCGGTGGTATTTGGCTTGTTGCCAGGTGAGCATGGCAGAACATTTCCCGAGGGATGCTCTGGTTGGATGTTACCTTTGTCTTGACCCGGTTTTACAAACCAGCGTTGCAGCCTTCTGCTGAGGAAGTCCAGCCGAAGTCCACTGAAACCAATAGGCGCAGGTTGGCGTTCCCCTCGGAAGGAAGAAGAAGATGACGATATTGGATTTATATCCCGCCCTCCACTCCGAAGAGTCACAGAGCGGGTCACAATCTCCTTTCCCTTCCTCCCCCACAACAGACACCCTGTGAAGTAGATGAAGATATTGGATTTATATCCCACCCTCCACTCCGAAGAGTCACAGAGCGGGTCACAATCTCCTTTCCCTTCCTCCCCCACAACAGACACCCTGTGAAGTAGATGAAGATATTGGATTTATATCCCACCCTCCACTCCGAAGAGTCACAGAGCGGGTCACAATCTCCTTTCCCTTCCTCCCCCACAACAGACACCCTGTGAAGTAGATGAAGATATTGGATTTATATCCCGCCCTCCACTCCGAAGAGTCACAGAGCGGGTCACAATCTCCTTTCCCTTCCTCCCCCACAACAGACACCCTGTGAAGTAGATGAAGATATTGGATTTATATCCCGCCCTCCACTCCGAAGAGTCTCAGAGCGGGTCACAATCTCCTTTCCCTTCCTCCCCCACAACAGGCACCCTGTGAGGTAGATGAAGATATTGGATTTAGACCCCGCCCTCCACTCCGAGGAGGCTCAGAGCGGCTCACAACCTCCTTTCCCTTCCTCCTCCACAACAGACACCCTGTGAGGTGGGTGGGGCTGGAGAGGGCTCTCCCAGCAGCTGCCCTTTCAAGGACAACCTCTGCCAGAGCTATGGCTGACCCAAGGCCATTCCAGCAGGTGCAAGTGGAGGAGTGGGGAATCAAACCCGGTTCTCCCAGATAAGAGTCCTCACACTTAACCACTACAACAAACTGGCTCTCCCAAGGACTGTCCAAGGAGGCGAGCCCTGCTGTGAAATCTGTAGGCAAATGAAGCCAATGCGTAGAGGACCCGGCAGCTTCGCCGCAACCCGACCGCTGCGCTCATTCCGTGGGGTACTTTGCGCAGAAGCTCCCCTTCCATTAGAGCGATAAACCTGGGCTTGGTAGCCGCTGCGGAGACTGTAAGGCGAGGTGTGGCAGCAATCTAGTCTAAAACAGGCTCCCCTGCTTGCCAGTCCTCAGCAAATCCACTGAGGGACCGGCGCTTCCCATGGCAACCCAGGCTTCCTGCCCTCCACACTTTGGAAGGGCCAAGGATTCCTCCTTTCTCTTTCGCGAGGGATTACCGGGACATGAGTGCCGCCGGGTGATCCCCTTGCACACTGAATGGGAGCGAGGATCCCCAGACTTTCGGGGCGGTGGTATTTGGCCATACATTCAAGCCCAAGAACATTTCCCCGCTCTGGAACGCCATCAAAAGGCGGCATCATTCTAAAGCAACGGATTCTTTCTAAGCACATCTTACAGGCGCCCTCCTGACAGTTCATTCCAAACGCCCACGTTAGGCTCTTTCCCTGGAAAGGAGGAAACAGACACAGGCGGGAGCAGAGAAGTCCTAGGGATCCCTGCATCGCCAGAGGTTTCCGTGCCCGAGCCCGGTGCACTCTTACTCGAAAGCAGAGCATATTGAGCTCAGTGGGACTTGCTTTCAAGCCAGCCTGAAGCCTTGGCATTCGAAGCCTCGGAGTTTGAAGCCCGGCTCTAGCTTCCTCCTCTGCATTCCTACTCCTCTGTTATGTCTAGCCACATTATGGCTCAAAGACTCGCAGCGCGGTCCTTTGCAAGGGAGTCACTCCGAATCTAAACCAAACGAGGAGTAACTGCGTAGGATTGCACCGTAGGATTGCAGACTCCGCGCACCTTTCCTTGCCACGAAGCCTTTAGGAACACCGTGGACTTGCTTGCCGGTGTAAACATGCATAGGTGCTGGTTGTGCGACCGGAAACCTGGGCATCTTTCCCCGGGGGGAATTCCCATGGAATACAGGTTGGACTGAAGTCCGTCCGAGTCAACACGCCTGGGTTTGGGACGCGCGTTTGCAGGAGTAAGCGCCCCTGCCCCCAAACAGCATCCTTTGCCTTGACTGGGACTGGGAGAGGTTCCAGCTTTTTGTCAAGACGGGAGCTCTCCTGCAAGAGGAGCTGATTCGCTGGAATTTGCCCATAGGAAAGCAGGTGGCCCGAGCTCCGGTTATGAACACATGAAGCTGCCTTCTACTGAATCAGACCCTCGGTCCATCAAAGTCAGTATTGTCTTCTCAGACTGGCAGCGGCTCTCCAGGGTCTCAAGCGGAGGTTTTTCACACCTATTTGCCTGGACCTTTTTTTGGAGATGCCGGGGATTGAACCTGGGACCTTCTGCTTCCCAAGCAGATGCTCTACCACTGAGCCACAGCCCCATTCATGGCTCTCCAGGGTCTCAAGCTGAGGTTTTTCACACCTATTTGCCTGGCCTGGACCCTTTTTTGGAGATGCCAGGGATTGAACCTGGGACCTTCTGCTTCCCAAGCAGATGCTCTACCACTGAGCCACAGCCCCATTCATGGCTCTCCAGGGTCTCAAGCTGAGGTTTTTCACACCTATTTGCCTGGACCCTTTTTTGGAGATGCCAGGGATTGAACCTGGGACCTTCTGCTTCCCAAGGAGATGCTCTGCCACTGAGCCACAGCCCCATTCATGGCTCTGCAGGGTCTCAAGCTGAGGTTTTTCACGCCTATTTGCCTGGACCCTTTTTTGGAGATGCCAGGGATTGAACCTGGGACCTTCTGCTTCCCAAGCAGATGCTCTACCACTGAGCCACCGTCCCTCCCCTATCTATCGTGGAAGGAGCTTTGGCCCAAATGAAAAAACAAAATCTGGAGCTGGGAAAAACTAAATCCAACAAATGTTTGCACGCTCACTGGAGAATAAGCCCCATTGAAGCTGGTGGGGCTTCCGGACGAGTCGGTCTGTTTAGAATGCCGCTTCCGGGCTGAGCGAAAACGCTGCCGATCGTAACGTCAGAGCCACGTAGAGTAAAATGGCAGATGTTTGCAAGTCACAAGACGTGAACGTCAGATCTTTGAGGGAAGGAAGGGAAATAGATGGGGAGAAAGGAGGGAGGGAGAGGTGGAAAGAAAACCACTTTAAATGCATTTCCCAAGCCGCTGGTTGGTTTAGCTTGGAGAAGGGATTTAGAGGCAAATGCCTTCTCCAAGCCGGCCAATGGGGAAGTAGGGGCTTTGAGAGCCACACAGCATGCGTGAAAGAGCCACATGTTTGTCCACCCCTGCCCTGGATCATCGGCGATCCCGATTCTCTTTGAGCCTGTGTGGGGTGGGCCTGGCGCAACCACAAAACGGCCGCCACGGCGGAGGGGCGCGGGGAGCCCACCACCAAATGTCAGGGCGCCAGGCTAGGCATGACTCCACACGTCAGGCAGAAGCTCCGTGTAACAGGACGCCTTTTCACCCGCACATCCAACCCGAAGCCCTGATGGGCACAAGCGCCACCTGGCCCCACCCGCTTTCTCAAAGCATTGGAGGGGGGGGCATGGCGTCCTCGGGCATCCCTGTCGTGCTTCCTCCCAGTGGAGGGACGGTGGCTCAGTGGTAGAGCATCTGCTTGGGAAGCAGAAGGTCCCAGGTTCAATCCCTGGCATCTCCAAAAAAGGTCCAGGCAAATAGGTGTGAAAAACCTCCGCTTGAGACCCTGGAGAGCCATGAATGGGGCTGTGGCTCAGTGGTAGAGCATCTGCTTGGGAAGCAGAAGGTCCCAGGTTCAATCCCCGGCATCTCCAAAAAAGGGTCCAGGCAAATAGGTGTGAAAAACCTCAGCTTGAGACCCTGGAGAGCCATGAATGGGGCTGTGGCTCAGTGGTAGAGCATCTGCTTGGGAAGCAGAAGGTCCCAGGTTCAATCCCTGGCATCTCCAAAAAAGGGTCCAGGCAAATAGGTGTGAAAAACCTCCGCTTGAGACCCTGGAGAGCCGCTGCCAGTCTGAGAAGATAATACTGACTTGGATGGACCAAGGATCTGATTCAGTAGAAGGCAGCCTCATATGTTTAGTGAAAGGACCTCGGGTTGCAAAGTGCTGGGAAAGACCTTGGACAGCCGCTCTAAGCAGAGACTCGAATTCGGAGCTCGATGGACCAGCTCGCTAGACGGTCGTTCCCAACCTTCTTTTCCTCTAGGAAGGCCAGAGGGGAGGGGAAGGATTTCTGGTTCTGCGTGACCCCACCCGCCGAAGCTGAGCTCTTTCTGGCAGATCCGGAGAAGAGGCGTTAAAACAAATTCTGCATGTCAAAAGTGCAAGCACGCCGTGGGGGTGGGGATGGTGGCAAGCCTAGGTTCTCTTTTCCGACACTGTCTTTGAGCGCTGGGCAATCTAGCGACGCTCACCGATTTCTCCTAGCATCGACAAAGCCCTACGTGATGTTCCCATGCTATGCGACATCATGTACCATACCGCCAATGAGATACTAGGGTAGGAAGGGTTGCTGATACTCATCCGCAGCGGTTACTATTGGCGCGCCTTCGTGAGACGGTCCCTGCCCCGAGGACGCCTCCAGTCTCCATCCGAGTCGGGAGAGGAGCGAATAAGAAGGCGGCGAAGGAGGCTATGGCATTCTGCCATCGCCAGCTTAGCCGCGGGGCAGTCCATGTCTCTGCGGAACAAAGCCTCATTGCCGCACCTTTGAGAACAACAGGAGAGCCAATTTGGTGTAGGGGTGAAGTGTGCGGACTCTTATTTGGGAGAACCAGGTTTGATTCCCCACTCCTCCACTTGCACCTGCTGGCATGGCCTTGGGTCAGCCATAGCTCTGGCAAAGGTTGTCCTTGAAAGGGCAGCTGCTGGGAGAGCCCTCTTAGCCCCACCCACCTCACAGGGTGTCTGTTGTGGGGGAGGAAGGGAAAGGAGATTGTGAGCCGCTCTGAGACTCTTCGGAATGGAGGGCGGGATATAAATCCAATATCTTCATCTACCTCACAGGGCGTCTGTTATGGGGGAGGAAGGGAAAGGAGATAGTGAGCCGCTCTGAGACTCTTCGGAGTGGAGGGCGGGATATAAATCCAATATCCTCATCTACTTCACAGGGTGTCTGTTGTGGGGGAGGAAGGGAAAGGAGATTGTGAGCCGCTGTGAGACTCTTCGGAGTGGAGGGCGGGATATAAATCCAATATCTTCCTCTTCTGCACACGAAAGCTTATCTTCAGGATGAAACTCGGTTGGTCTTGAAGGCGCCACTGGACTCCAACTCTGTCCTCTTGCTTCCGACCATCGCAGCTAGCCAGCCGCTTGAATCCGTGCCATCTAAAACAGAGTGACACCCTTCCCAATCCATTGCAGTATAGGGGCTTCGAAGGGTTTCATTCTTCAGAATTGCACTGGAGGGCTTGCGCCACGTCCTTGGCGAAGAAGAAGCAGCTGCGACTGGCCACCCGCTTCCCCAGCCCGGGCAGGACAACTTAAACTCGACCTCTCTTCAGGGAAAGCTATACGGCAAGTGGGGCAAGCGGGCTCGTCTCTGGAAGGCGTTTCCCCCCCAGAAAAAGGAACCCACTCGTGAGAGAACAGAGCGCTAAGAACACGAAGCCAGAAGACCTTGGAGAGAACTTCTGAGAGTGTTGCGCAGGGAACACTTTCTTTCCTTGCCGTTTTTGGGGCCCCTCAGGATTCTGGGAGGTGGTTGGAGAGAGGCACAGAAATCTTCATCGACCTCTCGCAGTTGGGCCTGTCTGAGGATTCCCCGAGGAAGAGGGAGGGAAATTCTCTCTCTCTCTCTGTGGAAATCTGGAGCCTGCTAAGCAGACACCTTTTGCAGACTGGCGTTGGGTGGCATTTCCAAATGTGGATGGTGCGGAATCCAAGCGACGTTGCGGTCCTCTTTTAAGAAGTTGTTAACGAAGGCTGTAGCCTTTTCTGGGCAAAAGCTCCACTAAATAAAAGTGGGCTTACTTCTGAGAAGACCCGCTTCAACTTGCTTCCGAAGAGCAGCTAAGATATAGGAAGTCGGTGCCTCATACAAAGTCCTCCATCATCTTCACCACAGCCGGAAGGAGGGGAAGGAGTAATACTCCCCCCTTTCCAGTTCTGTTTAGCAACACAAATAAGAGTCTTGTGGTCTCTTGAAACTATCACTAAGCTTTCGCAAGCCCATAAATTTGTGCTTTGAAAAACACTTCAGTCTTTATGGGAGTTATAAGCAGGGGTGGAATTCTAGCAGGAGCGCCTTTGCATATCAGGCCACACCCACTGATGTAGCCAATCCTCCAAGAGCTTACAAGGCTCTTTTTTGTAAACTCTTGGAGGATTGGCTTCATCAGGGGAGTGGCCTAATATGCAAAGGAGCTCCTGCTAGAATTCCACCCCTGGTTATAAGATTCTTTCCTATTTTATTTCGGAGAGCCAGTTTGGTGTAGTGGATAAGTGTGCGGACTCTTGTCTGGGAGAACCGGGTTTGATTCCCCACTCCTCCACTTGCACCTGCTGGCATGGCCTTGGGTCAGCCAGAGCTCTGGCAGAGGCTGTCCTTGAAAGGGCAGCTGCTGGGAGAGCCCTCTCCAGCCCCACCCACCTCACAGGGTGTCTGTTGAGGGGGGGAAGGTAAAGGAGATTGTGAGCCGCTCTGAGACTCTTCGAAGTGGAGGGCGGGATATAAATCCAGCATCTTCTTCTTTTCCAGAAGCGGTGGCAAAAGTCAAGGATGTGGCATATAGACTGAGTGTGTCGAACAGGGACTTCCAAACTTGTTGAGGCTGTGGGCACTTTTCTATTTTGAGAAGAGGTAGTGAGTGCGACCATAAAATGGCTTCCAGATGGCTGGTAGAATACCAATCACAAAATGACCACTGCAGGGACTGGGGTCACACCACTCACAAACAGTTGGGAGGTTCTGAGCCAAGGACTCTGCTATGATGGGGCAGATGTTTCCAAATGGGTGTTCCTTCTACATGCAAAGGTGTTGTTTTCTGGGCTCTTCTGAAGCACCTCCTCATCCCTTCCCATGAGTAGAAGAAAGCAATACTGGCACTTTGCTTTGGGGAAGAAGGAAATGGGTACTATGAAAGGCAGAAGAAGACTCATGGTGTCCATGGGCGCTACCCCGGGAATCACCAGTAATGTGGGTTTTCTGGGAAAACCTTCCCGTGCAAATTTAAAGAATGTTAGCTCAAGAAGGCAAGTAAAACTGGCGCAGGCCTGGGCCACATACAAGCACTGGAGTTTATATGCTTCCTATCCCACATTTGGTCTACCTAATGTGATTGGTTTGCAGAACAACAGTTCTGGCAATTATAGATAAACTGACTATATTTATATACATGGGGTGGACAATTTTCCGTGGAAAGCTTTCAGCCCCACATGACTGGGTATTACTAGTGTAGAATAGGCATGCTGCTGCCCCTGAAATCTGATCCTAGTTGTCTGATAAGATTGTCTCCTCCAGCTGTGTCTCAGTGACAGCCTTGCATTTTATAGTAACTGGTCTTTGGTGAAGCTGATGGAATGTACATGGCTCGTAAACAAGGGTAATAAGGTGACAATGTAGTTTTTTGTAGGCCTTGTGCATAGCGAAGCTCATAGATAAGTTAGTGCAGTTAATGCAACATTTACAAAGGACATTGCTTTGGTTATAAATTGTCTGAAGCCAATTTTTTTTGGATAGAGGGGAATGTCTGCAGTTACTGGGAGTCTAGAGCAAGATGGAGGGTAAACCTCAACGGAGCAGGAGATGGGCATTAACAGCAAAAAATAAATGGCTGGTGCTTAAGCAGGAGAGGGCTGCCACCTCCCCTGGATTATCTCGCATTAATACCATCTGCCTAGGATCTGACCGCTTTGGAGAAAGGAAAATACTATATGACCTTGCCTGAATAGATGAAGTAGCACCATTGTGATTTTATCTGATACCGTTTTCGCACACAGCTTCCCTCGCAGTCAAAATCCTGTTCCCTCCGCAGCGTCCGGTCGGATTTCCCACCATCTGCGCTGGAGTTACAGGAAGTGCCGCGGCTTTTGCGTAGCAAACGTAAACTGCTAAAACCCAGTTTACGTTTGCTACGCAGAAGCTGCGGCACTTCCTGTAACTCCGGCGCAGATGGTGGGAAATCCGACTGGATGCTGCGGAGGGAACAGGATTGTGACTGCGAGGGAAGCTGTGTGCGAAAATGGTACGATGACCGTTTTATTGTTTTACCGTTTTGACATTGTTATGTTATGTTGTTAGCCACCTTAAGTCTTCATAGAATGGGCAGGATATAAGTCTAACATCATAAATAATAATAAATAAATGAGAAGATAGAGGCAGGCTCTTTACTTTTGGGGATAGCCTTGAAAGCAGACAGAGCTGCACTTAAATAATTTTGGCACCCCAGATAAAGTATGGTCTGAGCTGAAGAAATCACTGTTAAAAGCCTAAAATGAGATTTTTAGCTATTCCACTGTAAAACCTGATGATAAGCTTGGGGAAAGTAGCAGTGGACCTTAAAGAAGAGAGCAAAGATGTTTGGTCTTTGTCAGATCCTGTTTTTAGGCAGGTAAAATAAGAATGAAAGCGACAGAACTGTGAAAGAAAACGTGCCCTGAGGCAGCTACAACAGAAATTGGGTAGTTTGTTTTTGCACAAAAGATGCGCCATTTCCCCCTTTCCCATTCTCTCGTTCTGGAAGTGTTTTCTGTTCTGTGTTTTCCTTTATGCTCTGCCTTTTTCACTGAGAGTCAGAGTAGCTACACAGTGCATCAGTAGCATGAATAATCAATCAGCAATCAATAATATTAATTCTATACACAATGGCACAGTCCACAGTTCTGCTTTTCTTATAAAAGCGCCTTGCTGAACCATTCCATTATAATATAGTTTTTTAACCTTTGTCAAAATGTTGTCCTCAACAATTGTTTGACATAGTTTGCAGAATGCCAGAAAAATAGCAGGTTTGTTTACAGGGAGTTGATGATCTTGGTGCATTTGCAGTCCAGCACCTTCAGAAGGCCCTGCTCAGATGAGCAAAGGGGGAATGGAACACAGGGGGAGAAACTGTCCTGTAGATACGAGGGTCCTTAGCCATAAAGGACTTGGACTATTGCACCCTTCTTAAATCTTCGTTCGCGAAGCCAAGCCGAGAGAGAGAGAGAGAGAGATAGCCAGTGCCTCGAATTGACCCCAGTAACTGATGGGCATCTAATGGAGTGATTGAAGAATGGATGTAATATGCATGCAATACCTATTGCACCAACTGAAGTTTTTTGCACCAACTGAAGGCCAACGCCATGCTGGAATTATTAGGAAGGGAATTGAAAACAAATCAGCCAGTATCATAATGCCCCTGTATAAATCGATGGTGCGGTCTCATTTGGAATACTGTGTACAATTCTAGTCACCGCACCTCAAAAAGGATATTATAGCATTGGGAAAAGTGCAGAAAAGGGCAACTAGAATGATTAAAGGTTTGGAACACTTTCCCTATGAAGAAAGGTTAAAAGGCCTGGGGCTCTTTAGCTTGGAGAAATGTTGACTGCAGGGTGACATGATAGAGGTTTACAAGATTATGCATGGGATGGAGAAAGTAGTGAAAGAAGTACTTTTCTCCCTTTCTCACAAGACAAGAACTCGTGGGCATTCAATGAAATTGCTGAGCAGTCAGGTTAAAACGGATAAAAGGAAGTACTTCTTCACCCAAAGGGTGATTAACGTGGAATTCACTGCCACAGGACGTGGTGGTGGCTACAAACATAGCCAGCTTTAAGAGGGGATTGGATAAAAATATGGAGCAGAGGTCCATCAGTGGCTATTAGCCACAGTGTGTGTGTGTGTGTGTGTGTGTGTGTATATATATATATATATATATATCTGTGTGTGTGTGTGTGTATATATATATATATATATCTGTGTGTGTGTGTGTGTGTATATATATATATATCTCTCTGTGTGTGTATAAATATATATATATATATATCTGTGTGTGTGTGTGTATATATATTGGCCACTGTGTGACACAGAGTGTTGGACTGGATGGGCCATTGGCCTGATCCAACATGGCATCCCTTATGTTCTTATCTTCTTAAGTTGACTTCAAGGGCAGACTCATGTAGAGTACGTTTATTTTTAAAACAAATCCATATACTAATAGCAAAGCGTGGCCCCAATCTGCAGATACCTAAATCTGCATACTGAAGCTATACGGGCACTAACCAGTTTTTTCTGTACACTTGGCAGACTCCTCAGGTTCGCAGAAATATTTGAAATGTTTACATTCCCCCCTCCCCCAAATTAAAATATTTCTTAATTTTTTTTAAAAAAGTGTTGTCTGTGCATGCACGGACAATGGACTTTCCTTGCTTCTGTGGCGACAATTGGGAACAGTGGCAGAGCCTGACAGCAGCTGCAGGGAGCCATGATGCCCATTAGTGGCGGCTACTGGGTGCCACTCAGGGCCTGGTGTGGTGGCAGATGCCAGTAGTTGCTCCAGGCTCGGAGCAGTGCCCGGGAACTGCCACCATTGTGGTCAGGCTCCAAGATGAATGATTGGACCTGGACTTGTGTTGGCTCCTCAATGGGAGAGGGGAAAGTTTTGCCCCCCCCCCTGTAGTTCTGTAATTAAATCATGCAAAGGTTGCTGCAGCCCTCTGTTCATCGGCATTGTTTCCATGCCACCTGTCTGCATGTGTGTGTCGATAGAACAAGTTTATAAAATTAAGAAACAATGCAAAGAAATATTGGGCATCAGTGTTCCCTCTAAACTGAGTTAGCGTGAGCTAGCTCACAGATTTTTGACCTCCAGCTCACACAGGAAAAAGATCCCCAGAGCACAATAATTTATGCAGTAGCTCACAACTTTAATGCCAGTAGCTCACAAAGTAGATTTTTTTCTCACAAGTCTCTGTAGCTTAGAGGGAACATTGCTGGGCATCTGTATCAAACAATGCAGAAAATTATATCCCAAAAGTAGAAAACAATACAGTAAAAGCAGGATGCAACAAAAAGCATACAACAAACAGATAATACATACTATGATGATGATGGTATTGGATTTATATCCTGCCCTCCACTCCAAAGAGTCTCAGAGCGGCTCACAATCTCCTTTCCCTTCCTCCCCCACAACAGACATCCTGTGAGGTGGGTGGGGCTGGAGAGGGCTCTCACAGAAGCTGCCCTTTCAAAGACAGAGAGCGGCCTACAATCTCCTTTCCCTTCCTCCCCACAACAGACACCCTGTGAGGTAGATGAAGATATTGGATTCATATCCCGCCCTCCACTCCGAAGAGGCTCAGAGCGGCTCACAACCTCCTTTCCCTTCCTCCCCCACAACAGACACCCTGTGAAGTAGATGAAGATATTGGATTTATATCCCGCCCACCACTCCAAAGAGTCTCAGAGCGGCTCACAACCTCCTTTACCTTCCCCCCCCCCACAACAGACACCCTGTGAAGTAGATGAAGATATTGGATTTATATCCCGCCCGCCACTCCAAAGAGTCTCAGAGCGGCTCACAACCTCCTTTACCTTCCCCCCCCACAACAGACACCCTGTGAAGTAGATGAAGATATTGGATTTATATCCCGCCCGCCACTCCAAAGAGTCTCAGAGCGGCTCACAACCTCCTTTACCTTCCTCCCCCACAACAGACACCCTGTGAGGTGGGTGGGGCTGGAGAGGGCTCTCCCAGCAGCTGCCCTTTCAAGGACAACCTCTGCCAGGGCTATGGCTGACCCAAGGCCATGCCAGCAGGTGCAAGTGGAGGAGTGGGGAATCGAACCCGATTCTCCCGGATAAGAGTCCACACGCTTAACCACTACACCAAACTGGCTCTCTATATACAGTGGCATAATTTACAGTCCTGTTCCTTTTATAAACATGTCTTCCTGAACAATTAAGTTGTATCGTGGCATTATTGCCTTTATAAAAATGCACTTCTGAACAATTCTGCTTTACATCATTTGAGGAAAGACAGAAATGTGGGGGCCTCCCTGACCTCCTTAGGCAGGCTGTTGCACAACACGGGAGCCAAAAGAGGAAGAGCACATTGATCTTATCTGTAGGGTGTCACCTTCAACAGTTTTTGCTCAAGTGAATGAAGCCGTCCTGGGGGAGCAGAGGAAGGGCAGGTGCCCTGCAGATATGAGGGTCCTTGACTATGACTGGCTTTGTGGGCAACAACCAGTACTTTGAACTGGACCTGGGAACTGATAAGTGGCCAAAGAGCGGCTGCAGAATGCGAGTGATATGCCTATGCCATCAAGTAAGCTGTTAGTAACCAAGCTGCAACGTTCTGTACTGGTTGCTGTTCCTGAGTTGACGTCAAGAGCAGACCCATGTAGAATGCATTACAACAGTGTAGTCCTGTGGTCAATATGGCATGGATCCACATGGCCAGGTTATCTGAGTCTTGGTATTGATCCATCTTCAGGATTAAATGGAGATGGTAGAAAGCTTTTTTGTGTGTGTATGGTTTAACTTGCGGACTCTTATCTGGGAGAACTGGGTTTGATTCCCCACTCCTCCACTTGCACCTGCTAGCATGGCCTTGGGTCAGCCAGAGCTCTGGCAGAGGTTGCCCTTGAAAGGGCAGCTGCTGGGAGAGCCCTCTCCAGCCCCACCCCACCTCACAGGGAGTCTGTTGTGGGGGAGGAAGGGAAAGGAGATTGTGAGCCGCTCTGAGACTCTTCGGAGTGGAGGGCGGGATATAAATCCAATATCTTCATCTACCTCACAGGGTGTCTGTTGTGGGGGAGGAAGGTAAAGGAGATTGTGAGCCGCTCTGAGACTCTTTGGAGTGGAGGGCGGGATATAAATCCAATATCTTCATCTACCTCACAGGGTGTCTGTTGTGGGGGAGGAAGGTAAAGGAGATTGTGAGCCACTCTGAGACTCTTCGGAGTGGAGGGCGGGATATAAATCCAATATCTTCATCTACCTCACAGGGTGTCTGTTGTGGGGGAGGAAGGGAAAGGAAATTGTGAGCCGCTTTGAGACTCTTCGGAGTGGAGGGCGGGATATAAATCCAATATCTTCTTCTTCTTCAAAAATAACCAATAAAACAGTCAGCAATAATTAGTTAAGAAGTCAGTTTTCTGCATTGTTTGATGTATGATGTCCACTACTTCTTTGCATTGTTTCTAGATTTTATAAGCTGCTCCTATCAAGCTCCATGTTGTCTCCTCCGACTGTCAGTGGCTCTCTGGGGTTTAAGACAGATCCTTTTCCTTTGTGGTCATCTCCCCAGAGTTTGCAGACAACCACATTTGCCATTACTGTCAACCAAATGAGCCACGTGACTACTGTACGCCCTGTGTGCCACCCCACCAAACCCAGGTTTGCAATAACAGAACTGTCAATATTTATTGAGATGTTAATTATTGGAATAACCCTGCATATGTGGGGCTTTCTCTCCCCATAATTGCTGAACCTTAACCAGCCCTTGTGTAATTGGAGTGTGTGTGTGGGGGCTTCTCTCTCTTTCTCTCTGCTTTTCTGCTCTCGTCGCGGCATGCAGATCTGGTAAAAGAATGAGGTTGCGGGAGCACCCACAGAAGAGTAAGCTGGCCATGGAGAAAGGGGAGTAAAACCATCACTCACCCTTACAAGTCAATAGCTCTTCTAAACATTTCAGGCCTGCATCACTTGTGAAACTTTTCGCACCTAGGCAAATAAGTGTGAAAAACCTCAGCTTGAGACCCTGGAGAGCCGCTGCCAGTCTGAGAAGACAATACTGACTTTGATGGACCGAGGGTCTGATTCAGTAGAAGGCAGCTTCATATGTTCATATATATGTTCATATGTTTGATCTGCTAATGTCCTCCCGAAGACAGTTCTGTATCTTTGGAAAAAGGCTGCAAAGGATGTTTGCTGTCAGAACCACTAGAAGGTGTTGCTGTGCTGAGCAGAAGTGCTGTACGGGCTTCGACGAGGAGAGACAGATGTTTGTAGGCCTCAGGTCCTGAAGGGGATTAGGGGTAAGTACAGGCTCCAAAATCGGCAGGACTAAACCTTCTTATCTCGCAGTAGATTTTAAGTAGAGTTTAAACTGGGGTAGGGCTAATTGCTAACTGATCACACAGCATCATCGGCACAGAGATGATACTTTTTTTTTCCTGATGAAGGAGCCTCTGTATAAATGGATTCAGAAGGGGGCTACACATAAGTTGAAGGGGTCACCTTTCCTTTTGATCTCAAAGGTTCTGGGTCGCGAGTAAGGGTCTTATATATTCCATGCCGTCCAGCTGGCAAGAACTCTAGGTTTCCCTGGTCATGGAGGTCAGTGCACAGCACTACCAATAGTTCAATACTGAAAAGGGTCAACAAGGTCAATGGCTAGTATCTTTGCCCCGGCATGGAATCACTTCAGGGATTGCTGTTCAAAAAGAAAGCGGGATGAGGCTGTTGTACCCTTAACAGTTTATTCTATTTATTGACTTGCTTTGTACTCTAACTTTCTCCGCAGGGATGGCTCAAAGTGGCTTGCACCATTCTCCTTGTCTCAGTTTTATCCTTGCAAATAACCCTGTGAGGCTGGTTAGGCTGGGTGTGTGTGACTAGCCCAGAGGTGGCCAAATTGTGGCTCAGGAGCCATGTGTGACTCTTTCACACATTTCTTGAAGCTGCCCCGTCAATGAGACTGGAGAAGAGATTTGTCTCCTTAAATCACTTTTCCGAGCCAAGCCAGCCAGTGACTTGGAGAATGCATTTAAAGGTAAAGTTGCTTTCTTCCCCCCTCTCCCTCCCTCTTGCCCATCTATTTTCCTTCCTTCCTTCCTTCCTTCCTTCCTTCCTTCCTTCCTTCCTTCCTTCCTTCCTTCCTTCCTTCCTTCCTTCCTTCCTTCCTTCCTTCCTTCCTTCCTTCCTTCCTTCCTTCCTTCCTTCCTTCCTTCCTTCCTTCCTTGTCTTGCGGCTCTCTAACATCTGATGTTTCTTCCATGTGGTTCTTACATTAAGCAAGTTTGGGCACCCTTGGACTTGCCCAAGGCCACCCAGCAAGTTTCCATAGCAGAGTGGAGATTCAAATTTGGGTCTCACAGTTCCGAGCCCAATCCTCTAGTCACTAGACCACTCTGGCTTTCAATACAATAGTTTGATAAAAGAACAACAACAATAACATAGTGGGATAGAAGGTGGCAAGTTGGTAGGTAAAGGTTGCTGGGCAGGTATGAAAATTTCTACCTATCCAGCTCTTTATTCTGCACAACTACAAAAATGAAAGCAGCTTCATCTTGCTGTGCTTTCTGTCTCTGTTTTTGAAGCATGGCCTTCCATGTATGGGTCTCAAGGCGGTTCTGGTCTGAAGCAAGTGGAATCTCTTCGTGACTATTTCTGTCTCTGTTTTTGAAGCATGGCCTTCCATGTTTGGGTCTCAAGGCGGTTCTGGTCTGAAGCAAGTGGAATCTCTTCATTACTATTTCTGTCTCTGTTTGTGAAGCATGGCCTTCCATGTATGGGTCTCAAGGCGGTTCTGGTCTGAAGCAAGTGGAATCTCTTCGTGACTATTTCTGTCTCTGTTTGTGAAGCATGGTCTTCCATGTTTGGGTCTCAAGGCGGTTCTGGTCTGAAGCAAGTGGAATCTCTTCGTGACTATTTCTGTCTCTGTTTGTGAAGCATGGCCTTCCATGTTTGGGTCTCAAGGCGGTTCTGGTCTGAAGCAAGTGGAATCTCTTCATGACTATTTCTGTCTCTGTTTGTGAAGCATGGCCTTCCATGTTTGGGTCTCGAGGTGGTTCTGGTCTGAAGCAAGTGGAATCTCTTCATGACTATTTCTGTCTCTGTTTGTGAAGCATGGTCTTCCATGTTTGGGTCTCGAGGTGGTTCTGGTCTGAAGCAAGTGGAATCTCTTCATGACTATTTCTGTCTCTGTTTGTGAAACATGGCCTTCCATGTTTGGGTCTCGAGGTGGTTCTGGTCTGAAGCAAGTGGAATCTCTTCGTGACTGTTTCTGTCTCTGTTTTTGAAGCATGGCCTTCCATGTTTGGGTCTCAAGGTGGTTCTGGTCTGAAGCAAGTGGAATCTCTTCATGACTATTTCTGTCTCTGTTTTTGAAGCATGGCCTTCCATGTTTGGGTCTCGAGGTGGTTCTGGTCTGAAGCAAGTGGAATCTCTTCGTGACTATTTCTGTCTCTGTTTTTGAAGCATGGCCTTCCATGTATGGGTCTCAAGGTGGTTCTGGTCTGAAGCAAGTGGAATCTCTTCGTGACTATTTCTGTCTCTGTTTTTGAAGCATGGCCTTCCATGTATGGGTCTCAAGGTGGTTCTGGTCTGAAGCAAGTGGAATCTCTTCATGACTATTTCTGTCTCTGTTTTTGAAGCATGGCCTTCCGTGTTTGGGTCTCGAGGTGGTTCTGGTCTGAAGCAAGTGGAATCTCTTCGTGACGATTTCTGTCTCTGTTTTTGAAGCATGGCCTTCCATGTATGGGTCTCAAGGTGGTTCTGGTCTGAAGCAAGTGGAATCTCTTCATGACTAGGATTGCCTGAAAGTCACCAAGATGAGTCGTGAATGCTTTCTCATTCTCAGTGCAAGAAAACAAATTATACGTATTTATTCTTTTAAAATTAACTGATATGCTCTATTAAATAATGGGCAGTATCCAACAGAGGAAGAGCCATTTAAGACGGAGGAAGGCTCTTTAGGATGAAGGAAGGTTTCAGTTTTTGTTCAGTGGTTACCTTTTTGTTATTGTGTTCTTAGGAAGGACATTTAAGGGTAGTACTATAAAGATTTATGGGGATAGTGGGCCTCCCCTCCCCAATGCAACTACTTTTATGCAGTACAACCTTAGATCCATAGAGCTCTGGATTGTCTTGTCTGATTGGTACTGGGTCTTTAGGCTCATAGACAGGGAAGGGTCTTCACCAACAGTACCTGCTCCTCACCCATCAAATAGTAGTGCTAAGTCTTGTATTCTGTACGTATGCAAGTATGTGCTTGACTCATAACTTATCCTCCTCATTGCTACTTACTCTGCAGTCATCCATGGACTTAAAATGAAGGGCAATGAGTAAGTAGCTATTCAGCTTGTTGGGTTTTCCCCCAGTACAGAAATGCAGTGATGGCTGAATTTTAATCTTGCTCAGTTATATATGTATTAAGAGCACTGAACTTCTGCTAGGAAAAAAAAAAAGGTAGCAAATCAATGGAAAACTGTAGGCAAAAGATATGTATTTTAGCGGAATGATTGTGGTGTTGAAACGCTGAATGCAATCAGCTTACAGGAGGGGGAATCCCCTCCCCGCATCTCATTCACGTCCACAATGCCAGAAGAGTTTTGCTTGTTCTCAACTGGAGATGTGTTATGCTTATAATGTCTCGCAAAACCATTCTATTATGTTTCTTTCAGCCAATACACCTTTTCTTACTTTGAGCTTCACAGTGTCCTGGAATTTGAAACACAGTGGTGTAGGTCCCTGTGGAAACTCTACATTTCTTTTGTTTTGTATGAAAGGGTGATAGGGTTGCCCAAATATATTAGTTTCCAAAACTAATTTGAATTTATACCCTTGACAAAATATGGTAAATCTGGGTCAAGTGTCGGCTTCCTCAGTAGATTTCGTTCCTCTTTGACATTTAATTTAAGCTTAATTTACCCGAGGAACTCGATACCCTACAAGATGCTTTGCATGTATTATTTCTTGCTTTTGGTTCAAAAAAAAAAAAATCCCTATAGTGTCTGCGGTATTCTAAGTTTGCAATGGGTGACTTGGAAACCAAGGCACACAATACGCTTGCTGGAGCTGCCTATTAAAACAGAAGTGTTAAAAAGATGAAGTTCTGTGAGCTTCCAATTATTATTAAGAAAGTTAGGTTAGTTCTGAAATGCAAAGAAATCCCCCCCCCCTCCCTTTTCAGTGCTATTCCACATCTTATGCGGAGGCAAATATGGGTTTGTGGCTGAGGGTGCGCTTGACAGGAGCGAGGCTCTCTGGTGAGTCTTCCTGCATGATTAATATGCTTCTTTCATTCATGCATAACATTTCTGTGAGTATACTATTGATCTTAATGTCACCTCTATAAATATTATCTGCCTAAGGAATCCAGTCTTTTACTTTCATACCCCATTGTGTTACAGCTGAATGGAGGGGGTTAGGAACGACGTTCCCTCTAAGCTGCAGAGTCCTGTGCGCAAAAATTCTACTTTGTGAGCTACTGACATTAAAGTTGTGAGCTACTGGCATGAAAGTTGTGAGCTACTGCTTAAATGACTGTGCTCTGGGGTCATCCTTCCTGAGCTAAGGCAAAAATGTGTGAGCTGGAGGGTAAAAAAATCTGTGCAGTAGCTCACACTAACTCAGCTTAGAGGGAGCACTGGTTAGGAGTACGTCTGTGTTTTGATGCCTCTGAATGTGCTCCATAAAATCCTCTGTGTCAAGCAGTCTTATGCCAAGTCAGACGATTCGTTTGTCAGACTGCTAGTGAGGAATCGGACGGATTCCTCGCTAGCATTTGCTCTGCCCCTGGACTTCTGCTTTTCCTAGCTCAAGTGATTGATTCCCCACCAGTTGCTGTTGCAGGCATATTTTGATCTGCTGCTCCCTCCAGTTTCCCTTGCAGTTTCTTGCTCTCCCAAAAAACAAGAGCAAGAAAACCTTGAGTAAAATCGGAGGGAGCTGTGGATCAAAATGTGCCCACACATTAACTGGTGGGGAATCGATCACTTGAGTTGGGGAAAGCAGAAGCCCAGGGGGAGAGCAACTGCTAGTGAGGAATCATTCTCAATATCATCTCCTCTGACTGTCGGTGGCTCTCCAGGGTTCAAGACAGAAGGCTTTCACAGCACCTTCTCCTTGATCTAACTATGTGGTAATCACGCCGCAATATCCAGAGAACCACATTTGCCGTTACTATCAACCAAAGGAGCCACATTACTGTATGCCTTGTGTGCCACTCCATCAAACATGTGTGCAGTGACAGAACTATTAATATTAACTGTGAGCTTCTTAATTAAGAGTGTACCTGCATGTGTGGGGTTTTCTGCCCGCACCACTGCTGAACCTCAACCAGCCCTGGTGTATCTGGGGTGAGGGGAGGGGCTTCTCTGTTTTCCTGCCCTCTCCTCTGCATACAGATCAAGTAAAAGAATGAGGTTGCCCAAGTACTAAGAGGAAAGCAAGCTGGCCATGGAGAAAGGGGAATAAAACCATCACCAGCCCATTGTGGCTAGCTTATGCTTTTCCCGGTCATTGCTGTGATTGTGGTTTTACACTTTCTTCCGTACAGCCAGCTTACTCTTTTCTTGGCAGCTGCCCTGGAGCTGGGATGAGGGTGCTGAGACAACGGAGAAGGGTCGGAATTGTTGGAGAAGACTGAGCTCTTTACTTTTGATCCATGACAAGGCACAGACCTCAAGGAGCTTCATGTGTATTGCCTGTCCTATGATCTCCCCAAGAGCAGTCGTTTGAAAGTGCAAGCCACCTCTCAACGACTTGCCCACTTTCCTGGAACATGTGGTGGGTGCCACATTGGGGAGCAGTGCTCAGAAGAGCCACAGGTGGCATGTCCAATAGTCATATATGACTTCGGAGCCACGGAGTGAACATTACTGCTTCAACTGGAGACGCCAAAGATTGAACTTGGGACCTTCTACATGCAAAGCTTGTGCTGCACCATTGAGTCATGACTTTTTTTTTTAGCTTTTGGAGGTTCCTGCAGTGGTTGTATGCATCGCATTGTCTCCGTATACAGGCACACACAGCTTATGTTAATACATAATATACTGTTGCAAAATCTCCATCTATTAAAGCACTAGCTGGAGCTAACCTTTGCAGGTAGTTGTGGGATGGTGTGTGATGATGGTGTTCAGAAAGGTTTTGACAGGTTTGACATTTTGTGTGTGGTGTGCTTCACCAGTTCTTGATTCTCTTTTTCCCACCTCTTTCCCTGAATAAAAGCTGACCGCTGCCAGGTTTTGCTGCTGTAGAAGGTTACAGACACAGAGCAAGGAGCATTTTCGGGAAGTTTGAGAGGATCCCTGCTTCTCCCCCCTCCCCCGAAGCAATATATCATCGTGTATTTATGTATTACGGTTATCTCCAAAATTAGTAGTCCAACTCATCATCAGGGCAACTTTTGGGTATGCCGTGCCCAGTTTGTAATCTTGAAAGACAAAAACAATCTCTTTAATGCCACGTGTTAAACTCAGGCTGCAAATTGTTGTTCCTTTGCTCAGTAGGCTTGCTAATGCAATTAGTTGGAAGACTGGCTTGCCTGCATATTAACAGGGCCATCCTATGGAGAGTTACAGCCTTCTAAGCGCACTGATCTCTGTGGGTTTAGAAAGGTGTAATCCTGTTGAGGATTGTATGGTAGGTATTCAGTCTTTTCCTCCCCCCCCCCCTCCTTATCGCTGTTGCACAACTGATTTTTGTGTTCTGGTTCTTTGTTTTTTTTCAAGCTGAAGTAGGAATGTCTGTGAAACGTTTCGTTGGATGAGAAAGCTCGCTGATGTGCATTGTGTGGTGTTGTGTGTTTCTTTGTTTATGATGCGTGCTGAACTATACTGCATTTTCCAAGTTCAGCTATTTTTAAACATCCGTGTTGTCCAGCTATGAGCTCAAGAAAGGAAGATTCTCTAGATCCAAGGCATTGGGTCTCATTGTTAGGTCACATGAGTGCTCCCCGGGGGCAAGAACCTGGACATCTGCTTTCAGATTCTGGCTCAAGCTAATTTTTGCCTGCTTGGGAATGGGTGGGCTTTTTGGCTTTTTTTGTTTTAACTGAGGATGGATGCCTTTAAAACAACCTGGCAGAAATTGGAAACTTCCTACCTGGATTGGCTGGGGATTTCTCCTAATGATATCGATTCCCCAGTCTGACCTCTATTAGAAATTTGATTTTGAGATGTCTTTATGTGTACCAGAATGGGCTCAGTACCAGAATTCAGGTTGGTAGAGTCTGTTCTCCTCTCTACTTTGGATTGGCATATCCAGATCTAGCTCACTGTATCTTGACTACCTAATGGTTCCTAAATACCGACAAGCCTTTATGTCGTTTCATTTTAATTCAGTCCCAACGGCAGAATTTTCTGACCGTTTTGGAAGGATTCCATTAGCCGACAGACTTTGCAGCTGCAACGCAGGGAGTCTTGACACTTTGCTCCGTTGTTTATTGGATTGTCCAAAATTCCACAGGTATAGAACTATGTTTGTTTCTCCCTTTTAAAAGGATCTGGTTCATCTCTTAGCCCTTTGTAAGTTAAGATTCTTTCAGCTGGAAGTGACCATAATATCATTCTGGCAGCTGCCAATCCCCCCCCCCCCCACATAATCAAATCCAGTAGATAGATCTGGACAACTTTATTCTCGAGTTGTCATGGTTGTATTTGTTGTTATCATTATCGTTGTTCTTTTGTTGCTAAACTATTGATGCTCAAGACTGTCATAGCATAGAATAAAAGAAATAAGCAAACAGATCGCATGTGGAAAAGAGATAGTATGTGATCTATTCCCCAGGGTCAGTCAAAGACAAGGGTAGCAAATCATGGACTAAGAGCTCTTTGGCTCTTGCCAAGAACTCAGACTTCTGGGTACGTCCAGGCTAAATACTTGCGACAGAAGCGGAGCAGAAAGCTTAACCCAGATGTGGTAACTGGACAAGGTTTCTTGTGCCTCTACAACATATCATGTTACATTGGATCTGGATGGTGGAAACTTGGGCTCAGATCCTTGCTCTGTAGTGGGATTTACAGCAATGCTCCTGATTACTCCCATCCAGCCAACATTCAGTCAACCTCCTCCTTCTCCTTCTTCTCCAAAAAAAATCTAGCCAAACAGTTTCAGGTTGTCAAAATGAAGCATCAAGCTTTGTAAAAACAGTACATTGCTGAAATTTGCTAAAACCATTATGCTAACCATTGGGATAAATCTAAACCATAATCAAATTCATTATAGAACAGAGTCTAGGGGGGTTATCATGTATGGGGGGGGAATCCTTTCAATTTGTTTTGTTTTCCATCTGTTCCAAAAAGCTTGGAAAACAGATAAATCTTGTGCTGTGCCTTAAAGGTCAACAGCATTAGAATATTTTGGACCAAAAAATGGTGTGCCGGTGAATTCCAACGTTTGAAGGGCCTTAAATCATGCATCTAGTGTTTGAGACGTGGATGCTCACTCCGAAGAATCACAAGATGCTGTGATTTCGTTGAAACGTGCTCTCAAAGAAAGCCAAGGTCATCAGCAACTGCGGCTATAGTCGTAGCTTGTACAGAGTCTGATTTCTGTCGACTGCCTCTTAGAAGAATTCTCATCCCTGTCCTGCGACAGTAACACAGCAAATGTAATGGGAGTGAGAAATCAGGAGGACTGACTTTGTTACGAACAGCTTATTTATTTAACCTCAGAACTGAAACGGGCCACCAAGGTGGAGTAGTTCAACCTTCTGCCAATGCACTAACTACTACTATAAGATCCCCAAAGGTTGAGCACCAAAGAATGCAACACCTCACAGGGAAGACTGATCAATGCCAAACCCACCTCACTGTCAGGGAATTGTTTAGACAAAGCTTCCTATGCTATAGTTAATATCCTTTAGTCCGAATCCTGTCATCCAAAACATGTCTGCCCCCATCCTCTGAATGGCATTGCCTAGGGGTCAGTAGGTGGCAATCACATCCCTTCTCCAATGCAGAGATTCCCAGCCTCTCATCATAGCACATGTCTCCAAACCTTTCACCAGCTTCCTTGCCCTCTGCTGCATTCCTCCCAGCTTTCTGACTTCCTTCCTGAAATGTTGCCCAAAACTGAACACAGCATTCCAGGTGGGGTCTAACCAAAGAGTGTACAGCGACACCAAAACCTTGCATGACCTCAGCGCTACACTTCTGCTGGTACAGCCCAAGATCTCGTTAGCCCCTTTTTGCTGCCTTATCACACTTGCAGGATCCATTACTCCATCCAAATCCTTTTCACTGGTGGTCCTACCCAGCCAGGTTTAACCCATCTGATATTTATATAAGTGATTTTTAACTGTCCAAGTGCAACACTTTACACTTGTCCCTATTAAACCTCATTTTGTTTGCATGGGCCCAGCCAGTTTGGTGTAGTGGTTAAGTGTGCGGACTCTTATCTGGGAGAACCAGGTTTGATTCCCCACTCCTCCACTTGCACCTGCTAGCATGGCCTTGGGTCAGCCATAGCTCTGGCAGAGGTTGTCCTTGAAAGGGCAGCTGCTGTGAGAGCCCTCTCCAGACCCACCCACCTCACAGGGTGTCTGTTGTGGGGGAGAAAGGTAAAGGAGATTGTGAGCCGCTCTGAGACTTTTTGGAGTGGAGGGTGGGATATAAATCCAATATCTTCTTCTTAATTCTATGAAAGTACAGCTGCATGCACCCTATCTCTATCCTCTGAAAGTATTAACTACTCCACCATGTTTAGTATCTTCCACACACTTGATGAGCATATTCTGAACTCCCTCATCTAAGTTGTGCATAAAAAAACCCTAAATAGACCCCATCCCCAGCATCCCCCTGATTCACCAAACAGTAACTCTATCAAAAAGAGAGGTCGGATTGGTTGGGCCAACATGACTTATTCCTAAGAAAGCTGTGCTGAGATTTAACAATCCTACCATGTCTCTACAAATGTTCACAAACAGACCCCTTAATATTCTGCTCTATCTTTCCTGGGATTGATGTAAAATTAAGAAACATGTTTCCTTCTTTAAACAATTGAACAAAAATTGTGATCCAATTTGGGGGTGGGGATCTGCAGATCTGCATATTTCAAATAAAAATGAGTGTCATCTGGGATGGCACAATTACTGTTTGATTACTGCTTGTGACAGTTGTATAACTATGTATGCACAGCATTTCATAGCATTGTGATGTCAACAACAACAGAGAAACTGTTGATAAAGGGGAGAATTGCACATCACTGGTGATTTTGCAGCTGAACACTGAATTTCATGCAGCACGGGCATAATCCGGAAGGAAGATGACTGAATGCTGTGCTGTCAAAGGTTAACAAGGATACTCTTGCTTCTTAAAGGAAAGTTTGTTCAAGACTTTTTTGATCAGAAATGAAAATGCCACTTACCTTTCCCATGTGCTGAATTACTGGCAAAAAGTCCAGCTGGTACTTCTGAGGCTGACGTACCTCTAATCAGTTTATTTCCTTTGACCTTGGGATTGCTAATTCTCTAGGGTCATTTTTTAAAAATGTTATACTCCTTAAGAAATGTCCCTGACTTGGTAAGGTTTGACATTATTTTGTCCCAGATCTTTCTCCTGTTCTTATCTCTCTGGACTTGTTGTCAGTTGTCATGACAGCTACCTACCTCCAGGTGGAAGGGCAGGTGAGTTGCTTTCTTTGGCAAGGATGTCAAGGTTGCTTTGTTTCACGGAATCGCTGCAGAACATTCTACAAGCAGTTTAGTCTGCACTTTCTCCCCGGAGTCTGAACACATCACTGCTCTGACATGCTTAGCTTTAGTGGCCTGAGGTCTGGGATCATATGTCCACCTCTAGTTTTCAGCCAACTGTATTGCCAGTGTGGGTTTTTTTTGTTTTGTTTTGTTTTCTGGGCTAAATAAGGTAGTCTATTGGTATTAAAGGATCAGCTTGCAAAACAATGTTTAGAAGGCGGTTCTGGAAATCCTGTGCTTGCGTAATAGAACCTGAGCATCTCTAGCAGCGCCGGATTAAAAATGCCTTTGCTTCCTTAGTGAGAGAGGCTGCATGTATTCAAGGAGAGTCTCCTCTGTCTTCGTTTAGACACTTTAGGATATAATGAAATCGTACGATAAAAAGGTTTCCTGGGCTGAAATGGAACGGAAAAGATCCATATCTAAAGTAATAGGAGACGCAAGTAACAAAGATATTTCTGCAAAAGAAAAACATGCAGGATGTAAAGTACAATATTGCAGATGGGAGGGGGTCCAAGAGGGCGGATGTTCTCCACAATCCACTTTAATTGGCAGTGTTGTTGTTCTCGAGTGCTGTTAGATTTCTGTCCGGGTTGTTCTGAGATTAAAATATGTGTTCTGATTGCAGTTGCAGGATTCCGAATAAACATCTCTCATTAATGTACCTAATCGCATTTCTTTGATGACAGGAATCTGAAGTGGTTAAAAGAGGCTTTGAGTTCCTAATGTTAAAGTGGCAATCTTGCTCTTAAGGAGACTCTGTGCGGATGAGTGGCCAGTGGGTTATTCTCTTAATAGTAAAATACTGGGCTGCGTTTCCTAGTTTTCTTGAGGTTTGAAGATTGGCTTCTGGACTAACCAGAAAAACAGGCATAACAATAAAATGGCCCCCTCCTGGTGAGTATTTAGAAGTATCTGACACTAACATTAAGAACATTAAATATAATGTAAACAGATGAAATAAAAATGGTAACGTAGAAGTATTACATTTATCCTTGTTTACCTACAGATTATAAAGATTTAATGTAGATCACCATTTGAATCAGTCATAAATAAGTTGCTTAAACGGTAGGATGCACCTAAAGAACAAGTTAACAATCTAAATTCTCAAAAGCAAAGACTTAATATGCGCAGGTAGAAGCTTATTTTAAAGGACAATTACTCCATTAAAGGTAGCTTTAAGTTGTTCCCAATTAAAAAACTGTAGTCAATGATAAATACTTTTAAGCAACATTGGTTTCAATGGAAAAGACTTAAGCATGTGCTTAATCCCCCCACGGAAATTAATGGGGCTTAACAGTGTTGATCTTGGAGCACAGTCCAGTCAAAGGTTAAGTTTTAAATGCTCTGTTTTTCTTGATAACTGTGATATGGAGATCTGTAAATGCAAAGGGAGAAATACATACAATAACCAAACCTTACAAATGGTATTTGTGAATGGCACCACCAAAGAAATCTGATGAGGCTCTAAATTAGTGTCAGTTCTAACTACCACCACTGGGTCATCTGTTATGTTATCAGTATTTTGTATAAAAATAGTGGGAGCTATGCAAAATGGAAAAACATATTGCTGACTGCAATATATTAGCTGGTAATATACATGGAATGCTATTTGTTGTACCATTGCCCTGGCTGCATCGGAATAGAGGGGCACCAAAGAAGAGGTACAAGGACTCCTTGAAGAAATCCCTTGGCACCTGTCGCATCAACCATCACCAGTGGTCTGACCTAGCCTCAGATCGCAAAGCATGGAGGCACACCATCCACCAGGCTGTCTCTTCCTTTGAGAATGCACGCATAGCTGGTCTTGAGGACAAGAAGAAGAAGAAGATATTGGATTTATATCCCGCCCTCCACTCCGAAGAGTCTCAGAGCGGCTCACAATCTCCTTTACCTTCCTCCCCCACAACAAACACCCTGTGAGGTGGGTGGGGCTGGAGAGGGCTCTCCCAGCAGCTGCCCTTTCAAGGACAACCTCTGCCAGAGCTATGGCTGACCCAAGGCCATTCCAGCAGGTGCAAGTGGAGGAGTGGGGAATCAAACCCGGTTCTCCCAGATAAGAGTCCGCACACTTAACCACTACACCAAACTGGCTCTCCTCAAAGGAGATTGAGGAAGAATCGCACTGCTACAGCACCAACCCCAAATCAGACTTTTCCCTGCAGCCACTGTGGCCGGATCTGCCTGTCCCGCATTGGTCTTGTCAGCCACCAGCAAGCCTGCAGCAGACGTGGACTACTGCACCCTTCTTAAATCTTCGTTCGCGAAGTCAAGCCGAGAGAGAGAGAGAGAGAGAGAGAGAGCCCTGGCTGCAGTTTGCTAGAATAGAAATGGGCATGACAAACTGAGTTTATCATATGTAGAGGTGCCATGAATGCTGTAAAGTGGTGATAAGTAGGAATGGGCCCAAACCTAGAAAGGACAGTTTGGTTCAGGGTTCAGAGTGGCCCATAAACCAAACTGAGCCAAAAGGGCCCCATCTGAACTGAGCCAGGCCTTCAAGTTCACTTCCCCTTTCTCCTGGCCATGGCTTGCTGGGGCCAGGAGAATGGGGAGGGATCACCTGGGAAGGGTTAAATGGCTAACAACCATTTAACTGTTCAGTTTGGGTCCTGGACTCTTTGAAGGGGGGGGGGGAGCAAAACTGAAGGTCCACTGGTCAGATGTTAGGTTAAATGGCTGCCAGGGATCTTATGGAATTCTGCAGGGCCTGTAAGGCAGAGACATTCCACCAGGGTTTTGCTTGAGGGCAACAATGGTTACCATCTTGGCTAGCATCCTCTTCCGCTTTCTGCACTAGATAATGGTACCAGAGAACTTCTCTCTCTCGCTCTGTGTGTGTTTGTGTGATAAAAGTAAAGCAATATCGTGAAATACATTCGTTGCTTTCTTGTATGCCCCAGTAAGTGATGGGTAAGTCCACTTCAATGAATGTCACGGTGGCAGCGTATAACTTTTAAGTCTTAAGATAACACAACACAAAATCCAGGAAATGTCTTTTTGGAAAACAGACACCATAATCGCCAAACAGAAAAAAACTTGCAAAAAATTAATTGCTCAGGGCCTTGTGTCTTGTTGAATTGTGCGTGTCTCTGCGCAGTTCAATAATGTGCTTCAAGCTGAGATCAGATATGACGAGGGAAAATGTTTGGTTGCTAAGTTAGAAAAAAAAAAGGGCATGGAAATGGACTTTTTCTTTTCTTTTTTTTTGAAAAAAAAAATGAAAGCATTACTGAAAGAATCACACAAAAAAGAAATCCCAGCAAAAAACAACCCCAACTCCTTCCATCTCATCCCACCACCTACTGTTAATTTAAAAGGTTTGCTTTCAAAAGCCCACTAGGATCATAAGCAGAAATCAATTTTAGTCTCCTTGTAGTCCCCACTGGATGTTTGTCCACATCAAAAAGCCTCCTGTCACATGATTTGGCACAGTTAGGCCTCGCTGGCAACTTTTCTCAAGCAGTGGAGGCTATGACGGGAGGAGCAGATGTCCTCCACGCCTGCTTTTCTTTGTGTTAGCACAGCTGTACGTGCATGTGTGTAACCATGTACAGCCGGCTGTCACACTCTGCCCTACAACTGCCAGCTAGCGCTGAGAAGCAGCAGAAGCAATAGCAGCCAATTTACGATTGCACAACACCATCAAAAGGTAAGAAAATGGGGCTTTGGCTACTGACAGGCTCCCTTCGCCTGGAAGACCCTTCTTCCATTCTAACTGGCTTTGCCATTGGCAGAAGGCTTCAAACGTTGATCAGTGGAGAGCAGTGAGATATAACCCAATTGTTGCATAGTTTGGAGTCAACACCAGTTTTATTCTTCTGTCCTTCTTACAGCCCTGCTGTCCTTTTTTTCCTGTCCTCCTAGTCTGCTACTTTTCCTTTTGGTATCAAAGGGTCTAGTTCTCCCAGCAACAGACTATGGCGATCCTTATGGTACAAACATCTAAACATCCACAGTGAACAAGCTAGAGCTATTAAAACACTACACCAGCATTGCTGGATTAGTTAGGATGTATTTTACATATTCTTGAATGAGTTTATTTTTTGTAATGTTTCTTGAGAACTTGGTTGGTAGCACGTCAGAGAGTAGGGGGATTAGGGTTATGGCATGACCTTATTATGATCCGCTCCAGCTCCGTTTTGCAACTTTATTTATTAAAAAATGCCTTCCGCCACCTTTCCTCCCACAAAGCAGACCCCCAAGGCGGTTTACAATCAAAGTCACTTTAAGCAGATGGTGGTGGTGGTGCCAACTCCCAGATGATGTTTGGTGACCCTGTAGGGTTTTCTTTTTTTTTTTTTTTTTTTTTTTTTTTTTTATTCCAAAACCTTTATTCAAGCTATTCATATATACAATCTATAAATAACTTTTACATATGGGTTCATACCTAAGACATTTCCTTAACATATTTCATCATACATCTTATTTTCCGAATGGGATGCAAACTGCAGTCTATTCAACAACCATCGCCAAGGTTTTAAAAAAGATTAAATTAATAATCATACTAATTACATCACAGTATTGATTAATTACTTTCGAACCATAGATACAATTTTTTCCATCTTTCTTTAGCAATCTCCTTCGAGTTACCCTTAATCATATTCGCTAGAATATCCAACTCTACCACAGTCAAAATCTTTTGGATTATTTCCTCTCTCTTCGGGAGAACTTTAGCTTTCCAATACTGGGCCAATAAAGTTCTTGCCACCGTTATAATATATATTGCAATAAATTCGTCTTCCCGGGGAATCGTATCTCTGACTAAAGACAGCAACATAAACTCTGATTTAAAAACAAAATTAACCCTGAGTATATCCACTAAAATTTTGTGAATTTCCTTCCAATAATTTTTGGACACTTTACAAGACCACCATAAATGATAATAAGATCCGATTTTTTCTTCACATTTCCAACAGGTGGGTGGAATGGCTTTATTAATTTTGTTTAATAGGACCGGTGTAATGTGCCACCTGTAAAAAAGCTTTATAAAATTTTCTCGAAGGTTAACCGGTTTGATTATCTTATAATTATTCCTCCATAAGAGTTCCCATTGTTCTAATGTGATGGTATGGTCCAAATTCTTCGCCCACTTAATCATTACGCGTTTGACAATCTCTCCCTCCAATTTCATGTGTAGAAGATAATTATATACTCTCTTAATCATCTTACCGATTTTCGCTGTTAATATCATGTCAAAATCAAAGTTTGGTTTTGTAAAACCCTTGTTCTTGTCATTACCAAATTTAGCTAAGATTTGCGTCATTGTCCACCAGTCTACCGAAATACCACTTGATTCTAAATCCTCCTTTTTTCTTATTTTATCATTCTCATCTAAAAGATCTGTATATCTTACATTCCTCTCTAGGGACCACAGTTGTGGTCGTATTGTGGCCTCCATAGGAGATATCCACCTTGGCGTTTTGTCATAAATTTTTCTTCTTATTTTTATCCAAACTTTCAATAAAGATTTTCGTATTAAATGATTTTGAAAATATCTTTGAGGCCTTTGAATGTACCACATAATGGCATGCCAGCCTGTAGGGTTTTCAAGGCAAGAGAACTTTAGAGAAAATGGATAAAATGGATAAAAGGAAGTACTTCTTCACCCAAAGGGTGATTAACATGTGGAATTCACTGCCACAGGAGGTGGCGGCGGCCACAAAAATAGCCAGCTTCAAGAGGGGTTTAGATAAAAATATGGAGCAGAGGTCCATCAGTGGCTATTAGCCACAGTGTGTGTGTGTGTGTGTGTATTTGGCCACTGTGTGACACAGAGTGTTGGACTGAATGGGCCATTGGCCTGATCTAACATGGCTTCTCTTATGTTCTTAGAGATGATTTCTCATTGTTTGCCTCTGCTCCTGGACTTCCTTGGAGGTTTCCCATCCAAATGCTAACCAGGTTGACCCTGCTTAGCTTTTGAGATCTGATGAGGTTGGACGGATATCCTGGCGTGATAGAATAATGCTCAAAATCTCACCTGACACAGCTTAGGCGGCAAAGAACTTTCCCTCCAACCAGAAGTTCTTTTACTGCCTCAGGGACAGAGTAGGCAGAGCTGGACAGCTGCCCCCCCTTCAGTCCTGGCTGGAACTCTCTGGAGATGCACATTAGTACCATTCTTAAAAATGTAATTGGTACAAATCCTCTAGAGCAGGGGTGTGGAACTCATGAGGGCCAGATCTGACATAAATGAGACCTTGTTGGGCTGGGCCATGTATGTCGTAAAATTTAATGCCAGGTAGTGGAGATATAAACTTTATAAAGGACACAAACCCAATCAAAGTTTTTTTTTTAAAAAAAAAATTAAAATAAAATATGCTTAAAAGATTAGCACTCTTGCAGTATTTTATTTATTTAACAGTTTCTGATAACTGACACCTCTTACTCTGAATTATTGCATCAGAATCTGGGGACAATGTCTGTGCTGTAGCAATCTTGGATGTGCTGTTCAGGTATTGTTCAGGTATGTGTCTGTAAGTTGCAAACCTACTTTTGATTTATTGACATTCATTACAGAAACCTCATGGTCAATGCTTTGAGCCTAAGAGTCAGGGGAGAACATGAAATGGCTGGGCATTGTGAGCTTTTGTACATAAGTCGCTTCATGTGCTGGTCAGACAATGGAGAAAACAGAGGTTTTGCTCTGTAGCTCCTGTGTGATTGAGGAAGGCTGGCAAAGTGAGCTGTGATACAGAAGGAAGCAAGAGAGAAAGAAGGAAGCAGATGACACTGAGTTGCTCATGGGCCTGATAGGAGCCCTCCAGGGGCTTGATCTGGCCCTTGGGCTGCATGTTTGACACCCCTGCTCTAGAGGATTGAAACATGTGATATGTTTCTGAAAATAGCTTTTGAGGCTATGAGCCAACTTTTAAACTGAAAAAGTATATTATTTATTTTTTTAAAAAATATATGCCACTCTGCCAGAGATCTGCTTTAGGCAGCTCATAAAGTAAATCAGTCCAATAAAAACAGCAGCATAAGAATGATGGGAGGTTAACATTTATACCTTGCTTTTTCATGCGCTTGAGGATGCATATTAAAAAAGTACTTGCCATAAAGTAAGGCAGCTATAATGTGGACACTGATAAAACGGATGTTCATTGGACACCTTTGGTCTGGATTGCTTCAAAGTTTGGTTTTGCTTCTCATAGGACTACATCCAACCTAACACAAGGGGACAATTTTTGTCAGTTCTCATCCTCAACTGCTTCTAGGGGTCTCCCAATCCTAGGAACAGCATTTGAGGGTGCATTTCAGTCTGCATTGTGGGGGACAGGGAAGTCACATGCGTGTATACAAAAAATCATTCTTTTATTTGTGCAGCCATAATCGCTTTAGGTTACAAAGAAAATTAGCAGGCCAGAGGCTAACCAGATTATTAATGTGGGGATAGAGGATGAAATATGTTTATCAAATCGTGGTGGTGGTTGTCTAGTGGAGTTCAGATAAAATACTCTACCATTTTGGGATAAGAAAAGAATGCCTATGTAAAACTGGTTGTAACCATGTTTTTTTTTAAAAACTGCCTCTCTAGGTTCTTCTGAATTAAATCACAGCTTAATGTTCCGGCAGAATGATAGCTTTATTGTCAATTGCTTGGCTATGTTGTAATTTTAGGGGTTATCCTGCATCATGGCAATAGTTAGTCTGGTGTGTCAAAGGCTTTCTCCACAATTAAGATTGGTTAATGGTACTTTTGTTCTAATTCATAGGCTAATAGAAGTCAGAAATGGAAAGCTCCCGTTTGATTACTGAGTCAGTGCCCTGCAAATGCAAAGAATAATCTTTTAGAGAGAGGCCACAGCCCATATTATTAAATGGATTCCACACTTGATCTTGGCTAAATGATGGTACCTAGTTACAAGCTACCTGTGCTTTGCTTTTTTTTTTAAAAAATGTGTTTTATAAAGATGCTCTTGCTCTTCAGAGGGAATTGTATCATTTCGAACCTAATAAATTTGTCAAAAAGGCTTTTTATAACCTTCTACTGTAAAGTTCTATAAAATATATTCTTTCTAGTGGGACTATAGACCAAGGAAGGGAACAAGGAATCATTAGCCTGTGTGAGTTGATGCGGCAGTTGTGTGCAGCTTGGTTGTTTGAAGAATACCTCTTCAAAAAGCAAACATTTTTCATTATAATAGTGTATAGTTCTGCATTACAAAGGAGGTTCAGGACTTACCTTTCGAGGCTCCCACCCCAGCAAATTACTTTTTGAAACTGAAGTGCATTTTCAAAAGCTGTTTGTGATGCAGCACATAAGGGCCTGATTGGTTCAAAAGACAATTTTTAAAAGAAGAAGAAGACATTAGATTTGTATCCCGCCCTCCACTCTGAATCTCAGAGTCTCACAATCTCCTTTACCTCCCCCCACCCCACAACAGACACCCTGTGAGGTAGGTGGGGCTGAGAGAGCTCTCACAGAAGCTGCTCTTTCAAGGACAACTCCTACAAGAGCTATGGCTGACCCAAGGCCATTCCAGCAGGTGCAAGTGGAGGAGTGGGGAATCAAACCCGGTTCTCCCAGATAAGAGTCCTCCCCCACAACAGATGCCCTGTGAGGTGGGTGGGGTTGGAGAAGGCTCTCACAGCAGCTACCTTTTCAAGGACAACCTCTGCCAGAGCTATGGCTGACCCAAGGCCATTCCAGCAGATGCAAGTGGAGGAGTGGGGAATCAAACCCGGTTCTCCCAGACTAAGTCAGCACACTTAACCACGGCACCAAAATGGCTCTCAAAAAGAGCTGACACCAGGGCTCTTCTCATGCAGATATTTTGCTTAGGGTTGCCAGGAAGGCTCCTGCTAATGGACCCACTTTTACTCTCCAAACCAGCAGGAGAAAGAAAGGTCTGGGGCTAGAAATGATATTGTGTGATGTCCCATTTGGGTGAAAACTCAGATGTGATATAAAAGTGTTGTTTGGTAACACAGAATTTTCAGGGATGGCCGAAACGTTGCCTGATGTGCTTATGTCACCTCCAGGTTTTGGGTTGGATGCCATTTCCACTTCCAGACGTGTCTTAAAGCTCCTGGGGATGCCAGCCAGTGGCCTGGCATCCCTGATTTTTCTTCACCCTAGTTTCATTAGTGCACCACTAATCTGGGCAACATCTACATGATATCCTGTTTCACTCTGCTTCATTGAGATCTTTACCAAACCTCATTTGAATGGCACGCAGCTTTGAAAGTTGGCTCCATTTTCTGTATCTCAATCCCTATGGTGGCCAGCCTCTGCTAAGGGCTTTTTCTGGTTAGAGCTATATTGCTGTATATAAAAATCTAGTGCAATTATGTACTGGTTTCCAACTTTAATTTCTTAAAGTCTGTAGCTGTTTAGGTTGCAAAGCTAAAAGGAGAAAGGTAATGGTTACACATTTGTCCTTATAGCCCTACAGCCAAAAGTGTTACTGTCTTACTTTTTAAAAAGCTGAGAACTAGTACTTTGTTGGAATAGATCATTATAATATTATATTGATAGTGATATAGATATTCCTGATTTTTTTTTTTTTAAAAAAGCCTTTTGTGGCTTCTATCACCCTCCACATTGGAGGGCTTTTTCATGCTTAGTAGAAAGTGCTGTAGCACAGAAAGCTGAAATCAGCCTAACATCTCCCCAGTTTCTCTTGATTCCACTATTCCTCTAAAAAGTCCCTCTAATTCTATATTGGAATCAGTATAGAAAGGAAGTATTTAATTAATTCATCCATCAAGATCTAAAGTTAAATTTACATAGAAACAAGCAATGGTAAGAACATGCACGTTTAATTTTGTTATGCAAAGCATTCTGATGTGAAATGATAAACTTTGGGTTGGATCTAGCCAATTTTTTTTTGCTCAACCTCATCCAATTTCTCTCCTTATTACAGCACCTGCTATATAGGGCTCTTGTCTATGCAGGTCACAAGATCCATAGGTTAGTGTTTAGGGTGATCAATGGAGACCCCCCTTTCTCCCTTCTTCAACGATGGAAAACTTGGCTGGATTCTGTCATAATCTCTGCTGAGACTCAGTGACGCACTCACAGTCCTCAGAGAAAGAAGAAGAAGAAGAAGAAGATATTGGATTTATATCCCGCCCTCCACTCCGAAGAGTCTCAGAGTGGCTCACAATCTCCTTTATCTTCTTCCCCCACAACAGACACCCTGTGAAGTAGGTGAAGATATTGGATTTATATCCCGTCCTCCACTCCGAAGAGTCTCAGAGTGGCTCACAATCTCCTTTCCCTTCCTCCCCCCCCACAACAGACACCCTGTGAGGTAGATGAAGATACTGGATTTATATCCTGCCCTCCACTCCGAAGAGTCTCAGAGCGGCTCACAATCTCCTTTCCCTTCCTCCCCCACAACAGACACCCTGTGAGGTAGATGAAGATATTGGATTTATATCCCGTCCTCCACTCCGAAGAGTCTCAGAGCGGCTCACAATCTCCTTTCCCTTCCTCTCCCACAACAGACACCCTGTGAGGTGGGTGGGGCTGGAGAGGGCTCTCCCAGCAGCTGCCCTTTCAAGGACAACCTCTGCCAGAGCTATGGCTGACCCAAGGCCATGCTAGCAGGTGCAAGTGGAGGAGTGGGGAATCGAAACCGGTTCTCCCAGATAAGAGTCTGCACACTTAACCACTACACCAAACTGGCTCTCCACAGAGAGCACAAGGAGCCAAGGCCACCAGTCAAGGAGGGCCAGCAGGACCCAGAGAGAGCCTAATATGGCTGATAATGGTCCAGCAGCATGAGAAGCCATCTTGCCAGAGCCTGCAAGAGAGGCCTCACCTTAGGGTTGCCAAGTCCAATTCAAGAAATATCTGGGGACTTTGGGGGCGGAGCCAGGATCAAGGGTGTGACAAGCATAATTTAACTTCAAAGGAAGTTCTGGCCATCACATTTAAAGGGACTGCACACCTTTTCAATGCCTTCCTTCCATAGGAAATAATGGACAGGGGCACTGCTTCTTCCCAGAGCAGGTGATAGTGCCCCCAAGGGGGCCTGAGCCCTGCTGCTAAATTTGTTCATTAAAAAATTCAATCGTGGTCCTATAAAAGCAAAACTTGAAACTCTGAGAGGCTCTAGCTAGTTGTGAGTAGCAGTCAAGTGCTATTGCATTCACCAGGGGTCAATACTGGTTCATTTCCACTTTCTGGAATGATCAAGAAGTGGTTCCATGTAAGATACATTGCAGGGAGGGAGGAAAAGTGATTTTTGGTTGGGAAGGTTTTCCCCCTGCATGGCAAGGAAAGGGTTTCTTCTGCTGTGATTGCATCTCCCCTCCCCCTTTAGTGAGTGCACTTATGCTATTTCTAATGTGCCCTTTACCTGCCAAACTGTATTTGATCTAAGCTTCCTTCCTCCAGGGTCTACAATCGTTTTTTTAAAAAATATATATATAGATGAAATGGGGCCTGAGGAACCCAGAACACCAAAGCCAGGGTTCAGAAAGCATTTCTCAGGCAAAGAGGATGCACCTCCCGAGGCTCTCTGTGTTTACCTACTGTTGGAGTTGTGTCTGAGGAGCATATTAATATGCCTATTAGTAATGGAAGCCTATTTAATTTTGGGGTCAGGCAGCAAAAAAAGGGAATATTTCTTCTTCTCCCTCCTCCTCCCTCCCCTTCCCCATTCATTGCTCTACCTGGACTGTAACTAGCTGAACATTTACAACTCTGAATGATATAATGCAATTAAGACTCTCTATAACACTCTAATTTGCATATCTCATTATATAGAGTGACACCATTAGAAGACATGTGTTGAAGCTTTCAAAATGATTATGATATGTTGAAGGTATTAGGAGCTGTGAATGTGGCTCGCTGGAAAGCAGTGTGCTCACTGCACCAGCACGGTGCCGAATTCTCACAAGCGCCGCCTCACTTGCTAGGTGTTTTTAATGGAACATAATAGTTCCTGGAGGGCTAAAGTCAATCAGCTCTTATTTCAGATGAAACTCTCATTGACTCGAGTGAGGCTAGAGGATTTTTTACTCCAAGACAGAATGCTAATGAGGGACTGGAGTTTGGTCTAGGAATGTAAAGAAGGTTTTAGGTTTCCTACCAATGGCAACATTTGGGGGATGCAGGCAGCCTCCATCCTGCGGTGTGGGGTTCATGTGTGTGTCTGTATGCATGTGTGTGGTTCATCCATCACCGCAGAATGTTGTAAAGTTAAGTTTATATATAAATAAGTGACAAGAAGTTAATCCACACTTATTGTTGTATGACATATAAAAAATATTCTGGTGCAAAATGCTTCAGCTGAGAATTGTCAAGATGCTACAATGAAATCATTGCTGAAAATGCTAGGCGTCACGCTGACCTGGTGCCTGCGATTTGTAGCGCCCTGAGGTAGTAGTCTTTCACGGCAGCTACTTTTAACTGGGGATTGAATCTGAGAGTTTTTGTGCACAAAGGAGATACTTTGTGGTGGTCTCTCCTTCCAAATTTGGGGCCTTTTGTAATTTTTTTTCAGAAACGGAGAGAAGCCTGGTTTAAAAGCTGGCCAAATATCCATTTGTGTATTGCTTATGATCAAGTCTCCTAATGTTTTTTTAAATTCATCCACGAAGCTACGTTCATCAAGGACACTGTCATCAAGGACATCAAGGACTCTTTAGCTTGGAGAAACATCGACTGCAGGGTGACATGATAGAGGTTTACAAGATAATGCATGGGATGGAGAAAGTAGAGAAAGAAGTACTTTTCTCCCTTTCTCACAATACAAGAACTCGTGGGCATTCGATGAAATTGCTGAGCAGACAGGTTAAAACGGATAAAAGGAAGTACTTCTTCACCCAAAGGGTGATTAACATGTGGAATTCACTGCCACAGGAGGTGGTGGCGGCCACAAGCATAGCCACCTTCAAGAGGGGTTTAGATAAAAATATGGAGCAGAGGTCCATCAGTGGCTATTAGCCACAGTGTGTGTGTATATATATATATATGTGTGTGTGTGTGTGTGTGTGTGTATAAATTTTTTGCCACTGTGTGACACAGAGTGTTGGACTGGATGGGCCATTGGCCTGATCTAACATGGCTTCTCTTATGTTCTTATGTTCACTCAGACTGGCAGCAGCTCTCCAGGGTCTCAGTATGAGGTCTTTCACATCACCTCCTACCTGATCCCTTTTATCTGGATTCAAACCCGCATAAACAGCAATGGTTGAATCTTGTAATATTGATCTGAATTATGTAAAAGAGAGCCACTTTGGTGTAGTGGTTAAGTGTGCGGACTCTTATCTGGAAGAGCCAGATTTGATTCCCCACTCCTCTCCTTGCAGCTACTGGAATGGCCTTGGGTTAGCCATAGCTATCTCAGGAGTTGTCCTTGAAAGGGCAGTTGCTGTGAGAGCCCTCTCAGTCCCCCCCACTTCACAGGTGTTGTGGGGGGAGAAGATATAAAAGATTGTAAGCCGCTCTGAGTCTCTGATTCTGAGAGAAGGGCGGGGTATAAATCTGCAGTCTTCTTCTTCTAAAAGTTTCAAAGTATTAGAAATGAAGTGGTATTGAGAGAGAGAGAGAAATTGTCTGAAGGAAAATTTTCCTTTTGGGGAAGAGAAATGAGAAAGGGGTGCAGCCTAGGGAAACCTGTAAAGGCTCAACATTGGTACTGAAAATGTTACATTGCTTTGATTGTACTGATGCTGGAGCTGAGATAAAAAAATATAAACAAAAGCCATAAAAACTAACACAAAACTTCAATAAGAAGTGAACAATATCTAGATAAACATGCTGGGTGACATTTCAGTTAACAATGACAATACAATTTCAGTCAAGCAATAAAATAGTTTTCTTGGCCATCTAAAATGAGGGTGTTTTTTAAAAAAAAAACCTCCAGTAAACACACAAATTAGTAGGTTCTGCAAAATATCTGTGGGGATATTTTCCCATCAGGCAGCCAAAGTTCAGCAAACTGGTACCAATGAACTTTTACAGGAAGGTTATTCCAAAGTCAAGGTACCATTGCAAAGAAGGCCCTGTCTCTGGTCTTTACCCTCATTACTTTTGAATGTAAGGGCATGCAGAGAAGAGCCTCCACTGAAGATCTCAGGTGAAGAGATGCCTATGGGAGTAGGCAGCCTTAAAAAAAATACTAAACAAGGCAACTATGGTTAGCTCATAATTGCAAGCTACTGGCTCACAATCCAGGCTTATTTTATAGCTTTTCATCTTCCTATCCTCCTCCTCCTTCTCAGAACACCATGTCATGATAGCAAAAGGAAGAAATCAGCCATCTCTTCCCTTTAATCATGGTAGTGTTTTTAAAGAAACAACAGCAGTGCGATCCAACAACACAGACGTATTTATGGGAAGTTCTGCTCTAGTGTCTTGAAGCTAAAATGCCATGAGGATTCTTCTTAAGCTGATTGTGCAGATGTACCTTCTTCCTGTTTTTCTTTCTGTGTCTTGTGTATCGTAGTACTGAAGCAGAAAAGGAACTTATGCATTACAGCTTTGTTACCATCACAGAGCCCAAATACACCATAGTTTCCTGGTTGACAGGACACGCTTGATTCTGCTACTCCATAAAAGATAATCTCTTTCCAGGGAGGATTAAGGCACTTGGAATAAGAGCTGTATGAACCATGTAAGGATATACTTACAATTATAAGTAAGACGATAATTACCATGGTAATTTGGTTTCTTCATGGATGAGATTTCTTCAAACGGGTTCAGAAATATCTCGTCCCCGCTTCTGCAGGCCTCTGCTGAGTTTGCTTGCAGACAAAAGCTTCAGATCAATCACTTTAAGGAAATCGGCCGTACTCAGAAGGAAGCTTTTCAGTGATATTTTTTACCTTTTATTTTTTGTATTAATGACTGCAGAACATAAATAAAAATGCTTTAGGTTTGTTCTTTCCCCCCCTTTTTTTAAAAAAAAGTTTTTTAGTACGAAAGTAGTATGAATTGCAACTAGCATTCTGAATAAAATGTAACGGCAGTGAGTGATGGCTCTGAAAGCTCTTTTTACCCACATATGCACCAGCCTTGCTGTGCTATATCCACAGAAAACCACTATTATGAAACGCATTACCAAAATAAATTATATTGTAGAGTGGTTACAATTCCTGCTTCGGACCAGATAGAGCTCTTTACAATCTGTTATAAATGTTTGTGGGTTTGGGTTTGCTCCTTGTATTCTGTATTGTCTTTGAATTTAAATAAATGATTAATGTATGCTCTCTCTTATGTTCAGGTTGCAATGGTCTTTGGTCAATGTCCCACTGAATGTCTAGACAATGCACGTATGCACCTTAGACTGGCTTAAAACTTTTTGCTGGGGTTCAAAGGAGGACATTTGCCTACATTTTCCTTGGCCTGCTCTAGCGTGGCTTTCTTTTTTCAATTTAATTGAAACTCTCTTTTGCTCAGCTGCCACAAAGATCACTTTGCGAACTCGCTCACATTACCTAGCCCCAACGTAGTATAAAAAGAAATCACATGACTTAGTATGAACAAACTTTTTATTGTCTCTTATTCTGTTCTTTTCTATTCTGTTTCTCACATTTATACCCCTGAATTTCAAACTGCAATAATACACTTTTCTGTTGTCTGATGCTATACGTTTCCAGTAACTAATTTTTGCTAGTACTGTTCTTCTATAACTTAGTGGATGTAGATTCCTTGCATGGTGGGACAATAGGGTTGTTGTGCTTAGCCACTCCACCGCTGGTCCCACTTCAGCTCTAGTTATTCTACATTCAGATCTGTTTCTGTGTAACTCCGGCACTTTACGCCTAACACACATGTAGAGGTCCTATGTGCATGGACTAATGCATATATTTTAAGATTGCAAGGTGAGTATCACAAGTCTTTGGACCTGTGCATTTTGACTGCATACATGTAGGTGCCTTTTGTACATTATGTCTCAGCAAGTTGGAAGTGGGGGCATGACCCCCTATTGCTGTGGGAGCATGACCCCAAACTGCAAGTTGGGAGTGGGGGCATGACCACCTGCTGCTGTGGAACCTGCTTGCATTAAAGTTTGTAGGATTAGCTTCACCGTGATGATAGTGTTGTTGACTATTTCAATTCTTCTTAGTTTGGTATTTATGCCTAAGGCTTATTTAACAGAGCTTCTGATACTAAGTTTCCTATGGACTAGAATCATGTAAATCCAAGAGACGTTTCATTGTAATTGAAGCAGTGGTGACCAGTTGTCTTCTGTGTAGTTTAATGGAATTGTTAGTGTACAGGTAGGCTAACTGCTATCAACATTCTATGCCAAAAGGGGATTAATTAGTGAATGACTTGTAGAATATTTGGCTCCTTCCTTTTCTTACATCTTTTTCGTATTTAATAAAAAGAAAATTCACAGAGATACATTTTGGGAACCAAACAAATGAACATCCTAGCCCTGCATTCTCTCTGTGCGGCTACCACGGTAGGGCTGGAGGAAAATAGTTTCAATGCATGGCATTTGTAAGTAGCCTCTTGGTTTTGTTTTAGGCTTAATAAAAACATGAAAAGAGGGGCTAATTGGAATACAGTGGTTTTAATTCCACATATCTGAGAGAACGCTCAAGATCAAATGTGACTGTTTAGGTGAATGATGGCTGGAACTGTGTCGGCGGAAAGATAGCCATACTTGCCAAAACACAATGTATGGGTGTTGGGAGAATTACAAATGATTCCACTGAAGCTTTCAACTTGTGTAATGCTCCAACTCTTGTAAAAAATATGGTGAACTACAAATATGGATGTCGAATAAAGCCCGTTTGAAGAATCTTCTCCAAGATACTTTAGAGAAAAAGCAGATGCAAACAACCAGGTTTCTTCCTTCCTTGAAAAATCCTGCTTGATGAGGAATTTAGTAATTAGGACAGTTTGTTGTAGGATGTTGTCTGTCTTAAGTTTGGTGCTTCTAAGAGTAAAAAATAGCTGACTATTTGGCTATCTCTGGTGTTGAAAGAAAGAAATCTTACAATTATTAGTCTCAATTCAGACATCATGCAAAATCAGGGGTTAATTGATGTAGCCATGGTTTGTATGATAGTCTGAACTCAGACCACTCTACTAACTGTGCTTAGTTAGGGTCTGTTGAGCCAGGATCTGAAGCTGTTTAACTATGGCTCTCCCTCTGAGGTGGAGGACATCTTGGTGGGTGATTCCGACCATCCACTCAGGAACAACTTTTTTTCTCCCTCCTGTCTCTACTGTCGGAGTCACCCGCCCTTCAGTTCTTTTCCTGCCTCACCAGGGAGAGCAGCTAGTCAGTAGGGTTTCCTACTTCTGTTTAGATTATCTTTATTTCTCTGTTCTTGACTCAGCTGTTTAAATCCTTACTCTGTTCCATTTACTCTCTTTGATCTTATCTTCCTGGTTCCACTTTTCCCTGTTGTCTCCCGCCACAGGAAAGAAGAGAGTGAAGATAGTGTTCCACATCAGAGCGATGGCCATTTTAAACAAATGGCTTGCAGAGCATGCCTTCTTGGCTGCTCAAGCTCAGGATCCCTGAGGACAGTAATGGCTTCTTTCCTGACTGTCGTGCCCGCTCCGGACCCAGCCCCTGCTAGCTCAGAGCAGGCGCCTTTAACATCTCCGGACGTAAGTCCTGAGGAGGCAAGCCGGCAGCAGGAGCCACCTGGAATTGATCAGGCCACGCCGGGCCCCAGCTCATCCCCTCCGGAATCTCCACCACCTGTTAGCCGGCTCCGTGAAAGGAGACGGCAGGAGATAAGAAACAGAAGAAGCGACGCACGCATGAGGGGGAGGAGAGATCTAAGCCCGGTATACTAATGGGTTAACAAGCCAGCACAGTATATCTGCAACCCTGGCCTTTTGGCAAACTGTGCTGGCAACGAACGATCTCCCTGAGACGTGACTGCGCTCTGCACCCTCGTGACTTCTGTGAGAAACCGCATATTCCTGACCCGGCTTGGACCTTGGACTTCGGAACTCTGGACTGTGACTCTGCTCTGTGGACTTGTTTGAGTATCTCGTCTTCCTTTGTATTTATTCCTTCTGGTTACCAGACCCTCCGCATTCCGGTGTCTACGCTTCCTGCTTTATCCCTCGGCTCGGACTGATTTATGGTTTTGACTAATTGGACTGTTTAGAGATAACTCCTGTGCGGCTATTTGAAACTTCAGCCGGCTGCAAAAGTTCCGGCTGACTGCCGGGACGTCAGCCGCCGCCGCTTCCTATCCCAGGCTCGAACCCTGACACTGACACAGAATTGGAGGGTGCTATCATGGCAAGAGTCAGAGGGAACCCAGATCAGGTGGGCATGGGCCCTAACAGGGTTGCTTTGGCCATGATCACAGAGCTGCCCACTCAGGAGCCACAAAAATTGCTGTATTCAGAAGACAGCTCGGGAGACTTCAGCTTGCTCAAGTCTGCTGGTTATAAGTGGTGGACATTTTGAAGAGGGTGTGAAGATGAGTCTATAGTCTCCATAAGTCAGATGGGCATGGAAACCTGTGAGAGTGATCAGCAGCATTCCATTCGAATCTCCATAGGGCCAGCAAACGCTACTGAAGGTCAACCGATTGGTAATTTGATCACCTCTGGGCCCTTTAAGTTCCCTCCAGAATTCTTTTCATTAATATGACAGGCCATGAGGGAGGAAACTGAAAGTTTCTGTCAACAAGGGAGTCTTAGATCAGACAGACCGTTATCCAGTTGCCTTCCACCACCCCTCCCCAAGGCATGAGATTTCAAGGGGAATCTCATTGATTAAGGAAACTGCTAAATGGCCAACCAAGGCCAAGAGAAAGGGAGACCCTTACTGGGAGATCTGCTCCCCACTTTCTTCTGGCCATGGCTCACCATGGCCAGGAGAAAGGCAACTCCAGGGTGTGCACAATGGGGAGGGCTCTCCTAGCTGCAGGCAGATCCTGGCTGCAATGGGTTCTCCTCCTGCGATGCACCCGTTATCTTAACTGTTCTACACTTAACTGTTTCTTACTTGTCTTACACTAATATGTTACCTGTTCTTTCCAGTTGTAGAGTATAGAGTAGCTTGACTGAATTTCCAGAACTGAAGGGTGAATGATTCCCACAGCAGAGACCTGAAGAAGAAAAAAGTTGTTCCTACCTCCCTGAGTGGAGGGAAAGAGAGATGACCAAGCTCCTTTCTACTGGTCTATCTGGCCAGCAGTAGCTCCAGATGCTGACAGGCCTCTGTTTGTGTTGCTGCAGGTGCTTTCCAGCGGTGGCCAGCCACTCTTCATGACAGCAGGATTGGCGCCCCCCCTTCTCTAACTTTCACATTTCTATTGTTAGCCATTTTCCTTATGAAATGGAAAGGGATAGAAATATAATAGATGCAGGTAAGAGCCAATAAGTACATCTGAGAACCGAAAACATATTCATCCTCTTAGAGAACAAAATCATACCTGGTGAACTCTGTAACATGGTCAAAATAAAATGTTACGTTGCACATCAGAATACTGAAGTTTTTCTCAGCAGCTTGGGAATTGACTCTATACCGTACAAGGAGCGAGGATCTCACACTGAGAGTTCTGTGGCTTGTGAGATCACCCAGTGTGCTGAGAAAAAAGTCGACCCAATAATGTAATTGGTTGGTTCTGCAACATTTGAAGCTATTCTTCTGCCTGCTTCCAACAAAAGGACGTTGGAAGAGGGCTCCAGAGGCTGGAGGAAGGCTTCAAAAGCTGCAAAACACCAAATACTTAGCTGTTTACGTATGTTATCTTAGTGTGATCCATACAACAACCTTGTGAGTTAGGTCAATAGTACTGTGCACATTGTTGATTAGGTCAGTCTAAGCTGATTCGGTCAGTAGTACTGTGTACACTGTTGATGGAGGAAGGGAGCTATGCTGAGCTAAGAACTGTATGCCAAAGGGCACTTTCAGTCACAGCTGAAGCAAGTTTTGAACCAAGGACTCAGTGATTTGTGACTTAATATTTTAGTCCCCTTGCTGTATTTTATTTAGAGAGACCCAGGTTTTCTCTCCACTGGGAATCCATAGTAGCTCACCACATTATTCTTTCCTCTTTTGTTTGATCCTCACAATAACCACGGCTACCCTGTAAGGTGGGTTAGGCTGAGAGGGAGTGACTGGCCAAATGGGACCCAGTAAGCTTCCACAGCAGAGTGAGAACTGAAGCTGGGTCCTCCAGATCCTAGTCTGAAACTCTAACCACTATACCACGCTGGTTTTCATTGCCCACTCTCTAGCTCGTGCCTTTTGACCTCTGCCTTGAATCTCAGTGAGAAAGGCGGATTACAAATAAAAATTAGCTTCCATACAAAGACGTATGAAATACATACGTTTTAAAATTTACTAGACCAGGTTATGATTACCTCATGTTCTCCTTCTACAGGAAGGTAGCTTGCTGATGATGAGGAGAACAATTCTGTATGAGAAGAACAGATATCGGTATTATCGTCAAGGTGCTTCAAGGAAGGTTCTACGATCGCATGAACCAGCAGAATCTATTACGTACTGTAGATGTGGGTGAACGTACGTACTGTGTTGTATCACAATGAAAAGAGCAGGTAGACCATTCGTGTGCTGCATTTTGCATTTGCCTCGCATCACCCTGCTAATCCTGTGATCAGCCAATATACTTGTATATGGAACAGACCAGCTATTCAAGGATGATTAGGGTTTGTAGAATCTTTCGGGATCAAGTGCCGTGTTCTACTGGAGAAAGTTTTCCTTCCAGACGTTTCGTTCTCAGCTGCGGAGAACATCCTCAGTGGCATTGCAGCCGGAGCAGGCGTTCAGACCTTCTTGGCTGCTGTGGATTGAGTGGAGCCAGGGCTGCTGGAGAGCTGCTATTTCTAGGCTGGAGGGGGTGTGATGAAAGGGCAATTGGTTTGTGGATGGTTGGAAACTGCTAAATGGCCAACCAAGGCCAAGAGAAAGGGAGACCCTTACCGGGAGATCTGCTCCCCACTTTCTTCTGGCCGTGGCCAGAAACCACAAACCACAAACCAATTGCCCTTTCATCACACCCCCTCCAGCCTAGAAATAGCAGCTCTCCAGCAGCCCTGGCTCCACTCAATGCACAGCAGCCAAGAAGGTCTGAGCGCCTGCTCCAGCTGCAACGCCACTGAGGATGTTCTCCGCAGCTGAGAACGAAACGTCTGGAAGGAAAACTTTCTCCAGTAGAACACGGCACTTGATCCCGAAAGATTCTACAAACCCTAATGATGTTACCAGCCGTGAAAACCTGAAATCTTTGATATTCAAGGATGGTAGAATCAGAACTTCCACTGGGCCAATTCCAGCCCAAAGTGAAGCTAAGCAGCTATTTGGATTGGCTGCTGTTCGTTACACTGAAAAGGAAAAGAACGAGACAGTTGTGCTCACAATGTTCCCGCAGCTTTTTGCACAAATGATCTGCAACAGCTGATGCCACTCCAAGCAGGAGTGACATTCTATTGCAGTGTGGACATGCTGTTTGTAGTCCGGTGCTTCCTGTTGGATTCCTGAAGGGCAACAAATTTAGAGGAAAAATGTGGATTTGATTGGTGAGCTATCATGGCCAACTAGAACTTGGCTATCTAGCTAGATCTAATTAGAGACTCCTTGAGACATTTGCAATTTGACCCTGGAGACTAAGTACCTGATAGCTCCTGTGATTAAGTTTGGAATCTTTAACATTGTCCTAAATCACATTAATTTCTCTTGCAGTTGGGGGTTGGCAGATGCCTAATGATTGGATTTGTTTCTTGCTGGTGTGGAGGAATTAAAGGTAACACAATTTCTTTATGTTGGGATTTCTTTTTTATTATGAAATAAGCTATTGGGTAGTAAACGCATCACAATCCTCTTGCATTTGTGTGGATCATCTTGAGCTGTATTTCAATGGTAACTGTGTAATGCGAAGCCAAGTGGGTGGTTCATTGCTTTAGAGAGAATACCTATAAACTTCTTTTTAAACTTCTGTGATTATTTAGCTGAGATGGGTGCTTAGGAAAGGTCGAGGTTTTAGGAAATTGGAACCAAAAGAGCCACATTTACTTTTGTCTTTGGCATAACACCTCCACCTCAGGGAGGCCTGGATTTTGCCTATTCCTCTGGTGGAACCTTGTTTTCTTTTTTTCTTTTAAAAACAATTTATTATAATGTAATATATTATAATGGCATGTTATCGTTTGTCATTAAATGTTAATACACATATATCACATTTTCTCCACTCCACCCCCCCTTTTGGTGACCCCCCCACCAGTGCCTACCCCTTTAACAAACATCTCCATATTACTATTTAATTTAGTTTGTCATAAGGTAATAAACTCTATCTATTAAAGAATCTTTCTCCAAAAAGCCCAAAAGTTATAATTATAATCCATCTTCATGGTAGTTCTTCTTAGTCATTAGCAAGTAAACGAAAAAGTTATACTCCAATAATCCTATTTTTTTTAACCTGTAATCCAGATATAGTTTCTTTAAAGATGAACCATTGTCAAAGATCACCAAACGTCCTTTAACGTTCCATTGTTTTTCAATATATTTTTGAAACTTTCCCCGCTCGTTTTTTAAACTTCTCTAGATCTTGTTCTTTTAAGATTCTTGTGAATTTGTCCATTTCACTCCAATGCATGACTTTCAAGGTCCATTCCCACATTTCTGGTATTTTGTCTTGTTTCCGGTGTCACCTTGTTTTCAAGGTGGAAATGAACTGCCAACACCAGGCTGCAATGGGTAGGTGCCTTGCCCACTTCCTGAAATAGGAGACAGAATGCCATACTTAGCCATATTGCGTGGGTTCCTGAGTTACTGTGTGAGCAGGGGTGGTCAAACTGCAGCTTGGGAAGCAAATGCAGTTCTTTCACACATATTGTGTGGCTCTCAAATTCCCCACCATCCCATTGACTTGCTTGGAGAAGGTATTTCTCTATTTAAATCACTTCTCCAAGCCAAGAATGCATTTAAGGTTGCTTTCTTTCCACCACTCCTTCCCCATGGCCTTATCTATTTTCTTTCCTTCCTTCCTTCCTTCCTTCCTTCCTTCCTTCCTTCCTTCCTTCCTTCCTTCCTTCCTTCCTTCCTTCCTTCCTTCCTTCCTTCCTTCCTTCCTTCCTTCCTTCCTTCCTTCATCTTGTGGCTCTCAAAATCTGACATTTATTCTATGTGGCTCTTTCTTTAAGCAAGTTTGGTCTGAAGCAATAGAACAAAGTGGGAGTCCAGTGGTACTTAAAAGTAGTCTTAAATGTGCCACTGGACTCCCATTTTTGAATATTTCTGTCTAACTTGGCAGCAACAAGTTGCCTCCGGAGGCAACTAAGAGGAATCAAAATTCAGATGCACACGGCAATTAAAATTCAATAAGCATGCGCTGTGAGAAGGAGGTTCTCTGCTGAACAAGATCCAGGCTGGATGGATGCCTGCTTCTTACCCTTGTCCTGAGGACTTCAGCGATTGCAAGTGTGTGTGTGTGCGCGCGTGTGTGTGTGTGTGCATCCTCTGAGCTGGATCCAGGCACAATCAGGCTCAGCCTTACCATTGGATGTGGTAAATTTTGATACCGTCCTTAAAGATCAACAAAATAATTTACAATTCACTGTGTTTGTATTGCCATGAACAAAATAACACATTTGATGAAGCTGCCTTATACCAGCATCCATCCATCCTGCTCATGTATGTTAATTTAGTGATGGTGACTCATCAGGATTTGAGGTAGAGAGGGGTCTTTCCAAACACCCGCTCCTAAAATATTTTGACTGCAGATGCTAGAGGTTGAACCTGGAATCTTCTGTGTTGAAAAACACGTGCTCAACCCTGAACCACAGCTACTTCCCCCCAGAGACACAAAAATACTTTGGGTACTGTGGAGGTAAGGAAAGAATTAATACACAGAGATGAATGAAAAATTCTTTTGTTAATGATTCGCTAATTTCACGTTTTCTCTGTGAGAGGGACTTGGTGAAATTGACGAACACCTTCAAGTCCTCCCCCATTGCTTTCAATCTAGCTTGTGCTTCCACTTCCTTGCTAATATCAGTGTCTTTAAAATTAGTCTACTTTGGCCTACTTTGATCATGCCCAATGAATTAGTAAATATTTCTCCCACTCTCGGTCCAGAAAAGCTTCTGTTGCGTGCTTCCATTTGTTAAATAAGGGTGCGAGTGCTTGTGAAATAGTCATGCTAATGTTATTAACTTTTTTTTGTTAAAAATGTGAATTCATTGATAATAATAAGAGGGTATCTATATGAAAAGTGACAAAGAATTTAAATTAACTTTTCAAGTAATGTTATCAGTAAGATCTTGCAGGAGTCCTTGGTTACCCTGGATCCTCATTTCATTCAGTAACATATTCACTCTTTGTAAGAAGTGTAGCCAGCGCTTCTTCTTTTTTTGTAGCAGGAACTACTTTGCATATTAGGCTACACCCACCCTGATGTAGCCAATCCTCCTGGAGCTTACAGTAGGCCCTGTACGAAGAGCCCTGTAAGGAATTCTAGCAGGACCTCCTTTGCATATTAGGCCACACCCACCCTGATGTAGCCAATCCTCCTGGAGCTTCCAGTAGGCCCTGTACGAAGAGCCCTGTAAGGAATTCTAGCAGGACCTCCTTTGCATATTAGGCCACACACCCCTGATGTAGCCGATCCTCCTGGAGCTTACAGTAGGCCTTGTAAGAAGAACACTGTAAGCTCTTGGAGGATTGGCTACATCAGGAGCTGTGGCCTAATATGAAAAGGAGTTCCTGCTAGAACCCCTCCCCCCCCACCGAGCATAGCCAGTTTTGTTTTGTTTTTAATCACATTTTCTCTAAGGAGCTCATGGTGGTGTTTGCATTCCCTCCGGTTTTAACATTACAGTAATCTTCTAAAATGGGTTAGACTAGGAGTAAAAAAGTGACCCAAGGTCAGACAGTGAGCTTAATGAATTATTGGGGATTTGAACCTGTGCTTGATTCTGTTCCCACCAAGTACTACGCCTCCACTCATACCTTGCTTTCTTGTATAAATGGCTCTTCCCAACCAACATTTCTGTGTGTACATGTTGGGAATATGAATTTATGTTGAGTATTTTAATCTTTCAAGAAGACGTATGGATTGAGAAACAAAAGCATGTTTTTTACTGAAAAATAAGTTGTGGGAGGGAAGTTGCCTAGCTGTCTATAATTCTCTATCCATGGTGCTGATCAGAACTGTTCGTTTTTTTACTGCACCAAACGGAAGCAAAGCAAAGTAAGTTTGACGGAAAGACATCACTGAACGAAAATGACAGTTGTGTGCCATCATTCTAAATAAACTTAATCCTTTCTGGTTTGCTGACTTAAACCTATTGTGTCATCCAGTCAATCAGAAAATTTTTGAACCATAAGATACTGTAAAGTATACTGGGCTTTGAAGTAATCCAAGTTCAAACTTGCTGACATTGTGTTCATCTATATTTATTATTATAACCAATGCAGTTATTATGATTATTTTGTGCACGTGATACCTAAACTATATTTTAAATTCAAGCAATGAGGCTGTACAGGTGACCTGTGCTTGGCTTATAGAGTTTTACAGTGCGTTTCCCCCAATTTTCCTATGTATCCCCCTATGCGGTCCTTTGGTGTGGGGTCCTACTGGGTTATCATGGAGAACAGCATACCTGGAAGGATAGCTGTTTCAAGACCCATTATTACCACAGCATACCAAATAACAGCACAGTGACAACACCATCCATCACATTGAATTATACAGCCATCAGCCATTTGGCATAGAAAGCAGGGCATGGTAATACAGTGTTACTGGATAAATGTCACCTGCTTTGAAAATAAACATTTTAGCTTTGTTATTTTTAGTAGACCAAGGCGAGTTTGGATGTTCTTATCTGTTCTGTCTGACATCTTGCTGGGAGATGCTTTTAGCATTTTGTTGGGCATACTGTTGAAATGTACTCTTAGATCGTAGTTCTAGGCACGCTTAATTGGAAATAAATTGTAACAAAACCAGTGGCATTTAAATATGGTTAGGCAGGGGGGGGGGGTTTGGTAGAAAAAGCCCAGCAGGAACTCATTTGCATATTAGACCCCACCCCTCGACATCACCATTGTTTCACACAGGGCTTTTTTGTAGAAAAAGCTCAGCAGGAATCCATTTGCATATTAGGTCACACCCCTGACTAAGCCAGCTGGAACTGCATTCCTGTACGTTCCTGCTGGGAAAAAAAGCCCTGCGGTTAGGATTGGCCTGTTAGACTTTTTAAAATAAAATATGGAAACATCTTTCATTCTCAATAATAGTATCAGTTTGCTCTGGAACATCATCAATGACGGATTTGATTCAGAGGGGCTTCTTTTGCATCCGTAGCTTCGCCTAAGTTTTTAAAAGGAGAGCCAGTTTGGTGTAGTGGTTAAGTGCGCGGACTCTTATCTGGGAGAGCCGGGTTTGATTTCCCACTCTCCACTTGCACCTGCTAGCATGGCCTTGGGTCAGCCATAGCTCTGGCAGAGGTTGTCCTTGACAGGGCAGCTGCTGTGAGAGCTCTCTTAGCCCCACCCACCTCACAGGGTGTCTGTTGTGGGGAGGAAGGTAAAGGAGATTGTGAGACGCTCTGAGACTCTTCGGAGTGGAGGGTGGGATATACATCCAATATCTTCATCTACCTCACAGGGTGTCTGTTGTGGGGGAGGAAGGGAAAGGAGATTGTGAGCCGCTCTGAGACTCTTCAGAGTGGAGGGCGGGATATAAATCCAATATCTTCTTCTTCTTAATATTAATTTTAAACCTCACCATCTCATGTTGGCTCTGGATGACTTGTTAGTCCAAAATATATAGGGGTCAGCTAACCAAGTCTATATCTGTGTATCTTCAGCAGTGTAGCAGTGGATTATCCTGTAGGCTCCAGAATTGCTTTGCTTAAAATACAGAGCTAAATGCTCTCTACTTTGTTGTTTCTCTTCCATAAGCCAGTGTTGTATCACATGCAGGACAAGGTGGGAAGGGATGCATGTTATCTGCAGACCTAGGCCAAGGTCAGGCTACTAAAAGCAAGCTTGGGGTGCAGGAGGAATGCAGACGTAAAATCACGGTTTGTTCCATTTTGTTTATAGTATTAAATTTACCGCGCAAGTTTTTAGCTGTGTGAATATATTTTGGAATGTAGAATTTGTTCTTCAACCAATTACACTTTATGAATTAGAATATGAACACAGTTTTGAAATCCCGTCGAGTTGGCTCAAGCCAAGGAAATGAAGTCACTGGCAGAAGCAGGATCTGGGCCTTATTTAGAATCAACCCTTCTAAACCCGCTGAGACGGAGCCATGATTGAAAATGGAAAGACGGATTCTGTTTGGCAGAAATTCCTGTGCCTCCCCTTCACTTGTAAGAGGAAGCCACCACACCAACATGGCACCATGCTGATGTCACTCTGTGCTGTTGACTGGCATACCTGCTGGGGAAGGCTGTTTCTGCACTGTATGCAGTGGCTGCCAGCAAGTGGTGAGGAGAGTTGCTGGGGCAATATGCAGTGTAAGGTGGCCTCATATGGACATTATTGTGGCAGTTGCAGCTTGGGGCTGGGGCTCCCCTTGCTTACGTGAGCAGGGTATAACAGGGGTGGTCAACGGTAGCTCTCCAGATGTTTTTTGCCTACAACTCCCATCAGCCCCAGCCAGCATGGCCAATGGCTGGGGCTGATGGGAGTTGTAGGCAAAAACATCTGGAGAGCTACCGTTGGCCACCCCTGGGGAATAATATTATGCAAGGGGTGTGGTTGTGGCTGGGAGGCTTATGATGAAGCTCTGCTTTGTCCCTGGCATGTCCCTGGCGCTGTCCCCTTCTATGCCAGCTCTGAAGTTACACCAGCTTGGTACCATGGAATCTTTGAGAGGTGCCTGTGTGAGGCTTACGGCCATCCTAAGGCATAAGGAGGCAGGGTTTCGAATAGTGCTGTTAGAGTTGCCTTGAGGCGAATCTAGTGTAATTGTTGTGTCAACATAAATAAGGCAATTTCTGTGGATTAGCTTTTGACTCATAGCTCATTAATGACTTTCGGATGGCCATTGTAGGAAATGAGTTACTCTCGCTAAACAATTCTGCAGATTTTCTTGCAAATAGCTGTTCAAAAGAATATGCCCAAAATTTCTGAAGGCTGCATCATAATAAATATATTCTGAGAGTTTGTATACCGTAGAGTCAAGGTAGCTAGTTATATAATAAATAGAACTAGGGAGAAGTCAACTTTCTTCTCTTTGCAAAAAAAAGAAAACTTATCTGCAACACAGAAAAATGGTCAAGTCTTTTCATCCGGAAAGAGATTTGGAAGTTATTGCTGAAAAATCCTTAAAGCTCTCCATCCAATATGCAACCACAGCAATGAAAACAAACAAAAGTCGGCTAGTGATTGCTACAGGAATAGATTATGAATCAAGAAAGTAATAAAAAAAAATACTAGTGGATGGAATGTGCAGAGAAAGGCGCCTGTAAAGTAATAATGAATCCATAGACCAGGGTTGTGGCTGAAACAAAATAGTCAGGCTCCGATATTACATTAACCCTAAACTATATTATGCAACAGAATTACAGAAGTTGGATGTCTTCTCTTCATAAGTGAATGCAGTGCTGTTTGTGACTTCTTCAGACAGCATCTTTGACATGTTGTAGGTGGCTTAATTAAGCTGTCAAACCTCACACAAGTTCCTAATAGTATAAGGAGAATTTCTGCTGATGGACTATCTGCAAGAAAGCAAAGGTAGGGCAGCGGCTGGCGCCCGGTTGATGTTTTCTGAATATTAAGCAGGCAGGGAATTAGCATGGTGGTGGTAGGTCACATAATAATGGCAACAGATGTTGCTTTGCCATTTTTACCCTCTGCTTGGGGCTGGTAGCTTGACTTGGGAACTTTCTATATGTCTCTGCTTCTTAAGTGATGTACACTATGTTATTGAGGTGGGAGAGTGAAACTGAGTGACACATGAGTTGGTCTTCAGTGGGATTCTGGAGTGGTCGCAGCACTGCTTGGAACTTTCAGTCTGAACGCCTCTTGGAATGCAAACAAAAATCGGACTGGCTTATGGGAAGTTCTTAAAGCCAAACAGACATTATGCAGAAGGTCTGTGACTAGATCTCTCAACATCATCTTCAAATAGACTACATGGGGCTATGAATCAGACCGAGGGGTGGGATTTTTAATCCTTCTCACTCTGAGGTGGAGGACATCTTGATGAGTAATCCCCACCACCCAATCAGGGAACCAGGAACCGTTTTTTTTTCCTGACTTCCTATCTCTCGCCTGTGAGAGTCACTCTCTCCAATTTCTTTCTTGCCCCAACAGGGAGAGCAGTTAATGAATAGGCTTTTCCTTTTCTGATGCTAAAATCTTTTTTCTCTTCTTTTTAAACCAATTCATCTATTTTTTTTTCTATTCTATCCAACCCCCTCTAAGTTCTCTTTCAACTCAAAACCTCTTCTCTTCATGGATCTTTGAGACAGTGGCGAAGGGCACCTGTCAAGCTCATTCAAGTGACAGCAACCATTTTGTGGTGTCAACAGAGAGCGAGACTCTAGCCTAACTGATGATAAATTTTTGCTGAACTGGCCCAGAAGAGTATAGTGTTATCTGGATCCCCAATACTCTGAGGAACAGAGACAGCCCCCTTGAAGTAATCATCTATTGGAGCTGCTAGATTTGCAGTAGCCATTTTGACAGCCTATGGGAAATCTGCCACTTTAAATCTCCTTGACATTCAAGGAGCCCTCAGATGGCTTTCTCTTGAAGGGAAAACTCCACTCACAGCTAATGCTGATGAGCAGGAAGTCAGAGGAGCCAGCATGTCTCAAAATCATTTAGAGATGAAATGCCTTTTCATTTAACACACCACATGTGCAAAAAAGCACCATCGGCAGAGTATGGCTACAGAGTCTATGGCCCGCTTTAGCCTCCCAACTAATAGCAGCAGCCATTTTGCATGCCCAGCCTGGGGCTGTGGAGAACCTTCTGTCTCTGCAAGCCATCTGGGCAACACTAGAGTTGGTGGGAAAGAATGGCAAATGCCACTGCCAGCCTCCATTAAGCTAGCAGTTGACCCTGAGGACACCATGTTGGGCTGAAGGAAGCTCGGCAGGCCGCAGTTGGCTTCCCAACCCTTCCGCCCTGGCGAGGGACCCAGGATTTCCAGCCTCTTCCCCTGCTCCCCCAAAAAAACGGAAGCAGGGGGAGGGGGGGAAATGGCGCCAAGGAGCGTGGCGAGCCGCCCCATCTCGGAGCGGGCGACGCCGCTGCGCAGCTGCCGCCTCTTCTCCGCTTCACCATAGCTGCTCCTCCGAGATGGGCTCAGGCTGAGCCCATCTCGGAGGAGCAGTTACGGTGAAGCAGAGAAGAGGCGGCAGCAGCGCAGCAGTGTCGCCTGCTCCGCTCCGCCTCTGAGGTGAAATCAGAGAAGGGGAGGGTGGAGGGAAGGAAGGCATTTAAAAAGTTGGGAGGTCCCTTTAATTGTGATGGACAGAACTCCCTTTGGAGTTCAATTGTGCTTGTCACACCCTTGCTCCTAGCTCCACTCCAGTGTCTCCTGGCTCCACCCCCAAAGTCTCCTGGCTCCACCCCCAAAGTCCCCAGATATTTCTGGAATTGGACTTGGCAACCCTAGGCCATAGACAGACCATGAGGGAAGAAAATGAATACTTCTGTCACCAGGGAAGCTTTAGAGTAAGTACAGCCCTATCCAGCCCTCCCTCTTCTCCTTCCCCTTTGAGGCTTGAGGGTTCAAGAGGAGAACCATCAGTTAGCAGAGGTTCCACTTGGCCAGTTAAAGCAACGCAGAAAGAATCAGCTAATAGGAAAAAAGGGAGAGACAGAACACAGTGGGAGACCAATCCTTCTTCAGATAGTGACTTGGATGATAGGGAACGGAGTTTCCTCTCTAGCAAAGAGGAGGACAATACTGAGGTCCCTGAGCAGTTTGTTAGTTTTATTTTAAAGTCAGATGACTATCAATAGCTATTATCTATGATATTAGCAGACTTAGACATACAGCAGACCCCCAAAGGGAGATGATCTGCCTCTTGCTGGGTCATATGACAAGTGCAGACCGAGGAGAAATAAAGAATTCTTTGCTAGATCCCGTGCAGCCAAGGATTCCCATTTCCTGAGTTCTTTGAGAAACAATTACAAGCAGAGTGGGTTAAATGGTGGCTAGCAGACAGTTTTCAGGATTTATCAAAAAATTATATTCTTTACCATTGTATGTTGATAAGTTTTACAGATTCCACTGGGTATAAGCTTTCGTGTGCATGGACACTTCTTCAGATACATTGAAACCGATTTCCTCAAGCTTTACATATAGGTAGAGAGAGGGTGGGGTTAGGGGGTTAGTTTCCAAGAAGGGCTAGTTAAAATCAAGATGCAGAAGTAACTGGGCGATGTATTCAAGTCTTCCCAACGGCTTTAATCCAATCTCAGCTATACTTATCGCTCAGTTACTTAGGCATTCTCGACTCTAACTAGCTCTTCCCAGCAACTAACCCTCCACTTATATGTAAGACTTGAGGAAATCTGTTACAGTATATCTGAAGAAGTGTGCATGCACATGGCAGCTTATATCCAGAATTAAACTTTGTTGGTCTTAACAGTGCTTCTCGACTCAGACTTTGTCAAGGACATTATTACCCTTGCTGTTTTGTGCCAGTGCTGCTTTAGAACAGTTAGCACAGTACAAATAAGTTTCCTTCAGGTCACCATTTTTTTAAAAAAGATCTTTACACTTTAATTTTGGTTTGATTTGAGTTTTGAAATATCCTGCAAAGGGTAGAGAGATTCTCCTGTGACCCTGCAGTGCCTAGAAGCACATGTGCAATACAGCCCTCTAGTGGAATTTATGAGCAGGACAAATTCACCAGAACCAACCAACAGCCTGCTATAAGGGAAGCCAAGCTGGTGAATTCATCCTGAGCAAAATAAATCAGGGCACCAGTCCTCTTGATCGGTGGGTTTATTACCCTGTGCCTCCTTGCTCTGCTTTTCAATGGTGAATCACAACCAAAAGTGCCAAATTAATATTTTTGTGAAGGGATGATGGTACTCTTCTGTAATGTCTATCAGTCACATGTTATCTCAGTGCAATCCTCAAGAGACTGAGGATAACTGTGCAGCTTGCCTTAAGTTATCTAGGGGGAGGAGATTGTTATTGATAAAATGTACAGTTTAGAGAGAGACCCTAATGGTTTACTATGTTAAGGAATTAGTAATATGCGGATTTACCTTGAGATCACATGACTTTAGGTGGTTCTAGAAAAAGGTTTGGAGGCTGCTATGCAAGGTGTTTGAGCTGCCCTTCATATTAAAGTTGTTTGAAACCATTCCTCAGTCTCAGCATGCACCCAGGAATATTAAAGCTCTTCCTTCCTGTCTTCCTGATCCCATCCAGTCTAAATTTAGATTGTAAGCATCTTGGGGCAGGGGTCTGTGACCTTCTTCTATCACACTGTAAAGTACCTTGTACAGGTTTCTGTTACCTGATGGCACAGAAATGTGGCCATCCACATTTCTTGGCTGTCTTTAGCTGATGTGGACTGCAAAACTGATGGTGCTATTCTAAATTGAGTTAAGTCCATTGAAGTCAGTGAATTTAGAAGGATGTGATCTTGCTTACAGAGCCCCATGGCGCAGAGTGTTAAAGCTGCAGTACTGCAGTCCTAAGCTCTGCTCACCACTTGAGTTCGATCCCAGTGGAAGCTGGGTTTTCAGGTAGCCGGCTTGAGGTTGACTCAGCCTTCCATTCTTCCAAGGTCGGTAAAATGAGTACCCAGTTTGCTGGGGGGAAAGCGTAGATGACTGGGGAAGGCGATGGCAAACCACCCCGTAAAAAGTCTGCCATGAAAATGTTGTAAAAGCAACGTCACCCCAGAGTTGGAAACTACTGGTGCTTGCACAGGGGACCTTTCCTTTCCTTTTTGATTTTGCTTAGGACTGCACTGTGAATTTGCTTCTGCTTCTCTTCTTGTATGAAAGCTGACCTGCAATGGTATATGACCTTCCAAGGAAGCCATTAATACATCTGTCTACTTCAGCATACCTTAGCTGGAGCAGAAATGCTTTCCCTCTCTGCCTCCTTAAAGAAAAATAAATATTGAGTTAGTCCTGGCTGCAGAATTGTTAATTGTTTAATAGCTCCTAGTTTCAGCGAAGTCCAAGTTAATTAGACAAGTAAAAGTTAATTATTGAATGGTACACAGTGTAGGCAGAATGCCTCAGGCGTTTCCTTATAGCTATTGTTTTGTGTGTTTAGCAGCCTTTTTATTAGCGGATAATCTGGGTTAATTGCCTCCATAGTGAATTTTTCTTCCCCAAGCCACAGCTCTGTCTTCTTAATTTGAATCAGGGCTTTCCCTGGAAGCTGTGGAGGAATCCTTAGTCCTGGGAAGGCTGAAAAGTATGGCAGTGTTGGCTTCTGAGGTCGTTCTCTTAAGGTTTGGAGAGACAAAGAAACTGGAGGGAATGAGTGGACTATTAAGAAGGAAGAGGAGCTGCACGGATATGTATATGCATATATGGCATCAAGCTGCTATTGACTTATGGTGACCTCAGGAAGGGGCCTGCAAGACAAGTGAGAAGCGGAGGTGCTTTGCCATTGCCTTCCTGTGCAGAGTCTTCCTTGGAGGCCTCCTGCCTGAGCACTGACCCTGCTTACCTTTTGATATTTCACAAGATCAGACTTTACCGTGCTGCCTTCCCTCCCAGCTGCAGGGATAGCAGCAACAAGAGTTGCTCACGCAAGGACCAAACCATTTTTTCAGGCAAAACCTGGCAAGTGACAAATACTTGTAGATTCCAAGGATCAGCTGGCCTACGGAGGAGGTGATTAGAAGTTACCTGAGACAAGAAGAAGATGAAGACGATATTGGATTTGTATCCCGCCCTCCACTCTGAAGAGTCTCAGAGCGGCTCACAATCTCCTTCCCCTTCCTCCCCCACAACAGACACCCTGTGAGGTAGATGAAGATATTAGATTTATATCCCGCCCTCCACTCCAAAGAGTCTCATAGTGGCTCACAATCTCCTTTCCCTTCCTCCCCCTCAACAGACACCCTGTGAGGTAGATGAAGATATTGGATTTATAGCCCGCCCTCCACTCCGAAGAGTCTCAGAGCGGCTCACAATCTCCTTTACCTTCCTCCCCCACAACAGACACCCTGTGAGGTAGATGAAGATATTGGAGTTATATCCCGCCCTCCACTCCGAAGAGTCTCAGAGCGGCTCACAATCTCCTTTACCTTCCTCCCCCTCAACAGACACCCTGTGAGGTAGATGAAGATATTGGATTTATAGCCCGCCCTCCACTCCGAAGAGTCTCAGAGCGGCTCACAATCTCCTTTACCTTCCTCCCCCACAACAGACACCCTGTGAGGTGGGTGGGGCTGGAGAGGGCTCTCACAGCAGCTGCCCTTTCAAGGACAACCTCTGCCAGAGCTATGGCTGACCCAAGGCCATTCCAGCAGATGCAAGTGGAGGAGTGGGGAATCAAACCCGGTTCTCCCAGATAAGAGTCCGCACACTTAACCACTACACCAAACTGGCTCTCCCAGTATTGAACAAATAGCGATCTGAAAGGAGGAAATGGGATTACTAACTGCTAGATTGCCCAATCAGGGTTGGTTGGTATTAAGAATGGAGAACCATAGAAGGAATTCATGGTTATTTTTTTCCCTTCACTATAGTTCACTCACATTTTCCTGGAATTAGAAAGGTGGGCTTCCAGGTAACATTATGGTGTAGACCTGAACTTTTTCAAATGTCCTTTATGATAGCCCAGAACCACTAATGGTGTCTCATCTTGAAGACCGACAGCTTTTGAGCAATTTATTTTCTGTTTCCCTACCTAATGAGGGTCTGTTTTGAAATACAAGCTTTTCAAGTTTTGCTGGTAGTAGTGTGAAACCATAGCTCCGAAAGGCTTGTCTCAAAGATGATCGCTCATTGTTAGGTTGTTTTTTTTACTGGTGGGGAAATCCCTCCAAAGAAAGTGAAATGACTTCCCCCTGCATTCAAGAACAGTATTTTGTTGGAAGGAAATTCAATCCCAGTGAACGCTTCCATTGGAATGAAGAACTCTGTATACACTAAGGGTTTGCAAGGGTCATGTGTACCTATTGAATGGTATCGATAATATCCATAAGTCTGCATCATGCTTCAAAAAAATCTCTTTAGAAGCAGAGTGACTCATGCTGTATCACCCCCAGTGTACAAGTATTCACTTAGCCTCTTTAAAGAATCAAAGAAAAATAGTTGGTTCCCTTCCCTGGGCTGCAGCACTTTTTATTCTTCAACGAGTTTTGCACTGTTTTTACTTTTAATACATAATTTTTAGAGTACCATGTGCTTTCCTTCATCCCTACTGAGAGCCAGTTTGGTGTAGTGGTTAAGTGTGAAGACTCTTATCTGGGAGAACCGGGTTTGATTCCCCACTCCTCCACTTGCACCTGCTGGAATGACCTTGGGTCAGCCATAGCTTTCACAGGAGTTGTCCTTGAAAGGGCAACTTCTGGGGGAGCTCTCTCAGCCCCACCTACCTCACAGGGTGTCTGTTGTGGGGGAGGAAGGTAAAGGAGAGTGTGAGCCGCTCTGAGACTCTTCAGAGTGGAGGGCGGGATATAAATCCAATATCTTCTATCTTCCTATTGCAATACTAAATTCCCTGAAGCCGTGTTTCACTTCCCTGATTGTTTGTTTGTGTGTGTGTGTGTGGGGGGGGGGGGGGCGGGAGAAATTGAGATTTTTCTAATGTGTATCAGATTGGGGGAGATCCAATACAGTCCTAAAGGAGCTGTGGGGGGAGATCTTGCATAGGAGAGAAAATGCGCAGGGTTGTGATAATACAGAATCATCTGAATAAAGCAGGGAATTAATGTTGTAATCCTATGCAGAGTTAGCTCAGTGTTAAACCCTTTGGAATCAATGGGTTTAGAATGAATTCTCTGCATGGGTCTGTGAGATACTCCAGTTGAAACCAATGTACTTCAGCGGGCTTTGCAATGTTACTCATTTTAGGATTGCACTAGAAGTGCTCGGGTTTACCCAGCATTACCAGTTATTCTTTAGGGAAGGCACAGCAGTATAATTTGTCCATCCCAGATTTATAAATGCCTGCACGTACATGTGAAAGCACACTCACACACACACACACACACATTTTGCTGTCAAATTGCAGCCAACCTTGCAGGGTTTTTAAGGCAAGACGTGAACAGGGGGAATTCGACGTCGCCTTCCTGTGTGTAATGACGTTAGTCTTCCTGAGTGATTTCCCAAGGATTAACCAAGGCTGACCCTGGTTAGCTTCATGAGATTGGGCTTCACTGGGCCACACATTTGCGTGTGTATATATGTAGTCTGTTGTATAATTTGAACGGGTATTGCAAAACACAAGTATCATAAGTCAGACCTTTATAATATATTTAAAAAGTGAAGAATTTCATGTATGGATCTCTTATAACGGATGGTATAATCGCCGTTCGGCAGTCTGCCAACAACAATTCTGCCCACTTTTGTCCTTTCATGTTGCTAAATTTTGGAGGGCTTACGGTCACACTTTCAACAAAGTAGTGTCTTCTATAGAAATGCATCAGTAATTGGCTGCAATCCAACACAGCATTGAAAATGCTTAAGCCCCTTGATTTTCCAGTTGTGTTAGGTTAGTCCCCTGTGGCTTCTTCCACCCCCCCGCCCCAGTAGATTGACTGCAAATGGGATTTTTCCCTTTCATTCTATGCCTTTCTATTTGCATATCTCTTCCTTGCTTCGGTATATGTCTTGAAGAAACCTGAGATTTGTGTACGAGTCTACAAGTTAGCCTTTGGTGACTAATGCTGCCATGATCTGACTTGTTCTTCATTCATGCCTTTGTCACTTGGTGTGGCATCCTTTGACTGTTTTTGAAGTCATATGCAGTAGATTGTGGTCCCTTGAGTCTTACACCTGTTTGAGGATCGCTGTGGGCACAGTCTAGCTTCTGACTCAAGATAAAAGGTGGGGTTTGTAAATGCTCAGCTATGCCACTTTGGCCTTGGAAGCTGATGCATTTTTGAGGGGCAGGGTCCAATGTATTTTGAGGAAGCTGTTGCTATAAGCAAGGAAGAAATGGGATAAGAGCTTCATGTGGCAGCTGGGCCGAATGTCAGCAACAACGAGCCTAAGGGCCAAAATAGGCATTCCACAGAGCACCCATCCATGGTTCTCCTGTCATTTTTTAAAAAAGCAACTATGGTAGGAAGAAGGAGGAACATTACCACTAGCGCTGCAGCTGAGAGCGGGGGGGGGGGGAGTTCTTTCAGTATAAACTATCCCACTAGACTTTGATGTTTGCGTAATGGGGGAAAATGAAGCCACTGGCATGTTTTACTGGCATGATTGGGGTAGGGGAAACCATTTGTACTGTGGAGCTGGTGTGGGGGAAAGGTTAACCCCTATGCCACAGCCTTGATCCAAGTTGGGTCCCTAGCCAGCGTTTAAAAGCTCCCATGACCTTCTTGAATGGGAAACAGATCAAATTTTAATATCTTTTTTTCCCTATGAAACATCCTTCCGTTTACATGGCTAATTTAGCTGGACTTTGATGGAGAAATAATGGAAGGATGAAATGTGCTTTGTGCGACTTGTTCCACCATCCCCTTCCAAAATCCTTGTGGACTGCCGACGTGCGTTAAACTTACAAAGAAAGTACTGATTCAGGATATGTTAAGACAATGGTCTTCACCCGTGGTGAATTGGGACCCTTGGGCTTGCAGAGCTGCTTTGTTTGGGATGTGAGCCCCTATGCCTATGTGTGCAGCATAGAGAACACCACTGATGCGTTCATACATGCCAAAAAGAGTAATGGGACAGTGAGATAATGTTACTCAGTGGTGGAGAGGATTTCTCCATAACTTGGGACTTTGGGTTGCTCCTGACAATGACAGACCCCCTGGTGGTTGAGTTTGTTTGTTCTGCTGCTTGTGATCCTGGTCATGACACAACTGAGGTCACAACTCTGGCTCCTCCTCTTCTTGTTACATTAATTCCTGTCACATGTTTGCAGCTCAGTGGCTCCTGGATTTGGAAAGACTAAAGTCCTGTTTATTCTGACATAATCAGTGGTTTTACTGGATTGAACCGCAGTCACAACAGTAACATTTGCAAGCATGCCAAAACCAGGAGATAGCTGGTGGCCTATCAGAACGCGACCAGTGGTTTATAGTTTACTTTCTGGTCTCCTGCAGTTATGTTGATCCAATTAGTAAGTAAACAGAAAACGTTGGTGAAAAATTTCAGTCTAATTAGCTGGTTTTTGTTCTAATAATAAATCATAGGTTGTGTTAGAATTATTATTAATGGTTAGACAACGCGCTAATATGTGCATGTTTCGGGTACGCGTACTACAGTTTTGGAAGTATTCATTTGGTTTTATTCCTCTTGACCAAGGATATAGGAATCGAGCAGGTTTGATCATGAAAATTTATATTTCCATCCTCTGTGTACACTCCATTTCTTCTGCTGATATCCCACTCTTCTTCTACTGAGGTAGAGATTGTCAGTGGTTCATGTGCAGAGTGTCATGGGTGCTGGGGATCCTGCAGAGTGTCACGAGCTGGGGCTGAGTCAGGCAAAGTCCAGGGGCGGTCCAAGGTCGGCAACTCGTGAGCAAGGAGGGTCCAAGGCGCCAAAACAGAATCGTAATCCAGGTATCACAGGTCAGAGGTTCAGAAGCCGAAGTCAGGGGGTCCAGAGGTCCAAGCCAAAGCCAGGAATCCAAAAGCCAAAGTCAAGAGCCGGAGTGGATGCTAGGATGTCAGGTATGTGACTAGTTGCTTCCACAAAGCCTCCTCCCAAAGCCCACAGCTATATAGCCCTCTGCTGCCTGTTGCTCATTTGGGCTAATTGCTGTCTCAGAGCAGCAGCCAGGATCCTGCCGAAACTTAAGCATCCTCACACTTAGAAGGGCCAGAATCCTTTCACCACTCAGGGCTCAGGGAGCGTCTTGCTTGTGAGCGTGCCGCCCTCCTCCGATCCCTGAGGTCCTGACGGAGGCGGTCACGCACACGAGCCACCCGAGAGGGCGAGGCAGGGGGGCTTGGATCTTCTTCAGCAGGAGGCAGGGGCACTGGTGCAGGTGGCAGAGGCACAGTTGCTTCTGCAGGCTCTGCAGGCTCGGTTTCTTCTGCAGGGTCCCCAGCACCCATGACACAGAGGAAGATGAGTCTGCCGAGGAAACTGTACCCCTGCCACCTGCACCAGTACCCCTGCCTCCTGCTGAAGAAGATCCCAGCCCCCCTGCCTCGCCCTCTCGGGTGGCTCGTGTGCGTGACTGCCTCCGTCAGGACCTCAGGGATCGGAGGAGGGCGGCACGTTCACAAGCAAGACGCTCCCTGAGTCCTGAGTTTTGAGAGGATTCTGGCCCTCCTAAGAGCAAGGATGCTTGAGTTGTAACAGGATCCTGGCTGCCTCCCAGAGCCAGCAATTAGCCCAAATGGGCAACAGCCAGCAGAGGGCTATATAGCTGTGGGCTTTGGGAGGAGGCTTTGTGGAAGCAACTAGTCATCTACCTGATGTCCTAGCATCCACTCTGGCTTTTGACTTTGGACCTCCTGACTACGGCTTCTGAACCTCTGACCTACGATACCTGGACAACGATTTGGCTTTGGCACCTTGGACACTCTTGCTCACCGGTTACAGACCTTGGACTGCCCCTGGACTTCGCCTGGCCTGGCCCCAGCTCGTGACACAGAGTGCAAAAACAGGGAACTGCCACCAGGTCGACGCGAGGAAAGAAACTGAGCCTCACACCAGCACCTAGTGTAAAATAGTGTATTTACAACTATATACAAACAACTCGGTGCGGTGAATAACATATACTATACTGAGAGACAAAGTGCTTCGCCAGGAACTCACTCTCACCAGAGAGAGATACTGCCTGGCACTGCAGTCCATATATACAATGGTCAGCCAATCACGGCAGTCCACACAAATGCTGACTCCAGCAGGTGCTTTCCCCAGATACAGTCCAGCTTCAACCGGCCTTCTTCCAAGGTTGCTCTGACCTGAGCTGTCAGAAGCTGTCACTGTAGATCCACCTGCTGCTCCATGCTGCATCCATGCTGTGGACTGAGGACTCATACACTAACAGAGATCCCATTTGTAGTTTTCCTTCCTGCTTTGAAAACTGGTGTTGCAGCTAGCAGGGTTTTTATATGCTTTGAATGGAGAATAATTTGTAGGTGTTCATATTATATTTCACTGTCAATTTCCAAGTCCTCAAGTCAGGTACTGGATTTTGGAACAGGGTACAAATGAAGCAAGTAAACAAACAAATATTATGTAGCTTGGCTCACTTGATTGTTTGGCTGATTTTTTGTTTACGAAGTAGTCACAGCTTCAAGCACTGGTGTTCGAGTTACCCGCAAGTCTTCCATGTTAATTTGGGTAGTGACTCACATTCGTCTTCTGATATGAATGAAGGTTGATGTTTAATGAGCACATGGATGGGCAAATGATTCAGAACAATATTAGGAGAAAAGTTTGGACTTTCTGGTGTTTGCTCTTTCTCCGTCCACTTACTGAAAATAGACTGCTAAATCTGAGCAAAGCTCTGATGGGAGCGAGTTTGTGGACTGCTTGTGGCTGGAAGGGTTCTGTTTCTAGGATGGTATCCTCATGAGAAGGTTCCATAATTGTGTAGCAGAGTTTGCACTTGTTCTCTGAGATCCTGGGTTCAATCCCCCAAATCCCTGATTACAGATTCTCCAATAACAGAGCTGAGAAATATCTTCATCAAAGACCATAACGTGTTACTGTCAGTAAACGGGACAACAATGGATTATCTAGACCACTGGTCCCTTTGGTACAGAGGGGACTGATGAGATACTTGTATATTTGCTCCAGTGGGACATATAATGCCCCCATATTTCACATTGGGGAAGTGGTATATAGGGGATGTGGAGGTTTCAGGCCAATACCCTTGCGTGGTGGTCCCAGCCTGAATTGACCCCCCGCCATGCACCTGCTTTGGAAAGAAAAAGAAGCATAGGGAGCAGTCAGAAACATGTTTGTTTGACCCCCGTGACAAACTGCTTAATATGGTTATACATTGGCTCTCCCTGGCATTCACTGGGAAACCCTGGTGCAATGCTGAGCATTAGACTATTAATGAACAGAATGGAAGACGCATGAAAGGGATATAAGAGCTGCCTTGCTGGATCAGGTCCAGATGCCATCTTGTCAAGCATCCTCTTTGCAAAATGAATATTACACTGCTTCTGGGAAACTCATAAGCTGGCCATGTGAGGGCCTCTGTTTGCCTTCTCTCCAGCAACTCCTATTTGGTAACACGTTGCCTTTGACCACGAGGGTTGCATTTCACTAGCAAAGCTGACAGCTTTGGCCATTCTTTTAAGATGCCATCAGCATTAGAAGCTGACACCATATCTTGTGGGGTTGGGAGAGCCAAGCAAGATCTCCCTCCCCATTTCTTTGCACATTGTTGTTATAACCTGTTCTAGGTGACTGTTGCCTAATACCCCCCCCCCCTTTCTCAAATGCCACCCCCAAAATAAGTTTTAAAAAAATTCTACGTACTCTTTTAGCAAAGACTTTATCTCCAGGCTGCCAGTCTGTAACTATGAGCAACAGGATGCGTTCACCCACTGGCGGTGCTTGATGTCGCTCCAGCCAGCTAACGCTCCTGCTGCTCCCTTCTGTACAAAAATGGGAGGGATGCAAAGGGGAAAAAAAGATCTCTTCTGGCAGGTGGCAGTCCGGGAAGTGGGTGGTGGTGGCGGCGGGGAGCATTTCCGCATCGTTCTGTTGTAGTTAGAATTACACAGATTAGCTTGCTTTGCATGCATCAAGGGATGGTCTCCGACGTCCCCATTTTAGCAAAGACTATAGGCATGCATGTTATATTTTGTAACAGTTAAATGCCATGCCAGCCCCCGAGCAAGTTAATAATGTACATTCTCCATATGCTACTTAATCTTTTAGTTAGTTTTTTTTTTAAAAAATAAGCCAATTTCATACATGGAAGATGCTGAACAACTGCGTCAGTGTATTTTGTGCCATGTTATCAGACGTCTGTGTAGCTGATGCCTTACGCAGCGTGAGTTGGTGCCCCGTGACAAATGAGTACTCCTTATAAAGGGCTGCCTTTCTTTATTTTTTTTTAAATATTCTTGTTCCAGCAGTGTGTGCCCCCACAATTGTGTGACAGTAGTGAATAATGCTAACTCTAACCTATTTTAACTTTGCAAATCTCTTTTGGGTATTAAAAAAACCCCCACACATTTGTATAAGATAGGAGGTGAAACAACAAATAAACATTTACAGACCATTCTGCCAGACCGTTCACCCTGCAAAAGTCCCATTGAGAGGAATGGGAGCTGCACAAGATCATTGCCCGGTGGCATTTGTGCAGAAGAAGAAGAAGATATTGGATTTATATCCTGCCCTCCACTCTGAAGAGTCTCAGAGCGGCTCACAATCTCTTTTACCTTCCTCCCCCACAACAGACACCCTGTGAAGTAGATGAAGATATTGGATTTATATCCCGCCCTCCACTCCGAAGAGTCTCAGAGCGGCTCACAATCTCCTTTACCTTCCTCCCCCACCACAGACACCCTGTGAGGTAGATGAAGATATTGGATTTATATCCCGCCCGCCACTCCGAAGAGTCTCAGAGTGGCTCACAATCTCCTTTACCTTCCTCCCCCACAACAGACACCCTGTGAGGTAGATGAAGATATTGGATTTATATCCCACCCTCCACTCTGAAGAGTCTCAGAGCAGCTCCCAATCTCCTTTACCTTCCTCCCCCACAACAGACACCCTCTTTTTATCCTTACAACGATCCTGTGAGGTAGATTTTAACCGTGAGTAACTCAAGATCACCCAACAAGCTTCTCAGCCGTGTTGATTTGAGCCTGAATTTCTCAACACTTTTGCCTTGCTGGATCGGACCAAAATCTCATCTTGTCCAGCTCTCTGTTTCCCAGGCTGGTTTTATAATTAGCTGGATGTCGCTCTATACTGTACTTGATGCTACAGCAAAAGGTTATAAGCGGAATTCTTTTTGAGCGCTCCAGCTATTTGGATGTGTTGTGTGTGTTTCTGCTATTTTTAGTCCTTGCCTTGTTAATTTGATTTATCTTCCCATATACCTCAAACATAAATTTGAGCGTGTGTGCCTTCTGCCTTCTCTGTCCCCTTATTGCATATGATGAAATAGGTCATTGTGTGTGCGCGCTTGTGCTATAATAAACCAGTCCAGCTTGTAGGTGTCACAGGCCTAACTTGTGTGTTGACTAATCTTGTCAGTTTCAGCTCTTGGGGGGGGGAGGGGGGAGACAAGAACCTGCTTTTCTCTCATTTTCCCCATAAGAGAAAACTTCTTTCATAACACTCTATCGAACAACATTTATGTTAAGGATGGACAACTTTCCCCGCCTTCCTCCGGTCCAGTTTGCAAATGATCTGGATGTTCACTAGATTAACTTTATGGACACCCAGGCTGGATCAGGTTCCACCCTATGCTCAGGTGCAAACTGTGGAGAAAACTGATATGCCACGATGTCCAGCTGGCGTGTGAGCTTTCTCCTCCATTTGCCCCAGAGTGTAACGTCATATTTGGATATACTGCATATCCCAAGTCCCTGGATTCTGTAAACTGAGCCCTTCTTCCCGGTAAATAGCATGAACTGGAATGGCAGGACAGAGAGAAGGATCAGGGAAACCTTCATTAATCACAGTGGCCCTCATTTAGGGACTTCCTAAGCCAGAGGCATTGGACTCATTTGTTATGAGGGCCAGATCTGACATAAGTGTCGCTTTGTTGGGCCGGGCCATGCTTGGCATAAAATGTAACATGAGGTACTGAAGATATAAACGTTAAAAAGGTGATTCCAGATGTCGAATGGCAATAGCAGATTAATTACAGCAGGCTTGATTGGATTAGGTGCAATATGCACCCAATAGCAGATGTGGAGGTACCAGCATTAGTAATGAGACAGGAAACCTAGGTCTCGATTCCATCCAGGAGGATTCAATGCAGGAGGATGCAAAGACTAAATGGGCATAAGTCTGACACTAGAAACCACAGCATTCAGTTGCTGGTTTTACAAAGGAATTTCAAAGGGAGATTAGAAAGAGAGTCTGTGGAATTGCAATTGGTAATGAAGCTTAAGATAATGCATCCTCCCGGACTGAACGGAGAGCTAGTTTGTCTGACCCCTTACCAACGTGTGCTGTTATCATTTGGCATCTGAAATCACTTCACTCTCCAAGATATAAGGACCAGTCCAAGTATTCTAATTCCTAATCAGGGTATTTTTGAAAGAAAATAAATCCAGGTAAGAACAGATAAATCCTTTTTAAAAAAAACAAAAAACCCCCCACAACTTTTCAGAACAGGCCAAAATAATTTTCTCAGTGTACATTGTACTTGTCAGAAGAATTCACCCAGCCACCCTCCCTCACTCCAAAGAAGTGTGCTTGCACACAAAAGCTTATACCTGGAATAAGACATTGTTGCTCTTAAATCTGAAAGGAAGCCTAACATTGTTCCTTCTCTCTCCCCCTCCCTCCCTCTCTCCCTCCCCTCCTCTCCTCTCCTCTCCTCTCCTCTCCTCTCCCCTCCCCTCCCCTCCTCTCCTCTCCTCTCCCTCTCTCTCTCTCTCTCTCCTTTCTTCTCATCCCCAGAAGAGAAGCGGTCCCGGAGAATCAAGCAGAAGGGTGTGTGTGTGTGTGTGTGAGAGAGAGAGGCAGAGGCAGCCTTCCCTTCATCTTTTCTGGCTGGCCACTGGGCATTGCTACTGTTCCTCCTCTGCCTCCATCCATCCATTGAGATGCTGTGGTGGGGCCAGCGTGGGCTGGTGGTGCAGTGGGTAGAGGGCTGTTGTTCCGGTTCTGGGCCTGCTGGGCTTGCTGTGGCAATGGGGCCCTCTGGATGTGGCAGGGTGCCTGAGCCAGGCCAGGCCACCACTGCAGGAGGAGTTGCTTCTCCGCCCTGGCTGCTAACTCCAAATCCTTGGGAGGGATTTTAGAATGTGGCAGATAGAGGCACCAGAACAAACAAGTTTCCACCCCTGTCAATTTCTCCCCCCCCCCCACACACAGTAAGCCAGCAAAGGAACTCTTTGGGAGCTTCTCTCCGAATCCCTTTTGTCTTTGAAGTTTGCTCCAAGGCTCAACTTTTAGTTGGGCAACTTTTGTGAAGATGATGGATGGCTTCCCTTCAAAACCACTGCTATCTTTTCGAACCTCACACATTGCTTGGCACATAGTCACCCTTCCCCCACTGCCAGTGGAAATTTTATTTAGGGAAAGCTCGATGCATCTCCCAATCCAATCGCAAATCGTGCATAGCATATGACATTATTGTGCTCAGATGTTACAGGCTTGTGAGTGCTTTTGTGTGTGGTAGGGCTTTCTCTGTTGGGGCTGAACTGACATCTACTTAGGAGTAAATCCTTTTGAAATCAATAGGATTTGCTTCTGAGCAAACATAGATAGGATCAGGCTCACTTATCCCTGGGTTTGAGCCAATTTCTTGACTGTGATCTGTACGCTAAAACTCTAGAGTTTCCAAAGGCAAGAGAACGTCATTGGTCATTACCAGTGTAATAATATTATATCTTCTTTTCTTTTTAAAAGAAGCAATGCCATATATTTCTAGATTTCCTATAGACTTGCTGTGTTTTAGGAACTGGAATATAATGGACAGACTTTCCTAAACCTTAAGGTTTCCAAAGATTCCATTTTCTTTGGGGAAACAGAAATCCCTCACATGAGGCTTCTCGCAGCTAAGCTAGGAAAAGTTTCACCTGAAGGATTTCTGCATGGCACAGGGGCATTAAGGAGCTGTGGTTACTCTTCTTAGGTGAACAGAGAGCGGTACACCTACTGATTTCAAGATCTCCGCTGGAAAAGACCTGAGCAGCTGTAGATATCTGTACAAGTCTCTTCCTTCGCCTCATTGTCCAACTATTCCACGTCCTTAGCTAAAGCTGCAGCGCGCTCCCCCCTGCCATAAGCAAGGAGCCTTCAGCCAACAGGTGGTAACCCAGTTTGACTGGGATGGGCTGTTGCTTCTGGGAATTATTGCCAACAGTCTTTTGGGTTTGGACAAGCATGACTGACTTGGCCTTTAGAAACAACAACAACACAACTTCATTAAGCCTAATGACGTTCCTGAATGGATGGTGGGTTAAGGGCAATTAGAATCATTCCATCAAACCCTTTTTGTGAATGTGGGGGAAGCGAGTAGGAGGAGAGCGGATGGTCTCAGTGACTAGACCAAGGGCAACAATAGACTTCGAGGGGGGGGGGAAATGGAATTTAAACCTGGATTCCTCTAGTCCTTACACAGCACATAAGAATCTCAAAGTTTGACATAAGACGCATCCTTACCACAATGGCTGTTTTCATAACAGCACTTGGCTACACTGAACCTCCCTCCTGCGGGCGGGGCGGAGTGCAAGTAGGTAGCCTTGCGTAGGGCGCCAAAGAGCCTGGCACCAGCCCTGCTCACTTATGAAGCAGCCATGGAGTTTGTGCCTGTGTGTGAGAGAGAGGGGGGGGGGAGAGATTAAAGAGGCAGGAAGCAGGAAGTAAAGCGCCACTGAGGGAGCCAGGGTGGGGAAAAGCAAGGTAGGTTGCAGCTGCAGTAGCAGTCATGGAAAAACAAACAGGAGAAGGAGGTTGCTGGGGGGGGGGGGGTCAGATTAGAGCCCTCCACGGGCCGAATGTGGCCCTTGAGCTGCATGTTTGATACCCTGTCCTAAGTCTTCAGGCACAGCACAAGGCAGTTCTGTCCTTGGCTGGTGCACTAAGATATAGAGAACTTGAAGGGTCTGATGATTTTGGGCCATTCTTTCAGGCGGCCTGGGATTAAATCAAGGTTTAGAATCCCAGTTTGTGGGAGAATAATTCCACTTTTGCTGAGGCATCTGCATTCAGGCACGTTAGTGAACTGGAGCTTGGTCGAATCAGGAACTGGATTTAAGCTTCCCGCATAAAGTAAGGATGAGGGAGGTAAGGGGAGAGTGCAGAGTATGCCAATAAGCTGTGTTTGTGCCCAGTCTTTGTTTAATTATAGTTTGTCATATGGCTCAGTATGGTTAAGAGATTTAGATGTAAATCAGCTTCCAAATTATACTTCTGCCCAGATATCACTACGCAAGACCCAGCCGCTTTCCTGCAAGGTGAGGGATAACAACGCTAAAATATATATATGTGAAGAACATTGCATTTCCAGAATGTACTAATTATTTCACACTGATGTTTCTTTATACAATTAGAAATAGTCATAGGCAGCATGAATATTCATTGGAAAAGCCTTTTATAATGTTAAGCAGGTGTTGAGTGAAATGTGGTTACAGTTACAGCGTCTTATATGTTAAATGGCATTTCAGTTAATGAAAACGAAAGCACGGAACTGTACATTTGCTTTTTTTTGTGCACCTTGAGATCTCTCCCGCCCTAAGTAAAGTGAAAGCCTCTTCCAAAACATTCTTCTAAAACTCCAATTTGAGAGCATTTCTATTTAGACCACGCTTAACAAATATGGGATCTTGTTCTGCAAAGGATCTCTGGACAAGCTGCAATGAAGGAAATGGGAGATTAGTTTTGCTTGGGGAAAAAAAAAACTGTCCTAAGGGCCTAGAAATATATGAGCATGCTTGAATTGCACACATTGGTTGAAAATAACCTGGCAGATCATGGACAGAGAAGGCAGAAGGAGAACTGGGCCAAGAGCTGAATCTTACATCTTGGCAGGCATCCCGCTTTTCTCCAGGGAGGCGCTCAACTTGGTGGAAGGCTTCCTAGGCCAGAGGAAGGCTACAGACTTAATCCAAAGGAGTGGTAGGACAGGGATAGCATCCACCACATTGACCTGAAATAACCAGGCAGATTTGTGGCAGCAAACTTGCAGCATGATTTTTTTTTTTAACGTGAAAATGGATGCACTTTCTTTGCACAAATGGGGATCTCTCTTTCCCTAAAGTGGTGACAAACCCCATGAGATTCCTGATAAGGGATGCCAGACCTCCAGTGCTGTGGGCAATCACACATGGAAATGGAGGGGAGGACACTCTTCACTTTCACTAGTGTTGTGCCAACATGTTTATATCACTCCCAGTGAAAACTGTACATGACATGTGGGATGCTATAGCATTTTTTTTGGGAAAAAAATTCCATGGTAAAATGATACAGTTTTCGCCAAATGCTAGAGCACCTGCCATGTCACTTCTGCTTTTCACCAGAAGTGATGTAAAGTGTGTTGGTGTGCCAGGTCCCATACCCCATTTTCTTCTGGGGTTGCCAGTTGCAGTATGGCAACCATATTTATGGCCTAGTGAAATAAAGGGTGTTTTCCCACAGAGCTTACCGCGGAGCGACGTCCCTCTTCACCGCGCAGCGTCTGCGCGGATTTCCCACCAACTGCTCCGCAGAACCAGGAAGAGCCGCGGCTTTTGCGTCACTAACGTAAACTGGGTTTTTAGCGGTTTACATTTGCGACGCAAAAGGCCTGGCACTTCCTGGTTCTGCGGAGCAGTTGGTGGGAAATCTGCGCAGACGCTGTGCAGTGAAGAGGGACGTCGCTCCGCGGTAAGCTCTGTGGGAAAACGCCCAAAGTCTAAAACTATTATTATGGTGGATAGCATAGGGCACTACTGCTTTGATGAGTTTACACTTCTGGAGTGATTGCTGCAACTCTTTGCTTTATGAGTTGCTTCACACAAAGCTGCAGCCACTAAGTATCTTGGGTCCAGAAGAAAATACATTCCATAGGTGTACCCCTGGACAACCTCTGTATGCTAAGTGAAATGCAGGCATTTGGAATCCTGAAACAGAAGATCTTAGATATTGAGAAACAGTCCCTTTGTTCTTCTGGACATAAAACTTGTTCCCTTTAGCATTTGGTATCTTCCCAGATCATGGGCTGTCTGCTGCCTACCTTTCCCAGATTACTTCACCCCAGTTATGCCGCTCTTTTATGTTAGGAAGACTCAATGTTCTACCCTCAGCGGTATTGTCTGGGAGGTTTGCCAACAGCCCTTATCAGGATAGAGTCTGTCCATGTAATGGAAGGCACCTTGAAAAGGTTGCCCATGTCTTACTTCATTGTGATTTTTATGGGGAAGTGCAAGACTGTATAATCAAACCTATTCTGTCTAATTTTTATTAATTACCTGAAGCGAAGTTATTTTTTTTTCTACTATCTGACCAATGTTCCCATATCACAAGCCTAGTTGCAGAGTACCTTTTGGCTGCCATAACAATCAGGGAGCAAACGTTTAGCTCCCCTTCTTGATGTTTGACTGGTTTTTATAGCTGAAACTCTATGTAAATTTGCTATGCTGTACTTTTTATTCTATGCCAATAAAGGTAATTGGAATTGGAATTGGCAGTATCTTGGGTATGCAAAGAGCCATTGCAGAATTAATGAACATAAGAACATACACTCTGTGTCACACGGTGGTAAAAAAACCCAGGTGCCATCAGGAGGTCCATCAGTGGGGCCACCATGGTTACCAAGTGCAGAGGAATGACCATGAAGGTGCCCCAAATATCATTTCCTTAAAATCCGATAGATTAGGAGGGATTTTTTGGGGGGTTTTTTGGACAAAGATTTTGCTTTCCACTTCACAAAATTCTTCTTTGCACTAATGACCTTAGGTCCTGGAAAATATGGTGCTTGCATGCAGTGAAATGAGATTGGCACCAGAAGAGGTGCTTAAGGGTTGCCATTGGCTGGAGAAATGCCAGCTGCTAAGTCTGGCAACACTTCCTGGAAGACTTCTTGGCAAGGGTTCCTTGGGAGTCCTTTCATCAAAGAACTTACCCAATTTGACCCTGCTTAGCTTTTGAACTGAGAAAAGGATCATTGTGCAGGTTGGGCTGAACTCCAGCCAAAAATTAAAACCTGGAGATGAATTTTGGTTGGGAATACCTAATCCTTGGGCAGGCTTTTTCTTTATCTTTGCGTTGTCAGATCCTTGAACATTCTATTCCAGTGTGTTTATCTCTGGCGTAAGGGGACACTGTCCTTTTTGAACCTGCTCTTCTATTGTAAGCCAAACTGTTTCTCTCAACGACGACATCTAATCTTAGCACACTTCTTCCACTTTGCTTTTGATTTGCATTCTCTGATTTTTGCGTTCGTTAGAAAAAAAAAAAAAACCTGGGTGAAAGTTGGCACTGCTTTAAAGTCCTTCAGCACATTTAAAGGAATTTCCTGATGTGGGCCTCACGGCTAAATATTGCAACTGCAGCTGCATGTGCTACAGCTGAGTATGGTGGAAATTCAGGGCTTGTCTCTGTTGTCTGGACAAGGGCCCTAAGTCTTTTGAAAATGCTCTTTTTTAAAAAAAAGAAAGAAAAAGGGATTCCCTAGTTAAATGCCATTAGGCATTCAGTTCCCCACGCTCCAGTGTGTAAATTGTTTGGATGTTATTAGATTTAAACTGCCACTCTTCGGAAATGTATTTGCCCTGAACAAGGTTGCTGATGTCACTGGTAAGAGTTCACATCCTGGGAGAGGCTCACGATTGAAACTGAGGTGTATCTGATTCAGCCTCAAGGCAGAAAAACTGGATGAGGCAGGTTTTAGTCTCTCCCCCTCCCCTCCCTTATAGAATATGCGCCTTTAGAAATTGTACGAGCTTGACAAATAGGGAAGTGCTTTGTGCTAAATTCAGCTTTTACTCTAAGGTCACAGAGTGTTCCTTTTAATTCTGACTTAAAACAAAATCGTGCATGTGTATTTTCAGGATCAAGTACTTAAACTCCCTGCTTTCCAACCATTTTTTGAGTAGTTCTACAGACTTTATTAGTGCTCCTCTGAAGCAAGTGTTTGTGAAGATTACAACCTTCGAGATACTTTATTTCAGGGGTGGCCAACGGTAACTCTCCAGATGTTTTTTGCCTACAACTCCCATCAGCCCCAGCCAGCATGGCCAATGGCTGGGCTGATGGGAGTTGTAGGCAAAAAACATCTGGAGAGCTACTGTTGGCCACCCCTGCTTATTTGATTATGTATTTATTTTGTTTGGTATTGCCATGAGCCTGGGAGATTATTTCTGTTTTTTTCAGTCTCAGGCCATAATGAATGTGTTATTGTTCTGTTGCATCCGTTTTATTGTTACTAGCTCCTTCTTTTGTTGACTCTTGGCTTTGAAATTTTATTATTAATATTTTGGTGTCATTGTTTATTTCTAAATTGTGTGTTTGACATGTTTCTGCGCTGCCTTGAGAACGTTGGCTGTGAGGTACATTTTTAATAATAATAAAAAATCTTTTTCTAAGGTTTTTGTGCTACCAGTCAGCCAACGAGGGTCTTAATGGGGCAAGTTAACAATGAACAAAACATTAAAAATGGTAACAAGCTATTTATCATGTTAATGTATACACTTACACATTTTAGAGATGGAATTGATGCAAGTTCTGCGAGCTTCATTAAAAAAAAGAATCTCTCAGTAACTAACTGAGTAACTCAGTAACTTGCTGAGCAGACAGGTTAAAACAGATAAAAGGAAGTACTTCTTCACCCAAAGGGTGATTAACATGTGGAATTCACTGCCACAGGAGGTGGTGGCGGCCACAAGCATGGCCACCTTCAAGAGGGGGTTAGATAAAAATATGGAGCAGAGGTCCATCAGTGGCTATTAGCCACAGTGTGTGTGTGTGTGTGTGTGTGTGTATATTTGGCCGCTGTGTGACACAGAATGTTGGACTGGATGGGCCATTGGCCTGATCTAACATGGCTTCTCTTATGTTCTTAACTACACTGGTAGAATGTTCTGTTCCACCACAAGGGTCTATTCCAGCTAAAGTTACTAGTGTAATTCCTTTCCAGCGCAAACCACTGATTTAATTGGGCTTAGACTTGAGTAGCTCAACATATGATTGTACCATTAGTCATAAAACCAACTAGAAGGAGAATCTGGTCTTACTTATGATTTATGATTTGAACCAATTATTTGTTAAACCAAATGGGAAAAATGATTAGAATGCTACTAAGTTCAGTATGTGGGAAGCTGTCGCAAAAGTTCAATAACTTGCTCTCAAGAGAGGAGCCTACTTTTTTTTTTTTTTAAAAAGAGTGGATTATTCAAAAGAAGCATAAGATCAAAGAAGTCAAATCTTCAAGATTAGGAAAAGTACTTTCAAATCACCATGATTAACGAAGAGAGGCAAGGAAACCCTGAGACAAGTTGGCTTCCTTAAAAAAAAAAAAAATGAAGACCTTACTCAAATGTGGATAATGAAAAGAACAATCTCTGTCAACAAGTCTCTGTTAATATGGCAATAAATAAATAAATTTGAGGGGAATGTGACTCAAAGAAGCTAATAATGACATCCAAAGCAGAGAGTTCTACCCTTTTAAACCCATTGACTTCAATGGATTGATAATGGTGTAACACTGCTTGTGCTGCTAGGGGAAAAATCAGGTGAAGGGAACCAACCAGGGAGGTAGTTGGACTGTTAGTCATCAAAGGAGGGAAAGGATTCTTAAGAAAGGATGAATCGGGAGATTGCAAAGAAACTGAATTTGTATCATTCTTTTCTGTGGAAAATGTTGGAAAGATGCCAGCGACAGAACAAGTATTTCTGGAAGAGTATTTTATAAAAACTGAGTCAAAGAGTGGTAATGAGGTGAAATCCTAGGTCTAATTAAGACATTTAAAAGACAGAAATGATTGGGCCCACAGAAATGTTCAACAGGACATTCCCATAAAGAGATTAGAACTGTAGTAGAATGGAGCTATAAAGGAAGGTGGTTTTCTAGCTGAATTGGACTGTAGCATACTGCAGTATTAATTCTAGGAATCATCCTGCTTTTATTGCATTGGATTCTACCTTTGTCATCCGCTTTTTGTATTGAACAGTTTTATCTAATAGTTGTGCGCCCTAATCTGCAGATGCCTACCTCTGTGAATTGGGACCACACTGACATAAAACAACCTTTTGCAAATGCAGGGAGGGGGGGGGGCAAATCCCAGGTTTGCCAAAAAAAATCTGAAATAAAACCTTAAAAATGACATTGGGGGTTTAACCCCCCCCCTTCAAAAAAGAGCTTTGATTTGCACATGTGAAGACGATGGACTTGTTGCCTATGTCCTGGAAGAGTCTGGGAGTTGTTTCAGGCCCTTTGGTAACAGCAGAGGCACAGAGATGTGACATGCAGGGTTACAGGGTGGTGGCGGTGGCAGGGAACCACATCAGGGCTCAGCAGGTAAGCAAGGGGAAGGATAGAATTCATCCACCTCAAGCCCCCGCTTGTTATTTTCAAATTTTATAATCCTAATCCTGTTGCATTGTTCATGAGAAACGTTATGCTGTTTGACTGTATTGTTCTTACATTCTATAATCTGTTTTGGGTCTCAGCATAAAAGTCCAGCCTATAAATGAAATAAATAAATGACAACTGTTTAATGTAAGATTGTGGTGGAAAACTTGATTAATATTTGAATTGCTAAGGGTACAGAAGAACGAGCTTGATTGAAGAAGAATAAGTGCGTCTTCTACAAAAGAAAGTCCTGCCTCAGCCTTTTGGAGTTCAGTCAGTAAACAAGTATATGTGTAAGCCTGAGCTGGTTAACATTATATATTAGTACTTCCAAAAAGCTTTTGACAGTCTTTCACCAAAGCCTCCTGAGCAAACACAGAAGTCAATGGGGGGGGGGGGAAGAGATGTATCCTGCCTTTCTTCCTTTATCAGGGCCACCATACTGGCTAACAATGAAAAACACAGGACTTTTTTTGGAACTCCTTTGCATATTAGGCCATATACCCCTGGTGTAACCAATCCTCCAAGAATTTACAAGGGTCATAGTACATTTATTTATTTATTTATTTATTTTATGATTTATATCCCGCCCTTCCCAGCAAGTGGCTCAGGGCGGCTCACAACATAGAATCTCACATAAATAAAGTTAAGCATATAAACAGTTAAAACAATTAAAACATTTAAAGTATTTACACCATTTAAAACATTAAGGACAGCAGAAATCTAGTAAAACCACACTTAGTTTCATGTGCCAGCTAGTTGTAGGCCAGCCGGAAGAGGGTTGTCTTACAGGCCTTGGAATAATTGGAAACTGACCAGAAGTGCAGGGTCTGGGAGAGTGGAGCTGCAGCCTCGAATCAATTTCAGTGGAAACTGACCAAAAGCACAGGGGTTGGGGACAATCATGCCGGTGCCAGGCTGTCTGGAAAAATAAAGCAAACATGGACCAAACAACATGCCAAGAAAAAAGGCTGGTTTGTGTTCGGGTGCTGTGGGATCAGACGAACCAGTTTGGAATGAACCACAAATTCGCCATTTTTAGATGAATCATGATTAATGGTTTGGTTTGGGCCCATCCCTAGTGATCTCCTACAATATAAGAACTCTTGCAGTGCCATCCTAAGCAGGTCCACTCAGAATCATACTCATGTCTATTCAATGGGATTTGCTTCTGGGACAGTTTTCTTAGAATTGCAGCCTTGGTCATCCAGTGAAGTAGATGATTTATTAATTCAGCATGGATAGAAGGAAGCGCTACTTGATGTCAGACATCATTATGGAATTCACTGTCACAAGAAGGTCGGCAATAGCAATGTGAAACTTGGCCTCCATATGCTGCTTTGCAGGACTGGATCTACATGTTTTTTGAGGGGGGGGGCAAAATGAAGAAATGACGCTCCCTTATGGTCCATTCTATCTTATGGGCCATTGAATAGAATGGACTCCATACCCAATTTGGTGACCCCCTCTGGCAGAGCCCAGGGCAAGAACCCCCTCTGCTCCCCCCTAGAACTGGCTCTGCTGCTTGTAGGCTTTCTAGGGGCATCTGCTTGGCCAGATGTGGACGCTGGACTAGATGGTGACTTATCTGACCCACCAGAACTTTTCTTATGTCATTAGGTTGCCAAGAGAAGAATGTGATTTATGAAAAGAGGGAATACACTCTGCAAGTTTGAATTTGACTGAAAACTGCCAAAATAAAAGGCATCCACCTCATTGCATCTCTTCCGTTATATTCCTTTTAGAATGCAATAATGCTACTTGTGGATGTAGTCCCTTAGCAAATGTAAGTTTTCATTAAAGTCATTTTGGATCTCTGCCCACTTTCCCAACTATGTATGTTTTTATTATTATTTCCCCTGGGCTACTTTTTTTTTTTTGCCTTTCCCTCTTGGTTTTATGCAAATAGCGATCAGATAATAGAATGAAATGGTTTCCATGGTGCTGAGCAAACATAGGTCACATTTATGGGGCTGTCTTGCACCTGAGATGTAAAGACAAAGGGGTATATATTTTTAATTTATGCAGCTGGAAATAAATTTAGTGCCATGCAGCAGCATTAATACACAGAAAGTGAGCTTTTGAAAAAAAAAAAAGTGGCCATACTGCCTGTTTTGCACTATGTATTAAAAATTTTTAAAACTTGAGTTAGTTTTTTTTCCCACTGAGATCAAATAGAATAATGCATCATTGATCCATGAAGCATTTGAGAAACTTTCGGGAATGCTGTAAATTTTTTAGAACAAAAAAGCCTGTTTCTCACACTCCAGTTTCAAGATCGGTGGTAAATATGGCCACTCGCACATATGAGTTGCATTCCTATGAAGGAAGGAGATCTGCTTGTGCAAAATTGTTCAGTTTGGAGCCAGTTAAGGATATCTGTGCCCGTGCAAACTGAAGTTTGCTTTCTCATCTGATCTGGCAAACCATGGCAATCAGAATAAAACTGTTGTTTATAATCTTGGGTGGGAGGGCAATTTCAGCCCCAAGTTTGATGGTTTGGCTATAAAAGTAAACTATGGCCAGGGCTTTTTTTTTTTTTGTAGCAGGAACTCCTTTGCATATTAGGCCACACACCCCTGATGTAGCCAATCCTCCTGGAGCTTACAGCAGGCCCTGTACAAAGAGCCCTGTAAGGAATTCTAGCAGGACCTCCTTTGCCTATTAGGCCACACACCCCTGATGTAGCCATTCCTCCTGGAGCTTACAGCAGGCCCTGTATGAAGAGCCCTGTAAGGAATTCTAGGAGGACCTCCTGTGCCTATTAGGCCACACCCCCTGATGTAGCCAATCCTCCTGGAGCTTGCACGGCTCTTAGCGTAGGGCCTACTGTAAGCTCCAGGAGGATTGGCTACATCAGGGGTGTGTGGCCTAATATGCAAAGGAGTTCCTGCTACAAAAAAAGCCCTGACTATGGCTTATATTAAAATAGAAATCATGAATTGACAGACTTTGTCTTGTTTCTTCAAAACAACATGGCTACCCGCTTGAATAGTGTAGAATAGTTTTGCTAAAAGTGAGACGATACGAATTTATGAACTGCCTGGATTAACTTGGGAATTATACACAAACGCCTTGCTATTAAAAAACCAACAAGCAAAGGTGTTTTCTCTCTCAATCCAGTTTTGGGTGTTCTGTTCATCAAATTCTATTATATAGGCTGCTGCAGATTTGGAAGGGCAAATGAGTGCCCGTTGAGGTTGTGCATTCTTTTAGGATGAGTTCACAGAAGGATGCGGATCATGTAGTAACAGCAGCCTCTAGAGATGGTGGTGCATGTGTAAGATCACCATAGAAGATGAAACATCCCAAATAATCTTTATATTGCCTAACACAATCTCACCCAATACTTATGAGGTAGTTGGGACACTTCAAGGGCTGAGACTAGAGCCCATAAAGAAGATGACGCAGATTCCTTTAGATGTTCTGCTCATTGTTGGTCATCAGGAGCCCACAAGGAACTTTCCTGTTCAGTTAAACGGCCCGTCTTTTGCTGGGTGCTGGAAACTGCTGCTGTGTGTTGGCTGCTTTATATAATAAACCAGTCTGTATGGCAAACTACCAAGTATGCAAAGGCTTGTTGTGTGGTTGATCCCAACTGTGTTTCCCCTTCCTGCATGCTGCCATAAATCGCCATTTTTGGAGGGGATGGCACAGAGTACAAGCAAACACAGTGGCCAGCCATGTCTGACCTGTCTGTAGCATGTGAAACAACTGGCTGCTGTTTCAAGTTGCATCTAGTGACTGTAACATGAGATGTTTTCTTCAGAAGAGACTACATACATATGTGCTGATGAACCATGTTACCCTGTGTGTTATATGCTATTTTTAACTTTTATGGACAGTTGTAATATCTTGTTTGAATTAAAAAAAATACTGCAGCAGTTTTTAGGATTTCTTCTTGCCAGCAATATGGAGCACTTTTGGGTTAAGCAGATTTCTTTTCCTGCCACTCTTGTAAGTCAACATCTACCGTCTTATGCAAGTTACTAAGAAATCTTGATAATCTCAGCTGAACATGTCCAAGCAAGACTCAGAGAACATCTCCACTGATCCGAGGGATTTTTTTTTTTGGATCAGGAACTCTTTTGCATATTAGGCCACACACCTCTGATGTAGCCAATCCTCTAACAGCTTACAGAACTGTTAGTACAGGGCCTACTGTAAGCTCTTGGAGGACTGATTACATCAGGGTGTGTGTGGCCTAATATGCAAAGAAGTTCCTGCTAGAAAAAAAGCCCGGCTGATCACCATTGTAAAGTTTATACATTAACTATCATGGAGTGGTGGTTATTTTGTCAGAATAGGATCTGGATATACTGATTGAAATCCCCACTCTGTCATAAAACAGGGTGACCTTGAGCAAGTCATTTTCATCCAAGGTGGTAGTGGGGATAAAATGGAGGAAGGGGGAATGATGCATGCCACCTTGAGTTAAAGGTGGGATTAAAAATGCACTAAATAAAGATGACTGGGGAAGGCAATGGCAATCCACCCCATAAAAAGACTGCCGTGAAAACGTAATGATGCGACGTCACCCCAGAGTCGGAAACGACTGGTGCTTGCACAGGGGGACTACCTTACCTTGAAATAAATAAAACCCAGTAGAGATGCTATCACACATTATTAGTTTAAAGGATGGTTTTGTTCCAATTATTTCAGCATTATACCAACATGAAACTTCTTTATGGCAGTTAAAAATTCCAGCTAGGAGAAACCGACAGCAAAAATGCAGGCAAAAAAGAGCTACATGGAAGATAGGAAATGCTATATTGAAGGAGTTTCCGTGCCTTCCTCTTGCTTTGTTTTGATAGGAAGGCGCAAGTATATAATCAGAAGTAAATTTATTGATGAGTCAGTTCATGGATGTGCAGCAGTTCAAGTTTAGGATAGCCAGAAGCCAACTTCATAGGGAAACTTTTTGTTTGGCTTTTGTAGGCTTCTGTTGTTTATGTGACTAAACAGACAGTAAATGCGGAAGCAATGTGAAAGAACGAAGGGGATGAACAAATAATGATAGCAACAGGAAAATCAAACTCGGCTCCATTTATTCTGTTCTAATGGCTAATACCAACAGGGACGGGGCCAGCAAAAAGAGGTTAATGAATTGCAAAGATCCGTTAGAAAGTGATTGACTGGTATTGAAGCTCAGTCAAATCAGTCATAAATATTTACTATTATTAGCAACAGTAGGCGGTGTGTTTTTTCCAATTGATTTTAAAGCTGTTGGAAATCCACCATGGCGACTATTAGCCAGAGTTCTTGGGTTCAAACACCCCCTCCCCCTGTAATCAATTTTTTTTTTCTAGGAACAAACAATTCTGCAGCTCAAGAAATGTCCTAAAAGTCCTGTTAAAATCACTTCTCCCATTCACATGGGCACTTATAAACGGTAACACAGCAAGTTAAAATATGCAGTTCCAGTCAGATCTTTTCAGGGTTTTTTTTTTGTCATTTTGTGAGCCATATTTCATAGAACAATTGTGATTTTACTATTCTGTGGTGATCTCTATAAACTGGTAATGATTTCCCAGGCCCCCAATGCATTATTTGTTCTACCAGTGTACATTAGGCATAACTGACGCATCTGGTGACTGGAAAGAACGCCCATGGTAAGTGGGATGCAGCATTTCAAAGGTTAACATAACAACATTCTTCTGCTGAGTGAATAATGGACTAAATATTTTCCATACATCTTATGCTACCTAATTTGCAAAAAATGAAGATTTGAGAGCGCACGCCTCCTTATTATTGTACGTGGAAAATTGGTTTCTGAATGGTAAGGTAAAAAAAACCACCCTTAAAAAAAAGAACAATGATTTATTTCAAAGGAATGTAACAAAAGGGTTTTTTTTTTTTGAGATAACAACAAAGAGTTAACATTTCCCAAGGCGGACAAGTTTCCAATTCAATTAGTTTTAATGAACCTTCTGCTCACTGGTTACTGAACTAGAAAGAACAGCAATAAATGCCCAGAGGAAAGAGAGAGAGAGGATATTAAGAGGGTTAGTATATAGTATATAAATTTCTAAGTTGACTAAAAGACTAGCTTTGATATAGGCTTTTTAAAAAACATTAAGAGCCATTGAAACCTATCTGCCTTCTCTTTTCAGAGAAATAATTGGCTCTGACTTGGACTAAAATATATTTTTTTCTGCAGGTTCTGTTCCATTTTTGGTGTTGCATTCTGCTGGGCAAATGAACCTGTTTAAAGAAAGCAACTAATTATATGCTATTTAGTTAGTATACTGACTCCTTTGAACAGGATAGAGGCATGTTCTTGACGAGTTAGTAATAGTGTACTTTTTTTAATTAAAAAAGGTAAAGGTAGTCCCCTGTGCAAGCACCAGTCGTTTTCAACTCTTGGGTCATGTTGCTTTCACAACGTTTTCATGGCAGACTTTTTACGGGGTGGTTTGCCATTGCCTTTCCCAGTCATCTACACTTCCCCCCCAGCAAGCTGGGTACTCGTTTTACCAACTTGGGAAGGATGGAAGGCTGAGTCAACCTGGAGCCGGCTACCTGAACCAGCTTCTGCTGGGATCGAATTCAGGTTGTGAGCAGAGGACTCTGACTGCAGTACTGCAGCTTTACCACTCTGCACCAGCTCCCCTTGAAACAAACGGATTAACAAAAACTATTTGTTCAGGTGCCATATTGTAAAATTTTTGGATACTGAATATGTTTCTTAGCAAAAGCATGGCAATTTTTAAAGGTAAACATGGTCCACTATTGAATTAGGTCAGAGGTGCCCAATGTGGCCAGATTCCCCTACTAATAAAACGAATACAAGAAGGATTGCTCTTTTGCTGGCTATAGCAATATTAGAGATTGCTGCACACTGGAAAGACAAGGCACTGCCTTCATTGCATGCTTGGAGAACCTGGCTGGGATTACTTCCTGCTGTGCAAAATCTCTACTTATAGTGCTAATGCTCTGACAGAATATTCTCATGAAAAATGTAGAGTCCTGGTTCCCAATAGTGGAATATCTAACAAAACACAATATTCTCCAAAAAGAACAATTCTACCGTGGTCTACTCTAGTTCTGATTTGATTGAGGATTACAGTCAAACTTCTGATCTATATGCAGGAAACTGTAAGTCCTCAGTGGATTAACTAAAGGAGATCAATCTGTTCTGCAACTGTAGTTATTAAGTTATTATTTAGCATGTTGTTATGGTGGTGTTATGTAAGTGAACTCAAGTGAAGACTTTGGGTGTTCCTGCCTGGCTCATTGGAGCCATACGGACTGAGCTTGGGGACTTGGGAACAATGGGCTGCAGGATCCATATCTCTGTAGCCCTGAACCAATCACAAGCCCCCACCAGTTTGAATGACCCAATAACGTGCTTACGCGGGAACCCAGAGATGTATATAATTTTGGCCTGTGAGCCCAGGTAGCAGTCTTGTAATGTAGCCTTATACTATGCTACTCTTACTAAAGAGCTTGTTACCACTGATCCCGAGACTCATCAATGTGCAGAACCCACTATACAATAGTGATGACGAAGGTAGGATCAGGATGAGCGAGGCCCAGAGCCACCCAGCATCGCCAAGCATACTGAGCTCCAGTGCTACCATGCAACAGGCACCGCCAACTGGCCTGACCATGGCCACCGCATCTGGATTGCAAAACTCCATGCTGGAGTTCAACATAGCACAGCCCAAGGCCTGGGAAGCCTGCATCGAAAGACTCACGTACCACCTCGTGGCACAACGGATCAAGGATGACAAACTGGAGATCAAGAAGGCCATCTTGCTGAGCAACTGTGGCATCGCCACCCTACAGCTCACTGAGGGTCTGATCATGCCAGAAACACTAGAATCATCATCCTTCGACAAGATCATAGAAGATCTTGGCGCCGACCAGCCATTTCATTCTGAAGCCTACCCGCCTCACCAGACAGCTATAGTTCCTCGACAGGTTTCGGGAACTGATCTAGACAGTAGCAACCTTCCTCACCTGCCTGCGTGACATGGGCATGAAGGGGGAGTACGGCACACAACTGGAAGATGCCCTGCTCATGAAGTTCACTCACGGCTTCAGGGACCCGAAGGCACGTAGGAAAATTGTGATGGAAACCAACTCTATCCTGGCGAAGGCACTACAGATAGCCAACGCTGCAAATAAAGAGAAGGCCCGCTGCCCAGGTGCCAGCGCTTACCAGCTGCGACCAGTTGCAGAATTGGATGACTATGACGGGGACAACACCCTCAAGCTGCACCAAGCAGGTCAGCCAAAGCCATGGGTGATGGAACCGACCACCCCCAAGACCTGCAGCAGCTGCGGTGCATCTGCTGGTTTCAGAACACAACTTGCCAATCATGCGGAAAGACCGGGCACCTGGCACATGTCTGCTGATCGTTGGTGCTGCGCCAAGGGAAGCTGCCATGCCAACAAAATGGCCGCTGCCATGAGGTCACGCTCGTACACGACATAAAGGCACTCACCACTATGGGGACCCAGGTATGTCAGCATACGGGAAGTTCAAGGGCAAACTTCCCCTAATCGTTGTGGAAGGGGATCTGTGTCGCTTACTGGGGCAGTCCTGGTTCAAGGCCCTGGGAATCCAGGTAACGGGTATCTACCACGCCCCCTTCCAAAGCAACTTTCAGAGGGTGTGTAAAGAATTCCCGGTCATTTTCAATGGCACCTTGGGGACGTACACCAGGCCCCCAGTAGCATTAAAACTGAACCCCAACATGCAGCCCATAAGGCTGAAGGCCAGGTGCATGCCCCTAGCTCTGAGACCCAATTTTTCCCCCAGTTCCAAATATCTTTATTGGCATAAAAATAAAAAGTACAGCGTGGCAAATTTGCATAGAGTTTCAGTTATAAAAGCCAGTCAAACATCAAGAAGGGGGGTTAGTCCTTTGCTCCCTGATTGTTATGGCAACCAAAAGGTACTTTGCAACTAGGCTTGTGATATGGGAACATCGGTCAGATAGCAGAAAGAAAACTATCTTTGCCTCAGATAATCCATAAAGGTTAGATAGGATAGGTTTGATTATGCAGTCCCGCACTTCCCCATAAAAATCACAATGGAGTAAGACATGGGCGACCGTTTCGTGGTGCCTTCCATTACATGGGCAGAATCTTTCCTTATAAGGGATGTTTATTTAGGGTTTGTAGAATCTTTCGGGATCAAGTGCCGTGTTCTACTGGAGAAAGTTTTTCTTCCAGACATTTCGTTCTCAGCTGCGGAGAACATCCTCAGTGGCGTTGCAGCCGGAGCAGGCGCTCAGACCTTCTTGGCTGCTGTGCATGCACTGTGCAACTCAATGCACAGCAGCCAAGAAGGTCTGAGCGCCTGCTCCGGCTGCAACGCCACTGAGGATGTTCTCCGCAGCTGAGAACGAAACGTCTGGAAGGAAAACTTTCTCCAGTAGAACACGGCACGATCCTGAAAGATTCTACAAACCCTAATGATGTTACCAGCCGTGAAAACCTGAAATCTTTGATGTTTATTTAATTTATTTATTTAATTGGATTTATATCCCACCCTCCCTGCCGAAGCAGGCTCAGGGCGGTTTACAACAAACCTCCAAGACAGTACCACTGAGGGTAAGACATTGAGTCTTGCTAACATAAAGGAGCAGCATAACTGGGGTGACGTAAGCTGGGAAAGATAGGCAGCAGGCAGCCCATGATCTGGAAAGATACCAAATGCAAGAGGAGAACAAGTTTTATGTTCAGAGGAACAAAGGGACTGTTTTTCAATGTCTAAAATCCTCTGTTTCAGTATTCTGAATGCCTGGATTTCACTTAGCATACAGAGGTTGTCCAAGGAGACACCTATGGAATGTATTTTCTTCTGGATCCAACAGTATCAGTTGGAAAGAAAGGAATCTGCTAGCATCATATGGATATAACTAGCAGGGTCTGCCCTAAAGTGTAAGCATAGCCAAAACCTTATGGTTAGTAGCAATGCCCTGGTCTCAATCAAATGGGTTTCAGTCTCTAGGCACATTGCAGCATAGCTAACACAGTTGGGGACCCCCAAAATATGATGTAAAAACACTGCCTGAATTTGGCCAAGTTGGGAATTGAAGGTGCAAACCCAAATGGGGATCCCATATAACAACTGAGAAACTGTTTTGGCATTAAAAACACGAATCGTGGCTGGGACAAATTGGTTGCCATTCTTGTAAGAAAAGCTAACCACTGCAGACGAGCTACACCTTGCTGAAATGACCACTTGCTTGTGTTGTACTGTCCAGTTATGATTGTATTGAAAAAAGACCCCCAAGTATTTGAAAGATTTCATCTGTTCAATATTATTTCCCTTGAGGCACCAGCTTTGTGGCTTCCAGGACTTTGAAAATACTATAATTTTGGATTTTGCATAGTTTATAGACAGGAAATTTGTCTCGCAGTATGAAGTAAAGGCGAGTAGCAGGTGCTTGAGCCCCTTCTGTGTTCGTGACAGTACAACTGTGTCGTCAGCTTAAAGCAATAGAAGGATAACATATGGCCCAACTTTAGGGGAGTGACCATCAATAGCATTTAGGGAGGGGGCCAGATCATTCAGGAATAAATTGAACAGATAAGGGGCTAGAATACAGCCCTGTTTGACCCCATGGTTGGAAGTGATCTTTGGAGTTAACACACCTAGGCTGTTATAAGAACATAAGAGAAGCCATGCTGGATCAGGCCAATGGCCCATCCAGTCCAACACTCTGTGTCACACAGTGGCCAAAAAAAATTATATATATATGTACACACTGTGGCTAATAGCCACTGATGGACCTCTGCTCCATATTTTTATCTAAACCCCTCTTGAAGGTGGCTATGCTTGTGGCCGCCACCACCTCCTGTGGCAGTGAATTCCACATGTTAATCACCCTTTGGGTGAAGAAGTACTTCCTTTTATCCGTTTTAACCTGTCTGCTCAGCAATTTCATCGAATGCCCACGAGTTCGTGTATTGTGAGAAAGGGAGAAAAGTACTTCTTTCTCTACTTTCTGCATCCCATGCATTATCTTGTAAACCTCTATCATGTCACCCCACAGTCGACGTTTCTCCAAGCTAAAGAGTCCCAAACGTTTCGACCTTTCTTCATAGGGAAAGTGTTCCATCCCTTTAATCATTCTAGTTGCCCTTTTCTGGACTTTTTCCAATGCTATAATATCCTTTTTGAGGTGCGGCGACCAGAACTGTACACAGTACTGCACACAGTTATACCGCACTTGACAGCTATTAAGAGAATGCATTTTACGGATAAGAAAAAGGAGGCATTTATCCAGACCCATGATGTCCAGTTTATTCCAGAGAAGGTCCCTGGGAATAGAGTCAAATGCCCCTTTTAAATCAAGGAAGGCCGCAAGCAGTCTTCTTCCCCTGTACCACTGTATTTCTCTTTCAGATGGTTAAGAGTTATGCAATGGTCCAGTGTAGACTTGCCGGGGCAAAATCCAATCTGTTCCATACTTGGGAGATTTTGCTCTTGCATCCATGAAGTAAGTTTCTCCAAGAGGTGTCTCGCGTATAATTTGCCTGCTATGTCAAGCAGACTAATTGGGCGGTAGTTCTCTGGTGCTTGTGGATCACCCTTCATGTAAATTGGGACCACTATGGAATTTGTCCATGATTCAGGCATGGTCCCTGTTTTATCGATCACTGTAAAGAGAGTTGCCAAAGGAGAAGCCCACCAGTCAGGATTATTTGTAAATAGTTCTGGTGGGAGACCGTCGGGGCCTGGGGCCTTCCCTGCCTTCAACTGATTGATTAGAGTATTGACCTCATTAGGACTAACAGGGGGCCATTCAGGTATATTGGGGGGGGGGGGATTTGTTCTTGCTGATCCGATACAATGGACAGAGGGACAACAAATAAATGTTGGAAGTGGTCTAGCCAGACCTCAGTAGGGATGGGATGTCTAAAACAATGGCTCTTCGTGTCAGAAGCACCAGTAACTAATGACCAGAAAAGCTTACTGTTAGGGGCAGTAGAGGCACTAATAAGTAAATCCCAGTTCTTAATACATAATTGTCTTTTCTAATGAGCCACTGTATCTTTAAGCTTATTTTTCAGTTCTAAGTAGCTCAAGGGGATATTGGCAGCAAGGCTGTTACGATAAGTGCGATATACTGCACGCAGTTGGTATTTCAGGCTTTGGTATTCCTTATGATACCATGGGTCTATCTTCTGAACAGGGGAACTGGATTTAGCAGTGGATTGCTGTTTATAGAAGTTAATTATAGCAGAGATTGTATTGTTATAAATTTGGAGGGCCTCAGAAGGGTTTTCAGCTTCAGTTGTTGATTTAGTTCTGTTAATTTACTTGTTTGGAGCAACTGGTTAATGCTCTCTTGAACTTTCACTGACCATCTAACTCTTGAAGGGGCAGGCGTATTAACAGGAGCCAAAGATGAATGGCTAAAATCCTCAAATTTTAGTAATGTAATCAATGGAAAATGGTCACTGTCCAAGGTCTCACCCACTAAAAAATCCACAATAAGTTTTCTCAGATTGGGAGGAACAATAACATAATTGACAACACTACTACCCAATCTGGAACTAAATGTGTACTCCCCCAGCAAGTCATGTGGTATAGACTCATTTAATATCGAACTATTCGAGGGGATACAAAAGTTTGCCAGGAATACTCCTGCTGCATTAACGTGGGGGTCTTTGGAATTCCTTGGAAAAATCAAGAATTCAGAGTGGGAATCATTCAGGTCAAGGCCCAAGAATTTCCATAATGCGTAATTATCTTCACCTATTATAACGTTAAAATCGCCCATAATTATTAGTTCAGCAGAGGGGAGGTATTCCTGCTCAAGGTTCTCAATATACATGCTGAAACTGTTCCATTGTGCTGAAAGGTCCCCTCTATTTAGACAAGGGGGTAGATATATATTAACCATTATTAATGTTAGGGCTGACAGTTTAAGCAAAAGTGCTCTGAGACCCAAGACTGAGGAGGAGTTAGACTGCCTCGTGGCCCAAGGGGTTCTGGAACCGGTCGCTAATGTGAAATGGAAGGCTCCCATTGTCACCCCAATTAAACCTAATGGCAGTGTCCGCATATGTGCTGATTACAAATGTACGATTAATAAGGCACTACAGCGCCATGCATACCCGGTCCCGGTGGTAAGCCACATGCTAGCATCATTAGTGGGAGTGAAAATTTTTGGGAAACTGGATTTGGCACAGGTGTACCAACAGCTTCCTGTGGATGATGCCACAGCAAAAGCTCAAACCATTGTAACACACTGGGGGGGCTTTCAGAGTTAAGCGCTTGCAGTTTGGGGTCAGCATGGCCACTCTATTATTCCCAAAGGAGACTTATTCCCACAGAAAATAATAGAGAATTGATCCGCAAGTATCTGGGGCTCGGGGGGGGGTGTTATTTGAGGTAGAGGCACCAGATTTTCAGCATAGCACCTAGTGCCTTCCCTCAAAATACTCTCCAAGTTTCAGAAAGATTGGACTAGGGGGTCCAATTCTATGAGCCCCCAAAGAAGGTGCCCCTATCCTTCATTATTTCCTATGGAAGGAAGGCATTGAAAAGGTGTGCAGTCCCTTTAAATCTGATGGCCAGAACTCTCTTTGGAGCTCAATTATGCTTGTCACAGCCTTGCTCCTAGCTCTACCCCAAAGTCTCCTGGCTTCATCCCCAAGGTCCCCGGATATTTCTTAAATTGGACTTGGCAACCTAGCTGGGGTGGTGGTGGTGGTGGTGTGCAACCACCTTGAAGGTCCTTGAAGGTCGGGGACAAAGGGTCGCAGTTGGGGGGGAGCTGTCCCGGAGGTGCACACTTGACTGTGGTGTGCCCCAAGGGGCGGTTCTCTCCCCGATGTTATTTAACATCTATATGCGACCTCTTGCCCAGATTGCCCGAAGGTACGGGCTAGGGTGTCATCAGTATGCTGATGACACCCAGCTCTATCTACTGATGGACGGCCAGCCGACCTGCGTCCCGGAAAATCTAGATCGGGCATTATATGCCGTGGCTGAATGGCTCAGACTGAGCGGGCTGAAGCTTAACCCTGCGAAGACAGAGGTCCTTTGCTTGGGTCGCCGCGGTCCGGAAAGGGGAATCCCCCTACCAGCCTTTGACGGTGCGCCGCTGATAGCGGCGGACAGGGTCAGGAGCTTGGGGGTGCTGTTGGAGCCTTCCTTAAAGATGGAGGCTCAGATAGCAGCCGCTGCCAAGTCCGCGTTTTTTCATCTTAGGCGGGCAAGGCAGTTGGCCCCCTTTTTGGAGCGCGACGACCTAGCAACAGTGATCCATGCCACGGTCACCTCGAGGTTAGACTACTGTAATGCCCTCTACATGGGGCTGCCCCTGTCCCGAACTCGGAAATTGCAGCTGGTGCAGAATGCCGCGGCCCGGCTGTTATTGGGTCTCCCAAAGTGGGAACACATTCAGCCGGGTCTTCGGACCCTGCACTGGCTTCCAGTAATATACCGAGTCCGGTACAAGGTGCTGGTGATCACCTTTAAAGCCCTATATGGCTTGGGACCTGTCTACCTGAAGGACCGTCTTTCCCCGCACGTTCCCCAGAGAGTACTGAGGTCGGGAACACAAAATCTCCTTACTATCCCTGGGCCGAAGGAAGCCCGTTTGAAATCCACCAGAGAAAGGGCTTTCTCTGTTATGGCCCCTACATGGTGGAATCAGCTGCCGGAAGAGGTGAGGGCCCTGCGGGACCTTGTACAGTTCCGCAGGGCCTGTAAGACGACCCTCTTCCGGCTAGCCTATACCTAGCTTGAGAATTTTAATGTAACTTGCCGGACTTCTTTTATATATAGTTGAAATATTTATTAATATTTATTGATAACCATGGTTTTATCTGTTTTTATCTGTTTTAAATGCTGATCCCTTTATATGTTTAAATACTGTAATTTTGTTGGATCTATCACTGGAAGCCGCCCTGAGCCACTTGTGGGAAGGGCGGGATATAAATCCCAAATAAATAAATAAATAAATAAATAAATAAATAAATAAATAAATAAATAAATAAATAAATAAATAAATAAATAAATAAATAAATAAATAAATAAATAAACAAACAAACAAACAAACAAACTAGGGTTGTGGCCTCAAAATGCTCCACCATAGCACAGGCTCATCAATGATTGGTGTCCCTTTAGGTGATAGAAAGCAGCACGGGAAAGGCTTTTCTGCAGGTTCATGTGAGTTCTTACAATCATATTGCCCTAGAGTGTGGTTCATCAACAAGCTCTCAGACTACTGTGACCCAATCATGTGATAACAGGAGCAATGCAGGATGACTCTTTGGAACAACACGGTTCCTGTGCTTTCTTTTAACATAAGAAAGGGTTATTGTTAAGATGCTCTTGAATTCATTGATGTTTCAGGTAGGTTTTGATAGACTTACTGGGCTTGTTTTGCAGAAAGATGAGCCCAGCAGGGGCTCATTTGCATATTAGGCCTCACCCCTTGACACCAGGCCAGCTGGAACTGTGTTCCTGTGCATTTCTGCTAAAAAAAGCCCTGACTTTTAATTTTGATAGGGGGCTTGTGAAGTAGAATAGTGATTTCTCCCACAAATTCTGAAATGCTCATTTTAAACAGTTTATCTTCTCTTACGCTAGGCACATCCGAGGATTCAAGAACTGCTTTCTTTTAGAGACGGCAGCAATATCCATGTGCGTGAGTAGCTACATTTATGATCATTCTAACACATTTATTAAGACACCATACTGATTTTCAGTTCATCCTTTGTTAATTGTCCGCATATTCCACTGTGACGTTGAGTAGAATGAACTGACTTTGAAATGTGACTTCTTAAAAATGTGTGCCATGAGCATGCAGAGTCCAGTGCATACTTTAAGACTATTTTATGCTTCCTCAATTTGTGTATAGAACATTGGAAGGAGATAATCATGACCTGAAATCTTGCATTGGAATACAGCCGGAATAAATGTAAGTATTTTTCCGAAGTTTGCTGTTAAGCACTTGTGGCCTTTTCACTTGCTTTTCAAGATTTGTCCATTTTTAAATCTTGGATGTTGATGTATAACACTGTAAACAGGAGTGTTCCTCTGATTTGATCAGAGTATTGAAGTCCAGTCTTCTAAAATTTTACATTCTGGTAGCACAGAGTGGTGCATTGATGAAACCTTCAGACCACCACCTACCTAACATTTTAAATATATTTCTTTATATCTAAAACACGGGTGGCCAAACTTGCTTAACATAAGAGCCACATAGAATAAACGTCAGATGTTTGAGAGCTGCAAGACATGAACATCAGATGTTTGAGAGCCATAAGACGGGAGAGAGGGAGGGAAGGAAGGGAGGGAGAAAGGGAGGGAGGGAAATAGATGGAGAAGAGAGATGGAAAGAAACCTACTTTAAATGCCTTCTCCAAGCAGCTGGCTGGATTGGCTTGGAGAAGTGATTTAATCAGGCAAATGCCTTTTCCCAGCCACCTGATGGGGGAGTGGGAGCTTCAAGAACCACACAATATGTGTGAAAGAGCCACTTGTGTCTTGCGAGCTGCAGTTTGGCCACCCCTGATCTAAAATGTGATTCACTTTAGAAACACAGAGGTGTTCATGTGTGAAAACCAGACAGAACTGAAAATAAATTCTGAAAGAAAGTGTCACTGGGGTGACTACATTTCCATCCTTTTCTTTTTTTGCTCAACAGCTAGCTTTTGCATTGCTTTGTAGCTCCTTAGCGGTATGACTGGAGAGATGTCAAGTCTGTATGTGACAGCGGAACTACAGCTAGGCTGGTGAAAGCTATAAAAAGAGGGCGCACAAATACAAGTTTTTGCTGATGTCAACTTGTTTATAGTTCTCTATAGATCCAAATCATTTATCAAGCGGGTTTGTGCACCTGACAGAACAGTGCTGGAATACTTGAAATCTATGACAGGTGAGGCTCAATGTGAAACCTATCAGAAGCTTCTTAAGTTCATTAACAGTGTGGTCCTAAGCAGAGTTAAACCCTTCCAAGTCCATTGGAGTTAATGGGCTTAGAAGGGTGTAGAACTTCTTGGGACTGCACTTGTGAATCACAATACATTGCAATCTAGGATGCTGGGGAAAGTAAGCCTTCCTATTTCCTAAGTAGCAACTAAAATTCTAGAACTTGCCTTTAAGATATTACAAGAACTTTGTCAAGTAGCACATGAGAAAATAGAGCCCACAGCCATATAGTAAGCAAAAAAATTCTGTTTGAGTATTGACATGACAGTTTTTGAAAGTTCAAGCAGAAAACCAATTATAATGAGCACTGAAAAGCCTGAAGCCCTGCTGTTCAATAAATAAAAAGTACAACAAACTGTTTTCCAAAAAGGTTCTAGAGAGTTTCCGTCTTGTCCCACTACTTACAATATGATTACATAAATAGTCTCTGTTTGCTGTTGAATTGCCAGGCAGCTGTATTAAAGTACAAATCAAATCAAGTTAGGATTAGAAAGTAAAAGAGCATGGTTTAAAGTAATCTATCCCCCAGGAACTGTGCTCAGATTCATCAAACAGAGCTTAAAGTACAGTATATCTTATACCCTTGTGTTTCTATGCTGCACTGCTGTGAAACCAGTTATTATTTCTGATATCCAGAGAATGTAGCTTGTAGCTTTAGGAGGCTCACTTGCTTATTTAAAAGTACTATAAACCTTACCTGTCATTTATTATTATTTCTTTTGGTTAAGACTCCTGAAAAGGACATTAGGATGTCACAAAAGAAGCCCCTTATTGATTGTCCCATATCTGACTTCATTGTATTGTTTTGAATATCTTCAGCGGATAAAAGGAGAAATTAGGCATGGGGGTGATACTGTTTTAATTTTTAAAAAACCCTGAGAAATATACAGTTCTGTTGCCTAAAAATACATGCCTTTACAGTATACATATATGGGACCAGTCGTATTGATTCTGCCTTGGGAAGTTCCCTATTCAAGCCTCTAACCTGTTTCTATCAAAGAGCGAGCCTATACAGATGACCCATTTGTTACTCTCTTCATATACAATTGCACCGAATGTTACTTGGAAGGCTGAAGCAGATGACATAACTCATCCTAGGCTAGTAGAAAGCCAACAGCCAATTCTTTGGCTGTCGGCTTTTGAGCCATCTCTACCTGCGATCCTTAAGCTCTTTCAGTTTCATTACAGTTTGTGTTGCAGTAATATTTACACATTTTTTGGGGCATGTTCATGCATCCTTCTGTCAGAACTGTGGGCTTTAAATGTCTTTACACTCAGTTAATGTAATGACGCTCATATATCCGCCATAACTGTTCTATGGGAAGGGTGGGCTAAAAATTGAATAAAATAAATAAAAAATAAATGTGGGTATAGTATATTAAGATTAGCTGGGCTTTTCTGAGCAAGGAAGAGTGTTCTGGCTGGCTTGGCATCAGGGGGTGTGGCCTAATATGCAAATGAATCCATGCTGGGTTTTCTATAAAAAAGCCCTGTGTGAAACAATGGTGATATCAGGGGGTGTGGCTTAATATGCAATGAGTTCCTGCTGGACTTTTTCTACAGTAAAAGCCCTGAAGATTAGACAGATTTATAAAGAGCCTGAGGAATTTAAGAAATTTATAGTGCAATCTTATGCAGAGTTACACTCTTCTAAACTCATTGACTTTAGTGGATTGAGAACGCGTAACTCTGTTTAGGATTATACTATTAGTGAAGATTCAATGAATAATATTGGCTTTAAAAGGTTTTTTTTTTAAAAGAATGAAGTTGATGGAAGATTAAAAAGAGACATGGCAAAAAACTTCAGTCCAGCCCAATCACAGAATATTTGCTCCTCTGGAAGCTGATAGCAATGCTAAAAGACTCCTTAAAAAAAAAAAAAAAGAAGTGACAAATTAATCTTCAAAATCAGTGAGACAACAGAGGATTACTACTTGAGCTTTTACCTGGGAAAGATAATACAAAACGCCCCCTGATGGTCTGACCATGATGCTAATGAATCTTCTCCACTTATCAATCTATTAAAAGGTCCTTCCACATGATTTAAACACTAGCCTCCAGCCTTTTCCGACCTTTGACCCATTGCACTGCTAAAAAGTGCTACATCACGTGGTACCAGAGTCATCACGGGCCAGGAATAAGGGAAGCCCAAGTGATGACTTTATGTGTTAGGACCACAGCTGTGGGCAGCAGACCAAAAGAGCTGGGGTTAGAAACACCATAGCGAAAAAAAAGAAAAGAAGCACCATAGTGTTTTCATAGTGTACCATGGTGATGTATAAGCCAAGGGTCAGAGCCATGCAGGAATCCTCTTGGTCACTGGGTGTCCTCATCTTGCTGTACTGTTGCTTCAATCAACAAACATTCATTGTGGAAGTGATACAACATCCTTGCTCTTTGTGCATGCACACTGGCATTGTATTAGGAAGGTCAGTTTGGAGGTAGTGGTTAAGTGAGCGGACTCTTATCTGGGAGAACCGGGTTTGATTCCCCACTCCTCCACTTGCACCTGCTGGAACGGCCTTGGGTCAGCCATAGCTCTGGCAGAGGTTGTCCTTGAAAGGGCAGCTGCTGTGAGAGCCCTCTCAGCCCCACCCACCTCACAGGGAGTCTGTTGTGGGGGAGGACTCTTATCTGGGAGAACCGGGTATGATTCCCCACTCCTCCACTTCCACCTGCTGGAATGGCCTTGGGTCAGCCATAGCTCTGGCAGAGGTTGTCCTTGAAAGGGCAGCTGCTGGGAGAGCCCTCTCCAGCCCCACCCACCTCACAGGGCGTCTGTTGTGAGGGAGGAAGGGAAAGGAGATTGTGAGCCGCTCTGAGACTCTTCGGAGTGGAGGGCGGGATATAAATCCAATATCTTCTTCATCTTCATCTTATCCTTCCAAAAGGCAGTAAAAATGGTGGTGCAGCTGGTTGGGATATGCAACACCCATTAGGATCCTGACCCACTAAAGACCATTGATTTCACTGGGGCCCCATAAAACTAGTGTTCCTAAATCCAGTCTAAAAGCACAGAAGCATAAGTACTTTCAGTGTATCTCAGTAGAGAATGGCACAGTGGCAAAAGGTGGTTGGTTTGCACCTTATATTCATATTCATTCCCCTGTCATTTAGGTGATCAGAATTGTAACACTGTTTGGAATACCATCCAGTCATAAGATAGATATGTAATGTGGTACAAGAAGACTCAGTGCAGGTTTAAGTATAGAATGAATATAGCCAATTAATCCCTAATAAGATTATAATAGTTAGCTGTATCCTCTAATTTCCCTTTATGATCATAGCTAATACATAGAGAAAAAAACCAAACCTATTGTAACCGAGCCATCTCCCCATCACATTCTAGCTCTATGGGTATGTGCTCAAAGATACAGCTATATTTGGTGCCTTACACCGGATATGACTGATGTCTGTTTAATGATGATTCAGGGAAGTGCGACTGGTGGTGGTGGGGGGGAGGGACATGGAAATCTTGAGTTCTGGTCCCACTAAGTGATGTTCTGCTTTGTGTCCACATTTATTAATTTAATAGCAAGAACTGTCAGGATTACTTTGTATAAGCTATCCTGGCTGACTGTTGTTCAAATGGAAGGTTCTTTGTTTAATTTTGGATCAATACTGTTCACTTAAGAACATAAGAGAAGCCATGTTGGGTCAGGCCAACGACCCATCAAGTCCAACACTCTGTGTCACACAGTGGCAAAAAATTTTATATACACACATACACTGTGGCTAATAGCCACTGATGGACCTGTGCTCCATATTTTTATCTAAACCCCTCTTGAAGGTGGCTATACTTGTGGCCGCCACCACCTCCTGTGGCAGTGAATTCCACATGTTAATCACCCTTTGGGTGAAGAAGTACTTCCTTTTATCCGTTTTAACCTTTCTACTCAGCAATTTCATCGAATGCCCACGAGTTCTTGTATTGTGAGAAAGGGAGAAAAGTACTTCTTTCTCTACTTTCTCCATCCCATGCATTATCTTGTAAACCTCTATCATGTCACCCCGCAGTCGACGTTTCTCCAAGCTAAAGAGTCCCAAACGTTTCAACCTTTCTTCATAGGGAAAGTGCTCCAGCCCTTTAATCATTCTAGTTGCCCTTCTCTGGACTTTCTCCAATGCTATAATATCCTTTTTGAGGTGCGGCGACCAGAACTGCACACAGTACTCCAAATGAGTACTTAAAGCATAAAAGACCCTCCCCCCCGCAATACACACACTGTGGGATTAAAGAAGACTTCAGAAGTGCTTGGCTTGCATCTGGTTTAGGAAGTTGTGTCTCTTCCATGTTTTTGCGTTGTCGCTGCTGATAACTTGGGAATATGATCTAACGCTTTTAACATTTGTACCTTAGTTATCATACAATGATGAAATCATATTCTGTATATTTGTTTATGGATGTAACACACAACCCTAAACAGTTAGGGTGGAGTCAGGTACATAAAATGGGTTAAGTCTCTAAGCAATGTTGTGTCTTTCTCCCCCCCCTCCCCATGTTAACCACAATAATACATTCTGAGCCGTAGCCATAAAGTTCCTGTTGAGAGAAGTGCCGTTAGTGCAGTGATTTAATTACACTACTGGTAGCCATGGTATAATATCAGCTATCTTTTGTGTTCGTGTGAAATAATATTGGTACGAAAGTTTTCAGCATGTATCTCAGACAAATGTGCATCCTTTTGAAAGCTCTTAATTTATGAAATACTTGTTAATGACCTATTGATTTTTATCGGCCACACCAAACTAAAGGCAAATGTACCATGTTGCCATTATTAACGAAAAACACCCCTCAATAAATTAGAGGTAAACGAAGATAAATGATTTAAGTGCTCAGTTTGTAGAGTAAATTGAACCCATACATCACAGGCTTTCATTATTTTATATTTTAAATACAGCCAGGTGTGTGGGAGCTGATTGACCGGTAATATAAAATTAGCAATATTGGCTATAACAGTATTGATGGCGGAGGGGTGGGGGAAGTATTTTCATTCGAATGCAAATAACAGGAGGCTGATTTCCATATTTTTTCCTTATTTCACGGAATGTAATCGATAAACAGGAAACGATAGCATGGATCCAACTGTTTTTTTACCCTTGTTTCTCTCCCCCCCCCCCCCGCCACATCCTATTTGAAGAAATGAAGGGCTCTGTGTTAATTTTAAGCCTCCCTTTGATTGGGTGAACCTGTCTCCCTTTTGTGTGACATGGTTGCCACAGGTCATTGCCTAGTGCAGTGTACCATGAAACAAACAAATAGAAAAAGGCACCTTCTGGCACTTTAAGTTTCGCTGCCGTTGACTACAGCCCCAGTGGTTCAGAATGATGAAAAACAGTGCCTGGACCAACAACAACAACAACCCCCCCCCCCCCCCCGTTCCTATAGTTAGAGTGGGAAAAATGTGCATGATGATCACATGAACCAGGAAGGGCAAGAAAGACAGCTGAAGTCATCTCAAAACTCAAGAGAAAAGGAGCCGACAAGAGGTCACAATTATATTCCGGCGGCGCCCTCCCTTTCAGAGAGATCTGATATATTCAGTTTGTTCTTGTATGGTGCTTAGGGAAGTTCTAATTAAGGGAAGAAAGAATTTTGACACATGTGAAGCAGAGATCAATATTTAGCACTATAATCAGCAATTCCTGATGGTTTGACAGTGTCACCATACACATTGTAACTATCCATTATTCTCCGAGAAGGGAGCCGGGCGAAGGCTAACAGGCTTACGGCAAGCTATCATGAATCACAGAAAGCAGCCTCTCGTTCACTTCTGTTTGCCTTTCTTTTTCATCTTCATTCATCCTCGTAGTGGAGGTTGTGCCGACTTCTTCCAGCCTTGAAAGCCACCATCGTCCTGAACGGCTGCATGTTCGAAGCTAAACCTCTGGTTGTGTGAAGCACAATTTCCCTGCTTTTTGAATGAGAATTTTCTTTTGTGGGCATTGCACAGTAAATATATAGGCGAGGTTCTCTGCTGTTGCGGACGCACAACGGTAATCCTGTGTCATGAAGTTCGGCAGGAGGAAAAATAGTGGCAGCAGAGCTAGGCCTGTATTTAAATTTCATCGAATGCATCTAAAATCTCTTTTACTTAGCCCTTTCCAGTCATTATATTTGATCCCCTATGTGAGACAAGTGTGCTACCTGCAATTCTCCTGATGTGCATGATCTGAAATGAGCAACACATGGATATCCCACCTTTGGAACACCTATATTCATATACCAAAGTGAAAAATTATGTTGCCTCTTTAAAAAAAAAAAACCTGTATGTATTGGGAAGGTCATATGTAGTGTGTCTGGTACATTGGGTTGCACTGTTGGCATTGTAACAACGGAAAGGGATCTAGTGTTTAGTAACTCTTATGCTACATTCAACACATGTATACCTGAGTGTGCAATTTAAACCTTGCATTTATGCAGGTATTGGGCTCTGCGTTCATCAAAGTGTATTCTTGTCGGTTCATTCCTTCAAACAGATGTATACATGTAAATGCAAGACGAACCTGTGTTGAGTATAACATATGAACTGGGCTAGTGCATTGCAAAAAGAGCCCCGCGGCGCAGAGTGGTAAAGCTGCAGTACTGCAGTTGGAGCCCTCTGCTCACGACCTGAGTTCGATCCCAGCGGAAGCTGGTTCGGGTCGCCAGCTCCAGGTTGACTCAGACTTCCATCCTTCCAAGGTTGGTAAAATGAGTACCCAGCTTGCTGGGGGTGGGGGGTGGGGTGTAGGAATGTAGGGATGAAGGAATGTAGATGACTGGGGAAGGCAATGGCAAACCACCCCGTAAAAAGTCTGCTGTGAAAACGTTGTGAAAGCAATGTCACCCCAGAGTCAGAAACGACTGGTGCTTGCACAGGGGACCTTTCCTTTCCTGTCTACACTGAAGGAGCCTCATGGCGCAGAGTGGTAAAGCTGCAGTACTGCAGTCGGAGCCCTCTGCTCATGACCTGAGTTTGATCCTAGCAGAAGCTGGTTCAGGTAGCTGGCCCAAGGTTGACTCAGCTTTCCATCCTTCCGAGGTCAGTCAAAGGAGTACCCAGCTTGATGGAGGGAAAGTGTAGATGACTGGGGAAGGCAATGGCAAACCACCCCGTAAAAAGTCTGCCGTGAAAACGTTGTGAAAACAACGTCACCCCAGAGTCGGAGACGACTGGCGCTTGCACGGGGGACCTTTCCTTTCCATTTTTAGTGCATTGCATGCGGCAGTAGGTGCTCAGTTGAAAGTGGGAGCGGTACGAAGGCACAGCACAAAGTACAAGCACTCAGCAAACATGGTGCATAGGCTGAGTGTGATCATCTGCCGGTGGGTTTGGATGGAGACAAACACAGTCATTGGGCAACACCATAGCTGTAGAAGAAGAAGAAGATATTGGATTTATATCCTGCCCTCCACTCCAAAGAGTCTCAGAGCGGCTTACAATCTCCTTTGCCTTCCTCCCCCACAACAGACACCCTGTGAGGTAGATGAAGATACTGGATTTATATCCTGCCCTCCACTCCGAAGAGTCTCAGAGCGGCTCACAATCTCCTTTACCTTCCTCCCCCACAACAGAAACCCTGTGAGGTAGATGAAGATATTGGATTTATATCCCGCCCGCCACTCCGAAGAGTCTCAGAGCGGCTCACAATCTCCTTTACCTTCCTCCCCCACAACAGACACCCTGTGAGGTGGGTGGGGCTGGAGAGGGCTCTCACAGCAGCTGCCCTTTCAAGGACAACCTCTGCCAGAGCTATGGCTGACCCAAGGCCATGTTAGCAGGTGTAAGTGGAGGAGTGGGGAATCAAACCCGGTTCTCCCATATAAGAGTCCTCCCCCACAACAGACACCCTGTGAGGTGGGTGGGGCTGGAGAGGGCTCTAACAGCAGCTGCCCTTTCAAGGACAACCTCTGCCAGAGCTATGGCTGACCCAAGGCCATGCTAGCAGGTGCAAGTGGAGGAGTGGGGAATCAAACCCGGTTCTCCCAGATAAGAGTCCGCACACTTAACCACTACACCAAACTGGCTCTCCAGTAGAAACTTGGCTACTCTTCATGTCCATGGATTTCATTGTGTAGTTGCCATTCACTAGTCCCACTGATTTCAATGGGTCTTAAATACAGCTGACTTTCTGCAAATTGGGGGCCGCTGATTATAATGACATTCTGATAGGCAACAGAACCATACCTAGGACAGAAAAGGTAGCACTTCCTTGTATAACACACTGATTTTACAGGCTATCAGCTCTTGCCTAACGTTTCCCCAGGTGGAAGGGAGGTTGATTCTTACTGATTCCCCTCTTCCGATGAAGACTTTTGGTTCCTTCCTCACGGCGTTCCTGGAGTTTCCATGTCATCCAAGAGCAGCATTTCAGGAGTACTTCAAGCTGCAAGGGGGAGGCAAGAACATCATCGTCTTTAGATAGAAATCCTTCCATTAGCGATAATTTTCGGCACGATCCAAGCCATCATGTGAAAAAGAAAAGGAAGGCAAATTTGGCTTTGTGTTGTACTGGAATTACTAAACGTAAGATAATGTATAACTGTGCGCATTGCTAAGGCTATTTTAAGTATCAGAAATTGCATTGTTGTGTTCATGGAGCCTGCAAGTATGCCTAAGGTGGGATGAGGATGCTCGAGATTGGCAGTCAGGATGTGATCGTTTTGGTCTCCTTTACAGCTGCATTTTTACATCGGCTTTTTTAATGGGCTGAATAAGCACATACATCTACCTTTCCATATTGTTTATCGCAGCTGTGTATATCGTTGAATAAAAAAAAAGGAAGCTAAAAATTAGTAATTGATCTGAGTAAAGATTATGGAATGCTTACACAGAGCACAATTTGTATGCTGCCAGTAACCCATACTATTTGATTCAGAGAAGGAAAGGAAGAAAGTAGGTAAGGTTTTATGGTTGTTGTTTTTTTGTAAAAAGCTAGTAGCATTTAATTGATGATTAAAAGTTCAGAGATAACCCACATACGCAGATAGATTTTACATTTTTAGCTACCTGCTTTGAAATAAATAGTACAATGTACGAAACCTTACCAACGTTTTGCTGCTGGACACAAGTTTGCATTACACATTGCATTACACAATAACATTCTCATTTGCTAAGAAAAAAATAATAATTTACTCCAACAAATGAAGAAAAATTAGTGAAGGAAATAAACTGCAATGATCTTTGGGCACAATGAAGCCCAAAGTGGCTCAGTGTTCAGTAGATTGGGTGCTGAATTCTTTCATCATGCTGTTCTGAAGGAAGGACTATCTTAAGGCATTTCTTTGTCATGTGGTTGTGTAGCTGCCTCTTTGCTTTCCTTGGAGCACTGAGTGTTCTCCCGTAGCTGCTGATGCAGGTATTATGTGCAAGAGCTGTACCAGCATGGTGACTTGGGGGAAGATGTCCCAGACTGTCTGAGGCTCTCCTCAGTGATTCTGAGATGTCCTCCACCGTATTCATTTCAGCAGCTGGATTGATTGTCAGGAGGAGTAACAGTTGTTCAAATCAAAGGGTGTTTTCGCACTGACCTTAATCGGCAGTGACGCCCCTCTTCACCGTGCAGGATCTGCGTGGATTTCGCACCAATTGCCGCGGAGCACCCGGAAGAGCCGCAAAGTCCCGCGGCTTTTGCGGCGCAAACGGAAACTGGTTTTGGGCGGTTTCCATTTGCCGCGGGACTTTGCGGCTCTTCCGGGTGCTCCGCGGCAATTGGTGCGAAGTCCACGCAGATCCTGCGCGGTGAAGAGGGGCGTCGCTGCCGATTAAGGTCAGTGCGAAAACGCCCAAAGTCACAGCTATGAACACCAAGGGCTTCTCTGAGCTCATCTGCACAACTGAACTGCTTTCCACATGCAGCCATTGCTAAAGGGTTTGGATAGTTGGTCCATGCTAGGCAAGTTGAACCAATACCTGATTCTAGGTGCAATATGGCCAAAGATGGCAAACAAACAAACAAACCCCTTCGGGAACATTTTCTTTGTATGCAGGACCACTGATCATGTTGGTGACTTTGTAAGTTCAAAACAGACTCATGGTTTTCTAACTCTTAGTGTTTGAGACTCCTTCAAGCCTAGTGTTTCAGGTGTATTTGTGTGTATTGCTAGTTCTCCCCCCACCCCCCCCCACAAAAAAGCACCATCTGGTTTCAGAGATGACAGGGGACAAAGAAGCATTCCTGCAGGATGCTTTGTTCCTGCTGTGCCATATTTTGTGCTCAGAATGTTCTGGCAAGGTCAGCGCATGACACAGATGCTGATGTGGATGTTTTTAGCCAAAAATGCTTTCATATTTTCCAAGACTTCTGTTATGTCCTTTCATTGTTTCCCTTCTGTCATCTTGGAACAGACTCTAGATGCTACAAAATCTAGAATCATCTAGTGTCGCTTGAAGTCTTGCAAAGTTCTCAAGGAACCTCTGCAGGGCCTTCATTTCGACAGCGCAACTTATTGGAGAACAAAATAGGGGGCTGTTTGATTTTCACATCCCTTCTGCATTTTCAGTGGCCATAAGAATAGCGTCAGCATGTGTAGTTTTCCCAGCTCCCAGACAACCTCCTGCAGAGCCAAATCTAGTGAATGGTTGTAATAGTGTATGCAAATCAACTTGGGTTTATCATTGGTCTGCCTTGGACACCAGAAAAATGCCCATGTGGTGAGAAGGCTGCATTGTTGCTATGACTAGAGAACACACACACACAAAGAGTTTTAAATCCAGAGGGATGAGAACAGTTTACAACACCATTCCTTCTCCATTTTATTCTCCCACTAAAAGCTCTTTGAGGTGGGTTAGACTGAGAGTGTTGGTTCAAGGCCACTCTGCAAGCTTCCATGGCAAAGCAGGGGTTTCTCTCTGAGTCTCCCAAATCCTAGTGTGATCATTTGATTACGCTAGGTTTTATCTCATCCAGTAGAATAAGCCTACACTCGGGGGGGGGGGGTGAGGAGCACCCACGATCCGTTCTTTCCCCCTTACTCCACCCATTAACCACGCACACAGAGACACCCTATTTTGCTCCTTACATCCATCCATCTTCTACCTAATATGAACAAACTCTTCCCATGCAAGACTTCGGTTTCACCTCCTTTGTACTTCCTCAATTTCAGGTGGCTGGAATGCCCACAGAAGCACTCCTTTGGACTGGCCACTGTCCATTTTTATTATTTATTTTTGTTGGCTTGTATTTCGCCCTTTCCCTTAAGCAGACTCAGGGCAGATAACAACATAAATTAAGACACAATTAAAACTTACAAATTAAAATCATAAATAATACAGTACAATATAATAAAACCATAATAATATAGACCATAGGTGGCAATTTCAGTTGGCACATTCTACAAATCACTACAGTAATGGCCCAAAAATACAGTAGATGGGTGGTGGTAATGGGATAGCATCACAGCAAGGAAGGCCAAACAGATGGAATAGGATGCCCGCTGCCTCAACCAAAGGTCTGGTGGAATAGCTTCATCTTACAGGCCCTACGATATAGTAGTAAATCAGAGAAGGCCCAGGTCTCTATGGGGAGCTGATTTCACCAAGCCAGGGCCAAGGCTGAAAAGGCTCTGGACCTGGTTGAGGCAAGTTGGACATCCTTTGGGCCAGGGATGGTCAGCAGATATTAAAGTCCATAGAGACCATGTTAAAGACCATAGAGGCTATGGTAAAGACCATAGAGTTGTGGGGAAATTCCTAGAAAGTCACTAAGGAGGCCATTTTCTGGCCATTTTTTTCTCCTGCTCAGTATCTCAGTGGTGGAGGATTGGGGCCAAGCATTGGAGCTTAAGTGTCAGCCTATGCTAAAGTAAATGTTAAATACCATTGACAATGCTACTATTGTTAAACACAAATTTACAGCACTAATGTGAAGCTACTTGGGAGCACATTTGACACTCACCTTACGCCACTCTCATGTTCATCTTCTCAGTTTTTGTTTGCTGTGCAAAAACGCTGATCCTTGCTGCAGCCCCAGGGCAGATAGTGGGAAATGGGAAGGAAGCCGCGCTGAGAAGACGTAACGTGAGAGCGGCGAAAGGTGATTGCGAAATTGGTCTGCGTCTACTTTCTTAAAAGAGCTTTTAGATGACCAGTTAACTTTTTTGTTCTATTATTTTATTTAGGTTTGTAGCTTGTCCTGTTTTAAGAGTTTAGGTTGGATTACGTATTGTACGATACTAAACCGGTTTAAATTAAAAAAATGAAAACCAAAGCCCTGAATCTTGTACCTTCTTTCTATTTGCAGCCCTCATCATGTGTTGGCCAGGCACTTCTCCATTGAGTGTATGTTCTCTAGTGCTAACCATTCCGGCTTCCAGGAGACCAATACATTTAAAGGAACTGAAAAATGCCTAGTGCCAGAGAAACACAATCTGTAGTGGAAGATCACCTTTGCAACTGATAAGGAAGACAGTCAGGGCATTTTCGCACTGACCTTACTCCGGAGCGACGTCCCTCTTCACCGCGCAGCGTATGCGTGGATTTCGCACTAATTGCTCCGCAGAACCCGGAAGAGCCGCAAAGTCCCGCGGCTTTTGCGTCGCAAATGTAAACCGCCAAAAACCAGTTTACATTTGCGACGCAAAAGCCGCGGGACTTTGCGACTCTTCCGGATTCTGCGGAGCAATTGGTGCGAAATCCACGCAGACGCTGCACGGTGAAGAGGGACGTCGCTCCGGAGTAAGGTCAGTGCGAAAACGCCCTCAGAAAGAAGGTATGGGATCCAAGCTGAAGTGTTTACACAGATGGATACAATTTGATTGCAGTGAATAAAAACACCTTTGCACCTTTAAGACCAACCAATTTTTATTCAGAACGTAAGCTTTTGTGTGCTCTCTAAGCACGCTTCACCCCTTCGTCTGATGAAGTGAGTGTGAAAAGAAGTTTGACTCGATTTAACTTGGAAGAACAATATTTCAAGCGATTCACGGTCACACGTGTAGACTGCAGCACAGTACTAGCAGCACATGCAAGATAGATCTGGCATCCTGCCGTAAACTGCCTCTCTGCTGCTACGATGAAGGCCCTGTCCTCCCGCAAGCTGCCAGGTCCACTAGCACACCTTTGCTGCTTTCAACTTAAACCAGGCATTGGATTTGTTCAGCACCTTCAAGGAATGAGCTGTAACTAAGATGCTGCCATGGACTCAGATACTGACTATCCCAAGTAGCACTAATTAAGGGCTGTCCAACTGGGCTTTCTGTTGAGCCGTTTGCTCTAGCGAGTGACAGAAAGCAGCCCAGCATCTGTCTGCAGAATGGCATAGCAAAGGGAATCCGAGAAAGGGGGCTGTTGTAAAAAGATCTAAACTAGCTTTAACTTGCTCAGTCTTGTTCTACAATGTGTGACTTGAGAGTTAAAGCGGCCACATTCTTTTCCTGCTGCTTTCCTCATCCGTGTCAATTTTAACTATTTGGGTTATCTCTATTGTTGTGCTGTACGTTCACACAGTAAAATTGCCTCTATTTATTAGAGAGAGACTCATGGCGATTTTTCCCCAGGAATTTCAGAGGTGCCTGTAGTTAATTTGAGTTATGAGTTATCATTTTCAGGTTGCAACTCCTGGTATCTCCAGTTTAAAATCTTGAAAAGGAAACTTTCATTGATGGATTCTACAGCATTTTCAGCATTTGATGGATTCTACAGCACTTTCATTGATGGATTCTACAGCATCGTGTTCTGCAAACCTTACCAGTGTAGAAGGTGTGACTGCTGAGAATCATTCGGTTCACATTTTCAGACAATTGTTTTTTCTCTCTCCAAAAGAACAAGTGCCACCTTTGCTTTTACACTGTTGCAGCCCAAGTTGTTGAAGAAGCATGAAATCTCTGGCGCTGGGGAGTGTGAGAACTAGCATGGGACGTTAAGCCAGAATGTCTTCAGTGGTACAGCACTTGAAACCATACTTTGACTAACCAGGACTAATAATCCAACTATGAGTCATGATTTCAGGTCCTGATGTGACAGATGCTCTTGAACCATAGTCAATGGAGCAAAGTTTGAGTCGTGGCACCTTTCAGGATTAAACTTTGTCGGTCTTAAAGGTGCCACTGGACTCAAACCTGATTCTGTTGCTTCACATAGTTAATGGAGCAGTCAGCATTTACGTAAAAAGGTAGTCCCCTGTGCAAGCACCAGTCGTTTCTGACTCTAGGGTGATGTTGTTTTCACAGTGTTTTCACAGCAGACTTTTTATGGGGTGGTTGTAGATGACTGGGGAAGGCAATGGCAAACCACCTCATAAAAAGACTGCTGTGAAAAGTTGTGAAAGCACTGTCACCCCAGAGTCGGAAACGACTGGTGCTTGCACAGAGGTCCTTTCCTTTCCTTGCTGTTGCCTTCTCCAGTCATCTGTACTTTCCCCCCAGCAAGCTGTTTACCGACCTCGGAAGGATGGAAGGCTGAGTCAACTTTGAGCCGGCTACCTGAACCCAGCTTCTGCCGGGATTGAACTCAGGTCGTGAGCAGAGTTTAATGACAGCTCACTTAAACCATGGATTTACATGATATATGAACAAAACGTGTATGTTTCTCTTTCTATCTGTGTGTTGGGGGATAGGGAATCATGTTCCTAGGATTGGCATTGTCTTTTGATTTATAAAAACGAAGTGTAGCCTTCAGAACGTGATGCCAATATCTGGAATATTACCCTTTGCGTAAGGGGAATGAAGCTGAAATAGAAATGACTTGGACCGGTTGAAGGTGCTTTCTCTAATATCTCTCTGAGTTATATTGTGGAGACTTACATCTCAACTATGATAGGAATTGTTATGGCTGAGAACTTTGTAGTGGGTTAGGTGCATGCAACCGGCTCAGTCCTGCACTGCAAAGTTTTGATGCTGAAATTTTTTATATTCATGTTGGGTCAGGTGGAAGAGTGACAAGACTCATCAGGGAGTGGAGCCGTTGGGCCTTCATTGGAAGCAAAGCTACTAGCAAATCATCCTCTTTGTTGCCTGGGCAGGTGCTGCCAGACATGGTTCACTGAGTCGCTGGCTTGTTCTTGGCACAGTGAAGAAGCTGCTTAGGGCTGAACCAGGTGTGATCAGCTTATATTTAAATCCCAAGCTGTGTAAAACAGAGTGGAAGGTCTCCAATATGGACTGGGAAAGGTGGGATAGCTTTCACCTATCCTGTTCCCCAATTCCTCTCTCTCTCTGAATATACCATTGAACCATACCATTATCTAACAAGGTCAGTACTGTCTAACCTGAGGGGCAGCAGCTCACTGGGGTCCCTCAGGTATAGGCCTCTCACATCACATCTCTCCATATGTTCCCCAGAGAGCACTGCGATCAAGCTCAAAAAACCTGCTTGAAATCCCTGGACCAAAAGAAACTAAATTAAAAGCTACCAGAGAACAGGCGTTCTCTACAAAGGCTCCCCAATGGTGGAATCAATTGCCGGAAGAGGTGCGGGCCCTACAGGATCTTAACCAGTTCCGTAGGGCCTGCAAAACTGCCCTCTTCCAGCTAGCTTTTTAAGACAGAACTCCTGATAAGATCAGGAATACCGAGCCATCCTATATGCCATCCGATTGTATTTTAACGTTTTACTGTTTTATTGGTTTTATTGTTTAATTATTAATTAAGTAATTATATTACTTATTGTTTATCTGTATCATGGTTTTACCATGTCGTGTTAGCTGCCCTGAGCCTGCCTAGGCGAGGAGGGCGGGGTATAAATAAAAAGTTTATAATTATTATTATTATTATCACCTACTACCTATATCATTTAGTGGCAGATGCTGAAGATATAACCCGGCCCTTCCGAATGCAAAGCAGATCTTTTCCTGCTGAACCATGCCCCCCCCCCCCACCCCATCACTCAGTGTTTTTCTCTCAGGATTTAAGGTAGCTGGAAGTGGAGGCTGTTTCTGATCAAACAAATGTTATTAGGAAAAGAGCTAAGGCCCCCTGTCTCAGTATCATGGTCCCAATCTTTAATGCCTTGTGTAAAAAGTGGGTTGTTTGAGTAAGTACACAGCTGCCTGTATTAACGTGTACGATACTTCACCACTACTGCAACTCCTCTCCTCTCTTTCAGCAGAGCCTGTGAGCAATGCTCCCTCTACGCTGCGGAGACTTGTGAGCAAAAATTCTATTCCATGAGTTATTGGCGTTAAAGCTGTGAGCGAGCGATTTGGCTACTGCGTAAATTAGTGTGCTCTGGAGCCATCTTTCCTGAGCCAAGACAAAAATGTGTGAGCTAGGGGGGTGAAAAACCTGTGAGCTAGCTCACACTAACTCAGCTTAGAGGGAACACTGCCTGTGAGGCTGATGACAGAGGAAGCATCACGCATGCTTGTGCGAGTGCACACACACACACACACACACACACACTCCACTGTCTCTCTCAATATAAAAATGAAATTGTGATTGGCTGATCTCAACAACCTGGCTCTTGAGCGAGCAAGTCAATTATCTGCATTTTTATGTGTAAAAAAGAATTTGGGATTGATCAGCAGAAAGTCTTCGCCAGAAGCCAGCCTTGTCACATGCTTTTAGTGTGCACGCATAGAGCACATGGTGATGCTGGTGAAAAAATTCTGCTGACGAGGCCCAGATTCTCTTTTCCATCCTGTTGTGTCCTAGGCTCAAATGGGAGAACTGTTACTTTTGGAGGGAAGCCGAACAAGCCAGAGCTTGAACTCCACACCAGGGTTCCAGAGAAGGCCTAAGCATGCCCAATCAGGGGAAGGATTGAAACATAAGTAGCCAATCAACATCCAGGCTCATACTGTACCCTGATAGGCCCTTAGGGCCCTGTAAATAGCCAATCCGTGTAGATAGTTAAGGACCAATCAGAAGGGGGGAAGAATTGTATAAAGGAGCGGGAAGTTTAAACAGAGCTCAGTCTGTGTGTGTGTGTGTTCCTGAAGTAAAGCTTGCTGAAATCACTCTCCGACTCTGGTCTCTTACTGCGTCGATCCCAGTACATTACACATCCACAAATTGAAGCAGTTGTCACAGAGGCTGAAAAACCAGGATGGTTTTATTTTGATTGGCTTCCAACTTGAGCATAGAGGTACGGGATTAGTAATTTTCTCAAGGCATTCTTTTCTCATATGTACAACCTTGAGAAAAATAAACGAAAAAGGGCTACATTTTCTGAGTGTCAAAAATCCTTGTATCTATGTAAATATTATCCTGCCTAATCTCAAGGTTGACCAAATCAAATTTACATTTTTTTAAAAAAATCTCACCCACCTTGTAAAGGGTTCATGAGTAGCCCCTCTCCCATTTTTATCTTTACAACAACCTTGTGAAATAATTTTTTTTTTTCCAGAATAATAACACGCTGAATGCTGAATTGGGCTGGAGCTTTAAATCTAGAGCTTTCCTGAGCCAAGGTTCTCCCCCCGCCCCCCCAACCCTCTGCCTCAGTAATATGACATTGGATTTTCACATAAATAAAATGTACGCTATAACGTGACATCTGATTAGAAGCTTCCATCTGGATATAAAAGACAGCCTTATTTCAATGGCCTTGCGATTCTTACAATAGTTATGATTTCCCACGTGACGGCATGAATGAAATGCAGAAAGCTGCTTAACAGAGAGTTTGGCAATAACGCCTCCTGTTGTTGCTGCTGTGTGTCTAAGATACTGTCTGGCTTGCTGCAGCACCACCCTCCCCACCCCCGTTTCAGTGCTATCATTTAATTGTAAGCCAAAGATCAGAGGTCTTTAACTCTTTAACTGAATCCCAATGTCTGCCAAATTCAATAGCTGTCATTCCTTTGGAAAAAAGACAGCGTAATATGTGTGTTCTGATCTAATTTTACAGAAGAAAGACACAATTTACATACAGTTTATTTAGTTACGTCTCCCGAATCAATACCTTTGTCTGTAGCTCTTTTATTTAAAATACATCATGACATGGCAAACGGCTGTATAAATGAATGCTTCCAAACCGCACACGATGTTAATGCTTTTGTGTGGCACACTTTTTCTTTCCTTTCAAAAAAAAGTTTGAGCAGCAGAATTTAATAGAAGGACCTAAATGTATTTTAATATTGGATTCTTAAAGAATGTTAAGCTTTTTCTTTATAAACCTTTCTGAAATTATAAATATTGTTTTGAAAGGTCAGTCATTTACCCAGGGCCTGTTTACCAAATGGTAGACATATCTCAAAACAAAACTAATAAAGAAGGACTATTGTCTCAGGAGCTTAAAAAGTTAATTTTTAAAAATTGCTGTTCCGTTTTTAAGATAATTCCCTTGGGCAACAGACATGCTAACAACAGGTTGTTTCTGAGAATAGCCTCTTTGAGGTCGATCTCGGTGAATTAACAAACTTTTTCATGGAATTAACACATACATACATGTTTGGGATTTGCAATGTATTTATTTATGCCTTGATTTTTTTTCCCCAGTTGGGAGATACAAATGCACTTTACAATACTGTACTCTCTTTTTCATGTTATCCTTATAATAACAACAGCTTTATGAGGTATATTAAGTTGAGACTGACTGGCCTACAATCAATCAGAAATCTTCCATGCAGGGCTCATTTTGTTGCAGGAGCTCCTTTGCATATTAGGCCACACGTCCCTGATGTAGCCAGTCCTCCAAGAGCTTACAGTAGGTCCTGTACGAAGAGCCTTGTAAACTCTTACAGGATTGGCTACATCAGGCCTGTGTGGTCTAATATGCAAAGTAGCTCCTGCTACAAAATGAGCCCTGCTTCCATGGCAGAGTGGTATTCAGATCCGGGACAGAACATGGATCTCAGTCAATGCTCCCTCTAAGCTATTGAGTCTTGTGAACAAAAATTCCACTTCATGAACTCCTGGTATTAAAGTTGTGAGCTAGTGCATACATTAGTTTGCTCTGGGGCCATTTGTTCTGAACTAAGACAAAAATGTGTCAGTTGGAGGCTAAAAAACTGAGCTAGCTCACACAACTCAGTTTAGAAGGAACACTGGAATCCCCAGTCCAACATTCTAACCACCAAACCACTCTTGCCCTACTGGTGTGCCTCTTGACCCTGAGGAGCATAAACCTGAGCATACATCTGAAGCTGCTTTATAGTGAAGATGAGTATTGTCTATTCAGCCTTGCAGCAACTCTCCAAGTTCTCAGGCAGAGGTCTTTCATGTCACCTTCTACTAGGGTTGCCAAGTCCAATTCAAGAAATATCTGGGGACTTTGGGGGTGGAGCCAGGAGACATCGGGGTGGAGCCAGGAATAAGGGTGCGACAAGCATAATTGAACTCCAAGGGAGTTCTGGCCATCACATTTAAAGGAACCGCACACCTTTTTAAATGTCTTCCTTCCATAGGAAATAATGAAGGATAGGGGCACCTTCTTTTGGGGCTCATAGAATGGGACCCCCCGGTCCAATCGTTTTGAAATTTGGGAGATACTTTGGGGAGAGTCATTAGATACTATACTGAAAATGTGGTACCTCTACCTCAAAAAACAGCTCCCCCAGAGCCCCCAAAACCTCCAGATCAATTCCCCATTATACCCTATGAGAATCAATCTCCACATAGAGAATAATGCTCAGCAGACGTGTCCCCCCCCCCCTTCTGGCGACTCTGAAGGGGATGCTGCCAACTTATTCAAAGTAACACAGACACACCATCCCAAGAGGAAGTGTTTCAATCAGCGACTGAAGCCTCCGGAGGTGGAAACGCACATGGTCCAGACTCCCCGAGGAGATGCCACCCGGCAGCCGGATCGGATGCAAGGACTACAAGTCCCAGCATGCACCTCACGAAGGGAGGCCGGACTGGAGCGAATAGCAGGCCAGCGGTGGGTGGGTCTTTGTGACTGAGAGGAAGGGAGAAGCCTGAAGCCAGGCAGGGAAAGAGACACTGTGCCGTTCCACCCCCCCCCCCACCTCCCACCCCCGCTATCAGATTTTTAGAGAGCGGGGGATTAGGCTGCTAATCCAGGGGTCCCCCGGCAGGGCAGGAGGGTTGGGAAGCCTACCTTCTACTTGATACTTTTAGCAGGAGTGGCCAAAGGATCTTCTGCATGCAATGAAGATGGACACTGGGAAGATTTCCATTTTTTTCTATTGATGACTGTTGCAGTGTTGATCTTGGAGAGCAGCCATATCTGCATGTGGACTATATTTTAACTATAAATATAGATTTAAAGATCGTTAAAAGAAAATAATTTTTTTTTTGTTCTGAAGTACACATAGATTATAAAGGGTGAAGACTTCTGTCCATACCACAGGTTAACACAGTCCTAGGTGTCAGCAGTTGAATTTAACTTTTGTATTCATGAACATGATGGGGTTGGTTTGTGTCAGGAGAGAAAAACTGGGATCTAAAGTCAAAGGCGACAATTATGCATGTTTACTTATGGAATTCTATATGATTGGAAGGCTGTGTGTTCTTCATATGTCAAATTGTCTGAAGTAGGTAGTGGATACCAATAAACTAGCTTAAGATTGCCAAGTCTGTGTTGAAAAATACCTGGAGACTTTGAGGGTAAACCCAGGAGTGGGCGGGGTTTGGGGAAGGGTGGCGCCACCCTTCCAAGCAGCCATTTTCTCCAGGGGAGCTGATCTCTGTCAGCTGGAGATCAGTTGTAAAAGCAGGAGTTCTCCAGGCCCTATCTGGAGGCTGGCAACCCTAACAAAGCAAAGATAGTATTTTACAGAATTAACTGATACATCCACATGTCATAGTCATTAGGCCTAGTGGCCTGGGAGTAGGGTTGCCAAGTCCAATTCAAGAAATATCTGGGGACTTTGGGGGTGGAGCCAGGAACAGGGGTGTGACAAGCATAACTGAACTCCAAGGGAGTTCTGGCCATCACATTTAAAGGGACAGCACACTTTTAAAAATGTCTTCCTTCCATAGGAAATAATGAAGGATAGGGGCATCTTCTTTTGGGGCTCATAGAATTGGACCCCTTGGTCCAATCGTTTTGGAACTTGGGGGGTACTTTGGGGAGAGGCACTAGATACTATACTGAAAATGTGGTGCCTCTACCTAAAAAAATAGCTCCCCCAGAGCCCCCGAAACCTCCAGATCAATTCCCCATTATACCCTATGAGAAACAATTCACAAATAGGGAATAATGAAGACGTTTCCCTCTCCTCCACACACACACACACACACACCCCTTCTTGCAAATGTAGGGGATTGGCCTCTCTACTCACCAGCCAGCTTCTTCACAGACACAGGAAGTTGAAGCCTTTCACCACCTCCGGAGGTGCAAAGGCACATGGTCCTTTGGGGCGGGGCAGGAAGCAGCCTGGGAAAGCTCCGGCTGCTGCGATGGAGCTGGGTGGGAAGGGAAGGGGCAAGGAGAAGCTGCTGCAATCCGAGGTAAGAAGGGAAGGGAAGGAAGGGAAGGGAGGAGTAGAAGCATCGGGGATCGGTGGTAAGGGGAGAGGAGAAGCTGCTGGGATCGGGGCTGGGTGGGAAGGGCTGCCATTCCCCCCCCCACTTTCTGAATTTTTGGCCAGCAGGGGGAGGAGGCTCCAAAACTGGGGTCCCCCGCCCAGGCGGGGGATTTGGGAAGCCTACCTGGGAGAAGGCAGGTAGCTGGGTAGCAGGTGAGAAGATAGGGAGCCTGTCACTTTGTGCCTGACCAATGAGTTGCTGAGGTTATAGGAACAAGAGGGAACTCCATTGGCTCCTTGTGTCACATGATGCCTAGTAGCTGCAATGCTCCCTTATGACCATTTGTTTGGGTAGCACTGAAGAACTCTCAAGAGAAGGCCAGTAGTTCCCTCCTTTGAAATGATACTAAGTAGGCACCAAAATTAAAGTGCTACTTAGCTGGAGATCCTTGTTTCAAGATATTAATCATGCAGGACTGTCAAGGGTACTCAGAAGATTGGTGGTAATACTGGCGGAGTGCTTGGGCCGCCACTGAGTGCAACGGTGGGGAAGGCTGCTGTTGGATGGAGGCAAAAACAGAGAGAGGGGCTGACATTGCTCCAGCTCGAGGCTGAAGGAAGCTGAAAAATGCAGCAGTGAAGTACAGCACTGGGGAGCCTTGGCTATTAGCAGGGCTATGTGTATCTGTGCTTTTTTAATTTAAAAAAAATCAACATAGTGTACCATATTCAAGATCAACAGAATTCTACTCTCTGTATAAATTATTCAAATTAAGGAACTGGCATAATATCTTCCTTTGCATTGGTAATTATGGAAATGTAACTATTTTGCATAGTTTATTTTACTTCTAGCCCTGGCTAGGGGATCGCTGGGATTTAGCCCCCACCCCATAATAGTCAACAAGCCTTCTGAAATCTCCTGAATACTTTCAAACATACATCTGGAAGGCGCCAGGGCTAGTCACACTCTCCTGTTTAGCCTTAAAGCAAATGTAGCTTCTCTTCTCTTCAGACAGCTTAACTCAGTGCCCAATTGATATATTTTCTGAGTTTATACGCATTCGTGAGAGTCCTACGTAGGTGTTAATTTTGTGTGTCTTTTCTGTGGTGGCACCAACTTATCTGGGGATGTGTTTTTCTTTCTGTTATCCCCTGCCTGACTGGCTTCCTGCCCCTCATCCTCTGGAACTTTCACTGGTCAATCTAGTGACTGCTTGAAGTATTTGGTGATGGCAGAGCTGGTCACCTACACATCTGCCATACCGCCCACTGCTGATTTTACCTGACAGGTCACTCATATGATCCCAGCAGAAGCTGATGCTCCCAAAGAGCTTCCTTTGGGAGCCAGTTTGGTGTAGGAGAGCCAGTTTGGTGTAGTGGTTAAGTGTGCGGACTCTTATCTGGGAGAACCGGGTTTGATTCCCCGCTCCTCCACTTGCACCTGGTGGCATGGCCTTGGGTCAGCCATAGCTCTGGCAGAGGTTGTCCTTGAAAGGGCAGCTGCTGTGAGAGCCCTCTCCAGCCCCACCCACCTCACAGGGTTTCTGTTGTGGGGGAGGAAGGTAAAGGAGATTGTGAGCCGCTCTGAGACTCTTCGGCGTGGAGGGCGGGATATAAATCCAATATCTTCATCTACCTCACAGGGTGTCTGTTGTGGGGGGGGGGAAGGGAAAGGAGATTGTGAGTCGCTCTGAGACTCTTCAGAGTGGAGGGCGGGATATAAATTCAGTATCTTCATCTACCTCACAGGGTGTCTGTTGTGGGAGAGGAAGGGAAAGGAGATTGTGAGCCGCTCTGAGACTCTTCAGAGTGGAGGGCGGGATATAAATCCAATATCTTCATCTACCTCACAGGGTGTCTGTTGTGGGGGAGGAAGGGAAAGGAGATTGTGAGTTGCTCTGAGACTCTTCAGAGTGGAGGGCGGGATATAAATTCAGTATCTTCATCTACCTCACAGAGTGTCTGTTGTGGGAGAGGAAGGGAAAGGAGATTGTGAGCCGCTCTGAGACTCTTCAGAGTGGAGGGCGGGATATAAATCCAATATCTTCATCTACCTCACAGGGTGTCTGTTGTGGGGGAGGAAGGGAAAGGAGATTGTGAGCCGCTCTGAGACTCTTCAGAGTGGAGGGCGGGATATAAATCCAGTATCTTCTTCTTCTTCTTTCCCCCCTCCACCTCATGTCTCAGTTGAAAATGCCAGCCCTATTACAAGACCTTAAACATTTTTCATTTTATTGTTCCTAACTAGGTCTTCCCATACCCTGCTAAACATCCTTGGATAGCCTTTAGCAGGCAGCCTCAGATGATGCTAGCGACAGTCCAGAGTGTTAATTAAATACTCTGGAATTTATGTATAAATGTATGTATAAGTGCATGCCGTTTGCAAAATGGATTTATGGCTACCGTGCGGGGTCTTGGCTAGCATTGCCTTGACTTATTTGCAGGACCGTGGTTTGCTTGCTTTATTAGATGCTTCAGTTCATTTCCCTCGAGCTTTCTCCAGCTTAATTACTGAATTAGCTCATGTAGGAGCAATGGATGCCTCATATGCTTTTAAAAATGTTTGAATCTAACCCATCCAAGATTCTAGATGGAAATATATTGTGGAATATTTCTAGGTTGTTCACTTTTTTTTTAGTGGGCTTCTGCCGCCTGAGAGCAGAATGGTTTAGGTAAAGTATGACCCCAGAATAAGTTTTATTTGTAGGGATTCATTCATTTCCCTTTATAAAACATGAATCAAAAATTGGTAACTCCTGGACCAAATTAAGTCCTCTGAGGGATGCCATCTGTCCCAACAACTGTTTCTCCTTCTCCTCTCTCTCTCTCTGCTATCTGGAAGATTCTTCTTTTATTTAGTAGGTTTCCTCACTTCTTTTCCTGCAAGGAGCTCAGGGCAACATAAGAACGTAAGAGAAGCCATGTTGGATCAGGCCAATGGCTCACCCAGTCCAACATTCTGCGTCACACAGTAGCCATAACCCAGGTGTCATCAGGAGGTCCACAGTGGGGCCATTGGGGGTGCTAGGATGCCGGCCCAAGGCTGGCACCCCAGGCAAGGCACTGCCGCTGCCCTCCCACCAGCACCAGTGAGGGTGAGTGCAGCAGCAGTGAAGCTCCTGGTCTCAGTGTGTGTGCCGCTGCCACCTGCCACTGCTCTGTCTGTTACGTCTATGATGTGAGAGGCAGAGCAGTGGCAGGTGGAGGCAGTGTGCACGCTGAGACCGGGAGCCTCACTGCCGAGCAGACTATTTCAGGCCGCTTAGGAACAAGGGAGAGTAGGAGAGCTGAAACTAGCACCCTCTCCCTGGCTTGGCACTCCAGGCAGCTGCCTACAGCTACCCAATGGACATGCCAGGCCTGAGTGTGGCCAGAACGCCAGAAGCCCTCCCACTGTTTCCCCAAAGCACCAAGAATACAAAGCATCACTGCTCAAGACATAGGCACTTTTCACACTTACCGGTGGAAACCGGAAGGGAGTCGGTATTGTGCTGCCTTGAAGTAATCCGAGACAGGGATGGGAGTTTTCAGACACATGTTTTTTTTCCCGGTAGGGTTCCGTGACTGAAGCGAGCCATTTCACACTGTTCCACTTTTATCTCGCTTCCACCAGCGCCAGCCGTTTTCGCCCGCTGGCACGCGATCTCCGGCTTTTTTTTTTTGGAATGTCAGTTTAAGATCGCTATAGCGACGTCTCACACCAGCACCACCATAGGGATGCCTGGGCTCCATTGAGATGTCAGAGATCGCCGCCGCTGAAACTTGGTAACAGGTGCCCCATTGGATACACAGTTCAAGCGGGAGATCAGGGCACCAGGCATTGGTCTGTCACCTGTTGCTATCACTTCCATGCCCACACATGAGTCAGGGGGATGTGATTGGTTTGTAGGTTTCTCTGAGGCACTTTTTTTTTTTTGAGGGGGTCTGTTGCCACCTGGAGAGGGGTTGCCCATAGGGCAGCAGGTTTCGGCGGGAGAACAAACCAACAGACAGATGTTGCTAACCCAGCCTGATGTGCACCCATCCATGCCCACAGCCTATTGGCTGGAAAGTGACTTTTCCAAGCTGCAGCGAGTATAAATGTCCTTCCCCCTTCAGTATTCTATGAAGCTCCTTATAAAAGGGGCATGTGACTTTTTTATTTCCAGGACTGGAGTTATGTGCAATTACCCTCCTGTATTCTGCTCTCAGACTTTTGGTTTTACTCCTACATTCCTCTGCTGTCCTGTCATGGCCACGTTTGGCTATCTCCGCTGAGACTTTTTGATAGCAAGCATAATTCCTATGGGATGTCTGCAGAGCTTTTTGGATTTCAGACAATCTGCTCACCAACTACAACCATCAGAATTCTGTGGCTCCCCCCCGCCCCTGACATTTATACCTGCTGCAGCTTGGCACAAATCACTTTCCAGCCAATAGGCTGTGGGCATGGATGCGTGCACATCGGGCTGGGTTAGCAACATCTGTCTCACCAATCACTGTTGGTCTGTTCCCCCGCCGAAACCTGCTGCCCTATGGGCAACCCCTCTCCAGGTGGCAACAGACCCCCCCCCCAAAAAAAATGTGCCTCAGAGAAACCTACAAACCAACCACATCCCCCTGACTCCTGTGTGGGCATGGAAGTGATAGCAACAGGTGACAGACCAACGCCTGGTACCCTGATCTCCCGCTTGAACTGTGTATCCAATGGGGCACCTGTTACCAAGTTTCAGCGGCGGCTATCTCTGGCATCTCAATGGAGCCCAGGCATCCCTATGGTGGTGCTGTTGTGAGACGTCGCTATAGCGATCTTAAACTGACGTCCCCCCCCCCCAAAAAAGCCGGAGATCGTCTGCCGGCGGGCAAAAAAAGGGTGCGAAAACTGCTCCCGGATTAGATACTGGACATTTCACACAGCGCCCCATACCGATTCCAACCCGGAAGGAGGGGTTGAAAACTGAAAGAAGCTGCTCTTTGTTACTAACAACTCAGGCATGCCTCACTACCGGGACAGCCGCGGGACTGTGTGAAAAGGTGAGAGTATTCCGGTAGCAGCCAGTTACTGAGTTGGGTCTGTCTGAAATGCCAGCAGAAACCCGTTACTGTTCAGTAACTGACCAGCTTCCATACCGGAATACATAGGCTGTGTGAAAAAGCTCATAGTGTTCCATCTGTAACTTGTGGCTTATAGCCACCGATAGACCTCTGCTTTGTAAGTTTATCCAATTGCATCCTGAAGCTGTCTGTGCTTGTAGCAGCTACCACTTGCTGTGGCAGTGAATGCCACATGTAAATTACTCTTCGGGAGAAGAAGTACTTTTATCTATTCTAAGTCTCTTCTTCACTAATTTCATTGAGTGCCCATGAGTTCTTGTATGGTGAAAAAGGGAGAAAAGTACTTCTTTCTCCATCTTCTCTATGCATAATTTTATAAACCTCTATCATGTCACCCCTCAATAGTCGTTTCTGCAATCTAAAGAACCCTAACTTTTTTTTTCTTTTTAACTTTTTATTTGTGTTTATTAGGTAGACACATGCAAATGTATTCATGGTTAGGCAGGCATACAGTATAACAGTAGAACACACAACAGAAATACAAATGGCTCACAATTTCCAGTGTGCCATAATAAATCAAATATAGCTATAACAATTAGAAATAAAGCATTTGAACATACAATGGATTGCGTGGAACTGTTCCTAGTGTTGCTAAATATTCAGTTATAGGAAACCAGATAGATATGAATTGTGCTTCATACTTATCTATAGAAGATACAATCATCAAATTGGAAAGCTTAGCCATAACAAAGTGTTCCGACAAATGTTGCCACTCAACAATTGTCGGTTTAGTTTGTGATACCGATTTTGCTGCAATAGTAGTGTGTACTATCGATAACAAAATGTGAATTCTCACATTGCTACTAAAATGATTCCCTGGATCTGAAGAACCCTAACTTTTAAAACCTTCCTTCATAGGGAAGGTGTTAGGGGTTGTTTTGTAGAAAAAAGAGGCACTGGAGCTCGTTAGCACAACTCATTTGCATAACTCATTTTCATATGCCACACCCCCTATCATTACCAGGTGTACTAAATTATATCAGCTCAGCATCTACCTTAAAATGCTTCTTGAATTATAATTGTCATAATAAAATCTTACTCCCATCATGCTTTTTAAATTACTTTCTCGAGAGCCCTATGGTGCAGAACTCACGACCTGAGTTCGATCCCGGCGGAAGCTGGGTTCAAGAAGCCGGCTCAAGGTTGACTCAGCTTTCAATCCTTCCAAGGTCAAAACCACCCCGTAAAAAGTCTGCCATGAAAATGTTGTGATGCCAGTTGTCTCCAACTCTGTTAACCCAGAGTTGGAAACAACTGATGCTTGCACAGGGGACTACCTCTGGCCACAGTGATATGATAAAGATTTCCATCTGTCTGCTTTATATGTTTTGGTTATTTTCCCTTTTTTTGTGAGGAAAAATATTAGAAAGTTTATCAAATCTTAGAGTTCAGCAAAATTCTCACAGGGGGTTTGAACAATGGAGCCCAGAAGCAAGTATTTTGGGGGAGAATAAGAAAGAAAGAAAGCACAATAAAATTTAGAGATTCTGGAGCTCCACTTTTATGAGCTCCTGCCCAAAATGAGGCTTGCCCTTAATAATTTTAGTTGCCCTTTTCTGACCAGAACGATACATAATATTCCAAATGAGGTTGCATCATAGATTTGTACAGGGGCATCGTGATGCTGGCTGATTTGTTTTCAGTCCCCTTCCTAATAATTTCCAGCGTAGCATTAGCCTTTTTTTAAAAATTGCAGTTGTACATTGAGTCGACATCGTCTGTGAGTTATCTACCATGACTCCCGGTTCTCTCTCTCGATCCGTTACTGCCAGTTAGGACCCTATTGATGTATATTTTTAGTTAAGGTTTTTGGCTACATTGTGCATTCCTTTGCATTTGCCCACATTGAACCGCATTTGCCACACTGATGACCACTCACCCAGCGTCAATGGATCCTTCTGGAGTGCCTCACAGTTTCCCCTGGTTTTCAACACCTTAAAGCAACAGTGTCACCCACAAACTCAACCACTTCGCCGCTTACTCCCAACTTCATATCGTTAACGAGCAAGTTAAAAAGCACTGGGTCTAATACTGAGCCCTGCAGGGCTCTGCTTACCACCTTCCACTGTGAAAACTGCCCTTTTATACTCACCCTCTGAGCGTTTTCCCACATAGCTTACCTCGGAGCGACGTCCCTCTTCACCGCGCAGCGTCTGCGCGGATTTCGCACCAACTGCTCCGCATAACCAGGAAGAGCCGCGGCTTTTGCGTCGCAGATGTAAACCGCTAAAAACCAGTTTACATATGCGACGCAAAAGCCGCGGCTCTTCCTGGTTATGCGGAGCAGTTGGTGCGAAATCCGCGCAGACGCTGCGCGATGAAGAGGGACGTCGCTCCGAGGTAAGCTATGTGGGAAAACGCCCTCTGTCTTCTGGTGCGGCTGCTGGATGATACACTTGACAGACATGTAACATGGCAAGAGCCCTGACCTGTATTGCTCAGGTTAGCCCTATCTCATTAGATCGCGGAAGCTAAGCAGAGCTGGCCCTAGTCAGTATTTGGATAGGACACCACAAAGGAAGCCCAGGGTTGCTACCCAGAGACAGGCAATGGAAATCTCTTGCCTGAAAAATCCTATAGGGTTGCCATGTTAGCTTCAGTTTGGTGGCACTTCCCGCCACCATCTTGGTGAGAACAATAACAAGGGCCCTGTTCTCCTGTTGGCTAATTTTTGCTGCTTCCAATTTCTGCTAAAGATTCACTTCTGATTTCTACTTGTGCTACGAACGTCCAGAGTGGTCAGGTTCCTTTCACCATTATCTTGTTAGTTATCATCGAATGTTTTTTTCTTAATGTCCATTTAGAAAACACAAAACGGAACCTTTATTGATTTGTATGTATTGTCAGAATTGCTTTAATTGCATCAAATGACATAATTGGTGTAAATAGGTGTAATGATGTCATTAGCATGTATGATTGTGACATTTAACAATGTAATTAAAATGTGTAATGACATGGTAAATGTCCTTATTAAACTATGCAAGAAAAGGGCTGCAGGTGGATAGGCCATAATTTTTATTTTTTTTAAAAAAAATTCAATAGCACTGTCATTCTTTTAAGAACTGTTATGGTGGTTGGATTGTATTGAAGTTTGCTTTTTTCTAAAAAAAATTGAAAATTGCCAAGTTCTGCAATTTGGAGAGGGGAGAAGTGGCAGCGTAGCCAAATCTTTAAGGCCATGTTTAGGAGCCTAATTTTCCGCTTGGAATCTGTCATCCTTTTCTGTTGTCCCGTCTAGGAAAGAGAACGTTGTTACGGTGAAATGTTACTTGGATTCATTATTGAAGATGGTACATTCTGCTTTTTTTTTTTTTGAAACAGAAATATATTGGCCTCCGTTCAAAATTATTCAGCCATGCTTATATCTCACTGCTATCACTAAATTGTGTTATTGGACTTAGAAAGGATGCACATTTTTCCTCCAGTGCTGCTTGCAGGGAGATGGCTTTGAGCTTTCCTGAATGTGTAATGATTAGAGCGTGACCTAAAGATTTGTTTGTGCAGTTTGGTGGACCGTAGGTAAATTGGATTTTAAATTGGAGGAGTATAGTAGACCTGCATGATGTAGCGGTTAGAGCGTCTGACTCAGATCTGGGAGACCCAGATTCAAATCTTGTCTCCCTCGGCTGGGTGCCCTTGGATAACTCACATGTTCTCAGTCCAATCTGCCCCAAGGAAAGGGGAAGGTTGTTTCAGGATAAAATGGAGCTGATGAGAACAATGTTCTAAGCGCCTTTGCTTACACGTTAGGGAGAAAAGCGGAGTATAAATATCTAAATACTTGGGTCTGCAAAGTGACTCACAAAAATAAAGCGACAACAAAAGGGATTGAAATAATGAGGAATCCCGAAAGCCTTACAATTGACAGTGTTACAATTTTGTAATCCAGTTTTTATTGCATAGTCCATTGTCTGCTATTCTGTCGTATTGCTTTTAATTGTTATTTACTTTGGAAACCAAAGAGAAATGTGGACTACAAATGAAGAAAGTGAATTAATAAATCATAAGAACATAGGAAGAGCCCTGCTGGATCAGACCCAGGGGCCAACATCCTGCCTAATATGGTGACCAGCCAGTTACTCTGGAGGATCAACAAGAGGGCATACAGACCAAGGCCTTCCCTGGATGTTCCCTGGTATATAATAATAATAATAATAATAATAATAATAATAATAATAATAATAATAATAATAATAATAATAATAATAATAATAATAAATTTTATTTATATCCCGCCCCCCTCGCCTAGGCAGGCTCAGGGCGGCTAACAACAATTCAAATAAAAAGTTATACAAATTACAGTAATTTAAAACAGCATTAAAAATTATACAATAGTTTAAATCAACGATGTCTTAATTTATTTATTTATTTATTATTTATTTATTACTTTACATTTATATCCCGCCCTCTCCGCAAGCGGACTCAGGGCGGCTTACAGTATCATAAAAACAGTCAATTCCATAAAACATATAAAACCATAAAACATTCCAGTTTATATAATTTAACACTGATGTTTCTGGCGCTATTCTGTCCATTTGCGTAATGGCAGAGATCACTAAATAGAGTCATTTTGATGGATTGATCAGCCATCCTTTGTCAGCAGTCTGCAAAGGCCTGCCTAAAAAGGATGGTCTTGCAGGCCCTGCGGAATTGGTCCAGGCTCCGCAGGGCCCGCACCTCTTCCGGGAGCTGGTTCCAAAGGCACGGAGCTGCAACAGAGAAGGCTCGTGCGCAGGTGTTCTGCAATTTCGCCTCCTTTGGCCCAGGGATAGTCAGCTTGTTCTTCCCTGCTGACCTCAGTGCTCTTTGGGGCTCGTATGGGGAGAGACGGTCCCTCAGGTAGGCAGGTCCTCGACCATATTCAGAGATTGACTGCCTCTGAATGTGGAGGTTCCCTTTAATCACAATGACTTGTAATCACTAATAGACCTATTAGCGCCTTGGGGCGCCACTGACAACGGCATCCAAGGTCAGGAGCTTGGGGGTGCTGCTGGAGCTGTCCTTGTCAATGGAAGCCCAGAGCAGCCCCTGCCAAATCCGCCTTTTTTCAGCTAAGGCAGGTGAGGCAGTTGGTTCCCTTCCTCAAGCACTGTGACCTAGCAACTGTGATCCATGCAACCATCACCTTGAGACTGGACTACTGTAATGTCCTCTACATGGGGCTGCCCTGTCTCGAACCCGGAAACTGCAGCTAGTGCAGAATGCGGTGGCTAGGCTGCTATTGGGACTCCCCAAGTGGGAGCACATACAGCCGAGGCTGTGGGAACTGCACTGGCTGCCAATAGTATACTGGATTCGCTACAAGGTGCTGGTTATCACCTTTAAAGCCCTATATGACTGAGGACCTGCTCACCTTAGGGACTGTCTCTCCCCACACGTTTCCCAGAGGGTACTTAGATCTGGGACACAAAATCTATTAGTGATCCCCGGGCCGAGGGAGACAAGATTAAAGTCTACGCGTGCGAGAGAGCCTTCTCGATTGCTGCCCCTTATTGGTGAAATCAATTGCCGGAAGAAGTTAGGGCCTTGTGGGACCTCGCCCAGTTCCACAAGGCCTGTAAAATGACATTATTCCAGCTGGCCTTTAGTCTGGAATGACTGATACGGGAGTAGAGAATGACCTCTTATATACTGAATGCCATCTGAAATATAATATTAACATCTGAAATGTAATATCAATTGATATTAGCACCAGATTGTTTTAACTGTTTTTAACTGTGTATTTATTTTAATTTATAATGCAATGTATGTGAACTGTTCTGATTTTACTGGTGGTGAGCCGCCCTGAGCCTGCTCCGGTGGGGAGGGCGGGATATAAATCTAATAAACTTAAACTTAAACTCCATGAATTTATCTAGAACTCAATCAGCCACCTGTGTATCTCACACAATAGGGTTGCCAAGTCCAATTCAAGAAATATCTGGGGACTTTGCGGGTGGAGCCAGGAGACTTTGGGGGTGGAGCCAAGGCAGTGACAAGCATAATTAAACTCCAAAGGGAGTTCTGCCCATCACATTTAAAGGGACGGCACACCTTTTCAATTCCTTCCTTCCATAGGAAATAATAAAGGATAGGGGCACCTTCTTTTGTGGCTCATAGAATTGGACCCCCTGGTCCAATCTTTTTGAAACTTGGGGGGTATTTTGGGGAGAGGCACTAGATGCTATATTGAAAATTTGGTACCTCTACCCCAAAAAACAGCCCCCCCAGAGCCCCAGATACCCGCGGATCAATTCTCCATGATTTTCTACTTGAATAAATCTCCATAGGGAATAATAGAGTTCCCAGGAGACATTTCCCTCCCCTCTCCCCGCTTTCTGACAACCCTGAAGTGGGGGAAGGGCCTCCAAACCAGGGGAATCCCCTGCCCCCACCTGGGGATTGGCAACCCTATCACACAACCATAGGCAAAATTTGGCAACTTTGTGGGTTATCTTCTGAGAGGAATCTGCAAGGAAGAGAGAGACATATACTAATTTCCCACTAACCTTATGCCACTTTCACGCTTCTCTTCTCAGTGGGGCTTCTGTCCGATATCACATTATCTGCCCCAGGGCTGCAACCAACTTTGACTTTTTCGCGCAGCAAACAGAAACTGGTTTTTAGAGGTTTCTGTTTGCCATGCGAAAAAACCAAAGCTAGCTGCAGCCCTGGGGGAGATAGTGAGAAATCGGATGGAAGGCCCATTGAGAAGAGCGTGAGAGCGGTGGAAGGCGAATGGGAAATTGGTCATATAGTTATTCGGATCGATGGTGTGGTCTCATTTGGAATACTGTGTGCAATTCTGGTCACCACACCTCAAAAAGGATATTATAGCATTGGAAAAAGTCCAGAAAAGGGCAACTAGAATGATTAAAGGGTTGGAACACTTTCCTTATGAAAGGTTAAAACGCTTGGGGCTCTTTAGCTTGGAGAAACATCAACTGCGGGGTGATATGATAGAGGTTTACAAGATTATTCATGGGATGGAGAAAGCAGAGAAAGAAGTACTTTTCTCCCGTTCTCACAATACAAGAACTCATGGGCATTCAATGAAATTGCTGAGCAGTCAGGTTAAAATGGATACAAGGAAGTACTTCTTCACCCAAAGGGTGATTAACATGTGGAATTCACTGCCACAGGAGGTGGCGGCGGCTACAAGCATAGACAGCTGTAAGAGGGGATTGGATAAAAATATGGAGCAGAGGTCCATCAGTGGCTATTAGCCACAGTGTGTGTGTGTATAATTTTTTTGGCCACTGTGTGATACAGAGTGTTGGACTGGATGGACCATTGGCCTGATCCAACATGGCTTCTCTTATGTTCTTATCTTCTCAGTATAGTTGACAGAACTGGAGCAATATACTGATGGCGAATGTCATTGTAGAATGGGCAGTGTAGCAGAACATGTTCAATAGGCTCTCCTTTCCCTGTATGACATGGACAGAGCCGTTGAGAGAGTGGGACATAATAGTATCTGCCCTCCAGAAGGGCTGAAGGTAGAGCATTGAAGTGCGCCAGGGTAAGAATTCACCGATGTTTAGAGATCTCAATGGCGCTAAAATAATCTGCTGGTTGAAAACATTTGGTATGCTGCAGAATAACTGGATATTTCTCTGTCTGCGCCCTATCTGATCTGTGCTGCTGTTTGTTTCTTTTGATACAGTAAAACTTGAGGGGAGAGGCTGTGCTTCTGGAGTTTCCCCTCAGCTGCTCTTAGCCATGTTGAATGGTAGCTGTCAGCAAAGATCAAGGGGTAGGGGGGTGGGGCTAGACTCACCAGATTGAAAATGAGTTTTAGCCAGTACATAGATGTGAGTAGTCACGTATGTGCCTCCAAGGAGATCAGCCCAGCCTCTAGTCTGAGATGAAGATTCAGAATACATTGTGAGACTCCCAAAATCATTTGTAAGAACTTAGATTGTACTGCTTTCAGTACAAGAGCTGAGTGACAACCTTTCCTTGGAAAACCTTGATTGCTGTGGGGATGAAGGAGGCCCCTTCACTTGTGAAGTGAAATTTTGTAAGGCTGAGGTTGTTTTGTGAGCAGTCTCTGTGGCACAGTGCCCGAGCTCTCCTGTGTCCAGATGACTGGAAGACTTTGCAAGAGAAGTATAAGAATTCCATTGTTGTGTTTATAGCCTATGTGTTTGAGCCAAATAGGAAAAATAGAAATAAGCAAGGATCAGAGTTGAGAAACCAAAATTGCAGTATGCTGTACAAAATATTGTCAGCCTTCCTTCTTGCTTTTCCCAGTTTTTCCCAGCACCTACTGTTTATATATGAAGAATGCTGACTTTTGAGGTTTAGTTTTTTCTTCTGTAGAAATCTGTGAAATCATGACCATGGAGAATTAAAATCTGTTTATTCAAGGGTGCCTACTATTATCAAACTTGGTAGCATCTTTTGGTTTTCATAGGTTCATAATAAACCCCTGGGTCTGGTTTTATTTATGTAGCAGGTGTATCAGCTAAATCTTTGTTTTTGCTAAATCTTGGTTTTGCTAAATAGTTTCCCAGTTAAACCTTAAATAGGGTTTTGTGCTGGATTGGGGTTGCTAGCTTGGATCTGGTGTGATTGAACATGAGCACCAAGAAACATTCAAGCAGAGGATTAAACTATTCTTCCGATCTAGTCCAATCTCATCAGATTAAGAAGCCAAGGAAGGTTGGCCCTGGTCAGTATTTAGATAGGAGACCACCAAAGAATATCAAGGTTGCTACGCAGAGGTAGGAAATTGCAAACTGCCTCTGAAAACCCTATGTGGTTGCCATTAATTGGCTGTGACTTGACAAGAGAGAGAGCAAAAAATAAAAATAAAAAATGAAAATTACTTTTATCTTTCAGCTGCCCCCATCTTTCATGGATATGTGATGGTGTGATTATTTTTCTTCTTTTAAGAAGTTTGCTAACTGCAGTCCTTCTTTGTTTCAAGCCACAAAACAGGCGCAGCTCGTTTTAATATTAATATTGATCATCCTTACTTTGCAAGGTGTCATGAGCGGGTTTATGAAGAGGCAGGTTATCACATTTCTAAATAAATAACAATAGACATTTCTCTATTTCCCACCATATTTACTACATGATCTTGATAGCAATTGTGTTGGATCTGGAGTACTCATTGGCCAGTGTGGTGTAGTGGTTGGTGGGTCAGACTAAAATCTTGAAATCCCAGGCTTGAATTCCCACTGCTCGGTGACTTAGACCAGTCTCTTTCTTTCTGCCTAAACAACCTCACAGGATGGTGCTTGTGAAGTTAAAACGGAGCAGAGTGGAATTATGTTGTAACCTGCCTTGATTCCCCACTGGGAGGAAAAGAAGAGAGATAGCAACCCAAACAAGTACTGTGTACCAAGTACTTAAAAAAGGTAAAGACTGTCAGACTGTTGGTTCTTGTTTTACTGTTTTAACTATTGTAAATTATTGTATATGCATTTTAATATTTATTAATCTTATTGTTCTAGATTTTATGTTGTAAGCCGCCCTAAGCCCGCCTTGGTGGGGAGGGTGGGATATAAATCGAATAAATAAATGAATAAATAAATAAAGGTAGTCCCCTGTGCAAGCACCAGTCGTTTCCAATTCTGGGGTGACGTCTCATCATGGCGTTTTCATGGCAGTCTTTTTTTTTTTTACGGGGTGGTTTGCCATTGCCTTCCCCAGGTACTTATATCTATGTTGATGAGGGAGATTTTGCCGTCTGTTCCAGAGGAGCCCTAGTCCAAAGGTGTCAAACATATGGCCTGGGGGTCAGAACTGGCTCATCCAGGGCTCTCATCCAGCCCATGAACAACTGGTGCAAGGGAGGGAACAAGAGGCTACTTGGGGGGAGGGGAATGGGAGGAGTCACCCCGATTGTGGCTTCAGCACAGCAGAACAACCTCATCTGCAGGAGTCAATCAGAACCCCTTTGCTTCAGTGGCAGCCTCACTGATAAGTTGGGAGCCTCCATAGCCGCATTCATGCCCACATGGGGTTACAAGGCAAAGTCACACACCTCTCCGGTTGGCCTACAGCTCTGGAGATGCTGTTCTGGATGGCCATGGTGATCAACATTTGTATGTAGGAGAGTTCAGATGATTCTTTGCTGGGGCCTGCTGGTGGCCGGCACTGCTGCTGTATTTGCACCCCCCCCCCCCATGAGACAGCTGTGCTTTGGCCCATGGGGTAGCATTCTATGGCAGTTTCTTCCACACATTGGGGGACTAGACCTGCCACCGAGCATGCGACTTGGCGGCTGGGCTCCCTCCCCCATGGACCACTTGGCAGCCTTTAGTTATAGGCAGCTTCTACCTTGTAGGGGTGGTGGTGCTGGCAATCTCCAGTTCACTAGTTACTGGGGGGCCTGAGGCCTCTGCCCCATACATGGTCTTGTGTGTGTGGTGCCACTCCCCCATCAGATGATCTGTTAGCTTTTGGCCTGGGCTGGCTGCAGCCATATGGGGGTGACAAGGCTTGCTGATGATCTTTGGTTTGAACCCTCAGTATTAGATTGCTTAGTAGCCTTGGCTGGATGTGGCTGCTACTGTATGGGCATCTCCGGCTTCTTGAGCTTTCTTGGCCTGGGTCCTGCTGTGCACATGGCTTTGGACCTTGGTTGCTGCCAGCCACTTCTGCAAGCAGGGTGGTTAGTTCAACTCATCTTCCATGGTGGCTCAGGGGCAGGGGGGAGCTTGAAACACCCAGCTGCTTCACGTTTTCACTTTGGAACTCAGGCTTACAGCATTGGTGGCCGGGGCAGGATGATTGGCCCCTCCTCCAGGCACTGCAGGAATGTCTGCCCAGCACTGCACTTCTATCTCTCCAGTCCCCCCATGCAGGTTTTCCTTTGTACCCTACCCCCCTCCCAGCCCATGGGGGCTTGCCGTGAGGACACACCAACTTGGAGCTTACCATCGCCTCTCCTTTATAAAATTTATGACCGTTTTCTCACACAGCTTACCACGGGGTCACGTTCCTGTTCTCTCCGCAGCGTCTGTCGGATTTCCCATGATCTGCGCCGAAGTGCTGCAGCTTTTGCGTAGCAAACGTAAACCGCTAAATCCCAGTTTACATTTGCTGTGCAAAAGCCGCAGCACTTCCTGTAACTCTGGCGCAGGTAACGAGAAATCCGACAGACGCTGCGGAGAGAACAGGACCCCGTGGTAAACTGTGTGCGAAAACGGTCTATATCTCTGGTACCTGGCATTATGCTTTACGGCAAACGTGGCCCAGCCTGACAAAATCACATTTATGTCAGATCCTGCCCTCATAACGAATGAGTGACGCCTCTCCCCATGACCTTTAGGGAGGTCAATTTGGAGGAAAAGGAGGCTTCCACCAGGTGAGGGAAGTAGGGTTGCCAAGTCCAATCCAAGAAATATCTGGGGACTTTGGGGATGGAGCCAGGAGACATTGGGGGTGGAGCCAGGAGACATTGGGGCGGAGCCAAAAGCAAGGGTGTGACGAGCACAATTGAACTTCAAGGGAGTTCTGGCCATCACATTTAAAGGGACTGCACATCTTTTTAAATGCCTTCCTTCCATAGGAAATAATGAAGGATAGGGGCACCTTCTTTGGGGGCTCACAGAATTGGACCCCCTGGTTCAATCTTTTTGAAACTTGGGAGGTATTTTGAGGAGAGGCACTAGATGCTATACTGAAAATTTGGTGCCTATATCTCAAAAAGCAGGCCCCCCCAGAGCCCCTGATACCCGCGGATCAATTCCCCACCATTCCCTATGGGAATTGTTCATGGAGGTGCATGATGGCTATGGGGGAGGGGCTTCCACTGCCGGCCAGCTGGCTGGGGGAGGGGGGAAGCCTGTAAAACCAGGGGATCCCCCTCTGGGACCTGGGGATTGGGAAGCCTAGAGGGAAGTGAGAAAGCTCTTTAAAACTAGCGGTAGGAATTGCACGCTTCTCTTGACTGAAGCCATACTTAATATTTTTGTGGTGCCTCCTCCACGGAGCTCAGTGTGGCATGTGTAATGTCATTATGAAATATGGCACATCGCACATGTAACGTTATTATTAAGAACAGAAACTCTGCATGTATACTTTTAGATTGGTTTAGGATAACAGAGCCATGTGTGATCTTAATAACCACCATAATGAGATGAGGCAGCATCAGAAGGTCAGCATAATCAGGCAACAACTGGGGTCTGCTTAGGGCTGTCAAGCCCCTACTGGGAGTAAGGTTGCCAATCCCCAGGTGGGGGCAGGGGATCCCCCGGTTTGGAGACCCTCCCCCCGCTTCAGGGTCGTCAGAAAGCGGGGGGAGGGGAGGGAAATGTCTCCTGGGAACTCTGTTATTCCCTATGGAGATTTATTCCCATAGAAAATCATGGAGAATTGATCTGTGGGTATCTGGGGCTCTGAGGGGGGCTGTTTTTTTGGGGTAGAGGCACCAAATTTTCAGTACCGCCTCTAGTGCCTCTCCCCAAAATACCCCCCAAGTTTCAAAAAGATTGGACCAGGGGGTCCAATTCTATGAGCCCCAAAAGAAGGTGCCCCTATCCTTCATTATTTCCTATGGAAGGAAGGAATTGAAAAGGTGTGCCGTCCCTTTAAATGTGATGGCCAGAACTCCCTTTGGAGTTCAATTATGCTTGTCACAGCCTTGATCTTGGCTCCTGGCTCCACCCCCAAAGTCTCCTGGCTCCACCCCCAAAGTCCCCAGGTATTTCTTGAATTGGACTTGGCAACCCTAACTGGGAGCAGGGGATCCCCCAGCTCCAGGCGCCCTTGTCTGCTTCTGCTTACAAGCAGTGGTAGGAGAAAAATTAAAGAAAAAATGAGGCTTAATCTACTAACTGGATGTTCAGACCACAGAGTTTCTGGCGATTCTTAGAGCTAGGCTTTTTTACTTCCACGTACTCTGAAATCAACAGGAACTCTATGGAAAGAACTTTCTGTAAGTAGGTGCGAGTTTGTTTTAATTTTTTAAATTTTTCTCCTGGGATGCCACTCCCCTCCCTTCTGTTGATTGTCAAGATCTGCCTGGCAAACCTAGGCTAACTGCACTGGCCCACCCGTCACCCCTCCTACAGCAGATACTCAAGCAACTGTTGTTTCTTCCTCTTGGGCTTTGGGAGGACATGACAACAAAATGTGGTTTTATTACGTATGCTTTAAATTGTTAGCTGCCATTAGGGTTGCCAACCTCCAAGTGGAGCCTGGAGATCTCCTGCTGTAACGACTGATCCCCAGTTGGCAGAGGTCAGCTCCCTTGGAGAAAATGGCTGCTTTGAAGGGTGGGCTCTATGGCATTGCACCATGCTGAAGCCCCTCCCCTCCCTAATCCCCATCCTCTCCCAGGAAAAGGAAAGGTCCCCTGTGCAAGCGCCAGTCGTTTCCGACTCTGGGGTGACGTTTCTTTCACATCGTTTTCACGGCAGACTTTTGACGGGGTGGTTTGCCATTGCCTTCCCCAGTCTTTTACACTTTCCCCCCAGCCAGCTGGGGACTCATTTGACCGACCTCGGAAGGAGGGAAGGCTGAGTCAACCTGGAGCTGGCTACCCGAAAACCCAGCTTCCGTCGGCGATCGAACTCAGGTCGTGAGCAGAGCTTAGGACTGCAGTACTGCAGCTTTAACACTCTGTGCTGTGGGGCTCTTTTTTGTCCTCTCCCAGATCTACCCCCAAAGTCTCCAGGTATTTTCCAACGCAGACCTGGCGACGCTAGCTGTCATGGTGGCCCTCATAATGGCAGAACACCAATATAAAAATGTCATAAATTAATAGATAAACTGCATATTGCTGAAGCCCTGCTGAAGCTGCTTCTGCCTGGCTCCTCACCAGTTTGGTGTAGTGGTGAAGTGTGCGGACTCTTACCTGGGAGAACCGGGTTTGATTCCCCACTCCTCCACTTGCACCTGCTAGCATGGCCTTGGGTCAGCCATAGCTCTGGCAGAGGTTGTCCTTGAAAGGGCAGCTGCTGTGAGAGCCCTCTCCAGCCCCACCCACCTCACAGGGTGTCTGTTGTGGGGGAGGAAGGTAAAGGAGATTGTGAGCCGCTCTGAGACTCTCCGGAGTGAAGGGCGGGATATAAATCCAGTATCTTCATCTACCTCACAGGGTGTCTGTTGTGGGGGAGGAAGGGAAAGGAGATTGCGAGCCGCTCTGAGACTCTCCGGAGTGGAGGGCGGGATATAAATCCAGTATCTTCATCTACCTCACAGGGTGTCTGTTGTGGGGGAGGAAGGGAAAGGAGATTGTGAGCCGCTCTGAGACTCTTCGGAGTGGAGGGCGGGATATAAATCCAGTATCTTCATCTACCTCACAGGGTGTCTGTTGTAGGGGAGGAAGGTAAAGGAGATTGTGAGCCGCTCTGAGCCTCTTCGGAGTGGAGGGCGGGATATAAATCCAATATCTTCATCTACCTCACAGGGTGTCTGTTGTGGGGGAGGAAGGGAAAGGAGCCGCTCTGAGACTCTTCGGAGTGGAGGGCGGGATATAAATCCAGTATCTTCATCTACCTCACAGGGTGTCTGTTGTGGGAGAGGAAGGGAAAGGAGAATGTGAGCCGCTCTGAGACTCTTCGGAGTGGAGGGCGGGATATAAATCCAGTATCTTCTTCATCTTCATCTTCTTCTTCTCACTGTGTGTGGGCAAGTACGCAAGAGGGAGAAGGTGAGCTGGTGGCTTGTGACAGCAGTTCTGTTTAGACAATATTGCTGCTGTCTGGTGGGTGAGAATGGAAGATGAGAATCAACCACAGAGAGGTCCTTACTTGTTTAGGGCTTTCGTGCCTGCTCTCTCTGTGGTGGTTTTCACAGACGTTATAGTGTAGATTATTCTGTTTTAGAGCTGGATTGGGATGTGGGAAGCTGAAATTGAAATCTTATCTCAGCCCTGAGGCCAAATGAAAATCTTTGGAGAAGTCACTCTCACTCAGACAGATCTCCTTCACGAGGCTGCTGTGAGGATAAATACAGCAAGAAGTGTAAAGTAGTGTGAATGCCTATAGAAATGATTAATAATATAGCCATCAAAATAGAATTCTTTCTGTTCTTTTTTTTCCCTAGGAATAGTCTTATTGATTGGTTGAAGTCTTATTGGTTGTGCTCTTTCTCTCTCTTGCTGGTGAGCATAGCTAATTTAGTCACAAGAGTATTTACTATTCATAAATTATGAGGCAGCCTCCAACTACATTTTGAATTATATTCTCACTAATTTAATCAGAGGAAACCTTTTTCTCGCCTAATGTGTTAATAATAGACTGTGTTGACACCACATGGATAATTTTTAGATGGTGTGTTACACGAGGAGCTTGTGTGGAAAAGCTCGATCATCGCGGCATTGTTGTGACTGATTATTAATCTATATTTAGTTCAAAAGCTGTTATACAGGTGCAGTTCAAATTATTATCTGAAAATGTCTTTTCTTTGTGAATATTTGTTTGTTAAACTGCTCAGGAAGTAATGTCAATATGAAAATAAATAATACTATTAGGCTCCTGTCAAACACACAGAGTCAATTTCCAAAATAGAAATCAAATTATGGGATTACTGTTTCAGAGGGGTTTGTGCGGATGGACTCAGTCGACTTCCTTGAGTCTCTGAATCAGCGTAAAGACTGCTGATTTGGAACATTTTTTTCCAATTTAAGTCATTTATTCTTTCTGTCTAGGTAATTTGTTAATTGTATGTTTTGCTCTTCTTCTAAAGAGTGCAGGGTTTCTTGTACCATTTAAAACTCACAATCCTTTGAGGTGTGTTAGGCCATGGGTGTCTTCCTTAAGCTGCCTCTCAGAATTAAATAGCATTTTGAACACAGGTCTCTGGTTCAACTGTAACAAACCATCTATTGTCCTTCCAGATTTTTCAAGGCCTAAGCTAGGAAATGGCCAAAATACAGTTGCCCAGTTGTTAATAGCCCCTTTCATAGGATCAGAACCTCTGTACAGTGAATGTTATAGCAAATGCATAGAGGAGGATCAGGATTCTATCTTCTTCCATACATTTATTACGCTGGCAAAAACAGCATATGGATTGGAAATGCATGGGTTCTATGCACACACAGCTTATGAATACATGAAGGCCAGTGTACTTTCATGGTACATAACTTAGACTGCATGGATGTGACATAGTACCTTTATACCATACCATACCAAACCTTTAATGGCATAATTAGTACCTTTATACATACAATACTTTACAGAGCAACATAAGCAAAAGGAGATGTTCTCCGGCCCTGGGGAACATACAACTTACAACATGACAGTATAGGCTTCCTAATCCCCAGGTCCCAGCAGGGGATCCCCTGGTTTTACAGGCTCCACCCCACCCCCAGCCAGCTGGCTGGCAGTTTGAAGCCCCATCCCCACAGCCACCATGTACCTCTAGATCTCTGGCAGGTTTAGAAACCTGCAAACAGGTCCCATTTTAAAATGTGTGTGTGTGCCTTTAAATTTGAGCAGGAAGCAGGAAGTGAGAGCACAGTCCCTCTGTTTGTTTTGCTTTCATTTCAGAGCAAGTAAGTTTGTGTGAGTGTGTGTGTGTGAAAGAGAGCAGCGTAGCCCCTGTACTTTTCAGATGTCCTTGTGGAGGAACCAGAGACAGTAAGTGTGTATGTGTGTGTGAGAGAGAGAGAGCAGCACAGCTCCTGTACTTTTCAGAAGTCTTTGTAGAGGAACCAGAGTCAGTTAGAGTGTGTGTGTGTGTCTCTGTGCTTATTTTGCATTGTTTTCAGAGTCTTTGTATAGGAACCTGTTTATAGGATGGAGGAAAACTCCACCCCCTCTCTCTTTTTATTTGCCGGTGTTAGCCTGAAGAACAGCAGTTCCTGTGAGTAAAGCCCCAGTGAGATCACAAAAAAGTGAGCTTGCTAACTCTGTGCATTTTGGCTGCTTTTTGTGTGTTTACACTTTCATTTACTAGAATTGCAGCTATTGGGGGATGAAGAAATGATGACTATTCAGGTGAACTGTACTGCTGTATCTTTATGTATTTATTTTGGGAATGGGAAAGTCTGGCTGCACCCCCAAAGTCTCCTGGCTCCACCCCCAAAGTTCTGAATTAGACTTGGCAACCCTATAACAGTAGGGAAAACCAACTAAAGAAGGCGTGGAAAGTGAGAGGCAGGGGTAAAAAAGGGATGCTATCTATGTGATGGTTAGGAGAATATATTTGGTAACTGCTAAATCAATTGATCTATAATACAGTTAATATAATGTGGTTGGAATCATTTCTATATTTGGTAAAAATAAGACTTGACTGTTATTGTGGTGCTTTGCTTGTCTGGATTCAGTTTCCTGGGTAGTGAGAGGTGACTGAAGTGAGGGGAGATAGATAGATAGATAGATGATAGATAGATAGATAGATAGATAGATAGATAGATAGATAGATAGATAGATAGATAGATAGATATGAATTCATTTTATGAATGAAACCAGGAACCTAGTACCAAAGTTTAAATCACACACTCAGCTATAGGCGCATTGACGGTAAAATGAGAATTACACCTATAAAAAGCAATCCAGTGTACACCGTACATAGACCTTACATGCCATACAGTGTAACATATGAACAGGGTTCTTATTTAGACCCCAAAATAATCTGAACAAATGTAATAGTTATAATAAGAGAACAAATGCAAATATAAAACAGCAAAACAAACTGAAAATATCCCTCTCCCCAAATTTCTGTACACCTTTCTTTTTTAACAATGGAAGGAAAGGGGAGGACCGAGGAGGGAAGGTTTTAGTAATGGTTGTAGGAGTATGAAAAACTGGAGGAGATATAGATCCAGGTGGTCAGACATGTTGGTCTGAAGCAACAGAACGAAGTCGGAGTCCAGTAGACCAACAAAGTTATATTCAGAATGTAAGCTTTCATATGCATGGAAGAGATATATTTATAGGTCCTCTAAGAAGTATGTGGTTTGAAAAGAAATGATGCACTAATATGGTGTGAATGGAGGGTTTTTGAAAACAATGGACTGTCTTGTTGTTTTCAGGAATGGTAAGATTTTAGTATATAATTAGAACAAAGATATTGGAAATTGCATTTATTAACATCCCTCTTATTATCTTCTGGCAACTGTTCTTACCAAACATGACTTCAGCACTTATTGACAGCAATGAAAACACAGATTTTTGTGGAATGAATATGATACAGGAGTCACACTTACAGAATCACAAGGTTGTCAGATAAAATACCTCTCACCACACCCCCTCCAGCCTAGAAATAGCAGCTCTCCAGCAGCCCTGGCCTCACTCAATGCACAGCAGCTAAGAAGGTCAGAGCGCCTGCTCCGGCTGCAACGCCACTGAGGATGTTCTCCGCAGCTGAGAACGAAACGTCTGGAAGAAAAACTTTCTCCAGTAGAACACGGCACTTGAACCCGAAAGATTCTACAAACCCTAATAAAATACTATTATTTCCATATTACAATTAACTGTATCTGTTACTGAGTTAACTGGAGCTAGTATCTAAATTCATACTGATGCACTCTAGTTGTTCTGAAGAATCTTCAAAGAGCATGGCAGAAGCTGTTTCACTAATAGGATGGGAGTTTGGAAACTAAGTAAAGTGAGATTGAAGCAAATTACATTTAAAATATCTTTAATATGTAAAATATGGCTGTTAAAAATAATAATGATAATCTGAAAATTTTGGAAATTACTGTTATTCTAATGCCTTGCCTGCTTTTCTCAGTTGCACAAAGATGTTTGTATTTCTGAAAACAGGCACTGTCAGTTGAAAGTCACCCCCAGAGTGTACTTGCAGGCACACAAATATTCCGGACTACGCCCTCCCCCCCAAAAAAGGCAGGCAGGCTGCTTCAGAGAAACTGGCAAGGGGAAATCTGAAGCAAATGCTTCTCTTATTCTAGTGAAAGGAAGGTTCTGAGATCTCTTTTAGATAAGTGAAGGATTCAGTCTCTGAGTTGTTTCACACACACACACACATTTGCTAAAGTCACAGCGGACTTATGGTGAACTCCGGGTTTTCTAAGCAAGAGATATTAAGAGGTGGTTTGCCATTGCCTACCTCTGCGTTGTGACCCTGGTATTCCTTGGTGGTCTTCCATCCAAATAATGACCAAGACTGATCCTTTGTCTCTTCTGAGATATGATGAGATAAGGCTAGCCAGGGCTATCGAGATCAGGCACACATCTTTAAGTTGATGCAACATTGTTTTACCATCTGCCCCTGCCCCCCACTATTACTCAAGAAGACATCAAGATGATTTGCAGAGTTGGTGTGATGGACTCAGGAACTTAGCCTGAGTAGCTGGGGAACAGGCTTGCAGCGATTGGCTGGAACATTGCCCGAGCAACGAAAAAGTATCCATTTTGAGGTTTGCTTAGCAGAAAAAAACCTCAGGTTTGGGAGTCTTAGCCAGGGAGACTTCGAGAGAAGTCTTCAGAGAAGGAGTCTGAAGTGAAGACAGTGGGCTTAGGCCGGTCAGTTGTAAAGACAACTGGACGAGGGGCTGAGATCAGCCAGTGAGGCTGGTCTTCTTGTGGGAGACAGAGTGGTGTAGTCTCTGTCTGGAAGAGAGAGTTTTCAGGCAGTTTGAAACTCTCTGAGGGAGATTTTGCCAGCATATCAAGGAGTCTCTGTGTACAAACTAGATCACACAAAATACACACTGAGAGGAGAACTGGATTCTGGTGATCAGCAGGGTTACCCAAGACTCAGGCCAGAAAACTAGCTGTGGGGTTGAGATGCATCGGTATTGAGGGGTGCGAGTTCTGGAAGATAGCTAGTGTGAGAGGAGAATATACTGACACAAGTCAGGAGTTATCTATGTGTGTATGGAAAGAGTGATTGTAGTTTGTTATTTTTATGATTTGGCATTGCCGAAGCTAGAGCTAAACAACTGAAGTAACAGCATTGTGAGTGCCCAGAAGGCACAGCCTGCCTGAAGAAGAATTCAGTAGAATTCTGAAGCCTGCCTGTTTATTGTTAAGGTTAAAGATTTTCCGCCAAAGTATTTGTTATATTTTACCTCAGCCTGATAAATTTCAACTCTCTGTAATTGATTAATTCTGCCAACCATCTACCAACTGATTTGCCTTTTGAATATTGAATCGTTATAATCAATATTATTTTATCCCTCTCCTTTGCCTTTTGTGATCTAATAAATATTTTTGTGGTTTTTGTCTTAAAACTGTCTGGTGCCAATTTTTGGGAGTTCTGACGGGATTTCTGTGAGTGGGACTGAGGGACTGAGGGAAGGTGACTGGGGAGAAATTTAAAGTGGTCGAGTAAGTTTCTGTCTTGATCCTTTACAGTTGGAACTTCTGTTTCTTGAAAGGAAGCTCTTTTTATCCCTTCCTGTGATTTGCATTATGCCCAGCAATTGTCATATATTTGTTTTTAACACTGTAATTTCCATATATTTGTTTTCACATTGCGGGATTACAGCCAACCGAGAGCTGCCAAGCTCCATGTTGGGCCTGGAGTTTTCCCAGGATTATAACCAATCATCAGACTACATGTCATACAGAGATCCATTTCTTTGGAGGAAATGACACCTTCAGAAGGCAAACTCTATGGCAGAACAGCCCAATTGAGCACCCACCCCTCCCCAAACTCTGACCTCCTTAAGCACTTCCCTCCAATTGCCAGTAGAAGAAGAAGAAGATGAAGAAGATATTGGATTTATATCCCGCCCTCCACTCTGAAGAGTCTCAGAGCGGCTCACAATCTCCTTTACCTTCCTCCCCCACAACAGACACCCTGTGAGGTGGGTGGGGCTGAGAGGGCTCTCCCAGCAGCTGCCCTTTTCAAGGACAACTTCTGCCAGAGCTATGGCTGACCCAAGGCCATTCCAGCAGGTGCAAGTGGAGGAGTGGAGAATCAAACCCGGTTCTCCCAGATAAGAGTCCGCGCACTTAACCACTACACCAAGCAGTAATTTTGTCATCTGGAGTATGCAACCCTAATCCAATTTGTTTATAATTTTGTTGAGGTATATTTGCTGCAGATATGCCAAGAAGTTGCCCTAAAGGAAAGAATTAAGAGAACCTTAGCTAACTGGAGACCAGGCTTCTTGTGGTGTTTCACAACAGGTTGGGCAGTTCCATCGTATCAGGCTTTAGTTCAAGACATGGTACCAACTTTCTGCCAAGTCAAATAAATCTTGCCATATATAAGGCTCTCTTGGGGTCCAGGCCTTTGACGTTTGGAGAACTCAGCTATTTGTAAAGATTCATATCACCTACTGGCTTTCCTTCAGCAAGATCCAGCTATTTTACTGCCTAATATATTTTTAAAAGATTGCGCCCATTCAGTCAACACTGGAGATGAGCTGTCAAAATCTAGTCACTCATGCAGCAGTTGGTCACACTTTGATGATGTGTCTGTCATCATGTTAAAACAGTTGCGTCCTGACATATTTTATGGGTACGGACATGTTTTAGAGATGAACAAAAAGGGTTGGCCTTTAAAAAGGAGCAAGAAGAGCAATTCCTTTCAGGGAGAAGACATATAATTTGAAATAATAGTACATCAATAGTACCTATAGGAAATTGCTCTAAAATGAAAATTTCATTCTCAGCTTTTAGTACTGGAGCTCTTTCTGCAAAAAAACAGGTGGCCATTCTATCTATGAAAATATATGTTGCACAAAGCCTGCATTGTTCTTTGCATGCCTGGAGTTAACCAGGCAAGGTGGAGATTTCAAAGGAGGGAATTAGACGTTCTGCGTTGCTCAGCATTGTGCTGAATCTGAATGGCATATGCTTTATGGGGAAATATTATGTCATTTTGTGTGGCAATTGAACGAATCACCTTGGTGCTTTTCTCAAATTAGACACAAAGACTTGTGATTCTGATTATTGTGCACCAGTGTATTATTTTGCACTTTCATACACTCTCTGTGAATGCACGCTGTTCATGGGAAATGTTTTCCTTAGTGTATTTTTTAAAAAAACAGCCAGGCTCTATATGTGCTTACATGGAATGAGAGTTTTCAACAGGCCAGACATAGCTAGTTCTTTTAAAAACAGCTTGATTTTCAGAAACTGACAGGTGAAGATTTTCATGCTATGGAAATGAATATTATTGGAAAGTGAAATGTTTTTACTCACTGACTTCATTTAAAGTTTGTCTTTTTCATCCAGGCAGATTACAGAATGAGAAGACAATGCAACAAAACAGTATAATACAGGCTTGTCAGTCCCCAGGTCTGGGCAGGGGATTCCCTAGTTTTGCAGGCTCCTCCCCACAGTCCACCAACTAGCTGGTAAGGGGAAGACCTGCTCCAACAGCCACAATGTGTCTTTAGATCTCAGGCAGGTTCGGAAGATTGCAACTGCTTCTGTTTTGGAAGGTGTGTGTGTGCCTTTAAATATCAGTGAGAATGAAGCCATGGGGGGTTGTGAGCAGGAAGAGCCATGTGAGATGGTCCATCTCAGACAGAGGAAGCCAGAGAGCCCAATCTCTCTATTCATTTTGCGCTCCTTTCAGAAGTTGTTTGCATAGTAAAATGGGTAGTAAAGAGTTAACTAGAACCTGAGTATGGGATAGAGGAAAACTCCACCCCCCCTAGACCTCTCTCTCCTTAAGAAATAGAGCAGATTGTTATATTAAGTAACTCTGGTGAGTAAAGCTATCTATACCATTGCCCCAGGGAGATCACAAAAATGTGGGCATTCAAACTGTTTATTTTTGCTGCTTTGTGAGTATGTGTGTGTGTGTGTTCACTTTCATTTTATTGGAAGCACAGCTGCTGTGGAAGCATTGGAATGCAAAAAAGAGGAGGGGGAAATGAAGATTGCATTCAGGGGAATTGCACTGCTGCATATTTATTTACATATTTTTAGGGAATGGAAAAGTCTTCCGGCTCCAACACTAAAGTCCCCAGATATTTCCTGAGTCCGACCTGGCAACCCTAGTACAGTGCAGAAAAGAAAAACAGGATTATACAACAGCGCAGCAAACACAGCATAGTGGAATAATAACAGCATCATAACCAATGTAAAAGGAAACTGTCACAGATACTGAAGTCAGAATGCTCTTCATGTTAGAAAAATGCCTTCCCTGCCGTTTTTGTACTTCTGCAACTACGGTTCAGGCTCAGCTGAAGGTACTGTGGTCTTCTCACACATAAGCCTCAAAAAGCCCAATATGACTTCATGTGCGGCCTGTCCTGGCCATATTGCAGGTGTTTTTAACGAATCTGGCAAATTCTATAGAAGCCACAGGGAATGGTTTGTTGAAAGAGTTTCATTCATGAGGTCAAGTTTTACAGGCCGATGCATAAAAAAATGTCTTGGGTTTTGCCTGTACCGTTGTTGTTATTCTTTTGTAGCCTATCTTTATTTTTATAGCCAACTCCCTTTGTTGAGGGTGGGATGAAAAGGTAAATTGCATTTTAAAAGTAAATGGATTGCTAAATGATAGGGCTGGTTGAAGTTATGACTGATTGAAAGATGTTACAAACAGTTAACTGTGTTACCTTGTAGTAATGTAAACAGGGGAAGTAAAATACTGTGTAATAGTAATGGACATAGGAGAAGTAAAAGACTGCATTTCCGAGAACCAGCCAACATTCTCAGTTTGTGAATTTAAGCTGCGCACAATGCATCCTTAGTCTGGTTGTTCATTTCATTATTACTCAATAATGTTTCTAAGTGTCATGATAGTTGAAGTCCTTTTCTCCCTTTTGATCAACCATAAGAAGGTTATAGTGGCTGATAACAGCCAGCCAGTTGGGGGTGTACGGGAGGCGTCCAAACCAGGACGGCTCAGAAAGAAGCATCCCAAACCATCCACACTCTCCCCCACAAGCTGTCCACATCGTGTCCACTGGGCGACATGGCAGGATTGAACGGCTGTTGCACACCATCCCTGTAGCATGGTTTGGGCTTCTTTTTTTTTCATTCATTTTTTGGCCTATGCGCTTGACACCAATATATATGCATTTAAACAAAAACGGCCGGAAGTGGCTTGGGGGGGCTTGGCAGGTTCGCACTGCCAAGGTGCCTCGCACACTTCTGCGTCCAGATGCCAAAGAGGCGACTGGCATGGGGCTCAGAAATTTGCTACCATTTCAACAGTGGTAGCTTTTTGAGCTGCTCTGAGTACACTGGAGGACGGGGTGAGTATGGGATGGAGGTGGGCGGCAGATGTACGCATTTGAAAGGGTTTTTCATGTCAGTTTCTGAGGTGTCTCTAGGTTGCCTCAAACGGCCGGTCTGTAATCAGCCAGTGCTTCTCAAAAAGTTTGGGTTCTCCCAGCTGGAGCAGCTCAGTTGTGCAGGGCTTGTGCAAGATGGTAATGGGGGAAGATACATTCTGAAGTTATACTAAGTAGTGGGTGAACCATGCTGAAATTAAGAATGAGTCAAAGGTCCAAAGGGCCCACTTTCTGCTCTTCCCACTGTTACTTACTTCTGATACCATTTTATAGGAAGAAAAAGGTATGTTGATCTGCTGCCCAGGCATGGGCTTGTTCATCCACTGGCATCTCTGTCCTGCGGAACGGGCTACCAGATCATCCTCTCTCCTGATTTTTCAGAAAATGCTGGTTGACAGCACTATTCCCGAGAGCCTTCACCTTCCCTCGTCATGGGATGCTGCGCTATAATAATAATAATAATAATAATAATAATAATTTTTATTTATAGCCCGCCCTCCCCGCCAAGGCAGGCTCAGGGCGGCTTACAAACATGGAAAGTGCTATGACATACAGTAAATATATTATACAATAAAATACATTAAATAAATAGATTAATTAAAACCACAACAGATAAGGTGCTATAATACAAAACAATGTATATCAGATGGCTGGATGTCATTTCAGGATTCAGTCTTGTAGGCCATTAGGAAAAGAATAGTTTTACATGCCCTGCGGAACTGATTGTAGTCCCACAGGGCTCGAACCTCGGCTGGTAGTTGATTCCACCAATGGGGAGCCATTACTGAGAAGGCCTGCTCTTGGGTTGTTTTCAGTTTGGCCTTTCTTGGTCCAGGGATTTTTAAGAGATTTTGGGAGCTAGATCTCAGTGCTCTCTGGGGAGTATATGGGGAGAGGCGGTCCCTAAGGTAGACAGGTCCTCGGCCATATAGGGCTTTAAAGTTAATAACCAGCACCTTGTATCGAACTCGGAACACAATTGGCAGCCAGTGCAGTTCCCGCAACCTAGGCTGCACGTGCTCCCACCGAGGTAGTCCCACTAGCAGCCTGGCCGCTGCACTAGCTGCAGTATCATTAGGCTACAGCAATCATGCACAATTGGATTGGATCATCTACACTGGAAAACCCAGTGTGGATGATTGGTGTACCACAACAGCAGTGCAGGGTTCAGCGATGTGTGCACGCAGCCTTTGCCTAAAAGTTGTTAACATTTATGGTGAATAGTGGGCAATTTTCTCTGTCATTTGACTGATGTTTGTGGCTTGGCTTTTAATTTTGCTGTAGTTATGCTCTACATATGTTGTGAGCTGCCTTGGGTCCTTGTCTCTTTGAGAGAAAGGCAGGAATGCAAATATTTTCGTCCGTCTTCCAGTATGACCAAATACAGCCTTGACTGCTGTGGAATAACCGTGCTATCTGATAGGGCAAGGGTTTGCTTGTGGGTGCCTCCGGAAGGTTTCAATAGTAGCATCCCTCTGAGCGCAATGGCCGCCTGCAACATGTCTCCTTGCAGTACATTATCAGCTGGTTAGCAAGTGGGGCGTAAAGTGTTTGTATTCACGAAGCAACGGCTAGCAAGAGCAGCACATCTTTATTTCTGTTTCTACCGCTGCTTTGTTCATTAAGCTAATTACAGCCTTCTGCACCCCCCCTCCTTTTTCATCTACTGTGTTCCTCCAGCTTGATCCTCCCCCCCCCCAACCCTGCAATCGACTGTTACTGAACAGTTGAAGCTGAACAGGAAGGAATTGCAGGTGTCAACTCACAGTTTACAAATATGACATCTCCTCTGGCATAGCTGGAAATATGAAATATTGATTTATGTGCAGTAAAAGGTCTTATAAAAATGATCACATACACATGAGAGATTAATGCGCTGGAGATCAATAGAAATTTCATTCTTGACGCTAGACTGTCACCTATGGTGAAATGCTAAAATACAGAAATCAATATTATCTATGAAATGTCAAATTTATTATAATTATGAGGATGAAAGCTGGCCAAGTGGCTCCCAAGAGAGAAGGAAGGATAGGTTACTGTGCTGAAGCATCCTTCATGTCCCTTGTTCACTTGCTGCCAATTTGAGAACAATATTGGTGCAGGGGGTTTTCAGGCATTATGTATCACCGTGTAGTAACAAATTCCTCCTGGAATATTTAACTCTTGAAACTGACAATAACACCGGCATCTTTGTAGCCAAAAGGTTCAGAACTTTGAAGTCGCTGTTTAGAGTTGAGGGGCAGAGGGGGAGAAGGAAAGAGACAGAAGGGTAGGGAAAAACAGCATATTTCTCATACAGATCCTCATACAGATTTCTCATACATGTAACCCCCCCCCCCAAAAAAAAAATATGCTGATTAATGTGTTATTTTAACATTTTTTGCCCTATAAGCATCACATAATTAGTTAGGGATAAGGGTTAATTTAATAGCAATATCCTTTTTTAAAAAAAATTAGTTTAACTAATAGAGTTGGGGCAAAAATCTCTTGGAGACCTTGGAGAAAGGAACAATGGAAAATGTATATCCAGCGTTCCATAGTCTTCATCTACTGGCTTGATTCTTAAAAATGGCCCTTCAGTCCTTGCCGCTTTGCTGCAATTCTTTTGAAAGCGTTTTTACACGGTTGTGGTGGCCTACTTGCCTCATGTATCATGTTTAGTAGAGGCTTCTGGGAAAAGCTCCAGAAAACTAAAATGTTATGGGCCAGTAAGAAAACAATAAAACTACAGTTTTCCTTGTTGCTGATGGTTTGTTTTATAAATCAGATTTATGAAGGAACATTCTTACGATGCTCTCATTCTCTGGTACACAAGCAGATGGAAATGGGGGAAGGGAACCTGAGGTGCCTTTTGTCAATACTAAAATTAAGCGTCAGCAACCTATTAGAAGGTTGACTTAGCTGTGTCACATTTTGTAGATATTTCTGGGTTGACATAGCTACCAGAGTCCCAGCACAATTTCTCTGGGCCTAATATGAAGCTGTAGTGAGCCTCTCCCCAAAGCCCATACGATATCATGGATCATGAAAGGCAAATGTCTGTTCTGTTCCTGAAATTGCTTAAATGGATCATGTTGTGGTAATGGGCTTGCAGGCCCTCTGGTTCCAATTTTTCAGTGAACCCCCCCCCCCCCCCTTTATTATAACACTAAACCACTTCAGGTGAAATTTGTGTTGGATCCTAGCGATTTCATGGACAAATTGCTGGGATATCTTAGCAAACTATGGCTAAGGTGTTTTGTTTTTTTTGGATGAGCAGCTCAGGTCTGACATGGATTGTTAGTAGAGCTGGGGAAATAATCCAATCCCAGACATACATAGTTTCAATAAAAGTTTACTGCAGCAACAGGATTTGCAAATGGCATTAACTAACTGTAGGCCTTGCAACAGACGCACAATAAGAAGTAAGAGAGAAACGAGAGAATGATGTAATAGGCTCTGAACAGTAGACAGAATGCATTATAGCTCTTTCTAGAGATCTACTGGACTAAACATACCCTGTGTTAGTATTACTAATAAAACTGCTCACGTGCTGTTACTTCTCCAACACAAACTGCACATTAGAGACTGGGAGAGATGGAGACTTAGACCGTTTTCGCACACAGCTCACCTCGCAGTCACAATCCTGTTCCCTCCGCAGCATCTGATCGGATTTCCCACCATCTGCGCCGAAGTTACAGGAAGTGCCGCAGCTTTTGCGTAGCAAATGTAAACCGCTAAAACCCAGTTTACATTTGCTACGCAAAAGCCGCGGCACTTCCTGTAACTCCGGCGCAGATGGTGGGAAATCCGACAGACGCTGCGGAGGGAACAGGATTGTGACTGCGAGGTAAGCTGTGTGCGAAAACGGTCTTACTGAGTCAGTATGCTGCAGTGCTGCAACTGTACTTCTGGCTGTCTAATTGGTGATGTCACCACACTGCAAGATGCCGAAGGATTTTTCCCTCAAAAAAAAAAATCTATGGTAAAAACCATAGCGTTTCAGTTGCATTTAAATTGCATGATGATACCTTATGCAAACCATGAGAAGGATAATTGCATTACCTTAGTAAATGCAATTACCATGGAAATGGTAATTATTTTTGCTTGCTTGTGTGTGTGTGTCACTGCCAGTGAATTTGTATATTCCTTTATGTTGTCTTCCTTTATTTGCAATGCAATCCTATGCATTATTAGTCCTGCCTAAGGCCATTCATTTCAATTGGTGTAGACAGAACTAACTAATCCATATGAATCTACTCAACCACTACAGTCTTCTTTGAAGGCCCTATTTTGGGTGCTCCTGCCTTCTGGGATTAAGCAGATGGTAACCCAGGAGAGAGCCTTCTTGGTCCTGTCATCGAAGCTCTGGAACTCTCCCCCCAGGTAGACTCATCTGTATCCTTCCATTGCCATCTTCTGCCAGCAAATGAAGACTTCTTTTGGTTTCACTTGGCATTCCCTCAGTGATTCCTCCTTCCTAACCAGTATTTTAATTGCTTTTTTAATGTTTGGTATGTATTTTAACTCTGTTTATAATTGTTTTAGTGATGTGTGTTGGCGGGGTTGATTTGAATGGTTTTAAAATGTGATTTTATCATGTATGCTTTAAATCAGGGGTGTCAAACGTATGTCCCGCGGGCCGGATCAGGCCTGCAGAGGGCTCCAGTCAGGCCCTCCAGCAACTGGCTGTCGTCTGCTTCATTTTCCCTTGCCTGCTTTTTTCGGTCGCCATTTTGTGTTTCTCCCCAGATAAGCCAGAGCAGCAGCCTTTCCCTCTCCCCCCTCTCTTTTCCCAAAGAGAGGAGCAGCCTCAGCCAATGAGGGAGCTTAGCTCTATAACTCTGCTGGTTGATTAAGTTTGCCAGGCTCAATTAATCACTCTGCAGAGCTACTGAGACTAGCCTCTCTTCCTTCTAATGAATGGCTGAGGCTCCTCCCCCTCCTCATGCCCCAGGGAAGGAAAGAAAGAGCTAGAGCTTCCTTTGCCAGTCCCCACCTTCAGGAGAGCTACAAAGAGTGCTTTTAAGACTAGCAACATTTTAGTGAAGGTATGAGCTTTTTGCCTTGCTACAGAGAGAGAGAGAGTTTTGTTGGGCTTTTTATGGGTGTAGCTGGGTTCCCCTCCTCTTTTTCACTATACTCATGCCCTGCAGTCTTTCTCAATAGGAAAGCATGTGAACTATTTAGAAAAGTGTAATGTACTGAAGTCGGAGACATTCAGATGGCAACATGCTTTATTAGCGAGTACATCACAAAGACAACATGGCAGGTCCAGGTCCCCTGTTATATACATTTCCTGGAACAACCTTATAAACAACCTGTTTATAACGCCATACTGTTATGTTAATTTTAATATTCTGTAATTGTTTTAACCATGTTTTATAAGTATAATTGATGTAATGTGTGTTTTATGTTGTGAGCCGCCCTGAGCCTGCTCCGGCGGGGAGGGCGGGATAGAAATAAAAAATTATTATTATTATTATTATTATTATTATTATTATTATTATTATTATTATTATTATTATTATTCCTGGTCAGGTCCAATCCTGGCCAGTTAAACTTCCCGCCACTGATTGTCATAGGCGGGCTGCATTCGTCCCTTCCAGGCACTGCCCACAGGTGCACTGTGCTGTACTTTCTGGGACAAATGCTAGACACAACACTCCTCCCTCCTAGTTCAAGATACATAGTCTTTCAAATGAGCGGGCGGGCGCTGCTCTCTCAGCGACCACCGAGGTTTGATCTGCAGAGCTGGGGCTGCTGTCTGGGGTTCTGTAACCGCTGGTTCCTCGCTTTGGGCCACGGTCAGCAGATCGTTGTCTCGATCCTGTGGAGGTATCTCCCCTGCCCTGTAAGGCTCCTCTGCCAGCGAACTTGGCGAGCTCGGCAGGGTTTCTTCTTGCGGTGGCCCCGTGCTCCCCCCGTTCCCCACTCCCCCAACCCTGCTGGTTCCTCCGGCAGGATATGGTGGTGGAGTTGGTCTATGTGTCTGCGGACGAGCTGCCCCCCTTCCGACGAGACCTCGTATGAGCGGGACCCGGTGAGCCGCAGCACCTGAGCTGGTATCCCCTCCAGCCCGCTTGCAAAGTTCTTGGCATAGACCAGATCCCCTGGAAAGAACCCCCTCCCTGGTCTCAGGGGAGCTGCGGAGGTCCGGGGCCCGGTCGGGGTGTAACCTATCTAGCCGGGTGGTTAATTGCTTGCTCATGAGTAACTCAGCAGAGCTTATGCCCGTAGCTGGGTTGAGCTTGATCCTGTTCCCAAACAGGAAGGTGGACAGTTGGTGGTCCCAATCCACTTGGACTATGCGACTCGGGGCCTCCTTGTTTGTACAAACCATGCGCTCTGCTTGGCCATTAGTGGTCGGGTGAAAGGGAGTGGAACGTATGTGGTGGATGAGGTACCTATTCAGAAATTCCTGGAACTCCTGGGAGGTAAACACGGTGCCGTTGTCCGTCATTATGGTGTCAGGGATTCCATGAGTGCAAAAAACCCTCCATAAGGCTCTGACTGTGGCTGCAGTGGAGGATGAAGCAACTATGATGACCTCCAGCCACTTCGTGTAAGCATCCACCAAGATAAAGAATATTTGCCCCTGGTATGGCCCCGCAAAGTCTAAGTGTAGCCGGGACCACGGCACCAGATTGGATTCCCAGCGGTGAACGAGGGCGCCGGGCAGATTCAGCCGGGACTCTTGGCAGGGCGGACACCTCCTGACCCACCCCTCTATTTCTTCATCCATTCCCGGCCACCATACATAGCTCCGCGCCAGAGCTTTCATACGCACTATCCCTGGGTGCATCTTATGCAAGGCTTCGAACACTTGCTTCCGGAGTGGGGGAGGGACCACCACTCTGCTGCCCCAAAGAATACACCCTTTGTGTAAGGAGAGTTCTTCCCAGCGGGAAACAAATGGTCTAAATTAAGCGTCCACTTTGCCCGTGGGCCAACCTCTCCCCCCTCAGTCCGAAACGCGTGCAAGTATGTGGTCTCTGCCCGTGGACCTGGCTACCTGCACTGCGCGGACAGGCTGCTCCGGCAGAGACTCCAGGAGCATCATGTGGTGGTCTGGGGCCGGACCTGGGTCCATCTCCGGCAGCGGAAGGCAGCTGAGGGCATCTGCGTGGCCCATTGCCCTGCTGGGGCGGTAGACGAGCTTGTAGGTGTATGAGTTGAGGAACTCATTCCACCACAGGACCCGCTGCAAAAAGATATGTGGTGTCTGGCGGTCTGGGGCGAGTAGGCCGAGCAATGGCTTGTGGTCGGTGGCAATCATGAAGTGCCTACCATACAGGTAGTCGTTGAATTTGTATACGCCCGCCACAATTGTCAATGCCTCCTTATCTATTTGGGTGTTGTTGCACTCAGCCTGGGTCAAACTGTGAGAGTAATAGGCCACGGGGACCTCTCTCCCATCCGGGAGTTGGTGGCCCAGGACGGCACCCACTCCGTAAGGAAAGCATCGCATGCTAAAATCACAGGGAGGGACTCGTCAAAATGGTGGAGTACCTCATTTGAAACCAAGATGTCTTTGACCGCCTGGAAGGCCATAGCCTGCTTTTCTCCCCAGACCCATGGGGCGCCCTTATCTAGGAGTCTGTGTAGGGGTTCAGCCAGGGCTGCTCTGTGGGGCAAGAATGAGTGGTAAAAGTTCAGGAGCCCAAAAAAACTTTGTAGCTCCGCCCTGCAAGTGGGGGCCGGGGCCTGTACTATCGCCCTGGTCTTGTTGGCCGTTGGGTGAATTCCCATGGCATCCACTGCAAACCCCAGGAACTCCACCCTTGGCACCCCAAGTGAGCACTTCTCCCACTTCACCTTGACACGCACATTCTGGATATGGCAGAGCACCTCTCGAAGGCGGCGGCAGAACTTGTCGGCATCGGTGCCGCTATCAAAACATCATTGAAAAAGGGTTGTACTCTGGGAATCCCTTTGAGGAGAGAGTCCATTAAGCTTTGGAAAATTCCCGGAACCACGCTGACCCCAAATTGCAGCCTCTGCACCTTGAAAGCACCCCGGTGCGTAACGATGGTCTGAGCCTCAGCCATTTGCTCATTCATCGGAAGTTGTTGGTATGCTGGGCCAAATCCAACTTCCCAAAAATCTTGGAACTGGCCAGGGAGGAAGAGGGTGGACCACTGGGACAGGGTATGGGTGGTCCTGTAGTGCTTTATTAATTGTGCATTTGTAGTCTGCACAGATGTGCACATACCCATTCAGCTTGACTGGGGTGACTATGGAGGTTTCCCAAGTGTCATGGGAGACGGGCTCTAGTACCCCCTGAGCCACGAGGCAGTCCAGTTCAGCTTTGATTTTTGGCTTAAGTGCAAATGGAACCCGCCGAGCCTTCAGCCTTAAGGACCTAACACTTGGTCGAAATTGTGGGCCTGTATGTGGTCCGCCCCTACAATTTTGATGCCCAGGGGCTTAAACCAAGCCAATCCCAATAGGGTGGTGAGTTGGTGTTTCACCACAAGTATGTCCAGGGCCCCTTTACAATTTTTGAACTCCACCCTAACTCTGGCCCACTCCATGATCTGCACTGGATTCTTTTGAAAGTCCTGCAAAATGAACTCCGCGGGCTGCAGGGCCGGCCAGTGGTGGGGGCAGAGTTTACTGAGGGTCTCTTCCAAAATAATGGAGATGGAGGATCCTGTGTCCAATTCCATCAGGCAGGGACCCCCCCTTGATCAAGACCTGCACTTTGACCTTGTTGGGGGTGTCCTGGGGCAAGTTCATTACCTGGATGCTGTTTGCGGCCATCGTGTGTGCATCTGTCGAGTAATGGTGTGCGGACTGGGACCTCCTGTTGGGTCTGGCCCTGAAAGCTCGGGTGATGTGGCCCACTTTTCCACAGCTTCTGCAGTCCATGTTATGGTAGGGGCAGTCTTGGCATTCATGTGGGTCCCCACAGCTGGCGCACTTGGTGCTTGGCTTCTTCACTGCCTGTGATCGGTTTGGTGTTTTCTGCCCGCTGCGTGGCTGTCGTCGAAGCTGATGTGCCCCTTCCTGTCAGAGCCACCTGAGATCGTGGCAGTGGCGCCCTGGTTTGCAGAAGGGCTGGTGTGTGTCTGTTCGAAGGCGGTTGCCTGTTGGAGCGCTTTCATGAGGTCAATGTCTTTGTCCTCGCATGCTAGCAACTTTCGGCGCATTTTCTCCTCCCGGACGCCAACCGCAAAATGGTCCAGCAGGTTCTCTTCCAGGTCCCCCGTGAAACTGCACCTCAGGGCTAATCCACGGAGCTCTGCAAAATACTCAGCGGCAGACTCAGCTTGTCTCTGCTGTCTCGTGTAGAACGCGTGCCTGCGTGTGAGATGGGATGGCTGTGGTGCCATGTAGTTAGTCATCACCTTGATCAGCTGGTTGTAGGTGGCCCTTGCGAGGGTGGTCGGCACGATGAGTCACTTCATCAGCTGGATGGTCTCCACCGCACACGAACTCAGGAGAAGTGCCTTCTTCTCTGCTGCTGCCTCCATTTTGTGCAGCTCTATGTAGTAGTTGATCTGGTCCACCCATGATTCCCATAAGTTAGGCCAGGTGAGGTTGAATGCCGGTAGGATTTGCCGGGAGCAGTAGCCATGACCTTGGAAGCACTAGAGCTCAGATCGCAGGGCTTGCGGGCGATTGGAGGCTGCTCTCTGCTCACCGGTATCCCATCCTCGTCACCAGTGTAATGTGCTGAAGTTGGAGACGTTCAGATGGCAACATGCTTTATTAGCGAGTACGTCACAAAGAAAACATGGCGGGGTCGGGTCCCCTGTTATATACATTTCCCGGAACAACCTTCTTCCTGGTCAGGTCCAATCCTGGCCAGTTAAACTTCCAACCACTGATCGTCATAGGTGGGCTGCATTCATCCCTTCCAGGCACCGCCCACAGGTGCGCTGTGCTGTACTTTCTGGGACGAATGCCAAACACAACAAAAAGAAATATCAAAATTAGGCTGAGAGTGTTTTCCACCCCAGGTTTAGCCAGCAAATTTTCCTTAATTTTTCTTTCACATTTTCCTTTGATTGGGGGTCTTGAATTTAGACTTCCCAGATAGTAGGCTGAGACTGACCACTGTACATGGCTGTCTCTTGTAGTAGTTTTTTTTTGGGGGGGGGGGAGTTGTATTTTTTTTTTTAGTTGAAGTTATTTTTCTGGGGAAAATTATAGTTTTGTAGACCAACACATAGCCCTCAGTCTGTGCCATGGTGCCTTCACATGTTCTTGACTAGTGCGTGAAGCAACTTCTGTACAAAAGCTCACAGTGTCCAGCTGCTTCATGTTCCTTTGGCTCTTAGCCTCAAAGCATCGACCATGAGATATCTGTAATGAATGTCAATGAATCAAAAGTAGGCTTGCAACTTGCAGCTGTGTACACCTGAACAGCACCTATTCAAGACTGGTACAGGACAGACAATGTCTGCAGTTTTTGATGCAATAATTCATAGCAAGAGGTGACATTTATCAGAGACTGTAAAACAAAATATTGCAAGTGTGCTAATATTTTAAGCATGTTTTATTTTAAGTTAAATTTTTTAATGGAGTGTCTGTGCCCTTTATAAAGTTTATATGTCCGCTACCTGGCATTACATTTTATGACACACAGGGCCCGGCCCAACGAGGTCCCATTTATGTCAAATCTGGCCCTCATAACAAATGAGTTCGACACCCCTGCTTTAAATTGTTGACTGTTTTGAAGGCACTTGTGATGATAGAAAGGCAGGATAGACATTTTATAATATTACAAGTAGCAAACTCTGCTTCAATTGAAGAATTGTCATGTGTCTGTCTTTGTAACCATTTCTTTGCCCTTTGTACTATTTTCCTATATAAGTGATAACCTTTTTAGGATGATGTGGCCGCAGTTGAGTTAAGTTACTCTAATGCAGATTTATCGTATCTAATAACTAATAACTCTCTACCTATTCTTGAGCTTCATTTCTGTTAAGTTGCACCTGACACAGGTGATCTGCTTTTTTTCAGAGCTTTTACAGTGATCTTATCTCCTATCCTTGCGTAGATTGTATATTTTTGCCTCTTTTCTGCACATACCAATGTTGTGCTACTAGCAAATATTACACCATATAATGTGAAGAATACTGAAGATACTATAAACTCTTGTTTATGGTCTCATCATTGCAGGTTTGTTTCCTCTTGAGTAAGCTCATGTGTGGTGTAGTGAACGGAGTGTTGGCTTGAAACGGGCAGACCTGGGTTTAAATTTCTTCTTAGCCCCCAGCTCATTGTATGGTTGAGTTACACACTCTCAAATTAATGTTAACATCCCTAGGGTCCTTCAGCATATAAAAGGCTACAGAGAGGAGGGATCTAGAAGAACAAAATTCTGGGGACACTAATCTCATCAGGGGGCGCATGGAGCTTTGGCAAATCACCTGCAAAAGAGTCCAGGCGGAATCTTAGTCCAAAGCTCCTGTTGGCTGTTGACAGCCCTCTTGGCTCCTGGACTAGTAATGGTAAATTAGGCTAGAACACAAGAGCAGGCATGCTGGATCAGTCCTCTGGTCCATTTACTCTAACATCCTGCTTCAGGAAGTAGCTAACCGATTGCTGTCAAGCATTAGATCTCAAAGTAACCAGTCCTTGAATTTTGAAACAAAGTTTTGTTTATTGATAATCCATGTGGCTCAGCCGAGCCAAGTACTGGAACTGATACAGGGTAACAGTAAAATGCATACTTAAGGATGGCACATCCAAGGTTCTATAAACAATTCTACATTCCCTAAACAACTCTCCATTCACGTGTGGAAATTCTCACTGTAACTTCCTTATCTCTACTGCGGTCAGTTCGTCCTGGGTTCCAGCCTGGCTGGCATGGGAATTAGTCCCAGGAGGTTTTATCTTCAAAGAGTGCATTCCTGCATTTGTTAGTAAAAGCGAAAGGAACAAAAGAGGGGTTCGCCACTTTGATGTGCATAGCTTAATTCAGGGTTAGTAACATTTCTATACTTTTGATCATTATAATCAGGAAAAATAGACAATGCTTGACAATTGCCCCCAGAAATCCTGCAAGCAGGGCATGGAAACCAAACCCTCTGCTGTTGCCCTCTACACCTGGGCACATAGTTGCTCCAGTTTTATTGCTGACACTAATCCATCCTGTAATATCACGTGAGAACTCAATAGCTCTCACCATCTGCAGGGTCAAGCAGCATTAAGGATATTTTGTGTATCAGGGAGAAGAGCCAATTTCAGTACCAAATGTATGCCCCTGCCAGTTGGGTTGCCAACAACGGGTTGGTAAATCCCTGGAGTTTTGAGGGTGGATCCTGGGGTCGGAGGAATGGAGGGATACTACCAGGGTGTAATGCCATAGAGGTAGGGTTCCCAAATCCCCCGCTAGGCCTGGAGACTCCCGATTTGGAGCCTCCTCCCCCCGCTGGCCATAAAAGGGAAAGTGGGGGGAGGGGAGGGGGGAGAACGGCAGCCCTTCCCACCCAGCCCCGATCGCAGCAGCCAGAGCTCTTCCGTTTTCTCAGGCTGCTTCCCGCCCCCAGTCAGCTGGCTGGTGAAGGGAGGGGAGCCCAGCCACGCCCCCAAAGGACCATGTGCCTTTGCGCCTCCGGTGGTGAGTTCTGTCCCCTGCATCAGATTTCCCAGAAATTGGGGGGGGGCGGGGGGAGGGGGAGGGGGGTGGAGAGGGATATGTCTTCTCATAGGGTATAATGGGGAATTGATCTGGAGGTTTCGGGGGCTCTGGGGGAGCTGTTTTTTGAGGTAGAGGCACCAAATTTTCAATATAGTATCTAGTGCCTCTCCCCAAAGTATCCCCCAAATTTCAAAACGATTGGACCAGGGGGTCCAATTCTATGAGCCCCAAAAGAAGGTGCCCTTATCCTTCATTATTTCCTATGGAAGGAAGACATTTAAAAAGGTGTGCTGTCCCTTTAAATGTGATGGCCAGTACTCTCTTGGAGTTCAGTTATGCTTGTCACACTCTTGTTCCTGGCTCCGCCCCAATGTCTCCTGGCTCCACCCCCAAAGTCTCCTGGCTCCACCCCAAAGTCCCCAGATATTTCTTGAATTGGACTTGGCAACCCTACATAGAGGCCACACTCAAAAGCAGCCATTTTCTGTAGGAGAACTGATCTCTGTAGTTGGGAGATCATCAAACCTACCTGCCAGCTATTTGTTCCATTTCCAATTTTTAATTATGCAACCCCATTTACAGAATAGCATTCACTTCCTCAGTACCTTGGTCAAAAGGATTAAAGCATTAACATGGGGTTAGATAAACATTGGGTAGAATCCATGTCGCTGACTGCACACCAGAGCGTTTGAACAGGAAGCAAAGAGAATAAAACACAAAGAACAAAACTGCAGTCAAGGGAGTAAAATTGGTGCTAGGGTACGCTGCTCCCTCAGCTAATGCACAAGACCAATTGATTTCCCAAGTGGATAACTGTGAGAATTGCAGGGGGTGGGGATTTCTCTCAGCCCACCTGACCCCTGCTTCACTTCAGTACCAGCACTCCCCCCATCCTGTCCAAATCCAGCTTAACCACAGCTGTGGATCCTTGTCCCCCCTCCATTGCCACCACAGCTGTTAAGGTGGCAAAGCCAGAATTGAGCAGGATGAGGGGAGCAATACCTTCACAGTGAACATGGGGAACTCTGCCAAGCCCAGTTGTAGAGGCCTGGGCCTGGCCTGTGCCATCAGTCTCAGTGGGTGGAGAGCCAGTTTGGTGTAGTGGTTAAGTGTGCTGACTCTTATTTGGGAGAACAGGATTTGATTTCCCCAACACGCCCTGCTATACCATGAAGGCTCTTGGTACCCAGCTCTGCAAAACACCCTACAGACTATAAATTGCAAAAAGTCACAGAACAACCAGCATATTCCACAGAACAGCACAGTCAACAACCATCTTCCTTATCTTCACACCCCTTCCAACCCTCCCAGCAATTAACACAGAACAATGGTCACATTCAACAGCCAGTTTCCTTATCACTACCCTTCCAGGAAGCCCCACCAAACAATGGGCACATCCACAAACCAATTGCCCTTTCATCACACCCCCTCCAGCCTAGAAATAGCAGCTCTCCAGCAGCCCTGGCCCCACTCAATGCACAGCAGCCAAGAAGGTCAGAGCGCCTGCTCCGGCTGCAACGCCACTGAGGATGTTCTCCACAGCTGAGAACGAAACGTCTGGAAGGAAAACTTTCTCCAGTAGAACACGGCACTTGAGCCCGAAAGATTCTACAAACCCTAATGATGTTACCAGCCGTGAAAACCTGAAATCTTGGATAAGGCTCTGTATAGTTTGTAAAATACTTTCTCATAGGAAAAGAAAACCCTCTAAGTATGGAAAACTATCATTTCAGGAAGGCGAACTACTGTTTGTCACATTTTTACCCTCCCCTCCCCCCAAGAAGCTCAGGAAGGCTTACATCATTCTTTCCTTGTGAGGTGTTAGGCTCATAGAGAGGGACTGTTGCATAACTTCAGTTTCCCGTGTTAATGCAACCCAGATCAAAGGTTTTCTGAATTTGTTAATTTTACTATTCTGCTATTGGATTTTAACTTTGTACCACTTGGCATTCCAAACTCCATCAGCTATATGTGGCTCTGCTTACTGTATCTCATTCCTTGTCTGAAGAAGCGTGCATGCACACGAAAGCTTACGTTCTGAATAAAACTAAGTTGGTCTTAAAGGTGCAATCGACTCCTATTTTGTTCTACTATTTCAGACCAACACGGCTGCCTGTTTGGATTTAACTTCAGTGAGTTTTGTGACTGTGAGTAGAGAGCCGAATGTGGGTCTCCCTTCCTCTAGTCTAACCCTGTAACCATAATTCTGAAAAGGCTATAACTTCATTTTATGTATGTAAGAAGGATTTTGCATGGGGAGCAGACAGTGAATATTGGGAGGGGAAAGAAGTTTTATTTCAAAAGTACTAGTTGAAGAAAACGTTTATTGCTTGATCCTGTTCAGTGCATAAATGAATGTTTTTACATGCATCAGTCGATTAACAGGAGTCCATCTGTGCTTAATTTGTAACAAGGCTCAGTCATGGAATCTGCTTTTAAAGCCAATGCAGTGCATATATAAATTAATGAAGGAACATAACTGCAGATTACTACCAACATAGATAGGCTAGGGTGGTTTTTAGGTAGATTTGTGTACCAGATTGTTTCCTCATTGTAAGCACTGGATTTTGCCAGCTTCCTCCCTCCCTTGCTTTCGGCTTAGCATAAATGACAAATCCGACATATGTTGATTTAAAGACACATAAGCAAATATGCCCAATCACATCAACTTCTACTCTGATTTTCAAATGGCTGGAAAGGGAAAATAGCAACCAAGTTCTACATTGGTTAGCATCTTTGTAATAAACCTGAAACATTTTTTGTGTGACACATCCAGGGTTTTTTTTTTTTTTTTGAGCAGGAACGCACAGGAACTAGGGTTGCCAAGTCCAATTCAAGAAATATCTGGGGACTTTGGGGGTGGGGCCAGGAGACTTTGGGGGTGGAGCCAGGATACACTGGGGGTGGAGCCAGGAGCACGGGTGTGACAAGCAGAATTGAACTCCAAGGGAGTTCTGGCCATCACATTTAAAGGGACAACACACCTTTTACAATGCCTTCCTTCCAAAGAAAATAATGTAGAAAATAATGGGGTTTGTAGAATTGGACCCCCTGGTCCAATACTTTTGAAACTTGGGGGGTATTTTGGGAAGAGGCACTAGATGTTATACTGAAAATTTGGCACCTCTACCTCAAAAAACAGCCTCCCCAGAGCCCCCGATACCCGCGGATCAATTCCCCATCATTCCTTATGGGAATTGTTCATGGAGGTGCATAATGGCTGTGGGGGCGGGGCTTCCCCCGCCGGCCAGCTGGCTGGGGGAAGGGGGAAGCCTGTAAAACCGGGGGATCCCCCGCTGGGACCTGGGGATTGGGAAGCCTAACAGGAACGCAGTTCTGGCTGGCTTGGAGTCAGAGGGTGTGGCCTAATATGCAAATGAGTTCCTGCTGGGCTTCTTCCTATAAAAAAAGCTCTGGACACACCACTTGTCTGGCAGTTCTGTGCATACACATAATGACTGCCCCCATAAGGAAAAAAAAAAGCCCCTGAGGAAAAACTTCCTAGCTACAGGACTAGCTGCGCTTCACAGCTTATCTTCCTCCTCATTCCACAAGAGATGGAAGATCTTCTGTTTGAAGGAACGACCCTGTTTGATTCATCAATCAACAATCTTTTATCCCAAATCAAGAAGAACAAGCAAACAGCACTTGGCATCGCAGCGGGTTCCACCACTCTATAGAGGCCTCAGCAGACATCCACCGATCACAGTCACTGTACTCCTGACACTCACACCAGCAGCCTTGCTCATACAGCAGCCCTTTTCAGGGTACAGGGCAGGCACAGGTGCAATCATAGAGCTAGACATTTGGGCTTACACTATCAGCCACTTCCTAAAGAACAGCAATGGGCTCCAAAAGGTTCTTTCAGACTCAGGCCTGTAATAGATCAGCCACCTCCCATCTTTAAAGACACGTTGGCAGCTTTCAGTGACAAAGGGCAGGAGATAACCGATGACGCTTGGGTTTTGTCAATTGTGAGTTTAGGTTATAGAGTTTTGGCAATGGCCGCTCCTCAAATATCCTGATCAGCTCTGAATAACTAACTCCATGCCTGAATTGGAACGGGAGCAGTTGTCCCTTTTCCTAAATGGGGCAGCGTAGAGGGTTCCTGACTAGGAGCCCTACAAATTTCTATTCATGTTTTTTTCCTGGTACCCAAGAAACATGGAGATCTTAGGCCAATTCTAGGATCCATCCCCGCCATCCCCCAGGATGTTAGAAAGTTCAAAATGTTGTCTTTGGAGTTGGTCCTGCAGCTGTTAACATTACACTACTGGTTTTGTGTATTTGTCCTTCAGGGTGTTTATTTTCATATAGCTATCCACCCTTGTTATTACAGGTACCTGCACTAAATATAATCATATTTCTTTCCAGTATATGGCCCTTCCATTTGGGCTGGATACCACCCAATTTTCTTAATGCGTTGCTGTTGTGGTAGCAAACCTAAGGCCTAAAGGTTGTTCTATTTACCCATATTTGAATGACTGGCTCGTTACAGCACCTTCCCATGAGGAACTAGAGTCGTAGGTTTCCCTGATTATACAAATGTGCCAGGAATTGGGCTTGGGTATTAACAGCAAGAAATCACGTCTCCAACCCTCTGAGCAGGCTTCCTTTATTGGGGCCTTTCTGGATGCCAGAGTAGGCAAAGCAAGGCATTAATTGGATGCCTGTCTTAAAAACAGATTTCAATCAGTCCACTTCTTTCAGAAGCTGTTAGGACTGATGGCCTCTGCTGTGGCCACAATCCTGCATGCACGCTTAAAAACACAGCTTTTGCAGAACTGGTTTGTAAGTAAATTTCCCTCTGGCACGCATTCCCAGCATACCGGGTTCACGATACTTAGATCTGTAGTATGGCAGTTGGGCTGGTGAATGTGCTCAAAAGATGGCTTCTTGATAGACCCCCACCTTGAAATAGTTCCAGAGGAAAGTCATTACCCAACTTCTGTATAGGCTGAGATCCGAGGTTGGGACAACAACATTATATCCAGCCTGCAGAAAACACAAAACTCCTTTCTAGTTCATTTATAGGTCACCTTTCTTGCTGAGACTCAAGGCAGGTTACAACTAAAAACAGTGAAGAACTAAAAGTTTGAAACTAGTGGCATCTTTAAGACCAACAAAGGTTCATTCAAGGTTTGAGCTTTCATGTTCATGCACATTTCCTCAGATACAATGAAAAACTAAGAACAGGAGAACTCATACAAAGCACAAAAGTAGGAGAACATTGCACTAAAAGACAGTATAGTGCAGACAGTAAGCAGGAATTGAAAGGTGGTAAAACAATGCAGTGAATCATATTACATACAATCAGAACCAAGGTTGCCAGTCTCCAGTTGGTCAATACAAAGAAACTACAGGGTAAAGGCTTGCACCAACAGCAATCAACACTCATGAGAACTTTGTGTGCCTGTATTAAGTCCTGACGGCTGTGCACTGCATAAACGATTATTGGTGAGCACTAGTTCCATTTTCAATCGTTTGTGACCAGAAGAAGACTGAAACATACTTTTGTCAACCTGGGATGCATGTTGCTGCCCACAGAATTTTGACAGTGTGCATGCTGCAATCCACATGTGGGTGCCTTGTGGCTTTTCGACTGTGTATCTTATGGACATAAGAATACTCTTTGAATGTGTTGCAGACTCAATAGTAAAGAATTGGAATTTTGAACGCAAAAAACTGAGACACTCCTTGGATATAAATTGTTTATTAATTAAAGTTACATATTCTTTAATTACTATGGCACGGTGTTGATTGTTGTTAGCTGGTGGCTAGCGATCTCACAGAATTACAACTGATCTCAAGACTAAAGACATCCATTATCTTTTCGGCTTTTTTTTTTTTTTTTAGTAAAACCTTGCCAGAGAACTTGAGCGCATGAGCGCACCAGCGCTTGACTTTTCAGGGGAGAAAAAGAGCAATCTGGCTTCTAAGGTGCCTTCCTGTCTGAATGCACTGGGGCTGCCTTGCTAGGGAGCGTGTGGAGGCTTCAGGGCAGCTCTTTTTGGGTCAGCCCGATTTGGGACGTCTCCTATCTGCCGCTAAATGCCCACCTGTTAACAGCCTACATATTTCATGAGGAAGGCTCAGGCTTTGTTGAATGGCTCTACCACTCCTAGCTTTTCCCATTGTCATACATGCAGTGATTCCCAGTGTGTCACTAGTTCGCGGAAGAGCTACCATGAAATTCTCAAAGCAAAATTAACTTTGAATCACTTTGATTTTTTTTATTTAAAGAAATAGGTATTTGCCATGCACCATTTTCCTCTGGGTTATTTTTTTTTCATTGGCTTAGATCCAAAGGATCTTTTTCTACTGCTCAAGAAGCAAGCAGCTATCAGGAATTATATTTCTGGAAGAACAGCTGGCGATGGTAGGAAGAGGGAGGTCTGAAAATTCCATTCCACAAACTGAACTTTATTAAGTTGCTGTATGTAATTTCAAACATGATGCTACAAATATGATGCTGTTGTTCCCAACAATATTAAACATGATTGCTCTTAAAAAGATGTTTTGTTTTATACTAAATTGATCTATGACATTTTTTGCCCCACTCTTCCCCAGAACAGCATACATGATCCCCTGTTTTTCCATTTTACCCTTCTAAACACTGCATGGTCAGTTAGCTGGAGATGTGGTTGCCTGTCCCAGGTTCATCCAGTGAGCATTGTTGCAGAGTGGAGAACTAAATCTGGGTTTCTCAACTTGTATTCTCTTAACCACTAAGCCATATCCACTCCACTATATATATCAAGGTGTCAAACTTGTGGCCCGGAGGCCAGATCAGGCTCTCGGTGGGCTCCTATCAGGCCCACAAGCAAGTCTGCTTCCTTCTCCACCTCTCTCGCTTCCTTCTGCATCACAGCTTGCTTTGCCAAGCTTGCTCTATGACACAGGTGCTCCAGAGCAAAGCCTCTATTTTCTCTACTGGCTGAGGCTCCTCCCTTGGGGAGGAAGGTGGGGAGGGAGAGCTTGCTTTGCCAGGCTCTCTCAATTGCACAGCAGAGCTACTGAGCCAAGCCCCTCTTCCTTCTATTGGCTGAGGTTCTGCCCCCTCCCCTGAGGAGGGAGGGAAAGAGCCAGAGCTTCCTTTGCCCAGGTCCCTTTATCCTACAGGAGAGATACAAAGAAAGCACCTTTTTTAAAAAACAAAACAAAACAAAACAAAAAGAAAGTACCTCTGTGTCCTTTATAAAATTTGTATCTCTGCTTCTTGGCATTACATTTTATGACACATGTGACCTGGCCTGAAAAGGTCTTTTATGTCAGATCCGGCCCTCATAACGAATGAGTTTGACATCCCTGAATATAATTACTACTGTTAGTCTAGTTTGGAGGAGAAAGTGTTATATAATTAATTAATGGGGGATGGGGCTCCTGAAAAAAGGTGGGAGTTGCTGCCTGAGGAGGACTGTTAATTAGTGAAATTGGGAGAAAGTGGTGCTTTGCCAAATAGGTATTAATAAGCCACATTTGCAAACTATTTCACAATTGAATCAAACTAACAGACCATTGCAGCAAAATAAATGAAGAACTCTTATCACCTTTTTAAGTACTAATTAATGTTCTTGCTTATGCTCTATTGGTTCCCTTATATTGTGCTCCTCCCCCTCCCTTGCCAGTCATTGGATTTTAATTTATTGTCAGGCAAGATGGTATATAAAGTTTTCATTACCTTTTGTAGTGCACAGCCGCCCCCCTCCCCGTTTTTACAATACATCATCTTTAGGAGAACTAGTGGAAAGGAGAAGATTTATTTTTTATTACATTGTAGCATTTACACATCCCCCCTCCCCCAATAAGAGATTTAGAAAGATTTTCTACCTCTCTCCAGCAGTCTTTCTTAAGGCTTTCTGTACCTCAAGTAGCCAAAGCCACAGTTAAAGTTAATACGTAATGCAACACAGTTTAAGAGATAGGCTTTTCTTGCAGTCAGGTCTCAATTAAGAGATAAAAGACAAAAAAGTGCAAAGCATTTGATAAAGCTACGAATACAAGGGCCAGCAGGGAAGTGCTTGAAGCTGTCCATAGCGATAACTGGATAGTCGGTTGGAATCTTCTTGAAATGAAGTGGGTGCTCTAACTTATCAAATTCCACATATGGGAAATTATTGGTGCCTACAGGGGTGATTAACACGAACTCAGTGGGTCAGAAACAAGCTGGGATAAAGGTGAAAACTGTATCTAACTATCAACACCAAATACATCCATTTAGAGGAAGATAGCGGCGTTTCCACTCCCCCCCACCCCCCACCCCTTTCTATATCTCCAGCTTTGCAGGTTGTCGTGCAGGAGAAGCTGCATGTTATATGGTGTGATGTGCAAATTGCATTGCTCATTTTATAATGTAATCTGTTTTTAATAAGTCATATTAAGATTGCATTTTAGATAGCTGCGGGTTTCTCATCTTCCACAAACGTTTGCCCCAGTTCAGCATAGTGAGGATTCAAGTACAACTGAGCAAAAGGAAAAAAGCGAGTCATTTTAATGAGATGTTTCTGGCTGGAAGTGTAACCTTGCAGTAGGCATCTAACATCTTGATCTGGAATGCCTTACTTAGAAGTAGGTCTGGCTCGTTTCAGCAGAACTTCTCCTTGGGAACAAAAAACCCCTCCTTCTGTGTTGAAACAAAATTAAGCCTGTTTCTAGTACGAGATTCAAGAGCAGGAAAAACTTCGTATTAAAACCGTTTAAATGCTAGCTTCCTTTCCCAATGGCACTTACAATGTTGAAGTGCTGTATTGTTTTTATATACATACTAGGAATAAAGAGGAAAATACAAAGGACTCTTGAATGAGTGCCTTCCCAACCACCCAAGTGAAGGCATTCACTTCCTCCTCTCACCTCAGGGGGAGCTGATCTCTGCCATCTAGAGAGCAGTTGTAATTCTGAGTGGTCTCCAGACCTCACCTGGTGATTGGCAACAGTGATTCCCCAGGAGGAAATGGCTGGTTTGGAGGGTGGAGTCTATGGCATTGTACCTGTGTGAGGTCCCACCCCTCCTCAAATCCACCCTCTCCAGGCTCCACCTCTCCAATCTTTTCTAAGGAATGAGAACACTTTCTCCTATTTTGTGGGGATGATTTGTAGCATAAAGGCTATAATTCTTGAGGCATTCAACCCAAATAGTGGTGATAAAGGTACTGGGGGCAATATGTTTTCCACTGAAATCAATGTAAACAGTTAGTTGAACGCATGTTACCGTTAAAGAACCTCAACAAAAATTGAAATGAACTAAATAAGCCTACTCAGGGCTTTTTTGTAGCAGGAACTCCTTTGTATATTAGGCCGCACGCCCTGATGTAGCCAATCCTAAGAGCTTAGAGGGCTCTTAGTACAGGGCCTACTGTAAACTCCAGGAGGATTGGCTACATCAGGGGTGCATGGCCTAATATACAAAGGAGTTCCTGCTATAAAAAAAGCCCTGAACCTATTTCACATAAAATTTATGTGCACATCTCTAATATATATGCCATATTTCAGTAACACACAATGATTATTTTTTTCTTAGGATGGAAGCTATGCCACTTTGGGAATGAAACAGAGTTTGCAGAGTGCCTTATGATAGGAACTACAATTCCCAGGGGTCACTTATGAGACCAAATAATTATTACATCATTTAAAGTATCCAACAGATGCTTTAAATAGGGCTTCCAGGTCTGTGTTGGAAAATACCTGGAGACTTTGGGGGTGGAGCTGGGAGAGGATGGGATTTGGTGGAGGGGAGGGGCCTCAGCATGGCCCAGTGCCCTTCAAAGCAGCCATTTTGTCCAGGGGAGCTGATCTCTGCCAACTGGAGATCAGTTGTCAAAGCGGGAGATCTCCAGGCCCCACCTGGAGGCTGGCAACTCTAACTTTAAATGATGTAATAATTATTTTTCCTCACAAGTGAACCCTGGGATTTTAGGAATAAGTAAATTTTTCTGGCTATCTTTGGGCATTATTTCTCTGATTATTTGCCTGGTAGTATTCCATACCTCCAACTTTTGTTGTTTCTCTCTGTTTCACCTGAAATTATGTATTTAAACACACATTTTACCTCACTGTTCGATAAGCAATTTTACAGGTATTTGGCTGAATAAACATTGTAGTTGTGCACTATTCCACCAGATTCTGTGAGGGTGGAGTTTGGTGAGTATATGAAAAACCTACATCTGCAATCAGTTCCCCACCCCCTCCTCAGGCCACAGTCTACACACATGTACATTTTAACATACAGCATGTTGAACCATTTTACCCGAAGAAGCACATTATACAATCATTTCATAGGCAATGAAATAAAGGAAATGAAAAAGAAAAGATTGGACTTATACCCCGCCCTTCACTACCTGAAGAAGTTTCAGCCAGCTGACAATTTCTTTTCTCTTCCCCTCCCCACTACACCCTGTGAGGTAGGTGGGGCTGAGAGAGCTCTCCCAGAACTGCTCTCGAGCAGAACAGCTTCAAGATAACTTACGGCTGAAACCAAGGTCACATCAGTGCAGTCACATCCATTTGGACCTGTCATGCTGGTGCGTGGATGAAGTGTGCTCGATAGAAAAACCTGATGGTAGCAAATTTTGTAAATGCTTGTCTTTCATCTTTGTTCCTGCACGGCCCTGAGAAGATCCCAAACTGGATTTCTGAGTATTCTCTAGGAAGATGCCAAAGGCTGTCAATCTTGCAAAAATTACCATAATAAGTTTAGAAAAAAAGTGTGATGCACTCTAGTAATGGTTGCTTTTGGATGGCTGTGCTGTGTAAGAGATTAAACAGCAGGTCCAAGCCAGATATGAAATTGATGATGGATTCATAGGGTAAAGGTTCAAAGAACACCCAGGCATTTTAATACGGCTTTACACCTTTTGGCAGTCCAGACTTATCCCTGTATATTCACAACATAGGGGAGGGACGGTGGCTCAGTGGCAGAGCATCTGCTTGGGAAGCAGAAGGTCCCAGGTTCAATCCCTGGCATCTCCAAAAAGGGTCCAGGCAAAGAGGCATGGAAAACCTCAGCTTGAGACCCTGGAGAGCCGCTGCCAGTCTGAGAAGACAATACTGACTTTGATGGACCAAGGGTCTGATTCAGTATAAAGCAGCTTCATGTGTTCAACATATAACCTGTGTGACATACGTCTGACAGTCACATATATGTGACATGCAGTTGATAGTCCCTTTGAATACTTGCTGCTGTTGATGGCCATGATCAGATGTGAGGTGAGCTTCCGATTGGATCATTTCAATGGTCATCGTTAGAGTGAATGTTGAGCAGCTTTGGGCTTTTGTAGTAGCTAGCTTTGGGCTTTTGTAGTAGCTATTTTTTTCTTTAGTTCCAAGTCTAGAGAACCTTTGGTTCTTGCAGTTGTGGTTGCAGTGCCCCTTTACTTAAAAAAGAAGTTAGAATTGTTATTATATCACTACACAATTCCCACTATTAGGTGATTTGCCTGATGTCATTGCCGCCATTATTTGTTGTAAGGATAAGGTGGAGGACAGAAGAATGATGCAAGCTGCTCTGGTTCCCACTGAGGAGGAAGAAGAGGAAGAAATTGCTGTCCAGTTACAAAATAGTCGTGGCTTCCCCATCCATGGAGTGTTCCAGGCAAGAGACAAGCAAGGATGGTTTGCCATTGCCTTCCTCTGCACAGCAGCCCAAGTTTTCCTTGGTGCCCTCCCATCCAAGTACTAACTATAGCTGACCCTGCTTAGTTTCAAGTGCTGATGAGTTCAAGCTAAGCTGGGCTGTTCAGGCAGTTATTGAAGGGAAAGGAGGGGTATAAATTAAGCAAATAAATAAATCAGCACAAACTGGGGAGAAAAAAACACCGAGTTATATTTCCCTCAGCATCAGAAAAGACAAGGAGGAAGACCAACTGAGAACCAGTTTGGTGTAGTGGTTAAGTGCGCAGACTCTTATCTGGGGAGAAACGGGTTTGATTTCCCACTCCTCCACTTGCATCTGCTGGAATGGCCTTGGGTCAGCCATAGCTCTCATAAGAGTTGTCCTTGAATGGGCAGCCACTGTAAGAGCTCTCTTAGCCCCACCTACCTCACATGAGGTCTGTTGGTGGGGTGGTGGTGGTGGTGGTGGTAAAGGAGATTGTGAGCATTTTGAGACTCTGAGATTCAGACTATAGGGCGGGATATAAATCCAATATCTTCTTCTTCCAATATCTTCTAAATAGTAAGTCTCAGTTCAGGTTGAAACTATGTGCCTTTTGGCGGAGGTGGCTAGTGGAGCTGCTGTGAAAAAAAAGCACTGTAATTGGTGATACAACAGCACTTCTTCCTCTGTTTGTCTACATCAGGAAAGTGTACTACCATAACTTCCCCTCCCCATCTTAAGCAATTAGCATTATTATGCCATGACACCAGGAGTTATCTCCAAATGACAGAAAAAATATAACGGTATAATAGTACCATTTTTGAATTTTTCGACGGAGGCAAGCAGTTCAGATGGAGGTTGACTGTGCATCCCAGCATGTGCAAGAATGTAGTGTAAATCATGCAAAATGATCACATTCAGATTTGTTCAGACACATGTGAACAGCTCAATGAACAATTAGCTCCCTGCTTGTAAGTGATGAGCAGGATGTGAGCTGTACCGGTGGGTGCTCAGGCATCTTTAGCTAGAGGCACTGGAGAATTTTGGTAGATGAGAGCGTTGCTCTCAAATGCAATAATAAATAACCCTATTTTTAGCCTACTTCTTTGAAATTAGGCTTTATTTCATTCTTACAAAACAACTATCTTTGCTACAAAAACACAACGAAAAAAACCTGAAGTGCTGTCAATACTAGCTATATATTAAAAACATGCTTGCTATATATTAAAAGCAGCATTTTTTGGACTAAGATTCCCTTGTTTGTACTGCCTACAGGAAGATCACGCTTTATAATAGCTAAGAAAGCTTAAGAAATGGTCACTTCAATAAAAGGGAAAATAACTAGGCTGAGTCACCCTCTTGTTCTATAACTTGGATTTGCCATAGTTCTATCAGCATGGTTTTAAAATAATGAAGAGCCTCATGGAATCTTAAAGAATAACACATTTATTATGCCATGAGTGAGAGCTTGCTTCATCAGATATGTGGGGTCTTACAGTCATTTGGCAACAAAATGTATGCCCAAAACCAATGCTCCCTCTAAGCTGTGGAGTCCTGTGAGCAAAGATTCTCACAGAAAAAGAGAGGCAGAGAGAGAGAGTGAGGCAGAGAGCAAGAGAGCAGCAGAGGCAGGCTTGTCTTTGTATCTCTCCCACATGAAGCAGCAATGGAGCTCTCCATGTGCCTGTGTGTATGTGTGAAAGAGAGAGAGTGAGGGAATGGCGAGAGATGCAAGAGGCAGGAAGCAAGAAGCCACTGAGGGAGCTGGGGAAAAAGCAAGGTAAAGCATGACTGCAGCAGCAGCCCTGGAAAGGAAGCGGGAGAAGGAAGTTACTTACGGGTCAGATTTGAGCCCTGTGTGGGCTGGATACATCCCGAAGACTGCAGGCGTTTTCGCACAGGGCTTACACCGGAGCGACGTCCCTCTTCACCGCGCAGCGTCTGCGCGGATTTCGCACCAACTGCTCCGCAGAACCCGGAAGAGCCGCGAAGAGCTGCGGCTTTTGCGTCGCTAATGTAAACTGGTGTTTGGCGGTTTACATTTGCGACGCAAAAGCCGCGGCACTTTGCGGCTCTTCCGGGTTCTGCGGAGCAGTTGGTGTGAAATCCGTGCAGATGCTGCGCGGTGAAGGGGGACGTCGCTCCGGGGTAAGCCCTGTGCGAAAATGCCCTGCATGTTTGATACCCCTGGTCTAGGCTTAAGTTACAAGAGTTCAGTCTTTTAAAGCTTCTTTTTATGGTCAATTCCTAGCTGAGAACTCTTATGACTATCATTTTCAGCTACTTAATGTTGGTTTATGCTGGTTTTTATTCCTTCAGTCTGTGTTTATAGCTTTTTTATTATTGACAGTTCTTGCATTATTTTATTGTCTTTTTATTCCTATCCCTGACCTGGCTGACCCAGACTAGCCTGCTTTTGTCAGATCTTGGGACCAAGATCTGGTTAGTTCTTGGGTGGGAGGCCACCGAAGAAGTTCAGGGTTCTTCTGTAGAGGCAGGCAATGGCAAACCACCTCTGTTCATCTCTTGCCTTGAAAATCCTATTGGGTCACCATACATCAGCTGCAACCTCACGGCACTTTCCACCACTGGAATCATATTGTGCTGCTTCCTGAAGTGCTAGCAAATGAATTCTCCCTAGGCTTCCCAACCCTCCCGCCCTGCCGGGGGACCCTTGAATTAGCAGCCTAATCCCCCACTCCCTAAAAATCTGATAGCGGGGGTGGGGGGGGGTGGAACAGCGTTGCGTCTCTTTCCCTACCTGGCTTCAGGCTTCTCCCTTCCTCTGAGTTACAAAGACCTGCCCACTGCTGGCCTGCTATTCGCTCCAGTCTGGCCTCCCTTCGTGAGGTGCATGCTGGGACTTGTAGTCCTTGCATCCTCTCACATCTGCTGAGCATTATTCTCTATGTGGAGATTGATTCTCATAGGGTATAATGGGGAATTGATCTGGAGGTTTCGGGGGGCTCTGGGGAGCTGTTTTCTGAGGTAGAGGCACCAAATTTTCAGTATAGTAACTAGTGACTCACTCTCCCCAAAGTATCTCCCAAGTTTCAAAACAGTTTCACCAGGGGGTCCCATTCTATGAGCCCCAAAAGAAGGTGCCCCTATCCTTCATTATTTCCTATGGAAGGAAGACATTTAAAAAGGTGTGTGGTTCCTTTAAATGAGATGGCCAGAACTCCCTTGGAGTTCAATTATGCTTGTCACACCCTTGTTCCTGGCTCTGCCCCGATGTCTCCTGGCTCCACCCCCAAAGTCCCCAGATATTTCTTGAATTGGACTTGGCAACCCTAATTCTCCCCGCAGTACTAAGCCACTGAATCTCCTGATCCCGAGAATCATTCTGCTTTCCCTCTCTCCCAGGCAGTCTTTCACACTTCAATCCTTCCCTTCCTCTAGGAAGCTGTGGATGTAATGCCCAGTTCTCCCTTCCCCATTTAATCTTCACAACAAACCTATGAGGTAGGTCAGGCTGAGAATGGATCACTGGCTCAGGGTCCTCAGTAGAATTTCATGGCTAAATGGGGATCTGAACCCGGGTCTTCCCACGCTCCTGCCACTATACCATGTCGGTTTAATGGCTCAGTTCAAGCAGTTCTTCCATGATTGCTTTCTAGGCCAGGTGTATTGCTGTTCGGGCTGGCGGATATCCCATAACTTAACTATGTTAAAAAAAGGGTTTTTAAAAAATAAAATAAAATGGTTTTCTAGGCTGAAATGAACGGTAATATGCATTCTTATAATTTCAGACAGTATGGCTTGGCACTCTAACTTCATAGTTAATATGATAATCCACAATTAATATGATAATAGGCTGTTTTTAGGTGTAGGGCAGAAAGACAACCCAAATTCAGGGGGCTGTTTGATAGCGTGCCACAGCTCAAGCTAAGCAGGTGGCAGGGTGAAATATAAAAGGAGTACCAAACAAAGAATTTCTATTTCCTGGCTTGTGCCTGCAGGGGGGGAAATTATGAAAGCAAAGGGGGAAAAAAATTTGACAGCCAGGATTTTTCAATGAAGTGGTTTATTGTTTGTTTTAAAAGCTATGCAAATTGATTACAATTTGCAACTAAAAGGAGTCTACTGCAAACAAGTAAGTTCTAAACATGATTAGGATTTTTTTTTTAAAAAAAATAGTATAACTTCTAGGAAGTTATATTTAAAATGTACCCAATATATTCTTGCATTAGGCCACATTGTAGGCACAGCTTGCCAGTACCAAATGGGGCTGGATTCCAAGCTCTTTCATCTGAAATGAAGCACCCATATCAGTCATTTTCATATACTTGTTTGCAAAAATAAAATTTCCCTTTGCTGCTTACAGTTTAATGTGGGAAACACTAGGGGTGTGCTTGCATTTCTCTATGTGTGTGTGTGTGTGAGAGAGAGAGACAGAGAGACCGACTTGCTTTTTAAACTTCTAAAGTACTTAATACCAAAGTCAGGGACCCTCTTTTATGTACTTAATAAGCAGTTATCTAAGTCTTTAACTTCACAGCAGGCTCCTGTTTGGGAGGTGCACCACTTAAGCAATAGGTACCCCTTGCGTTTCTGAAATTAATAAAGTTGAAACCGCAAATGTCAATTATTTGCTTTCCTATTTTCATAGGTGATTTCGCTAAGCAGAAGCCCCTGCTAATCCTGCGTTCACATAGATAGAAGGTCAAAGTTGGTCAGTGAGCCAAGAAATACCATATCAGGGTTTCTTTCCTCTCCAATTGAAAGAGGCATAAATTGTGGAATTAGGGTATTGATTGAAGGCTACAACTTCAAGCAATCAGTTTTTCTGGCTTGACAAGATTATTTTATCCTACTTTTCTTTTATTATTATGTGTTGTATTTGAGTCATCCTTCAGGCAGATGAAGTGACAGCTTGATTTAACTCAATAAAATCCACCAGTTAGGAAACCTACTGAGCCGAACAAAAGGAGAAAACGACTGCAAGGGAAAGGTGCACATTTCGTGTAAGCAAGCATAACCCTCTGAAAGAAGAAAAATACTAACTGAAATTATGGCTCTAATCAATGCATTTCTATGGAAACTTGGGAGGAATTTGTAAGACCTTCTCGAGGGGCAAGCTGTAGCAGATAATGCCATTTCTCCTCCCCCACCCCTTAAAATGTCCTACCAAAATCTTTTAAATTGAGCCAATGTGTATTGGGGTAAAACTCTGATATTTTTCATAATGGCTGTGTTTAAACATAATTGCAACAAATTGCATTGTATGGTTTCCTTGGCTGTATTCATAAAGAAAATGCTTTCTCATAGATTTCTACTACTTTGAGTAATTAAAATAATTTTATGTGTGCACCTGGCCTTTCCGAGGACCAAAGTGATTGCTAAACTTTGTCAAAATAATGATTTTTTGGGGGACTGCTCATGTCATGCAACTGATGAACCTATTAAAACCTGGGTAGCTGCCTCTCCCAGGGCCGAGAGGATCGATGAGGGAAATTAATGTAAATTAACATATGGAAATAAGTAATGGCAATATACACACATATAAAATGACCTGCTGACCATACTAATCTGGTTTTAGGTTTTTAAAAATCTGACCCAGTCTAGATACCTTGGTGTTTAGGCTTATAAATTTCAGCTAGGGCTAATCATGGGGGGTGGGGTGGGGGGGGAAAGGGTCTGCAGGTATACAAAATGCCACAGGAGGTGGTGGCTACAAGCATAGACAGCTTCAAGAGGGGGTTAGATAAAAATATGGAGCAGAGGTCCATCAGTGGCTATTAGCCATAGTGTGTATATATATATGTCTGTGCGTGTATATAATGTTTTTGGCCACTGTGTGACACAGAGTGTTGGACTGGATGGGCCATTGGCCTGATCCAGCATGGCTTCTCTTATGTTCTTACGTGACACAGAGTGTTGGACTGGATGGGCCATTGGCCTGATCCAACAGGGCTTCTCTTATGTTCTTATGTGACACAGAGTGTTGGACTGGATGGGCCATTGGCCTGATCCAACAGGGCTTCTCTTATGTTCTTACGTGACACAGAGTGTTGGACTGGATGGGCCATTGGCCTGATCCAACAGGGCTTCTCTTATGTTCTTATGTGACACAGAGTGTTGGACTGGATGGGCCATTGGCCTGATCCAACAGGGCTTCTCTTATGTTCTTATGTGACACAGAGTGTTGGACTGGATGGACCATTGGCCTGATCCAACATGGCTTCTCTTATGTGACACAGAGTGTTGGACTGGATGGACCATTGGCCTGATCCAACAGGGCTTCTCTTATGTTCTTATGTGACACAGAGTGTTGGACTGGATGGACCATTGGCCTGATCCAACATGGCTTCTCTTATGTGACACAGAGTGTTGGACTGGGTGGGCCATTGGCCTGATCCAGCATGGCTTCTCTTATGTTCTTCTGTGACACAGAGTGTTGGACTGGATGGGCCATTGGCCTGATCCAACATGGCTTCTCTTATGTTCTTCTGTGACACAGAGTGTTGGACTGGATGGGCCATTGGACTTATCCAACAAGGCTTCTCTTATGTTCTTCTGTGACACAGAGTGTTGGCCTGGATGGGCCATTGGCCTGATCCAACATGGCTTCTCTTATGTTCTTATGTGACACAGAGTGTTGGACTGGGTGGGCCATTGGCCTGATCCAACATGGCTTCTCTTATGTTCTTATGTGACACAGAGTGTTGGACTGAGTGGGCCATGGGCCTGATCCAGCATGGCTTCTCTTATGTTCTTATGTGACACAGAGTGTTGGAATGGGTGGGCCATTGGCCTGATCCAACATGGCTTCTCTTATGTTCTTATGTGACACAGAGTGTTGGACTGGGTGGGCCATTGGCCTGATCCAGCATGGCTTCTCTTATGTTCTTAAAGTGCATTTCTCTCGCAGATTAACCAGAATCAGACCGCATTCTCTGCAAGCCAACGTATCAGTGATGCTGTGCCTGCTTCCATGGTAGCCATTATGTTGTGGGCCCCATGACCTCAGAAATCTGTGGACATGGGTGTTTGGTCCAGTTGCAAACATAGGACAATTCTACAAAAGGTGCCAGGCAGATTTTCTCCTATGATAGCCAGCTGTTTCCAAAGCGATACTTCCTGCAGACACAAAAACAATGCACCCTGAGCTCTTCTGAAGTACTTCCAGTGAAGTAAACACAAGCCAAGATTGGTTCATCACTTTGAGGAACAGATACTTTGGGGGGGAAAGCAAGTAGGCACCAAGAAATACATAGGCAGGCATTAGGGTATTGAAGGTCACCATGTTGGTTATTGCTGATCTACAGTTTCATAGGATACAGAAGTTTAATGCACAGCGAGTTAGTTAAAACAGTGCTTCTAGAGGTCTAGAGCTAAGCATGTAAAGAATAATACTTGGATGGGAATGTGGAGCAAGAATCTGAGGACACGATAAACAGCGGCAAACCTGTAAGCATATCTAGGGCTTTTTTTTGAGCAGGAACCTACAGCAATGGAGTTCTGACTGGCTTGGTGTCATGGGGTGTGGCCTAATATGCAAATGAGCTCATTCTGGACTTTTTCTACAAAAAAGCCCTGCATACATCAGAGAGTGACAGTCTATTTTAAGTTTTCCAGACCTGTTGAGGTTTAGGTTCTGAGTACAAATGGTTTCACTTTGGTAAAGTATAGCTGTTTCTTCAAAAGGTGTATCTCCATTTTTTTTAAAAAAAAAACTATACAAGTTCCAGAACTACTTGTGACTTGAGTTTAATAGCAATACGTTGATGCTGGCATTAAAGTCTCAGCCCCCTTACCAAGAGAAGGGAAAAGAGCAATATGTTTCACTGAGATTCTGAAGTCTAACTAAATAAACCTTGATTGATTTTTAATGGGTGGGAAATAAACCACTATCGCTGTGTTCCAATGAGAGCTTTGACAATTTTCCTTTAAGTATTATGGCCTTGCGTGGGCTATTGTGGGCTCTTTGAATCTCTCTCCCCGTCAGCTCTTTTTTGTGCTGCATTGCCTTTTTAATTCACTGGTATTTTGAAACATATAAAAAATGTTGGTACACGTTTCCCTGGACTGGGGGCCATTGATATTACTGACATTTAACTAGAATGTCTCTGCAAAACTAGCTAAGACTTGGAGATCTTTGACTGGCAGTACAAAGAAGAAGAAGAAGATATTGGATTTATATCCCGCCCTCCACTCCGAAGAGTCTCAGAGCGGCTCACAATCTCCTTTACCTTCCTCCCCCACAACAGACACCCTGTGAGGTGGGTGGGGCTGGAGAGGGCTCTCACAGCAGCTGCCCTTTCAAGGACAACCTCTGCCAGAGCTATGGCTGACCCAAGGCCATGCTAGCAGGTGCAAGTGGAGGAGTGGGGAATCAAACCCGGTTCTCCCAGATAAGAGTCCGCACACTTAACCACTACACCAAACTGGCTCTCCAACAGCCTATGGACACTTTCCTGGGAGTAAGCCCCATTGTAAACTGATTACTCGGTTGTAATACATAATTTTTCCTATAAGTTTTACTTGTCTGGGTAAATAGTACCTCTTAAACTGGAAAAGGGCATGGAGGGCTTGGTTAAATTTCACCCACCTTTGTAGCCGTGATCTGAACTGGGGTTTCCAGTAGCTGCTGTATAGATGAATAACTTGATAGGAGATCCTGTACTGTCCTAGAGGGAGTTGTACTCCTCCTGAAAAGCGGGTGTTTCTCTCTTGGTGGTGCTGCTGGCCAACAATTGGAGGCCAAGCTCTTCTCTATAGCATGCAGTGCTCTTTATCAGCTTCAGTTTATATGCCAGCTATAGCCATTCCTCAAAAAGCACCTAACTATCCACGCTCAGATTAGATGATGATGATGATGATTGATGATGATAACGATATTGGATTTGTATTCCACCCTTCACTCTGAATCTTAGAGTCCCAGAATGGCTCACAATCTCCTTTACCTTCCTCCCCCACAACAAACACCCTGTGAGGGAGGTGGGGTCGAGAGAGCTCTCCAGAAGCTGCCCTTTAAAGGACAACTCTGTGAGAGATATGGCTGACCAAAGGCCAGTCCAGCAGCTGCGAGTGGAGGAGTGGGGGAATCAAAGCCAGTTCTCCCAGGTAAGAGTCTGCATACTTAAGCACTACACCAAACTGGCTTAGCTGAAAGAGTGAGAAGAATTTGTTAGATGTGGGGCTGCCTTTGTGCATAGTTCAGAAGTTCTAGCAGGTTCAAAACGTGGCAGCCAGGCTACGCTCAGACTTGGAGCACAGAAAATGAATTGTTAGGATATGCAAGTGTCGTTCCCTTCTGTCATGAAAAACCTGTTTGTTTATGTACACTCATTCTTCGCTAGAAAGCTTAGAACCAATTAGGCGGACAAAAGGAGGTGTTATTCCTAATCAGATAAGTTTGGGAGCTACTATCGAAGGATCAGTCGATGGATCAATACATTGGGGAGCCTTCATGTTGTTTGTCACGTGCACAAAAGATGGGGTCTTTGGGGCAAACTTTCTCTCAATTTGTACCCTCATACGCCTGAGTTTTAGGGGAAAAAAACAAGCAAGTAGGAAACTAGTCAGGACTTTGTTGCTTTTAGCTCCATGGAACCCTTCCCTATTTCCTGGTAAACTTTTCTTAAAGCTAATTACATATGTGTGCTACGTTGCTTATTACTCGGCTAAGTATACAGCATTAATCATTCTGGTGGTGCTAAAAGATCTGCAGTGCCTACCCACTTGATTCCAGGCACTATTCAAGATGTTGGTTCTTGCCTTTAAAAGCCTAAATGTCTTGGATTCAGGATACTTAAAGGACCGCCTCTTCCCATACTGTCCAACCCACCAGTTAAGATCTGATTCATAAGCCCTGCTTTCAGTTATCCTGCCTCTTTTTAAATTGCTCAGCGGCATGTTTTGATGCTGTGGCTAGATTTTTTTAATGGTTACTTCAAATCAACAGTTTCAAATGTTTTATGTTTTTTTTTAATTACATTTTATTTTGTACGCCACCCTTGGTGGGGTTCCTGGACAGGTGGCATAAAAACATTCTAAATGAATAAATAATGCCACATAGAGATTCTCAGCATCTCATTGGGCCTGCCCTTAATTACAGCTTGCAGCTTCAAAGGTGTCTGTACACAATCAAGGTAGGTTTCTTCTTTAATTATCGGTGCATATCTCCTTCTCAGCTATGCACAGCTCACAAAAAGAAAAAATATCACAAGTGCTCTGTATTATTTAGTATTGAGGAGAATGTGATTAACCTGATAAGTACATCATTGTTGTTAGTATGGTTGGGTATAACGTAGTTCCATTTATATGATCTGAAGAGAAACCAGAGTGTATATTGAGGATCGCATGGCCTCTAGGATGCTAAATCCAGGGAAAGGAAATATCGTTCCATTGTAGGGTCCCCATTTGTCCACTTATGGTGGAAGACTTCCAGGTCATTGCAGCCGCTTGTGTCAAGTCTCTGTAAAACCTTGGTCAAGTCTGTACTGTACTTTGGTTCAAGCAAAGAACCTTCTGGGTAAAGCCTTTCTGTATGCCAATGCTGCTAGCTAAACCTCTCCTTTACCCCCCCTCCTTTTCCTTTGTTATGTAGCCTTGCTTTAAATTGGGAATATGGGAAGCTATAATCTGTGCCTTCTCAGGCTGGGCATCGGGGGAGGTTGGAGCCAAGAGACGCTCAAGGCCAAAGTCGTCCTAAGAAAGAAATTGTAACATCAATGTGTGAATGTGCCCTGCATAGTGCCCCTCCCCTAAGAATCCCTTTGAAGTGTACCTTATATGATGGCATTGTACTATATGATCTTTAGTCTTTCAATTTGAATCTATCCAAGTACATCCTTATCTTTGTTTCAACAAATGACTCATTATTGAATTTGGAGACTTGACACCTTGCCTGCCAATGCTCAGCTGATTGGTGGGTAGAAACTGGGGTCAAACTGGGTGGTGGTGCTGGATCATTCTAAGGAGAAAAATTAAAAGGAACACTATAGTGTCCCTGGTGATTCTTAGAGCTGCCTGGAAGTGACAAAGGGTACCTCTAGGAATCACCAGCTACCCTTTTGTCACTTCTACATAGCTCTAGGAATCACCAGGAGCATTATGGTCAGAACTTCGTGTAAGTAGATAAGGCATTATTTTTAATTTTAATTTTTCTCCTGGGATGCTGACCTTCTCCAGAACCCTTCTTCCAGTTGCCAGGCTGTTCCATTGGTTGTTATCCAATGAACTACAGCATAACCCCCGTGGAGGCTTATTATGTGTGGATGAATGTGTGAAATTTCACCTACACGTTGTAGCCACATGTAAGCCTACTGCCGAGTGGCTAGTGTGTGTTTGTGGTATGCCTAGCTTTTGCTTAGGAAGCCCCTAAATATGTTAGCAGGGTTGGGGGATGACTGATCCAAATAAATTTTGTTTTAGATGTGCTATGATCCTTTTGATCTCTGGAATATCACTGTTTGTCTTTTAATGTATTTGTCTGATGGTGTACACCATTAGGCAGTGCTTTGTACAAGCATCTGTATGTGTGTGGGGGGGAATGTTACACTGGAGCTTTATTTTTCATTCTGCTTGAAACTAATGTGTTACCATGCTTCCAGTGAAAGCCCCTAAATCTTTCTTGGCTATTATTGAGCTAACTAGATTATTTGCTCCCTATTTTTCTCTCTTACCTGTTATCCTTTTGTTATCGGCAGGGTAGTGTGATTGCTGTCCAGTGGTGGGCTGGAAGTGTTTTTGTGCAGTTTTCTTTTGCTTTGTTTTGCAATAACAGCTTTTGGAAATTCTGCCTTGGCTGTTGCACGGGAGACAACATTTCACAAACGTTGGCTAAAATAATATACTGTAAATTTAGCAATTTTGTGTTCAGTCCTGCCACGTATTATAAAAGTTTTGAACCATCCCCTCTTTGTAACATTCTCCCTCCCCTCCCCCACTCTCTTCTGTTTTGTATATAAATCAGGCCTGATGGATTTACACTCCTGCGCATTTGATGAAGCGAGCTCTGACTCTGGAAAGCCTATTCTAGAATAAATTTTGAACATATATGGACATATGAAGCTGCCTTCTACTGAATCAGACCCTCGGTCCATCCAAATCAGTCTTGTCTACTCAGACTGGCAGCGGCTCTCCGGGGTCTCAAGCTGAGGTTTTTCATGCCTCTTTGCCTGAACCTTTTTGAGTTGGAGCTGTTCATCTTGAAAAAGCTACTGGACTCCTGTCTAATTTTATTCCACAATGAATTGCAGTTGGGGGGATGTACACCCTGCATACAAGTTTTTCAAGAACAGGCTCTTAATTTTCTTTGAGATTATGTTGCTGTTTGATTCTTATTCCTTCCCACTTTGCTGCTAGAGTTAGCGCTCCTGCCCCCAGGAGAATTTCAGCATCTTACTACTTGCCAGAGGGGGAATCAAACTCCATAGTATTAGACCAAAAAGAATATTTGATCTCTGTATTTAAAAAGAATTATCTTTTCTTGTTTAACCATAGGAGTAAAACTAAACCATGCATAATTTGGGTTGTTGTACCTTGTTCGCCTTGCGACTCAAGGGATAAGACTTAGATAACTAATTGCTTGCCAATATAATGTGTGCGATAAGTACAAATGCTAGATTGGAGCTTATATTTCTCATTGTGTTATTCCTTTAGATGACCACTTTGTGCATCCAGCAAAGTGGGCTTTGGCACACAAAAGATTATGCTACAATTTGTGTTAGCCTTTAAGTTACTGCAAGATTCTTTTTTTTTTTTTTGAACCAACACAGCTGCCCCTCTGGAATCTGCTGCCTTTTAAGTAACTTACAGCCTTGCCTGCACCTTTCAGAATTAAAATAATTTAAGGTCTGGGGAATCGTATTCATGTAAGACTTCTAAATTTGAGGCTAATGATTTGTAGAATTATGGCTTTCTTGACCATTTCATTTCATTTTCTGTCATTAAGATGCTGTAAAAGCATGAGAGAAAAATATATCTCACTCGAGCCTTTGGATCAGAGACCAGATTTTTTGCATGACTCCAAAGCCATATTTTGTAACACTGAGGTGAAGGCACTTGTTAGCTTGTGTGTAATTTTCTTCAGTGAAGCCTTGTTTTTCATTTTAGAATTCATTTTCTCTCTTCTGTACATGCCATCACATGACCTCAGAGCCTGCACTCCCGTAAATGCCAGTTTACAGTTTTTAAGGAAAAAGGGGCTACAAACACTGTCTTCCCCCCTCCCCCCAACTGCTTTTCCATTGCTGTCATTTACTTTGACTAAATTTGTTTAAACTGTTTTAACCTTTCTTAGAAAGGCCAGGAGATGTTGATATGGATAAATGAGTATCTGAAATTCTGGTGTCCAAAAGGACATCATGATTATGCTTTAGTGTTCCAAATAAAGTGAAATTAACAAGTAAAATGTTGATATTAGTGACTTCAGAACCTGATTCTCAGGAAAGATTATCCCCAATCTCTTTCTCTGTGTGTGTGTTTGTTACTCCAGGACACTGAAAGGGTGAGTGGGTACACTGGCCAACAAAGGCAGTCAAATGGAACCTTTAGTGGTAATTACGTTATCACTGCTTCGGTGTGCACCAGGTGATGTCCATTCCCCAATCTCACAAAGGTTTCAGTAACTCATCTCAACTAATACTACTTTGTCCCCTGGGGCTTCTGCTCCTGTCAATAGAGATAGATGACTTTTACTCTTAAAGGAATGCCTTCATATGCACCAGGGTTTGTTGGCTTAAACATTTCTATTAAGAATACTAGAACTCAAAGCAGAGGACTCTTTGCTGTCACTACTAGTCAAAGGGTTGTAACGGTTAGTGTGCTGGACTAGGATCGGAGACACCCAGGTTCGAGTTCCCACTCTGTCATGGACCTTGCTGTACGGTCTTAGACTGTCGCAGAGTCATTATCTTTAATTAAATTCCAATTTTGAGGGATGATTGCATAGATTATCTCATTTATGTTGTCTGCATATAGGAGATAGAGGCTTAGTATAGGAATTTTATCTTTGATATGGAGGGAGCACTTACTCCCAGTCTGGGGTTGCCAATCCCCAGGTGGGAGCAGGAGATCCCCCGGTTTGAAGGCCCTCCCCCCTGCTTCAGCATCATCAGAAAACGGGGGGGGGGGAATGTCTGCTGGGCACTCAATTATTCCCTAGGGAGACCGATTCCCATAGGGTATAATGGAGAATTGAGCTGTGGTTATCTGGAACTCTGGGGCCCCCCCTGTTTTTTGCAGTAGAAACACCAAATTTTCAGCATAGCATCCAATGCCTCTCCTCAAAACACCCTCCAGGTTTCAAGAAGATTGGACCAGGGGGTCCAATTCTATGAGCCCCAAAAGAAGGTGCCCCTGTCCTTCATTATTTCCAATGGAGGGAAGGTATTTAGGTGTGTGGTCCCTTTAAACGTGATGGCCAGAACTCCCTTTGTAGTTCAATTATGCTTGTCACAACCTTGCTTCTGGCTCCACCCCCAGTGTCTACTAGTTCCACCCCCAAAGTCCCCAGATATTTCTTGAATTGGACTTGCCAACCCTATCCCAGTCTGGAAACTCAACCATCTTTGACTCTTGTCTCAAGCCAACTGTATGGTTCTTGCCCAGTTAAAGCTGTAGCTTATTGTGGCCATTTAAGAATGTATATAATCAAAACTCATTTAAAAGCAGTTTCTTCATTTTGTTTGTGTTTTACAAGAAGTCTATACTGTTTTGAAAAGCAGAATCTCCCTTTTTTGCACGAACTAGGGTAACATAACCATAAATTTTATCTCTCCTTCTTGTCCCAGTTCAGGCTAAGTATATATTACTCAGAGTGGAAGTGCATGTTATGTAAGGCCACGGCTTTTTTTGAGCAGAAACGCACAGGAACACAGTTCTGGCTGGCTTGGCATCAGGGGGTGTGGCCTACTATGCAAATGAATTCCTGCTGGGCCTTTTCTACAACCCCCCCTATGTGAAACAATGGTGATGTCAGGGGGTGTGGCCTAATATGCAAATGCCCCTGCTGGGCTTTTTCTACAAAAATAGCCCTGTGTGAGGCCATGACTTCCACCCAATGTCATCCTGGTGTTAGCTTCTCTATGTCTCCCCTGTTAAATATACGATCGTTTACCTTTATATTATTGTACCATCATGCTGTACATTTCCCTGCCCTGTCATCAGTACTCAGTGGGGTAGACCCTGCCAGTGTTCCCTCTAAGCTGAGTTAGCGTGAGCTAGCTCATAGATTTTTAGCCTCCAGCTCAAATCCCTGGAGAAGTCACACCACCCTCTCTCCACTTCTTATGTTATTTTGGGCAGTGGATGGCTTGCTGGCCTTTTGACTGGGGGGGTGGGCAGGAGAGTCCCAGATGAGCGAGGCCTGCTTGGGCTAGCTGGATTTCTAGCCAACCCAAGCAGGCCTCACAAGCCCAGGGCTCTCCTTTCTTGCATTGGGTTGCTTTTGGTTGGGAGGAGGGCAGCATATGCTAATGAGTTATGGCAGCGTTTCCCATTTGCAGGGTCCTGACTGGGCCCCACATTGTGGATCTCTCAATTCCAGGTTGTGGAGAGACGGCAAAGGCAGCTGCTGGGCTCCCCTCCCCATTTAAACACCCGATATGGTGTTTAAATGCAGGGGGAGGCAAATTGCCTGCCTTTGCCCTCTCCCTGCTAGGCGGGGAGAGGGCAAAGGCAGTTCCTAGACTTCCCTCCCCATTTAAACACCCCAGCAGGGTGTTTAAATGGGGGGGGGAGGCAGATCACCTGCCTTTGCCCTCTCCCCACCAGGTGAGGAGACATAATTTCCTGTCTCTCAGCTCCATTTCCAAAGTCTTCTGGCTCCACCCCCAAATTTTAGTGGGCCAGGAAGGAGCAGTGTAAAAATAACCGGGTGGGGGGGGGGAGTTTGGGAAACTCTGAGTTATGCTAATGAGCTCCATCATCGATTTCTTTACAAAACAACTTCTGCTAACACCTAGAATTAGGCCTAGAAGCAAATTGGAAGCCAGTGTGGATGGAAAAAGACTAGGCTTCCCAATCCCCAGGTCCCAGAGGGGGATCCCCTGGTTTTACAGGCTTCCCCCTCCCCCAGCCAGCTGGCCGGTGGGGGAAGCCCCGCCCCCAGAGCCATCATGCACCTCCATGAACAATTCCCATAGGGAATGATGGGGAATTGATCCGCGGGTATTGGGGGTTCTGGGGGGGGCTGTTTTTTGAGATAGAAGCACCAAATTTTCAGTATAGCATCTAGTGCCTCTCCCCAAAATACCTCCCAAGTTTCAAAAAGATTGGACCAGGGGGTCCAATTCTATGAGCCCCAAAAGAAGGTGCCCCTATCCTTCATTATTTCCTATGGAAGGAAGGCATTTAAAAATTTGTGCAGTCCCCTTAAATGTGATTGCCAGAACTCCCTTGAAGTTCAATTATGCTTGTCACACCCTTGCTCTTGGCTCCACCCCCAATATCTCCTGGCTCCACCCCCAAAGTCTCCTGGCTCCACCCCCAAAGTCCCCAGATATTTCTTAAATTGGACTTGGCAACCCTAAAAAAGACTAAAGTGATATGGTCCCTAGTAGTCCTGTTAGCATTCTTCCTGCAGCAGTTTGTACCAGTTGTAGTTTCTGAACACTCTTATAGAACAGCCTGCCAAAAAGTGCAGTACAGCAATCCACAGGTCTGTAAAACACAACATGGTAATCTCACAAAATTGCTGTGCGCTGTGGAGGATTGAAGAATTGAGTTTGGTGAGGCTTATTTTCACCTGCAGTCATGTGATTCTTGGTTGCATTCTTAAGACTGCAGTGAGACAACCTCAATCGGTTTATACGCAAAGACAGAAGGTGACTAAAACCAAATAATGTCCTCAGAGGTAGTCTGGATTTCAAAATATGGATAGTGAAGAAAATTTAACACAACATTGTACAGGATGCTTCAGAAGCCGTGAGGAGAGTTAAGTTTTTGTGAGCACTTATGGAGCACTGTAAAATTTCAGAACGCTGTTAATGTATTTAGGAGGAATATTCTCAATCTATGGCTGCCTGAGGTCTCTTCTTCCACTATGGCTACTACATATATCTTGGTGTTTTGGCACAATATTGAAGTTGTGAAGGGACTTATTGTATGTGAAAGAGAGCATATCATTGAACTGGAAAAGGCAGTTTGCTGTGGTTTACTCCGTGTTGTCCAGAAATACAAAGGCACCCTTTGTTTAGGCTTTATAGCTTGAATCGGTTATTTAAGTGTTTAACACAGAGCTGTAACACATCTGGACCCTAAGCCATGCTGTAGTCTGTTAATTCATTGAAGCCAAATCAACCTCTCTCATCAAATCCCTGAAGGAAAACGTGTGTAGAATGGTTCAAGCCCTGAAACATTTGAAAGTTGATCAGTAGACTTTGTATTGAATCTGGGGTGGGGGGGCACTAGTTGCTGGCAAATGCAAAGACAAAATCTGTGCTACCAGGTAGGAAGAACCAACTGTGCATATATTATTATGCCTCTGATGTATCTGTAGAACATGCCATGTGTTTTGCAATGAACAGAAGCAGGTAACAGCAGAATCAAGAGGTGACCTCGCGAATGTGACTTCCTTTGTTCTTGCTTCATATTTCCGCCATTTCCTTTCCCACAAACGTTACGGTTGAGAATAATGTTAGGGATGCATAAACTTTGGAACCAAATATTACTGCAGAGATCCATAGCAATTTCACTATAATACTGTAGAATGGCAGTTATTGAGTGCATTGATAGTGATAAATGGCCTCCTTTAGATACATTTAAGGAAAGGATTGAATACCTAGGATTTAAACAGTTTTCTCACTATGTGGAGGTGGAAACTGGTTTTTGGGAAGCAGGTGGTCACCTTGGGAAGTGTATTCAGCCTACATATCATTAATGGTGTTTGGTTGAAGACTCCCTAGTGCCATATTTAACAAGTCATTCAACAGGTTGTTAAAAATGGCCATCATCCAAAGCCTTACCCAGTAGCTACAGCTCACCCCACCCCCCAGCACTCTTAATGAATGTCCCTCTTGGAAAAATTATATTGGGTTCAGTTTTTTTCTTATTTACATTGGGTTGTAGAAGAAATGTTTCTGCTGTGAATGTGCACCTCCAAATTTAGATTCATATTGGTTTCTTGCCCTAAAGCATGATTTTGAAAATTGCCTAGCAAACTATAGACTCTTGCAGACTATGAATCTGACTATCTGCTGGTTCACACAATCAATAGGTGACTTGTTTTACTATGCAGTCCCTCTGTTATAGAATCACATGAAGAAACGTAGGTGCATAGTGTGAGCATTCATTTTCGGTCTCTGGGAGAGACAGTTGGTGTTGTGGTTAAGTGCATGGACTCTTATCTGGGAGAATCAGGTTTGATTCCCCACTCCTCCACTTGCACCTGCTGGAATGGCCTTGGGTTAGCCATAGCCCTGGCAGAGGTTGCCCTTGAAAGGTCAGCTGCTGTGAGAGCCCTCTCAGCCCCACCCACCTCACAGGGTGTCTGTTGTGGGGGGAGAAGATATAGGAGATGGTAAGCCACTCTGAGTCTCTGATTCAGAGAGAAGGGCGGGGTATAAATCTGCAATTCTTCTTCTACTGCGTCTCTGTTCCGGCTTGGTGTAGTGGTTAAGAGTGGTGGAGAACTGGAGAACTGGGTTTGATTCCCCAGTCCTCCGCGTGCAGCCAGCTGGGTGACCTTGGGTCAGTCATAACTCTCTCAGAGCTCTCTCAGCCCCACCGACTTCACAGGGTGTTAGTTGTGAGTAGAGGAAGGGAAGGCAATTATAAGCTGTTCTATGACTCCTTTGGGTAGTGAAGAGTGTGGTATAAAACCATTTCATCGTCTTCATCATCTTTGTCATCTTTGTTGTCTTTGCCTGCTTTGTTTTCCTCTGTTGCATGCTTCTGATTCGGAAAACAGCAGGAGAATCAATGTACTGTCATGGGAATGGGATTGGTTTTTCACTGTGTGAACCTGCTCCATGTAGTATCTTATTTATTTACATTATTTATACTCTTGCCTTTCTCACAGGGATTCAAGGCAGATTACACATCATAATCAACAAAACGGGATATTCAGTAACTGATGCACAATCTCTCTCTCACACCAACACAGCAGCAATGCAAATAGCAAACAGCAAGCCTTTATTGGCATAAGACAGATTTAGCAGTAAAATAGCAATATAAATAATATAAAATCCTAGATTATAGAGTACATAGGGAGCTAAAATACATAAAATAAGTAAAATGTATATGAGTCGAGTTTAGCCAAATGAAATAAAATAAAATAAAATAAAATAAAATGTGGTCATTCCAGAACCATTCTCTGTCGTATTTCCATGGCCTGTTGGAGAAATCTAGCCACCATTAAAGTTACCTCAGCGCAAGTGTAATTTAAAAGTTTGCGGACTTTGCCTGAATCAGCACAGCCCAACATCACAGCAGCAATGGAATGGAGTCTGGTTCTCTGGCCCTACACAGAGCAGTTTCAAAAATATCACTGCTCTGTGATTGGCCAGAGAACACAGTTTACTTGGATACCCAAGTAAACAAAAGAACAATAATGTTGCTGATGGCTGGGGGATTAGCCCAGCCATCAGCTATACAACAGCCCTGCAAAGCATGCATTTGCAATGTATTTTGCAAATGCATGCTTTGGATTGACTGCTGTGGCTCCTCTCCCCCTCCCCCTCCCTCCCTAATCCCAGGGAGGCTATGGGAGAGGCCGGTTGCTAACGCCTGCTGGGAGACCCCCATCGTAACCCCAGTCAAGACCGAGGGCCGAGTCCACCTCTGCGCAGACTATGTGTGTGCAATAAATAAGGCGTTACGGAACCACGTCTACCTGATGCCAGTTGTGAGCCACGTGTTAGCCTCCCTAGCGGGGGCCAAGATTTTTGAAAAATTGGACTTGGCCCAGGCGTACCAACAGTTGTCGTTGGATGGCGCCATGGCCGAGGCGCAAACAATAGTGACGCATAGAGGCGCCTTCAAGGTCAAGCACCTCCAGTTTGGAGTCATTGTGGCCCCAGGGATCTTCCAGAACCTAATGGAGTCTCTTTTAAAAGGTATCCCGGGGATCCAGCCATTTTTTGACAATGTGTTAATCGCCGCCGCCATGGAGGATGAGTTTGTCTCCGGCCTCCATGCAGTTCTCCAAAGATTCGACACAGTGGACCTAAAAGTGAAGAGGGAGAAATGTCTGTTGGGGGTTCCTAAGACCGACTTCCTGGGATACTCCGTGGATGCAAATGGTATCCACCCCTCAAAGGAAAAGGTGGAAGCCATCTGCAATGCCCCCGCCCCCACCAATAAAGCGGAACTACAAGCTTTCTTGGGACTCCTCAACTTTTACCACGCCTTCCTTCCCCACAAGGCAGTGGTAGTGGAACCCCTCCACCGCTTACTGGACAAACGGGCCCCATGGGTATGGGGCCGCTGGCAGGCCACCGCTTTCCAGTTGGTGAAGGATCTTCTCATGCCCAACAGCCTGCTGGCGCATTTTGACAAGCAGATGCATCTCCTTACGGGGTGGGGGCGGTATTAGCGCATGTGCTGTCAGTGGGCGGGAGGTTCTGGTGGCTTATTATTTGAGAACTTTGCAAAAAGCCGAACACAACCATGCACAAATAGATAAGGAAAGGTTGGCCATTGTTGCTGGTATTAAGAAATTTCATGATTATTTGTACGGCCGACCCTTCACCATTCTCACAGACCATAAACCTCCCCTAGGCCTGTTTGCCCTTGACCGCCAGTCACTGCAGATGCTGTCACCCCGGCTTTTAAGGCGGTCCATTTTCTTAACAGGGTACCAATATGACCTCCAATATCGGCCTGGAAAGGCTATGGGCCATGCGGATGCGTTGAGTCGGCTGCCGCTTCCCTCTGTTTGGTGAGAGCCAGTTTGGTGTAGTGGTTAAGTGCACGGACTCTTATCTGGGAGAACTGGGTTTGATTCCCCACTCCTCCACTTGCACCTGCTAGCATGGCCTTGGGTCAGCCATAGCTCTGGCAGAGGTTGTCCTTGAAAAGGGCAGCTGCTGTGAGAGCCCTCTCCAGCCCCACCCACCTCACAGGGTGTCTGTTGTGGGGGAGGAAGGTAAAGGAGATTGTGAGCCGCTCTGAGACTCTTCGGAGTGGAGGGCGGGATATAAATCCAATATCTTTTTCTTCTTCTTCTCTGGGGACCCGGATCCAGTGCTGGCGCACCAGATAATGTTGTTGGAGTCGCTTTCAGACCACCCGGTTCACGCTAAGGATATCGCTAAATTTTCTGCCAGGGGCAAGATCCTCTCCCAGGTTCTCAACTGGGTGTGGAGGGGATGGCCCACGGGCTGGGTGGGCTCAAAGTTTGCAGCTTTTGCATCCCACCGGGACGAGCTATCAGTTCACAAGGGCTATTTACTATGGGGAGGATGGATGGTGGTGCCCCCTACTCTGCGGCAGAATGTCCTAACTGCACTGTACGACTCACACCCAGGGATCGTGCGGATGAAGGTTCTTGCCCGCAGCTACGGCTGGTGGCCAGGAATAGACGATTCCATTGAATCCTGGGTGGCGAGGTGGCAGCCATGCCAGGCGACCTGGCCAGCACTGCCCTAAGCCCCAACCCAACCGTGGGAGTCCACACGCAACCCGTGGTCCCGCCTGCATCTGGACTTTGTGGGGCCCTTCCAAGGGCAGCTATTTTTCCTCATCATGGACTTCCACTCCAAGTGGTTAGAGGTAGTCCCCGTGGCTTCGACTTCCTCCAGAGCTGCAATCACAGCACTCCACAGGGTTTTTTGCCGCCCAGGGGCTCCCAGACACGCTTGTCTCGGACAATGGGACAGCTGTCACCTCAAAAGAGTTCCAGGACTTCTGCGGCCGTAACCTAATCCGGCACATTAGGCCAGCCACTTTCCACCCGGCTACCAATGGCCAAGCAGAAAGGATGGTGCGATCCACAAAAGAGTCACTCTGCCGCATCATCCAAGGGGACTGGGAGGCCCGCCTTGCAGAGTTCCTGCTAGCCCAACACGCTATCCCCTGCACAGCCACCGGCCGCTGCCTGACTGAGCTCCTCATGGGCTGGCGGCTGTCGACACTCCTAGACTGCATGCACCCCGATTGGGCCCCGGACATTAAAAAGAAACCCGACATGGTCCTAGCACCCAGGGGCTTCAATACACTGGGCTTACTTTATGCCAAGAGCTTGGGGGGGGGGGGCTGGCTTGGATTCCAGCCCAAGTCTCAAGGGTACTGGGGTCTGTAATGTACGGGGTCACCACGGGGTGGGGTGGGGGTTCACCATGTGGCAACACATTGACCAGTTGAGGTCATGTGAAGCGCCTGGGGATGAGATCGAGGAAGACAGCGGGTCACGGGACTTGTCAGCCGACCCGACTTGGACAGCTCCCAAGCCGGAAGCCACAGTGACTTCGACCCCCACCATTCCACCAGAACATGAGGCAGACGGAAACCCTGAACCACTGACCGACATTCCAGCATCACTGACCCCTCCACTTGCCGCGCGGAAGCCATCGCTGTGCCACTGCCCTCTCCTGCACCCCGGCAATCAACACGGGAGCACTGCATGCCTGCATAATTAAGGAACTATGTGTTTCAGGGCTTATGAACTAGGAGGGGAGGGATGTTATGTATGTGGACTCAAATGAGAACTGAATTGGGTGTTTCTGCAGGGCTCATTGGAGCCAGATGTCCAGAGTGTGGGGACTTGGGAACAATAGGCAGCAGGATCCAAATCCCTGCTGCTCTGATCCAATCACGAGCCCTCTGCTGGTTTGAATGGACCAATAGAATGCTAGCATGGGAGCCCTGACATGTATTTAAGGTTGGCCCATTGGCTTTTCCCCCCATTCTTATACTTAGGCCTTACTATGCTGCAATCAATAAAGCTTATGATTCACTACCACCTTGCCTCTTCATGTATGGAACCCACTATATTATAGATCCCTTCACTGAATGTCAAGATGGAGATTTTGAAAAAGATGAACTACAAACCAGCATTTCAAGAAATCATGTGTTTGCTTTGCCTCCATGGTAATCCTGATCTAGATATGTGCTTGAGCTGATGTGGTTAGGGTTACCTTCTGCCTGCTTGCAGGGGCCATTTGCCCACTAATCCATTCTCCTGCCAGATGATACTGACTGTTGCGGCAGGAGAAAGCAGGGAATGGGAACGGCATCTGAACCCAGAAGTGGCAGGTCACACTCTTGGAGTCTTCCTGTATCTCTGAGGTTTTTGCTGTGGAGGTTTGGGGGATTCCTGGAGCATTTGCAGAAGTTGTGCTTTAGTGATTCAGATGCTGGACTAGAGTGCAGGAAGCTACGGCTTAAGTTCCCAATCTGCCATGAAGCTTGGAAGGTGACTTTAGGCTATGCACTTCCTTTCAGCATAACCTGTCTCAGAAGGTTGTGAAGAAAAGGTGAAAGCTCAGCCTTCTGGCTGGACTGTCCCCCCACTGAAGCCTTGCTGTTGGCCTTGTTGGGTGAGGCTGCTCTTGGCTATTTGACCCCTGCATTCCGAAACAGGGAAGGACATGCTGAGATAAGGCTTTGTTAGCATGGGGTGGGGGACAATGCAGCCCTGAATCTGGAGCTATCTCTGGACAGAGCCACATCCTGGTAGTTTCATAGTGTTCATGTGAGCTCCAGGCACAGGCTTCTTCCTTCCCTGGTCTCCATTTGGTGAGGGAGGGAAGAAGGAAGGGGAAGAGTTCTATCCCAAGAAAGTGTATTGCTAGTGAACATCTGTGTTGGAATTGGTGTGGGGGCTGTTGATGTATAACGCCCATCTGTTTACAAAGTTACATACGCTTACCTTATTCCAGGGGAGTCAAACATGTAGCCCAGGGGCCGAATCAGGCCCCTGGAGGGCTCCTATCAGACCCCTGAGCAACTAGCTGTTGTCTGCTTCCTTCTCCCTCTCTCTTGCTTCCTTCTGCATCATTGCTTGCTTTTCCAGGTTTACAACTTCCAGATACACACCTGAACAGCATACTCAAGATTGCTACACCACAGACATTGTCTCTAGATTTTGATGCAATAATTCAGAGCAAGAAGTGTCAGTTATCAGAGACTGTTAAATAAACAAAATATTGTCAGAGTGCTAATCTTTTAAGCATGCTTTACATTTTTTAAATAAAAATATTTAATTGTGTTTGTTTCCTTTATAAAGTTTATATCTCCGCTACCTGGCCTTACATTTTATGACACACATGCCCGGGCCCAACAAGATTTCATTTATGTCTGATCTGGCCCTCATAACAAATGAGTTCGACACCCCTGCCTTATTCTGTTTGTTTTCTCTACTGCTATTAATCATTAGTGGCAGGATGACCACATTTCCAGTGACATCAGGGGGTGTGACCTGTTATGCTAATGAGTTCCTGTTGGGCTTTTTCTACAAAAGTCCAGGAGTGTCAAAAAGGATGCAAAAATTAATGTGATTGTCTGTCTTGAAGAGTGAGACACTGGATTGAAAGTGGATGTGTTTGTTCAGGTCATAATTGTATGTGGCTTAAACTCAAGTTCAGGAAAAAAAGGTGTATAGTGATCTAGAGGCGTCAACTCTCCGAAAGAGGTACAAGACTCTATAATTCTTAATATTTTCTTGTCAAAGAAATATTTTAAAGCATGTATGTTAGAACTGGTATATACCTATCTGGAAGTTGAGAAATTAGTTGTTTCTATACTAAAAAGAGAATAAAATTAATTTTCAGAAATAAGGCAAAGAATTCAGATGTGGGGGACTTCTGTGCCCCTCCTTCCCAATAAGGATATGATTAAGGAGAGCATGTCAATTGTGACTAGTATTTTTCTGCTTTTGTCAGCTTGTGTCACAACCTCAACATTATTAAAATGTATTTTTATTTAATATTCACATTCAGGTGTTTGAGCCGTAATTTCTGTTAGTAAAAATGACATTTCTTAAAGTTCATTATTTTTTCATGCTGAAATCTTGGGCTCATTTTTTTTTTAAAAAAATTGGACATTAAATAATAGAACAGTAGTGTCTTTGGGCTAACGGGCACCCCAGTGCTTTGTCATTTTAATACATGAATTCCTGGCATGAAGGGTTTGATAATACCTGGGTCATGCAACCTGTCTGCTTCAGAATTATAACCATCAGAGTCGTCGCCTCTCGACGAATTCCCACAGATTGTGTCATACCCAATAGGAACCCTTTGGACTGTGTTTCTTTGACATTTTTTGTTGGCATTTTCCATTAAAGATGTCCTATGGGGACCTTTCTTTCTTCAAAATCATGAGGTCACACAACTTCCAAGGATTCATCTGTGTGCCACCGATACATTTACTGACAAGCAGGACCCACAAAGTCACCAAAGAATAGAATGCAGTGGCCATTAAGACTGCTGTTATGTTCTCTTGTTAAGATGGCCCTTCAGAGGTTTGGCTGGTGGGTGTGTGGGGGTAACTGACAGAACCGTTAAGAAATCCCTGTTAACATCTTAGAGACTTGCAGTTGGAGGCAGAATGCCAGTTGGAGGCAGTTTGCAACATGGCAAACCCTATAGTTATATTGGTATGGTACTGCATATTGTATGAACTTGTTGGTACAATGTATAAGAGAGTCATCTAACTATTCCTTTTACAAGTTTTGTCACTGAGGCTCAGGTTGTTTTCTCAGCCCTTGGTCCTCAGGCTGCCAACTTCCAGTCTCAGCATTTTCTCTTCATGAAACCGCAGACCCTCAAGTTGTTTTCATTTGGAGCAACAGGTTCTGAAGTAAAAGAGAAATCTTCACAGGCCTTTCAGACCAACATGTTATATCTTTGGGATCACAAGCCACGAACCAAAACAGTAACATTTCTTGTAGGCCCTGGGATTACCTGATTACCAGGTTCAGTTTCACTGACCTGAATCCAAATGCGAGAGATGTGAATGCAAGGATCCTCCAGCTTCAGATAAAGCGCATACCATGGAGTGTAGATCCAGACACCGTTATGGCTGTCACATGGTTGTAGTATAATTGTTCTCGTGGCGGCTTTTGCAGTGGCTTTTGCTTGATATAACAGCTTATTGTTTTGAGAGGGCAGGTTTTCATCATGCTAAAAGAAGTTAAGCGCAGAACAAAAATTTATACGTATTTAATTTACATTTCCATGCCACCTTCCCACTTAGTTCAAAGTCCAACAAGTGGCAAACATTAAAACATTTAAGACGTTAGAAACATCGACATTCTCTCTCTCTCTCCCCCACACACGCACAAACGCACAAATTAAAAACAAACGTGAAAGCACACAAAAAGGGAAGAGGGTTAATAAAAGTTAGGGAGGGAATACCAAAAAAGTTTTCACCCACTGGCAGAAGATAACAGTAGAGGGAGATAGATGAATCTCTCTGAAGAGGGAATTCTGAAGTGCTGGCACCACAAATGAGAAGGCTCTTTCTCAGATTGCCCCCTGTCAAGCATCAGATGATGTAGCACCTAAAGCAGGGCCTGTTGAGACGACCAGACCTGGCATTTTCCTGGTCTGGTAGGTTCATATGCAAACTGGCTGTCCGTGAAGTATGCTGTCCCTAAGCCATATAGGACTTTGAATACCAACATTTTGAATTGGACCCAGAAGCAAACTGGGAACCAATGTAGATGGAACAAGAATGAAATCATATGATCCCTATGATCACTCCAGTTTAATGGTCTGGCCACAACATTCTGTACCAACTATAGCGTCTTCAAGGACAGCCCCATGTAGATTACATTGCAGTGGTCTATTCTAGAGATTAGCAAAGCATCCCTAGCCACTGCTGCCACATGTTTATCCAACAGGATGCCCAGTTCAGGAACACCCCCAAGCTGTGAACCTGCTCCCTTATGGAGAATCCAACCCCATAAAGAACAAGAGCTCTCCTAGTTCCTGGGTCAGACTTTCCTCCCACCAGTAGCACCTCTGTTTTGTTCAGATTAAGTTTCAGTTTGTTGGACCACAAGGAGCTGATTTATATTACTAGCACTCATGGAGTAACTGTATACATGGAGTAACTGATGCTTGTAGCATCCTCCATATGGTAGCTGTAACAACCATAAACTAGAACAAAGTTTGAGTCTAGTGGTGCCTTTAAGACCAACAAAGTTTAATTCTGGGTATAAGTTTTTGTGTGCATGTGCATTTCATCAGATACATTGAAACGCTTCCCTCAAGTGTTACATATAGGTAGAGAGAGGGTGGGGTTGGTGTTAGTTGCCAGGAAGGGCTAGCTAGAGTCGAGGTGATTAAATATAGCTGAGATTGGATTAAAGTAGTTGTTAATGGCAGCAAATTAGCATACAAATTCTAGAGCTATCAAACAAATGGCAGAACTATGTTTGGGTCTGGTTTGTATGGGTGCAGCTGGACCCAAACTTCTCACAGGCTGAAGGAACATTCTGTCAAAGGACTACGGTATAAATAAGACCCAATCGCTGATTGACGAGGAGGACTTTTTTTTTTTAAAGGAGGGCATAGAGGATAAACACACACAAACAACTTGAGAAGGATTTCACCATTTCTTGTGGCACTGTGGCTTCCACCACTATATCCTATATTTTTAAGGGTAGAGTATTGGCAGCAAACCAGAAAGAGCAAAGATATTTTTCTCAAGTCTTTTGGAGTGCAGCAAAACAAATGAACAAACACCTCCCTCCCAATTAAGCTGTTGTTGTATTTGCTTTGTGCATTCCCTATACTTAGTTTTCAGACACATTAACACAGGAATCTGGCAGTCAACTCAATTTTGTGTTGCAGCTTTCCTTCAACTGGTTCCATTTTTAGCCGGCTTCACAGTCGCAAAGCTGGAGATCCAGGAACAGATCACTGTATTCAATATATATAACGGCAAACAGATTTTATATTTACTTATTTAGGTTCATCTTGTTCTTACGTACACAATGGTATCTTTTTTTTAAAAATTCACAGTTGACACCACGGGACTCAATTAAAGAACATGTCTCGTGGAAAGCCTGTATCGAAACATCTTAAATGCTTTTAATATAAATATAGAAGAACTGCATGTTCCAATTATCAAAATAACACGACTGCTTTTTTCTCCCTCCCCCCTTCTTCCTTTCTACATTGACTACTCTGAAGTGGTAGGTTGTCCTGCACTTAGATAAACAATGAAACTAATTGGAATGCCATAAAAAGATTATTGTATAATAAGAGGATCAAGGAACATTGCTAGCATACAGAGATGAAAAGAAAGCAGTCTGGAAAATAAAATCTCTCTCTCTCTCTCTAACACACACACATACACACACACGCACGTGAATTTTATACTAAATTTAAATTCTGAGATCAGACCAATTTGTACATTCTGTGGTTCAGGCACATTATTTATTCTCCTCACAGCCTATGTAAGCCCAATAAACCTCAGCTCTTCTCTCTCTGAAAATTAAAAATATTTCATATTATAAAATTTGCATTTCATAATTTATTCTCAGGGATGACTCATATGTTACTTTCTTTTGATACAATACTAAAATTCTATCCTGATTTATGAATGCTTTCTTTCTTTTCTCTCTCTCTCGCTCTCTTTTCCAGATATTCAGATTAGCTAATTCTCCTCCCCCACTGACTAAATAATGCTTGCAAATGGTAGAGGATGGCTAAGTCATAGTCAAAGGAGGGAATTCTAGACGGTGACAATTGTACACAACTAGAACCAGGCCTAACAGCCAATATAATCTGTGTTCTGAATACTTCTCATTGCGGAAGAAATTACGTAGAAGTAGTGGAAGAATACAAAATGCCAAAGCCTGATGACACAGGAGTATCTTTTAAAAAATCACCTGAAACTATATGACAGGGCTTTTTTTTTTTTTTTAATCAGGAAGACACAGGAACACAGTTCTGGCTGGCTTGGTGTCAGGGGGTGTGACCTAATATGCAAATGAGTTCCTGTTGTAGAGAAAGCCCTGATGACAGTGCAGCTTGCCATACCTCTAACAGGAAAGAATTGTAATTTTTGTGCCAAAGGTGAAAGTATTTTTCATTTGGGAGACCTGGTCCTCTGCAGCTCTCTTGCCTTCCTGTTCCCTTCCCATTGTATATCAGTGGGGCAGTGAGAGAAAAACTAGCTAGAACATTGGGGGTGTGGCCAGTGGTGCAATGTCACTTTCAGCAAATCAGTAAATGCTCTGAAACTTCCCAAAACTCTAGCTGAAACACCCCCTTCCCACCCTCTTCACCTGCTGGTTGCCATCTAAGTTTCAGATACTAAAATATCTCCTGGTATTATATTGTTGATATATAGCATGTAATTTGACTTGCTTCTTTCATTCTTTAAAAACATTTATCTTGCCTTTCCTCTGTGAAGCTTAGAGGAACACACAGGGTTTCCTGTTTTCCCACTGCTGATCAGAGTAACAGTAAGTTTTTTGTTTTTTAATGGCCATTGGGCAGATGGAAAAAACCTGGGAGTGATGGCATGTTTCTTTAGGAATAGCTCGAAATTATGTGGTAGAACTCCTCCCCCCCCCCCGATCCCTAGCAGCATACGTGGTTCTTCCCTCCTCTATTTTTTCCTCATGATAACACTGTGAGGTAGACTATTGACTGGCCCAAGGTCACCAAGTTAATTTGGTAGTTGAGTGGAGAACTGAATTCTGATCTCTGCAGCCCTCAGAGCAGCTCTGTAACTGCTAGCCCTTAATGTCTTCATTCTGCACCTGTTTTGCTCATGATAAGACCATGGCTTTTTTGTATTAGGAACTCCTTGTATTAGGAACTCCTTGAGCGCTTTCATCAGCGCTGCCTTCGCACCATCCTCAACATCCACTGGAGTGACTTTGTGACCAACACTGAAGTCCTCAAGCGGGCGGAGGTCACCAGCATTGAGACACTGCTGTTGAAGACGCAGCTGCGCTGGGCAGGGCATATTTCTAGGATGGAAAACCACCGCCTTCCCAAGATTGCCCTGTATGGCGAACTCTCCACCGGTCATCGAAATAGAGGGGCACCGAAGAAGAGGTACAAGGACTCCTTGAAGAAATCCCTTAGCACCTGTCACATCAACCATCACCAGTGGTCTGACCTAGCCTCAGATCGCAAAGCATGGAGGCACACCATCCACCAGGCTGTCTCTTCCTTTGAGAACGCACGCATAGCTGGTCTTGAGGACAAAAGGAGATTGAGGAAGAATCGCACTGCTACAGGACCAACCCTAAATCAGACTTTTCCCTGCAGCCGCTGTGGCCGGACCTGCCTGTCCCACATTGGTCTTGTCAGCCACCAGCGAGCCTGCAGCAAACGTGGACTATTGCACCCTTCTTAAATTTTCGTTCGCGAAGCCAAGCCAAGAGAGAGAGAGAGACTCCTTTGCATATTAGGCTACACCACCCTAAGGTAGCCAATCCTCCAAGAGCTTACAGGGCTCTTCTTCCAGGTCCATCTGTAAGCTCTTGAAGGATTGGCTACATCAGGGATGTGTGGCCTAATATGCAAAGGAGTTCTGGCTACAAAAAAAGCCCTGGATAAGACCATAGGTCCAGAAATAATATAGCAGAATGGATAGTAAAGAGTTAGCTAGTACCTGATTATGGGAGGGAAGAAAACTCCACCCCCTAGGCTGTTATCCATTTGTGTTCCTGTGTTTGAAGAAACTGGTTAAAATACAGCAGATCGTTACATTCAGCAGCTCCCATGGTGAGTAAATTGCCCCAGTAGATCACACAAAAGTGTGGGCTTGCAAACTGTGTTTATTTTGGCGTTTTGTGAGTGTGTGTACATGTCCCTTAAAAAGAGGATGAGGAAATGAAGACTGTATTCAGGGAAACTGCACTGCTGTATATTTATTAATAGGGAATGGGAAAGTCTCCTGGCTCCACCCCCAAAGTCCCCAGATATTTCTTGAGTTGGACATGGCAACCTTAGGGGGGGAGTGGCCTCAGTATGGTACAATGCTATGAAATCCACCCTTCAAATCAGCCATTTTCTCCAGGGGAGCTGATCTCTGCCAGTTGGAGATCAGTTGTAAAAGTGGGAGATTTCCAGACCCCACTCTGAGTTGTGGGCTTTTGGGAGAGCTTAATCACAATTGCCCCACATATATTTTCATGGTTTAAACATTTTACAATTCCCCATCCCACAAAGGCAGTCAGGTTCACTGAAGATTTATGGATGTATGCTTGAAACCTTCTCTGCTGCTGTACCATAAGTCCTTTCAAGTCTTCAGGGATCATGTAGTGCCACAGAAGCATCTTTCCTTTGATGCATTTTGCCCTGCTCCCCAGCTCAAGTAGGCTAGAAGCACATCTCTAAACTAAGGTGCTGGAAGCTTCATAGGTTATATATAAGAACTGTTCACAGGAATATTTCAGAGTGCTGATTGAAGGCCCTAAATGGCTTGAGGCCAGGGTCCTTTGAAGACCAGTTTATTTTGTACCATCCTGTACCCCAGTTAAGATCCTCCTTATAAGCCCTGTTCTCTATGCCCCTGCCTGCAGAAGCAGTGACCAGAGACAGGGCTTTTTCACTAGTGGCCCCTTGCCTGTGGAAGGCTCTTCTGCTTGACATTTTCCATGCAATGTTTCTCAGTGTCATAATTTATATTAATTTTACTTGCACGTCAACTCAAACAGGTCTCTGGAGAGGTGGCAGATATTTTCTAGTTGAACAAATAGGGAAAAGAAATTCAAAATGGTTCCTAAAATTAAACCACTTTAAGTGTTGTTAAAAGTGTTGTTAAAACTTCAGTTCTGGGTTAAGTGGCTTCAATAAAATAATTTCATTGGGGCTCATGATCTATGATCTAGCTATCTCCAGTTGTCAGTAGAAACCCTTCTTAGTGAAAATTTTGTTGGTAGTACTGCAATTTGGATTTGATTTAATTAGTGGGTTCATCAATGAGGCCTTGAGTCAATTAAGCAGTGGAATCAATTCTAATTGGTAGTTCTCTAAGCAGGGTCGGATCTAGGAGGGGGGACAGAGGGGGTGCTTGCCCCCAGGTGCTGCCGGAGGGGGGGGGGATGCCAATTTGGGAATGGAGTCCATTCTATTCTATGGGCCCATAAGATAGAATTGTCCATAAGAGGGCATCATTTTTTAATTCCCCCCCCCCCCCCTCAAAAACATGTCGATTCAGTCCTGGCTTTAAGTAAATACTATAATTTTTTAAAGGCTACTTTCATTCAAGTGAGCTACTGAAGTGGGGACCGAAAAAGAAAATATAAAAGACAATGTTTCCTTCTAGCAATGGATTTACATTTTGTTAAATTGTAAGTTATCTTACACTTCAAGTTCTCTTCAAGGCACCCGTGTCGAGGATTTGGCGATACGCTCATTTATTAAAATTATATCAATTAATTAACCATTTAATTGGCAGATGGTTAATCAACTAAAATTCTTTAATCAGTTAACAGCCCTATTTGTCGGTACGGCCGGTATGCTCACTGGATAATTGGGACTATTCATCCAGACTTGATTTATAAAACACTTTATTACTCAGTACTTCTGTACAGGAACTAAACTGAGAGCCCCGTATAAAAAGGATTTATTTTGTCTCTGTTCTTTTTCCTCTGATGTGACATATCTCATTCACTTTCAATCTAAACCTGTAAGTGCGATTTAAATGTATTTTATAGCAACAATTTGGGCCAATCTTGTGCAGTAATAAAAAGTGCTTTGTTGGTTATTGCTCCCCATGGACTTCTGCCTAAGTGCAGCATGCTACGTAAGGCCTGACCCTGCGGTCCTTAGTCAGGCAGAACTCACTGACTTTCTGTTATGATCTTGTTCTTCAGTGTTTGTTCATAATAGCAAGAGACAAATGCTTTGTCCAAAGGTTGGGGGGGGGTACTATTGAATGATAGACTAATATGTGCCCCAATGGCCATTTGTTCATAGATGGGGTGGCAGATGGGGAGAGCAAGTCTTGCTTCTTATACTTGATATCATTACCTGCCAGTGGTGAGGACAAGGTAACATAGAATTTCACAACATCGTGATATGGGGTAAGCACCGCTACGTAGCATGATTAGGGAGAAATCAACAAGAAGGTGCCATTTTCAGTGTCATCTCTGCATGTGCGCTAACATGAGGCCCCCCCCCCTTAGAACACTATGAAAACTGGGGATTCAAATGAAGTGTTTTAATATCAGTGGGGTTACAGGGATAAAGGATCCAGCTGCTGCCTATGCAATATACAAATTGGCTATTGTGGTCTCATAGACCGAACAACATATTAGTGTTAAAATAATTATTTTTCTTGTTGTATTGTAACCTGTGGGGTATGTGTCTGTCAGAATCAAGAAGTATTTATTCCATTCCTTAGTTTTGTCCAGATGTTTAGCTACAGGGTAATGTTACTACATAGATTAGCACAGCTGTCTAGGAGATACCATGCTAAATATGGAGAGCATCTGTGATTTATCTAGGGAGGTTGAATTTCAATTAATTAAATGTGCTGCTAGCTTGCTAAGATCTTTTGCATTGCTATTAGAAACCTGACAGTTTTAAAAGACACGGGGAATTTGGGCGTCAGTCGAAGTAAACAATATTTCCCGGATCATGAATTTTTGCCAGGTCTTTGGAAAGGTAAGTTAACTAGGTTGACTTCTATTCCCCAAGGTGTGATGTATTTAAGTATAAATGCTTCTCATGTGGAATGGTTGCCTGCAGTTCAACTAGTCTGTATCCGATCCATTGGGCTGGGAGACTCTAAGATGCTCAGATTCACTGCAGTTGGATGAGTAGGGGGGCATTTAAGTTACATATTTGAATACACACAAATTTGAGCTGATTTTACATTTTGTAAAATTTAACATCAGGAATTCGGATATTTCTTTGCACTCTGATTAGGTAAGAAGTGACATCTGAAACTGCAATGAACATGGGAGCCATGGGATTCAGTTGGCTGCTGTCTTAATCCACCTTGGCTTGCCATTCACTTTGCTATGGGCCGAGGAGAAAGAACTGATAAGCTATCTGTAGAATCCTGCTTTATTATGAGTAGCAAATAATGGCACTGGTTCTGCTTGACCATTCCAGGCCTGTTATCTGAGGCTTTTGGGTTTTTTTGTAGGCAGCTTTCCTTGGGGCTTCTCCACTAATAAAAATATTGTTGTTGGTAAACCAATGCTGTTTCAAGGAAAGCAGCTACTGTGCAACAGACAAGAATTAAACTAGCTAGTTCCAGTGTCAGCTGTTATCTTTATATAACTGCTTACTCTGCTTGCGCAGTTCTCAAGGGGGACGAGACAGAATATTCTCGATGCACAGCAGCCAAGAAGGTCAGAGCGCCTGCTCCGGCTGCAACGCCACTGAGGATGTTCTCCGCAGCCGAGAACGAAACGTCCGGAAGAAAAACTTTCTCCAGTAGAACACGGCACTTGAGCCCGAAAGATTCTACAAACCCTAAAGAATATTCTTAGCTTGTTTTCTAAGCTGGTGGCTTGGTTTGGTTTTTCGCTCTTCCTTTTTAGAAACATAAGAGCTGGAAGGGACATCAAGGTTCATCTAGATGAGACAAGGTAACGCAATGGACTAAGGCGGACTAAGTTTCATCTAGTCCAACCCCCTGCACAACACAGGGAATTTACAAGTACCTTCCCACCTCCAGTGCTCTCTGCTGTATGCACAGATGAAGGCAACCCCCTCCCCCCCTTCCAAGATGCCTGGTCGATCTGACCTGGAGGAAAATCACTTACTGACCCCAAAGAGGCAATTGGCATTACCCTGGGCATGTAAGATAGGGCCAGGAGAGCCAAGCAGTAGCTCATCCTTTCCTGCCCTCCCTCTCATGATTGGCCTAAATTCATAGAATCTGCATTAATGTCAGATGGCCATCTAGCCACTGCTTAACAACTTCCCAAGAAAGAGAGCCTTTGTGCCCTTTAGTATTAGTAAAGCTTCCATTGATTTGAACAGACTGAGACAGTATGGTTTCAGGGAGCATTTGTATGAAATTAGTGACTAAGGCTTTTAATTATAATTCGTGTAATTATTTAAACTTTATTTCATAAATGTTATCCGCATAGGATTGCTCCATACAAGCTTGACTGTGTTCTGGGAAAGCTCGTTGCAGATGATCATTTTAACAGGGATAAATGTAAAGTTCTGCATTTAGGTAGGGAAAACCCAATGCATGGTTATAGGATGGGGGAGACTTGTCTTAGCAGTAGTGTGTGCGAAAAGGATCTAGGGGTCTTAGTGGAACACGAGTCAACAGTGTGATGTGGTGGCTAAAAAGGCAAATGCAATGTTGGGCTTTATTGACAGAAGTATAGCGTCCAAATCCTGTGAAGTGATGGTATCACTTTACTCTGCTCTGGTAAGATCTCACCTGGAGTATTGTGTTCAGTTTTGGGCACCACATTTTAAGAAGGATATAGACAAGTTGGAACGGGTCCAGAAGAGGGTGACAAAGATGGTGAGGGTATCTGGAGACCAAGTCCTATGAAGAAAGGTTGAAGGAGCTGGGTATCTTTAGCCTGGAGAGGAGGCAGCTGAGACGTGATATGATCACCATCTTCAAGTACTTGAAGAGCTGTCATTTAGAGGATTGTGTGGAATTGTTTTCTGTGGCCCCAGAAGGTAGGACCAGAACCAATGGGTTGAAATTAAATCAAAAGAGTTTCCGGTTCAACATCGGGAAGAACTTCCTGACTGTTAGAGAAGTTCCTCAGTGGAACAGGTTTCCTCAGGAGGTGGTGGGCTCTCCTTCCTTGGAGGTTTTTAAACAGAGACTCGATGGTCATTTGACAACAATGAGGATCCTGTGAATATAGGGGGAGTTATTTGTGAGTTTCCAGCATTGTGCAGGGGGTTGGACTGGATGACCTGGAGGTCCCTTCCAATTCTATGATTTGAAGACAGACATTAAAACCTTCCTAAATACCCACACATGAGCTGGTATTTCTTTCAACCACATAGAACAAGGACCAGCAACTGGCAGTCCGGTTGATTAGAGGCTTTGAACCAAACAGGGCTGACTCCCAGCAGCCATATCAATTTATAACCAAGATAAGGAAAAGTTTATCCACTGATCCACACATAAGAAACATATAATTTTTTTTTTTTAAATATGGAGGTGCCACCTTTTAAGGCCATGCCTGGCATGATTGTTCCATTAATTGCAAAATCCACACAGCTGTGTGGTTTGAACTTTCTTATAGAGCTTGACCCCCCTGAGAGAACGATTGGCTTTGTTGCATAATACATTTTCTTCTCTGAAGAACAGAGTTGGTCATTAGGGGTCTATAGGAAGACACATTTAAAAGTATGTTAAAACTGATGTGAGTGCTCTCAGCAATATTAAGAGACTATATAAAGCATTTGGGGAGGGACAGTGGCTCAGTGGTAGAGCATCTGCTTGGGAAGCAGAAGGTCCCAGGTTCAATCCCCGGCATCTCCAAAAAAGGGTCCAGGCAAGTAGGTGTGAAAAACCTCAGCTTGAGACCCTGGAGAGCCTCTGTCAGTCTGAGAAGACAATACTGACTTTGATGGACCAAGGGTCTGATTCAGTATAAGGCAGCTTCGTATGTTCATATGTCATGGTTCTGCCAGTGTCCCTTGTATTCAGGGTCTCCTGAGCGGAAGCTGAAGTGTTGACATGGAAATATTTAATTTCTGAAGCCCCGTCATACTTTGTGTGGATGAATAGGACAAATAGAGACCTTTGTTTTAATGTTTCTTATCTCCTTTCCCCAAATTTAAATTAATTTTGGTCCTTAAGATATTCCTTTTTTTAAAAAAAATCCAAAACATTCACAGAAAAAGAAATGCATTTTAATATATTGTAGCCACATGCATATAGCCTTTCCCCTCATATATATATGAGTGTCAAGAGTAATCGTCCCAACAACATTATACCAAGCCAATATTAATCAGACTTGCTGCTACAGCTTGCTCTACTTATGATTACATTTGTGATGTTTAGATGAATTCCCTGCCTTAATATTCTGTTAGAAGGTCTTTTGTCATTATTCAGACATTTGGAAAATGGATTTTTTTTTTATGAAAAAAAAACCACCCTAACACTAAATGTTTGCAAAACCTTCTGTAGCACACCTGCAACAAATTAAAAGTCTCAATTTAATAAATGTGATGTCATAAATTGTATATAGAATGAGAAAGTGTAAAAAAAGTAAACAATGTTAGAGTTAACTTTCATTGGTAAACTGCAACTATTTTGTTATGACAATCGGGGTATTAGAGAAGGTATAAATTTACTTGGCACTAAATGCACATCTACCTAAATTGTTCCTACAGATGGATGGCACTGGATAAGGCAAAGGCTGGTTTTTTTAATATGTCCAAAAGCTTATTAAATCTGGCATTTCCCCTCCATTTATTGAAGAGATTCAATCAATTTCCTGTCATTAGGTCTGATTCCACTTAGTGTTGCTAATTTTTTTTGGGGGGGGGGGCAGTGGCAATGTTCTGGTGCGACAAGCAGAGATTCAGCAGGTGAAGCTGCTCCTGACACGGTGATATATTGAAAAGAAAGCACACCCCTGTTTAATTTCTTGCTCTTACTGCTGCCATTAAAAGTCCAGGAGCCAAACTGTGGGTCAGGGGAAGATGGCAGCCCAGATTACTTACCAAACAGGCAAAAATTGTTCTTCAGTAAACAGGAAATGCTCACGCATTAATTTTTTGTAGAAGGTTGAGCTAATTTGTCAAAGAGTTTGTCATGGAGAAGTCACCAAGTATGTCAGACGCTTCTGGAACAGTCATTCTACAAACCGGGAGAACCTTCTCAGCAATCCATTCTCTTCTGCACCCTCCTGGAAGGAATGCAGACTTCTTTCCCCTCCCAAAGTGCATGAGCTCATTTCCAATGCCTTGCAATGGGTACCAATATATGCCTTTTACAAACAGGAGAAATTTAACTTTGTAGCATTATGCTATGACCTACTCAGTGGAATTACAGCAGCGAAGTAATCCTTTAGGAGAGATGGCTCTATCAATCTTTGGATTTTTCTAATGTGGAAGCTACTCAATTGCATCTCAGAAATCAGGGAGGTAATTACTCATGCAGACAGCACAAAATGAAAGGGAAAAAATGCAAGTTCTGCTGAGTATCCCTTTTAGAACAAGCAGTGGAACAAGGAAAACAGCCTGTATAATCAGTCAAATTCTTCCACGAGTTTTTCAGGTGTTGAAGGCTATAGTGAGAATACATGCTGTGAAAGTTTAAGTAAAGAGGGGCTTTAATGGAAGACTCCACCAGTGCTGTTTTCGAAGTTCTAACTTCATTGCTTTAAATACCATTAGGATGAAATTCTTTTCACAGAGGACTTGAAAGGACATTTCAAATACGCCAGGTAGTATGCAAGTTAAGGCATAGCTCCATCTTTTAACGCATTTATACATGCAATGCTTGTGAGTTTCAGTTTCTTCCTTTTTGTTGTCATAGATCACAAGACTGCATGTTAGGTATCTTATTTGTTACTACAGACCATCATGGGAACTGATCGCAGAAGGTAAATGGTTACCATTGTCTGAAGATATAGACAAGATATCTGCTTTGATCTTTATCCAACTTGGCCGGTAAAAACATGCCAGAGAAGAATGGCTAAGGCTTTAGAAATACATTTAATCTGAAAAAGGATAGGCGATGCCTTTAAAAGATTTTATTTTGTTATTACTTTAATATCCCATTTTTCTTCCATCCTGGAATCCCAGGTTGTATTCAGAGGATTCTTAGAAAGTCTCCCATCCATTGACTAGAACCAAACCTATGGAGCTTTAAGAAGATTGCTGCATTACCTGTCCTTCAATCATATATTGGTACATTTATTACCTGCCTTTCTGCAATGGAAACACCCCCCCCCCCAGGTGGCTAACGAACCATTAAAATAAGTATAAATTCCAATCCCAAATGGAAAGTAAAGTGAGAAAATACCCAGATCCATGGAAATAGCTGCAAAAATGTTATATCAGATGTCAAACCAACTATTAAAGGCACAGGAAAGTAATACTCTTGTCTACTACTCCCCAAACATAATAAAGCTGGTACCATACAAATATCTTGGTGGGAAGTGTTCCATAAGTAGTGTTACTACGGCGTGGGCGGGTGGGGGGGAGATTGCCTGGCTTGCAATTTACTATGGAAAGGCCTCTGCTGGAAGAAGGCTCTTTGGGCTGGTGGAAGCCTTCAACGTTGGCTGAGTAGAGTGCCAGGACACAACACCTTTCTCTGGTTATCATCTGTCTTGTCCCTGAAGGCACTTTGCAGCTGGAGCCGAGCCTTTGGGCTTGATTTTAGAGAGTGGGCAGCCAAGTCATTTGATGCTTTATAGGTTGAAAACGGCATCTTGAATTGTACCCAAAAAGAAATTAGGCGCTGGTGAAGATCTCTCAACAACATCTAAATGTGTCCACTGGTCTTAGATATCCACCTGGCTGTGTGTTCTGAACCATATGTTTTTTTCAGGTTGTTGGGAGGGGAAAGAAGTACAGCACATTTCAGTAATCTAAGCAGCAGGTTACCAGAGAATAGATAACTATCAAGGCTATCTTTGACTCAATGCACAGCAGCCAAGAAGGTCTGAGCGCCTGCTCCGGCTGCAACACCACTGAGGATGTTCTCTGCAGCTGAGAACGAAACATCTGGAAGGAAAACTTTCTCCAGTAGAACATGGCACTTGATCCCGAAAGATTCTACAAACCCTAATAAGGCTATCTTTATTCAAAAGGAGCTGCAGCTGATGCAGCAACCAAAGTTAACAAAAAGACCTTTGATGCAAGGGATGCTAGGCTGGATCTAAAAGTACCCCAACTTGATTTTCCACTTGATTCTTAAAGGGGATGCAACTGCACCCAAGACAGGTCAAACATCACCATAGCTTAACCATTCACCAAGAGCACGACTGTGTTAAGCTTCAGTTTATTAGACTTCATCTAGCACCTTAAAGAGTCTTCCAGAAGAGTTGTAAAATAGTGATGAAGTTCCCCAATGTTAGGATGCAGTTATGTTGTTGGTTCAATTCAAATACTGGTGATTTTTATGAGTTCTTTTAAATCATGGTTGTTAAACTTTCGCATTCTATTTGCAGATGGACTGTAACAGGAAAAAATGATATCACTGTGGGTCATTTAATATTTGGAAATTAGCTCAATTCTGTGCTGCCTGAACAATACTTGATTATGCCGGTGACTCAGAACGGTCAACCGATTTATTTTTATTTGTTTGTATTGTCTCCCTACTTGTACTAAGTGTTGAACAATAAAAACCTCAGGAAAAACAAAAGCATAAAATATCGTAATAGCGCACCACCCAATGCAAATGTACATCAATAAAATCTTCAAGCCCTTTGCAACCTAAGCAACCAAAATAGTAAGTCAATATTGGACATCTGCAAATAGTGTATTAGTAATGACATCCAACGCATTGCAAAGGCTTGCACAGATCTTAATTGCCAAAGGCATACCAAAATAAGGCTATCTTATGTAACTTCCTGAACTTGCTTAGAGAAGGAGCAACATGTATGTCCTGTGGCAGGCTTTTCCAGAAAGAACATTGACCTTGTAGAGGACCATGACCAGGGCTTTTTTTTTGGTAGCAGGAACTCCTTTGCATAGTAGGCCACACACCCCTGATGCAGCCAATCCTCCAAGAGCTTACCGGGCTCTTATTACAGGGCCTACTGTGAGCTCTTGGAGAATTGGCTACATCAGGGGTGTTGTGGCCTAATATGCAAAGGAATTCCTGCTACCAAAAAAGCCCTGACTGTGACCCACGCCCATCACAGGAGGGGTATATTACAATTGTGGCCTACAATAATGAAGACTATGGCCATTTTCCCACTGACCTTACTCCGGAGCGACGTCCCTCTTCACCGCGCAGTGTCTGCGTGGATTTCCCACCAACTGCTGCGCACAACCAGGAAGTGCCGCAGCTTTTGCGTCGCAGATGTAAACCGCTAAAAACCAGTTTACATCTGCGACGCAAAAGCCGCGGCTCTTCCTGGTTGTGCACAGCAGTTTGTGGGAAATCCGTGCAGACGCTGTGCGGTGAAGAGGGACGTCGCTCCGGAGTAAGGACAGTGGGAAAATGGCCTATAATTATAGCAAGCCGAGAAAGAAGCAATGTTTCCAACAGAGCGTTTACCTCTCTTAGGCTTCATTCAGACTGGTGAGATGGACTGACACAGCCACCCCACCCCCAGATTAATATGGCACCTTTACACATGCACATCTGGGCGCCACCATGCACTTGCCCTTACCTTGCCTCCCGACACCTCTCTGCTGCTTCAAAAAGACACTGGATACCTCCCTATGGCAAATCACTGGAGCTCTTCCCTGTAGGGTTGCCAAGTCCAATTCAAGAAATATCTGGGGACTTTGGGGGTGGAGCCAGGAGACATTGGGGGTGGAGCCAGGAACAAGGATGTGACAAGCATAATTGAACTCCAAGGGAGTTCTGGCCATCACATTTAAAGGGACAGCACACCTTTTTAAATGTCTTCCTTCCATAGGAAATAATGAAGGATAGGGGCACCTTCTTTTGGGGCTCATAGAATTGGACCCCCTGGTCCAAACGTTTTGACACTTGGGGGGTACTTTGGGGAGAGGCACTAGAAACTATACTGAAAATGTGGTGCCTCTACCTCAAAAAACAGCTCCTCCAGAGCCCCTGAAACCTCCAGATCAATTCCCCATTATGCCCTATGAGAATCGGTCTCCACATAGGGAATAATGAAGTGCTCAGCAGACATTCCGCCCCCCCCTCCCCAGTTTCTGGCGACTCTGAAGTGAGGGATTGGCTTCTCTACTCACGAGTTGCATCCAACTTCTTCCAAGTAACGCAGACACCCCAGCCCAAGAGGAAGCCTTTCCAATTGGAGACTGGAGACTCCGGAGGGGGAAAGTCACATGGTGGCTTTGGGGGCGGGGCTTCCCCCCACCGGCCAGCTGACTGAGGGCGGGAAGGAGCCTGGGAAAGCGGAAGAACCCCCGCTGGGACCTGGGGATTGGCAAGCCTACTTCCCTGGCACATTTCAGGGCTCTTGAAATGGCTGGGGTGTGCCATGGAAGCACCCTGCAAATGCACAAGCAGTGTGACTGCTCCTCTGGGGCATGTGCGGCCTGTGCCTACTCTCGGTGGCTGGGAACGCACCATCTGCACGCTGCAAACTGCAATGACTTTTTTTAAAGCTGAGAGCCCACCATCGCAAGCTGCCAGTCTGAAGGCAGCCTTAGTTTAATGAAGAGGCCTGCTGGAGGTAATTGCCATGTACAGGCAATGAAAACTGCTTCTCAGTGTCCTGGCCAGAGCTCCTTATCTCCCTGGCCTTATCTCTCCTTTTGGCTTTCAAGCCACTGGGGTTTATCTGGTCCTGCCCTGCCCTAGATATATTCTCTGAAGCATGCTCCCGTGACTTGGACACAGGGTTGCCAAGTCTGTGTCGGAAAATAACTGGAGACTTGGTGGGCAGATCTGGGAGAGGGTGGGGTTTGGGGAGGGGAGGGGCTTCAATATAGTGCAGTGCCATAGAGTTCATCCTTCAAAGCAGCCATTTTCTCCAGGGAAGCTGCTCTCTGCCAGCTGGAGATTAATTTTGAAAGCAGGAGGTCTCCAGGCCCCACCTGGAGGCTGGCAACCTATAACATAGTGGGTTCAAAGCATTGCAGAGATGAGATCATAGTGAGGACAGCTCTTTATTAAGGAAAGCATGGTGAAGGCTGCTCCCAACAAAGACTGACTAAGGGCCTGTGGGCCAAACTCTAATCTCCCGCGCTAGCCTGCCATTGGTTCATTCAAACAGGCAGGGGTCTGTGATAGGTGCAGGGCGGCAGGTATTTGGACCCCACTACCCATTGTTATACAGTCTCCAATGAGCCAGCAGGAAGTACATACTTTAAGGTACATACTTTAAGGCACATACATAACACAACCCTAAAAGCTACACTTTTATTCCTTACCACTTCTTCCTTTTATTGTACAGCTTCCGGTCAATTATTTCTTGGCTGTCTTTGCTACAGGGAATTTTTGACTCTGTATCATTTTAAAAACCCTTTTAATGGTCAGCAAGCATCTAGCTACCAATACAGTCCCCCCCTCCCCCGCTAACATGTGCTATCTGAACAATACCTTGTTATTCCTCAGGATGTCTTCCTCAGTAGTTGCAACTTATCAGGCGATAACCTGATAACCTGATATATCCTCCTCTCAAAGAGGATGGATTTGGGTATTGAAATTGCCAATTGTGTACCGGGTTCGTTACAAGGTGCTGGTTATTACCTATAAAGCCCTATATGGCCAAGGACCTGCCTACCTCAGGGACCGCCTCTCTCCATATGTTCCCCAGAGGGCACTGCGTTCCAGCTCACAAAATCTTCTGGAAATCCCTGGGCCTTAACCAGTTCCGCAGGGCCTGCAAAACTGCCCTCTTCCAAGAAGCCTTCAAGACGTGACCAGACTGAATATTACACCGCCAGGATAAACAGAGATTGTAGCACCATATTGTTTTTAGCTTTTTAATATTAATGTATATTTATATTCGTATTTGTATTTATTGTGAACTGATTTTACTTGTATTGTCACTTCATGATATTATATCATGACATATTGTAAGCCGCCCTGAGCCTGCCTCGGCGGGGAGGGCGGGATAGAAATAAAATTTATTATTATTATTATTATTATTATTAAATGAATCTAGATAATCTGCACCATTCACAAATGTCTAGAATCAAGCTGCCCCCAACCTTGCCTATGAACAGACTGTTTGTAATTAGCTGTAAATTTGAACAATTGTCTAGTACAGGGTTTCCCAAGCTTATTAAGCCTCAGGATATTGAGGATAGGGAGTGTGTGCTACTGCAAGTTGCCACAGAGTGCTAGGCCAATCCCCAAATTCTTGGTGGTTCAAGCCAAGAATCCTATGACAGAAACAGCTGTTTCTGAATGGACATGCCCTGTCCATTCTGAAGCACTGCCTTACGCTAATTAGAAGGAGGAAGCCCAGGACTGGCTCTTTACTTTTAAGATGATATGCTTAAATGAAGAAGCATATGGACATTGGGCAACTCATAGGTGGGTGGCATGGTGTCCATTGAGGATTACTGGCTTAGAGCATCATTCCCACAGTCACCACCAAGCATGCTTCTATGTATCACGCCTGAGAAAAACAGACAGAATTCTGCATTTAGCTGCTATGGAATGAAGAACTATATTGTCACAAATGTGTCTCCTCTTTCCCTTTCATATAAACAAGAGCTGAAAGCGATGTGTGCAAAACTGCCTTAAGCTGCCGCTGCGATTATTCCATTCTCTCCTTTCCAGAAAGTATGTTGTTTAGTTCTTCAACCTATAGACTTGTAGCGCTATATTGTACAGAACTAGTGAGCTGCATTTCAACTGGCTTACCTAACCCACAGAATAATTTGAAGCTTAATTATTCAGTACTTGAAAAGCACTCTGACATCTCCTGATGAAAAATACCAGAGAGTGTTATTTTTATGGCACTTTTTGCACTGAGAGAGAGAGACTTGATCTGATCACATTAAAACCCTGGTGGGATTGTTAGACTTTAATATTATCTACTGAGTTCAGTAATACTGGGATGTCTCCCAGTTCACAGTGCTCCTAGTTCATAGGGAAGTAGCTTCCCCTTGAAATTATTCATATTCACATCTTACCCTTGATTTGAAGAAAAAACCCTCTTAAAAGAGGCATTTTGCCACAGAGGTTAAGAGTTTTCATTGAAATTGCCACTTGCATTTGATTTTCATCTTCTCGTAACAGCCTTGAAAATGTTCAGGCTGAGAAAAGTCCTGTTTGAAGCGTTGGTTGAGAGTGAATATTTTATTTTAAATACACTATGGAATTAAGCAAAAACATGTGCCAAAGTAGACGAAAACCTCTTTGTCCACTGCAGTGTCTATGGGGATCTGAGTGCTCTCTGCAGATGTAATGTCTATATTTTAGCAAATAAGCTTTCCTTTATTACAGACAATCTAAACAAATGCTTATCATTTTGCAGAACCCAGATTAATAAACAGGGATCAATGCTTAAAACCTAATGCTCTTTTAAGAAAAATCACCTGTTTAATGCTCTTGTATTTAACACATATGTGCTTCAATATATTTGATTGGAACATTAATAAAACCTTATTGCTTATATTATCATCCTCTTGTATAAAACAATTAACAGGCAACAGGAAGCCAGGCACAATTAATCACTGGTACAGAGGGGGAAAAAAACAACTTCGAGGAACTTTGAAGGCAGTGGGGACATCAGATTGCAGCGCTCACACTAAATAAAGCATTATAAAAGGGGTGGGGGGGAGCTGCAGACAATGAAATGTGCCGTATGTCACCACTGACTTCCGTTTCTGTCTGTTCTGGAAGTCAATAGGGGGCATTGATCAAGACTTCATGCCTTCAGAACAACTTGTAACGTGTGGGCGTGGCTTTGGTCCTTGGCCAGTGGGAGCATATTGGATGGGATGGGTTGTGGGGAGTTTTGCTCCTAAAAGGTTATCTTCTGTAAACAACATAGCAGTTTCCTCTTTATTTACATATTGCCTCTGTTCATTTTGCCTTCATTTCATTTCATTTATTCTTCAAACATAGCAGCATATGGGTGAAGGAACAATGACATCTAGAAGATTTTCAATTCGGTTCTCCCATTTAAAAAAGTATTTTGTAAAATAATACAAGGGCTACTCTTGATAGCCCAGTGATATCCCTCCAGTTACCTTTTTTCCCCCAGCCTGAAAAGATTTATTTATGACTGTCCCCCTTTCCGTGCCCTTTAGTGGATGTTCAATCCATTTTATGTTACATTTATGTCCATTCCGCTTCCTTCCTTTTCTTAGACCTCAATCTCTGTACAAAGACCTTAATCTCTGATGTGGAACTTTTGTCAAATGCTCTCTGAAAGTCTGAGCGCAAGGCTATTCTCTGCTCAGGGACAAAGTCAGCGTCCTTTTCTGGAAGCAGAGGCACATTTGGCCAAGAAATAAGTGCACAAAGCTATTTGGTTTCAAACAGCAGTCAGAAAAGCACCCTGTTCTACACAATCAACATTCATTCTGCAAATTATCATTCTGACCTGTAGTCCCGTTCCTTACTTTTGAGAATTTGAATTTTATCCACGACAGCGTTTGAAGATCACCTAAGGATTTGTTTTTATTTATTTTTTGAATTAAAAGAGTGCTTTGTTGCATGTACAATAAGATAGTAAAAAAATTAATTTGCAGTTTGTTTAATGCCTCATCTATATCATTGTCTGCACCAAGTTTCACACAGCCTATCCAGACTTGGCTTTGTTTAGCTACAGACCAAACTCACTCCTTCTTGCTCTATGTGTTTTGAATTGACTTGCTCAGTTTCTGGTTGTGGGAGGGAGTTGTATAGGATTCAAGTATCCAAGGAGCGCAGCGACCTAGCGACGGTAATCCATGCTACGGTCACCTCAAGAATAGATCACTGTAATGCTCTCTACATGGGGCTACCCCTGATGCTAACCCGGAGACTACAACTAGTGCAGAACGCTGCGGCACGGCTCTTAATGGGGCTACCACGACGGAAGCACATTCAGCCAGTGCTGAGAGAGCTGCACTGGTTGCCTGTTGTGTTCCGAGTTTGCTTCAAGGTGTTGGTATTAACCTTTAAAGCCCTTTATGGTCAGGGACCTGCCTATCTACGGGACCGCCTTTCCCCATATATCCCCCAGAGAGCACTGCGATCAGGGACAAAAAATCTGCTGTCTGCCCCTGGCCCAAAAGAAGCCAAGCTATGCACAACAAGATCCAGGGCTTTCTCGGTGGCAGCACCAGAACTTTGGAACACCCTCCCAGAAGCTATAAGGGCCCTGCGGGATTTGTCGGCGTTCCGCAGGGCCTGTAAGACCGAACTATTTAAACAGGCTTTTCTGGTTGATTGAAAATGGGCTGCCACCGGACATCCTACAGAAGCTGGCGATCATAGTCAGAAGCCAATACCGCCAGACTGGACTGAGACAGCGCAAATAGTTTTTAAATTGATAAGTAAATTATGGTTTTATATGTTTTACTGAATTAATTGTTTTTATGATGTTGTAAGCCGCCCTGAGTCCGCTTGCGGAGAGGGCGGGATATAAATGTAAAGTAATAAATAAATAAATAAATAAATAAATGACACCGCCTTCTAAAAAAGAAATAACTTGGTGACCCCCTTGAAAGCAAATGTCTTGGGAGAGTAAATGAAAATCAAACGTTTATACTTCATAAGGATGAGATTGAGGTGAAGGGAATGGAAAACAATCTAGAAAAACTTGGGGCGTTTTCGCACAGAGCTTACCCCGGAGCGACGTCCCTCTTCACCGCGCAGCGTCTGGGCAGATTTCGCACCAACTGCTCCGCAGAACCAGGAAGAGCCGCGAAGAGCCGCGGCTTTTGCGTCGCTAACGTAAACTGGTTTTTAGTGGTTTACATTTGCGACGCAAATTTGTCAAATCTTAGAGTTCAGCAAAATTCTCACAGGGGGTTTGAACAATGGAGCCCAGAAGCAATTTTTTTTTGGAGGGGGGGGGAGAAAGAGCACAATGAAATTTAGAGGTTTCAGAGCTCCACCCCTGTGAGCTCCAGCCCAAAATGAGGCCTGGTGTGACGTAATGGCTGTTTCACACCTAGAAACAACTCATTTTAACAACTTAGGAGAATCAAGTCAAATGCCAGGTAGTATTTGAAACCTGTTAGGTACATCTCTTATTTTGTATTTTCAGCTGTCTTTTCCTAAATACATCATAGAATGTAGTCATTCCAGAACCAGAGACAATACATGTCCCTCCATGAGTTCATTTGAGTCTTCTATTAGCCATTTTGAGTATTTCTTACATTTTATAGGGCTATCACGAAAGCTAACAAATATTCATAGAGCTTTTAGTGGATCTCGGATTGGAGAATCCACAAGAGCAGTAACATACAGAACTTCATTAGGGTTTGTAGAATCTTTCGGGCTCAAACGCCGTGTTCTACTGGAGAAAGTTTTCCTTCCAGACGTTTTGTTCTCAGCTGTGGAGAACATCCTCAGTGGCGTTGCAGCCGGAGCAGGCGCTCTGACCTTCTTGGCTGCTGTGCTGAGAACGAAACGTCTGGAAGGAAAACTTTCTCCAGTAGAACACGGCACTTGAGCCCGAAAGATTCTACAAACTCTAATGATGTTACCAGCCGTGAAAACCTGAAATCTTTGATACAAACTTCCTTTCTTTGCTTTCAGTGTTATTCTGAACGTTTAAACTATTTCCCAAAATAAGGGAAAACGGCAAGCAAATTCTTTTGCAACCCTGTGCTTCACCACTGCGTCTTCTTCCCACACGCCCATCCAAACAAAGGCAACCTTTGAACAGGATGCCTGTCCTAAAAGAGAACAACAAAATTTATGAACCAGTATAAGCGCAGGCTCATTACCCATTGACGAACGACTATTTATACCACTTCCAGCTTCTTTTTCTTCTGTACACCTACATGGCTGTTGCTTTCTTAAAATCACCCTCTCTAAAATCTAAATAGTGCTGATCATTGGGACCTTGAGTCAGCCCACAATGCTGCATGTTGCGAGTGGAATTTGCCCTTTGACTTTCACCACCTCCTCTCCTTTGACCAAGCTATATTGTTTTCGCTTATTTTCTTCTTTTTTCCCTGCAAAAGGGCTGCTTCCAGCTTAATGAAAAGGCTTTTGAGACAGTGTTAATGAAAAGTTTTTGTCTTAAAATTGTTTCCTTCCCACTGAACAAACAAGCCAGATTTGTCTCGACATGAAAAATGTGTCTTCAAGGTCCATTACGGAGCAGGTTTAATAAGTGGCAGACACAATATATATATATATATATATGATACATTTGTCTTGAGATTCTTTGTTAGAATACACTGGAACATCTCCAATAAAAATTTAGTTTCAGAGAATAGCCATGTCGGTCTGCAGAAGAAGAGCTAGATTCGAGCCCAGTAGCACCCTAGAGACCAACAAGTTTTTAGAGGTATGAACTTTTGAAAGTCAAAGGCCGTTTTCCCACTGACCTTACTCCGGAGCGACGTCCCTCTTCACCGCGCAGCGTCTGCGCGGATTTCCCACCAACTGCTGCGCACAACCAGGAAGAGCTGTGGCTTTTGCGTCGCCGTTGTAAACTGGTTTTTAGCGGTTTACATCTGCGACGCAAAAGCCGCGGCACTTCCTGGTTGTGCGCAGCAGTTGGTGGAAAATCCGCGCAGACGCTGCGCGGTGAAGAGGGACGTCGCTCCGGAGTAAGGTCAGTGGGAAAACGGCCAAAGCTTCCTTCATCAGATAAAATTGTAGTGATAGAAAGAGTGTCTTCCAGTTTGGTGGTTTATCCATCATGATAGCGCTAATGATAATTATATCCAACAATAGCAGAACATTTCTTATGATTTGAAATCAGTCTGACGGCGATTCTGACTTGAGGAAATGCTGTAGGTTTGCAAAGGTTGCATTGCATGATTTGTCCACCGGAATAAATTCTGAGATTTAATTTATGAATTAAATTGCACTTTTGTTCTACTATGTCATAAAGTTACTTGGCACATAAGAAGACAAGCTAGAAGTTGTTTGTATGACATCACTATAATTATCTGCCATACTGGTATTTTCATGAGTTATTGATAGTGGTACCAAGATTTGTGCTCCATAGTATTCTGTGGAAGTGTAAGGAAAGTTCCAAAAACCAATAAAGACTAAAGTGACTATTGTGGTTTATGTCGTTTTCTTTATACTCTTCAGGGAACACAAACGCTGCTCATATTCCATACCCCCATTTATAGTTGTGTGTCAATAGACTATGGGTGTATATCAAAAATTTCAATATAGATCTTTGAATCCTTATGGAGAATTTGTATCTAAGATGCTCTAAAATCAATCTTGTGGGTCATGGGGGAACTTTCCACAGTTGAAATAGATGAACTCCAAGTTTAAATAATACATTGGGAGTAGAAGCTGGTTGACTTTAGAGATCGTAATTGTAAGCCAGAGACCTGGGGCCCCAAGAGGAAATGCCACCAACAACCCTGTCATCCTTATCAACAGTATTGCTCCCAGATCTTTCTTTCTGGAAGACATCACAAGAGACTTGGCAGTGATTACCAGTGGAAAGGCTACCTGGGAACAGTGCTCTTTTACATTTTACATACATACAGTGCCCTGGGAACAGCTGCTCTTTTACATTCTTTTCAGCCCTACTCTGATGCTGATGGGACTTAAGCCTCCTCCTCCAAGAGAGAGGTTGGGTGCACATGGATCCATTTGAATGAGAAGGAGGCACTGGAGGCTATCTTGTCTAAGGCAAAATCTGGAGACAACCCTGTGAGGAACAGATGTATCCATAATTTAAGACATTGTTCAAAAGTCATGGATGATTCAGTCCCTGGAATAAATGTTTTTACATCAATGTTACTACCTTAATAGATTAGTTTAGAATGTGAGCATAAACATTAACTTGATTCTGAAAAAAACATGTTATCTTTGGTCTCACATTATACCCTTGGTCTCATATATGATATGACAGAGTACCTTCTTAAGACAAGACAAGAAGATTGTCTATTTCTTACCAGCTAGTGGTTTAACTCTTCTATCGGTTAGACCAAACTCATAGGGTGTTTTCGCACTCACGTTTTACTGGCGCCACGACCATCCTGACGCCGGCGAATCTGCATGGATTTCGCACCAGAAGCGCCGGCGCTCCCAGAAGCGCCGGCTACTTCCGTCGCTAAGCCAGCGCAAACGTTTTCCTGCCTCTTTGCGATTTCCGTTTGCGCTGGCTTAGCGACGGAAGTAGCCGGCGCTTCTGGTGCGAAATCCATGCAGATTCGCCGGCGTCAGGAGGGTCGTGGCGCCAGTAAAACGTGAGTGCGAAAACGGCCATAAAGTAACAAATGCAAATGAAAGGGAAAATTGCACATGTGAAAAAAGTATTTTATTAAAAACATCATTTAAAAAAAAATCTTAATTTTAGCAGTGACAGTGGCCAGAAGACAAAGAACTTTGTGTACATCTAGAAACTCTTGCAAGAGCCCCGTGGTGCACAGTGATAAAGTTGCAGTACTGCAGTCGGAGCCCTCTAATTATGACCTGAGTTCGATCCCAGTGGAAGCTGGTTCAGGTAGCTGGCTCCAGGTTGACTCATCCTTCGGAGGTTGGTAAAATGAGTACCCAGCTTGCTGGGGGAAAAGTGTAGATGACTGGGGAAGGCAATGGCAAACCACCCTGTAAAAAGTCTGCCGTGAAAATGTTGTGAAAGCAACGTCACCTCAGAGTCAAAAACGACTGGTGCTTGCACAGGGGACTGCCTTTACCTTTTTAGAAACTCTTGCAGCTTCAAATATGACTGCAGTCCCTTATGTTTTACCAGTTGCTACTGTTAAGAATTCCCAAACTGCAATAGGAAACTGAGGAATGAAAGGAAAAAAATCTGGTAAGCATTCAGAAGCTCACATATATCTCTAGATTCCATTTACTGCTGCTGCTACTTTTACAACCATTGTTGCTATTCAAACATTATAAATAAAAATTAAAAGTTATTGTTCCTGTGTTGAATCTGATAGAAATACTTCTGATTAATTTTATGTCACATTAATCCCCTTTACATTCATAGTACTGAAAACCTAACAACTGTGCACACTGAAAAAGCAAGCTACCCATAATTTTGCCTATGTGCTCAGCTGTCATGTTGTCTGAACAAGAGCAACCTATTTGGTACGTATTTACACTTCTCTATGCATGAACTGACCTGGTTTGTACATACCAGCTATGCACATGGAAAATACATGTTCCTCCTCAGACAATACGGAGACCAGCTGCATTTGAAAACAATGAAGGTAGCATAAACACCTGATATGTGCAATTGTTGGACTTCTCGCACTGTGTGGATGTAATATCTGAAACAGGCTATTCTGGAATTCTGTTTACCATAGTAAGCATAATATACTGAGCTTAGACTGCCAGAAAATAATGCGTCAGTAATAGCTCCTTTTTCACGATTGCTCTCAGAACGAAAGAGCTCTTTTGGAACCAGCTCTTTTTTTCTTTGAAAACCCAGGTATTGTGACGATGTTGACTAGTGCAGAAGGGTTGTTTTAATTGCCAACTAAGTCCACTCATTTACAAATGCCAGAGTAAGAGGTTAAAAATTAAGTGGCGGAAATGAGACAGAAGTGCTCTGCTTTTGGGAGGATTTTAAAATATGATCCAATTAAACCAAATTTTTTCTCAACCTAAAGAGTTTTGTATTAAGACGAAATATATGTCTGGACGTAATGGAAACATAAGGTAGGGACATGTAAGAAGTAAAGAGTGCCATGATGTGTTTCCCTGCACCAACGTGTGTGTAGCTTTCTCTAAAGATACTCTAGTACAACTCTTTGACCCTTTTTTTTATTTAGCTTTATTATAACAGAAGAGGAGATACTTGCGTGTTTTAGTCGCTGATCAGATAAATGCAGGAAAAACTGCTTGTCATTTATTGGTTTATCTATTATCATCTCCCAATGTAAGAAAGAGTGGTCTGATTTCAAAGTGACAGCTGGTGGTGTCGCTTCCTGATACATGCTAATCCAGTTTTTATTATGGAAAAACTGCCTGTGTTCCCAAGCAGCGAGAGGGAGTTGCTAAATGTAATCACTGAGGAGGGAACCTTAGGATCTTGCATATAAAAGCCTAAAATGAACCGTTTTCTCATTAAGCGGGTGGTATCCTGTTTAAATACAGATGTAGGGCAGGAAAAGTCATTTATATCCATAGCACAGAATGTGGCTCAGTATGGATTGTTGTTGCTTTTTTTTTTTTTTTTAAAGCAATGTTTTGTATGCTTTTTCACTGAAAATGTGCACATAAAGTTAGACATTTTTGTTTCAAAAATTGCTGCTTTTGAGAATACAGATTTGGTTGTGAATTACTTGAAGTTCAGTATCGCAGTTCAAAAATTAAGCTCTTCCCACATCTGATGGCACATCTGATGATTTTGGTTCTTGTCTTTTGCTTTGATCCTGGTAAAGTGCTCTCAGATGTGTGATGTTCAATATAGTGATGTCCTATACCATAAGAGCTAGATCTGAGTTCAGTAGCACTTTACGGACCAACAAGGTTTCCAGGGTAAAGCTATACTATACATAGCTTATATACTTGGTGCCAGGAATTCAAGTGGGACATTCTATTAAAGTTCCTGTTCAAGGAAATATAGCATTCAGACATGACTGAAGGTATGTGTTGGCTGTTGACACATATTTATGATAGTGGTAGGAATGGTCCAATGCCCGCCAGTTTCAGCTCACGTGCTTGCTGGTCATGAGCAGGGAGACATTTTTTTGTTGTTGAGCAGTTCAGCTATTTGAACATGAACATATGAAGCTGCCTTATACAGAATCAGACCCTCGGTCCATCAAAGTCAGTCTTGTCTACTCAGACGGGCAGTGGCTCTCCAGAGTCTCAAGCTGAGGTTTTTCATGCCTATCTGCCTGGACCCTTTTTGGTTGGAGATGCCAGGGACTGAACCTGGGACCTTCTGCTTACCAAGCAGATGCTCTACCACTGAGCCACTGTCCCTGTCCTTTGTTATCCATCTGAGCTTATCAGGTTTTGGGGGGTAAATTTCAACAATACAGTACAGTGCAACTGGCACTGTTTCATGCAAGAGCATCCTCACATAGTGTGATGGGAGTCCTAGTTTCTCCCCTCGTCCACAGACTTGTCACCACTGTACACAGAAACCAATTCTGTGCCACCTTTCCATCCACATAGGGTCCCAAGGTGGCAAACATAAAACATTAAAACATTTCAATATTAGAAGTATTTTTAAAGTATATTTACAAGAATTCACTGAAAATCATATTAACAGACGTAACACCAAAAACCAAGGTTGGAGGCCAATAAGAGTTGTTTGGAGTATGCTAAACAAGACAAAAGAATCTTCACTTGCTGGTAGAAGACAACAGTAGAGGAAGACAGACAAATCTCCCTGGGGAGACAGGTTCAAAGGTTTTGGTGCCATGATCAAGAAGGTCCTTTCTTGGGTTGCCACCCATCTAGCTTCAGAAGCAGGGCCTCCAAAGTGGACTGGAGTGAATGGGTAGGTTCATATGGAAAAAAGGGGTCTTTCAGGTATGCTGGCCCTAAGACACAGAGGACTTTAAAGGTCAATACCAGTACCTTGAATTGTGCTTGATAACTAAATGGGAACCAGTATGGACCCAAAAGACTGGAATGATATGGTCCCTATGACCCACTCCAATCCAATCTAGATCTTGGGGAGGGACGGTGGCTCAGTGGTAGAGCATCTGCTTGGGAAGCAGAAGGTCCCAGGTTCAATGCCCGGCATCTCCAAAAAAGGGTCCAGGCAAATAGGTGTGAGAAACCTCAGCTTGAGACCCTGGAGAGCCACTGCCAGTCTGAGTAGACAATACTGACTTTGATGGACCAAGGGTCTGATTCAGTATAAGGCAGCTTCATATGTTCATATTAGAGCATGCACCAGAAAGGACTGCAGTTGGCTTACTAGCCAAAGCTGATGAAACATATCCCTGATGACTGCTGCCATCTGTTTATCCAACAAGAGGACTTGGTCCAGGAGTACCCCCAAACTACAAACTTGTTTCATTAGGAGGAATGCCACTGCATCCAGAACAGGAGATATTATTGTTCCTGGGTCAGACCATCCCCTACCAACACCTCCATTTTGTCAGGATTAATTTTCAGTTTGTAAGCTATAATATAGTGGGTCCAACGCAAGGAAAAGACATGATGGTAGTGATCGTAGCTCCTTTATTAAATACAGCATGGGAATGGCTGAACTCAAAGACTGGAGAACTGGACCAATGGGGCCAACTGTATACACTTCAAGGTTCCTGCACCTGGATGCCATTGGATCATTCAAACCAGCAGGGGGCCCGTGATTGGAGCAGAGCAGCAGGGATTTGGATCCTGCTGCCCATTGTTCCTGAGTCCCCAAGCTCAGTCCTACAGGCTTCAATGAGCCAGGCAGGAACACCATTAAATATACCCAACCTCAGTTTACATACACAGCATCCCTCACCCCCTAGTTTGCAAGCCTTAATGGACATAATCCCTTAGGTAGGCAGGCTTGCAATGCTCCTGCGTGGACCACTTGAGCGCCGGAGTGGACAGAGGAGCAGTCCTAAAGGCTCCAATGAGCCAGGCAGGGACACCATTAAATATACACAACCTCAGTTCACATACACAACATAAACCTTTATCTATTCCAAAACTGCCTCCAGGAACTTCATCAGAGTTTCCACAGTCTGTTTGAGATCTACTGGAAGCATTATAGAGAGTGGAGTGTCATCTGCATATTGTTGGCAGTTCAGCCCAGATCTCCAGATGATATTTCCTAGCAGCTTTGCATAGGTGATGAAAAGCATGGGGAACAAGCTGGAACCTTGTGGAACCCCATAGGCCAAAGGCTATGGGGCAGAGGAGCTGTTACCATCACCACACTCTAAAGCTTACCTTTGAGATAGGACCAGAACCAGCACAGAAAAGTGCCTCAGAGTCTCACTCCCAAAAGGTAGTCCAGCAAGATAACATGATTAATGGTACCAACAGTTGCTGAGCGGTCCAGAAGAATTAACAGTGTTGTGTTCTCCCTGTTAACCCCTTGTCCATCTCTCCATGCTTGTCATCCATCAGGATGACCAAGGCCATTTCAGTCCCACAGGAAAGGAAAAAGGAAAGGTCCCCTGTGCAAGCACCAGTCATTTTCGACTCTGGGGTGACGCTGCTTTCACAATGTTTTCACGGCAGACCTTTTTACGGGGTGGTTTGCCATTGCCTTCCCCAGTCATTACACTTTCCCTGCAGTAAGTTGGGTACTCATTTTACCGACCTCGGAAGGATGGAAGACTGAGTCAACTTCGAGCCGGCTACCTGAACCAGCTTCTGCTGGAATCGAACTCAGGTCATGAGCAGAGGGCTCCGACTGCAGTGCTGCAGCTTTACCACTCAGCGCCACGGGGCTCAGTCCCACAACCAGGCCTGAAATCAGACTGGAAGAGACCCAAACAATCCAGTTCGTTCAGGAATCCCTGAAGTTGCCCAGCCACCAATCATTCAGTCACCTTATTCTAGAATGGTACATCTGAGACTGGAAAGTAGTTATCCAACTGTCCTGGATCCACAGTAGATTTCTTTAGGAATGCTTGCTTTAAGGCAGGACTGACCACCCTGTCTGTCTGGGATGTATTTACTGTCTCCTGGGCCCATTTCACCAGCCTCCCAGCAAATTTAAGCAACCAGGGGCAGCAAGGACTGGACAAGCATGTGATAGATCTTAGACTTCCAAGAATGTTGCCCACATCAGACTGGACAAGCTGAAAGGTATCCCACAAAACCAGTCAGCTCCCTGGAACTATCCCATCTTGTCACTGCTACTTTACAGCACATGTCATAACAGATGTAAAAGATTTTACCCACAAAATGCTTTGTGCAGTGATTGCAATGGGCTGCAATTCCTTCAGGAGGTTGGAATCCAGTAGGACCACCCAGAAGTCTTCTGCAGCTCTACACTGTGCAGATTCAATGGTGGAGGAGAGATATTGTGTCTCTGCTGTCATCACTGCTGTGGTCTAGACTCTAACATGAACTCATGCCTTGTTGGGTTAATCACAAATCTCCCTCCACTGTTGCTCTAGTTGTCTCCTTTGTCTTTTCATCATCTGCAGCCCCACAGTGAACTAAGGGACTGCCCAGGCTCTTAAACCTGAGAGAAGGCATCTAGGTTTGATTGTGTCAATTGCTCCGGTTGATTCCTCATTCCAGAGGTCAACTGGGCATTAACAGTAGGACAAATCATATCAGCAGAAAAATCACCTAATGCCATCTGAAAATGATCAGATCTATCAGGCTACAGGAGCAGATCATCTTTATCAATCCCCACCCCATCTTGGTATTCCTGTAAGTCTAAATCCCAGCAAGTAATGGTCTGTCCATGATGGTCACTCTCTTCAATCCTCCACTTTTAGACCATCTTCTTCCTGTCTAGTACAAAACAAGATCAAGAGGGTGGCCTGTATAGAGTGTGGGGCCTGTTATTACCCGAGACAGGCCCATGATCATGGAGACCATAAAATCTTGAGCCATTCCCAAGAAGGTCATCTCAGGATGGATGTCGAAGTCCCTCCACACAACCAGACCACTTCTGAAACCATCTGTACCAGCTCAGGCAAGGAGACTAGCGGGAAGGCAGTTTACCAGCAGAATACCAATCCTATCTTGTACCTCCAGCATTAGATAAACACTCTCAAAACTGGGAAAGTTCTAGACAGGGCATCAAGCTACAAGGATAGAATCTCAATAGACTACAGTGATACCCCCAGGCCTGTGCTGATACATCACTGGGTGGCATAGTTGGAGAAGTTAACTTCTCCTCTGTCCCCCATCCAGGTCTCAGGGAGACATGCCCTCTCATTCAGAATTAAATCCTGGATGTCTGGGGACATTTTCTAGTAACTCATCAGACATTTAAAAGCAAGATATTAGCACAGTGGGATGTTGATATAGCCACCAGAATTACTCTGGCTTGAAGAGGAACCAGTAGGGGAAACAGCATACAAATGTTTAGCATTCAAGTCAATAGAAAGTTATCTCTAAAACCTAAAACTATAACATTTGATTTCAAAAGAGGGAAATTTACAAAAATGAGAAGAATAGTTAAAAGGAAAGGGAAACACAAGAGAGTCATATCCTTAGAGGATGCTTGAAAGCTATTTAAAACCACACTAACTGGAGCCTATATAGAATGCATTCCTGGGGTTAGGAAAGGCACTGCCAAATCTAAAAGAATAGCTGCGTAGTTAACAACACAAGTCAGGGAAGGTATAAAAAGAGGCTTCTTTTTAAAAGTGGAAGGTTTGGAACCAATAAATTGAACGGAAAGCTCTGGCAAAAGAAATCTAAATCAATAATTACGCATGCAAAAAGGAGTGGGTAGCTAAAACCATCAAGACAAACCATCAAGACAAACCATAAACTATGAAAAATATATATCTGATTAAACCAGCCAGAGAAGCAGTTTGGCCTTTGGGTGACAAAGGGATTGCTAAAGGAAGATAGAGAGATAGCAGAGAAGCTCAATGACTTTTTTGTGTGGAAAGTGTGGGGCATATACCCATGCCACAACCAGTGTTTTCAGAAAGGGAGTCTGAAGAACTGAGCTGAATTGCGGTGATGAGAGATGAAGTTCTAGACCTATTGGGGAAATTAAAATCTGATGTCTCCAGATCCTGATGGCATATACCCAAGCGTTCTTAAGAGAACTTAAATGTGAGAGAGTTTATCTGCTACCTGGATGTTAATGCAGCCTTCATTAAAATAAGCTGCTGTACCAGAAGACTAAAGAGTAGCAAATGTGATATCAATTTTTAAAAAGGGATCAGCCTAACATCTGTCCCGGACAAATAAGTATAAACTGTAATCAAAGACAGAATTATCAGGCACAGAGAGGAACAAACCCTGCTGAGGGAGAATCAGAATGGCTTCTGCGAAGGGAAGTCTTGCTCCGCCAACGTTTTGGAGTTCTTTGAGAAAGTGAACAAGCATGTCCAGAGGTGTCAAACACATTTGTTATGAGGGCCAGATCTGATGTAAATGTCACTTTATCGGGTTGGGCCATGTGTATAAAATATAATCCTAGTACCAGAGATATAAACTTTATAAAGGACACAGGCAAACCCAATTAACAATATTATTTTTAGGGTTTGTAGGGCTCAAGTGCTGTGTTCTACTGGAGAAAGTTTTTCTTCCAGACGTTTCGTTCTCAGCTGCGGAGAACATCCTCAGTGGCGTTGCAGCCGGAGCAGGCGCTCTGACCTTCTTGGCTGCTGTGCATTGAGCGCCTGCTCCGGCTGCAACGCCACTGAGGATGTTCTCCGCAGCTGAGAACGAAACGTCTGGAAGGAAAACTTTCTCCAGTAGAACACAGCACTTGAGCCCGAAAGATTCTACAAACCCTAATGTTGATGCCAGCTGTGAAAACCTGAAATCTTTGATAATATTATTTTTTTTACTCAAAATACAAACAAGCTTATACAACGATAGTTTTACAGTATTTCCCTGATGCCCACCCTCCCACTTTCATCACTCATTACACATTAGCACTGGGACAGTATACCAGGACATAATGCACAGTCTCTATCATTTGGCGTAAAGGTAATGACCAGTTGCTTGCAGGCCAGATAAGAACCCTGGACAGGTCAGTTCTAACCCTCAGCCCATATGTTTGACACCCCTAAATAATGATGACTAAGTAGATATTTTGTACTTGGACTTTCAAAAAGCTTTTGATAAGGTATCTCACCAAAGAGTCCCGAATAAACCTAGCAGTCTTGGATAAGGGGACAGGTTCTCATATGGATAAAATATTGGTGGAATGACAGAAAGCAAAGAGTAGGAATAAATAGACAGTTCTCACCATGGACAGAAGTGAGCCATGGGGTCCCACAAGGATTAGTATTGGGGCCAGTATTATTTAATTTATTCATAAATTATCTGGAACTAGGGGTGAGTAGTATAGTAGTCAAGTTTGCAAAGGACACCAAATTATTCAGGATGGATGGACGAACGGACGAATGGATGAACAGACAGACAGACAGAGAGGGAGGGAGGGAAAGAGGGAGGTGAAAACCAAGGATGACTGTGAAGAGGCCCAAGAGGACCTCCTCAAGTGAGTGGGTGGCAAATGAAGTTCAATGTTGGTAAGTGCAGGGTGATGCTGTTTAAATATAGGCTAATGGGGTATAAAATTGCTGAGACTGATAGGAGAAAAGATTGTGGGGTCATAGTGGATAGTTTAATGAAAATGTCAACCCAGTGTGCTGCAACAGTGAAAAAGGCAAACTTTATGTTAAGGATTATTAGGAAAGGGACTGAGAATAAAATGGCCAATATTGTAATGCTCCATATAGATCAATGGTGCAGCCTCATTTGGAATACTATGTACAATTCTGGTCACCATATTTCAAAAAAGAATATAGCAGAGCTGGAAAAAAGTATAGAAGGAGGAAGCCAAGATGATTGAGGGGGTTGGAGCACCTTCCCTATGAGGAAAAGTTGGAATGTCTGGGACTTTCTATTTTAGAAAAAAGATTCCTAAGGGAGGGGGGACATGATGGGGGCGAGGTTTATAAAATTATGCATGGGATGGAGAGAGTTAGCAAAGAGGTTTTTCTCTGTCACCCAAAATTCTATAACTTAAGAGCATCCAATGAAACTAATGGGCAGTAGAGTCAGGATGGATAAATGAAACAGAGTGATTAAAACGTGGAATTTGCAGCCAGAGGATCAGCTGTTATCCACAGGCACAGAGAATTTATCTATCCTCTATCGGTTTCATCTATCAGTGGCTACTAGCCGTGGTGACTGAGGAGACCCCCACATTCAGAGGCACTAAACCTCTGAATCCCAGTGCCAAGAGGATCCCAGGGGAAAGTCTCAGCCTCTATGCCCTGTTGTTGGCCCTCCAGAAGATCTGACTGGCCGCAGTGGGAGACAGTATGCTGAACTAGATAGAACACTGGTCTGATACAGCAGGGCTCTTTTCATGGCACTGTCCCTTTCTTTGTAAAAAGGTTTTTAAAAGAAGCCTTAACAGTGGGAGTTGTCATCAACATCATTTGGTGCATGGCATTGCCATCAAGATTATTTGGTGTGTGGTGTCATGGGTGCTGGGGACCCTGCAGAAGAAGCTGAGCCTGCAGAAGAAACTGTACCCCTGCCACCTGCACCCATGCCCCTGCTGCCTACTGGAGAAGATCCAAGCCCCCTGGCCTCACCCTCTCGGGTGGCTCGTGTACGTGACCGCCTGCGTCAGGATTTCAGGGACCGGAGGAGGGCTGCACACTCACGAGCAAGATGCTCCCTGAGCCCTGAGTTTTAAAAGGATCCTGGCCCCTCTAGGAGTGAGGATGCTTGAGTCCCAGCAGGATCCTGGCCGCCCTCTGAGTCAGCAATTAGCCTAAATGGGCAACAGACAGCAGAGGGCTATATAGCTGTGGGCTTTGGGAGGAGGCTTTGTGGAAGCAACTAGTCACTTACCTGACATTCTAGCAGCCACTTCGGCTTCTGGACCCCCTGACTTTGGCTTTGACTTCTGGATGCCCCCCCCCCTGACTTCGGCTCCTGGACCTTTGACTTGCGATACCTGGACTGTGATTCGGTTTTGGCGTATTGGACTCTCGTTGCCCCCCAGCTACAGACCTTGGACTGCCCCTGGACTTCGCCTGACCCGGCCCCAGCACGTGACATGTGGTTTTAAAGCCCTAAATGACTTGAGGCCAGGATACAAGGACCACCTCCTCTCATATTGTCCAGGCTGGCTGTTAAGATCTGCATGCCTCCACCTTCAGAGGTGAGGTGTGTGTCAACCAGAGACAGGGCTTTTTCAGCAGTGGCTCCTTGCTCGTGGAATGCCTTTCCCCTTGAAGCTTGTCCAGTTGCCTGCTTTGCTTTGCTTTCTTTTAGACATCAGGTGCTAGACCCAGGTGTTTAATTAAGAGATCAATTTTTATTTTATTTTAGTATAGGAATTGTTATTTGATGCTGTCAGCGGTATGTTTTTATGGTGTACTGGGTTTTTGCTGGGCTGGGTTTTTAATTCTGGATTTTAATGAATACCTTTGAGTGATTTGTTTTTATTATTTCTGTCTTGTAAGCCACCTTGAGCATATGAGCACATGAAGCTGCTTTATCCTGGATCAGACCATCAGTCCATCAAAGGCAGTATGGTCTACTTACACTGGCCACAGCTTTCCAGGGTCTCCATTAGAAGTCTTTCACATCACTTGCTCCCTCATTCTTTAAAGTGGAGATGCCAGGGATTGAATCTGGGGCTTTTTGCAAGCCAAGCAGATGCTGTACCACTAAGCCACAGCCCTTCCCTCCATTGAGCCTCCCTTGGGCAGGTTCCTGGAGAGGCGGCATAAATTTTGTCTAAATAAATAATTTTTCTCTGTGCAATGTACAGCCGTATGAATCAGCAGTTCTTGAAAGGTGTGGCTACAACCAAAATGTTAACAACAATCAATAGAGCTGAGTTTAGATTTAGGAACAAAAGAATACCCTCTCCTCCCTCTGCTGTGCAGACATCCATTTCTGAGGCACTCTAACCTGATTGGCACAACTGAAATCAGCAAATCATTGAAATTTTAACTCCTGGATGTTAGATGGAAAGGCCACTCCGCTATTTCATTATATCCTAATTAATAATACACTTCAATAAAAATATTAATGCAATCATTATGATATTCAGCAGCTTTACAGATCTGCTGCTGAATATTAGCTGTTTGGAAAGAGAGCACCCTTTTCTCTTATTTCTACTGTTGGAAAGTTGAGGGTGGCGTTATGCAGATTCTTCCATTACATCTTTGGATGTGCCTGAAATTAAAACCTATATTAGAGAAATTTTTATTAAAGTGTACTCTCAAGTTATATAACCGTTGACTTAGACAGCCAAAAAAGGAACCTACTATTTAGGTAGATTACTTAACAGTATCCCCAAAACAAGAGAATTGTAGCTGTGGAGAAGAAACTGTACACTTACCATATTTGTGTACTCTCACAACTCTGTTAACAATCATTCTTAACATTTATATAGTGCTTATGCAAAATAATTCACATAAATGATTGCTGTAATCACAACAACCACAGTCTTGAAAGGTAAGTCTATATTATCTCCAGTATTGAAGATAGGAGGGGGTGGAGGATGCTGAGGCTTATATGAAGAGTACTTACCTAAGGATAACTATTGAGTTTATGGTGGAAGTGTAATTTAAACAAGGTGCTTACTGGTTTCTAATTCAGTTTCTTAGCAGCTGTGCTAAGCTAATTGTCTCAGGTGGAAAAAAATTCTAGTCATTTCTTTTGAAACAGACCCTGAACCTGCTGTAATACTTGCAGCACCCCCCCCCCCCCATGCTTCATGATTCTGCTTTGGTTTTGCTGGTTTTGAACATGAGGCATATTAATGGCTACTCACTTTTTGAGGGTAAAATTTAACAAATACGTGAATTGCTTAAGCTTCAGGAGCAGCAAGGGACAAAGCAGTGGGGGGAGAGAGAGAGAGCCTAGCTACTTGAAAATCCACTGCAGTAGATCCGGCCTCTGGAGTGTTTTTTTTTAAAGGAGCTGGGGAGCCTTTTCTGTTTCTCCTTCTCCTTCCTCTCTCGCTGCTCCTGCAGCTTAAACAATTAATGTATACATTAAATTTTGCCCTCAAAAAAGTGAATAGCTGTGTCTTATGTTTCTGCTCCCTCTTCCCTCCCTGCTACTGCAATGAGGCTGGCAGCTGTTTTGCTGTGCATTTGCCCCTTTCAGCACCCTTTACACTTTAGAAGGCCATTATTTTTAATGGGCAGTAGATGCAAAAGATGAGATGACTGGACAGCATTACTAATGTAACTAACATGAATTTGAGTGGACTTTGGAGGACGGTGGAAGACAGGAGGGCCTGGCGTGACTTGGTCCATGGGGTCGCGAAGAGGGAGTCAACTGTGCAACTGAACAAAATACCTGATTTCCCTAATCTGGAGGCCAGGTCTACCACCTGCTGAAAAGGTGTTTAAAGGGCCAGTGTGCCACGGTCCATCTGGGGCATGCACACTTCTCCCTTGTCATTCTTGCTGCCTTTGAAGGAGGGTCGTGCAGGGTCAAAAATCATTTTAATTTCATTTGCTAATTTCAGAGCACCCTTATTGTTTTCACTCAACATTGGGAATATCGTTCCAGTATGTGGACATGACTTTCCACTGCAGTGACATCGACAGGAACGAAAAGAATAAATTCTTTGCAATGGTACCTGTTTTCTTATAACATTCCTAAAGGATGTCAAATTCAACCCTACATAATCCAGAAATGTTTTATGACTTCTTTTCCCTGTTACCATCTCTCTTCTTTCTTTTGCTTCCAGTTTCACTTGGAGATTCCATGAATTTCACAGTGAATACATCCAGAAGTTGAACATATCTAGTTTGACAGCAACAGTCCCCTATGAGTTGAACATCACATCTGTTCACCTCTTCATTGACTACCTTGAATGTTTGCTGAACAGCTTTATAGCCGTACAGTAACTATGGGGACTTTTGTATCAATACCGTATGTGAGCTCAATTCTACCCATGGCTACGTATCCCATAAGGTTGTGCAGAAATGCATGAGTGAAATAACATTGATAATATGAACTTAAATGAAATCAAACAGTAATCACGGGTTGATTGATTGATTGATCCAGAGTCTGTTTATTCCGTTAGCTGCTGAGTAGCATAAAGTGAAAACAGGTCTGATTGCTCTGCACGGTACAGTTTGAATACTTGAAAAATAACCCACAAATAGGCTTGAATTTTTTAGTGAATAGCAAAAGAATTGTTGAACAATTAGCTGCCCGTTTTCAACCAGCAAACAACCAATAAGCCAAACCAGCAAGTGACCGAGTATCCCTAGTTTGCTTTGGCACCTCAGTGTTTGCTGTCTAAATTTGAGAAATTATAATCTATATTTCCAAAGGTTCACAACTAGTCCATCTCCTTCCTCATATGCACTCAGCAGGAAATCTTGAAAGATGTACGAATGTGGCCCTATTATATAAAGATGTAAAAAGTACTCCCAAATGATGGGGGAAATGGTGGTTTGCATAGATTGTAGTGCTGAATTTGTGTTGGAGACTCTGCAAGTTTGGGATACCAACAAATGAAAGAAAATTTCTCTCATCTGCCCAAGTCTCCAAAACAATCTGTACCAATACAGCATCTAGTCTCTTGTAATTGTGGTCTCTGGTTTTAATCAACAATATTCCACAGAGATGGCAAATGAAACACTTCAGATCACGTCATCATCATACTTAATAACCGGGATTTGTCACATTTACTTCAGTTATTTCACGTCTCCATTTTAGTTGCAGCTTCCTGTAATTTTCATCAGGTGTTAGCATATTCTGTGATAAATATATTTATATAAGAAAATTAACTTTATAAGAGCTTGAGGTTGTGATCCTAAGTATGCTTTCCTGGGAGTAAGTCCTGCTGAACTCTCTTCTTACTTAAGATTGTCCAGTAAGCACCCCAGTCTGATTTATATGTTTTGGGGTTGTTGTTTTTTTTTGCTGAAAAAGCAAGTACAAGAAACATGGAAGTGAGGCTCAGAGAGCTACATGTTAAGGAGATACAAATATCCTCTTTTCCCCTTTTAGTTTTTGAATGTTCTTATTGTGAACCTCCCCCCCCCCCTTTATCGGTGGTGTACCAATTTGTTTTTTCTTCTACAACATTTTTACACCATGTATGCCATTTCTATGCAATTGAGGCTAAATGAACGTTAAAAACTGAATAAATTTTAATAGAGAAAGCTACTGTGAGGAAACAAAATGGTGCAAAAATAGTCCTATTGTTTGATTCACACATCGGAAAAGCAAAAAGCAAACTGGGAATTTTTTAGAGTCAAAACAATGGGATTGTGATATTCAATAGCATCTCTACTTCACTGGAACATTAGTGACCTGCTGGAGTCTCATTGCACTCACAGCATCCTCAGCATAGTGGCCATGGGGGCAGCATGGCGAATGGGGATTCTGTCGAAACTACAGGAATCACTCCGTGCCCTGTACTCCTTGTGCACAGAGTAGACTGGAGAGCGGCCTATGTTTCTCCCCAAACGTATAGCTGTGTGTGAGTTTTCAGGATTTCTTAACTTTGGTTAAGATTCTCCTAAGTTTTTGTGAAGACAGAAAATATTTTCCCTTACATCTCCTTCATTATAATTTTAAAAGCATTATCCATAAAATGGAATAGTTCTTGCTTCTGTTGGGGTGCAATTGTATTCAACATTTTAAAGTTTCAAACTTCATAACGAATCTATTTTGACTGCATCATTAGTTTCATCATTAACACGTATCCAGTGAGCAGTGAACTGGCCAAGTTTGCAGATGACACTAAATTGTTCAGGGTGGTGAGAACCAGAGAGGATTGTGAGGAACTCCAAAGGGATCTGTTGAGGCTGGGTGAGTGGGCGTCAACGTGGCAGATGAGGTTCAGTGTGGCCAAGTGCAAAGTAATGCACATTGGGGCCAAGAATCCCAGCTACAAATACAAGTTGATGGGGTGTGAACTGGCAGAGACTGACCAAGAGAGAGATCTTGGGGTCATGGTAGATAACTCACTGAAAATGTCAAGACAGTGTGCGATTGCAATAAGAAAGGTCAACGCCATGCTGGGAATTATTAAGAAGGGAATTGAAAACAAATCAGCCAGTTTCATAATGCCCCTGTACAAATCAATGGTGCGGTCTCATTTGGAATACTGTGTGCAATTCTGGTCACCGCACCTCAAAAAGGATATTATAGCATTGGAAAAAGTCCAGAAAAGGGCAACTAGGATGATTAAAGGTTTGGGACACTTTCCCTATGAAGAAAGGTTAATACGCTTGGGGCTCTTTAGCTTGGAGAAACGTCGACTGCGGGGTGACATGATAGAGGTTTACAAGATAATGCATGGGATGGAGAAAGTAGAGAAAGAAGTACTTTTCTCCCTTTATCACAATGCAAGAACTCGTGGGCATTCGATGAAATTGCTGAGCAGTCAGGTTAAAATGGATAAAAGGAAGTACTTCTTCACCCAAAGGGTGATTAACATGTGGAATTCACTGCCACAGGAGGTGGTGGGGCTACAAGCATAGACAGCTTCAAGAGGGGGTTAGATAAAAATATGGAGCAGAGGTCCATCAGTGGCTGTTAGCCATAGTGTGTGTGTGTGTATATATATATATAATTTTTTTTGGCCACTGTGTGACACAGAGTGTTGGACTGGATGGGTCATTGGCCTGATCCAACATGGCTTCTCTTATGTTCTTATCCAATATTACATATTTTTGCCATGTCTGCTTATTCATTAGAACCTTTAACTAAAAAGTAATATGTCAAGATGCAAAGGAAGGTCTATTATGTATCTAATACCAAGAAAAGCAACAAAGAACCCATTTGTATTTGTGACCTTAAAGATGCTTTCCTGGAAGAAGGAGAAAGGTAAATAGTGGGAATGAGAGTATGGAACAATCATTTCATTTAAAGCAAATTTTAATTCTGTTTCTATTGTATTGCCATATATTTGTATATAATATTTTAGACTGCTTATCATTCTAAACTTGTCTCCTGCTAGCATAATACACATTCCATCTCTCCTCTAATATCATAACAGACCTGTTTATCAGGTAGGTTGTTATTTTGCCATTACTGCATATTCAGCAAGTTTATTTTCTCATTCTTCTAAATGTGGACAAATGTCTAGTTTCCATTTTGCTGTGTAAATAATTCTAGCCACTGTCACCATGTATTTGAATATCTCTTCTAAAGTTTATGGTAATTTGTTGGGCAGAACAACTAATAGCATTCTCTTGGCTTCTATTGGGAATTTAAACTTTAATATTTTCTGCATATTTTGTTGTATTTCTTTCCAATAACATTTTGCTTTTTTACAAGTCCACCACATATGAAAGAAGGTTCTGTTTGTGTCTTGAGTTCCTCAGTCTTTGTTGATAAGTAATTGATCTGTAATTTTGAGGGTCTTACCTTGGCTATGTAATTTACTTTTTAACAAGTAGAAATAAGTGGGCTGGATATGGTTTATGTGGGTGAGGAAATGGAAGAAGGAGAATGGTATATAGTAGAAAATAAAGTATGGGGTAATCATTTCATTGTAAGAGGTTTGGGATCTGCTCTGGTGTCTACTGCATGTCTGTTGAAATTTCAATCCAAGTCAGACTGATGACGTTTGGTGCTTAGTTCCAGGACTTGGGCCTGCTTGTATCCATGTCCCAAATCTCAAGGGTTTGAAAGAAGATTGTGGTTACTTAGTGGTGAAGCTGGAACTCTACTCTGACATACTAATTTTTCACCAGCAGAGTGGAGGTGTATTCAAACAACATATCACTTGCTTTCTTGAGTGGTGTAATCTCACCATATTTGTGCTGCCAATATATTTTGAGTATGTTACTGACTCAAGGAAGAGGTAGTTAAAGAAAAGCAACAACTGTGCTCTCCCTTCTCCCCGTATGCTCAGAACTCAGGATAGAAGATAAATTTATCTGTCGGTTAATCAGGGTAGAGCAGGGGACATTTTGTAGGAAAATAGGTGGTGGAGCTCATCTAGGGATTGTTATGCAGCTGCACATACTATTCAATGGACAAAGAGGTGGAACTCTCAGAAGGGGGAGTTGGAACTCTCAGAAAGGTTCAGGAGTTGTTCTCCTGTGAGCTCCCACTGAATCTGAGGCCTGAGTTAGAGATTAGCCAAAAAAGAAATTGAGAAGAGGGTGTTGGTTTTTAGAGAACATAATTGCTGAAGAATCTAAAGAAGTGTGTGCACACATGAAAGCTCATACCTTGAGTAAAACTTTGTTGGTCTTTGTTTGTCACTTTGTTCCATAATTTCTTGTTTTCTTTGCATCCATGAGGGCTAAAAGCCTACTTCAAAAAAATGAAAGGAACACTCACGTCAATAATGGTGCTAAACATGTTTTTGAAGCCCATCTACCTTTTAGTGTGTATACACAAATTCTCACTAAGGCATTCTGGCACCCCAATCCTCACAGAGGAGAGGGAGTTCAAAGTTCAGAATTTTATTTCAATACAAAATCAGCTCTGGAGAGTTGGCAGTAACAGCAAAAAAGTAATTGGGACTCTATTAGTTGCTTGCATATCCCACGCACCTGAAAGCAAAATTTGGCAACTTCACTAGTTATCTCCTGGGAAGAGTTTGCAAGAAGGAAAGAGTCATAAAGTTCTTCCTGGTAAAGTTGACAGAATTGGAGCAATAGGCTGAGATCGGATGTCATTATGGAATGAACAGTACAGCAGAAAACGCTCAGAAGACTCTACTTTGTTTTTATGGCATGGACAGAACTGTTGAGGGAGTGGCATGTACCTTTCAGGAGGGCTGAAGGTAGGGCATTAAAGAAGAAGAAGATATGGGATTTATATCCCGCCTTCCACTCCGAAGAGTCTCAGAGCGGCTCACAATCTCCTTTACCTTCCTCCCCCACAACAGACACCCTGTGAGGTGGGTGGGGCTGGAGAGGGCTCTCACAGCAGCTGCATTTCAAGGACAACCTCTGCCAGAGCTATGGCTGACCCAAGGCCATGCTAGCAGGTGCAAGTGGAGGAGTGGGGAATCAAACCCGGTTCTCCCGATAAGAGTCCGCACACTTAACCACTACACCAAACTGGCTCTCCAGCATACCAGGATAAAGATTCTTCAATGTTTAGAGATCTCAAGGGATCTAAGATCATCTGCTGGTTGAAAGCATTTGGCATACTGCAGAGTAATTGGATGGATGGATGGATGGATGGATGGATAGATAGATAGATAGATAGATAGATAGATAGATAGACAGACAGATATATTGTCATTGTTCTCAACAAAAGAGAGCAATGAAATGAGGTGCTCTTCCACAAACATACCAACACATCAAACACACATATTCATAAACTATTTAAATATATCTAAAACCATTTAAACCCATCTAAAACAGATAATCATTCATAAAACCATATAAACCATTTAAATACATCTAAAACAAATAGTCATTCATAACCCTGCATTTAACCTAACCACAGCACTTGGATAGAAACTGTCCTTAAATCTGTTTGTCCTAGCCTTCAACACTCTATATCGTCTACCTGACGGTAAGATCTCAAATAGCAAATGGCCCAGATGTGAAGGGTCCCTTAGGATCATTTGTATCTTCCTTTTACATCCCATATTATACAGATCCACCAATGGATATTTCTGTACCTGTGCCCTATCTGATTGTAGGGCATGATCCCAGAACCACTGTTTAATTGTTTCTTGCTTTTTGATGTCCAAAGTGCAGCAAGAGAGGGGAAGAGGCCATGCTACTGGAGTTTTATCTCAGTTGCTCTTAGCCAGGTTGAACAGTGTCCATCAGCTTGAAAATGAGTTTTAACTCGGAGGTGAATGCAGGTAGCCACATATGAGTCTCCAAGGGCATCAGCCCAGCTCCTAGATTGAGAAGGGCATTTGGAATGCATCGTGGGACACCAAGGATTGTTTGTAGGGATTGGAATTGTTCCACTTCCAGTGAATGCCTTTCTTTGTAAGTACAGAGCTTGGAGCCATATAAGAGCTGGGTGAGAACCTTTCCTGGGAAGGCCTTGATTTCTTCAGGGATAAAGGAGGCTTCTTTTATGCAACAGAATCTTAGAATGGCAGAAGATGCTCTGTGGGCAGCCTCTGTGGCATGCAGTGCCTGAACTCTTCAGCGTCCAGATGACTGGAAGATAATACAAATATATTTAAAGATGTTTGTTAGTTCAGTGTTGTGGCCCTCTAATTCACCAGCTATGGATTCAATTTATTTATTTTTTTGTACAAATGAGGACTTTTGTTTTTTGGTAGTTTATCCCAAGAGGAGAGGAAGAAAGGGGCACTGCCTGGCAGTGTCTTCTTTGCATATGGCATTGGGAAGTGAGTGGAATAAGGCCTTATAGGGGCCGATGTCTACCCCATCACGCTCACTGGGTGTTCTGGTGGCTGTAGTGCCCCCCTTTGGCTTTGGGTTCCCAGGTTAGAGTACTCACTCAGGCACCCATTCTAGGGTTGCCAATCCCCAGGCGGGGGCAGGGGATCCCCCGGTTTGGAGCCCCCCCCGATTCAGGGTCGTCAGATAGCGGGGGGAGGGGAGGGAAATGTCTACTGGGAACCCTATTATTCCCTATGGAGATTTATTCCCATAGAAAATCATGGCAGACTTATCTGCGGGTATCCGGGGCTCTGGGGGGCTGTTTTTTGGGGTAGAGGCACTACATTTTCAGTATAGCATCTAGTGCCTCTCCCCAAAATACCTCCCCAAGTTTCAAAAAGATTGGACCATGGGGTCCAATTCTATGAGCCCCAAAAGAAGGTGCCCCTATCCTTCATTATTTCCTATGGAAGGAAGGAATTGAAAAGGTGTGCCGTCCCTTTAAATGTGATGGCCAGAACTCCCTTTGGAGTTCAATTATGCTTGTCACAGCCTTGATCTTGGCTCCACCCCTAATATCTCCTGGCTCCACCCCCAAAGTCTCCTGGCTCCACCCCCAAAGTCCCCAGATATTTCTTGAATTGGACTTGGCAACCCTAACCCATTCTCAGGTCCATTCAGCAGATACAAGCTGGCTCAAAACAGCCATTTATTTGCAACCAGGTTCCTTCAACCAGTTTAAAGCACTTTTTCCTTGTGGGAAGAGAACTGTTTGAATTAGTGGTTCCAAATATAGAGAATAGTTTGTTGTGAAAACAGACTCTGAAATGAAACACCTAGAATATCCAGGATCAGCATTAGACTGTTTTCATTGTTATCCATTGAGACCTTCTGTTGTTTATGGGCCTATGCACTGTGTCCTGGTGGAGACAAAGTCTCCACTTCACTGATTTGTGTATCAGTTCAGGATTGCAAGATATATAGACTGTGAAGATTCTCAGTGGACTTTATTTAGAACTGTTTTGTATACCTGCAGGTGGATGTTCAACAGGTGTATCATATTGTATTTTGTGATATATGGTTGGATTTGTATAAATGCATTAATAGATACCTTGTCTGTTGTAAATGTATTTTGTCGAATGACTGCTTTTGCACATTGTTCATTGAAGGTTTCAATTCCATCCATGGTGGCACTCACCATGACTCTGCCCAGCTTTGACAAGGCCTCTGGAAGGGGAACCAGCTGCCGTTGCCAATTGGGAGTTAGTTAAACTTTTTTCTGCCAGGCAAAGTTTCCTCCCTTCCCACTGGGGTGTGGGGAGGGAGGTAAGAGACAGCTGAGTGGCCAGGAAGGGGAGAAAGTGGGCTGTCCAGAACACTGGGTGGCAGTAGCAAACACAAGGAACCTATGTGCGAGGAAGCAGCAGCGGCAAATGTGAGGAAGTTAAGATCTGGGGATGCCATGTACGGCTGCCAAGTCCCTCTGCTGTTGCAGCGGGGGACTTGTTCCTCGTGTGCGCTTTGTGTGTGTGGTGTGATGACATCATCTAGAAGTGATGTCATCACACCGGGGACATCACACCGGGAATGCTCTAGGATTTGCAATAAAACTCTATGGTACCATGGTATGAACGGGACCATAGAGTTTTACCACGATTCCTAGAGCATCACACCAGAAACACTCTAGGTTTTGCAGTAAAACTCTATGTTACTGTAATACCTGTTTCCCCAGCGTGATGATGTCACTTCTGGGTGATGCCATCGTGCTGGGGATGGCGTGCGCTGATGGGGCTCTTTGAGGGTGGGGATCCCCCCCCCCGTGGCCTGCTCTCTGCCGGCAGGTTGGGGCCCTCAAGGGTGGGGAATCTCTCACCCTCAGCGGGAGTTTGGCAGCCCTAATGCCATGGGATAGTAATTGGTGCTTTTCACAAGTGTAACTGTGGAGGGTCTGGGACCTGTGGGCGATGTCATAGCTGCAGGCCTAGCTCTGGGTCTTCTGTGGCCAGGCAGACCAAGTACATGATTTCAGCCAGTACTCCATATCTTCCATTCAGTGCACAGCTTGTGGTTGGGCTAGCTGGAGTCTTTAGGCCTTTTGCAGCTGGGCATTTCTTGAGTTGGTAATTCTAATTAGCACTATCCGTACTTTTTATAAGTGAAGGATAAATGGAATACAGAATAGTAACTCAAACTGATAACGGCAAAGAGATCATTTTTTTTATATCCCAATTTAATGCAGACGATAAACTTTTTCATACGTTACAATTAGATATAGGGGGAATCTACCAATGATGCATAATAGAAATGCATACTGTCCATGATCATCCTGATAAACATAGTCACTATAATGTATGAATGGGGACGTGCTATACTGGCTACTGGCTTTTTCAAGGTTCATCTTCACATGTACTGAGGCTGCATGAGCATGGTAAATATACACCTTTTCCCTTGTTCATGCAACATGGTAAGAAGAAGAAGAAGAAGATATTGGATTTATATCCCGCCCTCCACTCCAAAGAGTCTCAGAGCGGCTCACAATCTCCTTTACCTTCCTCCCCCACAACAGACACCCTGTGAGGTGGGTGGGGCTGGAGAGGGCTCTCACAGCAGCTGCCCTTTCAAGGACAACCTCTGCCAGAGCTATGGCTGACCCAAGGCCATGCTAGCAGGTGCAAGTGGAGGAGTGGGGAATCAAACCCGGTTCTCCCAGATAAGAGTCCGCACACTTAACCACTACACCAAACTGGCTCTTATTGAGCCATTCTTATTGAGCCATTAACCATTCTTATTGAGGAGAATGTTGGTAGCATGCGCTCCCATTATGCACAGCTGGCAGGTTCCTAATGCACATGTTTTATTCTGAGTAAGACCACTGTTCTAACAAGATCAGAGTTGTCTACTCTGACTGGTAGCAGCTCTCCAGGGGCTCGGGTGAAGACCTTTTTTCTGATTCTTTTTTCAATGGGAGATACCAGAGATTGAACCTGGGGCTTTCTGTGTGGAAAGCTGATACTCTGTCACTGAACTATGCCTCTTCCCATCATGATAGGAGAGCTAAACAATGCTTAAATTGCTCAAGAAATATTCAAGGGTGCAAAAATTTCATGAGGTAAAGACTGTATTTTTTTTTTTACCATCTTTTGATGTTTTGCTCATTTTAGATTGAGGGATTACAGAACTGAGAACTCAGTATTTATCACATGATATGTCGATGAATTAAGCAGGGATTGTTGTTCTTTTCTTTTATGGTCATATAATAAAAGGTGGCCATTTTTCTTATAAACGACAGGAACAACACCACACAGAAATAAATGTATTGGAAACTCTCTTTGGTGAGTGATTAGAACTCAACAAAAATAAGACAATCCGGACATGAGTACTTTACTCTCTCTCTCTCTCTCCCTCTCTCCCCCCTCCCCCCATTTCTTTAGAGGCTTCAAATTGTGGCTGATCTCTGATATCACAAGCTGTAATACACCTCGAGACAAAGGGGTGAATTAAGGATGCAGCTTCTGACTTAACTCTGAGTTTCCTGGCTGTAGTGGATTTAACGTTATTTGAACACACTTTTCCGTGGTTTAATATATTATTATTTTATTTTAGGGCAGAACTTGGTAGTGGGGAAGTAGCTGATGAGCTCTCTGCTTCTCCTATCCCTTTTTAGAGAGAGAGAGAGAAGCTTTATCTTAATTAAAGTTTAATTAAGGATCACGTTTGGCAGTACTTTTCACACCGATCGACACCAGCAGATTTTCTAGGGCTTAACTTTATCGTGCAGAAAATCCTCTTTTATTACTCTCAACCTGTTGTAAAAGCTGTTGGCACAGAGCGGTGGCTGCTTCATTCAGCTGCCTTGTTTGCCGCTGGAAAAATCCCAAGTCTCTAGAGATAGCACCACAGTGGTTCAATTTAATATCTATCCTATCACTACAAGACTCTAGCTCATTATTAATGATACTATTCATTAATTTCTTGTTGGGCTGATGTTGTTATTTATTAAAATATTAAAGAAAGCTCCCGAGACACATACATAATGAGAGACACCTCCGTTTCATGAGCTATACCAGTGGAGGGGAATGAATATTCTCTAGATTTACCCATACCACCCCTACATTCTCCCTCCCCTCATTAGTCCTGCTACATCTCGGAGTGACACAGTAAATTCATTTTGTGCACTGTCCAATCGGAGCACAATACAAATGTGGGGCTTTTTTTTTTTAATGAGCCATTCCTATGCAAAATGAATTGACTACTGTCTAACTCATCTAATCTGCCTGTATTTGGAGGGAAGGACCGAATTGCTTATACTTATATAGGAAATAAATAGAAGTTGGCATGGTGTCCCCCAGCCCCTTTCCTTTTCAGTATTGTGTCTGGAGAATTCCACAACCTTCATGCTTTTTTGTATATTTTAGGAACCTGCAACCATAGTGAGCTTATTTAAACATGTTAATTAGCCTAAGGAAGCAGTTTATATAGTGGTCATTGATATTAGCCTCTCTCTCTCTCTCTCTGAGTGTGTGTGTGTTTTACCTCAGGTGACATTGCTGACAAATTCGCAAAGAACAGCTGATCTTTGCTCAGCCTTTTTAGTTGCAGAACTTTAGAGATCAAAACTTTCTTCTATGGTATTCAGATCTGGTGTGAAACATAATAATAAAACTGTATTTACATCTTTTTTAAGGGTTTTTTTTTAATCACTGTTTTGTGAGGGTGATGGTCTGGAGGGACAGGAAGCAGCACTGTCTTTAGCTAAGGGCTAAAGCAAACCCAGTGAAATCTGCATAACAATGGAGGCAGCATCTGAAGGTAAAGTTTTAATTTGTTCTATATGAACAAAGCAGGAGTCAAGTGGCACCTTTAAGACCAACCAATTTTTATTTAGAATGTTCTAAGTAAAGGCTGGTCTTAAAGGTGCCACTTGACTCCTGCTTTGTTCAACGGCTTCAGACCAACACGGCTGCCCGCTTGGATCTTTGTTCTATATGGTTGTTGTTTTCAGCCCTGTGCAAATAATTGCTATGGGTGAAGAAATACCTCACTGTTTTGAGGGGATTAACTGGGTGTAATTGCAGCTGGTTTTGATCCCTCTTTTAATAATGGATCCTCCCAGTCCATATCCAGCCCAGCAGCAGCTTTGTGTGGATTGCAAGCTAGTTTCAAAGCATTTATGTATACCTTCCAGACCTTTGTACAGTGAATTCATGATAATTATTTTCTTGAGGAGGAAAATGCGTGTGGCTTAAAAGAGAGATTGTGAGGTATTTATATTTTAAAAGGCCATCCAAACTCCTTGCGTCTTGCAATGGATGATAGGTTGGCATCAACTACTGAATGTTTGGCTGTATGGATTATTCGTTTTGTGTTTTTGACAAACTATTGAAACTATTGTGAGTCTCTCTGAGCGTGCCGCAGAACAGAACCCATCAAAAGAATTTTCTGGGGTTTTGTCTTTTGTTTAAAAAGTGTTGCCTGCTTTTCTGCCCTCCCAGAATGGACTAGGAATTCTTTGTGGAAAGACTCTGGCCCTTTCCCATTGGAATCCTTTGATCCACAAAGGATGTAATTAGAGAGTCAGTTAACACATTTGATAGTCTAACATACCTTGTTTGACAGCTTCAGTCACCTGTGAGCCGATCTGTTCACATGTCCATCTTGAATGGCTGTCGAACAGCTATACATCTGTGCAATAGCTATAGTGGCGTTTCAGTTCCTTGCTTTGGAGGGAGTTTTGCATCGGTGCAGTAGGTGAAATCAATCTTGCCTAGGACCCTGGGCAGTAGGATCATTAAATGATGGGGGGGGGGGGGGAAGGAACTGTGCTTTCAGTAAGGCAGCATGAAAAGCCACATGTGTGAAATAACATCAGTAACGCTGGGTATGGAAGCTAGTGTCTCTTTTCTGTGGTAGTACCCCATTTTTTCCCCTACCTTCTTGCTGACTTCTGGAGTCAGAGCCAGGCTGGGAGAAAATGTGCTTCAAAGCTCTGCAGAGCAGCGACGTAAGGAGAGGGGAGAAATTGGCTTAGCTACCTTGTCTTCATACTGTGGTTTCATTTAAATGTAGATCCCTCTGCTCCATGCTGATCCTGACAATTTGCTGTCCCAGGGGACAGCATTTTGGGCACATCAGTGGGCAATATGGTAGGGGGAAGTCAGAGAAGTTTAGTGCAGGATCAAGCCAAGAGCTCTTTATTATTGCAGAGGTGATTAAATCCGTAATCTGCTGCTTCTGCTTTAGGGCAGGCAGGCCCTAAATGGCTCAGAGTCAGGATACTTGAAGGGCTTCTGCCTCCCATACCATCCAGTCCTCCACATAACATCATCCTCTCAAGCTTTGTTCTCTGCCCCCACCTGCCAAGGTGAGGCAGGTGACAACCAGAGACAGGCTTTATTCAGAGGCACCTCATCTGTAGAATCCGCTTGCCCTTGAAGCTTGTCTGTTTCCTACCCTATTCTTTCTTAGATTCCAGACCAAAATGTTTCTTTTTACCCAGGCTTTTAGTTAAGGGGTGATCTTTTAACATAGTATGCTTTTAGCCTGGGAACTACTTTGAGAGACATTCCAAGCTGCTTTGGCTGGGTTTCTTACACAGGGTTTTTAATTAACAACTTCTGGAGAAGACAACACTTGGACATTAACCTCTAGTGCCCCAGTCTCTGTAGTTACAACTGCCTGGCAATGTGCACAAAGCCCTCCGGAGCAAACAGACTGGCTGCCCAAGAGAACCAGAAGGGAACCATAGTATTGATATATTCGCTGTTTGGACTTCCAGGGTTGGAAAATGCCGACCTGAACTGCTTCTCAGAAGGGAAGCAGGCTGGAACTTCTGTTCGGGGTAGTGGAAGGCAATCTAATGCCTACTGCCTACTTTTCTCAGTCAGAGATCAGTCCAAGATATGCACAGGAAACTTTGAGGAGATTTACCTTGGCTAAAAGGGAGTCCCGGGGGGGGGGGGGGCTCCTTTGAGGCTTTGAGGGGTCTCCGGAGACGAGTTGCATTTTCATCATCTGCAGAAGTTTCCAGAGTCATTTATTTGACATAAGCTCGTCAGGATCCTAATCTTCTTTGATACTGCTAAACATCTTAAGCTATACAAGACCGGTGTTGATCTGGATAACTACAGAAAAGGTACAGATTGCTATCTTTCATTCCGGGACTAATTAAAGTTAAACAAAATAAATTCAGAAGGTGGGAAATTGAAATCTAGAAAGCTTGGAAGAAGAAGGGGAGTAGGGGTGAAATTTGGACTTTGTAAATTTAAAGGACAGTGCTAAAAAGAAGAAAGGAATTTATTGTTTTGTCTACTTGCGGTTTTGGAGAAAAAGCCCCATCATAGATTTGCAGCTCCCACAGCCAACACAGGAAATACTTCAAGTATCTTGAGATCTCTCTACCAGCGAAAACGGGATTTGGTGGCAAGCAAAGCAGGAAGTATCAGATGGAAAAGGGAAATCATTGAAGCAGCCAGCCTACTCTAGGACTATAATATCATAGAAAAACATTGGTGGCCTTTGCTAGGAGGCTAAAATTTAAATAAAATTTTTAAAGTGTTCGGGACATTAAAAATTGGTGGAGCTGACTGGAGTGACAATTATAAGGTAATGATTATTGGACAATACTGTTAATAACCATTTTAGAAGCCTCTAGAGGAAAAAAAAATTAAAGTGAAGCAGAAAGTTGTGACCACCATTTGGAAAAAAATAAGAAATTTAAAAATTAATATATGAGCCCAGGAGGCTCTAAGGACAGCGAAATTAGGCTTATTGGAAAGAGCAAGCCTCACTCTTTTAAATCTGATAGTTGAAATTTAATTTGGTGAGGTCAAAATGTTCAGTGTTTTTACATGTCAGACCACAAGCAAACTCGTGCAAGGACTGCTTCACTGGAGAAAATGCAGGACCAATTAGATGCAATAGAAGCCAGGATAATGAAAGGGATGAAAGAGATGATAACTGCTTCCAAAAAAGAAATTAAAAAAGATATTGAAGAGCTAAAAAAAAAGATATAGAGGATCTCAGAAATGAGGCTGTGGTGACATCAAAAAAGTGAAGAGGTGGAAGGGAGAGTGAAAGTACATGATTCCACCTTGTTAAAAATACAAGAAAAAGTGGCAATTCATGACTGCAAATTGATGGAGACCCAGATACGTCTGAGAGGAGTACCTGAGAATGAAGAAACTGATTTGAAAGAATATATAATAAAAATAATTGCAGAATTTTTGGAGGAAGATCCTGAAGGGAATAGAAACATGTATGACTATATGTATAGAGTGAACTCATTATATGCCAAAAAAAAAAAAAATCTACCAAGAGATGTGGTTATAAGATATATGACAAAAGAAATGGTGGGAAAAATCATGAATACAATTTTTGAAAAGACATTGATAGTGGGAGGCAGCAGAGTAAGAATTATGAAGGAGTTGCCAAGACAAGTTATAAATGACAGAAGAGCATATAAGAAATTGACAGAAAAATTACGGGACAATTAAATGAGGTATAGATGGATAATACCTGAAGGTTTGAGCTTTGAGCTACAAGGAAAAAGGATTACAATTACAAGCACACAGAAACTGCGTGGATTTTATGAAGAACATAAAGAATTTGCACCATGATGGATTACAAATTATCTTGGAATGTAAATGGACTAAATTCACCACAAAAAGAAAGGCAACATTTCATTGGATTAAAAAGCAAAATTGTAATATAGTTTGTTTACAAGAAGTACATATCAAACAAAAGGATTACAAATTTTTATGGAATAAGCAATTGGGACTAGAATTTCATTCATTGGCTGAACAGAAGAAAAGGGGAGTGATTTTTTTATATTAAACAAGAATTGGACCCGAAATTAGTGTTTAAAGATAAAGATGGAAGATTTGTAGCGGTAGAAATAATATTAAATGCAAAAAACCCCGTTGTTACTGGGACTGTATGCACCAAATGAAGCAAAGGATGCTTTTTAAAAAGACATTATGCAACAATTTGATAAAGTGACATATGATCAAGTTTTGATAATGGGGGACTTTAATGGAACAATTAAGAACACACTGGATAGGTCTGGGGGAAAAAAATAATAAGGAAGGAAAATTGCCAAAGTCTTTTTTTGAAATGGTCAAACAAGAAAATTTGGAGGATATATGGAGGAAATTTAATCCTGAAGTGCGGGACTATACCTTTTTTTCAGCAAGACATAAAACTTTTTCCAGAATTGACATGTTGTGAAGTACTAAAGATTTAGGCCTTATAACAAAGAAAATAGAGATTTTACCTAAAATAGGGGCTGATCATAACCCAATAATGTGGATTACAAAATTGTCTAAAAAGTCAAAAAGATGGAGATTGAATGAAGATTTACTACAGAATAAAGGAATAGTGACATCTCTAGAAAATGAAACTAAAGCTTTCTTCCAAATAAACGATGAAGATGTAGAATTTCAGACGGTGTGGGATGCTTATAAAGCAGTAATGAGAGGAATACTGGTTACATTGAATAATAAAGAAAAGAGGGCAAAAGAAAAACAGATGCTGGACATTCAAAATGAAATAAAGAAAAAAGAAGGGGAACTGAGAAAAAGGCCAAGGAAAAAGAAAATTATGAGGGAGATTACAATATTACAAACACAAATGAGACATTTGTTAAATAAAAGACTGGAATGGAATCTGAAAAAGATTGCGGCAGAAATCTTTTGAGGGAGCAAATAAACCTGGAAAATATTTGGCCTGGCAACTGAAGACAAAGACAGAAAGTAAAATTATTAATAAAATTGTGGTGGAGGGAAGAGAGGTGGTAGCAAGAAGGAATAAAAAGAGAATTCTGTAAGTATTATGCCAAATTATTAAAAGGTGTTAAAATAAAGAAAGAAAAGATGGAAGAGTATTTACAAAAGATTAAAATAGCACCCTTAACAGAAAATATGGGAAAAGTTTTGAATGATCCAATTGAAAAAATAGAAATTGAAGCAGCAATTAATGCAATTAAAAATTGGAAAAGCACCTGGGCCAGATGAATATACAGCTAAATTTTTTAAAAACCTTCAAAGAGGATTTAATACCGAAACTTCAGAAATTGATGAACATGATAAGAATAAAGGGAAAATACCAAATACGTGGAAGGAAGCTGTTATTTCGTTGTTTCCAAAGATAGAGATGTCATGAATGTAAAAAATTATAGACCCATCTCACTATTAAATAATGGCTATAAAATATACACAAGAATCTTGGCAGAATGGCTTAAACAACATTTGACAAATTTTATAAAGGAGGATCAAGCGGGGTTTCTCCCCAAAAGGCAAATAAGAGACAATATTAGAACTGTTGTAAATATTGTAGAATATTATGAAAGACATCCAGAAAAGGAAGTAGCATTATTCTTTGCGGATGCAGAAAAAGCATTTGATAATTTAAATTGGGACTTTATGTTTGCAGTAATGGAGAAAATGGAGTTGGGGGAAAACTTTATAAGGATGATAAAAGCAATATATACTGAACAACGTGCAAGGCTATGTATAAATGCAGATCTTACAGAAGACATGATAATTAGCAAAGGTACAAGACAAGGCTGTCTGCTTTCCCCACTGTTGTTTATAATGACTCTTGAAATCTTGCTGATGCAAATCCAAGAAGATAAAGAAAGAGAAGGATTAAAAGTAAAAGGATTTATTTACAAATATAGAGCATTTGCAGATGATATAATGTTTATAAATGAAAATCCCATATAAGTCACACCTTTGTTGTTAGCTAAAATACAAGAATATGGGGAATTGGCGGGACTTTGTATTAATAAAGAAAAATCAAAACTGCTATGTTAAAATATGCAAGTAAATAAGCAAAAGGAATTGCAGAGGCTAATGGGTTGTGAAGTTACCTCTAAGGTAAAATATGTGGGTGTGGAGATAACAATGAAAAATATTGATTTGTTCAAAAATAATTATGAGAAGCTATAGCATAAAATGGATGAAGATATTTTAAAATGGAATAAACTTAATTTGTCATTGCTGGGCAGAATAGCTGCAATTAAAATGAATATTCTACTAAGAATAATGTATTTGTTTCAAACTATCCTGATTGTGAAAGACAGTAAACAATTTAATACATGGCAAAGAAAAATTTCAGAGTTTGTGTGGGCTGGGAAGAAACCAAGGATTAAAATGAAAATTTTAACAGATGCTAAAGAGAGAGGCGGATTCCAATTACCAGATTTAAAATTATATCATGAAGCAGTTTGTTTAGTGTGGATAAAAGAATGGATGATGCTGTTAAACAAAAAACTCTTAGCGTTGGAAGGTCATGGAAATAAATTTGGCTGGCATGCTTATATGTATTATGGGGAAAAAAAGATGGATGGTTTTTTCTCTCACCACTATATAAGAAATAATATGCTAAATACATGGATAAAATATAAGAAATATGGAGATGAGAGAAAACTGTTATGGATAGTGCCAGCATAAGTAATAAAAATAATGGCTGAGACGGGTGAAGAAAAGTGGTTGTCATATAATCAACTATTAAAAATACAAAGTGGCAAAATAGAATTGAAAACTGCTGAAGAGCTGAATAATAAATATGATTGGTTCCAAATGCAACAAATAAAGAGCTTGGTGGATAATGATATTAAAACAGAAGGAATAAGAAAAGAGCAAACAGAAATAGAAAGAGTTCTGCTTAGAGACAATGAAATTAATTTCAAAACTATATAAATTACTTTTAAAATGGTCTACGGAAGATGAAGTTGTGAAATCTCAAATGATTTAAGTGGGCAATAAATGTAAATAAAGAAATACAGATGGAAATTTGGGAATATTTGTGGAAGAACTCTATGAAGCTTTCGACATGTCATAGTATTAAAGAGAACTGTTTTAAAATGATGTATAGATGGTATATGACTCCTAAAAAATTGGCAAAGATGAACAATAAGATGCCAGACAGATGTTGGAAATGTAAAAAACATGAAGGTTCTTTCTACCATATGTGGTGGACTTGTGAAAGAGCAAAAAAGTATTGGCAGATGATTCAACAAGAAATTTCTAGGATCTTGGGACATGAATTTAAGAAAATTGCAGAGACTTTTCTGTTACAAATGAAAAATTTCCCAAAAGAAGATAGAACTATAATTTGGTACTTGCTTTCAGCTGCTAGGACATTATATGCGCAATTGTGGAAGCAAGAAAAAATACCAGAGAAATGGGATTGGATTGTAAAAGTTATGACATAGAGTGAAATGGACAAATTAACAAGAATTTTAAGAGACTATGACTTAGAAGTTTTTAAGATGGAGTGGAAAAAGTTCAGAAGATATGTAGAAAAAGAGTGGAAAATAGAAAGACATTGGACAATTTTTAATAATGATTAAGTCTTAGAAGGAAGAAGAATGTAATTTTTTGTTTTTATTAGTTAAGGGTACCTTTTTATATTAGTATTATAAGTAAATAACACCGGTGGGGGTCAAATAACGGGGGGAGGGGTGGTTAGAAAGTAATATATGGGATAGATAAAAAGAAGTTATTAATGAAGCAGGAATAAGATATTGTTACCATATGTTACTAAATAAAAATTGTTTTAACCAGATATATTCGCTGTTTGAGCATCAGCCCTTCTATTTATCCCCTTCTAGTCTCTAAAATCTCACAAAAATGCTCTTTTTTAAAAAAAAAAACATTTTAAGTTGATAGAAAATGTTCTAAGGCTCAAGTTTCCATTGCTTTCCCTGTCCTTGTTGCTTATTAATTAGGCTTTTTACATATTAAAAAGCACTTGCAAAAGCACCAGCAAGGCAGAAGGAACTCATACTCCAAGATCGCAAGGATAGCAGAAATGTGTCAGTTTTGCTTGAATGTGAGGAAGCTGCATAGCTTCTCTCTCTCTGTTTGGTCCTTGCCCAATTTGCTGGCTGACTCAGTGTTCCTTGGGTCCAGAATGCACCTGAGGGGGTTGGGTGGTGGGTGGGGGATAGCTTATAAAAGAGGTGGTTGCCTTTGGTGTCTTGGTCCTGATTTTGCTGTGGTGAACAGCACTGCAAGCAATTAGTGTTTAACTATTGATGGCCTCTTTTGTCAAGTTTGTGGCTTTAGAATTACTTTTAATGAAAGCTATCATGGTTTTGCTAGTCCAGTTATATTACTTTTCAGCACTTTTCAATCCAAAATTCATATTCACATTAGGTTCTTCATGCATGCATTTTTGATACGCATCAAAATTAGTATTACGTTATACAATGTTAAAGTCTAATAACAAATGTCTCCCAAATGATTCCACATCAACATGCTATGAAAATAGTCAATATTTTCGTAATATGTTTTGCTTTAATTTTAAAATGGAGGGAGCCATTCAGTTGTTAAAAAAGACAACAACAAAAAAATTCTGCCAGAAGCCTTTTGCTAGTAAACCCATTGACACGATTATGCATCACTTTGGTGTAAAGAGCTTCCCTTGTTCTAAATCCGTGGAGAGGGTTAATAACTCTTTGAGACAAGGAAAGGAACGAAAGGAAGAAAGAATCTTATCTTCTACAGGCTACAACTCTGTGAAGTGTTTCCGAGTGTAATTTTCTTGAAGTTAAAGTTTGGGTTATTAAGGTTCACTTAACAGATAAAGTTTGCCACAATTTTCGTGATCTCGATGATAAGATGACAAGATTTCTAATTTATAAAACCAAGGCAGCATGTTGGAGGCTATGAACCATAGTCAAGGGATGTGCTGAGCTACTTCTAGCTCTTCCCTTTCATATATTCCTTTCATATATTTACGAAGGTACTCCAAAAATGCTTGTGCTTGGACCATCACCTTCTGTATTGTCAGCCTCTTTTTCCTGTTTCCAAATAGCAATGGTTTCAGAGCCATTAGGGAATAACAACTTTTTGAAATTATCTGAGATTAAATTCCTGAAAGACTAGGATGTACTTTTGCCTCCATTGTAACGTACAGATGTTTCCTCTCTGACTTGATGTGATGGAGGGGTTATATTCCTTTCCCTTTCATATTATTGAGTGTTTGGAAAAGTAACTTTATTTGCCGACTATATATTTTTCCTGTTAGTGTAGGAAGTAAAAAAAAATCCTTTTCTAAGAGGGATAAATGATAGTTTCCTGTCAGAAGGTGTATTTGTTTTTGTTCTTTACAATAGTTTATACCAATTTTTTTCCTAGTCCTGTAGGATTCAGAGAGGATTACAAACACCACCAGTGCTTTAAAGTCACAACACAGCATTAAGACAAACAGAACAGAAAACTGTCTCCTACTTCCATTCTTATATTTTCCGGTTGAGTAGCTTCCTTCAACCAAGAATTCTACATTGACTGTTGAAGGCCTAACTTAACTCAACCTTGTGAACCGTAAGAAGGTGTCTCGGAAAGGCTGTCCAATAAGATGGGAGTAGCTGCAGAAAAGGTCCAGGCTTGTAGCAAAGCATCCTGATCACCAGACGGGATGGAAAGCCCCTCCCTATTGGACAAGAATCAAAATATCCATAGTAAACTCTCAAAGTAACACTATTTCCTCCTAGGGATTCCTGAATGTCATGGTGAACATATGCAGAAGGTGCACCTAGCATCATGTGCTGAGCCTTGGATTCCCTTACCTCACCTCTGTTTGAGTTAAAGAGCAGCCGAGCATTTCTGAGTGGATAGTAGCTGTAGTGGTGGTTTGCCTTCCTTGCAGTCTTGGAATTTGAGTTCCTTCTGCCTTGCATCTGATCAGCAGGCAAAATGGATTCTTCACCAGAATCATGAATGATTGGGTCAAATAATTAAACAGCGTAGGGAGGAGGACTGATTCCAATATGCTGTGTGAGCAAGATCAGCCGCAAAATAACAATAACATGGATATTAAACGTACTCTACATTGTACGTTTGTAAGATGAGTGTTTGTTGATAATTACTGGCTGGCTGATTGATTTGTTCCCTATTACACAATCGTATGCCAAGTAGTATATAGTGATAATAGGCCTATAGGGGAGAGGAGAAACTAGATCTGTCTTCAGATTGTGTGAGAATGCACATGTGTGAAATACAACCAGCTGCAGTGTGAGAAACTAACTTGATCAGCAGGCTTGAGCTGCTTGGAAACCGCTGAACTGCTTACCAAAATTTCAGCCCCTTGCTTGTGGCTGCTTAGGAGAAAGGTAGCCCACTGGTGGGTATCCCTATTTCTTCTCAAGAGTTTTCTCGCTCTTCTCTCCCCTGCCCTGCATGTGCTTTCTCAGAACACTTAATCTCCGAAAACCGAAAATCACCCAATTACTTACCCAATTCTGGTCCCAGAAGATAAGGTTGGCCTTAAAATTGAAATTGCAGGCAATAACATGGTTATGTTAGATACATTATATCCAGTTTGATGTAGTGATTAATTGCAGAGATTCTAATCTAGGAGAACCAGGTTTGATTCCCCACTCCTCCACATGCAGCTGCTGGCATGACCTTGAATCTGTCACAATTCTCTCAGAGCTGTTCTCTTAACAGCAGTTCTGTCAGAGCTCTCTCAGCCCCTCCTACCTCACAGGATGTCTGCTGTGGAGAGAGGAAGAGATTGAGATTGTAAATCTCTCTGAGTGAAGGGTGGGGTATAAATTCAATCTCTTCTTCTATAGTGGTGCAGTTCTTTCTCCTTATTAGGCCTAGAATTAGACAAGACCAGGGCTATTTTTGTAGCAGGAACTCCTTTGCATATTAGGCCACACACCCCTGATGTAGCCAGTCCTCCTGGAGTTAACAGTAAGCCTTGTACTATGAGCCCTGTATGCTCTTGGAGGATTGGCTACATCGGGGTGTGTGTCTGTCTGTGTGTGGCCTAATATGCAAAGGAGTTCCTGCTACACACACACGGACAAAGCCCTGGACAAGACACTGCAAATTCATGACTGGATCTGCCATCTCTTTTTACATTTCTTGTACATAATATGATGGAGGACACAATTTGGGTTGAGACCATGGGGGTGTTGATAAACATCCATCTGGTACCGCTGGTTCAGTAGGTAAATCCTGGGGAAATAGTCTTATTAATCTGACTTGGTGATATATATTAACTTTTTGGTTGCTTGAAAAATTAGGTAAAGTTTGCTCTGGCTCTCCTTGGCTGCCGATTGTTAACAACCTATCAAGCAGACTAGGAATCCATGGGTCCAGTTCTGATGGTGGTGAAAATGCTGTCCAAAATTCACAAAAAACCCTGAATCTTCTCTTGGCGGCTTTTGTTAGCACTGAACTAGTTATACAGGAAAACGTCTTATGCTCCAACACAGTGCAGGAATATATATAATGTGAAGGAAGGGGGGCACTCTTGCATTTATAAATGGTGCTTAATTTTGGCAAGAATCTTGTGATGTTCAGTCCCATTCATCTGAGTGGTCATGCATGTTAGGTTGTTTTTATTGTCCAAGTCTTCTATTAGCTGCTGAATGAATTAAGTTCAGCCGTCCTCTCTCAGTAAAAATGTATGATTAGAAACCGTAAAGTCGATTGATAAAAATAGTGGATTGGATCCTGCCTAAAACATAAGTACAAGAAAAAAAGATGGCTTCTCTGCCTCTCCTGCCCACTGTGGTCTGAAATTGTCCACAAAATGCTTCTTCAGGGGGATAGAGGGCCCGACTAGCAGCAGCATGAGGGGGGAGTTGGAAGGCTACCATAGGAAGACTGCCAAAATCCCTTGAGTGTGAGAACATTTTAAATGGAATTCAGCCCAATATTAGAGCTACAGCAGGAGTGGCCAACGGTAACTCTCCAGATGTTTTTTGCCTACAACTCCCATCAGCCCCAGCCATTGGCCATGCTGGCTGGGGCTGATGGGAGTTGTAGGCAAAAAACATCTGGAGAGCTACCATTGGCCACCCCTGAGCTACAGCATTAGAGATACTATCTGAGAAAGGGAGTTCTGGCTCTTGAAAATTGTATCCTGAAATCTTGCTGGACTAAAATCTAGCTTTCCTACTGCAGGCCAACATGGCTATCTTATCTGTAACGTTTTGGCCCTTTCTTAAGATAGACTCTTTTCTGTGTTTTGAGGTTAGGTAAATGATGTACTGTATTCTAATGCGCTTCATTGTTGTTTTGTGTATATTTTATATGTTATACGTGTTGCAATTTTTTGAATTGCTAATTAAATTTCATTTTTAAAAAAAGGCAGAGTCAAAGCATGTAAGGCCTCCAAACGTATTGTGATTTCATGGTTGTGTGGCTGACCATTTGCTTGGCACGCAGAAGATCCCCAGAATCTCCAGTTAAAAGGATCAGATAGCAGGAGGTTTAAAAGACCTCTGCCTGAAACCTAAACAGCCACTTCCAATCTGGGTAGATGATAGTGACCTTGTTAGACTAGTGATCTGATTCAGTATAAGGCAGCTTCAAGTGTTCATGCAGTTATAAGTGTTGGGGCCTCAGTCCTTTCATAGTAATAGAAAATACATCATGAAGCTCCTGGGCGGGGTGGGGTTTCTCCCACCCTGGAGGTCCCCAACCCACCGGCCAGCAGTGGGCCAGTGGGGGGGGGATCCCCACCTGACATCGCTGGCGTGATGTTGTGTGCTGGCCTCTCTAGGAGCTTCCAGGAAAACTCTATTGTTTTCCTGGCCACTTTAACAATTTGGAAGGGAAACTCTATGTTACCATAGATTTCCCCTCCCAAATTGCTAGCGCATCTGGGAATCTTGCAAGGGATGTCATTGTGCCATACGTGCATAGTGTGTGTGAAAACGTCCCCCGCTGGAGGCCACAGGGGACTTGGCAACCCTATGAAGATACCATATCATGTTAACTTCTTGACTGGTCTCACTAGAACAGGAATGCCTATGAGAGAAACAAAGATATTTTAATTATGAATTGAAGTGTGAAGAGGTGGGTGCTATCCATGAAATTCAAAATCCAACAGTTTACTAAACAAGAACATTTCTTACCTTGGGAGTCTTCACTTTGAAACTCTGATAATAATGCTGTTTATCATTATAATTATTGGGGGGAAATCTTTAGGAGGCACAGAGGAGATGATTTTCTCAGAATACGTGTAGACCGTTCCCAATGGTTACGAATCAGCAAAGTAGGATCAGCAAAGCAATGCATTTAAACCTGTAAGAAAGACAATCACTTTCCATAACAAGTAAAAAAACCCAATTATTTGCAGACAAGGAAAAGTAATTTATTATTATATTTATCTAAGCTTTGAACCAGGAGTGTTCTACTCCAATGCTGGTGAAACTTTTGGATAAAATTCTTAGGATACCTATAGTAATTAAAGGTAATAAATCTTTGTTTAACCCATGTATCACATCTGGAAGTATTTGGTAGCAGTACCAGGCTCCCTAGTTAATTTACTAAATTTTAGTCAAGCAGTGGGGGGAAAAACATTCATTATTCATGGGTCATGGAAAGAACCAATGTCTGTCTCTTACACACTATCTTACACACATTTTATTGTCTAGCTATCAGATGGACATTCTACAAAAGCAAAACTACTTCCAATGTGTCTCTTGAGAATATATTTCAGAAGAGACATCTCTTCCCTTCTCCTCCTACCACAACACCTGAACATTTGAACTTTGTACCCAGTGATACCCTTTCATTAGATGACATGAGTTTGATGGTTAGTGAAGAGCCATCAGACATAGTAGCTGGAGATGAGATGGCCCTTGGTTTAATATATATCTGCTTAAGTCCTGTATTGAACAGCTTGCTTTGTTTGAGTTGAAAATGCCCAAACCACAAACTGGAAGGTGATGGGGGCCAGAAAGAGCAGAAATACAGTTATGCTTTTGTGTGCATGAGTGTGTGTGTGTAGTCGGTCCCCCCCCCCCCTCCCGAAACCAGCTTTGTCATCAGGGGAAAAGCCCCTAGCAGTTAAGACTCCCTAGGGTACTCAATGCCTACCTTGTTTGAAGCACACACATTACGATCTCCACCTGCTGTTATAAATTCAGTCTGAGTGCATCTTTATGTGTTAATTTTCTTCTCCTTTTTAATGCTATCAGTCTGCATAGGAATTTAAAGAATTTCTGGGGTATGTGTTCTTTTATTGCCAAATACAAACACAGCAAACAAATAGGAAATCAAATTCATTTTCCCCTTTAAAAAAGAGAGAGAAAAAGTGACTTTTCCTCTTTGAAAACCAGGCTGTGAATATTTCATAACTAGCTCCTTTTAACTGTAGCTTAAAATTTGTCATTTGAGCATCAATAAAATCAGCATCCTTTCTCTGTAAGGAGTGATGCAGTCACAGTCAGCATAGTTAGTGCAGGAGAGGGGTAAGGAGGAGAAAATTGTGTCTGTGCTAACCAGAATACACTATTTTTTTCCTTATTCCAAACTGTAATACGTTATCCCTACTTAAATTGGTAAGCGGAAATAAATGGGGCCTCTTAGTGAACTCTAATCTTCCCTAGATGCACAAACCCTAGAGAATACACCACTGCTTTTCAGAAGATAATAATTACAGCCAAAATGATGTTCTGCTCGCTTTCCTTATCTTAAATTAGGGAAAGATTAAGGTCTAAGTATTCTATTTGTGTTAGGTTTGGAAAATAATGGATGTTTTGTTCTGATTTCTTCTGCTTTTTAGAATACATTGTTCTCAGGGTTTTTGTCTCTCGATTAACCACTCCACTCTTTTTTCCCCCCTTTCTTTTTTTTTTAAAAGTGGTACTTTGCTGAGGTTTTTTTTTAATGGGGTTTGGTTTGCTGTATTCTGTAATCCAAGACTTCTTATGGACCGCCAAATTCAAACATACATGCAAGGCCCACCATCTGCAGGATTATCCGCACTCGTTTCAATAAAATAGCATGCACAGTTGCAAGGAGAACAGATCCTTCCATTTACGTGAATGGGAGAAGCATGTGCTAGTATTTGAAAGTGCAGATCTCCAAATTGCTATTTGTTATGCCTGGATGCAGTCTTAAATATGCTAATAAAATGGATATCCGTCGAAAATCATAGGACCTGATTCCAAATAAGATCATGAGACCCTTGGTTGGTTTAATCATTGTCGGATTAGCACTCCAGCAAGAGAGAAGTACTTGCACAATCTATAGCTATCACTGGTCAAAATCCAGGCAATATAAAAAAACATCTAAGTAGAAAGAACTGAAGAGAATAAAGAATCAAAGTCAATTGAAGATGATCCAAGGATCGAGGTAGAAAAGTCTAGACAAGAACATGAAGCTTAAACAACTGTTTGTCTACCCTGTTAGGTTTTTTTAGTCCTTAAGCAAGACCTTGATTACTAATGAAATGCTAGAATACTAGCATTAATAGGTATTATTAATGAAAAATCATCTTGGCTGAAGCGGATCTCTCTCTCTCTCGGCTTGACTTTGCGAACGAAGATTTAAGAAGGGAGCAGTAGTCCACGTCTGCTGCAGGCTCGCTGGTGGCTGACAAGACCAATGCGGGACAGGCAGATCCGGCCACAGTGGCTGCAGGGAAAAGTCTGATTTGGGGTTGGTGCTGTAGCAGTGCAATTCTTCCTCAATCTGAAGCGGATCTATGCAGCATTTTAATAGACGGGTTTTAAAAAAAAAAAAAAAGCCACAAAAATGTATCCTCCTTCTGCATACCAAGTAGGTTCAGGAACTTTTGATGCCCTAAACTTTGGGGAAGACAATGTTTATGTGAATGATCATAAACATATTAGTTTAGAATTAATAGGCTCAGTTGTAGAGCATCTGCTTGGCCTGTAGAAGGTCCCAGGTTCACACCTCCAGCATCTTCAGTTAAAGGGTCAGATAGAAGATGATGGTAAAGACTACTGCTTGAGACACAGCTGCATGCAGTCAGAAGAGATAACACTCATCTTGATAGGCTAATGGACTGGTTTGTCATAAGGCAGTTGCATATGTTCAGGACTTTTTTTTGCATATTAGGCCACACACCCCTGATGGAGCCAATCCTGCTGAAGCTTACAGTAGGCCCTGTACTAAGAGCCCTGTAAGCTCTTGGAGGATTGGCTACATCAGGGGGGGTGTAGCCTAATATGCAAAGGCGTTCCCGCTGCAAAAGAAGTCCTGTAGGTGCTTAAGAACTGGTTCATACAGAAGCTTATATGACTTTCATGTCCAAAAGCCTCCAACTGGCTGTAATAGCTATAGATTCTGTGGAAGAACCCTGCTCCAGGCTTCTCAGCAGTATAATCACTGCTGCAACTACTACATTTCATCTTTGGCAGCTTGACATGGTACAGAGATGAAAAGAGATTTCATTATTTTCTTATCCTTTGAGTTTCCTGAGAAAGCCCAGAATTAGTAAGAAGGGTAAATAAGCAAGCAGTTCTGAGAGGGTGAAATGGTGATTTTTGGGCTAATTGTGGCAGTTGTTGGAACTCCCAATGGTTACCACTTCTCTCCACAAAAGGGCCGGTTCCCAGGCTCCTGTTGAATCGAACCTTTAGACCTCTGATTCTGAGTGGAAAATTTCAGATTTCAGTGTTAGATTCTGTGGAACATAAACGATACGAAAGGAAAAGGAACATCAGTGCAGGATTATGAAATTTGTCTTAGGAGCGTATAGCAAATATACACAAAAAGAGGTCCTTTTGTGCTTCGGCACTAAACAAAATTAAAATATACAAACAGTGATTTATGTATCAAAGTCAATTTTATTCCATACTTTTCAAGCTCACAATGCATATGTTACGTGACGGTAATTACGCTCCTCAGGGTGTGCAAGCTGAAGGTGGCAAGTCAGACAAAAAAAAGCAGGAGGAGATTGATGACATGGTATTTTGCTAATACAATGCAAAAGTCACTAACAAATTATGGAACTTCAATGTGCCCATTCTACTAGTGTGGTCTAAATTTTGTTTCCCAATTTGACAGCTGAGCTGATCTCTCACTTATCTCAATAGTCCTTATTGGAAAAAAACGATTAAAAACTCATCCCTAAATTGAAAATATGGAAACATTTCTGTTATTATCTTGGCTTTTGGGGAGTCAATAAAAAGATTTTTCTTTTTCATATTAAAGGCAACAATTTATTCATAAAGAGGCCGAATCCTGCCAGTTTCTCCTTTGATACGAGGGAGGAGGAAGGCCCTGCTTTTGACCACTGAAAAGGCTTTGGTGCAGACTGAGGAACCTATGTGTAAGGCGGCTACCAGAGAACTGGAAGAAAATGAGCAGAAAAGATCCAACCCTGTTTCTCTTACTTGCTTGTTCTTGTTGTCTAGAAGTACCCTGCTGCATTGCTCCCTTATAGATTCTATTATCTGTGGCATGTCCTGATGGAGTGGCTAGAGACTGCAGGGACAAGCTCTGAGTTGCAAACTGGAGAATGTTTGGTTTAGGCCCCAGTCACAGCATGATGTTCAAGTGATGCTCCTAACTCAGCTGCTGAGTTCCATGCTCTTTCTGCTGTCTCCAGCTTTCTTCTATTCATTCCCCTTGGCTGGTTGAGTAGTGGTTGTGACTGTTAAATAGTGGGTGTTTTCGCACTTACCTTTTACTGGCGCGACCATCCTCCTGACGCCGGCGAATCTGCATGGATTTCGCACCAGAAGCGCCGGCGCACCCAGAAGCGCCGGCTACTTCCGTCGCTAAGCCAGCGCAAACGGAAATTGCAAAGATGCAGGAAAACGTTTGCGCTGGCTTAGCGACGGAAGTAGCCGGCGCAATGGGCTGCGCCGGCGCTTCTAGTGCGAAATCACTGCAGATCCGCCGGCGTGAGGAGGGTCGTGGCGCCAGTAAAACGTGAGTGCGAAAACACCCAGTGAGTTCAGCCAGCTCTCATTCAGTACAACTCTTTATTAGCAAGAACAGTCACAGGGAAACACAGGCAACACAGCAAACTATATACAGTTTGGAAATGGTTAACCATGCCCTGGAGGCAGGCACCAGCCAATCCCATTCTGCTCTCCAGGATCCTACATTTGCATTTCTTGGAGAAATGTCTTACATCCCGATTGGCTGGTTCCGAGAGAATGGCCAGTTGGAATGTAGGCATCAGGATCCTGGAGAGCAATGAGTGCCTGCCTCAACCTCAGACCAAATAAACCTAAACAGCACTCAATACATAACACTCCTCCCCTCTGAGTTAGAACTGATTCAGTCACAGACAAAATCTTACAGATAGCAGGATGAATCCTCACCTGCTGAGAGCATCATAGTTCCACTGTCAGCTCTGCCTCAGTTGCAGAGTTCACCTCACTGGGAAGAGCTGAGTCTGTAGTCAGCTCAGAGCTCTGACCTGCAAAGTCCTCAGAGGATGCAGGAGTTGCTGGCATGGGAACTATGGAGTCCTCAGTATTAGGTCCATTGGCAGAAATAGCCACTTGTGACCCAGTGTCCAAGTCCATAGATGCAGCATGGTCTAGTCACCAATGCCAGAGCTAATCTTGCTGGTGCAAGATTCTGCCATCCGATGTAGGGAGTGGGACCCTGGCCCTGTAGCCTTAATTACAGTACTGGAAATCCAGGCTGGTCTGTCCCCATAGTTTCTGTCATACACCAAGTCTGCAGGCTGGAATGTCCAGGGAGTGTCCTAGATCTCATGGCTTGGCAGCTGGTTCAATGTTAAGTCCAGGTGCAATCAGTTCAGGAGAGTGTTAAGTCTTCTGTTCATAAGGAGTTCTGCTGGGGCTTCGTCCGGTAGCTGTATGCAGAGTGATGTGTTGCTGCAGTAGAAAATTGGCCAGCCTCAAGTGCTAATCTCCCTGCATGGCTCTGTGGAGTGAGTCTTTCATAGTGCATAGCATTCACTCTGCTTGTCCGTTTGTGGATGGCTGGAATGGTACTGCCATGATGTGCTGGACATTGTCTGACACAATAGCATCTGGCAGGCCATGTGTGGTGAACTAGATGATGCAGGAATGGATGACAACAGCAGACATCATCACCAACACTGGAACGACCTCCAGTCATTTTGAGTAGGAGTCCAGCACAATCAGAAAGACTTTTCCCTGGAATGGACCTGTGAAGTCAATGCGGAGCCTCGACCACAGTGTGTGAGTTGTCTCCCATGATTGGACTGGAGCTTGTGACACTTGGCTTGGTTGACAAGACCGGACTCACTCCTCCAACCCTGGCCACCACATGTAGCTGTGAGCCAGAGCCTTCATGAGGAAGATTCCTAGGCCTCAAGTACCTGCTGTCTTAGCTTGGGTAGAATGACAATGTGGTTCCCCAGAGCAAGTACCCTTTATGCACCGACAGTGCTGGCGGAAACTGAAGGTCTGAAATTCAGCATCAAAATGGCCTGATGGTCACCCCCTCCATACCCAGTTCAGAACCCTCGACAAAGTGTGATATTTGGACATGTGGGTGGCCACATATTTGGCTGTGTGGGAGGCTATGAGAGGCCGTTGAAGAAGATCCTCGAGCACCATGATGTCGTGAGCCAGAGAAGGATTGTTTTCAGTTTGTCAAAGTGAGTCAGCATGCTGTCAGATGTTAGCAAGTCCTTGACAGTGGCAAAAGCCTTGTTTTCTTTTGGACCCCAGACCCAAGTGCTCTTAGTCTTTAGGCGCTGGTGCAGTGGCTCCGCAAGTGGTGCCTTGTATGGCAGGAATGAATGGTAGAAGTTAGGCAATCCCAGGAATGACTGTAGTTCCTTCTTCGAATGAGGTGGAGGCATGCTGCAGATTGCCTTCACCTTGATGGGTGTAGGACGAATGCCAGCTGCATCAATGAGGAACCCCAGGAACTTGTCCTGTGGGATGCCGAATTGACACTTTTCTCTTCTGACCTTTAAGGCTGGCGTTGTGTAGTCAATGGAGGACCTCCTGGAGGCATTCAGACAGTTCTGCAGCAGAGCTCCCAGAGATAAGTACATCATCAAAATAGGGGATGACCCCCAGAATTCCTTTCAGTAGGCCCTCCATCAAGCTTTGGAAGATGCCTGGAGCCATGCTGACCCCTAATTGCAGATGCTTTACCTTGAAGGCGCTGCAGTGGGCTACAATGGTCTGGGCTTCTGCACTGGCGCCATCCACACTAAATAATGGTGAAGAAGGCATGAAGAAGGTAGCTTTCTTTTGCTAATGGTTCAAATCAAGAAAATAAACGATAATATAATCACCACTGAAACTGTCCATTCTCTTCTGCTGATGTGGCCATGGATTCCCCCAAAAGGTGGATGCATCCTGGTCTGATGTCTCAGCCATTCTGCCTTGAGTGTTTGCTAGGAGTTTAGACCCTGGCTTACAGTATTGCTGTCACCTTTGCTGACATGCATAAGCTCCCTCAACACATCAAGGTGTGTGTCCAAGAGAGGCAACCCTAAATATATCTCTCATTGTTTATTTATGAAAGCTCAGAGGTGTTGGAGTAATTCTCTATATAAGCTACATCTCTATTTTTTGTTCCAACAGGAAAGTAATATGAGCCTCTTTATTCTTAAGAAACATGTAGACTTGCAGTATCACGGAATACCATTTCCTTAGTATCTATTGAGAATGAGACAAAGACACAGTGACATGCTTCATAAACTATGGTTTGCTATCTTCCTCTACGTCACAATCAAACAAGTGTTTGGAATCCTAATTTGAAGCACAGACAGATTGTGTTTCAACATAGCTAATGGTTTTCTGGGAAAACAGATTATTGTAGAGCTACATTGGAAGGGAGGAAGAGTTGATAGCATGAACCCATGGATCATTACATTGCATAATGAAGTACTTCTTCAATTAACAAGTAATTAAATTGTGGGAATTACTGCCAGTGGATGTAGGTATGTCCACTAGCATGGATGACATCAAAAGGCGATTAGACAGATTCATCCTTCAATGAATACTAGCTATGATTGCTATTCTGCATATCCAGAATATGGTGCTAGGAAGCAACATCAAGGGAAAGCTTTGGCCTCTATGCCTTGTTCACTGATCCTGTCAGGCAACTGTTTGGCCACTGTGTGAAATAGAATGCTGTCCTAGACGGAACACGGTTCTGTCCAGCATTCTAATAACACACCATTTGCAAATATGATAGGTGAATGTGGCCACAAAGAGAGATGTTAAAATTTATACATTTAATGTTAGAGGAATGATTGATCCTATTCAACAAGGGCAAGTAGCAAATTACATAAGAGAATCACATCCAGATGTTATCATGCTTCAGGAGATGCATCATAATAAAAACAAGAAAATAGATTACTGAAATATGGATATTATGGGTGCCCCTATATAGCACCAGGGCATAGTAACTCAAGAGGAGTAGCAATTATTTTCTCAATAGCACTCCCATTCCAAAAAGAAAAACTAGAGACTGACAAGGCTGTTATATTTTTAGAAAAGGGCAATATGCAAACAAAATATTTGCATTTGCCTCTATTTATACACCAAATAAGAAGGAAATTAAATTTCTAAGGAACACATGAAAAAAATTGATAAATTTAAAGAGGAGGAAACTTATAATAGGGGGAGATCTAAACTGGACTCATAGTTTATTTAGATAAAAGAGGGAATAAAAATACAAAAGAATGTAGGGGGAAACAAACTGGCAAAAAAATATAGGAATTCAGTCTTATAGATGCCTGGAGAGTAGATAATCCACAGAAAATGAATTTTACATAATGTTTACATAGACATAATACATACTCTAGAATGCATTTTATCTCAACATCATCAAATTTAATGCAAAAAACTGTTAAAAGTAGACATTTGCATTAAAAATTATCTGATCATGCCCCAGTATGGGTAGATTTTTGAATATCCTTGGGAAGCAACCAACCACCTATACATGGTGATTCAACACTATTTTATTAAGTAACAGAACCCAGGAAAAAATACCAGAATGTACACAAAATTATTTTAAAGAAAATATAACTGAAGGAATGCCAATGCATGTTATATGAGATGCATGAAAACTGGTAATAAGAGGGATATGTATTCAAGAAATGGCCAGATTAAAGAAGTTTAATTGTGAAAAAATTAAGTTACAAGTGGAAATAAGACCATTAGAAACAAAACAGAAAAAAATCAGGACCTAAAAAGACATATAATGATTTGGAAAATAAAATGAAAGAACTAGACACCACTGAAATAGTTTATTAAAAAATCGCTGCATGTGAAACAGGATTATTATGAATTTGGCAACAAGAGTTCAAAGTTATTAGCAAGTATTTTGAGAAAACATAAATATAGAAATAAAATAGCAATAGTAGGATGTAGTAATTAAAAAACCACCCAGTACAGAATAGCAGAACAGTTTGCTAAATACTTAAAAAAAACCCTATACTCTTTAGATAATCCATTCAGAAAAAATTAATGAATTATTGAAAAATTGAATTTTCCTGAATTGAAGAATGAGCATAAACAATATTTTAAATAAGCCAGTGGAAAGTAAAGAAATAGATGATATGATATGATGAGAAAATTAAAAAGTAGAAATTTTCCAGGCATAGATGGATATAGTCCAGAACTATTATTAACAATTCAAAGATTTTTTTATTACCATATTTGGCAAAATTATTTGACCAGATAATGAAAGTTAATCACCTTACTCATGGGAAGATGCAAGAATTGTGCAGATCTTGAAAACTGTTGAGCAAATTGACCAATTAGATTCTTATCAATCAATGGCATTATTAAATCAAGATGCAAAACTATTCACTGCAGTTCTTGCACCTCAAATGAGTATCATAATAAAAGACTATGTCTCTTCAGATTAGTCAGAATTTATACCCCAAAGGCAAATAACAGGCCCAATATGTAGAATATTAAATGCCATTTATATAAGTAAAAAGAAAGAGACACCATAAGCCATTGTATCCCTTGATGCACAGAAAGCGTTTGACCATTTGGAGTGGGATTTTATTTTTGGACTTAAAAAAAAATTAAATATTGGGCAATACTTTATGAATGCAATACAGTCCTGTTATCAAACATCAAAACCTAGAATTCAAGTAAACAGATTTGATTCTGGAATTTTCCACCTGGAAGAGGAACTAAACAGGGATATCCCCTATCACCCCTGCTTTTTGTCCTCTCATTAGAACTCTTGGCAACTGTCATAAAGACTAATAATCATATTAGAGGTTTTAGAAATATATGGTCAAATACATACTATAAAAATGTCTGCTGATGATGTAGCAGTATTAACTGCAAACCCTAAAGAAGCTGTTCCAGACTATGGAGCAATATCAAGACCATGTATTAACTATAAAAAATCTGGAGTGCTAGATATAAAAAACCAAAAACACAACATGAAATTCAAAATGACTTAGGTATCCCAATTTTCATTAATCATTTAAACATCTTGGTGTAATTATTTCAAAGAATTTAAATAAATTTCAGCTGTTAAATATTCAACCAGTGATCCAACAAATAAGAACAGATGTTAAAAGATGGTTCCAGATACATTTGACAATTATGGGCAGAATCAGTGATATGAAAATGGTGGTGTTGCCAAAATTAAATCATTTATTTAAAGCTCTTCCCATAATAATTGAACCAAAAGATTTGGCAAATGACAAAAGATACATACCAACTTTATTTATCAACACCATGACTCACAAAGGCTTTGAGATAAAAGAGACTGGATCAAGGGGGATGGAGAGAACTCTTTATAAGTAAATATTAAGGGGTAAACCAGTTAGGAGCATTGATATCATACATGGAGGGAATCTCCAATAAACCATGTTTATATTGATGGCAGCCCTTAGGGCAGGAGTGGGGAACATCAGGCCCGAGGGCCGTTCACTTGGTCTGGCCCTCAGGGATTGCTGGACCAAGCCCCTCCCCCCTCTCATAGGCATTGTGAAGGACTGCTGCTGGGGTATGTGGTGCCTTTAAAGGTCTGCTGGGAGTAGCTGAAGGGAGAGAGGAAGGGTTGGCAGGGGTGGGGGGTGGGAGCCAGCTACCACCAGTTCAATTTGCACATGATTATCCCAAATGGTATAGCCTAATATGCGAATGAGTGTGTGACCTAATATGCTAATATTAGGGGATGTGGTCTAACATGTCTGGACCTAGGCATTTGCCTAGGGCGGCAGGCCAGTGTGTGTGTGCTGAATTAGGCTCTCCCCACATGACTTCAAATAGCAAAACAATTATTTGCATTAATTTTGCCGGCCTGAATCGTCCTCCCTCGGCGGAGCACTGTTTTTTAAGTTGATAATTTTGTACGGTCTGCAAATGATGTTATAAATATCCAAATGGCCCTTGGTAGAAACAAGGTTCCGCACCCCTGCCTTAGGGCAATAGCAAAGAGTTGGAAATCTTCAGTAGTCTCTTTATCTTTAGAAGAAGAAGAAGATATTGGATTTATATCCCGCCCTCCACTCCGAAGTGTCTCAGAGCGGCTCACAATCTCCTTTCCCTTTCTCCCCCACAACAGACACCCTGTGAGGTGGGTGGGGCTGGAGAGGGCTCTCCCAGCAGCTGCCCTTTCAAGGACAACCTCTGCCAGAGCTATGGCTGACCCAAGGCCATGCCAGCAGGTGCAAGTGGAGGAGTGGGGAATCAAACCCGGTTCTCCCAGATAAGAGTCCGCACACTTAACCACTACACCAAACCGGCTCTCCAGAAATCCCACTTGATGGGTTTGGAACTAATATGACCTAGTCTTTTAATGGGTATGTTAATGTGTTGTGGTTACTATAAAGAATTATAAATTATTTGTAAACTTGATTTAGGAGCGAGAGGCAGAATTACAAAAGGAAAAAAAATGTTTGTTTACTTCTTTAGTACAGTTTAACGCTTGTGTTTAACAGTATCTGCTATTTCGATGTTACAGAAACAATGTAGCCTTTTAGCTTTCTGCTGAGCCAAACCTTTTCTTTTTCGCAGAATTATTGTTACTGGTGTCTCTGTGTGTGTTAAACACAAGTTTACTCAACTTCCTTCAGAGTTTATTAATGCTTTCAGACTTGATTGACTACTGTTTCAATCAAACAGCATGTGGCAGGTCCTCTAGTTTTAAATTCTTCAAATTAGCCAGACTTCACAGTCACAGAAATCCAGGTATATCCTGTCTACTTCTTCAGAAGATGCAATCACTGTGGGTTAAGAACACATTTCCTCAATAGTATTAATGAAATAACTAGACTGTTCTATCTAGTCTAGCCCACTGATCCTCTCAGTGATCGAACCTATTCTTCCCAGAACAACTGCTGGAGACTCACATCCTGATTGTTGTGGCTTTGCACATTCAAAACTGTGATAGGGGAATGGTAAATGACTTGAAGAAGGCCAGGTCAGGCACCTGTCTGTCTGAAGTCTGTCAGAAAATAACTTAGAAAGTAAACAGATGATGATAGAATTACAAACAAATGTATTGTCTAGAAGCTGGAACCCCACTTCCCCTCAGTTCTCTCCCTCGTTCTGACATTCTCCCTCCCCAGGTACACTCAGACTGATTTCGTACTCACCATACGCCACTCTCACGTTCGTCTTCTCAGCGCAGCATCCTTCCAATTTCCCACTGTCTGCCCCGGGGCTGCAGCAAAGTTCAGTGTTTAAGCACAGTAAACAGAAACCGCTAAAAGCCAGTTTCTGTTTGCTGCGTGAAAATGCCAGTCCATGCTGCAGCCCTGGGGCAGATAGTGGGAAATCAGAAGGACGCCACACTAAGAAGACGAATGTGAGAGCGACGAAGGGCGAGTGCAAAATTGGTCTCAGTTGAGGGGAATATGCGGCCTGTTGCTCCAGTGACTCAGGTGGCTCCCAGGAGTCCTGTCCCCCAACAGTGCTGACTGACTGGAAGCTGGAGAGACAATCTGGCCCAGTGTGCTCAGCAATGCTGATCAGCTGTTGCGCAGGACTGTGCCTCCCCAGCAGACAATTTCCTCAGCTGTCCCAGAAGCTGCAATGAGGCTGCTGGCCACCAAGGTGCATCAGGAAGCTTCAGAAGCATTGCTTACAAACAAATCAGAAAATTGTAAAGCTAGAGGAACTTGCCAGGAGAAAAGAAGGGGTGGGATTAAGGGGGATGTCTATAAACCTTTTGTAGTCTTGGGCCAAGGAGGATGAGGTCAGGACTGCTCTTCTTCTTACACACACCCCTCCATTCCGGATCTGAGCTCGCAAATGGAACCCAAAGTTTGTAAACCTTCAAGTTATGTCCTCCACTTACATCGCCTCAGCTTACAACCTTCCGTTTACGTATATATTCACTAATACGCTATTTTATGATGGACCAGTTTAGTCCTGCAATTTCTTGTGTGGAATTATGCTATGATCAGTGTTCCCTTTAAGCTGAGTTAGCGTGAGCTAGCTCACAGTTTTTTATCCTCCAGCTCATACATTTTTATCTTCGCTCAGGAAAACTGGCCCCAGAGGTAACAAACTAATTTATGCAGTAGCTCACAACTTTAACGCCAGTAGCTCACAAAGCAGAATTTTTGCTCAGAAGGCTCCACGGCTTAGAGTATTGACTATGATGTGTTACCTTTTCAGTGGTGACTTCTCTTGATTCGGATATATTAGGTATCTATTCACTATAAACTTACACATTGTTACAGCACAATCTGTATAACTGTAGTCTTTTGGAAGAATGGGAACTCCTCCCTGATAATAAATGAACGTGCTGTAAGTGAGGAGAAAATGAAGATCAAAAGTTTGGGAATTCTTAGTGTGGTGCCATTACCAACTCCTGGGAATAAGCAAGAGGGTAGATTAACATCAGTGACACTAATTAACCTTGGCAAAATGTTGGAAAGTAATTTCAGCTACTGTAAGGTGTCTGAAAAATGGCACTGATAAAGGTTGCAAAAGAAAAAATTTCCCTCCCCCCCCCCCGCCCAGTATTGCCTTTATCGTTAGAAAACAGCTCCACGAAATTCTTAGTTCACAAATATTAGAGGTTTCGGTTTTCCACACATACATCCCAGATAGTCTACTGAGATTGGACTGCACTATTTCCATTAACAAATAAGCCTCTGAATATATACAAGCTGAAGGAACATCTCTGAAGCTTCTACATGCTTTCCCAATTGTCATTCATGTTGTTCAGTCGTACAGTCGAGTCCGACTCTTTGCGACCCCATGGACAAAGTCACGCCAGGCCCTCCTGTCTTCCACCATCCTTTGAAGCCTGCTCAAATTCATGTTTGTTACATCAGTAATACTGTCCAGCCATCTCATCTTTTGCCATCCCCTTCTTCTTTTGCCTTCTGTCTTTCCCAGCATCAGGATCTTCTCCAGTGAGTGCTCCCTTCTCATTTGGTGGCCAAAGTATTTGAGCTTCAGCTTCAGCATCTGACTTTCCAGGGAACAGTCTGGGTTGATTTCCCTTAGGATTGACTGATTTGATCTTCTTGCAGTCCAATGAACTCTCAAGATTCTTCTCCAGCACCACAGCTCAAAAGCATCTAATTCTTCTGCGCTTGACCTTCCTTATGGTCCAGCTCTCACAGCCATACATTACTACTGGGAATACCATCACTTTGACTATATGGACTTTTGTTGGCAGGGCGATGTCTCTACTTTTTATTATACTGCCCAGGTTCACCATAGCTGTCATCCCAAGGAGCAAACGTCTTTTAATTTCATGGCTATAGTCACCATCAGCAGTGATTTTGGATCCCAGAAATGTGAAGTCTGTCATGACTTCCATGTCTTCCCCTTCTATTTGCCATGGTGTGATGGGGCTGCATGCCATGATCTTAGTTTTTTTGATGTTGTGTTTCAAGCCTACTTCACCCTCAACAAGAGGTTCTTTAGGTCCTCCTCACTTTCTGCCATTAGAGTAGTGTCATCTGCATATCTGAGGTTGTTGATGTTTTTCCCGGCAATCTTATTTCCGGCTTGTGCTTCATCCAGGCCAGCATTCCGCATGATGTACTCTGCATATAAATTAAATAAGCTGGGTGACAGTATACATCCTTGTCAAAATTCTTTTCCTATTCTAAACCAATCAGTTGTTCCATATTCTGTTCTGAAAGTTGCTTCTTGACCCTTATACAGGTTTCTCAGGAGACATGTGAGGTGGTCTGGTACTCCCATCTCTTTAAGGACTTGCCACAGTTTGGGCGAGGGGGCAGAAAGCCCACGCCTGAGAGGCCATCAATCCCCCCACTCCCTCCTGCTGTCAGAGACTCTGCCAATGGCAGGCAGGCGGGCAGAGGCATGCACGAACAAGCAGGAAGTGCCAAGTGCAGGATTTCGCTTTCCTAGACAGCAGCTGGAATGTGTGTCTGGGAGCGGCCAGACCAAGTCCCAAAGACACCCCCTGGAGACCCCCCCCCCCGGTGTTGCCCTGCTGCCACCTCCTGCTATGTGCAAGGAACACTTCCCCTGGGGGCTACAGAACTCAGAGTGCAAGCAACTGGGCATGCATCCACTTCAGCGGCCCCCCTCAACAGCCCTGTGCGGTCGGGTAGGCTGTCAGCCTGGGCAGGCTGAAAGGCGGCACCCCCTCCCCTGTCTAGCCATGCGGGGGGCAGTGTGGTGGCTCATAGCCCATTCCCCCCACCAAGAACCAAGTCTGCCCACCCTCCCAGGCATTCTCTCAGAGAGGCCACTGATGCAGGGGGGGTGGGGTTTGCCCCGGGAATGTGCAGGAGAGACAACAGAGGGTACAGCTCAGACTTTATTTTTCTGGAACATGGTGCAACAGTCTCCCTGGAGTGCGCTGGGCAGTCTCACCATGGGCAGGGTTCCATTCTGAGTGGCAGGCAAAAGCAGCTGAGGGAGTGGGAGGGTGTGGAGCAACACACATGTATTGGAGTCCCACCTACAAAACAGAGGCAGAGATCAAGAGTACCTGCAAGGGCGGCAGCTGGAAGAGCAGGCTGCATTTCAGCCGGATGCTCTCTTAAAAGGACAGTCTCTGACCCACCTCCCTGCATTGGGGCAGCTAACTCCCCCCACCAGTGCCCTGCCATGGGCTGGGAATGCGGCAGAGGGCAGACCAAGGGAAGGGAGCACGCAGCAGCACAGGGGAGTGAGCTCAGCAAATGCCCCCTGCTGGAGCCCACTGCTGGGTTCAAGTGCCAGAGACGCTCGCACACCAAGCTGTCGAGAGCGAGGGGAGGGGGAGGACAGGGGGGAGGAACAGTGGAACTTACCCAGCCATGGGCGACAGTCCTCGCATACAGAGTCTCCAGGAGCCCGGAACCTGTGGAGACCTGGAAACGAGCAGTTAGCCCCAGGGGAGAGACCTCTCTCTCCCCCTCGCAAGTCAAAGATACTGTCAAAACAACCGTGCGGTGCAAAACCCATCACCAACGTGCCTGCCTGTCTCTTACTCTAAGTCTTTATGGCCGGGAGCTCACCGGCAGAGTTTCCCGTCATGCGAACCTGTCCCTAATAACTGAGTTGTGCGAGGCAAAGTGGAAGTATTTCTAGGAGGGGGGGCGTGATTGGGCTCTGGAGAGGGGGCTCGCCAGACCAAGGTGCGAGGGGATTGGTGAGGCAATCACGCCACTCCCTAAGAGGTTTGTGAGCCTCGGCAGCGGTGGAGGCGACCTTTGTTTTTGGTTTCAACGAGTGCCTATGGGATACGCCGCTATTTTTTGCAGGCGTAACGTAAAGGGGAGGTGTGTCATGGGTCAAACTGCTCATGAAGCTACCTAAACCTGGCTGCGCCCCCAACTCCACCCTCTCCTTTGCCTGAATGCCACGCTCCACCTCACTTCCGTCCATGCTTAGGTGCAGCCCTCAGGCACCGCTGCCCTTGGGCAGAGCAGCGCTCGGGCAGCCCCCCGCCCACGTAACTCCCCTCCACTGTGGCGGCGCAGATCGTACGTCGGCGCAAACCCTCCCTGCGCCCACATAGTGGCTTGTCTGCTCCCAAAAGACTTTCTGCCCCCATACTCTGGATTATGCTGTTAGGCTCTTAACTTTTATAGCAAAACACTGGTTTCTATCATGCTCCACAGCATACTAGATCTCTTCACTCCTCTCTCTTCATCCCTCTCACATGTAGAACTAACTCTCTCTCACAAACAAGTCAACTTCACCTCCTAGGGTACAGCTCCCATCCAATCATAACACACTTCAGTCCCCCTCTTTCTAACTCTAAAGGCCTACATTTGAACCTACAGCAAAACGCATATAAACCCCCACATTGAAACACAGAAAACACACATAATATTTACATATCGAAACATCACATAAACTTGCTTTTTTCTTATCAAACTATTCTTTTCTGCTTGCTTTTACATTGTCCAGCAATGATACTATACAATACTGAGCCTGAGAAGAAAAGTGCCCTGCAGCATTTTACTCAGCATAGCAAGGTAAATTCTATACCTCTCAGCATCGTTTCTTCTATTGCCCCCGGGGTGTCGTTCTGGAATTAGTATTAGGTCTGACCTTATGTAGCATCCCATTAAAGATCCTGAAGATGAAGTAAATAGCTTTACTTTTTGAAATTATTACAATAAAAGTGTAAAAGAGCCGGGAATGAATCAGTGATACAAGGGGAGTGAGAGAATATTATTCAGAATGAAGAAGGTGTCCTGTGATACCTTAAAGATCAACAGATTTATTGTGACATAAGCTTTTGCGAGCTAATTTCAGTTTGATAATGTAGATCCTCAGTTGGCAGAACGATATAGATGGGGGAATTGCTATATTTTTCCCTGTATATTCAAGTACGTGTGTATACACACACACACATGTATGCACATGTATACAGTATATATATACACACACACACACACATACATACTCCTGGGGGATAGTGGACTCTCAGGAAGAGCATAAGGTAATGAGGTGGTAGCTTGAATCTGTAGTAAATTTTTCCTTCCTACTACAGATTTCCAGCTACCACCTCATGCTCTTCCTGAGAGTCCACTATCCTCCAGGAGTAGAATTTTGGGGAGAACTTTGTGCTACAGCAGGAAAAGGGAGACACAAAAATCATGTTGTTTTCAGCTGGTTCCAAGGCCATGTTTATTACCTCTGCTTCTCCAACCCTGTTTATTATTTGTTATGAACATATGTACAACCAGTGTATAGTGTGCACTTGCTTTTTTTCCCCTGTGGGTTGAGTAATTCTCATGCAAAATTCAACACAGATTAAGCTGAATTTGTGACTTAAATTCCATTTTTATCCAAGGACTGGTCCTCAGTTCCCATTTGTAAAATGGACACACAATGGCTCTTTCTTACAAATAGATGTATGCATATAACAGAGCTTCTGGCTGCTGCAAATGCTTTTGCGTAATAAATCTGTAGTTATTTTGAAGTGCAGCTCGACTCCTCTTTATGGTGCTATTGTTAGCATTAGCAGAGCTCTGGAATTACTCAAAACACCTTCTCTTGTCTACTCTTACCATATCTTGTCCATAAACTTTATCCTAGACCAATCAGTAGTTAGTACTGAGGAACTAAACAGTATGTTTATTTCTGAAACGTTACTACCATAAATTGAAATTAGGCAAAAATACATTGGGCGTTTTCGCACTGACCTTCAAGTGGCGCGACCACCCTCTTCACACCGGAGGATCTGCGCGGATTTCGCACAAGAAGCGCCGGAGCACCCAAAAGAGCTGGCGACTTCCGTCGCAAAAGCCGCTCAAACGTTTTCCTGCTTCTTGGCGGTTTCCGTTTGAGCGGGTTTCGCGACGGAAGTCGCCGGCTCTTTTGGGTGCTCCGGCGCTTCTTGTGCGAAATCCGCGCAGATCCTCCGGTGTGAAGAGGGTGGTCGCGCCACTTGAAGGTCAGTGCGAAAACGCCCATTGATTCCAGGAAAGCTTTCATGAGGTAGGTTTGCCTGTGGATGCAATGGTACCCGCCAACCATCTTTTCTGGTGTCCTGCAAGTGTTTTTAATAGGTGGGTGGGACCACATGGGGCTTTTGTCCAGAAGGGCTTCTTATTGGCCACTATAGAACTAATTCTCTGTGCAGATTTTTAAAAAGCTACTTTGGCAGCAGCTGCCATCATAGCACAAGGATCTTCACTTTGTGACAGAAAGAAAGCTGTCTGTAAGAAAATGTTTTTAAACAGTATGTTCATTTTAAAACGCATCCTGTTAAACAAAGCTTCTGCCTGAAATGTTGAAGAGTTACTGTTAGAGGTATGCCTGATGGTATTTTGTGGGTGGCCCCATGGTATTTTGTGGGTGGTATGCCCCATGGTATTTTGTGGGTGGCCCCACCTCCTATTGCAGCCATTTTGTAGTTGTGCCCACCACCTTGTGTCAGAATTCCAAAGGTGCTCACAGGCTCAAAAAGGTTGGAGCCACTTGAGTTAAAGAGTTGTAAGTTCCAAACAGGGAATATGACCTTGCTTGTTACTTTCGTACTTATTTTGTTGGAATAAATAATGTCTGTAATCAAAAATGCTCTGTTAAATCTGAGGAATATTGAAAGCTTACCTATGAGAAGTCTTCTGACATAACAGGTGAGGGCTTTTAAGTTCTTCATCTGAAGTTGCATAGCATCTTAGGCTCTAAAAAAATTATTGAAGAAGCAGAAGACTGCAGATTTATGCCCCGCCCTTCTCTCTGAATCAAGGGACTCAGAGCGGCTTACAATCTCCTACATCTTCTCCCCCCACAACAGACACCCTGTGAGGTGGGTGGGGTTGAGAGGGCTCTCACAGCAGCTGCCCTTTCAAGGACAATCTCTGCCAGAGCTATGGCTGACCCAAGACCATTCCAGCAGGTGCAAGTGGAGGAGTGGGGAATCAAACCCAGTTCTCCCAGATAAGAGTCCGCACACTTAACCAGTAACTTTTTGCATCCTATGTCCTATATCTGGTCATATGGTGGGTTTGGGCTGTTTTGATATGTTCTGTCAAGCCATACAGAATGCTTGGCTAAAAACAAATTGCATGTTTTACTATTTATTTATTTAATGAGACAATTTATACGCTGCCTATCCAGAGAACTGCTATGAGGCAAAACATCCTATTTTCACCCAAGGGTTAACACAGATAATAGTACATATGAACATATGAAGCTGCCTTATACTGAATCAGACCCTTGGTCCATCAAAGTCAGTATTGTCTTCTCAGACTGGCAGCAGCTCTCCAGGGTCTCAAGCTGAGGTTTTCACAACTATTTGCCTGGACCCTTTATTGGAGATGCCGGGGATTGAACCTGGGACCTTCTGCTTCCCAAGCAGATGCTCTACCACTGAGCCACCGTCCCTCCCCTGAGCCACCGTCCCTCCCCTTAGTAGGTCTGCTCCAGCATGCAGGTGTTCGTCATTGGGGTTCCTAATAGACACCATCCTCATTTCTTTCAAGTCTGGATTCAAGAATGTGGTAACAGAAACCTGCACTCAGTTCAATAACTAGATGGAAGTGAGGAGCAAATGTCATCATCTTCTAGAGCAGGGGTGTCAAACTAAAGGCCCATGGGCCAAAAGCAACCTGCCCAGGCCTTTAATCCACCCTGTTGAGTGGGGTTCTCTCCCCTCCTCTGTCCATCCTCACTGTTCTGAGGTATAGAGGACAGAGGGTGGGGCTGCCTCTAAGAGCAGGAAGCAGAGAGTGGGACTGCCAAACTTCCCAGCCACTGCTCCCAGCCTCTGTAGTACTCCTCACAGGTAGGGACTGGGGGGATCCAGGTAGGGACTGCAGTGATCCTTGTGCTTCTTTTTTATTTTAATAATAATAATAATAATAACTTTTATTTATACCCCGCTCTCCCCGCCTAGGCAGGCTCAGGGCGGCTAACAAGACATGGTAAACCATGATACAATAAACAGAATACAATAATTAATAATTTAAACAGTAAAACCAATAAAACAGCATAACACTATAGTACAATCAGAATACGTGCAAGATGGCTCGATGCTATTGATATTATCAGGAGTTCCGTCTTAAAAAGCTAATTGGAACAGGGCAGTTTTGCAGGCCCTACGGAACTGGTTAAGATCCCGTAGGGCCCGCACCTCTTCCGGCAGTTGATTCCACCATTGGGGAGCCTTTGTAGAGAACGCCTGTTCTCTGGTAGTTTTTAATTTGGTTTCTTTTGGCCCAGGGATTTCCAATAGGTTTTTTGAGCTTGCTTTACAAAATCCCATTGTTCCTTCACCTTTCCAATTTAGGCAGGCACCTTTTAAAGGCAAGAGAGAAGGTCTGGACAGTGGAAGCCCTGCCGCTAGGCAAATTAGGTATTCTCCTAGGGTGCCAGGCTGGGGGGTGCCGAGTTGGGCTCTCCCCCCCCCCCCCCCGGCCTGGTGCCATAGGAAAATGCCCACCGTGCTGCCCACCACCCTCATTTGCAGCACCTGCACCCTTCCGCCCCCTGTAGGCTGTGGGCAAAGCCAGAGGAGGGTGGGGACAGCACCCAGCTGGCGCCTGGCCTTTGAGCACTGCAGAGAGGCCATGTACCAGCCAGCATTGTTCCACCTCCCTTCCAGAACTTCCGGAAGGGAGGCAGAGTGATGCCAGCCAAGTGGCATGCAGTCTCTTTGCAGTACTCAAAGAGCACCACAGAGGCCACACACCTGCTGGGCACCCTCCCTGCCCTCCTCTTGCTTTGCCTATGTCCTGTGGGGGGGCAGAAGGGTTCAGGCAGTGGGGTGGGCACTGCAGAGAAGGGCAGGAGCAGTGGGATGGGGCTTTGCCTAGGGTGTCATGTTCCCTAGGGCTGCCCCTTAGTTTGGAACTATCCATGGTTAAAATATATAGAGTTCTACAAACTCAAGGAACTCTGGTTTTGGAGATAAATATTAGTTTTAACACCTCCCCTCCCCATGTGTATCTCTAATGGAATAATAGCAGAACAAGTGCTGAAGAGGACAACCAAAATTATTATCTCAAACCACCCTGTAAAAATACCCCTGAGACCCTGGAGAGTCACTACCACTCTGAATAGACCTTGGGAGGGGGGACGAAATTTTCAAGACTCAGCCATTTCATGCTTTCCCCCTGGGTCTTAGTCTCAGACTATTTATATTTTTCGTTTATATTTTTCGGGGGGTGGGAGTTTGGGACCAACCACAATTAAAATATAGAGTTCAACAAACTCAAGGAACTCTAGTTTTGTAGAGAAATATTAATTTTAACACACACACTCTTCTAATGTGGGGCTCCAATGGTTCAGGGGTGTCAAATATGCAGCTCACAGGATGGATCTGGCCTATGCAGTGCTCAAACACCCCCCCCCCCCAAGCAAATTCCTCCTCCTGCTTCCTTTTCAGGGTTGCTGCTTAAGCCGTACCATAGCTTGCTTTTTTCCCAGCTCCCTCAGTGGCTCTTTGTATCCTGCTTCCTAGTTCATGCCTTTTACAAGGAAGCAATGTAATGGTGTTGGCACCATGCTGGTTGCCCCCCAATTCCCCCACACACACTGTTTTTCCTCCGCAGCACAGCTGAGTAGTGGTTAGAAGAGCCAGTGGAGTGGAGGTTCTTACAGCCTGAGTCTAGGAAAGTTTCATTGGTTCAGCTGTGATTGATTTTGGCCCTTAATGTTTATGTTACACAGTTTTTATTGGAAAATGGAGGCAGCCTATTTTAAATAAGAGAAAGTGCTTAAGTTCTTTCCAGCACATTGTTTCATGCTGATTTTCTTTTCCACTTTTTTATTCGCTATTTGCTAATGAAAGGTTCCACAAAATGTCCGTTTGACAGTATAGTAATACAAAATGGGTACTTTGTATCTCTGTTTCAGGTTCCTAAATATGGTAAATTTTCTCTTAAAATTTACTGTTAGTGCGACATCCAAAATATCAATGACCTTATTTTGACTCTGGGTGTGATTAGGGCTGCTGCTTATTATAGATTGAAATCACAATCAGTTTCCTCTTTTTGAGATTTAGACAACCTTTGCAAAAATCCTCCTGCTTCTCCAAGTCAGAAAACTCTCAAAGCACATCTGATCCTAGACATTTTTTTTCTTTCATAGAGCTTTATGCCACCTGCACGGAGCTCCTGCTATCTGATTATATATATATATATACACACACACACATACACTATATATATATATATATATATATATATATATATATATATATATATATATATATATATATATATATATATATATATATATATATATATATATATATACATACCCAAATACACCCACCCACCCATACATACTGCCATTAGACTGAAATGATTTTTCTTCACTTTGCTCAAAGCCAGATTTAAAGTCAGGTCCCAGAGGTAACGGGGAAGTTGATCTCCTAAGCTACTCAGTCATTCTTCGCTTTTTAAGAACATCTAATATCCCATTTCTGAGGCAGAAGGTAATTTAAAATACATCCACTCCATAAATATGTCCTTTGAAAATTTACCAGTATGGCATTTTATGAAAAGTAACTGCTTTATGTTATGTTTGTTGCAAAAATGATAAATCCCAAAGACATGTTTGCTCTGGAGCTTCTCCACCTCGAATGACTGCATCAGCAGTGGGGGCTGGGAGGAGGAATCTCTTGGCTGATCGTGCATAACAAAATTGTGCATGTGAAAGCATTTGAATGTGCAATTTGACAGTGTAGTTCTGTTCTTTCGCCATCTTCTCTGTGTTTGAAATCCTAGTGCAAATCCCATATATTTCTTTTTTTTTACAAGAGATCAGATCAGCAAAGGGTTACTTTAGCCTAGGCATTGTAAGTGCGAGCAACAGGAGTCCGTTGGCTTTAATTTGTCCCTGTCTTTCATTTGATACCACCAGTATTAATAGCTTTGCAAGGAAATTCTGGAGTCATTAATCATAATAATTAATCAGATCCAATTATATTGCATATAAATGCGAACAAATTGCTGAAAAAATAATGATCTATCACCAACATGTCACGAGGAAAAGAGACTAAAATAGTAATTAGAAGCAGGATTTAGTTGTATACAAGTGCCCCGCAACCGATTTTTACAAAAAAAGGATGATCTGATGATGTAATTAATGGGAAGTAAAAGTCTACTGCGAGCTTCAGCAGTAGACTGGCTAATGACTGCACTACAAGAAAGGAGGGATACTTTTCATTATTTCTACAGTAGCTACTAATTTTTGTTATCAGACCCAAAGTACTGAAAATAGGCAGTGTTGCAGTTCTGTTACTCAAAGGGTATGGCCCCATGACATTGATGAGGAGGTACTGAACACAGTGGGACTTCTTCATAAACACGGATAGAGCAGGCTCTACATTTTATTTCAAAATGCTTTCTTAAGCTACATTATGGTTCGCATCTCTTTCTCTTCTAGAACAACGAAGAACGAAATTTCCTTCTAAAGCTTGCCAAAATAAAGGACTTCTTACAAAGTGAAAGGAGTGGGAAAATAGAAAAGTATGGTCTGCCTATACAATAAAAACCATGATTTTATTAATAATTATCACTTAATTGCTATGTGATGAGGAAATATCACTTAGAAGGTGCCAGCACATCTCTCCTTATTTAGCATGAATGCAGCTCAATGACTTCGAGAAGCAGTACTAAAAACTGAAATGATTTTAAGTTTCATTAGCATGCAACATAGCTTTTTAGTTCTGAGGAACTGTTGCCTGTGTCTCTGTCTGTGTTTGTTTGCTCATTTATTCGTTTAATTCTCAACATTTGTACCCTGCTTTTCTGCTCTTAGCAGAGCCACCATGGCAGTTAACAGGTTTTAAAATGTATAATAAAAACATGTCTTAAAAGCCATGAAAACCAAACAAAAAAAAAATCATTAAAACATTAAAACCAAGTTAAAATACACATGCAATACAATAAAGTACACATCTATTCTGATTTACAGACCTGTATTCACTGAGGTTGCAATTGCATGCACGCTGACTAGGGCATAAGTCTTAACGAAATGAATGGGGTTTCCTTCCAATCAAGTAAAACCCCATTTACATGACTACACTGTGGACATTTACATTTTGAAATAACTTTACTGTAAAAGCTGAAGAGGTGTTTGGAATACAACAATAACATTACAGTCTGTGGTTGCACTTGTTCTGTGTGCTGATGTCCAACTATATCGGTGTATGTGTGTGTGTGTATAATATATGTATACACACACGCGCGCACACACTCAAACCTTTAAATGGTTCGGGATTGGTTCAACGGATAATGCTAAAGAGGTAAGCGAAGATTGATGAGCAGTTTTATGACAGACGTGCCTCTTGAAAAATAAATGTTAAGTTCATCATAGTTTTTTGTACTAAGCACTGCACTTTACTGTCTTTGATCTCCACGTTGTGAGTACTACAAAGAAATAAAACCTTATCTTACCTTTTCCAGCATCTACTGCAGAAGACCTCAATAATGCATAAGAACATCTGGAAGTACAGTAATTTCAGCTATCAGAGATAAGAATTGACACAGAACAGGTAAAACCTACAAAGACCCTGTGTTGAAATGAGCTGATTAAGGTTGGGGAACTTAAAACACGGTGTATATAGTATTTTCATGGCTTGCTACATCTTGCAATTTTATGTAAGGGGTGTGTGTGGGGATGGAGAATGACAATTATTTTCTTCTTTTCAATCTATTTTAATAGCTTTATTAGTTTGGAGTAGTATTCTGTTTTATACAAAGCAAGAAATGATTATAAATCTTATGCCATATACATCTATTTAGAGTTAACTGTGAGTTCAGAGAGGATACATGGGCATAGTAAACAGGTTTTGAAATGACAATTTTTTACTGGTTGCAAGTGCTAATTGCTGGTTTCTCAAGGGTATAGAATTAATCACCTGCTAGATTTACAGTCTCTAGGTTGAGACCTGAGGATGGAAGCAATAAGAAAAGCTCTTGAGGGACATATCATATGGCGAGTCTAAATATCAGTCTCTATGCATATGTAAATTGGCAACAAAGTTTTTTCAAAGCTCAAGTATGCTAATTTCAAACAGGCAAGACTAAAGCTAGCTTTTAGCAGCTGTTTAACGTCTGCCTGTGGGTGGTTGAGAGAGAGCTTAAAATACAAGCAAACAGTGGTGCATAAGTAATTAAGCAACATTTTGCTGGGCATAAATAATTCTGTTTATATTGCTCTTTTGAAGAGTGCAGAATACAAAATAACAGATCAAGCGCACCTTTAGTCGCCAGAGGTTAGTTGCTCTTCCTTTCTACCTTCCTTTTGGTTTCACATTTTAAGGAAAAATCAGATTCAGGTTATTTCCAGTCCTCCCCCCCCCCCCCTCCAATCATTTGTACAACCAGGAACTTCATTTATCATTGAACTGAAGCTACTCCTTTGTACAAAGTTTTAAAGCTCATCCTCCTATTTCAACTGCATTTCCTGCAATGCTCTCCTAATACACTATCTCTTAATGGCATAAAAAACACATATAGGGTTGCCAGCCTCCAGATAATAATAATAATAATATAATACATTTTATTTGTATCCCGCCCTCCCCGCCTAGGCGGCTCAGGGCGGCTAACAACATTTCATACATTTACATAGATAGGGAAAACTTTAAATTTAACAATTAAAAATTAAACATATAAAAACCAGTTGATAGAATTAAAATACATGATTTAAGTGAAGTTAAATGTATCTGGCAGCAATAAAAATATTCTGGCGCTGGTTCCGCCAGTTTAAATATTTCCACAATGATATTATAGATGGCGGTTCCTTTATTTCTAGCAACTCAGCAGTCGATATCAATGTAAGCTTGTCTGAAAAGGACGGTCTTGCAGGCCCTGCGGAACTGGTCAAGGTTCCGCAGGGCCCGCACTTCCTCCGGAAGGTGGTTCCACAGATGGGACCTGGGGAACCTGTGGGATTACAGCTCTTCTCCAGCTTGCAGAGATCTGTTCCCCTGGAGAAAATGGATGCTGTGGAGAGTGGACTCTATGGCATTGTATCGTACCGAAGTCCCTGTCCTACCCACGCTTCATCCACAAATCTCCAGGAATTTCCCAACCTGGAGCTGGCAATCCTACACCTTCCCCATCCCTTGCTGGCTGCCAGGGGGGACCCAGCAACCCTAAGCACACCTGTAAAGTTATATCCTCAGAGGTGTACCAAAAGTTGGTAAACATGATAAGGATTTCCCCATCCTGTTAAATTGTAGAAACCAGCAAATCTGTTCAGCTATTTTTAGGATCATAAGGCTATTGGTAGGGAATGATACAAAGTAACCTACTTCTGATTTTTATAGTATTTCAGAATTTACATAAATTAGTATACGTTATACATTAGTTCTTCTAAAACATGCGGTTATCAATACAGATAAGACTTAGCTGTTGTGGATTTACTTTTTGGGAACGTTCATTTAAAGTTGTTAGGCTAGTAGAAGTAACTAAAATCTGGTGAATCTTAGATAAATAAGTATCAGGTTCCTCTTAGCATTGGTAGAAACTTTGGATTGACCCAAAGGAAGCTTGAACACAATTTGGCAACATGCGGTCTGGAAGAAAGAGGATCAAGACTGGCTGTGATGAATGTCCAGTTTGTTTCTGACTTGATTTTAAGTATTAACAGTTGAAGGAATTGATTAAAGAATCATTTAGTATATGTTTGCTACAATGATATTCTGATATTTAGAGGTAAGGAGGTTGCTCACTGCTAGATCATCTGCTTTGTGTGCAGAATGTGAAGGTAAAGAGTATACGGATGATATGGTTGATAAAGAATGAATGTTAAAGCCATTGTAGCTTGTTATTATGGGAATTTTGGAAGGTCTTCCAGATTCCCCAAAGAACTGCCCCCCGAGCACTTACTAAGCAATTCAAGAGGTTTATTCCCATTGTTACATAATTTGGGCCTCAACAACTGCAGAAACCACCTTAACAATAACAATTTCTTTCTCACAGATACCACTTGGAGACAAATGGCCTCTCCTCTACACATTAACTCTTTATTAACTTGATAATCTTTCATATATTTTACCATCTTGGATAACTGCTGCCAGTCAGAGTAGACAACAATGGCATTGGTAGAACAATAGCCTGACTCACTATAAAGCAGCAGCATCTGTTCAGGTTTCATGTGTTCGAATCAAGTGACAAGGGCCATCATATGGCTAGCTTTTCTGTTTGCCCAGTTGTAATTAGTCTTATGTACAACAGAGATGAACAGGGGAGATTTCCAAGTGGAGTTACAGGGACTACCTGTCAATCTTGAAGACAGTATCATCAGCTTTCTCTAGCCTAGAAATATCTGCAGAAGAATTCACTGAGTTACCTGAAGGATAATTTAGTGCCCTTCATTGATGTACGTAAAGACTTTGGCTGCTTTTCCTTTTGAGATATCTGTTCTGTAGAAAATACAAAGTGTATAATGGTTATTCTCCATCTGAGGTAGAGGACATCTTGATTCCCACTGTCTGATTAAGGGAGGCTGGAGCTACTTTTTCAGCTTCCTGTCTCCAGCCTTGTGGGAGTCACCCTCTCCAGTTTGTTTCCTGCCTTGGAAGATAGTGCAGTATCAGAGATGGGCTCCTGTTTAACCTATAAACAACCTTCCTTCCTTCCACTTGATAGCTTACTCCCACTCCATTCTGCCTTTAAAAAACATTTCCCCCCTCAAATCTTAGAAGGGAGAGCAAGAAGCTATTGGTTTGAGGAGTTCTGAGGAGAAACAAAGCAGCAAGTCTGCAGAAAGACCAGCTACAGCAACCACTTTTTAAAATGGCACAAAGGAGCAAGGATGACTGTTCTCCCCCTGAGGTAGAGGGCACCTTGGTGATTCCCACAGTCTAATCAAAGGGGGCTGGACTTAATTTTCAACTTCCTGTCTCCAGCCTGTAGGAGTCACCTTCTCCAGTTTGTTTCCTGAGCCTGCTTCGGCGGGGAGGGCGGGGTATAAATAAAAAATTATTATGATTATTTCCTGCCACAGAAGGGAGAACAGTTAGGAAACAGGCTCTGAATCTCAATCTTTTTTCCAGCTTTTCCCGTTCAATTTTCTTTACTTTTACTTTAGCTTCTCTTCCTCCAGCTCACTCAACCACCCTTCCCTCCTCCGATGTTTAAGAGCGTGGGGAAGGGAGATTGCTCTAGCCAACTGCTCATCTGATTCTAACCGTGTGTCAATTCAATATGTGTATCTATATTACTGAAACCAGTTGCACAATAATCTGTTTAGACAACACAAAACAATATATGTATATAATACACTTTCTCAATAAAGTATTGACAATTTCCACAAAGTGAGGTCAAGTCCAAAACTAGGACAATATAGTCTGAAGATCTCTTGTTGCAGATATTCAAGAAAGTTTCAAGCAGTTAGTGTCCTATTCCAGAGTGTCAGAGATTTCCTCGGTATTCATCAGGAACACATAAATAAATAATGGTACCAAAGCCTTCAACAATTAAATATAACAGTACAGAGTGACTTCTTTCTGAGTGTAACAAGTGTCTAGTTAGTTTCAGATATGGCTGAGGCTGACACTCTGGAATATTCATTTATTTATTTACTTTAGATTTATATTCTGCCCACTTCACAAGTGGACTCAGCTAACGGCTAACAGCTAATAGGATGTCTTGCTAAGCCTCCATTTGAATCACTTATAGAAATTTCCTTAAGGTGGCTGAGGATGAAGACCCTTTTCCTCATGGCCATTATTTCAACCAGGAGAGTATTGAAATGAAGTGCATTATCTTTAAGGGAGAAGCTTTGTATCTTTCACAAGGACAAAGGTGGTTCTTAGACTAGACTCTACTGTCATCCTGAAAGTTAATTTGACATTCCACAAGTCTTAGGAATTACATCTTCTGTCTTTCTGTCCAGACCTAAGACACTGGAAGGAAGAAGAAGATATTGGATTTATATCCCGTCTTCCACTCCGAAGAGTCTCAGAGTGGCTCACAATCTCCTTTACCTTCCTCCCCCACAACAGACACCCTGTGAGGTGGGTGGGGCTGGTGAGGGCTCTCACAGCAGCTGCCCTTTCAAGGACAACCTCTGCCAGAGCTATGGCTGACCCAAGGCCATGCTAGCAGGTGCAAGTGGAGGAGTGGGGAATCAAACTCGGTTCTCCCAGATAAGAGTCCGCACACTTAACCACTTGGCACACTTTGGACATTAGAAGGGCCATGAATGTTTATATTCAGAGAACCTTTAGAAGCACCAACACTTTATTCATTTCTATATCCCCTCCAAACAAGGGTCAAAGAACATCTAGATCAGACATAGAGCCTGTATAGGTGAGGCTTACAAAGTGCATAAAATTCCTGTTCCATTGGTCATTACAACTCACTCCATTATTCAGGGAGGCTGGAGAAGCAGGAGTGCCAGCTGGATGGAAAACCATCATTGTCCTCAATCAAACACTTGGTGGAACATCTCTGCCTCACATGCCCTGCAGTACTACATTAGGTCCCACAGGCCACAGATGTTGTTTGGCAGAGAGTTCCACCAGGTTAGAGCCAGGACTGAGAACACCCTGGTTCTGGTCAAGACCAGCCAAACGTCTCTAGGGCCATGGAGAACCAGCAGGTTCTTATCAGCTGAGCATATTGCCCTTTTGGGAGGGGGGTATACCAGGATCGGTGCTCCCAAAGATACATGGGTCCCTGACCATTTAGGGCCTTAAAGGTTAACACCATAATCTTGAACTTGAACCAGTCTCCACTGAAAACCAATGCAGCTCATGAAACACAGGGTGGATATGTGCTGTATGCAGGGTCCCAGTAAGGACCCATGTTGCTGCAATCTGGATCCAGTTTCCAGGTCAGATTCAAGGGTAGCCCTATGTAGAGTCAGTTACAGTAGCCCAATCTGGAGGTGATGGATTACAGTGGCTGGGTCGGTGCAAGACAGGTAGGGAGCCAGCTGCCTAACATGGAATCGCTGGAAAAGCATCAGTCTGGTAACATTTGCAATCTGGGCGTCTGTTATTAAGGAGACACCCAGAATCACACCCAGACTCTTGACCCTGAGCCTGCCTCGGTGGGGAGGGTGGGGTATAAATAAAATTTATTATTATTATTATTATTGACAGTGCCCATGACAAGGGTATACCATCAAGAGCTGGGAGATGGTATCCCAACCCTGAGTCCCCCCTCTCAGCCACAGAACCTCTGTCTTTGATGGATTCAGTCTCAGTCAGCTCTACTTCAGCTATCCTATCACAGCCTCCAAACCCTCAGCCCAAACCCTCGTCAGACATGCATCTGTTGAAGAGATCTGCAAAGCAGTGACCTGGTCCTCTCTATCTACCTTTGTCAAAGTTTACAAGATCAGTTCTTACAATTCAGCAGATGTTGCCTTTGGGAGAGGGGTGTTACAGGACATATTGAGTGATGACTCTAACCCACCCAATAATTAAGGATACTGCTCTGGGAGGTTCCAATCAACATTTCCTCCACCTCAGAGGGAGAATGGTCTATTAGTTATTCACTGTGAAGGGTCTTTCTCCTCTGAGGAAAGGAGAACACCTTGCCCCTTCTGATCTAGTCATTAGAAGAAGAAGACATTGGATTTATATTCCTCCCTCCACTCATAGTGGCTCACAATCTCCTTTACCTTGCTCCACCACAACAGACACCCTGTGAGGTAGATGAAGATATCGGATTTATATTCTGCCCTCCACTCAGAGTCTCAGAGCGGCTCACAATCTCCTTTCCCTTCCTCCCCCACAACAGACACCCTGTGAGGTAAATGAAGATATTGGATTTATATCCCACCCTGCACTCCGAAGAGTCTCAGAGCGGCTCACAATCTCCTTTCCCTTCCTCCCCCACAACAGACACCCTGTGAGGTAGATGAAGATATTGGATTTATATCCCGCCCTCCACTCCAAAGAGTCTCAGAGCTGCTCACAATCTCCTTTACCTTCCTCCCCCACAACAGACACCCTGCGAGGTAGATGAAGATATTGGATTTATATCCCACCCTCCACTCTGAAGAGTCTCAGAGCGGCTCACAATCTCCTTTACCTCCCCCCCCCCCGCCACAAAGGACACCCTGTGAGGTAGATGAAGATATTGGATTTATATCCCGCCCTCCACTCCGAAGAGTCTCAGAGCGGCTCAAAATCTCCTTTCCCTTCCTCCCCCACAACAGACACTCTGTGAAGTAAATGAAGATATTGGATTTATATCCCACCTTCCACTCCGAAGAGTCTCAGAGTGGCTCACAATCTCCTTTACGTTCCTCCCCCACAACAGACACCCTGTGAGGTAGATGAAGATATTGGATTTATATCCTGCCCTCCACTCTGAAGAGTCTCAGAGTGGCTCACAATCTCCTTTACCTTCCTCCCCTGCAACAGACACCCTGTGAGGTAGATGAATATATTGGATTTATATCCCGCCCTCCACTCCAAAGAGTCTCAGAGCGGCTCACAATCTCCTTTCCCTTCCTCCCCCACAACAGACACCCTGTGAGGTGGGTGGGGCTGAGAGGGCTCTCACAGCAGCTGCCATTTCAATGACAACCTCTGCCAGAGCTATGGCTGACCCAAGGCCATTCCAGCAGGAATTAGGAAGACACCACACAGGATTCCCGTTTTGTCTCAGCCTTTCTCTCTGCCTCCCGCTTTTTCTCCTTGTCTAGGGAGACATATACTTCATGATAAACTGCTTCTAGAATTGCCAGACTGGAGAGGGTGATTCCCACAAGGTTTGCATCATACAACCACCTTGGTAGTTCAAAAGGAGCACCACCTGCAGGGCTGTAAGCCCCTATACAGCTGCAATTATTTTTTGTTAGAAGGACCTCCTCCTGGTGCACAAACACCGAGTGTTGCAGTCCCTGCCCCTCTTTGTGCATCCACAGAACAGAGCAGTAGAACAGTTAAGTGAGGTCACTTGATGATGATAAAGATCCTTCTTTATCAGAGGCTGGGTTCCTCCTGTTGATATCATAGGACTCTGATGTCACATGACTTTGTCTGAAAAGCTGGCTGCCATGTTTATGTTCAGCAGCCACTTTGTCTGAAAATTTTGAAGGTCATTGTCCTAGAAGAATTAAGCATGCAGCTGTACATTTGTAATGCTTGGAAGGGCATATGTCTAAGCAGACATGACATACTTATATCAATATGATATCTTTTTATATTTTTTTTCTTAATCCGATAGCAGTTTGGTTTTGAAGTTGAACAAGGTTCCACTGGAGATCAGGGATCTTCAGAGAGACTGCTGCAGTTCCCCAGGGCCTGTGAGACAGAGCTGTTCCACCAGGCTTTCGACTGAGGCGGGGCCATTTTATCCACATGTGGCCTTCCTGCTGCAACGACCTTCTGAAGTGATCCTGACGAATTGACTCGCTATCTTAAGGGTATGTCATCTGCTTTATACCAACTTGGGTGTGTGTGTGTGGGTATTTAGGATCATTTTATGAGTAGATGAAATCTAATACTGCCACCTGTAGAATTTAAGGCCTTTTTTAAAGTGTGTGATACTGTTTTTAATTATGTGAATCAATTTTAACTTGTGCATTTATTAATTGTTGTTACCTGCCCTGAGCCCATTGCAGGAAGGGTGGGTTATGAATTGAAAATAATAAATAAATAATAATAAAAACCGTACAGCCCCAAACCAGGCTGTCCATATAGCTGGATTACTTATAGGCATCGCCTGACGTATCTATCTATCTATCTGTCTGTCTGTCTGTCTGTCTGTCTGTCTGTCTCCTGCTTGCTTTTGTTGATGACTTGTCCATGCATTTTGCTGATGTGGAAAGGCACATGTTCTTGTATCCGAAACAGTCATGAAGAAAGTCTGGGACAGTGCAGGTGCACGCCAGCTGCAGACATGAACACAGTCATGTATTGGTGTGAAAATGCCAACACAAGATGGAGGGAACAAGGTAATGCTCCAAGTACTTCATTTCTTCTAGAAAGTTTTGTTCGGCTCTGCAGTCGATCTGCAGAGTGCAACCCTGTTTCCTGAAGAAGTGAGCAGTGACTCAAAAAGCTTACACCCCACCACAGATTTTGTCAGTATTTAAGGTACTACTGGATTCTTACCCTTTTCCGCTGCTACCAACAGAGTAACACATCTTGCTCTTTCCTCAACCTACTGTATCTTATGTCCCACCAATCACTCTGTCAAAGAACTTGGATCCCATCATGGCAGGAACTCCCCCCCCCCACTTTTCCTAAGGATATTTATATGTTTACAGGTATTCTGTTATTATATTTATCATTTATAGTAAGTGTTAAGGACATAAAATTATTGTAGTATTGTTGGGAGTAAATTTTATTGTCATGGCTTTAATGGATAATCCTTGGCAGGTATGGTCAGCAGAAAATGACACATCAAAGACGTTTGCTGATATGGAGCCAGGTGTAAAGCTAGTCAGTTTATCCCAATCTTACAAAAAAGGCTTCTTTTAACTCCTAAGAAACGCATGCATTATATTAAAGATTTTGGTGGCTATCATTTCTAACATGGCAGTACTTATTTCTGTTCTGTAGAGTTTTGATGTTCCATGAGCTTCAGGACAATAGTACGCTATATAGAAAGCCAATAAATCAGTTAGTCTGAACAGCTGGTGGTTTAGGAAATGCATTTATTTTCTTCAGTGAAAACACGCCCCCCCCCCTTTAGTTGTACTTCATACTATTAAGGTCAGTTTTTCATGTGAAATTACATCCAGTGTCTGAAGAATTGTTTGCAAATTTCATAAAGAAGAGAGAGGGAACATGCTTATTAATGTAGGATCACAAGTTTGTTTTATTTGCAATTATCCATCTTAAGCGTAATTGAGATTCTAAACAGCGGCTAATAGCCGGGCTGTCTCAAATTATAGCTGCCTGTAACTTTACCTTGCCAAATATGTGAGTTTTTTTTCAATTGCACCGCAACTACTAAAGCCTGGGTCATTTTGAAACAATTAATTGAAAGAGGTGATTAATAGCTTAATAATGTGTTGCTCTGCGTTTAAAATGTGCCAGGCAAGAAAGGAATGTGGTGTTTTGTATCCTAAAGCATAACCTCCCTAATTGAAAAGCCAGTGGAATGTGTTACTGCTTCTTTGGGAACGTATTTTGAGCCCCCTTGTTTGATCTGTTCAGAGCACACGTTTAAGTCTTGAAGATATGTTAATTTAGCACTTTTGAATATTGCTTGTGACATGATTTCAAGGTGCATAAAGTTTATGGTGGCATAGAGCATACCAGGACAAGTAAAAGTAATAATCACACTTAGATCAAATAAAGTGCACGATGGATGTAAAAACATTAATTACTCCATACAGCCTTGCCTTATGGGTGACTGTCACAAGCACAGAGAAGAGGGGAAACCAATGTGAAACAGTGATGTGTCTTCTTTATAGCTACTACTAATAGCTGGCTGACTTAAAACTCCTGTGTTCATGTGTTTGGTGTAGACAGTTGGATTTTGTTAGCTTCCAAAGCCATAGGTATAATCCAGTACACCATGATGTGTGCCTATTCGATTGGCTACATGTTTCTTTTCTCACCTATACTGTTGTAAGAGGAATCTGCCATGAGATATTCCTGAAGTAGGAACTTTCTCCTTCTGTTATACTAGAACTCAGGAGGACTCAACAAAGTTGACAGGTAATAGGTTCAGAACTAAATGACGAACTTCTCTGCAGGATTTAGGCCAAGGGTTCGATGGAACAGATCCGGAAGGGAAGCTCAAAAGTTGCCTAGCTTGTCTCATCGCCGTTATGCTTACCTCATATGTGTCAAAAAATCAAAGAGATAAGAACATTAGGGGAAATTCCTGCGGATGGGGTTGGTGCCTGAAATGCAATTGTGTTTCTTAAAAAGTCTGCAAAGAAGAAGTACTAGGCAAGGGACAGAAAAGAACTGGTGAGAATTTAGGCAAAATATGCAAATAAGCACTTCTTGCTCAAGATATCACAACTACTTCCAAATCCCCACTTAGATTTTCAGTTGTACTTATAGAATTCTTAATATCAGTTCTTAATACGGAATTGTGAATCTAAATATCACTTGGAACACATTGAGGAAACAATTAAAATTCTTCCCAAACTCACCATCAGAAAAGGAAAATGTAAAAATTTAAAACCAAGACAAAAAGCTCTCTGTAATCAAGCTCAGGGGTCCCCAACCCCCAGGCTACAGACTGGTACCAGTCCATGGTACCATGATTCTTGCTGGATTACAGGGGTGGCATGCAGTGTTCCCTCTAAGCTGAGCTAGCTAGAAATCTGTGAGCTAGCTGAGTTAGCAAATGCAGGTGCTGCTATATGCATGTTCCTCCTCACTACTTGCACGACCCCAGCAGAGGGGCACAGTGTTGTTGGCCTGGTTACTATAGAAGAAGAAGAAGATATTAGATTTATATCCCGCCCTCCACTCCGAAGAGGCTCAGAGCGGCTCACAATCTCCTTTCCCTTCCTCCCCCACAACAGACACCCTGTGAGGTAGATGAAGATATTGGATTTATATCCTGCCCTCCACTCCGAAGAGTCTCAGAGCGGCTCACAATCTCCTTTCCCTTCCTCCCCCACAACAGACACCCTGTGAGGTAGATGAAGATATTGGATTTATATCCCGCCCTCCACTTCGAAGAGTCTCAGAGCGGCTCACAATCTCCTTTCCCTTCCTCCCCCACAACAGACACCCTGTGAGGTAGATGAATATATTGGATTTATAACCCGCCCTCTACTCCGAAGAGTCTCAGAGCGGCTCACAATCTCCTTTCCCTTCCTCCCCCACAATGGACACCCTGTGAGGTGGGTGGGGCTGGAGAGGGCTCTCACAGCAGCTGCCCTTTCAAGGACAACCTCTGCCAGAACTATGGCTGACCCAAGGCCATGCTAGAAGGTGCAAGTGGAGGAGTGGGGAATCAAACCCGGTTCTCCCAGATAAGAGTCCGCACACTCCAGTTATAGGGCCAGTGAGGAGGAATTTGTGCAATGCTGTGCCTGTGATCCTCTTTGCTGGCCCTTGTATGGTAGGGTTTTTCAAGGAGGATGACAGGTGCTGTTAGATACAGTGGTTTCTACCTGAATATTACACCAGCAGCACCTATACTTCTCACCAGGTCAGCTAGATCAGTGGTTTCCAACCATTTTTGCACCAGGAACCGGTTTAGTGGACCATGGACCGGTGTGATTGTGAAGTGGTGCGGGGGTTTTCACCGCCCCAGGCTGACCCTCCCATCCCTGCCTTTAAATGAGGGGTAGGTGAAAGTCGCTGCCGCACTGCCCCTACTGCCTGCTCAGGACCTGGGCAGGTGGTAGCAGGACTGCTCTGCCTTGGAGCGAGGCTGCACTGCCTCTTTCGTCTGCCGAGGACCCGGGTGGGTGACAGGGGCAGTGCAGTACCTCTGCCTCACTCCGCGGCCTGGTTGCTAACAGGCCATGGACTCCTCACTGGCCCTATAGTAAGCAGGCCAGCAACACTGGCCGTGCCACCAGCTGTACCCCTCTGCTGGGGTTGTGCAAGTAGTGAGGAGGAACATGAATAGAGCAGCACCTGCCTTTGCTCTGCTGGCGTAAGCATGGCGCAGCCAGTGAGGAAAAGCAAAGCATTACGAGTACTCTTCTCTGCCGACCCCACCGCGCTGAGGCTGGTGAGCAGAAGCACAGGCATGATAGCACCTGGCTTCATCTACTGCTCACAGATACAGAGTGTTCTAGAAGGGAGAAGAATGGCAGTCTTCACCTTTGGCCCACTGGCTCAGGAAGAATGTAGTGATGCCTCTTTTCTCTCTGGTTGGTTTTCTTGCCCTCTGTGAGAAAGGAGGGCATGTGTCCCTTTTCCAGGGCTGCTTGGGCCTCCCACTTTACTTCTGCTTGAACAATTGACCTGTCTATCAGAATTTTAGATGCTCCTTTGAGAACCTGCTTGGTTAATGGTTAACAAACTGTTTGTGATGTGTGTTATGGCGGTTTTTAATTTTATTTTAGGGTTAACACCTTTTGTTATGGAATAGCCTTAGTTGGTGCCTGGTAAACCTTCTAGGATCCAGCTTTTAACTTGCACTGAGCCTTTCTCTCAATAGTCCACCATTGAGAATATTTCTTTTAAGTGATAAGCTCTTTTTTGCCTTTGCATTGATCTGCTCTGTATTTTACATTTTGTCTCTACAATCTTTCAAGATTTTAAGATGCTTTTAATCTGTTGTGTGTGTTTTTAGTAGGTCTTTATTATTTTTGCCAGTTTCACTATTTTTACTGTAGTGTTTCAAGCATTATTTATGGAAAAGCAACTGCTAAATGACCTAAATAAATGATAAATTAATTAATGATCAATTAAGTGCCAACCACGCCCCCCCCCCCCCCCAGCTACATGCTCCGTAGTAACAAAGGTGTAAAAGAACAAATTCTGTCCACAGGCTTGCAGTTTTGTTGTTTAAGACATTAAGAAGGAGATTGTTGCTGTTAATATGGTGTTTGTTTAAGCCTAATATTCTCTGCACTAGCCACCGACATAGGCCTTTTCTGCCCACAGTGGACCTTAATCAGGGATCTCAAGTCTGGCTGCTGTTTTCCTCATATCTTGCAACACAAAAAGCTGCTGGCTAGTGCTGCCACATGAAGCATCACCCCCCCCCCCTCCCATGCCTGTAATTAATTCAGCCAATTGCTTCTGCTAAATGCCCTTTTCTGACTTCATAGTCAATAATCTGCTTCTTAACATTTGAACAAACTGTGCAGCCAAGCCATGGAGGGCTGAATGTTATGTAGTTCTAGCTAAGTGGGTGATTTTGCTGAACTTTTTGAATTCCATGAAATAGCTGATGAAATAAGCAAGGGAGTAATATTAGTGACGGTGAGCTTTGAAATTCTTCTCTGGCAGATCCTCCACTTTTCCTGGTCGTGATACTGTTGGAACTACGGTGATACCCACTGTTATTTTAAGAGTATGGAGGCCAGGTCTCCCACATGCTTTTCCACTGGCAGGTCAAGGGCTGGATCCCTCCATGTATTTCCCTCATCACTGGGCTAGGGGGCAAACAACAGTAGCTTCCTACTCTGATACACGGGAGAGCTAAGAAGGGTAAATGCTGCTGTGTCTCAGCTTTCCTTTGCACTACCTTACCATGGGTTGGGCACTGCCACACTGTGGCTGTGGTCACACATGCTAAATAATTAGGGTTGCCAATTCCCAGTTGGGTAGCAGGGGAGCCCCTAAGGGTTCTGTGATTAAACCAGCCTTCAATAAAATCAACAGATTTCCATTGAAATTTATAAAGGAAACATAAACAACCACTTAAAGCAGTTAATTGTACATAAGGTGAAGTCATGCAGTGTGCTCAGTCCTTTATAAGGACAAAATTAGGTGAAGTATTATAACAGGCACAGTCTTTCTTGGGACCAATAGGCCTCCAAATGGTTTCAGCCAAGAACGGGCAAAGTCGAGTCTTCTTCACAAGTCAAACTGCTGTAGGGAAAAAGCCAACAGTAGCAGACAGCTACGAAGGCGGCGCCTCTCTGCCTCCGTTTCTCTGAAGCTTCCACAGGCTGAGTGAAGAAGAATACAAAGTATACAGATAATCCGTACAAAAATCGTTTCAAATAACCAATTTGAACCCTTTTACCTTAATGCAAAAGATTACAAGGTTGATAACGGGAATCAGTCCTTCAAGTACAATGAAAGTTATGTTTATAATGAGGTGCTCCAGCGACCATTAAAACCCACTATACGTTCATGCAATAGAAACCCATTTACAGGTGTTCAAAGTTAAACATATTCATTTAAAGGAGCCACATCAAGTCTACAGATGCTGCAAACACTCATATAAAGCAGGACAAATCACATCCACTGTTTAAACCATTTGGTTGAAGAGAATTACATTTAAAAATCCAGAATGCCTCCCGTTGTAATAACCATTTAGTAACATCATTTCTGTTATATACGTTGGAGTTGAATTTTTCAATAACAAAAAATCTTAAAGACTCAGGAGCATGGTTTTTTTTTGCTGGGAAATGTTCCACCAAAGGAGCTGAATCAGTTTGATGTTTTAATGTGCTCTAGTGTTCCAATAAGCGTGTACGTACTACCCGTGTAGTACTTCCCTCATACACCAGTTGGGGGCAGGGGATCCCTCAGTTTGGAGCCCCTCCCCCTGCTTCAGGGTCATCAGAAAGCGGGGGCGGAGGGAGGGAAATGTCTGCTGGGCACTCCCTGATTCCCTATGGAGACCAGTTCCCATATGGTATAATAAAGGAACCACACACCTTTTAAATGCCTTCCTTCCATTGGAAATAATGAAGGATAGGGACACCTTCTTTTGGGGGGACTGTTTTTTGAGGTAGAGGCACCAAGTTTTCAGAATAGCATCTGATGCCTCTCCTCAAAACACCCCCCCCCCCACAAAAAAGTTTCAAAAATATTGGACCAGGGGATCCAATTCTATGAGCCTCAAAAGAAGGTGTCCTTATCCTTCATAATTTCCAATGGAGGAAAGACATTTAAAAGGTGTGTGGTTCCTTTAAATGTGATGGCCTGCACTCCCTTTGGGATTCAATTATGCTTGTCACAACCTTGCTCCTGGCACTACCCCAGTGTCTTCTGGCTCCACCCCAAAAGTCCCCAGTTATTTTTTGAATTGGACCTGGAAACCCTAGCTCTCTCATGGCAGCCATATTATGATGGTGCACACGGTTCTTTTCCAGATTCCTGAAGTGCCCACAGGCTCAACAACGTTGAGGACACTTGAGCGAGGATGTTCGGAAAGGTTCAGCATACCTTCCAGTTCTTTCCTTGTTGTTGGGATTCCAACAACATTTCATTTCCAAGGCTCCTGATTCAGCAGAGAGGTGCATTTTTATGGACTTCAGATCTATAAATAATATCCAGTGAACATGCAAAGGACAGGGGGTGGGGCTTGCTGCTGTGATCTTACTCTCCCCCTCCCACATGTGAATCCTCCCCACAAATATCATGTGAAAAAGGGGTCAAGACCATATAAGCTCCAGCTCCAGAGTCCTACATGCATTATGATGTTCAGGGGAGCACTTTTTAATTTTATTGAGCGAAACAGATGATAACGATCAGAAGAATAGAAAAGGACTGTACCTCTGCTTCCCTTAATGGAAAAATTCAAGCCCTGTCTACATACAATAAAATAATTACTCTCTCAGCCCTACCCACCTCGCAGGGAGTTTGTTGTGAGGAATGAAGATAAAGGAGATTGTGACTGCTCTGAAACTCTGAAATTCAGAGTGAAGGGCGGGATATAAATCCAACATCATCTTCTTTTTCTAATTAGGCTAAAATCTGTTTCTGCAGCTTTACAGTTAGCCAACTCTGTGTTATTTATTTGTGACCACTCATTTCTACAGACGTTTGAATCCCTCGCTGAGTTCTGATTTCACATTGAAGGCAAAGCCCAGCCTTTCAAGCATGCAGTAGACATTATAGAAATATATATTCTGGGACTGAATAAAGATGTCAATCTGATGGTCTGTTATTAAGGTAAAAGGTCATCTATATAAACATTGGTGAGATTTCCTAACAACCCCCTCTCCAAACCAAACAGAGGGCCTCTATCTGTTTGCTCATAATTCTTTTCAAATGCTGTGAACAAACGAGATGCAAATATGGTTGGACTTTCCCAACTGGCAGCTGAGCCTGGCTGCATCGTATCTTTATGACACAGGGTGAAGAACTGCAAAGGAGGTCCTGGGTCATCAGTGGAAGGGAGAGGAGGGAGGGGGAGAGAGCGAGAGAGATAGTTTCCTTTAGTGAAGCTGTACTGGCTAGCATTGGGCAGCTGGTGCTTGAATGAGCCAAAATGGATGCTGCTTTTTGTTCCAGGGTCCTTCGACGAACATGAGTCAAAATACATTCCAACTTCATGCTAAAACATGGAGCTCATAATTTTAATAACACAGCAACCTGGTCAAAGAGTAGATAAAGGTTTGTTTAGGAATTAACATACTTGATAAGAAAGAGGTAGGTTCCTAACTGCATCTCTAGCTGAGACAGAGAGTAAGACTGAGTATGGCAATTCTGAAAAGGAGGAGGAAATTACCCTGTGTTACCAGAAATGCTGGGGATCCCTTCTTTTTAAGGGGGAATTAGCAGCAGAAGACCTAGATAGAGCTATTTAGGAGCAGGAATCCCACAAAGAGTATACCAATATTTGTTCAGAGAGAGATGTTTTGAAATGACCAAACCAACTGAATAAAATAAATGAATTTTATTAAAAATAAAAAAAAATATGATAAAAGTACATACACACACTAAATTAAACTAACACACACAAGAACACCAGAAAAATAGGTTTTAGCAAAGCAAAAAAGGGTTAAGATTTTTGGGTGGGTGGAAGATTCATAGTTACCTGTCTGAAGAGTAGAAGTCCATGGAGGAGAGGGACAAGATGACTAGAATTTTGGGTGTGTGGTTGGATCCAGGAACACACAACATTAGCATGTCCACAGTTCCTTCTTAAGTAGTCAAAAACATATCCTCAGGCATATGTAGTCAGGATGTTCCTTAGAACAATTAAAGATGGGATTATGAAGTGATGTGACAATGTGCGCGGGAGTAAATTGATGGATTTTGCTGAGATGGACAAAGGTCTCAGGGAGCTAAGTGATGGGTTTCGGGTGTGCCTAATAGGTGGGTCAATAAAATAGAGACTGGGCAAGGTGAGTATATTATTTGAATAGGAGCAGGAAAGCAGTTCCTGAGATGGAGTAAAAGAGTCAAGAGTTGGAGACAGGTTGCCACCAGGAAATGTAGATATAGATTCAGCTTGATTCAGATGTTGAACTATTTCATCACATTCCTCTGTATCTTCATACCATAAAAGCAGGACATCCATAAAGTCAGAATTTAAGTCCATTTGTTGTCTCTATGTCTTGCATATAGGCATAATTCTGCCTTGCCTCTTTAGTAGCTTACACACAAGTTGCTTGTCTTGGATTGTTCAAATGCTGGTGGCTGTTCTATGTAAGCATCTTCCTTTATTTCTCCATGTAGAAAAGTAGTCTATGTCCAGATGCTTCACCTGCGTTTTCCTTGCTGTTGCTATGCTCAAAAGTATTCTTATTGAAGTATGCCTCACCACTGGTGAGAAGGTTTTGTCATGGACTTCTCTGTACTTCCGAGAGTATCCTTTAGCAACCAATCTGGCTTTGTATTTCCCCTTCAGTGTCATGCTTGGTTTTGAAGATCCACTTGCACCCTACTGTCCTCTACCAGTTTAGTGTAGCGGTTAAGTGCATGGACTCTTATCTGGGAGAACCAGGTTTGATTCTCCACTCCTCCACTTGCACCTGCTAGCATGGCCTTGGGTCAGCCATAGCTCTGGCAGAGGTTGTCCTTGAAAGGGCAGCTGCTGTGAGAGCCCTCTCAGCCCCACCCACCTCACAGGGTGTCTGTTGTGGGAGAGGAAGATAAAGGAGATTGTGAACCTCTCTGAGACTCTGAAATTCATAGTGGAGGGCGGGATATAAATCCAATATCTTCTTCTTCTCTGGAGGCAGTTCTTTAAGTGTCCATGTTTGGTTCTAGATCTGAGATTCAATGTCTTCTTCTGCAGATTTTCTCCATATTTCTGCTGCTTTGTCAGGTATTCTTGCTATGTCTTCCCATGTGGAAGGCTGAGGTATAGCTTCTGCCTTTGCTAGATAAGAAAGTTTTCTTGGTGGTACTCCTTTGTTTGATCTGGTTGACTGTCTCACACTTGGCCCTGCAGCCCCTTCTGGTTCTTTAGGCTCTGCAGAAATGTCATGTATGTTGCCCATAGTTCTCAGATGCACTTTCTGTTTGCTGCACTTCATTTTTTATCTGTTGGTGTTGATTCGCTATCTACTTTTTTCCATTTTTTTTTAAAATTCTCCCTTACATCAGTGTGAATCACATTCCAGATCCTGACTATTTCTGGGCTGTTCCAGATCTTGACTGTTTCTGTTTCTGGGCTGAGGATAATGTATCCTTTGCATCCCAGTGCCTTCTTCTGCTCTAAGGTCCACTTTTCTTAGGAAAGTAAGTGTAGGCCTTTGATCCAAACACTTTTAGATGAGTCAGGTTGGGTTTTTGCCCAAACACAGTTGCACATTTAGTAGGTAAGCTGTTCTGCCAGTAGGTAGTAGTTTTGATTGATTCTCCCCAGAACATGTCAGGTGACTCTGCCTCAAGGAGCATACATCTGCACAGTTCAATGAGAGAGTGATTTTTCCTTTCGGCCATACCATTTTGCTCTGGCATATATGGGACTGCTCTATTCTTTGTTCAGCCAAATAATTCTTCATGTCTCACATATTTTCTTTGAAATCTGTTACTGACCATTGCCATATATACTTTAGATTTTTCTAGCACTTGACTTTTGTCTTTAATTAGGTATGTCACAGTATATCTTGAAAAGTCATCAATAAAAGTCAGCCCATATTTATTCCCATTAGGGATCTGAGTTTTCATTAGTCCACAAACATCACTGTGTATCAGTTCTAGGCTTGTCTGACTTGTCTCATCCCTTTTGTTAAAGCTAGGTCTCACTCCCTTCGCTTGAATGCAATGCATACATTTTTCTTCAATAGCACATTTGCGCATCTGCATGCCTTTAGTTAAGTTCTGGCTTTCAAGTTGGCTAATTGCATAATTGCCTTTGTGTCTCAACCATCTGTGCCATAGCCAGGAGCAATTCTTATGATCCCAGTGTTTGGTAAAGTTTTCTTTCTGCATGCACATCTCAAGAGCATATAAACCCTAACACTTTGCCAGTTGCAACTAAGAGTGATTCCACATTAGCCTTTGCTCTGGCCTCGGTGCTTTGTTTCCCCCGGGGCAGACATTGGTTTCCACATCTTTTGACCTGAAGTGGCAGTTTGACCCGCCTCTAAAGCAGTGTCACCCTGCATCTTGGAGATCATCATTTTGCGAGAAGTTTATTTTTGATGCGGTTTTGGGGCTCGAAATTTATGTGCAGAACTCACGCCAATGCGCTGTCAAACTTATCGCATCAGTAGAATATACCTACATAACTTCACGCCCATGATTCTGCCCAGTTATTTTGTCATACTTTCTTAATTTTACTCCCTTTGAAAATTATCCAGTATTTTCCTGAAATAAAGTAATTTTTTTAAACAAATCACGTTTCGCGTTACAACATGAAAAATATATAACAATGTAATGCAATTTTCTTTTACTGAATACATCCCTTGCTTCCACCCGCCCCCATTCTTTATGGTATTCCATGTGATTTTGATAATGTGTCATTGCATTGTGATTACTCTCTTCCCCCCGCCGATTAAAATCACTCCTGACTATTATAATTTTTTTTCAAATAAGATCATTACAACGCAACTAAATAAATAGCGATGTTACACAAATTACTTTAAAGATGCGCAATTGCCACCTTTATCGATCCCCCCTCGTATGGCCTCAAATGGGAACGGGAATTTGATTATGTTAAAAATGGTGGATTGCCAACTCATATTTCCCTGGGCTTACATAGCCTGCCAATGGCAGGGCAAAAGGAAAACACGTGACTTTGTCAGTATTATGCCTCTGGCATTACGTTGTAATGCAAACAAAGATGATCTCGTTGTAATGCGAACACGCATGCGTATTAAAAAAAGGGAAGTGTATGAATGATGGGGAAATTGCTACGATTGTGGGGAAACTCTGGGAGCAGCAGTAATGCATAATCAGAACACACGGAACAGATTGGGAATTGAATCCGGGAGAAATTCTCTAGTGCGGAATCGGGAAATCACACCAACATGGAACAACCACGGAGCAAAAGGGAGGCAAATGCCAAATGCAGAATTAGCCTAACTGTCCCTTCAGTCTGATATAGCATTTTCTTCCAAAAGATGTAATCATGCCCTTCTTCATGAGTACTCACACAGAAATAAGATTATTTGCCAGTTCTGGGACATAAAGGCAGTCTTTAACAAGGATCTTGGCTCTCTCTACTAGGGAGTTTGCATATTATGGTTCCTGAGTCAATACCTTCTGCCATTATAGACTATCCATCTGCAACACTTAATCTCTCTTTCTTCTTCATCTAATGTTTCAAATAAATCTTTATGAGCACACATGTGGGCTGTTCAGGTACTGTCCAGATACCAAGTATGACTTTTGTGGTTCCTTGCATTAATATAAACCATTCCTTTAACAGCTACCCCTTAAATCTGGTTGGAACTTTCTTGCCATTTCCTTCCTTTGCTTTGGGAAAGGCTTTCCTCTCCTTAGCAATAGAACAAATCCCTCTTAATGTGACCTCCTTTCCCACAGAGGTGACAAATGATCTCACCTTTGTTATTTACCTTCAAAGCCATCTGACCAGCAATTGATTTAAATTCTTTGTCAGACTTCTCAAATTTTGTATGTTTCCTCAAGCTGATTTATAACTTCTGTGAGGGCCAGATTACTCTTAGATTCAGTCTGAGACACTATATTTTCATGTGACTCTGGCAGGTTTATTAATAGTAACACAATCAGATCTCGATCAACAATTTCAACAACAACAACAACAAAATTTTATTTGTATCCCGCCCTCCCCGCCAGAGCAGGCTCAGGGCGGCTAACAGCATAATTCAAGTTTTAGTTATACAGAAATAAATAAAATTACATTTAAACATTATGAACATTTTAATTAAAAAATCTGATTAAATTTTTAAAATTAAATTAAATTAGTAAAAGTGCTAATGCTATGTTTGCTTTTTATGATGGTGGTTTTCCTTAGCGGTTTCCTTTTTCATCAGCGAAAGCCAGTCGGAAGAGGAAGGTCTTGCAAGCCCTGCGGAACTGTTCAAGGTCCCGCAGGGCCCGCATTTCCTCTGGAAGTCGGTTCCATAGGCTCGGGGCTATAGAGGATAAGGCCCGGTTATGGGTATTTTGCAGCTTCACCTCTCTCAGTCCGGGAATAGTCAACAAGTTTTTCCCGGCTAACCTCAGTGCTCTCTGGGGTTCATATGGGGAGAGACGGTCCCTAAGGTAGACAGGTCCTCGACCATATAGGGCTTTAAAGGTAATGACCAGCACTTTGTAACGAACCCGGTATATAACTGGCAGCCAGTGCAGCTCGCGCAGTCCAGGCTGTATGTGCTCCCATTTAGGAAGCCCCAACAACAGTCTAGCCGCTGCATTCTGCACCAGCTGCAGCCTCTGGGTTCGGTACAGAGGCAGCCCCATGTAGAGGGCATTACAGTAATCCAGTCTCGAGGTGACCGTTGCATGAAGCACCATTGCCAGATCCTGGTGCTCTAGGAAGGGAGCCAACTGCTTCGCCCGTCTTAGATGGAAAAAGGCTGACTTGGCAGCGGCTGCAGTCTGGGCCTCCATTGATAATGAAGGCTCCAGTAAAACTCCCAGGCTCCTAACCCGGAGCGCCGCTTTCAGTGGCGCCCCGTCGAAGACCGGGAGAGGTATTTCCCCTCCCCGAGCGCCCCGACCTAGACAAAGGACTTCTGTCTTCGCTGGATTCAGTTTCAGCCCGCTCCTCCTCAACCAGGTTGCCATATCCTGCAGGGCCTAAATTCTCTGGGACGCAGTCAGGCCGTCCGTCCATTAGCAGATAGAGTTGGGTGTCATCTGCATATTGATGGCACCCAAGTCCATGTTTCCTTTCCTGAACTCCTCAATTGCTCAGCCAATCCAATCATCTTGAGCAGATGATTACATAAATTACTCCTCTCTCTCATCTTAGTACTAAAAGGTTTCTTTTGTAGATAAAACTGGCTCTTTAACATGGAATTTACATGCAGCCTTTCCAGCTCACACCACAAAGCTTTGGCTGTTGGCATCTGAATTACTCTCAAGATGTTTCTGTCAATTAAACCCTAGGCTATGGCCCCTCTTGCCTTTTCATGGTTGGAGTCCCAGGTTCTCTGCTTTTCCAGGTTATCATCTCCTGGTTGGACATCCTGGATAACATCCTGTAATCCTCTTCCAAGAAGGTGACTCCTTATTCATTCTCTTCAAATTAGGAAATGGTTCTCTGTGAGCCTATCTGTCAATTAGTATTAGTATTTAGACTTGATTAATCACCCCATCCTAGCTTATGCTGGGATCCGGGTGATGTACAACATATATGATAAAACAATATATAAGTTAAAAACCAGGACAATAGTTTCCAAGAAAAACCCGGATGGCACCCTATGAGTTTTTATCAAGTAACCATGCTGCGCTCCACAGAAGGTTGCCATCTTTGTTCTTGCCTGCTTGTATCAAGAGCCTCTGGTGATCTTTCTATTTTTAATCAGAGATGTGCTTAATCTGGGCCACCGTAACCCCTATTGGCAGAGTAATTAATACAGCAATGGTGCACAACCTGATTAAATAGTAGATAAAGGTTTATATAGGAATTAACATACTTGATAGGAAAGTGAAGAGACGGAGGTAGGTTTCTGACTACATATCTAGCTGAAAGTGAGGGTAAAACTGAGTTTGGTACTTCCAAGAAGAAGGGGGAAATTTCCTTGAGAGTATCGATCTGGAGACAGACAAGGGATGGCATTTGAAAGGAGAGAAGGTGCTGACCTCACTATCCTATCTTATTGTCTTCTTGCTGCCCCCTGCAGGGTCTTCTTCTCTTTTTGTACACATTGCCTTTTCCGACAGTATCCACAACTCAATTTAAAAAAAAAAGGATATTTTTTCCTGCGTAAAGATTTTTAACAATACTATAAAATTCAGAAAGAAACAAGCCCTAGTTGGAATATGTTGATTACTGAGATTTAATTTTCTATAGCTCTTTCTGATATTGTTGTAAATATTTTCATCTATTATGCATAAGAAGGAAGTCCATTAATCTGTCAGAATATAAATGATTTTCTTCCGGCCACCGTAGCTTTTGAGGGATTTATTTCACGTCTGTTGTGCTATTGTTTGCCCCCAGGATGTGTAATATATATTTTAAAGGAATGCGGCTTATAGTAAGACACCTATATTATGTGCGTGATTAATATTAGTGTTACAATGAATGAGGTCTTGTGGTCTGTCTTTGCTCTTATAGCGACTTAATCATTTCTTTCAACAGCCCAGTCATCTTAATAAAACATTCCACATGCTAGTTTGTCCCCCCCCCCTCACAAATGACAAATGCAACTGGGGTAAGATGTGAATTTTCTGTTATTAAATGTATAGGATCATGAATTTAATTTACTGTACTGCACACACATGATTGCATTATACACAACTGTGGAATCTCAATCCAAACCCATTTTTTCCTCTCCCCTGCTTGTGTGAACTGCAATGTAAACTGTGCAAAATTATATCTTGAAAGTTCAGCTCGGAGTGTAAGGGACAGACTGCTTGAGATTTGGTTATAAAATTGTCATCTGTGAACAGCTTGGTGATGTAGATGCATATTTCAAGAATCATGTTTAAATTTGCAACCATTTGTGAAATTACTTGACCTGCCAGATCACCTGGTTTGCATACCTATCCACTGGGTATCCTTTCGGAGAGTTATGGGGCTGCTCTATGAATCATGTTGTTATTCTTTTTCTTTAGCTAAGCTCTCATGTGACAAATTGAAAACCTTCTAAAATACAGAGGAATAAAATGCAGTCGCCCAAGTCTAGCAACTCTGGAGAGTGCTTGGAAGCTTTTTTTGCTCACATGAAGATGTGCTCGAGCAGGGAGTTACTTCATTCCGTTTGTGTGTGTGATGAAGAGATGAGGGAAAGGTATTCCCAACAATAAAGATAATGCAGGAGGACCTAGTTTGGAGGCCTGCAGAAATGTCAATGCCAAAACTGAGAACATGGTCCCAGGAATTAGGGTTGCCAGCCTCCAGGTGGGGCCTGGAGAGCTCCTGCTTTTACAACTGATCTCCAGCTGGCAGAGATCAGTTCCCCTAGAGAAAGAGGCAGCTTTGAAAGGTGGACTTTATGGCATTGTACCATGCTGAGCCTCCCCTCTCCTGGCTCCACCCCAAAGACTCCAGGTGTTTTATAACAGAGACCAGGCAACCCTACCTGCAATGATTTGTTTCTCCAGTATATATTTATGTGCATTTATTAGTATTAGCGAAAGGTGGAAACTCAGGGGGGGATCCCACACATTCTGTTACATCCCATACATTCTGCTACAAATGAAACTGCAGCATTTGAGTTCTGGACCAGTTTTTTTTAAAACTGTGATTCCCAGTTTATTCAGCTACTTTCAAATATTCAGAATTTAAACTTCAGAAACATACAGATCTGTTGCTGGTTTCTTTGGTTTTCACATTCAAAGCCACTTTGCCCCTTCCCCCCCAATTCAAATGAAATAGCACATTTTCATGTGATCTAAAATTTGTTCATAGTGTTGGGTGCTTTTTGAAAAAAAAAAATCTGATCTTGAATGAAGCCCTACTAAATTGTATTTTAAACATAATGTTTATTTTAAGAGTGATTTTTTTTAAAAAAAATGGAGGACAGTGCACCAATCACCATCTTTGTCACCCTCCTCTGAACCCATTCAAGAAGGATATAGACAAGCGGAACGGGTCCAGAGAAGGGTGATGAAGATGGTGATGGGGCTGGAAACCAAGCCCTATGAAGAAAGGCTGAAGGAGCTGGGCATGCTTAGCCTGGAGAGGAGACGGCTGAGATGTGATATGATCGCCATCTTCAAGTACTTGAAGGGCTGTCATATACAGGATGGTGCAGAATTGTTTTCTGTGGCCCCAGAAGGTAGGACCAGAACCAACATCAGAAGAGTTTATTTATTTTATGATTTATATCCCACCCTTCCCAGCAAGTGGCTCAGGGCAGCTCACAACATAGAATCTCACATAAATAACGTTTAAGCATATAAACAGTTAAAAACATTTAAAACATTAAGGACAGCAGAAATCTAGTAAAACCACACTTAGTTTCTTGTGCCAGCTAGTTATAGGCCAGCCGGAAGAGGGTTGTCTTACAGGCCCTGCGGAACTGAGCAAGGTCCCGCAGGGCCTTCCACCAGGAAGGGGCCATAACAGAAAAGGCCCGGTCCCTGGTAGATTTTAAACGGGCTTCTTTTGGCCCGGGGATAACAAGGAGGTTTTGAGTTCCCGATCTCAGTACTCTCTGGGGAACATGTGGGGAGAGACGGTCCTTCAGGTAGGCAGGTCCTAGGCCATATAGGGCTTTAAAGGTAATAACCAGCATCTTGTACCGGACTCGGTAAGTTATTGACAGCCAGAGCAGATCCCGGCGCCCTGGCCGGATGTGCTCCCTTCTTGGGAGTCCTAGCAGCAGCCGGGCCGCAGCATTCTGCACTAGCTCCAGCTTTCGAGTTCGGCACAAAGGCAGCCCCATGTAGAGAGCATTGCAGTAGTCCAACCTCGAGGTGACCGTGGCATGGATCACTGTTGCTAGATCATCGCGCTCCAGGAAGGGGGCCAACTGCCTTGCCCGCCTAAGATGAAAAAATGCGGACTTGGCAGTGGCTGCTATCTGAGCCTCCATCGTTAAGGAGGACTCCAATAGTACCCCCAGGCTTTTGACCCTGTTTGCCGCTATCAGCGGCGCACCGTCAAAAGCTGGTAGGGGGATTTCCCTCCCCGGACCCCAACGACCCAAGCAAAGGACCTCTGTCTTCACTGAATTTAGCCTCAGCCTGCTCAGTCTGAGCCACCCAGACACTTCCTGTAACTCCCGGTCTAGATTTTCTGGGGCGGAGACCGGTCGGCCGTCCATAAGCAGATAGGGCTGGGTGTCATCAGCATACTGGTGGCAACCCAGCCCATACCTTCAGGCGATCTGGGCAAGGGGACGCATATAGATGTTAAATAACATCGGGGAGAGAACCGCCCCCTGAAGCACTCTGCAATCAAGCGTGTGCCTCTGGGAAAGCTCACCCCCAATCGCGACCCTTTGTCCCCGACCTTCGAGGAAAGAGGAAAGCCACTGTAAAGCTAACCCCTGAATCCCCACGTCGGCGAGGCAGCAGGTCAGTAACCCATGGTCGACCGTGTTGAACGCAGCCGACAGGTCCAACAACATCAGCACTGCTGAGCCGCCCCGATCCAGATGCCGTTGAAGGTCATCTACCAGGGTGACCAACACCGTCTCCGTCCCATGGCCCGGGCGAAAGCCGGACTGGAGTGGGTCGAGGATGGAAGCGTCCTCCAAGAAAGTCTGTAACTGCATTGCCACTGCCCTCTCGATAAGCTTGCCCAAAAAGGGCAAGTTTGAGACCGGCCGGTAATGCGCCAATTGGGCCGGGTCTAGGGTTGTTTTTTTCAAGAGGGGGCGGACCACTGCCTCTTTGAGCGGCGTTGGAAAATGCCCTTCCATCAGGGATCTATTTATGATATCCCGTACAGGATATCTAAGCTCCCTCTGGCAAGATTTAATAAGCCAGGAGGGGCAAGGGTCCAAATTACAGGTTGTTGGACGTGCAGATAAGAGAATCCAGTTTCCAGTTCAGCATTAGGAAGAATTTTCTGACACAGCATTTCCTCAGTGGAACAGGCTTTCTCAGGAGGTGGTAGGATCTCCTTCCTTGGAGGTTATTAAACAAAGGCTAGATGGCCATCTGACAGCAATGCAGATCCTGTGAATTTAGGGGGAGGTATTTGTGAATTTCCTGCATTGTGCAGGGGGATGGACTAGATGTCCCTGGCGGTCCCTTCCAACTCTATGATTCTATGTTTCAATATGGTGTAGGGGTTGAACTAAGACATGGGAGATTAAGTTGAAATCTCCTCTCTGCCATGGAAACTTGCTGGGTGACCTTGGGTCTCTCTCTCTCTCTCTCTGCCTAACCTGCTTCCAGGGCTTTTTTTTTTTTTTTTAACTGAAAAAAGAGGTGTCAGAACTCTCAAGAGGAAAATGAAGGAGAAACACACAGGTGCCCCCTCATTAACTTTTAAACATTTTTTGAGAATGTTGTCAACACTAAGAGGTTCCAGAACTCTGTTCCACCGCAACAAAGCAAGCAACAAAGGAGGAAGCAGTGAGCTCCAGACATGGATGCCGGCTGGCTTGACAACAGCTCAAGCAAGAGGTATCCATGGTTCGAATGTGCCTCTTGCCCCCTTACTGCTGATCAGCTGTAGGGCAGTGTGGGTGTGAGTTCTGGACATGGACTCCTGCTTACTCTGATGCCCAGTAGACTGTGCCTGTAGCCAGAACTCACCACCATTGCCAGCTCCTCCTCCACCTATTCTCTGGCTGTGGGGGAGCAGGTATTAAGTCCTTGTAGTAAAAGCTTGGTTAACCAGCATTTTTGGTTAGCCAGCAATCCATTTCCTAGCGATGCTGGTCAACAAAGCTTTTATTGTATTAATATTCTAAAAAAAAAATAATAAGTATATGTGTATGATATTTTAGGACCCAGCTTCTTACTGTGTTGCAATTGTTATTTTTCAAAATCCTTATCCAATTTTTGCCTCACTAGCAACTTGATGCACTCTGGGGGGTTCAACTTGTATGGCAGGGAAGGCAGAATAAAAATAAGATAGATAGATAGATAGATAGATAGATAGATAGATAGATAGATAGATAGATAGATAGATAGATAGATAGATAGATAGAGATAGATAGAGAGAGAGAGAGAGAGAGAGAGAGAGAGAGAGAGAGAGACTATGGGATGCTGTTGAAAATGGCGCACTTGGTACTTGTTATTCCCCTCTGTAATGTAGAATTATACTTACTTCATGTATAACATCATCACATTCCCAGTTCTTGCTCATTAACTGACATGGAGCTAAAATTTTAGAGTGCTGGGATAATGTAGGTATGCAGTTGGCATTGCCTAGATGCTTGTTCCTGCATCACTCTCTGCTCAGTCTAAAAGTTGGTCAATCAGACAATTCACACATTATAGACTGCAGGTTGGGTCTGGAGTCTCTACCACGTCAGGCGATAAGTTATAAGTTCCCAGGGCTTTTTAAAAAAGAAATAGTCCAGCAGGAACTCATTTGCATATTAGGCCACACCCCGGATATTCCCATTGTTTCACAAAGGGCTTTTTGTAGAAAAAGCCGAGCAGGAATTCATTTGCCTGTTAGGCCACACCCCCTGACACTAAGCCAGCCGGAACTGCATTCCTGTGTATTCCTGCTCAAAAAAAGCACTGAAAGTTCCCTTAATTCCTCCATGAATTGTGCCTATTTCAGGTAAAACTGCAGCACACCTGGAGACAAAGCTTCAGTCTTTTCAATCTTTTCCTTTGGATTATTTTCCCAACTGAAAATGCTCTTGTGGGGCATTATTTGACCCAGTGGTCAGGTTGCCAACCTCCAGGTGTGCCCTGGATATCTCCTGTGCAGTTGATCTCCAGATGACACAGAGAAGTTTCCCTGAAGAAAATGGCTAACTTGACTTGTGGGCTGTATAGCATTATACCCATCTGAGGTCTCCCTCCTCTCAAACTCTGTCCTCCCCAGACTTCACCCCCAAATCTTCAGGAATTTCCCTACCCCATGTTGGTAAACCTGCCCGGTGGAGAAATTCACATGTTCCGTGGGCTATACGTGAGTGTGCCCAACAAGTCAAATAGACAGAAAGAGAAGTGAGACCATCAATTGGGTGAAGGCTTTTTTTTTTTTATTTGTTTGCCATACCCACAGTAAATGTTACTGAACCAACCCACCTCCCTGGTTGTATTACATGATTTTTAAAATGTTTATACATTTTCATTGAATTGTTTAAATATTGCATATGTGCACCTTATTTTAAAAGCTGTTTCTATGTCAAATTGTTTTAAATGTTTTGATGTTCACTGCCTTGGGGTTCCTGTTTTTTGTAAAAAGGTAACAGGGAAACATTTTGAATAAATAAATAAAATTACATGGACCTTGGTCCCCGTGGGCCAATAGCAGCAGGAAAGCAATCTGATTTGCTTGCCTATGGTATTTGGATCAGAGTGGTGTGAGGGGAAAACAATAGGCCCATGGCGACTCTCAGTAGCCCTTTAAGGAAGTATTGGCTCCTCAATCTGCCTGCTAGACTGTGTGTAGAGGAGGAAGACTCTATTGTCAGCACAAGATCAGTGAGAACTAAAGAAGGCTTTGTGGATCTGGGGAATAGGATTCATGAGGATTGACTCTTTTGACATTGTATTAGTTGCCTTCAGAGACCTGGTTTGGAACAAATAGTCTGCATTGCATGTGCTATATCCTTTGTTAATGAGGCTGAACTAAAATATTAGGATTCCGATATACAAAATATGTAGATATCACTCATTTTCGAATACCTAAAGTTATCAGGAATCTAATGAAAGTTGTCTGCAGTGCAGAAGCAGAGGGGGGAAAATGGTAATTGCACTAAATTCAGCGAGGATACGGCTGACAAGGGCTTTAAAAACTTCAGAAACATCAATTAAAGCTCAAGTTCTGTGCAATAAGCATCAAAAATTGATAAAAACTCAAATTTAGGTTTTTTAGATTTAGTGTTTAAATCAATCAACTGCAAACAAGATTTAATTAAAGAATATTATTTCAAAGTGTAATTACCTACTGGGATTAGAATGAACCTCTATTGCCCATAATGTTCTCCTACTGTGATCCCACACTGAAAAATGTTGAGTTTTAGATTAATATGCATCTTGTAAGTACAAGTCCTAATCTCAATCTTAAAGGACATTTAAAACACACTTGGAACCTTCTATGCAATCAAGCACAGTGTGACTACAATGTCCACCATGCTAAATTTGTGATTACATTTTTTATGTGCATGATTTAAATCGCTTTAGCAGCCGTCCAGGGAGCATTTTACCCTGCATATTAATTACACAAAGGCTTTGTCATGTGAGGGTCTCAGTGGTCATGGTCTGTAATCCAGCTCATTTGAACTGTGCGTACAGTTTTTGAGCATGCTGTGCACATCAAGCCCAGCTTTAAAGCTAGAATGCGCCAAGATGGTTAACAGGTATGGTTCCGGCTTAAGGAATGAATGCCATTTATTTAGTGACATCTGCAAACTAATTGCTTAAAAATTTGATATTACAAAAGGCATAAAATGCTGAAGAAAGGCTGTTATTAATGCACAATAAAATATTTCAAGGATCTTCTTAGCTTTTTTAATATCGGTGTCTAAATAACAATGCCATTATCAAGTAAAACAAGCCATCTATATAAATGCTGATTGATGTTGTTAAAAGTGTACTTTAATTTTGTGGTGCTTTACAAGATCTTTAAATGGCTTTTCATCTTGTTAAAATGTGGAAGGAATGTTTTCTGTAGTCCCCAACTTTCAGTCTTGTTTATTTTGAAATAGGTTGTTGACTTTATATATTTTGAAGTGCCTGAAGGGAAAAGTTTCCCTTAAAATTTTGCTACAATATGTTGGCAGGATAACTAGCAATCAATCAAGCTCAATCAGGTATGTTGTTAAATTTGCATTTATAATTTTGATAAGGCTATGTGTGTGTGTGTGTGTATTTAGAAAGAAAAATAATTCCCTCTTCCAGCTGTAGATAACTGTTCCCCCCTTTTTTCTTCTCTTAATTTTCCCATATCATTAGGTGGAGTGGAAGATGGTCTCTGACATCCCCACTGTGTTTGCATTGTCAGCTGCACACAAGTGTATAGGTGCAATACATGTACAGTCAACATACTTCATATACTCAGATTGGCTATGCTGTATTCTGGTCGTGAGACTGTAATAAACTATGATGATGATACTCAGATTGGGTTACAGCTGATCTCCAGACTGCAGAGGAGAAAATGGCTGCTCTGGAAGGTGGACTCCTTGGCATTATACTCCGCTGAAGTCCCTCTCTCAAACCTCTCGTTTTCCCAGGCTCCACCCCCAAATCTCCAGGAATTTCTCAACCCAGGGTTGGCAACCGTAACTCAGACCATGTTGATGCCCGGTTGACATGTACAACAGAAGGTGGAAGAATCCTAGATAGCAGATTGGACTGTACCACTTCATACTGCACAACATGCTATTTTTTTAAAAAAACGTTAGCTATATTAAAAGAAGAAATTTCCTTCTAAGTAAAAAATAGCACAAAAATAGGGTTAGATTAGGACCTTTCGTACTGCTGTGCAATGGGTTTTTATTTATTTAGTTTTATTTATTAAAAGATATCTGACTTTACTCATGGTCCAAAGGAACTTATATTTCTATGGGAGGGAACATTTCAAAGTGGCAAACAGGACAGCCAAGTCCAGGGGTGGCCAAACTTGCTTCATGAAAGAGCCACATAGACTAAAACTTAGATGCTTGAGAGCCACAGTTCTCCTTTCTCACCTTGGTGCCTCCTTCCCAACCACTCCCACAGGACCACAAGTCTCGGAAATGAACTGGTTGAACATGAGGCAGAGTTGCACAAAGGGCTCAAATTTGAGTCCCAAACAAAGAAAGTAAAAAGATGATGGAGGGAGGGAAGGAAGGAACAATGAAAGGAAGGGGAAAGGGAGAGAGAAAGGAAGAAATAAAGTAAGGGAGGAGGAAGGAAGAGAGAGAGTGTGTGTTTGTGTGTGTATGTGTGTGAGACAGAGAGAGATAGAGAGAAAGAGAGAAAGAAAGAAAGAGAGAGAGAGAGAGAAAGAAAGAAAGAAAGAAAGAAAGAAAGAAAGAAAGAAAGAAAGAAAGAAAGAAAGAAAGAAAGAAAGAAAGAAAGAAAGAAAGAAGATGGCAGAGGAAGGGGAAGGGGAAGGGAAGAAGAGAAAGAGAGAGAAAAAAGAAGCAAGCAAGCAAGGGGAAGGACAGCTGAAGGAAGAAAGAGACCAAGCTTGGGGTTTAAACTGCCTGGCAAAAGAAGCTGGCACCAGGATCTCCATGCATCAGGGAGCTCTCTCCCTGTTGCATGCAGACCCAGCTTGGAGGCTTCTCTTCCCAGGTGGTTTAAAAATACCTGGATACTTTGGGGATGGATCCAGGAGAAGGTGAGGTTTGGGGAGGGGAGGGGACCAGCCTCAGCATGATACAATGCTATAGTCCACCCTTCAAAACAGTCATTTTCTTCAGGGGAGCTGACCTTTGCTAGCTGGATATCAGTTGTGAAAGCGAAAGATCCCCAGGCCTCACCTGGAGGCTGGCAACTCTGGTGGATCAATACATAGTTTCACCTGAGGCCACTCACTGTCTCTGCCCCCTTCCCCGCTTTGCCTCTCTGAGAGCTGAGGAAGCTAATCTTTGTCATTCCCCTAGGTCTGTTCAAAATAGTGGGGCTGACAGGGCTTGTTACTCAAACCAGAGTCCTTCTTCTTGTGACAGTTTGACCACCATTTTTGTTTGCTCAAGAAACCACAGTAATCGTCAGAGATGCCTGGGCAACCAAAATGGTGACTGAATTTTCATTAGAGAAAGGTATCTCACAGGTGTTTGGGGCTCCTATATAGCATGGCATGTTTTTTCTTCAGGGAATGAAGAGGCAAGCAGAATTAGCTTCTCTCGCTTCCACTTGGAAACAGGAGCAGTAAACAGAACTACCAATCACAAGGTGAGGACTGGAGTTCTCCTGGAATTGCAACTGGTCCCCAGATGACCAGGGGTCATTTTGTAGAAAAATAGGTGGCGGAGCTCATTAGCATAACTCATTAGCACATGCCACCCCCCCACCAGCCAAAAGCAACCCAATGCAAGAAAGAAGAGCCCCGGGTGAGTGAGGCCTGCTTGAACTGGCTAGAGATCCAGCCAGCCCAAGCAGGCCTTGCTCACCTGGGGCTCTCCTTGGCTGCTCCCACCCCCACAGTCAAAAGACTAGCAAGCCACCCACCACTCAAAATCTCATAAGAAGTGGGGAAAGGGTGGTGGCTTCTCCAGGGGCTAATGAGGGCTGCTGGGGATGAGGCAAAACTCTTAGCGGCTGGCTGGCTGGCTGCCCGCTCTCTTAATCCAGGGATCGTTATGCAGCTGCACCTACTATTCAATGGACAAGGTAGGTAGGTGTGAGGGGGGCTGTCAGAAAGATTCAGGAGCTCCTGCTGAACTCAAGGCCTGCAGATGACTGAGATCAGTTCCCCTTCATGAAGCAGCAGATTTGGAGGACGAACTCTTTCGCATCACATCCCTGTTGAACTCCACACTTCCCCGGACTCTGCCATCACCAAGCACTGCCCCCATCTCTCCAGGAATTTCCTGAGCCATTGCTGGCCCTCCTAAAAGTGAAGATGAGGAGAGTAAGAAGGAGGCAGAGAAGGAAAAGACACTGGACAGGAGGTTGGCGGAAGGAAAGGTGAGGGAGGAGGTTATTCTGTTGTCCTGCATGGGGTGCCAGTCTCAGTTGGCCCTGTCATAGAACCAACCCTCCTCCCAACACCCCTCTTTTATGTTTGGTTTATATTTTATTCTCTTTTTCTCTGCTTCCCTTTCTCTTTCAGCATGGTGCCCAGTTATGTTTGAGGAGCATATGTTACAGCAATCTTGCCATAGCCAAATGCGTCTGGTCAGTCCCTGAATAGATAACCTCCTAAAACGCCTATATCTACCACTGTGGATTCCATGAGGGGAGAAAGGTGGGATATCAGTGTATCAAATAAAACTTCCTTTTATCTGGTGAGGCATAACAAAAGGTCAGTCAGTGAATCCTAAGTTGGCATGTGAGGCTTTAAAGGAGATCAGAAAATGGACTTTGAAAGATGGAATGTGGACAGCAAAAGGAATCGACTCAGTTGGTATATGCTAAATTCAACTTCAAAATGTATTTACTTTCTAAAGCACTGTGGTAAAAGCATCCAATAATATAGAGTTGGAGTGGCGTTGCAGGCCCTGGATCTTGCCTCAATAAGGTTTTCTACCACTGAGGTTCATTAATGTGACCCTTATTGTAAAGTTTAGAAAGCCGTTCCCCTCCTCCCCCCCACAAACCCATTTGGACCTTTACGTAAAGTTTTAATCAGTTTGGAATTTTGAAATCTCAGCAGAAAACTACTGGTCTCCTTTTGATCTATTAGAAAGGTAAACTTTTTAATGAAGAGTGAATAGGATCACCTTTGCTTTTTAGGGGTAATAGAATAGAAAAAGCAAACAAACACATTTTTCTTACTGCCACATGCCTTTCCTTAAATAATAAGTTTTGTCTCTTCTGCAGAAATAGATATGGCGTAAAGTCTCATTAAATTAGCTGACTGATGGAATAAATACATGGTTTGTGTCTCTCCTGTCCATAGTAAACCTGGCAAGGGTCTTGCTATCCTCGACTTTTGCTTATTTACATATGCCTTGGACTCTTCTTACAGATATGTAAATTATTCTGGTTAAAACTAAATGCTAAAGTCTACACCATTAGTCTTCCACTTCATGATCACCGCATGGGGCTGTTAGAGGGATAATGTACCATACAATACACGGTTTACTTTTAATTAATAGGAAAAAAATGTGAAATGAATATTAAATGTAGCTTAATGTGAAAGAAAGCTCAAAGCTGTATGGTTCTGCTATCTATATGTCAATAATCTGCTCTGCTTTGGTTTAGGAAAAGAAACCCAATTCCAGGAGCTTATGAATCAAGATATCTCTGGAAACTGAACCTATTGGCCCAGTCTTGCAAACTGGACCACAAAAAAATCACTAACCTCCCCCTTCCCCCCCTCTCTCTCAACTTTCTTTCCTGCTTATCCTCAGAAATGTACGTTAGGCCTGTTTTGTGGCCTGGGCACCAACCAAAAGTAAAGAAAAAATAATGCATTATTATGTAATTTTTCTTCATGATCACTTGGAGGCCAATGGATCTGACCAATGCTCCCTTTAAACTGTGGAGCCTTGTGAGCAAAAATTCTATTTCGTGAGTTATTGGCATTAAAGCTGTGAGTTACTGCATAGATTAGTTTGTTCTGGGGGCATTTTTCCTGAGCGAAGACAAAAATGTGTGAGCAGGAGGCTAAAAAACGGTGAGCTGGGTCACATTAACTCAGCTTAGAGGTAACACCGGTGGACACATGTGCCTGTGCTGCTTATTTTCTGCTCTTCTCTGCCTCATATTTTAAACTTGTAAGCATTTCAGACCGCTGACATGTCATCTTTGATTGTGTTACATGCTGTACACGTTGGCGATAGGGTTGTATAAATATATAACAAGCGAGTAGCTATTTCAACAACCAGCCCTCCGATGTAAAAGGTATTCTAGTGGGGTCATTTCATTTTTATTGATTTCTTTGCTCTATCGATAGCCTACCTTTCTCACTGAGACCCAAGGCAGACTACAAAATATAGAAATTAATCTTCGAGCAGCACAAGACAGTGCAGTAGAACGGAAGGCAGAGCACGCTATCAAGTTGCTTTCCAGCTCATGGCCATTCCATGTTCTGCCTCCTAAGGTTTTCAAGGCAAGAGATGAGCAGAGGATTACAAAGCCAGAAAACAACGCAAACAAAAGCAGTGTAAGACAGGAAACAGCATAAACAATGAAGAAAATGGAATCACAAAAATGAGGAGTTTGGCTAACAGGAGGTGTTATCATAACTAGCTAGGCCAGAGGTACCAACCTCGTTTGTTACGAGGGCTGAATCCAACATAAACGTTGCTTTGTTGGGCTAGGCCATGTGTGCTATAAAATGTAAGGACATAAGAATGTAAGAGAAGCCATGTTGGATCAGGCCAACGGCCCATCCAGTCCAACACTCTGTGTCACATAAGAACATAAGAGAAGCCATGTTGGATCAGGCCAACGGCCCATCCAGTCCAACACTCTGTGTCACATAAGAACATAAGAGAAGCCATGTTGGATCAGGCCAACGGCCCATCCAGTCCAACACTCTGTGTCACACATATATATACCCACTGTGGCTAATAGCCACTGATGGACCTCTGCTCCATATTTTTTATCTAACCCCCTCTTGAAGCTGGCTATGCCTGTAGCCGCCACCACCTCCTGTGGCAGTGAATTCCACATGTTAATCACCCTTTGGTAATGTAATGTAATGCCAGCTACTGGAGATACAAACTTTATAAAGGATGGCAGCTGGTAAGCTCCAGGGTGGTGTGTCCTCACTGCATGACCCTATGGGATGGGGGGAGGGGCGCATGGGTGAATTGGAGAGCCAGTAGTGCAGTGCTGGGCAGACATCCTTGCACTGTCTGGAGGGATGCAAACCTCTTCCCAGGGCTGGCCTTAGACTGTCTGGCACCCTATTCAAGGCTAACTTCTGGAGTCCCCCCTGCACTGATAACATCACCAAATCACATGGGGGTGCCCAATTTGGTGCCCCCAGAAGCCTGGCACCCTAGGCAATCACCTACTTGGCCTAGTGGCAGGGACAGCTCTTCCTTAGCCTGCTCCCATTGCCAATGCTGTGAGCCCAAGCCCAGGATAAAAGTGCAAAGTGACTGGATGTTGTGAGTTCCATGAGCCATCATGGAAGGGGACTGAGAAGACAAGTTGAACTAACCCCCCCCCCCCCCTAGGGTTGCCAAGTCCAATTCAAGAAATATCTGGGGACTTTGGGGGTGGAGCCAGGAGACTTTAGGGGTGGAGCCAGGAGACATTAGGGGTGGAGCCAAGATCAAGGCTGTGACAAGCATCATTGAACTCCAAAGGGAGTACTGGCCATCACATCACATTCATAACCTTTCCCTTCCTCCCCCACAACAGACACCCTGTGAGGTGGTGGGGCTGGAGAGGGCTCTCACAGCAGCTGCCCTTTCAAGGACAAACTCTGCCAGAGCTATGGCTGACTCAAGGCCATTCCAGCAGGTCCACTTAACCACTACACCAAACTGGCTCTCAGCTACATAGGCACTCTAGACCGGTACAAGAGTGCCTACCAGCAGCATGAACGTCTCCCCGTCGTTTCGTATACCAGCCATGGAGCGGAAGAGACTGCGCTTCCAGGAGCCATCCAGGCAAACAGTTATGAAGCGCTGACCATGGAATCCCCCGTGGAGGGCTAACGCCACACGTAGCCATCTTCCTGCCAGGCTTGACTCCAGTTCATCCCAGCAGAAGGCTCACATACCTTTGGCCTACAAGCAACCTACCCACCCCAGAGTGGTTAATCGTCCAACTGCCACTTCCTTTGTTCAACGGAACCCTGGACAAAGACTAGTGCCGAGAAGAAGACAGAAGAAGAGGAAGACCATCTTCAGCCAGAGCCAAGTTCCTTTGTCTAAGCTGGGTGTTACCTAGGCCAGCATTTGACTCTCTATTGTCACCCTTTCAGATAATTCCCTAATCCCCACCTAGTAGTCACTTCTATTCTTCTTTCCAACTGTCACTTTGGAGCCGCCCCCAGGTCCATTTCAACCTGAAAGTTTACTCAGGTACTCCTGGACCAAGCTTGTTGATTGGTCAGACATGGGCAACCAATTAGGTGCCACCAATGAACTTCCTATTGGCTACTGCAGAAGTCCAGCCCTTATGGTCACTGCAGAGCCTCCCCTTTCTCCTCCCATCCCCTGAGGGCTCAAGAGAGTCCTTATAATCTGTGGACTAGCTACCTACAGGTGTGCTTCTATCAGTATCCCAATTCCACTGCATAGATCCATCACCGATTTTGGGTCCTTTTCCCACTTCCTCGCTCGTCACCATTGGAGCCTTCCTTGAAGACTACGATAGGTAAATATCACCTGTGTGTCTACCCTTATCTATCTATCTATCTATCTATCTATCTATCTATCTATCTATCTATCTATCTATCTATCTATCTATCTATCTATCTATCTATCTATCTATCTATCTATCTATCTATCTATCTATCTATCTATCTATCTATCTATCTATGTCTGTCCATCCTAGGACTGTATGTGTGATTTTATGAGTATTTTAACTTGTATGGAAGCCTATATTTTTCTTAATAAATTTTAACTGATTTTACTAAATTAGAGTCCCTGATAGTTTAAGCATTACTTTCTGGACGGTTAATCTTGAATACATAGGTAAAAGATCCCTAGTGAGCCAGGTGCCCACCTGACTATTCCCCAGACTCGTTTCGAGGGCATTTCGGCTTACAACAGAAGGTATGTTTGCTTATTTATTATACTGAGTTATTTAATGAGATGGGTAGTGCTGTTTGGGAGCGTCGGGAACTGGAGGTCTGGTTGAAGGGACGACAGTACAGACCAGTGGCTTGGCACAGTATAAGAGACTGTCATGTTTGGGACTAACCTGGTGCTGTGGCTGTACCTGGGGTTTCCAGGATACACAAATACAACAACAAAAAGTACAGAGATAAACAGGGGCAAGGTATACAAACTGATCCAAAATCAGGTATGGGTTTGTGATTTGGCTCGTGACTGAACCATGAACCACAAAGCAGCCTGCAAAAATGCAGTTCGTGTTCATCCTCACTCACAGGTATCAAAACCTAACACAAATAATAAAGTGCAATATAACATTTTCGTAGTGGAGGAATTGTCAGTTGTGTTGGATCCAGATGTGATGAAAGGATGCCTGGCTATGCCCTCTTCCCATGGCCTCATGAATGACTCTTTGATTGGAGTGAGGGAGTACTTTTCTCCAGAATACATAGTGAGATCTCTGGGCTTCAGGTCTTTCCCATAGCATATAATGTAATTATTACGAAACTGGATGAGAACATAAAGTCCAGTGGCACATTAAGGAGTAACAAAGTATGTTTCATGTTTCAGAACTCACTTTAGATGTGTGAACTGTGTAAGGGAGACACCTCCTTCCCCACAGTTACTGGTCAATAGGGTGGTCGAGAAGAAGATGGTGCATCCCAGGGAATGTTCTAGCTGCTGACAGCTTCCTGATGCAGTCTAGGTCTTTGCAGGCTGCCAGAGATGTGGGAGGGGCCAGGGGCTGATGGGCCCACAAAGAAGCTACTAGCCAAACAGTGGCTCTTTAAGGGACTGCATCCAGTGTCTCCATTCAAGATGTAGGCATTTCCAGCTATCATTGGAGATAGGAGGAGATAGGCGATGAGAGCCAATATGTCCCCACTAAAGTAGAAGGATGGTGTTGGATTTAACCATGATCTTTAAGTATTTAATTAAAGACAGATACTCTGTCTGTATTATAACTGCATCATAATTAATTCTTCCATTTTAATAAACTAGTATGATTAGCTAATTCTGTTTATCATGCTATACTCAAAGATGGAATTAATTATGCACCAATATGCATATATAAAAGCTATCTTTGCAATGATATATAAAGCTACAATGCAAGACAGGCCATAACAAGAGCCTCCATTAAACCATGGTTTTCTTCAATGGCATCCCCTTTGTTTCAGTGAGCTCACCTAGGATAAAAAAGGAATCCTTGAATAAGTCAAGGAATATGAACAACTCTACAGAGGCTTTAGGAAATAACAGAGCCCTCATTGACAGTACTTAGTTGTAAGATTATAGGGTTTGAGGTAAAGCTTGAAATGAGCAACTTTTCATTTCCTTTTACCAAGACATCCTTTTTATATATATACCACAGATTAGAATACTGCCTTTTGAAATCTCTTTTGTAGGGCCGAGTGCATAACGTGAGTGACTCATTTTTAAATTACTTATGCATTTTTAATTGGGAGGTTATCCTTATAAGTAGCAGGATTAGCACCAGTTAAAGCCTGCAATTCAGCAAAGTATCTACCAGCAACACAGGTTTACTTTAGACATGAACTTACCTAAAGGTGACCAGCAAGAAGTTTCTATAGCAAGGATTTAGGAAAGCCAGTGTGACAAATGAGTGGCAATGGAGGTTCCACTGCTTTTTTTTCCCCTCTTGAAAAATACCTTTCCAATCTCTGGATTAACATTCTTGTTTACTATTATGCTAGGAAGCAAATCCATTGATCATATTTGATATCATACCTAGGAAAGCTGTCTGCTGCCTTACGCATAAGCCTTGCGTCCTAAAGCCTCACAAAAAGGTTAGTGCTTGTGTGCAGATTATCAAAAGACTTACAGGAATATGAGGAAGTAGTTGTGTGTCAATAGCCCTGTTCTCAAGTTACAGTGAATGCATGTACAGTCTGCGTACAATGTATATTTGATTTTGCTTTACAGACATGTTGAGTAATACTTATGATTATTCAGATTATCAAGGCACTGCTGTTGAAGACGCAGCTGCGCTGGGCAGGGCATATTTCTAGGATGGAAAACCACCGCCTTCCCAAGATTGCTCTGTATGGTGAACTTTCCACCGGCCATCGAAATAGAGGGGCACCAAAGAAGAGGTACAAGGACTCCTTGAAGAAATCCCTTGGCACCTGTCGCATCAACCATCACCAGTGGTCTGACCTAGCCTCAGATCGCAAAGCATGGAGGCACACCATCCACCAGGCTGTCTCTTCCTTTGAGAACGCACGCATAGCTGGTCTTGAGGACAAAAGGAGATTGAGGAAGAATCGCACTGCTACAGCACCAACCCCAAATCAGACTTTTCCCTGCAGCCACTGTGGCCGGATCTGCCTGTCCCGCATTGGTCTTGTCAACCACCAGTGAGCCTGCAGCAGGCGTGGACTACTGCACCCTTCTTAAATCTTCGTTCGCAAAGTCAAGCCGAGAGAGAGATTATTTAACACATAATATTCCAACACCCGTACAGCTGAACATGTGATTCAAATCCCATGTTTATCTGGGTACTGCTCCTGAGTTTCATTTGTAAAGTGAAAACGTGTCTCTTTCTTACAAGGAGATGTCTACATGTCCATGGAGGATGTACATATGTTCACTGCAAACATGTAAACACAGCTAATGTTGTGAACACCAAGACGTTTGCAACGTAGGAAGCAACCTCTAGCTTCATGCAGCAATAATGGCTTCCATTTGCAAGTCTTCCATTTTGGGTTGTCATCACTGCTGATGGTCACTGCAGCCCTCCCCCACCAGTTAAAGACTCTGCAAATATTTATGTTTCCTCAAGTCTTGTGGTAAGGATTTTTGCAATTTAGACAGTAGGCCTCTGTCCCCTTTATTAGCATCACAAGCTTCCTGAGACTTACTGCTTGCATTATGCCTTCAGGTGTATAAAACTGGGGGTTGTTTTGTAGAAAAATAGGTGGTGGAGCTTATCCAGGGATTGTTATGCAGCTGCACCTACTATTCAATGGACAAGGTAGGTAGATGGGGAGGAGGAGGGGGGCCGTCAGAAAGGTTCAGGAGCTGTGCTCCTGTGAGCGCCTGCTGAATTCAAGGCCTGTATAAAACCATGTGTTTTCTTTCCAGAAAAGAGTTTGTCAGAGATTCATCTTTCATTTGTTTATCCATTCAAGGCATATGTCTTCACACACACTCCAGAATGTTAATCATTTGTGTTTACTCCCAGCTAGCACCAGTGACTGCCAGAATTGTGTGGCACATCTCAACAGGACATGAAACTTGGAAGTACAATGGATGGGATCCAGAGAGCACTTTCTATGATCAGAAGGTAATTTTATTCATATTTTCTACAGATATCCTCCACCTGACTTTAGATCTACCAACCATACTTCATGGGGCTCCAGAGGGTTTCCACCATCCTCACAGTCAGCTTTTCTGGACAGTATGAGTTCCTGCAATGGGAAGGAGGGGTTAGGAATGTATTTGTGGTTCTTAGGATCTAGCTTAATCTCTGTCATGTGTATTACAACCACAGCCTTCACATGATAATGGGAGGCTGGCCTATGTCCCATTGTTTCCACTGGAATATACCTTTAAGTAAGTGATATTTGCATTGCAACCATAATTACCTTCGATTACTCCCCAAAAGAGATTTTTCAGCTCCCAATTCATCTTAGCTTTTAGAAAGATACAGATTATGATGACATCATGCAGTCTACATATAAGGATTTTGGATTTGGTGGATATAGTAGCCTTTATTGGATTTGATATTAAAACTGACTTCGTTGTATGGCCTGAGCTTTTGAAAGAACAGGATGTAAATGTTTAAAAAAAGAAAGATGTAAAGACAGTCAATCTAAAATATAGTAATATTTTGCAGTTTATAGTTAAAGAAGGTGATGACTCAAGAAATTAAAATACCAAATGTTACAAATGGTAGTGAAAAGAGTTAAGACGCATGATTAACCGTCATACATTGACAGTCCCATCCTAAGTGAAGTTACACCATTTTGAGTTCATTGTGGTCAATGGGCTTAAAAGGGTATATAACTCTGTTTAGGGTAGCGCTGAGTGTATTCTGAGTGAATTTATATAAGCAAGAACAAGTTCTGATCTTTAGTTGCACAATCTGATCTCTTACTTCTGTGAATAATAGAAACACTGAAAATATTACTCGTGAAGTGATGGAATTTTCAGTTCAGTGTATGAATGCTGTTATCTGTTTTTTTCTTGATGCGAGGGCTGTTTAACCGACAAAGAAAGATATTAAATTATACATCAACTTAGTTATACTATGTACATTCATAAAATCAACAAATGTTACAGGATTTTTTGCAAATATTTATCATGGTTTAACAGCAAGTATATAAGATTCTGAATCTTGCTCCCTCCTTTCAGATGAACTGTGAATTCTTTTTTCTCCATTGTTAATTAAACAAAGAGTCAATAGGGCTGAGAACAGATGGGCATTCTGGAGCGGCTGGGAGGCGGCCAAAAACAGGGCAGCCGGAAAAGACCCATACCGGAGCCTCCATGCAGTCTCTGGCAAGGTAGCCCCATCCTGTCTGTTAGGCGGCCGGGCGCCTCCAGATGGGGAGGAGCCTCAGAAGTCGTTGCTCTGTTTTTTGTAATGGGTTGAGCACTCATATGCACAAGAGCTCTAAAAAAACCCACAAGTGCTCTGACCAGCCTGTAAAGGGGGGAAAAGCCGGAAACAGCTTTGGGTGGCTTGGCAAGTTGCCTCATTTGCGCCCTTCCCCTTCCAGACGTTGATGAGGTGACTGGTGGTTGGCCCAAACATTTGCTACTGCTTTGGCAGTGGTAGATTTTTGCACCGGGTGGATCGGCCTGGAGGACGGGGTGAGTACGGGACAGGGGCGGGCAGCAGATGTTGCCATCTGGAGGGGTTTTTTGGGCTGAATTCAGAGGCGTCTCTGAGTCAGCCCAAAGTGCTGGTCTGTAATCACCCTAGGGCCGCGGTCACACTCACCATTAAATCCATCCCTAACCCGTCGCTATTATACCCCACAGCTTTTTTACAATGAATTTCCTGATCAGACATCCCTCCATCCTTCAGTTCTAAACAGCATTGGTCCTGTTGCTGGTTGATCAGAGGTCTCAACCGGACCTCATTTTTTGAGATGGCATTCCACACTCGCGCAAGCGCAGTACATGGGATATTGTGCTTGGCTTTTTTTAAAAAAAAGGTGCCAGAAAAGGTGGGCGATCTGCCCCCCCCCCCCATTTAAACACCCAGAAAGGAAGGGGAAGCCCAGGAGCTCTCTTTGCTGTCTCTCCGCCTGGCGAGGAGACAGCAAAGGTGGGTGATCTTCCTTCCTCCCATTTAAACACCCCGGCGTGGTGTTTAAATGGGGGGGGGGAGCACGGCAACTCTCTTTGCTATCTCTCCACCTGGCGGGGAGATGGCAAAGGTGGGTCATCTTCCTCCCCTGGCGGGGAGACAGCAAAGGTGGGCAATCTGCCTCCCCCCCCCATTTAGGAAAGATCCCCTGTGCAAGCACCAGTCGTTTTCGACTCTGGGGTGACGCTGCTTTCACAAAGTTTTCATGGCAGATCTTTTACGGGGTAGTTTGCCATTGCCTTCCCCAGTCATCTATACTTCCCCCCCAGCAAGCTGGGTACATATTTTACTGACCTTGGAAGGTTGGAAGGCTGAGTCAACAATTGCTGGCGCAATGATATCATTTGGAGTGGGCTCTTGCAGGGAAGCGGATGTGCGCTTGCGACGAGTCGGCTACAATGGAGCGTTCAAACATAGAAAGTACGCGCGGGAGTCATCGGAAGCATTCCTATTCCAGATTTAATGTACTATCAAAAAATTCCGCGTCTGTTATGGCAGTTTGGGACATGAACGAGCCAACGACCATTGCCCGATGCTGATGTTTGGACAACCGCATAAAATCCGACATGCATCTGGCTTTCATCCATGCCCGTCTCGTCAGTTTATGTACATCTGACCTCGGCCTAGGATTCCTTTTTGCTGTTATCCTAAAAACACAGAACAAACTCAAAATGCCAACCTTGGATTTAAAAATATGATGTGATTGGAAATGGAGATTTGACCACTCCAAATAGCAAAAAATCTTAATTTTATGAACAGTCTGGTTACAAATCAGAAGAATTTCACATTTCTCAGAAGCCTGCTCCCTGCAACTAGGCAAAAAGATTGGTTTGGGCATATGACACTTCTTTGAACTTAGAATGGTATATTGTATCACGTTTCATTGGAGAATATAGCCGCATTGGATGTATTATCTTTTTGGAGATTTATTTATTCTAAAACACCACAAATCAGACTGAGGCATTCAGAGCTATTTTCTTATCCCTTGGAGAATAAACAAAAGTGAAAAGTGGGTTGCCAAATCTCTTGAGCCACTGGAATACAATGAGGTCAAAGGATGTCTGGGGAAGCAGCTGCAGCCTCTGCATGCCCTTCCTCTATCCACCTGTGGCACAATGTGCAAGGCACACAGTGTCTATTTGGACAACTGTCCCTGCCAGCCGCTGCAAGCCCCTCCCCTTCCTTCATCACTTTGCCAAGGTAGAAGGTACCAGAAAAGCCTCCCCTTATATTTGCATTTAACCAGGAGTGAGACATACAGTGGTGTAATGGTTAGAGGTTCAGACAACGATCTGGAAGACTCTTCCACAGAACCTTGCTAGGTGACCTTGGGCCAGTTATACACTCTCAGCCTAGCCTACCTCACTGGGCTGTGGTAAGGAGAAAAAGAACGAGAGGAGAACAATAGAAGCTGACAGTGTCCTATTCCTTTAAGGAGAATTGGAACTGCCAGAGAGTGAGTCATCCTTGACTACAGGTGGTATATTGCCATCGGGTGTGAGCCACTTAACCAATATGGAATGGGGTTGGTTAAGGCCGCTAGAAACGCAGTAGCCAGCTACCAGTTCAATGTGGGATAGGAAAGGACGATACTAGCGTGGCATACTGTTGGATGGATATTGGATTGATGACTGTGGACTGTGTATTGACTATTCTCTTGGACTCTGTACCTCTGCCTGGATCTACTTGTGTGTAAGTGTATGACTATTGGACTGCCTATTGACTCTGATACCTGCCTGAACCCAATATAGTTTGTTGAACCCGCTATCTGTGTCGAGTGTCTTCCTTGGGACTGCAACTGAGACTGGTCTGACCAGTGGGAACTTCTTCTACAACTCTGTCATAAGCTGCTTTGGGTACCCACTGGGGAGAAGATAGGATATAAAAGAAACAATTTTTTAAAAAAATACAGAATCAAACTGCTCATCCATGGCATGTATGTTTCATGTTTATTGCCATTTTGTAGCCAAGAGACAAGTTTAGAAAAGCTGACTGGTCATGCTCCCAGAGAAGCTTGGGTAGAAATGATTGGGCACCTGCCAAGAATCACAGCAAAGCAGAAGGCCATCTCCAGCTGGAGATATGGGCATGGAGCTTCCAGCCATTCTACCACTTCACCTAATAAAGTTTGAAGCCTTCTTCCCATTAGAATAAGTTGAATCCGTACTATTGGACCCATCTCCCATCTGCTAGTGAGAGAAGTGCTTGAAGACAGTGGAGAAAACAGCATGCAAGAGAATCTTGCATTACTGGTTCATCCAAGCATCATGTCCAGCTGGACCAGAGAAACCAATAGAGCCAATAGTGCAAGAGAGTTGTACTGTGCTCCCCTCTAGTACATTGCAGTTGAGAGCTGAGTCAAGATGGCCATGAATGGGAGAGAAAAAGAGCTGGGGAGGGGGATCCTGTGATACAGTAACCTACAAACTCCCCATGCTTAAGGGGCCACACATACCTGCAGTCCTGGGCTGGACTTTCCCTCAGTCTTCAAGATGGATGGCCTGCTGAAGCTGTTGTGAGCTGTGCGATGTCTGGATCTCATTAACAGCTGCACTCCATGATCTCAAGCATAGAAAAGCCTTCCCCAGAATTTGGCTAGTTGAGATCTTTTAATTACATATACTTGCGGTTGAACATGGAACCTCTAGCATACAGCGCAGGTGCTGTACCACTAATTTACAGCCTCTCTTCCACTGAGCTCCTCCACCAAGCCCGGTGGTATTCCTGCTAGAATTGCTAATTATTGGGTGCTTCCAAGATTGAGCAGCTGTTCTGCTAAAGAGCAGTTTCTGTTAGCGCTCTCTCAGCCCCACCCAACTCACAGAATATCTCTTGTGGGGAGAGGAAGGGAAAGGATATTGTAAGCCACTTTGAGACTCCTTTGGGTAGTGAAGGTATAATGCAATCTCCTCCTCCTCTTTCATCACATACTGTGGAATTGCAGGAAGAAAGTCTATGTCTTTTTCAGATGACAACTCCACAAGTGACAAAAGAGGGGATAAACATGTCAAAATATGATATGTGGGAACTGCTTGGAGACTGAGTTCTCAACTCGCCCATGGAGCTGAAAACCTCCATATGAGGCAGTAAATGTGTAAAAAAAGCAAAATGCATCCAGAATAATTTCTCTGCTTCCTTAATATGCTGTGGAAAATGTGGTTCCTCTGCACATATTTTCAAATGCACAATAGTTAGTTTCTATACAGCTTCATTTTAATTTGATTCTCAACACATAGGAGGAGAACAAAAGGCAAAAATTTCATGAAGTTAGGGAAAACAGGAAGAGATAACAGTCAGTTAAATGTATTCAAATCTGATTTTAAATATTCAGTTTAGACTTTTAAAAACTCAAATAATGGTATTATTGGGAAGGGAATTTCTTTTTTCAGAATTCAGACTTTTTAGATACATTATTGATTCTTCATTCTCTTTCCCCCCTCTTTTAAAAGACGGAATTCTCTTTCATTTCTCTTTGTGTAGATACCAATGCACACTTTTAGTAACATCAGCCATTGCAGCTGTTTTATGCTGCACACCACCAGGTGGTGCTCTGGTTGGAGGACAGGAAGGCATGAGAAGACATTGCCTGCCACTGAGCATCTTCAGAGTGAAATTCTGAAATTTTGCCAAACTTCCCTTCCTATCCCTTCTCTCTTTGAATTTCCCTTTGATCAAGACAGAATTTATTAGAAACTTTCTTCAGATTCCTAAAAAGAGGGGGAAATAGCTTGTTGGATCACAGGGGAAAATTGGGTAAAGAGGAATTAAGAGATTGCTAGGAAGAGGCTTCTTGCCACCTTTCAATTACCCTTTCTCTCTTAGGCAGTTCCCCCCCCCCTCCTCTCAACAATGATTGAGTCTGCACAGTTTAGGAAGAAATCAGTTTAGATGTCACTTGTATCTCAAAACATTCAGAATTTACTTGTGTGCCTGAAAAGTTCATTTGTAATGTCTTCCGCTTTCTCCTCAGCTCGAAAACTTGTGACTGTGTTTTGTGGACCAGCATTGTGTTCTGTTTTGTAGTGTGTAAATCAGGATCCCAGGCTGAACTCACATTATGAACACTGCTACTATCACTTCTAACAGAAGCTGATTCTCTTGAATATGCTCCACTGTGTTTCTCTGCAGTCTCAAATTATGGAGAGAATAAGAGTTCCATTTCTATTCACAGTAGCACTAGGAAGTACCCTCCATCTGCTGCCGCTGCAAAAGAGCGCTCACATCTAATGCATTCTTAAAGGCATCCAACTGGGGTTAGAAGCAGGGGAAATGATATCAGGAATGTAGACACAGATTCAGTTAGCAGCCACTATAAGTATTTCTACACCCCCCCTTTGTTTATTACCCTTCTTGTTAAGAGTTTCTGATCAGACTAAACACTTTGTGACTGCGTAGTGCGTTTAAATGTATCCCAGTGATTCTTTTGTAAGAGATTTTAAAATCTTACTAGCTCCTTTGTTGTTGTCATGGATTTAAGAAATAATGTTGCATTTCTCCTCTTTTGTGATATCTGGGTTGTAGCTTAACTTGAGCTGACACATTGAACTATTCAGTTAAGTCAGCTAATAGAAAACAAGCAAGGACTTGATTTAGTCCCACCTAACTTGTTCCATGGGTGTCAGTAAGAGTCAGTTCTGACTAGCATATGGATTGTGGCCTGTGACTAGACTAGAGCTATATGGCCGAGGACCTGCCTACCTGAGGGGCCGCCTCTCCCCATATGTTCCCCAGAGAGCACTGCGTTCCAGCACACAAAATCTCTTGGAAATCCCTGGGCCTAAGGAGGCCAAACTTAAAACAACTAGGGAGCTGGCCTTCTCTATAAAAGCGCCCCAATGGTGGAATCAGCTGCCAGAGGAGGTGCAGGCCCTGCAGGACCTCAACCAGTTCCGCAAGGCCTGCAAAACTGCCCTCTTCCAAGAAGCCTTTAAGATGTAACCAGAATAAATATTAGGCTGCCGGATAAATAGAGACTGTAGCACCACTGTATTGTTTTAACTTTTAAAATTTAATTTATATTTGTATTTTTATTGTTGACTGATTTTATCTGTTATTGTGATATCATGATTTCGTATCATGTTCTGTAAGCCGCCCTGAGCCTGCTTTGGCAGGGAGGGCGGGGTATAAATAAAAATTTACTTACTTACTTACAAATCCAATGGGGCATTTCCATGGCTGGAGGGATTTCTGTCTGTGAAATACAACTTTGTCACATCTCCCCTCATTTTGTAGCCAAAAAGACTACTTTCCAGAAAGCTGTTCTGGACAGGAACAGTGTTGGGAGGGGGGGGGGACATTTTGAATTGTGGCAAAGTTGGACCCAAACCGGCAACTGTAAGGACACAGAGGTAGGTTCAAAGAACTACTTTGGCGGTATTCAATATCTTCTGTTCAGCCTGTGGGAATTGTTTAGTCTGTGCAATACACCACCATGTTATTTCATAGATTGATATAATGTATTGGGTGGGCTATTGTTTGAAGAAGCAGAAAGGAATCCTAGATATCAAAGATTTCAGGTTTTCACGGCTGGCATCATCATTAGGGTTTGTAGAATCTTGTGGGCTCAAGTGCCGTGTTCTACTGGAGAAAGTCTGGAAGAAAAACTTTCTCCAGTAGAACACGGCACTTGAGCCCGAAAGATTCTACAAACCCTAATGAATCCTAGATACATGAAACTAGTTGTGCAGTTCTTTAGAGCATGGTCATCAGTGTGTTTATGTAATATACTGATGGCCAGAATAAATAAAAATATTCAGTTCCTGAAACCTACTTGCATAGTTCAGACATAATGTTAAACCATGATTTGGTGCTTGGTGACCAAGCCCTTTGCTCATCAGCTGTAAATCATCCAGTGAACGTATTCAAATCAGCAAACTGCGATCGGTATTTTTGCTCCACGTCAGAACTACAAACGAAAATCAAACTGCAGTTTACAGTACCGGTTCAGAGAGAGTGAAGTATGACCTCCAGTTTGCCAGTTGAGGAGTCACTAATTGACTCCCATCACACGAGGGCTGACAGAATGTGTAAACACAGGGCTTGGATTGCAGTGTCACATTCTGAGCTGTCACCGTCAGAACATGTTGAAGAAACAGAAGAAATGAGAAGAAGTCTGGTGCATCGGACCAGCAATCCATCCAGTCTGGCATCCTTTTCACATGATTGTTGGTGAGCTACCTCAAAATGCAGAAACTGGGTCCTGGAAGCCAAACTGGAAAGGAAGGAAATTTGACTGTGGTCAATGGAATATATTACTTACCTAAACAAGAATTTCACTTTGGGAGGAGGAAAAGGGGAAAAAAAATGCCCCAAATCATGGGCTGACTTCAATAACAGAAAGTGGGGATGGGAAGAAATGGTTTGGAGACATATTTGTTAGGGCAGTCGGGTTGCTGGGGGCAGGGATCTCCCACCCCAACTCTTGCTGCCCACCATCACTCAGTTGAGTGGTGGAAGGAAATGCCCTGGTGTAATGGGCTATGTGTGTGTGGCATGGTTGGCATCCTCAGTGTTATGATGTCACTTTTGTCACAATCCAGAAGCGATGTCATCACAACGTGTGACGGTCTGGCATTCATCCCAAACTCTATGGTGCTACCTAGAAATGATGTCATTGTGCTGGGGAATGCCTACCCCCCACCCTTCTAAATGGAAGTTTCTGACTCCCATGTCTTCCAACAGGAGCCAGACTTTGCCTGGGAATCTATAAGGCAGGAGCTGAGGCACACTGCCCACAGAATTTCACAGACCTATAAATACGGCAAATAATAAAACCTGAAGAACTTTCCTTTACTATGTTTACATACTACATAATACTAAAGTATTCTCAATTTCTTGCTGTACGGATGTATATACTGTTGCTGTTTCGGGAATATTAATGATTTAAGGAAAATCACATAACTAAAGTTTGACTACCTCCTAGTGAAGCAGTGTCTAACGAATAGAGGATGTGAATGTATTTTGAGGAAAAGTGGGAGGAGACCAAGTTTGGTAGGTTGTTCTAAAGAAACAACAAAATTCGGACCTCTTTACTTAAAAGGACACTAATGGGGAAAAAAATTGTCATGTTGCAAACCACCCGTATTGTGTGCACGGTTGCTCATTTGCAGGCAACTACTTACTTTACTTTTGGACATGTGATCTTGTTAGAGCCAATGGGATTTTGAGAAAGAAATCCCAAAGGTTAATCTATCCATTATTATAAATATTTATAAATGGGCTGGATAAATCATACAGTGTAATTATCTACCTAACTAGTCAAGCCATTAGAACATTAAATAGCACAAATCAGAACTCATTTGCTGCCTTACTACAGTGATATTGATATGCAACAGCTCAGCAGCAAAGGCTCATGAGCATTAACAATGGTTTTAAAAGGACTGGAGAGCTACATAGTAACATTTCGTGTCACTGTTTTGCTCCTGCTCTTTATTTATATAAAAGTTAGACAGATACAAATGGTCTAATTAAAAACAAACCTGTGAACACCCCAAATACTCTGGCCATCTTAATATATCTTCATGGTGTTATGACTGCTGCCAGCATCAAACTATGTTAACGGGGAAGACCAAAACTTGCATTCTAAAAGGTCTAGTTTTTGTAATGCAGATTGTCAGACTTTTAAACTTTCCTTTGTGGTCTTTTATCAAATGATAACTGTTTTTAAAGTAAGTTTGATCCAAATAGTTCTTAGGTTGAATTACTCGGTGCACATCTGGAATTCAAGGAAAGGGGTTTCTAAGTCCAAAGAGATGATTTTCGCATAACACTTTCCCTGACATGGCTTGGTTTAAATGTTATGCAATGTTTGCATATTTTATGTTTAACCCTCCCATGGAATCAGGAATCAAGGGTGTTTTTGACTCCTCAGTCATGGGGAAAAATTGGATTACCCATTTACAGCTTTCTACAGCCATCAGCCTTCTGTTATGCCTTCTCAGTGAACTGCAGTGCCTTGAAGCCCCTCTCCTCCCTCCTCACTGCATTTCTTTTTAAAGTTTGAGTTTCATCAAAAGGGGGAATGGGGTCAATCTGGCCCCCAATAGACATGGCTTGAAATGAAAGCACTGTGCATAATCGTAATTTGGGGTTCTATTGACCCCAACAAATTAGGGGAGGGACGGTGGCTCAGTGGTAGAGCATCTGCTTGGGAAGCAGAAGGTCCCAGGTTCAATCCCTGGCATCTCCAAAAATGGGTCCAGGCAAATAGGTGTGAAAACCTCAGCTTGAGACCCTGGAGAGCTGCTGCCAGTCTGAGAAGACAATACTGACTTTGATGGACCAAAGGTCTGATTCAGTATAAGGCAGCTTCATATGTTCATTGAAAAAAATGATTTTAGCACTGTTCCCATGTTTAAATAGATGAATCAACACCTATTATCTCCATTTTATAGAAAGGTGGAGCAAACAGTGAAGGCAATTTTTCTTCTCATAATTTATGGTATATTTATAGACCTTTATTTGGCTTTAAGGCTTTACAACAGTTTTGGAATCGGGGGTTGCAATAACCCCAAGGGAAAGAAGTCTTTGCAAACTGAATTGTTCAGTATATAGTGGGAGCAGGTAAAAAGCCCTGTGTTTGTCCTCTGTCAAAGCTTCCCTCATGCCCATAGCCTCATGGAAAAGTTCAAATAGAACTGTAATGCACTTTTGCAAATGGGGTCATTCCATGCCCCATTGCAAGACAAGCTGGGCCATGTCTGCAGGCATCCTCTGAGTCTCACATTTTCCAGCCTTTAAGAAGCCATGAAACCTGGAACGTCAGATGACCCCTGACCACCTGCTTACTGAGCTAATTGCTTCCCTTTGGTCATCTGTTTTCAGACCTAATTGCTTCCCTTTGTCCTTCAAATTTTACTCTCCTTTGTCCTGCATTTCTGAAGGAAGTTATTCTTGAGGCCTGATTTTTTTTTCTTAGTAGCTAATGTCATGACTGAGACAGCTATCCGGTTTCCATTGCTTTTTGCAGTAATGTGGGGTCACTTTGACCCCTATGCCAAAATAGCATAGTTGGGTTTTTTCCCTTGGGAAGGTTAAAATCATCAGGAATGTGACAGGGTTTAATGGCCTCTGGAATTTTATTGGTCATGTTTAAAATCAGATTAATGTCAAACATCTGGCAGACATCTTCCACTTTAACGCACTGAGAATTGGATGAACATGTATCTGTCCATTGCTACCTCATTTCTAGTTGGACTTCTTTCATGTCTTTTTAGGGTCTTATGTGCTACTTATGTGAAATTATTAGATCTTCAGTTACCAAAGTTACAATGTAATCCTAGGAACACTTTCTAAGCCCCACTGAATATATCTGAGTAGGTTTCTGAGTAAACCTAGGGCATTTTCGCACTTACCTTAAGCCGGAGCGACGTCCCTCTTCACCGTGCAGCGTCTGCACGGTTTTCGCACTAATTGCTCCGGAGCACCTGGAAGAGCCGCAAAGTCCCGCGGCTTTTGCGGGGCAAATGTAAACCGGTTTTTGGCGGTTAGGATTGTCTCCTTCTTTCATAGGATTTAGATGAGATAATTAAATTTGCCAATTGCTTTTAAAATATTGTTATGGATTTATAAAGAATATATGGGTAACCTGTAGCTAGGGTCTGTATATTTGTGCTTCCTTTTCCCTCAGAAATATAGACTCTTAGCAAGTATAGCCTCTTTGCAGATGGTTTGAGTGATTCTTAATCTTACTAAAGTAATAAATGTCATGTTATTATTTATTCCACCCAACAATCTGTTCCCGAGGCCACAAATGTTTTACAAATATAACTTTATCCAAGAGAGAGGTGGGCTCACTTGAGCTTCAGGTACATTGACAACGCTGCATATTTACTTTGCAGAATCCTTAAGCTACAGTTTCCAGCTAATTTTAGGGGAAAAAAGAATGAGACTGACAATATAGGCACTGAGGATTTCTTCTCTGAGCCATGTAGAGCCTGGGGGAGTATAAGCAGCTGACATCCCCCAGGCAGTCTCTAACTTTGCTGCTGTGATCTATGGTTATAATTCTCAAATATGCAGGACAGATAGGCTGGCTAGATTGCTGTTGTTTAGCTGTTTGAGGCAGAATAGAGACATAATTTTTTTGCAGTGACATTTAAATAGCAGTAACTTTTTTTTCCCCCAAAATTGAAATCTTCCAGCTCCATCCTAAGCAGAGTTTATACTCTTTGAAGCCTGTTGACTCCAGTGGACTTTGAGGGGTGTAACTCTGTTTTGGATGGCACTGTTGTGGAACACATTTTCGTCTCAGCGTGGTTGGAGGTATGATCCCTTTTGGGAGCGGTGGCAGCACACCTGGACAATTAACTAACTCTTTAGAATGGCCTAGCCCACCTTGATTTCTCTGGAGAGTAACAGTTGCTTGCTATCCAAGTAAGGAATGAGTCATGACTTTTAATTTTGATTCTGCTGTTCCATTCCGCACACCCACTTCTTGAAGCAAAACGCAAACTGTGCACATGCGGATCAAATGATATTTCATACTTCCCTAAATGCTTTGATGAGAATGAGACTCAAATGTGTTATTGATAATTTCCCCCTGTCTGTTAGTCTAGAGGCTTAACAATTATCTTGAACTGTTGCATTGTTCCATTGCAAATTGGGTCAGAATTAGTTTTCTATTTCTTTTTGTTGTTGTTGTTGCGAGCATGGCCTTAAACAATATTTGGTTTCGCCTAATGATATGTACAGAAGACAAGCCTAAGTGGAACATCAGCTGTTTACATCGGCTCTAACAATTAATGCATGTTAATTTTTAATTACACTGATTGTACTACAGGCAGAATGTATGTTTTTTTCCCCACAGAACAGATGTACTAGTCAGTTTTTCTGGTGAATATGCATATCGATTAGCTGTGGCTGCTGCCAGAACTGTAGAGACAGCCGGCTTGTAATGTGCTGACAAATGTATGCTTTATAGTCCTGGGGCAAATGGTTATGAATCCGAGCTAGAGCTACAGGGAAAGGATGTTAGAGAAACAGCAGCATACAATTCACAACAGTAAACTTGGCTTCATTGAGGGCGGTCTTGTTTTAAGAACAGGATTCCCACGTTTTTAGAAATCTTTGGCTTATCTGCACAGACAGATAACAATAGGGACGGTGGGGAGGGACGGTGGCTCAGTGGTAGAGCATCTGCTTGGTAAGCAGAAGGTCCCAGGTTCAATCCCTGGCATCTCCAAAAAAGGGTCCAGGCAAATAGGTGTGAAAAACCTCAGCTTGAAACCCTGGAGAGCCGCTGCCAGTCTGAGAAGACAATACTGACTTTGATGGACCAAGGGTCTGATTCAGTAGAAGGCAGCTTCATATGTTCATATGTTCAATACTTTGGAATATTAGTAAATGTTATTCTGATAGTAAGAACCTGCAGTCCAACTGAAATCTCCCACAATACAATAGGGGATCTATTAATGGGGTAGGGTTGCCATCGCTCCAATAAGAGTGGGGTTCCCCCCACTTTTGGGGCTTACAATCCACCATCACGGAGCTGGCTGGTGTGGGACCCCCACCCCCAAAGAGTTCCTGCACACCTGAAGTGCTTGACGTGATGATGTTACCCAGAGATGACATCATCATGACGGGCATCTTGCATGCGGGGCACTCTAACATTTGGGTAAAGAGTTTTCTCCAAAATGATAGTGTCCCCCACATGATGTGATGACATCACCCAGAGGTGACATCATTGTGCCAGGCATGTTGTGTGGGGACGCTCTATCATTTGGGGGGAAATGCTTTGCACACAGGCCAAAGTCACCCAGAAAGAGAACTGGGGTTCCTCACTGGCAGCCGTGTAAGACCTGGCAATAACAGAGGTCCATCACTTGTGTCATGATGGCTTTATATCCATTGGCAATATGTTAGCTTCCCTATCCTGTAAGTGCAGACCGGCATTTAACTTACTGGGAAATTTCCTCAGGCCACTGCTCTCGAGGGTGACAAGTGGCCAGGAGAGACCCAACCCCTGTGAGGCTGGTAGTGCTATGGAGGACACATTATTGCGTATTTACTAAAATTGTGAATCACCTCTTCCTGGCGAATGCTGGGCTCTAGGCGATGTACAACAAGAAATACACATGAAATCAATAAAACCAGAGAATTTTCAAAACAGTTGCAACTCAATGGACATTCTTTATAAGGTGCTATAGTTACGCTGCCAGTCTGAGAAGACAAGACTGACTTTGATGGACCGAGGGTCTGATTCGGTATAAGGCAGCTTCATATGTTCATATGTTTTTAGGCATTGGAAGCAGTTCCCCCCTTAAGCGGAGGGGGGAGGGGGGGGGCAACCATCGCTGTCTTCAAGCAAAAGCCTGGTGGAACATCTCTGCTTTACAGGTCCTGCAGAAGTGTAAAAGATCCCACAGGCCCTGGTGTCTTCTGGCAGAGAGTTCCACCAGGTTGGGGCGAGGACGGAGAAAGTCCTGGCCCTCAGTAAGGACGGTTGGACCGCTTTAGGGTCAGGGATCACCGGTAGATTTCAACCAGTAGAGTGTAATGCTCTTTCAGGGACATAGTGGAGGAGATGATCCTGTAGATACGTCTGCCCCAAACAGCTCAAAGCCTTAAAGGTCATAACCAAAACCTTGAATCTAACTCGGTACTCAACTGGAAGCCAGTGTAGCTGGCGCCAGCACAGGTGGAATGTGTGCTATCTGTGGCGTTCCTGTAAGGACTCACATTGCTGCATTCTGGACCCATTTAAGTTTTCGGATTAAAGTCAAGGGTAGGCTCAGACCCCAGCCATTAAGACACTATTAGTCAGTGAGCCTACTGTTTGGTAATTGTCACTGTGGTCTGGGTCTGAGCTGTTTGGTTTGACTTGTACAGGGACATTTTAACATCCTTCATGCGTTCCAGTACATCTAGAAGTAGGATGCTTCATTTGATCCAGCAAACTCTTGATATAGTTTTAATTTCACAGGGGTAGTTGTATCAGTCTGTTGCGGCAAAAACAGAGGAGAGACTTATATTCTTATGTGCCCGTGATCAGGATCCAAGATGATCATGACCATTGCATGAGCTCATACACACCAGGCCTTCTCCCATGTCTTTTTTGGAGCCAGAGAATTCCATTAAATGTGTAAAGTATCCGTGACTTTCAATGTAGTCATTGTTTGGGACCAGATTCTGCATGCTGTAATCACAGAAAAAGAATGGGATAGTCATTTACAAGGATGCAGGTTGCCAGGGATTTTTGAGAAGGAACAATAGGGACACAGTTCCAGTTGGTTTGGCATCAGGGGATGTGGCCTAATTTGCAAATAAGTTCCTGCTGGACTTTTTCTACAAAAATCCTGTGCGAAACAATGGTCCCATTAGGGTGTGTGGCCTTATATGCAAATGAGCTCCTGATGGGCTTTTTTCTACAAAAAAGGACTGTAGTTTGCCAACTCCAAGTGGAAAATTCCTCTGGAGATTTGAGGGTGGTGCGTTGGGAGGACAGAGCCTGAAGACATGAAGTTCAGTGGAGATATAATGCCACTGAGTCCATCCTCTGGTGTCCACATGTTCTCCAGGGGAACTGGTCATAGTAGCATGGGGATCAGTTACAATTCTGGGGGCATTTTCGCACTGACTTTAATCAGCAGCGACGCCCCTCTTCACTGCGCAGGATCGGCGTGGATTTCGCACTAATTGCCGCGGAGCACCCGGAAGAGCCGGAAAGTCCCGCAGCTTTTGCGGCGCAAATGGAAACTGCCAAAAACCAGTTTCCATTTGCGCTGCAAAAGCCACGGGACTTTCCGGCTCTTCCGGGTGCTCCGTGGCAATTAGTGCGAAATCCGCGCCGATCCTGCGCGGTGAAGAGGGGGTCGCTGCTGATTAAGGTCAGTGCGAAAACGCCCTGGAAGATGGATGTTGAAGTTGGCATCCCTGAAGACCACCCATAACCTTCTCAACCTTTTCTTTTACAGCAAAGGAATGCTGTAGAATAGGTAGAATTGAAGTGTGGCTCCGTGTGTAGAATAAAATGTACTATGGAAATACAAAGCTGATGTGGCAAAAATATTTGGGGAAACTATGGAGGGTTAAAGAATGGTAAACAGGAAATTACACTGAACTTCATTTAAGAGCTGTCTACAGATCAACTCTAATTAAGATCTACATCTTCCAATGAAGGAAGTGATGTTAGAACTCTTATGCTTCACATGATGGTTCCAGATCAATTGATGCCAGTGCATTAGATACTGGACTAGTTGAAGAAGACATTGCTGTCACCAACTGCTGTTATCTCTAGCTCTTTTTTATTTTTTTATATTCATTTTTTTATAAAGTCAGAATGGGGGCTTTTAGGACAAAAATTTGGTTCCCGCCATTTCTGGTTGGCGTATTTTAGTGTCTTGTGTGGTCCTTATGACTGAATTTAGCAAACAGCATATCATCTTGCTAGCAGTTAATGCAAGAAATTAGTATAAATGTTTGTATTATGTAGCATAATAATCCTTGTGTGCTCTGCAATATAACTGTAAAAGGGCACACAATATCATGCCTTGCAGACTCGTAGTGCAGTCCTAAGGAGAGGGACGGTGGCTCAGTGGTAGAGCATCTGCTTGGGAAGCAGAAGGGCCCAGGTTCAATCCCTGGCATCTCCAAAAAAGGGTCCAGGCAAATAGGTGTGAAAAACTTCAGCTTGAGACCCTGGAGAGCCGCTGCCAGTCTGAGAAGACAATACTGACTTTGATGGACCAAGGGTCTGATTCAGTATAAGGCAGCTTCATAGGTTCATATGTACAACCTTCTAAATTCATTGCCATCAGTGCTCTTAGAAAGGTGTAAATCTCCATAGGATTGTACTGTTGGAGAGGGATATGGAGTCTTTAACATAGCTAAAGAAAAAGTAGGGACTGAGAAGGAATCTGTGCATAAAGATTGTTCCCTGATGTTCATAACAGAACTGATGCATGGCCACTTCCACCCCCATCCTAAGTACAAAGAACACTGAGCATCGAGTGTACTCTCTTCTGCTTTTCATTGGTTCCCTGCAGAGAAAGAAGTCCTTGTTTTGGTGTGGGAGCAAGAAGAATGACAATCCTTGCAGCAATATTGGCATCCCAAGTCTTTTGTCTCAATTTCTTTTCTGAACTCCCTGGTAATTACTCATGCTAGTAATTATTCAGTGAGCTCCTTTATGCAGTACAAGCCCATTAAGGTAAAAAAAAAAAAAAACAAACTCAGTCTAGTTACCTGGGTTTTAACTAAGCAATCACTCCCAATCCTAGTTATGGCACTTATGAGTATTTAGTATCAATATGTGAGGCTGGCTTGATTGGGTATCTAATCCTTGGTATATATGTACTAGATTTGCAGTGCCATCCTAAACAGAGTTAAACTATTCCAAGTTCATTGAAAACAGCAAGCTTAGAATGGTGTAACTCTATTTAGGATTGTGCCATAAATATTTCAGTAAGCGAGACACTAACAAAGCATTAGAAGAACTCATTAATATTCCAAAAATAAAATTTGAAATTTGATGGACAGTTTTTAACTCTTTTGAGAGCAGCCTTTTTTTTTTTTTTTACTCATGCCCAGTTGTGGCAAATACATCACTCAGGCGCATATAGGACTGCCAAGTCTAACTAAGAAAATACCTGGGGACTTTGGGGGTGTGGCTGGGAGAGTTTGGGGGTGGAGCCAGGAGGCTTTCCCATTCTCTAAAATAAATAAATAAATATACACTGGTGACGTTCTCCTGAATACAGTCATTTCCTAATTCTCCCCAGTAGCTGGCTGAACTTACACACTCTCTCACACACACTCACTAAGGTTGCCAAGCCCCCTTATCTTTCCAGTGGAGGCCTGTGGGGGTGCTATTCTGGGGGATGGGTATGCAAATATCGTTTTGGACCACTTCTGGTAAAATCAGAAGTAGCCCAAACAGGAAATGGCTGGCAGTCATTTGAGTGGTGTCTAGGGCGATAAAAATGGACCGCTCAAATGACTGCCAGCCATTTCATTGCCTGTTTCACTCCTCCCCTCTTCTAATTGGGAAGGAGGGGGAGAGGAGCAAAACTAATCTCTGAAAAGGGATAACTGCTAGCCAAAACTAGCTGCAAGCCTGCTCAGTGATCAGGATCACTGAAACTCTGTAGCCATTTTGAGTTCACCTTTTTGTTTCCACTCAAGTTCCTAGAAGCCATTTGAGCCAAGTTCCTAGAAGCCATTTGAGTGGTCCTTTGTGCTTCCCCACTCAAATGGCTGCTCTGGGGCAGCACTTCCAGCTTTTTGGGCCACTTTCGGTTTTATCAGAAATGGCTCAAAAAACCCTCATTTGGTGGTGGGATTTCCCCCACTGGGAAATCGGGGGATCCTCGCTCCAACTGGGGGATTGGGATCCCTAGGTGGGTATGCAAAAAGATCTCCTTATTAAACTAAGGTTGTGTCCAGCTCTGCTTGTCATCTGTTGGCAGCAGTAATGAACCTCCCCAGGTCTGCAATTGTTTCTGGTCAAGGAGAAATATCAGTTTGATAGTATTACAAATGGGAGACCTGCATGAAACTTCTAGGGGGAGGGGGCATTCCCCTACCTTTGCTCCCCCCAAGGAGTCTATTCTCCCACTCCCCAGCGGTCTTCCATTTCTCTCCCCTCCCATCCCCTCCTGCTAGCTTGGCCTGGGCCATCTGGCATAGTGAAGCAGGCCCAGACTGAGCATCAGTAGCGGCAAGGGCTGCTACAGAGAAAGAGGCAATGTCAGGGAGATCTGTTAGAGTGCTGCTTCCATGCCTCAGGCAGCAGGCCAGGAGACAGTACATGGCCTAGTTCAGATGAGAGACCTCCTTCCCTCTCTTCCCTGAGCAAGGCAAAGACTGGTGGCTATGAGTGGGCAGAGGGGGTGTAGTGAGTGGTGGCCTCTGGGGCATCCTGCAGGCTATAGAAGGGACTCAGCAGCAGCCTCCAGGGTGTTTTGGTGGCTGCAGGAGGGACCTGGCAGTGACAGCTTCCAAGGTATCCTGCTGGCCACCGGAAGGACCCAACAATGGCCTCTGGGACATCCTACAGGTCATGGCAGGGACCCAGCAGCAGCAGATTCTAAGGTGTCCTGTTGGCCCTGGTAGGGGCATCCTGCTGGCCATGGGGAGGCTGGCTGGTGAGAGGTGCTAAGTCCATTGTCTGTGCATATGCAGGCAGCGGTTTTTACTTCGGGGGAAATTTATCCCTGACCCCAGTTAATTTTTTTTAAAGGTTTCAGTGCTTTCTGCATATCAGGGGAGTGCCCCCAAGTTTGCTGAAAGATCTGTTTGCCCTCCACGTGACCCTGATCTGTGAAGAAAAGTATCTGCACAGAAGGGGCATGTTGGCTATTAGATATAAAAAATGATGATGTCTGGTATATGAGCCAGGAAGCCCATGCAGCCGAAGCCTACACTGCCTACTATAGCAGACGGTGGAAAACCTAACTAGCCCTCTTTTAGGCTGTACTTCAGAGGACTGGTGCCTGTTTGAAAAGGTTATGGGGAAAGTGAATTGTGTGGCTTCCTATTTTATCTTCCAGCTGATCACTAGATTAAAATAAATTTCAACTGGGAGAAGTACTGCGGACGTTCGTGTATGACAGGGATCGCTGTATTTAGGGTTGCCTGGCAACCAGTGGGGGACTGGGTGTGTGGGGTCATGCAAGGGCAGCTATCAATGATGGCATGACATCACTTCTGGGCAAATCCTGGAAACGACATCATGCCTCTCTAGGAATCATTGGAAACTCTATGGTAAAACCACTTCATTGTTTTCCCTAGGAATGGCATTGTGCCATCAGCCCGCCAGAGGACTGGCAACTCTATTCAAATTAGTGTTTTTCTGGACCTTTGGATCTCCAATCATTTTATTATATTGCTTCTGGGGTGGAGTCATTCTCAGACATGTTATTAATGATCAGGAAAGGAAAGGTCCCCTGTGCAAGCACCACTCGTTTCCGACTCTGGGGTGACGCTGCTTTCACGACGTTTTCACGGCAGATCTTTTTACAGGGTGGTTTGCCATTGCCTCCCCCAATCATTACACTCCCCCTCATTTTACCGACCTCGGAAGGATGGAAGGCCGAGTCAACCTCGAGCCGGCTACCTGAACCAGCTTCCACTGGAATCAAACTCAGGTCGTGAGCAGAGGGCTCCAACTGCAGTACTGCAGCTTTACCACTCTGCACCACGGGGCACTCTTGTTATTACTGATACATATTTGTTAACTTTTAAATACCTGCTTGATTATTTCCTATTTCTTGGCTACCTAACACAGCAATGAATCTCCTACCGCTGCTTTCCCCACAGTGGTATTTTGTATTTGTATAATGTATTTGTATAATGTATAATGTATTTGTATAATGTATTTGCTTGTTTTTAATTTAGTGAAACTAGTGAGTTGAATTTTTTTTTAACATATTGTTCTTCTGCAAAACCTTAAAGAGCATCATAGACAGTCTACAGCATGATCGTGAATAGAGTTTCGCCTTTCTAAACCTGTTGATTTTAGTGGATTTCGAAAGGTGTATCTCTGCTGCAGCTCCACTACTACTCTCTTGACCTTCTCTATAAAGCAGGGGTGTCGAACATAAAGGCCAGGGGCTAGAACCAGTCCATCTAGGGCTCTTATGCAGCCTGTGAGCAATGAATGAAAGGGAGGGAGTGCTGGGGGGGAGTGGGTGGAGCCATTCCATTGTGGCTTCAGTATGACAGAACAACCTAGTTCACAGCAGTCAAAGAATGTGGGAGCATCTGCCCGTCATTGCACTGCTACGTACAGTGAGGCTACACCAACTTGGAGATTCCCAGTTGCTGTCTTTTGTATAGTTTCTATCTCCAGCACCTGACATTATATTGACCTGGTCCAACAAAGTGACGTTTATGTCAGATCCAGCCCTCGTGACAAATGAGTGTGAGGCTTCTTACATGGTCAGAGCGATATAAACCAGCTCTGAGGGTTGTACTAAACATTTTTTTTATTCAGAACAGAATGCAGAAGTACTATGAGACCGCATTAGGTATAACACGTATTTGTCTCGTTTTACTTTTGTTTATATATACATATCTTTAAAAACACCCCAACTCCAGGATGGCTTACAAACTAAAAATGTTACTTGAAGGTGTTTTTTTTTTTTAATTCCCTCCCCTAAGAAAACCTCTCATTTAAAAACACCGAGAGCAGCTCAGATAGGAAAAAAAGCAACCGCATGATGCGCATCCAGAAATAAATAGCAGCAGATACAACATAGTGGATGCTCTCTGGAACTTTAATCTACTTTCAGCCTTGACTGCATCGTTTTATTTAAACAGCCCTGGATACCTATATGACATCACTTCCCTCTGAAAAGACATTCAACCCCTTCTGGAAGGAAGCACAACAGCTTATTGCATAAATGATACAGAAGTGAGGGGCAGCTTGTAAATGGGTGCTTTATCAAGGGATGAGGAAATAAGGCATTACAGAGTTTGTCTATGATTTCTCTGTGGGTATATACTGCGCCACTTGGTTTTCTCTCAGTACAGTTTAGCTCCACTTTTACAATTAATGCTCATTCTGTCTCCCTTTGCCGGGTTCAGTAAAAGCAGTGAAAATAATTGTCGTTTTCCAGCTGTGAGGATATAAGTCCACTTCCAGTATTGCCTTTTTCAATGTTTCTCCTAAGCAGCACAGTTTGATATTATCTCTTGCACAGGCATGACTGTCCAAATGGATAATCCTACGGTCAGCATTGTATCAGCAGCCTTTGACAACAACTTTGAATCCTTAGGACACAGTCCATCCGTTATTTAGCATTTGTCATACACATTTATTGTAATGGAAGAGGTAGAAATGGGCATAGTTCTTTCTGTCGAAACCATTGCGGTTTAAAAGTATACATTTGGTTGAACTGTAAACTAGATGCCTCATAAGAGGGACAAAAATCCCATGGATCCATCTTGCTGTTGAAATGATAAAATGGAACATTAAGAAATGGGAGCTTATGCAGGAGTATTTAACCACTGGAGATGACAGCCAGCCAGTGTGGTTTAGGGATTCAAGTGCCGGATAGGACTTGGGTTCAGATTCCCACTCTGCTATGAAGCTCACTGATTGACCTTGGATCAGTCACAGTCAGTTAGCTTAACCTACCTAACAGGGTGGTTATGATGACAAAATAGGGGAAGAGAAAACCATATACGCTGCTTGGAGATCTCGGACACAGGAAAGGATAAACTTGAAAGGATAAACTTTTGCATGCCCAGTCTATGTTTGCCTTTATTGAGGAGCAGGGAAGAAGAAGAGGTGGTTTTTATAATCCACTTTTCTCTACTGTAAGGAGTCTCAAAGCAGCTTACAGTCCCCTCCCCACAACAGGCAACTTATGAGGTAATTTGGGTTGAGAGAGTGTTGAGAAAACTGTGACTGGCCCAAGGCCACCCACTGTAATGGAAATACTGCATGTGTAACACACTCTTTTAAAAGTTTACAAATCAAATTGTAGCATTCAGCTCCCCCACAAGGTGGCTTGTCAATTTACTGAGATTTGTAGGTTTATCCTATTTGGCAGAAAAGGCAGAGATTTAACAGAAAAGGTAATTCTCTCTTTCTCCCTCCTCCTATTCCTCATTATTTTGGAAAACTGTACACACAAGAGCAAACAGAGTCTTGAACCAGCAGTACTGTTGTGGTTACCTAGCATTAAAATATATGTAATGAGTGTTTATGGCTCTAGTCTCTAGATTTAAGTATCCATGGATGAGACAATGATAGGGTTGCCAAGTCCAATTCAAGAAATATCTGGGGACTTTGGGGGTGGAACCAGGAGACATTAGGGGTGGAACCTAGATCAAGGCTGTGACAAGCATAACTGAACTCCAAAGGGAGTTCTGGCCATCACATTTAAAGGGACGGCACACCTTTTCAATTCCTTCCTTCCATAGGAAACAATGAAGGATAGGGACACCTTCTTTTGGGGCTCATAGAATTGGGCCCCCTGGTCCAATCTTTTTGAAACTTGGGGGGGTGACTTGTGGAAAGGCACTAGATGCTATACTGAAAGTTTGGTGCATCTACCCCAAAAAACAGCCCCCCACAGAGCCCCAGATACCCGCAGATCAATTCTCCATGATTTTCTATGGGAATAAATCTCCATAGGGAACAATAGAGTTCCCAGCAGACTTTTCCCTCCCCTCCCCCCGCTTTCTGATGACCCTGAAGTGGGGGGGGGCCTCCAAACCGGAGGATCCCCTGCCCCTACCTGGGGATTGGCAACGCTAGACAATGATGAGAGTTTTGATATACAAGTATGGGCCTGCAAGACTCTCAGGAGGAATCCCATCCTTCCCTCACTTCCTTGCTGGGCCTGCCACTGCTCCCAGACTCTGGCACAGCTGCCACAACTTTCCAGGTTCCCAGGTTTTGCCTCAGCTGCCACCAGGACTGGTACAGCTTTTGGGATCCACCACAGCCACTGCCAAGTCTGGTGCAGCTCCCTCTGGCCTGGCTCCTGGACTCCACTGCAGCACCGGAAGATCCATCACAGCTCCTGGTTTCCGCTGCAATCATTGGACCTGGTGCGGCTCTCAGACTGCTGAAACCAAGGAGGAAGAAGAAGAAGATACTGGATTTATATCCCGCCCTCCACTCCGAAGAGTCTCAGAGCGGCTCACAATCTCCTTTCCCTTCCCCCCCACAACAGACACCCTGTGAGGTAGATGAAGATATTGGATTTATATCCCGCCCTCCACTCCGAAGAGTCTCAGAGCAGCTCACAATCTCCTTTCCCTTCCTCCCCCACAACAGACACCCTGTGAGGTAGATGAAGATATTGGATTTATATCCCACCCTCCACTCCGAAGGGTCTCAGAGAGGCTCACAATCTCCTTTCCCTTCCTCCCCCACAACAGACACCCCGTGAGGTGGGTGGGGCTGGAGAGGGCTCTCACAGCAGCTGCCCTTTCAAGGACAACCTCTGCCAGAGCTATGGATGACCCAAGGCCATTCCAGCAGGTGCAAGTGGAGGAGTGGGGAATCAAACCCGGTTCTCCCAGATAAGAGTTCGCACACTTAACCACTACACCAAACTGGCTCTCCGGACTGCTCAGGATATAGATTTTTTTCTTTTTTGGGTGTGTGCGTGTTTAAACTCCTCAATGTATTTTTGTACGTTTTTACAGAGTGACAGATTGGTGATTAAGTGTGTGGACTCTAATCTGGAATGTTTGATTCCCCACTCCTTCACATGCAGTTGCTGGTGTGACCTTGGGCCACGCAGTTCTCTCAGAGCTCTCTCAGCCCCACCTACCTCACAGGGTGTCTGTTATGGGGGGGGAAAAAAGAGAAGGCGATTGTAAGCCACTTGTGACATGATAACCGCCTAAGTATTCACTCCACTAAATCAGTTACCCTTGCATTGCTTCAGATGTCCAATATTTCCCTTCAGAAAATAGCACGGTAAGCACTGGTAAAGATTTAAACAAATTTCGGTTTATTTAAACACATGGGCAGGGAAGGAAATCAATATATACATAGGTTTTGGGGTTTTGGATTATGTCGGCAGAAATTTAAATATGAACACAAAACTGTATTTGAGGTTGCTGACTTCACAAAAGACAATTTTAGATATAAAGCTGTTTGGCTTCTCCTACAGGTACTGCAGGCATAGAAAGGTTTTGACTCAGAGGTTACTTAATCTAGATGTCCTGTTACACTTCACATGTTATAATCGCACGGTCCTGAGTGTACTTGGGTTTGTCACTTTTGTTGACTAAGGTCTCTCTTCTAGACCCCTTTTCCTCTAGCAAGATAGTTATTCTCTTCTCAATAACAGCAATCAGGCCTGGCGCGTGGGGTTCTGGCGCCCAAGACAGAAGCCCAATGTGTGCTCCCCCCAATAAAAGTTTTCGCACACAGTGTGATAACGTCACAGTGATGTCATTACACTGGGTACTCAGTGCTTCTCTTCCCCAGCACCCTCGGAGGACGCTGGGGAAGAGAAACACCACTTTCAGCTCTGAGGGATTGGGGGAAGCTCTTCCAATCCCTCAGAGCCGAAAGAACACTTGCTCCTTCCCTTCCCCAGCACCTCAGAGGATGCCAAAGAAAGGAAACACTGCTCTTTTGGCTCTGAGTGGTGGAGGCTCAGGGACAGTGCAAACGGGGAAGAGGCAGCCGCCCCCTGCCCCTGCTGGGAGCTGGTGCCCTAGGCAATCGCCTAGTTCACCTACTCCCACATGCTGGCCCTGAGAGCAATAACTCTGTCTTTTGGTATGTTGAAGGCCTTTCAAGGCCACCTCTAAACCCTTTGCCAAATCCTTCTCTTCCAGACTAACAGAATTGTACACTGAACCTTAAACTTAGAACTGGAGAACCACAGTTCCCTCTCAAGATGTGCATTTCTTTTGTTTTTCACACAGAGACTGTTTCATTTGTTGGGAACAGTCTCCAACCAGAACCTCTCCTACATTCAAAGTCGCACCACTCTGGCTCTGAACCAGACTCTGCTTCAGGTGTAGGCTCTCCTCACATTAGAGAGACTCTCCAAAGCAACCACTCTTTGATCCATACACTCTCCAACTGCTTTTCCAATTGCCTAACTGACCCCCTTTCTCAACAGTTAGTTGCAGTTGCCCAATCAGAGCTAGTTCCATTAGCTGTCAATCATGTCATCTCACTCCTCAGATTCAAAGCAGCATTGCCTCTAAGCATGTGGTTGCCTGCTTTCCATCACAACGCTCTGAGACTCCAAGTAAAAGGCGGGGTATAAATCCAATCCCCTACTCCTCCTCCTCTTCAACATCACCACCATCATCAGATTTTTCTGCAAATGGGGTTTCCCCCACTTTTGCAGGAAAACCTGATTAGTGTTAGCATGGCTGCAATCCATGGGTTTAGATATCCACAGATGGGAACCACATGGGGGTGTTAGCTATATAGACTGATGTGGACAGAAAAGCTTTGCATTGTCTAGGCAACTGTGCAACTCAGTACACATCTCACCTTACCCCACAGTTGACTTCCTACATGTGCTTATTGTTCTGAAGGATTTCCTCAGAGAACATTTGACTGATGAACGCCCTTGGGGCATACAGGACTTTGTGTACAATCCAGTAAACTCTAACCACGTACCAGATAGCTGGTTTAACTGTGCACTTGTGGAAAAGCAGCACATGAACTCAAAACAGGGCTCATTTTAAATGGTGAATCTGAGGCTGGGTACCGATGGGTGGCTTTGGGCAGCAGCCTCCCATCCAGAAGTCAGCTGGCAGAAAGAGAAGTGCCCCTGGGGCAGTCAGACTGTTCATGTGCTGGATTGTTGCTTCCTGGGCACTCCCCGGCTGTTCAGGCAGCCAGGAAGGGCATCCTGGAAGCACTTTACCAAGTTGCCACCTGTCATGGGTGCTGGGGACCCTGCAGAAGAAGCTGAGCCTGTAGAAGAAACTGTGCCCCTGCCACCTGCACCAGTGCCCCTGCCACCGGCACCAGTGCCCCTGCCTCCTACTGGAGAAGATCCAAGCCCCCCTGCCTCGCCCTCTCAGGTGGCTCGTGTGCGTGACCGCCTGCGTCAGGACCTCAGGGATCAGGGCACGCTCATGAGCAAGACTCTCCCTGAGCCCTGAGTTCTAAAAGGATCCTGGCCCCTCTAGGAGTGAGGATGCTTGAGTCTCAGCAGGATCCTGGCCACCCTCTGAGTCAGCAATTAGTCCAAATGGGCAACAGACAGCAGAGGGCTATATAGCTGTGGGTTTTGGGAGGAGGCTTTGTGGAAGCAACTAGTCAGTTACCTGATGTTCTAGCATCCACGCTGGCTTCTGACTTTGGTTTCTGGACCCCCTGACTTCGGCTTCTGAACCTCTGACCTGTGATATCTGGACTGTGATTTGGTTTTGGCGCTTTGAACCCTCTTTGCTCACCAGCTACAGACCTCGGACTGCCCCTGGACTTCGCCTGGCCTGGCCCCAGCTCGTGACACCACCGATTTGCTACCATTTCGTATTGGGTCGCTTTTCAAGACAGCAGAAAGATAGGTAAGGATGAGGTGAGAGCAGAAGCAGGGTGGGATCCAGATGTGCACATGCTTCTTTGGTCTGGTCATGGGGTGTCCCTTAGGCAGCTTATACTGGTCATCTGGAACCAGCCTGAGAGAGGCAGGCAGTGTTCAAGGAAAAAATGGGCATTGTGAGCAGGGGAACTTTGTCATGCTGTCCATAAAGATGGCCTTATTGTACGCTTAGAGTTATTTGCAAATAAGTGTTTTTTATAACTGCAGTTGGTAAGGGAGATGTGTATGTACACCCAGCCAATGTATACACACATTGCAGCCTATCTTTGCACTTTATGTTCTAGATTTCTTCCCCAAGCAAGATTTGTAATAACAGTAGAGCATTTGAGTATCTCGGCTCATATCTGCATTTTGAAGTGGTTTACCTTCAGGAAGTCTGTACCATGTGCTTTTTTAAAAATGTTTGAATTTTGACTATGGGCAAGCTGACATCCATGTAGATGTTATTGCCACGAAGAGGGGAATAATTGTGACCGCTCATTTTGGCTCTGTCCCTTCAGCACTCTGTCCGCATTAATTATAAGATTTGCATGGGGTGAGGCAGGCAGCTGTATGTATATAAATGTGAATTGCATACGATAGTTTGGTGCTATACAGTTCGTGCAGTTGCATGGAGGCTCCTAAGCAGGCGTTTATAATCAATGCATGGGTTTCTCTGTAGGCTCTGTGATCAGGATTCTCTCCTCCACTTGTTGATTGTGGGGCGTCAGGAGTTTGAATCAACCACTCTGTTCAGGTCTCTTTAGGGTCTTGTTCCAAGCTCTATGTTAAAGCCTTATTAGGAAGCTCTGTTGAAAGATTTTCTGTTGAAAAAAAAAAAATATGTGACTGACATTTTAAAAGAACATATGGATAAAAAATACAGCTTCAAAAGGATTTAGGATTTAGTATCTCTTCCTTCTCTCCTGCCATCCCACAGATGCTAGTATTAATAAACATAGAGGATATAGAGAATGAGTTAGTTGTGATGGTCAGGTCCAATCAATCTGTTTGGAGTAAAATATACAGAGGTGGTACCTTGATCATTTATTTACTGGACATTTGGAAGAAAAAATGCTGAAGAGCACACAGTCACTGACCAGACCAACTAGTAAAGCATTACTCACAACAGGCAATTGCTTCTTTTTGTGAATTTGCACAAAGAGGACTGAAGTTGGATCAGCAGTTTTTCATCCCACAAATTAGAAAGGCCAGCAGAAATTAGCCTTGGAATGTTATACTTCCATAATTATGTCAGGAATCAAAAAATAGATCTTCTGATCAAATAGTCTCATAATCTCTTAATGGCTGTATACAGGGTTCTGTCTTTTTCCTTTCACGTTCTCTGAACATGAAATCCCTGCCTGTCTGCACGTTGCAGAAGATTCTTCGGACTGTTCTAGGTTACACAGTCTTGGTTGACTGAAGGTCCCATGCTCAATCCCTGATATCTCTAACTAAAAGTATCTCAAGTAGCTGGTGCTGAGAAAGAAGTCCAGTCTTAGGTCACTGATTTCAGAAAATTTAAAGTGGAATAACTGCATAAAATTGCCCTTTACATTTATGAGAACTACACCTGCAGTGCCAACAAATAAGAGAGATGATTCTCATCGGAATGTAGTAATTATCAATTTGCAAAGTTGGTGGGATTCCTCCATCACAAGCCTTATGGCTTCTGAGGTGTCTCATTGACCATTCTGACATAAATCTTTATCAGTTGCCCAGCTTAAGAATTCTTTCCCAGTTCTGTTGGAGATCCACTGCCTGGGACAGGTATCTGTTCCCCTTTTCTCCTTCTGATTCTTTCTTCATTCAAACTATAGCATTAGAATATCATAATAATCTTTTTGCATACAGGTATAAAAGCACACTGTTTTTTATCATAATAATCTTTTTGCATACAGGTATAAAAGCACACTGTTTTTTAAAGTCTTGGGAATTAGCCCTTATATAAAATGTGTTGAATGTTGATGCGTTAAGACAGATGGCTCAGAACTTGTTTGTCTAATATGTCAGCCTCCAATTAATAACCAGTTAAATTTCAAATGATAGGTACCCCTGTCTTTTTTCCAGAATGAATGCACTTTTTTTTTAAAGGAAACTGCAGTAATTCATCAGGCTAAAATGGTAAAAATGGTTAATTTGTAATTTCCCCCCTCTTAAACACCTTGTGTTATTTAATGTCTCTCTTTAAAACAATTACTTAAGTTACTAACAGAAAATAAATGTCATTTTTAATTTTGAGGAAAAATTGCCTTTGTTGGGGTGTACTTTATGTTCTTTATTCGGAGACCCAGGACTTCCTGCCCACATATACATACATTACAGTAGGTGGCAATAATAGTGTGTGAATAAGGCATCAATCCAGATATTGAAAGGGACTAAAAATTAGAATCTGTAGGTTACAGAGCCACAACATATGGACAATATTTATATCACACCAGTTTACTTGCCCCCCTACACCTCCCCACTGACCTTTCTAAATAGAAGAAGAAAGCAATTCTGTTGTGTGTAATTGTAGTGGGTGGATGCAGTTAAAAGAGTTAATGTCTTTTTTACTGTTTATGAAAACTCATATTGAGCTACTGCATAATCTTGGATGATTTCCTCAGAATTAAAACATAAAAGTTAGTACCTGTAGCAAACTATTTTCCTAGTCACCTAAGAGAATGACTTGCAGCACAGCTAGAAATCATTTCCTTAAGTGTTAAAGGGGAATATTATCAATTATTGTTTTCTCCATATTTCTTTTAGTAAGGATACAGGCCAAAATCAGTATTCGAAAAAGAATGAGGTGCAAAAGAATCTTTAAAAAAACCCAAGAAAGGAAAGTTTATAATTTCAATCCACTGTAAGGAAGATCCAGGAGAAATGTATCCTTTGAAGTGGAGAAAAATATCTATAAAGAGTACCGTTTTGGATTTTAAAAAATACTTGTCTTTTTAATTAGTCATTAGGTATATTGATTGATTACCTACTGTACTTCTGATAGCTTCCCTTCAGGGCCTTGTGTATTTCATAGATTGTTAACATGTGAAAAAAAACTTTAAATCAAAGCAGTAAAATAAGCACAGTTAGAAGGTGGGGGGTGGGAAGAGAACATGAGGGGTTTTTTTTCTTCATTTACATTCATCACATATTATGAGTTTAATTACCTCCCTCAAATAATACCCGGTCTGAAGAAATGATGCTAAAGAAGGCGTACTTCGATGATCATTTTATTGATTGTGACTGATGGATGGCATCAACATTTCATAGTGAAGAATCATGGTTTTGTTACATCAGGAAAATTAAATTGGGAGAGTTATTTTCTTTCCCAGTGATAGTGGCAGTTAGAATATTTCACCTGTAATGAGATGTGTGTGCTATGTGCCATAGTGAACCACTGCTGAGCCATTAAATATATGTAAATGAACAGAAACACACGAGAGCCCGGGCATAATAACGTGCAGAACAGAGAAATGGATCCTGGAAAGTGATTAATTTATTTGATGATGCCTCAAGTGAGGAATTTTAGGTCACAAATGAAGTGACAGAATGACAAATTACCATTTTAAAGAATTTACTGGGCATCATTACTGAACAATTGTCAGGTAGTTTATGGTGGCTGGGAAGATGGTATAAATATAGATCTTTTCCTTATCTGAGATGAATTATTAATCACCTTTTTAAAAATCTTTGTGAGTGATGGTTGGCTGTCTGATTGGAAATAATGTGTTCTACAATTTTAACTAAATTCTAATATGATATGTAACAGGAATCTTTACAATTAAAGTCTCAGTGGAGAGGGGTAGGAGGTTTACAGTCAATTGCAGTTTTAATGGGAGAGAAGAGGATGAATTCACTAGCATATTTCAATAGATTTCCTTAGGTATATTATCCCTGCTGTGATGTTATTCAAATGTTTGCAGTTTATTTTCATTTGGAGGTTTTTAAAAAATGACATTCTGATACTTTGTGGGGGGGTTTTTTTTGGTCGATTCTTTATTAATGAGAATAAAATTTTATCTTGATGAATGGACACAATATAGGTGCATCATATATAAAGAGAGAGGCACACACACACACAGGTGATATTTTTGATACCTGCTATGTTACTTCGAGAGAAGTGACTGGTGCTGTCAGTTGGATTGTAAATGTTGCTTTCTTACGTTCTGTTCAGTATATGTTTGCTTTATGTATGTCATGTCCTCTCTCTAGTTTGGTGTCACTGGCTATATTAGCAGTTAAGAATAGGAATGTGCACAGAACATGCTGGGGTTGGAAATCTGAACAGGGAAACGATGGAGGGCTTATATACTCAATTCCCAGTACAATTCTTTATTCAGAAGCAAGTTTCAGAACCTTCAGTAGGGCTTACTCCCAAGTAAGTAGTGATAGGACTGTGGCCTCAATAGCATTCACAAGTTATATTTTAATCTGTTTTCTAGAGTTTTGAGATAGATTTTAGAGTACTAACAGCCCAATCCAGACATAAGTGGCAGCTGGCCGGGGCGTAGCTGCTGCGCCGCTAGTAGACTTCCTGAGGACTTTGGCATGCTGGAGCGTGGGGAGGGGAGAGGCATAGCTTGTCATGAGGGAAACAGTCACTACGGCAATGCCGCTGGTGTAGGCATGCAAGGGAGGCAGAGGCAGCCAGAGGGGAGGGCCAGCCCACCCACCCCCATTGGCCAGTCTTGGCGCATGTACCACGGCTCATGACAGTCAGGGATGGGGAGAGGAAGCCCCAGAGAGGCTGATGGCAATTCCCAATCTGCCCCCAAACAGAGAACGGAGCCAATGATGGTCAGACCATCAAAGGCAAAGGAGAGACATCCCACCAACACGGGGAGGGAACAGGAGTGAGGCTGGGCACGCATATACAAGAAGCCTGGCTTGGTGGCGAGGTGGGAGTGGGGGTGAGACAGGCCCTCACGGGACCACAGAGAAGCCGTCAATCCCCTCACACCCTCCCGCTGCCAGAGGCTCTGCCAATGGCAGGCAGACAAGCAGAAAGTACCAAGTGCAAGATTTTGCTGTCCTAGACAGCGGCTAGAATGTGTGTCTGGGAGTGAGCAGCCCAGCAGCAGACCCTGCCCCACCCAGAGACCCCCTGTGCTGCCCTGACGCCCCCTGCCATGTGCACAGAACACCTCCTCAGAACTCAGAGTGCGAGTGCATCAGCCACAGAACTCTTAAGTCCACTTCATCAGCCCCCCCCAGTGCCCTGTGCACAACAGCCCTGTGGGGTCGGGTAGGCTGCCAGCCTGGGCAGGCTGAGAGATGATTCTCCCCTCCCCTGTCGAGTCACACAGGGGGCAGCGTGGAAGCTCATAGACCATCCCCCCAAAAAAACCATGTCTGCCCACCCTCCCAGGCATTCCCTCAGAGAGGCCACTGACCGGGGGGGGGGGTTGCCCAAGGAATGTGCAGCAGATGCCAAGCAGAAGAGACAACAGAGGGCACAGCTCAGACTTTATTTTTTTCGGAACAGAGTGCAACAGTCTCCCTGGCGTGCGCTGGGCAGTCTCGCTGTGGGTGGGACTTCATTCAGAGCAGTGGGCAGAACAGCTGAGGGAGCGGGGAGGTGGTGGAGTGACACACGCGAAGCCTCTGTGTTGGAGTCCCACCTGCAAAACGGAGACAGAAATCAAGAGCACTTGCAGGGGCGGCAGCTGGAAGAGCAGACTGCATTTCAGCCGGGTGCTCTCTAAAAGCGATGGTCTCTGACCCACCACCCTGCAACGGGGCAGCTGCCACACACACGCATCATGCCCTGCCAGGGGTTGGGAATGCAGCAGAGGGCAGACCAAGGGAAGGGAGCAGGCGGCAGCACAAGGGAGCGGGGTCAACAAATGCCCCTTGCTGAAGCCCACTGCCTAGTTTAAGTGCCAGAGACGCTTGCACACCAAACAGTTGAGAGCAAGGGGAGGGGAAGGCTGGGGGGGGGCAGTGGAACTTACCCAGCCATGGGCGACAGTCCTTGCATGCAGAGCCTCCGGGAGCCCGGAACCTGTGGATACCTGGAAACAAGAGCAATTAGCCCCAGAGGAGAGACCTCTCTCTCCCCCTCGCAAGTCGAAGATACTGTCAAAACAACTGTGCAGTGCAAAACCAGTCACCAATGTGCCTGCCTGTCCCTCACTCTAAGTCTGTATGGCCAGGAGCTCGCAGGCAGATCTTCCTGCCACGTGCTCCTTTCCCTAACAACTGAGTTGTGCGAGGCCAGAGCGGAAGTATTTCTAAGAGGAGGGAGACCGCGATTGGGTGCTGGGGAGGGGGCTCATCAGCCTGAGGCACGAGGGGATTGGCAAGGCAATCACGCTGCTCCCTAAGGGGTTTGTGAGCTTCTGTAGCAGCAGAGGCGACCTTTGTTTTTGGTTTCAATGAGTGCCTAAGGGACACGCCACTGTTTTTGCAGGTGTAACGTTGAGCCTCTCAGGGGGCATGTCATGGGCCAAACTACTCAGGAAGCCAGCTAAGCCTGGCCACGCCCCCAACTCCATCCTCTCCTCTGCCTGAATGCCGCACTGTGCCTCACTTCCACCCACGCTCGGGCGCAGCCCTCAGGTGCTGCTGCTCTTGGGCGGAGCGGTGCTGGGGTGGCCCCCTGCCCATGTAACTCCCCTCCGCTGTGGTGGGGCTGGTCATACGTCGGCGCAAATGCTTCTGGTGCTCACATTGCAGCAAGTCCGCTCCCAGAGCACTTTCAGCCCCGCCCCCTCTGGATTGTGCTGTAAATTTACTAGTCTAATAAAAAGTTAATATTGTCAGTGTAATTAAAGAATGGATTGGAACTAACTAGCTTTTCGTCTTGTGAATGGAGGGAGTCTCATTTGCCTACCAAAAAGGCGGTGCTGGGGATCATGGGTCCTCCATAAACAAAAGCTATATGGGATAGGAGCTGTAATAAGAATGGGAATTGGATGGGATTGAAAAAAAAAAAGAAATTGGTGGGTTCCAGCTACATACACAAAATAACTATTCAGCAGTGTCAGAGCTATCAGTGTGCTCAGTGTGTTTGGGTAGAGAAAGGAGTGAGTTGAGGCAGTCTTCTATTTATTTATTTATTTTATTTATTTAGTGGACTTATATCCCGCCCTTCTCACCGAAGTGTCTCAGGGTGGCTCACAGCATAGTGATTCATACAATTCGATTTAAAACATTTACAAATACAATGAAACCATAGTTAATAAAACAAAGATAAGATAAAATCAGCGGTCTATAAAAGCATTTTGTTCCATCCAGAGATGTTCTCATTATCAGTTAGGTGTTATAGGCCTGCCGGAAGAGGGCTGTCTTACAGGCCCTGCGGAACTGCCCTAGGTCCCGCAGGGCCCGCACCTCCTCCGGCAGCTGGTTCCACCAATGGGGTGCCGCTATTGAGAAGGCCCGATCCCTGGTGGATTTTAGGCGGGCCTCCTTTGGCCCAGGGACTACCAACAGGTTTTGTGAACCCGAACGTAGTACTCTCTGGGGAACGTGTGGGGAGAGACGGTCCCTAAGGTAGACAGGTCCTAGGCCATATAGGGCTTTAAAGGTAATGACCAACACCTTGTACTGGACTCGGAATGTTACTGGCAGCCAGTGCAGATCCCGGATGTGCTCCCATCTTGGGCTATATATGAGCACATGAATCTCCCTTATACTGAGTGTGTCCTCCGGTCTATCAAAGTCAGTATTCTACTCTGTGTTCAAGGGCTCCAGTGTCTCGGAGCAGATTTACATCACCTGCTCTTACATCCTTTCCAAACTGACAATGCCAGGGGTTGAATTTGGGACCTTCTGCATAGCAAGCTGATAATCTACCATTGAGTCCCCCCTCCTCTCTCCATTAGGGGAATGGTGCTGGCACAGCACCAGCAATATCTTCAGCCAGGACACTGTAACAAAATTAATAAATAAAAGTTTCTTTCACAATGTATGTAGATTCATTCATTGGTATATAAAATCAAGTATGATGGTAGACACGGTTCAGCCAAAATTAAAGCACTTTTGTGTTGAATGTGCATATTGGATCTAAGTAGCTTTTGAACTTGGACTTCCTGTATTTTTAGAATATTTTGAAAGTTCTTTTCAGCAGGGTTAGTAGACAGGAGGTTAGCATCAGGATGTACCCTTGGTGTAGACAGCTAGAGGCTGACAGAACTGATAACCTGAAGAGATCTAGAGCCAGCAAAAAGATCAATTACACTTAAAATTGGAAATGCTAAGTTATGCTCATGTTTCCCAGTGAGAAATACTTGGCAGCAGTGGAGAAAGCAGAGATATCATGGAGACTGTCTGAAGAAATGTTGTAGGAAGTATAGCCATGACTCTTCCATGATGTGTTTATTCTGCTACCATCTGCAGGGCTAAAATGTGCAGAAGAGATTCTACATTTGCTCTTGTTCTGTGCAACGCAATTGTTATTGGTGTTTAGGGAGAAGGAAGAAAATATTGGATTTATATCCTGCCCTATACTCTGAATCTCAGAGCGGTCACAATCTCCTTTACCTTCCTCCCCCCTCCACAACAGACACCCTGTGAGGTAGGTGGGGCTAAGAGAGCTGTTACAGCTGCTGCCCGTTCAAGGACAACTCTGCGAGAGCTATGGCTGACTCAAGGCCATTCCAGCAGGTGCAAGTGGAGGAGTGGAGAATCAAACCCGGTTCTCCCAGATAAGAGTCCGCACACTTAACCACAACACCAAACTGGTTCTGGGAGGGGAGAGGGAGCCATGATAACAGGAAAGAGGACCTGTGTTCAAGGACCAACCTTCAGCTGCCCCTGTATCTAAACATTATCTGCATCCCAGCAGGTTCCTAATTATGTTGAAACATTTGGCATGATGAGATACCCTATGTGGCAAGTTTCCACTACCAGCACCATCTAAGAAAGGTGGGATTGTGACACTTGTGTGCGTGAGCGTCTGTAGATGTTAAGCAAGGAGGCAGTTATGAAATGCTTATATGAGCTAACTGTGAAGGCATAGATGGCTTCCAGTAATTAGCGATTGTCTATAAAGCTATTGTTTTGCAAAATGAAATATTATTTCAGTTTGGTCACATTTGACAGGAGAAGCAGTCTGTTGATAATAGAGATGAACATGTGAAAAATCCATAATATCACAGTTTTGAATAGATTGTTCCTTGGCTGTTGAAAATTTCTCTTGCAGGTACATAAACTCTAAGATGATTGTACTTGATGCATTGGCAGATTTATAAACAACAAAGATGGTGGTTCATTGATCACAGAGAAAGGAGGCAACTTTTCAGTTGCCACTATGAAGTGATAGGTGGGAAATTCCTGAATGGAAGATGCGGTAATGAATGTGATGGTGTGATAAAGCTGGAACAAGGAAGCATGGCTGAGGGAGTGAACGAGGAAGTCTGTTAATCTGGACAGGTATCATGAATCACCAAAGTCCCTAGGAATGATTGATGAGAATAAGCCCATCTTCACGTTCGGGGAAAAAGGTTCAGCAGCCAGTCAGCTAAATATTTTTTTCTCAGTGGACAAGGAATTCAGCTTCCCTCACCCCACACTTGTTTATGGAGGATTAATCTGCAGAATTGATCAAAAGACATGAGAATTAGTCGATGGTGCGATGGATGAATTTCAGTTATTCAGAGTTTTGAAACCTGATGATCTCCAAGGAAGAATTAACAAAGCATTGTTATATCAAGTTCAAAGGAATTATTGAATGTTGGGATCTCAGTATAATGAATAGATGTTGACAATCTTAAATGCGTGGTGAAATTTTATTGTGGATATACAAAAAGAGAGAGGGTGATCATGAAGATGTTTCTTGGGTGAACATAAATCATTTTAAAGAAGATATTGGATTTATATCCTGCCCTCCACTCTAAATCTCAGAGCAGCTTACAATCTCCTTTACCTTCCTCCCTCACAACAAACACCTTGTGCGGTAGGTGGGGCTGACACGGCACTCACAGAAGCTGCCCTTTCAAGGAGAATTCTGGGAGAGCTATGGCTGACTCAAGGCCATTCCACAAGCTCCAAGTGGAGGAGTGGGGAATCAAACCCGTTTCTCCCAGATAAGAGTCCACACTTTACCACTACGCTAAACTGGCTCTAGAAGATTCTGTTTGTGTGTGGGACTGAGGCTTTGTCCTGATTCTGTACTGGATGAACAGCCTGCCAACTTCCCCTTATTTTGCAGTCCCAGCAGGTATCAAATGATGATTACAGAGCTGCTTGCGTGCCACTACACAAGACAAGTGAATGGCATAAAATTTAGTCCATTATCTAGTCTCAGGGCCTAGTCTCAGGGCCCTGAATCCTGGAGAAGCCTGAAGCAATTTTTTTTTAAAATGAGTGAATTTTTTTTAACAAAATTGATGACATTTTTAAAGTGTTATTAAAATAAGGCTATTTTAGTGACAGAATCATAAGCCAATGGGTTGAAGTACTTAATATTGATCTTAGAATATACTCTAATATGCATTTCATATGGCCTCACAATGTCCCCATAATTGGTCAAATCTCAAACTTCTCTCAGGGACTTGCGGCACCCAACTCCCCCAATTGTGGTCTTTACTATGTTTTATTTCACCATTCTACGATGCATCATGCATGTAAATAATGTAAATTTCATCCCTCATAACTTGAAAACTATAAGGCATAGCCTAGAAATTTTTATCTATGGAAGTGACTTTGTCATGTGAGATAACCCAATACAGCAATTTTAATAAAAATCTGAGAAATAGTGGTTACATTTAAAAAAAAAAAAAAATTCTGGAGATGTACCATGGAACAACCTTACTGAAGAAGATGGTTACCCAGTGGTTACCCAGACTTCATTGCTGGTGGGAAGGGGCTCACTGTATGGTTCTTTTTCAAGGGCTCCACCCCACCACTCCGTTCTCCGCCATTTGGGCCTTGAGGTCCTCGCAAGGGCAGCAAGGCCCTTTGGATCTTGTTGTATGTTGGCCTAGTGTTGATGTTTGAGAAGGGTCCCCCATAACAGTTCAAGCTTCAGGACCCCCAAAATGTAAACCCACCACCACTTTCTTCCTCCTCTCTGGTGAGCAACAGACTTACCGATGAATGATCATGGGCTTCACCAGCATATAGCTAACTCTGTGCAATGTTCCAAGAATGAGTATGCAAACAGTCTACACAATGAGTGCATTTTCAGATGAGGGGAAAATGTTCTGCAAACCGGGGGGCAGCCCTCAAGTTTGCAGTAAAAGTCAAAGTGGAAAAAAATTCTGAGGGAAGTTTAAATTTGCTTCCAAATGAAACTATCACCTAAGGTCTCACAAAATCTCATGAGATCAAAGATGACATTGGGAGGTTGTTTAGCCCACAGGGAAGGCAAGCACTGATGAAAGTTCCCAAAGAAAAGAGTACAGGAAGGGGGAGGCAGAAAAAAAAAAGAAAAGGCGGGGGGGGGGGACTGGCAAGAGGGCTGGAGAGGCAAAAGAAAAATAGTTGGGTTGAAGAAAAAAGAGCAACGAACAGTGAGGGAGGACAGGATTTTTTTTTTTAATGTAAGGCTTTCTTAATTGTGTAATTCCAGCTAGTTGGCAATCACATATGAATCATGATGCTGTCATAATGCTGCCTAGCCAATCAGATTGTGCCACATGGCAAAATTACAAATGGCAAACAAGTTGTCCCTTTGTGCTTACAGTGAATGGTGTTTCCTTGTTGTGCTGTGATAAGTACTAGAAATTTCACTGCTATGTGTCAAGTCTGCACTTATCTGGATCTGGCGAGTTAGGACAGAATGTATATGTGGATGGACAACACGTATTTGAATCTGCATCTCTCTTCCTTCCACATAGCATATTTATTGCTTACTCATCTCTGAAATCAAGATATCACACCAAAAATTGGTTCATGCCTTCTACTATATGTACACCCTCACACTTGAGCAAATAGCATTTGAATGGCTAATGTTTCAGATAACCATTTATGCCGTGTGACGGATGAAATAGGCTAGGGATGGTATATTCCTTTTTATTTACTATGTTTTCAGTGTGTGCTGCTACATTATATTGTATGTACACAGTAGGAAAATTTCAGGAATACCTATTCTCAGAGGTTATCTATCATTCTAAACATTTTGTGACAGGGTATCTGCCTGCACAACCATCATAGCAGTTCGCTGTGATATTGTATCACCAAAGCAGTTGATTCTCACCCCATTCCAAACTGTTTCTCTCTAGTTTAAGAATGGTCTGTTTGGAATTGTGATGATTAGGGATCTCGTTATATAAACAGGAATATTCCCCACAGGGAATAACAACCTTGTTTAACAAAAGTATTGACATTATCCTTATTTGTTTCTCCTGAAGGATTCCGAATTGCCTTTCAACATTCCTGGGCACGTATGGTTCCGGTGAAATACAGTGAAACTTTAATCTAAACAGGTCTGTAATTGGATTTCCAAAGATCCATGATATCAATATATCTAATTCAATGCGGCCAAATCTATGGTTACTAAGTTCCAGAAATTGGAACCATGAACAAACCAAGACAAATCTTTCTACAACCCTGAACATTTTCCAGGCTTACAGAAAAATCTTAAATCTTAAAAACAAATATGCTAGAAGGGGTTAAAAAACTCAAAATAACAGCTCCTGTAACTTTAAGAAACAAATGACCCAAGTGGCTGTTTCTTGGCCTTCAAGCTTTGGTTTCTATCAGTAAAAGGCCCGTTCCAGAGTTGTTTGGCCTTTGGAGGACTCACTCGAGCCAGATCCAGCAGAAAGCATTCATTGGAGCCAAATCCAGCAACAACCATTAGAAGACTTGCTACTACCAAGCTACATTACTAACCCAGGACTGGCTGGTTGCTACTTTTCAACAGCAGCGACTCCTCAGAAGCCAGTGTGGTGTTATGGTTAGAGTTTGAGACTAGGCTGAGTTCCAGTTCCCACTGTGCTGTGGGGACATGCCTGGGGACCTTGAGTCAGCCACACATCCTCAGCCTAGCTATTCTCACAGGGTTGTTGTGAGGATTCAATGAAGGAGAGCGGAATGAATTAAGCTGTTTTGGGTCTCCATTGTGGAGAAAGGTGGGGTTTGAATGAAGTAAATAAATAATAAATATAGTTGAAGTTATAAGGAAAAATAATACGTTGGAGTGGGGAGAAAAGGAAGCAGGGAAAGGTGAGGATATGGGGGCTGCCAGGAGGAAGAAAAGAGGAAATGGTTTGTGTGTGGGGTGGATTGAGGGGAAAGTGAGGTGCCTCGCACAAGCCCTTACCAGTTTCCCATTGTGCAACTGGGTCTGGTCCAGCCTAGTGGCCATAACCACTCAGAGTTTTCTTAGGGAGAGGCTGCTGGGGGGATGGGAAGGAGGAAACGCCGATGATGTGGACAGATAACTTAGGCCGTTTTCCCACTGACCTTACTCCGGAGCGACGTCCCTCTTCACCGCGCAGCGTCTGCGCGGATTTCCCACCAACTGCTGCACACAACCAGGAAGAGCCGCGGCTTTTGTGTCGCAGATGTAAGTTGGTTTTTAGCGGTTTCCATTTGCAACGCAAAAGATTGGGAACTTCCTGGTTCCTCGGAGCAGTTGGTGGGAAATCCGCGCAGATGCTGCGCAGTGAAGAGGGACGTTGCTCCGAGGTAAGCTCAGTGGAAAAACGGCCTTAGTTTGACTGGTGGATGGGAATAAGAGATGAGAGCAGAAGAAGGGGAGATGCTATGAGAGAAAGAGAAAATAGTGGTGGAGGGGGAAATGAGATGTCCCTCAAGCCTTTTGGTCCCTTGCTTGTACATATATGTTAGTACTGTGACCACTAAAAGCTATTGGCTCAAGGAGTTGAAAAACCAGTAAACCTTAGTGGGGTATAATGCCATAGAAACTATCCTTCAGCATTATCATTTTCTCCAAGGAAACTGATCTCTGGAGAGGAGTTGCATTTATGGAAGATCTCCAGCACCCCCCAAGCTGGCAATACTACATAGTCTTGATTTGAACCAGGGTATTTAACTGCAATTTGCCACTGAAGAGACAAATAGAAATCTGTTATCATTGTCTTCTCTACTTGACCTATGAGAGGCAGACGTTAGGGGTTTTTGGAGACTGCTGGCATATATCCAGTTCTTCCCGTAGAACAGCATTTATATTTCAGAAGGGGATGGAGATGTGATTTCTGCCAATTTCTTCTTTCCCACTCCTCTCCCACTCTGCCCCTCAATGCTGTTCCTCAGAATATGCTGACACCTAAGACCAAAAAAAAATAATAATAATGGGGGTGGGATGGGAATCAATGGGAAACAGAAGGAGTGGGAAAGTCCTACTCTGTGAAGTCTGCGAATCACTGGATACACATCCAGTGCTGTTGAGTTTATTTTATTAATTAATGTGTGTGAGAGAGTGAGCAAGGTCAGTGTGCTCTAGGAATAATCAGAAACACTGTCACTTTACCTTTGAGTTTTTGGTAAATCCTAGAGAGGGAGGATATCACTTCTGTTCTACTACTGTTGGTTGCCATTGGCTGGCAACCCTACTAGAGAGCCATATTTTCCTCTAGTCCCACATACAACACTGAGCCAAATCTGGCTTAACTGGTTTTCAGGTTGAATTGTCCAGCAGAAACGTCAGGCTAAAAAGCATACTTTTTACAAATTAATTCTCTCTCTCTCTCATACACATACACAAGCATTTTTTGCATACCGATTAATGACATATAAATAATTCTCTGCCCACAGATTTTGTAGCTGTAGTTGTGCATAGTATTTTCCTCATAAAAATGTGTTGGAGCCAGGCAAAGGATTACTAGCCCTTATTATATTTGTCTTTAATTTTCTATGTAACAACTCAGCTGCTCTGATTTTCCCCCCTTCTCCTTGATGATAAATTGTATAGACTGTGTCTATTGTAAACAGAAGTGCTGAAATCATGGTTTCTCTGCACTTGTCTTTCATCCCTGCACTGCTGCAATAATGAGAACTCAGGGATAATGACTTAAGGAAAAAAAAGTGTTGGATTAAGTGGGACAGTAAATTAGGCATTTATCTCTCGCCATTGGAGGCCTGTTTCCTGTTCCATTCTTGGTCTCAACTGTGTTCTAGTTAAAAGTAAACTACGTCATATTTCACAAAGCCACGGAATCCAGCATATAAACAATCACATTAGGTTACCCTATTGGCCAGGAGGCCTTGGTTTCTCTGTAAGGTCAATACTGAGATGTATTAGCAAAGAAGGATGGGAAGATGCCATTGTGCCTTTCCACTGTGTATCTAAGTCTAGGGATAAAATTAAGGTTTGGATTCCTCCAGGCTTTTTTATTTTACTCTGTTTTAAATTCTGTGTACTTTTGAGTACAGGAATTGTCTAGGGAGCCACTATTTTATATTGTAGCATTGAACAGGACTGTGACGCTGAGCGGGCATCACTGTAAGCAGAAAGCTATGGATACCTGAGATTTCAAACACAAACACACATATATATCTATGTATTTTGTGAAGAGATACATGACTTATAGTGATATGCAATGACATTATATATCTATGTGCACACATATGTCTGTGAGCATACGCATTTGCATTTAAACAAAAAGTAACGGAGTATCTGAATTTGGGACAAAAAGGGATGCCATATTCACTATATTTGATGTGAAATACTCTGTGCCAAAGTATGGCAGTCACAGCATCTTACAGATTCATAAAAAGAAGCCAATACCATATATAAAAATTTCACATGAAGATGAAGATATTGGATTTTTATCCCGCCCTCCACTCCGAAGAGTCTCAGAGCGGCTCACAATCTCCTATCCCTTCCTCCCCCACAACAGACACCCTGTGAGGTAAATGAAGATATTGGATTTATATCCCGCCCTCCACTCCGAAGAGTCTCAGAGCGGCTCACAATCTCCTTTCCCTTCCTCCCCCACAACAGACACCCTGTGAGGTAAATGAAGATACTGGATTTATATCCCGCCCTCCACTCCGAAGAGTCTCAGAGCGGCTCACAATCTCCTTTACCTTCCTCCCCCACATCAGACACCCTGTGAGGTAAATGAAGATACTGGATTTATATCCTGCCCTCCACTCCGAAGAGTCTCAGAGCGGCTCACAATCTCCTTTCCCTTCCTCCCCCACAACAGACACCCTGTGAGGTAAATGAAGATATTGGATTTATATCCCACCCTCCACTCCAAAGAGTCTCATAGCAGCTCACAATCTCCTTTACCTTCCTCCCTCACAACAGACACCCTGTGAGGTGGGTGGGGCTGGAGAGGGCTCTCAAAGCAGCTACCCTTTCAAGGACAACCTCTACCAGAGCTATGGCGGACCCAAGGCCATGCTAGCAGGTGCAAGTGGAGGAGTGGGGAATCAAATTCTCCCAGATAAGAGTCCGCACACTTAACCACTACACCAAACTGGCTCTCCTTAATTGGTATTTGTTTGTGTGCATGCAAGCTATATAGTTATTATATATATTTGTTTTACTTATTTGTTTTCATTTTTTTTTTTTTACTGGGTTATAAAATACATTTATGGCAGCAGTTTTTCTCCCCATATGTTGCACTTACTAGTTGCCATCCCTGGGTTGGAAATTCCTGAAGATTTGGGGGTGGACCCTGGGGAGGGGAAGGTTTGGGGAGATAATGACCTATATCTGATCTACACCATTAAGAAAAATCAAGTACAGTTTTCTTAAGAGGGGCAGCAGCACTCTCCCTCTTGTACTACAACCTACTGAGTCCTCTGAAATGTTCCTGTGGGTTAATGGACCCTCAGAAACAGTCTAGTGGGGATCTGCAAAAGGAGGGGGGAACTGATGGAAATCAGTACAGCTTTATATACGAGTACCAGCTTTTAAAAAAGCAATAACAAAAGCCCTGGAATAAAGAAAGTGTTCCAGTGTTATAGGCAATTAAAGCCTTTTCTTGCATGGCAGGCAGAGGAAGTTGATTGGCAACTAGAGAAAGAGAACTTCCCCACATTTAGCATGATCACTGGAGGAAATCATGTTTTTTCTTCTTCGATATCAGTGGTGAGGAAACTGGAAAATCTTCCCTCATTCATAATATTTGTAATATCTATGCGCTGCGGTTGGGTAAGTGTTTTTCTTTTCTTTTCTTTTTTTTAAAAAAAGACTAAACAGCTGACTTTCCTGCAACACAGTTCTCTGGTCGTGTCCTCACGACACCATCACATGGTAACAATGTTCTCTTTTTTGTAAGGTTGGATCGGGATAGTACTAGTTTAGAACTGCAAATTCTATTTTGTGTCTTGTCCAAAAAAGAGCCCTTAGAAACAGAGATTTAGGCATTGGAGGAACTCGAGTAATGCGGCCTGCTTCCACAAGGGGGCATGAAAAAATGGCTTCCCCCACAAGCAGCACCGAAATGGGCGGGAGCAGTGTCCATGCTGCTCCCACCCTGCTGGCTGCTGTTACTGTTGTTCCAACCTCTCTTTTCTCCTCCCCAAAGTCCTGCCTCCTCTTACCCTTCAGTTTCTGTTTCAATACTGAGGCTTATTGTAATGCTATCTCACAGTTAGGCAGACGGGGATGGAGGGAGAAGATATGAAAGACTAAAGGGGAGGGGATGGCACGGAGCAATAAGCTCTTCCACTTCATTTTGAAAGCTGAGAATAGCTGTATCCCTCATAGAGCCATAGAGGAGGATGTTCTCCCTGCAGCCCCTGTGAAGATGTCCCTTTAAACTTGAGAAAAACATTTTTTTTTGGTCCATCTCTAAGGACAAAGCCCTCAGAGCATCGGGCATCAGGTGAACATCAGGTAAAGCAACCTCAACTGTGTCAGTCTTAAAAGTGTCACTGGACTCCATCTCTGTTCTTTAATGGAACAGAGATGGAGTCCAGTGACACTTTTAAGACTGACACAGTTGAGGTTGCTTTATCTGGTAATCAAGGATCGATTGTCCAATGTATAGTTGTAAATAACTGGCTTATTTTGATATTTCTGTATCTTTTTATTGCCTCATTTATAATCTGATATATACCAATAAAGGCTTGTGAAAACTGACTGACAAAGTTTTATTCAAGGTCTAAGCTTTCAAGTGTGCTTGCACAAGAAGCTTAGACCTTGAATAAAACTCTGTTGGCCTTAAAAGGTACCACTGAACTGCTATTTCAGATCAACATGGCTACCCACCTGAATCTACTCCCCTTTTAAAGCGGTGCCTTCCTTCTATCCATGCATGGAAGCACCAGAATCAATTATTTGTGTCAACAATGACAAAATGGTTGCAAGACTGGCAGCATGCCTCAGCTCTTTCAATCTCCCTTCTCTTGAGAAACAAAGTCATGTTAGAGCATTGTCCATAGAGTTTGGTTTTACCAGTGCTTTGTTCAGTATCTAGGCCAGGGGTCCTCAAACTACGGCCCGCGGGCCAGATGCGGCCCACTGAGGACGTTTATGCGGCCCGCTGGGTTATGGCAAAATCAGACCAGAAGTGACGTTCGACCTAAACTCGCGTTAGCAACGCACACTTCCGGCACTGGGCTGAGGCGGCGGAGACAGAGTGTGAGGTGATACTGAAGTGAGGTGAGTTCCCAGGCCAGGGTGTGTGGTGTGGGGAAGGGAGAGAGATGCAGAAGACGGAGAACTGACGGCCCGCGGCCTTGTACAGTAACGGCAGTCCGGCCCTCCAACAGTCTGAGGGACAGTGAACTGGCCCCCTATTTTAAAAGTTTGAGGACCCCTGATCTAGGCAGTGTATTTTAAACATCTAGAATCTGTTATGGTTGGCCAAATTGCACTAGTTGTGCATTGAAGCAACGTGTGATCTCCCACTCATGCTCTGGCATTGTGGGAAGTGAACCCTTTTGGACTGAGGGTTATTTGTGGTGCTAAAACATCTTAGCTAGCCCTCGGATATCAGTAGCATTTCAGAAGTTAATTTTGCAGAATGAACTTCCAGATCATGTGAGTAGATCTTAATGTGCATGAATAAACTGATGGAGAGCCATGTAATAGATAGATGATATCTTTTATTACAGGTGTTTATTTCTGTAGCAATTCTGTTTTCTTTAACTATATGGATATTTCCGAATGCATTCTTTTGGTGTGTGGGCAAAGCTCCTTGCAGTTGCGTTATTATAAATTTTTTCTTTTGAGAATAAGCAATGCACTTTTTAGGTCTGTGCTGAAAATCAGCCTACCGTCGGGAATAAAAACCAGAACTTTGTAGATATTAGTATGTTGCAAGTAAGTAATTTGTGGGGAAAGCATGCTTGTTTTCTTCTGTTAAAATGGCCTCAGAATTATTCTGATAGGGATTGTAATATGAAGTAAGAGCTGAAAATCATTATTCCAGCTCCACAGGATTTAGGGCATAAAACATGGTCCCAAACAGTTTATTATTTGTGCAACAGTTCATCTGTATCATTCTATGGCCTAAATAACTCCTAATTTCACATGGCATTAGGAATAGACTGGGAAAGCTTTAGCGTAACCGGGCACAGCAATTCCCAGTTACAATGGCTCTAGCAGATAACATTAATGCTCATTCTAGTGTACTGATGTCAAGGAGTCTATAAAAAGACTAAGAGGGAAAGAGAGAGGGCACTGGGGAGGAAATCAATGCAAAAATGTATATGCTAAACTGCTTGCAAGTGGTTTGAATAAGGGGCAGTAGTTTATGCTTGTTTCCCAACGTGATAATAAGAACAGTTTGATTTTCCATGCTGTTTATGAAGGGAAAATATAAAAAAAAAATGTAAAGTTTTTTTCCCCCATTGCTTACAAGACTGTGGCCTGAATCCAAAGAATAAGACTGTTGAATATGCTTTCATATCTGTACTTTTTTAGGGATTTGGTTCACTGACCGCAGCTAATGAAACAGCACTAAATTATAAGCAATGTGCCCGTCATTCTTTTCAGTAATGTTACTATGCTGAACTGCGACATTTTAGCACATTTCAGCGGTACCAAAATGTTTTCTCTTTGTTGATTTAAGGCATCTCTTGTGGAAACATTCACAAATGTGTTAAATTTGCTCTTATTTGCTCTCTGGACATATGGACATATGAACATTATGGACATATGAAGCTGCCTTATACTGAATCAGACCCTTGGTCCATCAAAGTCAGTATTGTCTTCTTAGACTGGCAGCGGCTCTCCAGGGTCTCAAGCTGAGGTTTTTCACACCTATTTGCCTGGACCCTTTTTTGGAGATGCCAGGGATTGAACCTGGGACCTTCTGCTTCCCAAGCAGATGCTCTACCACTGAGCCACAGCCCCATTCATGGCTCTCCAGGGTCTCAAGCTGAGGTTTTTCACGCCTATTTGCCTGAACCCTTTTTAGTTGGAGATGCCGGGGATTGAACCTGGGACCTTCTGCTTCCCAAGCAGATGCTCTACCACTGAGCCACAGCCCCATTCATAGCTCTCCAGGGTCTCAAGCTGAGGTTTTTCACGCCTATTTGCCTGGACCCTTTTTTGGAGAAGCCAGAGATTGAACCTGGGACCTTCTGCTTCTCAAGCAGATGCTCTACCACTGAGCCACCGTCCCTCTGCAATGTGGTCATGTAGCCGCTGCAATGTGGTCATGTCAACTCGCAGAATTTTATTTACTATTGTCCTGCAACTAGCATCACATCCTTTGTGTGACACAATCCCATTTATTGTGGGATTCCTCACTGGATAGGGCTACCCTTATGACTCATTCAGGAAAGAGAAAGAAGCAGCAGTCAACAAAACAATGGACCCAAATCTAACCACGCCAGCCCCATCATCAGTGACTGAAATGGGGTCTGTAATTCTAACTATAAATTTTAAAAAAAGAAACCCCTGTAAAGTTTAACAATCTCATAAAACTAGTCTAGAGTAAAATTGAAATTGCTAGCTTTGACCAGAACACTCAGATTGGTAAATATTTGGTGTTGACCCATTCCCTGTAGATTGGATCCAGTGGTGCTTTGCAGCTCACTACAAGACCTCTGCCATGAGTAGAAATGTATGCTATGGATAGGCTTGCCAATCCCCAGGTCCCAGTGGCAAATTCCCCCACTTTTGGAGGCTCCTTTCCACCCCCAGTCAGCTGGCCGGCGGGGGGAAGCCCCGCCCCCACAGCCTGGCACCTGTCTTTCCACTTTAGAGCTAGAGGCACCTTGGAAAGGCTTCCTTTCTGGATGGTGTGTCTGTGCCTTTAAATCTAGGACTCAGCCAGGCTGCATGAGAGTGGAGTGAGCCGCAGAACAAGATGGCTGCTCCCAGTTAGCTGTGAAACTGTAGCAGTCCAGAGACCCTCCGTTTGTTTCACAATCCTTTTACAAGACGTTTGCATAGTAAAGGAGGAAATAGAACCTTCAGCAACTTGTGAGTAAACTGCCCCAGTGGGACCACACAAGTGTCAGTTCACAGACTATTTATTTTCGCTGCTCTCTCTTGCTCTGTGTGTGTGTGTGTGTGTGTGTGTGTGAGAGAGAGAGAGAGTACAGGGACATGGGCTGCCTGGGTATGAGGAAATGAAGGCTGTATTCAGGGGAACTGCACTGCTGTATTTTTATATATTTATTTTGGGAATGGGAAAGTCTCCTGGCTCCACCCTAAAGTCTTCTGGCTCCACCCCCAAAGTCCCCAGATATTTTCTGAGTTAGATTTGGCAACCTTAGCTTTGGATGTAAAATGTCATTCAGGTTTTGCTTGTACTAATTACCAGATTAGCTTTGCTATATAGTTTAATGAGAAGAAAATGTGGGGTACAATAGATCTTCCATGTATCCAGCATTTCATGGGCTATTGTTGACCAGGCAGAAAAGGAAGAGTTAAAAACAAAACAAAAACTGGGAACCCAAACCAGGCATGTGTTGATGGGAGTTCCATGTTCAGAGTTCCCGGCAGTTTTTAAAAAAATAATCCTCAAGTGCATGGGGATCAGGACCGCAGCACGCAGTCTACAAGACCACCTCTCCTGGTATACGCCAAGAAGATCATTATGCTCTGGGGAGATGAACCTCCTGGTCATCCTTAGCCCAAAAGATATCTGGCTGTCCTCAACCAGAGCCAGGGCCCCTTTCAGCCCTGGCACCAGCCTGGTGGAACCCTTTGCCTAATGGCATCCGTGCCCTGTGGGACCTAGTGCAGTTCCACAGGTCCTGTAAGACAGAGATGTTCTGTGGAACCAGTGGTTGAGGACAGTAATGTTTTTTTTTTTTCACTGAGCTGGCCTCCCCCATTGTTCTTCTCCCTCCATGAGATAAGGACATAAACTAGTCCTTGAAGAGCCATCTAATAGTCTGAAATAGATCCAAGTGGGCAGCCATGTTGGTCTGAAGCCGTACTCAAATAAGGAATATTGGCTATTTATCTCATTACATATACTAAACCCATCTTCCACTATATTTGAATGTATTTTTCTTCGAATGGCAAACTATATGTATGTTACATGTTAAAAGGTAAATCAGTTGGATGGGAAAAACTTCTGAGAAAGAAATGCCCTCATTTCGGCCCAGGCTTATAAACAACAGAGTGATTAGCAGACATTGTCACATTTTGACACGTTACTGTTTTATTGGTTTCCCACCCTCATGCTATCCAGATCAAAGGTTCGCTCACTTTGGTAATTTTACTATTCCGTCATTGGATTTTAAATTTGTACCATTTTGCATTCTTAAACCACTGCTTACCGGCTATATGTAGCGCTACTCACTGTATCTCATTCCTCGTCTGAAGGAGTGGGCATGCACACACGAAAGCTTACGTTCTGAATAAAACTTCGTTCGTCTTAAACGTGCAACTTGACTCCTACTTTAGTCTGAAATAGATTTTGTTATTGTTTGAGCTGTTTTAATTGACTGCAAATATATTTATTGAAGTGTGGTTTGCTGGTAGAGTTGCCAAGTCCAATTCAAGAAATATCTGGGGACTTTGGGGGTGGAGCCAGGAGACTTTGGGGGTGGAGCCAGGAGACATTGGGGTGGAGCCAAGATCAAGACTGTGACAAGCATAATTGCGCTCCAAAGGGACTTCTGGCCATCACATTTAAAGGGACGGCACACCTTTTCAATGCCTTCCTTCCATAGGAAATAATGAAGGATAGGGGCACCTTCTTTTGGGGCTCATAGAATCGGACCCCCTGGTCCAATATTTTTGAAACTTGGGGGGGTATTTTGGGGAGAGGCACTGGATGCTATACTGAAAATTTGGTGTCTCTAACGCAAAAAAAACCAGCCCCCCCAGAGCCCCAGATAACCGCAGATCAATTCTCCATGATTTTTTATGGGAATAAATCTCCATAGACCCCCCCAGCAGACATTTCCCTCTCCTACCCCCCGCTTTCTGACGACCCTGAAGCAGGGGAAGGGTCTCCAAACCGGGGAATCCCCTGCCCCCACCTGGGGATTGGCAACCCTATTTGCTGGATGTATTGTTGTTCCCTGCTCTGAGCCCTATGTATATGTAAATTAATTAAATAGGGATAGGCAGCTTAGGTCCCCCTCAACTGTTTTCCTGACCAAGGGCAAGCCATTGTTTGTTCCATAAGATTAAATTTACAAGTGCCCATCACTTGAGGTCAGTGGGGCAAAAAACACCTGTCTGGGCAAGCCCCTCCACACACTCTCAGCATCATGGTCCAAATCATTAACTTTAAAATACTCTGAGAACTTCAGAGCTAACCACTATTTCTTGGTTCTAAGAAGAATAAAGGCATATGCCCTGAATCAGTTTCTTTTTTTTCCATAAAAAGAAAACTATAATTGTTTAGTCCTTTCTGCCTCTAATCTTGAACTCTCCTTTCCAAGTATATTGCCATACTGGCAGTGTGAGTTCTTCAGATCTGTAATGCAAGAGTCGGTTTGCAAATGATTCGCATGATGTTGATGGGGGTAAATCTACACCATGAATTGATGGTTTTCTTTTAAAGCAGTCGTTAGTAGGGATGGGCACGAATAAAAAGGGCAGTTTGGCCCACAAACTGAACCCCAAACCATCCCAAACAGGCCTCACTTGAACCAGTCAGCAAGTTTGGTTTCCTCTTTCTTCTGGCTGTGGTGAGCTGTGACCAGGAGAATGGAGGTGGGAATCTCCTGGGAAAGATTAATGGCTGACCTCAAACCGCAGAACCGGACAAAAGTCTGCTAAATGTTTCGGGAAGGCGCCTTCCCCAAACATTGGTTCTCAGACTCTGAACCAGCTAAAGTTTGGCATGTGAGCTGATTTGTGTCCATCCTCTTGTTAAGTCATGTGGGTTCTCTCTCTTGTGCAAGATTGGTGTTCACCATGCCCTGGTATCAAAGTGCAGTAATGAGTCTTACCTGTGTTAAAGTGCAGGTTAATTTGCAAAGCTGGCAATGATGCCAAATATTGTGACACTGTGATTGTGACTGTGCTGCATTATTGCCTCATGAGAAACAGTTGTGTGAAATCATCAAATGAGACTAGCCTTTTTCAATAGTGTCATTGCCTGCAAGGAAAATGCCATATATGCTTCCTCTTAAGAAATGCAATTGCTGTTTCTTCTGAAATGGGCAATACAAGTATATTCCAGCTTCAGAACACACTTGTAGCAGACCCCAGGTTAATTTTTGCCTGTTTCAGCAAAAAAAAAAAAAAAGCGATTGTGCATATTATGAAGCTCACATGTAATATGTTTGTTCCATATGCTTGGTCACTTCAGCAGAAATGTAATGACCAAAAGGGGCTACTCTATATAATTAGAACGTAAGGTTCAGAAGTTGCCAATAATAGAATGCCAATATTATAATAGAATGTTGGCATTATAGACAATAATATAATAGAAGGGGGAGGATCATTCTTATTTTTCAAAACAGTAGTGATCAAAATATTAGGAATAAGCTAAGAAGAAAGAAATGCTGATTTTGAATAGTGAATTCAGTGGTTCGTTGATGTTGAATAATGAATTTTTGATTTTGAATAATGAATCTTAGTGGTTCAGTGGTGTACAATGTTTCTGAGATACCAGGTATCAACAATATTGATGCAGACTTCAAAGTTTTCAGAATGCTAAATATAGAAACTGAAAGACATATAATATGAAGCTTTGAACCTTGACGTTGCACTTGGATGCTGAGATTCTCATTTGGATTCACCACCCAGGGCCTGAATAATACTATGAAGCTGACTGTATTAACTTCTTTTGCAAGCATAAAGCCCATATCAATATTTTCGGTATGGTACTCTTCGCTCTCTTCTCAACTTCCAGTGCAAAATCAGTCATGCCATCTATATATTTTCTGGATCCACTCATATAGAAATACGCCCCCCCACCCTCCCCCTACCCCCTTTAACCACTTTTAGGAGAAAGACTGTCTGGATATAACCCTTACCTTTTAATAAGAAGAATAGTTCCTATTCTCTTCTAGATTTTCTGTATTGACTCCGTTGCCTGTGTGCAGAGAGATTCATAAACTGCCTATTTGCCAAGATTTAAATGCCTAACCTTTCTGATGGCACAAGGGATTGAACTATGGTTCTTGGGAGAGGTTATTAAGCTACTGTGCCAGTTATGCTTAATTTTCGAGACTCAGAAGTAAAGTGTGCACTCTAGCCAACATTCCTCTTTGCTCAGCTCAGCAATTTTTTTTTAATGTCAACAATTAAGAATTGCCAGTAAGGAGTATCACAATCAAAAGAAGTCTTCGGAACAATTTAATGAGGTATTAATGAACCATACTAAAAATTTCTACAAGCATTTTTTTTTTTCATTTCTAGGGAAGATCTGTATGATTTTTAGCTAGGTAGACCCCTGCCAATGGTGTCATTAGATAAAGTTATTCAGATATCAATGGAGCAGTTGTGTTATTAAAATGACCAGGGGTAGGCTGGACCAGGGGTAACACTTGGAATGTAGGTCCATACTAGGGGTGTGCATTTGGTTTATCCAAACTGGAACCCCCCCAAAAAACACAAACAAACCCTTACCTTATCAGTATTTTTCAAGTACTGTTAAGCAGAAATCAAATTGGTGAATCTTTTTAGCTATCAGTATAATAATTATTTTTTTTTTAAGCTGAAATTATTTGGCATTTTCCAGCAATACCAAATAATGACTCTGAAGAGGTTTAAACTTTAAAGGGATACACTTACCTTCTGTTTCTGGCTCTTTGCTCTGGTTTCCAGGGCAACAGGAGGGAGGGGAGGAGGGCCTCAGTCCTTTTCCCAGGTTCTCTTTGGTTAGGTTGTAGACTTTTGGTTTGTGGTTTGCACTTTGGACTTTGGTGGGCTTTGGAAGATTTGGAGCTTTATCTTATTACTTTTGTTTGGGCATGGGGTGTGTGGGATGGATTCTAAGGTTAAGTAGGTTTTTTTTGGGTTACCTTTGGATTCTTTCTGGTTTTACTCCAGGGCTTTTTTTGTAGCAGGAACTCCTTTGCTTATTTGGCCACACACCCCTGATGTATTTTATGTATTTTATTGCATAATTATAATTATTAATGTATTATTAATGTATTTTAAATTGACTTTGTTAGCTTTTTGTGTTGTAAGCCGCCCTGAGCCCACCTTGGTGGGGTAGGGCAGGATATAAATCGAATAAAATAAATAAATGTAGTCAATCCTACAAGAGTTTACAGGGCTCTTAATACAGGGCCTGCTGTAAGCTCCAGGATTGGCTACATCAGAGGTGTGTGGCCTAATATGCAAAGGAGTTCCTGATACAACACCCCCCCCACCCCCGTTCCTGGTTTTTTGAGGTTTGCATTATTTTTGTGAAGTTCTGTTGTTTGGTCCTGGGGCCTGGGTGGGGAGGCCTTCCTTCTGGCTTGGCTGCTACTTAAGTACTTTCCCCTCACCTTTCCTCAATAGGTCCCCCCCCCCCGCATTTCTTTCCTTTAATTTTTGGTTAGTATTTGGAGGGAGGGAGGTGTTCAGCTTCATTATTCTCTCTGTGTGCTTCTGGTTTCAACTTAGGGGTATTGAGTACAATACTTTGCTGCCACTAAATAGGCTTTTAGTAAAAAGGGTCTGTTTTAGGAATTGTTGAACTTTTTAAACACTTTTAAATTAATTTCAGCAGAGTGCTTTATTTTCTCCCTAACTAGGCCAATGCAAGAGTTCAGTGGCACCTTTAAGACCAACGAAGTTTTATTCATGATGATAATTCATGGTGATTGTAATGTAATGCATTGAAACTTGAAATGTATTTCTCTGCATAACACTGCACCTAACAAAATCAAAAAATACTGTTTGTTGTCTTCACTCCTGAAAGGCCCTAAGCCCGGCAGGCCTCACCCTCGCCACCTCTCGATCCACCCACCAAGCCAAAGAACAACAAACAGTACAATGAAAAAACTAAAACTGTTGTTAACTGCAAAGAGGAACAGAACATATAAACCTTGAAAATAAAAATAGGCGAGACTTGCTCCATGAACAGGGGGTACAGAGACCTGTGCAACTGGTGGTATGGTGATACACATACTGAAGAAGAGTTAGATTTATACCCCGTCCTTCACCCGGAGTCTCAAAACAACTTACAATCTCCTTTCCTTCCGCTCCCCACAAGAGACACCTTGTGAGGTAGGTGAGGCTGAGAGAGCTCTGAGAGAACTGTTCTTAAGAGAACAGCTCTGAGAGAACTGTGACTGACCCAAGGTTACCCAGTTGCTACATCTGGAGGAGTGGGGAATCAAATTCAGTTCTCCAGATTAGACTCCGCTGCTTTTAAACGCTACACCAAACTGACTCTCACTACGTATAGTGTGACAGAGATAAGGCCCCATAATACTGACTGCAGGTGTAGGTGGAAGGGACCAAAGAAGCATACAGGTGGGTCTGTGTGTGTGTGTGTGTAAACAGACAGACAGAGATGGATGGATAGACAGAGACAGACAGATAGATAGATTCATTCATTCTCTGGGACATTCTATTGAGCTTGTATTGCCTGGCTATTTCCCACCTTTGGAAACAATGGAATATAGGGCATCTTCTTTGGGTGCTTATTGAATTGAACCCCTTGGTCCAATCACCTTGAAACTTGGGGAGTTCTGTTGAGGAGAGACTCCAGCAGCTCTACCTCAACCCACCCCACCCCTTAATATACCCCAGGATAAATTTGCCATTGACTTTAATGGCCCCCATAAGGTATGATGGACCTGAATATATTTGAGAATCCCAGATATTTACTAAATCTGAATATCACAACAAAACTGGTATTTGGGAATATATATTTTTGGGACCAATATACTATTTTTTTTTAATCTTTCACACCCAAGGTCCATTCCTGAACCATCTGATGTCTGGTATACTTAAGCATTGCTTACTAATTAAAGTCTGGAATTAAACTCTAGAGTTAAAGTAATGCGCATGCATATTTAGACACACACACACAAACACACTTGTTGACTTATTTGGTGCAATATGCAGCACTTCCATTCATGTCATTCCCTCCAGCTGATGCATCACGCGGAGACTTTCCAGACCAGCATCACATGTTTCAGAGCCTTGGTGAGAAATTGAACAGTCTGAACCTTGAACAGTCTGAATAGTCTGAGCTGGAAGCTCCAGCTAGTGAAAAATGCAGCTGCAGGGATTCTCCTTGGACTCTTTAGGAGAGAGCATATTCAACTAGCGTTACAACAACTGCACTGGCTGCCTATAGCATGCCGGGTTCACTTCAGGGTATTAGTTCTTACCTTCAAAGCCCTATTGGCCAGGGGCCGGTGCACCCACGGGACTGCCTTTCCCCATATGTTCCCCAAAGAGCACTATGGTCAAGTTCACAACATCATTTGTTTGTCCCTGGCACAAAAGATGTCAGGCTAGCCTTGACTAGAGTCGGGCTTTTCAGCCCTGTCTCCCAAGCTGTGGAATGAACTGCCGGAGGAGATCAGGGCCCTGAGGGACTTGCTAGAGTTCCACAGGATCTGTAAAACAGAGTTTTTCCAGATGGATTTTGGTTAATGCCTCAAGGCCACTGGCAAGAGTGATCTAGCTCCCTACTGATGTTACTGTAAATAAGAACCATCTACAGCAGGGGTCCTCAAACTACGGCCCGTGGGCCAGATGCGGCCCGCTGAGGACGTTTATGCAGCCCGCCGGGTTATGGCAAAATCAGACCGGAAGTGACGTTCGACCTAAACTCGCGTTAGCAACGCACACTTCCGGCACTGGGCTGAGGCGGCGGAGACAGAGTGTGAGGTGATACCGGGGTGAGGTGAGTTCCCAGGCCGGGGGGTGTGGTGCGGGGAAGGGAGAGAGATGCAGAAGATGGAGAACTGACAGCCCGCGGCCTTGTACAGTAACGGCAGTCTGGCCCTCCAACAGTCTGAGGGACAGTGAACTGGCCCCCTATTTAAAAAGTTTGAGGACCCCTGATCTATGGTGATATGTCAAACAGACACTACTGCCACTAGTAGCCTGTAAAGCTTTGATGCCTGTTTTATGGTATATGTTATGATTTTAATTGTGTTTATTGGATATGATCTTGATGTATTGTGTTGGAAGCTGCCCCGAGCCATTCACAGGTGGGCAGGGTATAAATCAATGGAAATAAAAAAAATAAATTGCTGCTTCATCTCCAGGTATGATTCCAATTATTCCATATGTAGATGCCTCTGTTGCCTGGAAACTTAAAAAAAAAACCCAGTCCTCATGTTTTTATAATATATAATTATATAACCTTTTTCTTAAAACAAACAAACAAAGCTTAGTTTCAGACCCTTAGAAAGTATTTTTTTTCTGCCAAAACGTCTTTCTTAAGAAATGGTTGCGCTGTAGGATATCTAGTCTGTATTCATGGTATTTGCTATTACAACACTATTTCAAGGAAATTCTGTTGTTCTAGATCTGAGGCTTGTGATCCAGAGATCCTATAAATACAGGCAGGTTTAGCAGTTGCCAGTTCCAACAGATACAGCTTCCGGCAGGCGCAGATGAAATTAGGAAGCCCTGCATTCGCAGGGTTGCCCGTCTTGGATATTCCAGGCAGTCTAGCATAAAGAAGGAATATTCGTCATTGATTTGATTTTTTTTAACTTCATGCCTGTCATTCAGGTGATCACTCTGAATGTTAAAAAAGGTAAATACACATTCAGATATTCAAACAAATTTTAGAAAACAACTTCACTGCTGTGTTGTCAGAAGTACTTTCATGAGAGCACTTTGAATCCTCCATTGTGCTTTTCAACGTCTGCATTTTGATGTGCAATCACCTTATCTTTCAGATGCATGTCAAGAGTACTTGACTTCAGTGGAAGTTTTGTGTGTACAAGAAAGAGACAATCAGGACCCATCAGAATACCAGATCAGTGGGACACTAATCCAAGCTGTTTTGCTTTGTGTCTGTCAAATGTCTTCTTCACCTGATAATTTTACCAGGAAACAATAAATGTATGGTATTGTTAGATGGCAGGCATTAATTATAGCTTTATGTATTTTTGTGTCTCTTATCTAGACAGTAATGCATAGGTTATGGAGGGACTGAATGTAACTTTCCATTGAATGCTAGAAAGTGACTAAAAATGGAAAAGGGTTAATCATGTACAGCATAGAGAATAATTAGTAATATAAATATTTACAGTATTTACAGTAACATCAGTAGGGAGCTTGGATAGTCCAGGTTTGCCTGATCTCAACGGATCTTGGAAGCTAAGCAGAATTACCCCTGGCTAATATTTAGATGGGAGACCACCAAGGAATACCAGGGCTGTGATGCTGAGGTATGCAATGTCTCTTGCCTTGAAAATCTATGATTTGATGGGACATCCCACCACCAACATATAAGAGCAGGACTTTTTTTGTAGAAAAAGTCCAGCAGGAACTCGTTCCCATATTAGGCCACACCCCCTGATGTCATCATTGTTTCAGACAGGGCTTTTTTTGTAGAAACCCCCCCAGCAATAACTCATTTGAAGAAGAAGAAGATATTGGATTTATATCCTGCCCTCCACTCCAAAGAGTCTCACAGCGGCTTACAATCTCCTTTACCTTCCTCCCCCACAACAGACACCCTGTGAGGTGGGTGGGGCTGGAGAGGGCTCTCACAGCAGCTGCCCTTTCAAGGACAACCTCTGCCAGAGCTATGGCTTACCCAAGGCCATGCTAGCAGGTGCAAGTGGAGGAGTGGGGAATCAAACCCGGTTCTCCCAGATAAGAGTCCGCACACTTAACCACTACACCAAACTGGCTCACCAAACTGGCTCATTTGCATATTAGGCCCCACACCCTGACACCGAGCCACCTGGAACTGTGTCCCTGTGCATTCCTGCTCAAAAAAGCCCTGTATAAGAATACACAGCATGTACCTTTTAGTGATAAGATATATATAATTAATTAGATTCAGATGGTTAGGTGTGTTGGTCTGGTCCAGGGGTGGCCAAAGTGAGGCTCGGGAGCCATGTGTGGTTCTTTTCACACATACAATGTGTCTCTCAAAGCCCCCATCACCCTATCAGCCAGCTTGGGGAAGGCATTTGTCTCTTTAAATCCCTTCTCCAAGCCAAGCAAGATGGTGGCTTGGAGGATGCATTTAAAGTTAAAGTTGCGTTCTTTCCACCTTTCTCTCTCCCCTCTCCCCTCTATTTCCTTCTTTCCTGTCTTGCAACTCTCAAACATCTGCCGTTCACGTCTTGCAGCTCTCAAACATCTGATGTTTATTCTATTTGGCTCTGATGTTGAGAAAGTTTGGCCACCCCTGCTCTGGAGCAATAGAACATAGTTTCAGTCCAGTGGCACCTTTAAAACCAACAAATTTTAATTCTGAGTATAAAATTTCTTGTGCATGCACACTTCTTCATGAACATGAAAGCTTATACCTGGAATTAAACTTTGTTGGCCTTAAAGTTGCTATAAATCTAATGTATAAATATATAAATAAGAGCCAGCATGAAAAAGAATTTTTGCAGGCTATGTAGGTTTTTTAATGCTTATATTAACCTCAATGTGTGTCTTTTATATGTGATGATTTCTTTTCTCCTTCTCCCTTTTCAATTTTAATTCACTTTTCCTAACATGTTCTTGCCTTTCCTTATCCTGCGCATTGAACTTCCATCCACACTTAGGACAAAAATTATTCCATCCTATCAAGGAAGAATAGTTGTAATAGTGGTAATAATAATAATTGGCCTTTTGCCCAGGTTGTGTTTCTCTGGTGGGATTTGTAGCGCACTGACCTGGTGGACTTTTAAAGTAAGGAGAGAGCCGAGAGGTCTGTAGTAGAAGGGATTGTAGTGTCAGGATCAAAGGCCTAATTGTCTGTTTCCTAGAACTTTGAGTTATTGGCAGCTGCCATTACAGCATCTCGTTGGCTGTCACACAGCACAACCAACCAGCATACGCTAATTGCAGTGGCCTTTTCATCAAGGAAGATCATCCAGCTAACCACAAAGAGCTGTCTCTCCACGAGTACAGGCAGTAAGCTGGCTAGATCGGCCCAGGCTACTTGGGTATATGATTGGACTGTCATATTGTTATGATTTGTTCCAAGATTTTTTTAGAGCATTTAGCAGATACCCTTTGCACCTCTCTTTGTACCTGAATCCTATAACCTGCCTGCCCCTATCATTTAAGAGGGTGCTGTAGCTTTTCAAAGTTCAGCAATGCAGAATCGCAGGCAGGCAACTGGTCTCTGACAAGAGATCAATACTGTCCTTCCAAATGCTGGAGTCAAGCTGCTGGGTCTGTCAGAAGGATGTGTGCTGTAATTGGATCATGGATGCAGCGAGTCATCTGAGTCTCCCTTCAGCACTGTCCCAGCTGTCAGATGTCATCTCTTTGTACAGCTGTCACTGCGGGAGGGTTGTGACTCTCCCCCCCCCCCATTCTAACCCAATGCAAATGTCCACTTAGCAGATGAATATTGAAGATATTAGACACTTCTTTATGCCTTTATGCAAAATAAAGATCTGTGTCATCTGTGAATTTCATGGAAATAAGTTGCAATTTATTCACTGTGAGAAAGGGGAAGTGAAGCCTGTAAAAATGAGAAATTATTTGGTTCAGGCTATTAAAAAAGAGAGAATATTTTACAGAATAAACAAAATATGGAGGTTCCCCCCCCCCCAGATGGGAAGAGCAACGATTATCAGTATTTTTGTCAAAACGCTGAAGATTTATGTTTGTTTTAAAACATGATTCAGGAAATTCTCTCACCCACCCCACATACCTACACTAAGAAAGAATCAGACTGAAGCAGGTTTTTTTTAATTTCCTCATGAAGTTGTGTATGTCACATGCAAGAGTGTAATCATAATGCCTGTGTTTTGAGTGAGAAGCAATTTGATTTAAGATGCATCTTTAAAACAATTTTGGAAAGAGCTTCCTAGAAAGAGGTAAGGGTGGAGAAGGATACTTTTGGATAAGTAAAATAATGCACAACTGATCTATTCTTGCAACTTATTGTGGGACTGAGAATGAATAGGGAACTGGGGCAATGATGTTCTGTATTCTTGGTGTTTGGGGGGCAAGAGTGAGAGAATTTCTGTGGTTCTGGCCCCACTGGTGGACTTCCTGATGGCACCTGGGTTTTGGCCACTGTGTGACACAGAGTGTTGGACTGGATGGGCCATTGGCCTGATCCAATATGGATTCTCTTATATTCTTACATTCTAAGTGTTCTGTGACTTCCTATACTGGTGGTTTAAAGCAGTGTTTCCCAACCTGGGCATCATGATCCAAAAGTGGGTCACAAAGCCTGTGAACTTTGGGTCCTAGGCTCTTGCAGTTTTATTGATCTGTGAAACTGCTTAACACTGATAATGAGCATCATTATCCCTAATGTGACAATCCATACCATGCTTACTTGGGAGTAAACCCCATTGGTTTTGCATCTGATTCACAGGATCAGGCTATGTAGTGTCTCAGTAAAATAAGCCAAATTAACATTTATATCAGAATAACACTACTCTCACATAATTTACTCTTTCAAAAAGCATGTGTATGTAATGCTTATATAGTTTGAGACTGAGGAGATAAAGCGGGATATGAGTTACATAAATACATTATATGTTATTGGTCACAATTCATAAGCACTTCTTTTTTTTCTTGTTAGGAAAAATAAATAAATACAGGTTTCCTTCTATCTTTGTGTTTTCAATCTCAAAGTGGGATATTTTTGACTTGACTGAGGTAACTCTGTCCAGTTCTTTTCTTCTTAAAAACAAGACTGCATACCTCATCTGTCTTTCTGCCATCTAGTTCATGAAAGCCCCCTGATTGGGGAACATACTTCTTTTTACCAGTGCACCACCCTAATGCTCAGTGGGCCACCGAAGGAGCCACTGAATCAATCCACGGAATAATTCTAACTGTGAATACCGTTGTGACATTTGGTGATGAAGTCGTCTCTTGTGCTCTTGTGGTTTTCTTGTTTGCTATCAGAGGACAAAACAGTTTGGTGAGAAATGTGTGTGGCAAAGGTAGATTTAGGGGAAAACTCTTCTATAAGGCAGTTATATTTGATGTCACAGGCATCACTTACATGGATTAAAACTGCAGTGCATGGTTCATTTCTTAAATATTTTGTTTTTCATTTGTGATTTCAGACATGCTAAAAGTTTCTGCATCGATTCTCACTTCCCCCATGCATTTCCTCTCATTTAGCATAATATAGTTTCAGCTGGCTAAAATATTTTAGTGACAATGGATGACTGATATGAAATTTTCTTTGAAACGTATTTAACAATCTGACCTAGGTTATTGCTACCTGCAGTGTAATATACATCAAAAAGTCCTTGCTCGGATGATACAGGGATCAGTGAAGTCATTCCGTTTCTTAAGCTTATGCATCTGTGATGAGCACATACGGAAAGGCTCTGTACACAGATCATACATTTAAAGATATATTGTTTATGATTAATTACATAAGTGAGCCCAAACAGTCTTTCTTTGATATGCAATAATGAGTGTCATGTGATTCCCAGTGAAGCAAAAGTATACATCAAAGGCAGATTAAAGATTGGTTACGCATCAACCTGTTTTCCATATGTAAATTTATGACTGTGATGTGCAGGAAAAGGATAGCTTACCCTCCAATTCTGTGCTACTAAATAAAATTAAAAATTCACAACTCTGCTTTATGGGATTTTAAATGAATTTGATCTCTCTTTGGGGCAGGGCAAATAAGTGTTTTGTGATGTATTATTTTACAAAAAAAAAGGAGAGCGAGAGAGAGAGAAACTGAGAGGGACCATCGTTCTGGCTCATTTAATTTTGCGAGTGAATGATCTAAGATTAACTACAGACTAGTCGGTGCAGTTTAAAAGCTGAAAGCAATTTTCAGCCATAGATGGTAATGCCACATTTAGTCCACAACCGAATGACTCTAAATGACTAAGCTGTAAGGTCTTTGTATATGACCACAGGGCCTGATAAAGCCATAGGAACACAGTAAAAGCACAAAAATAGTTCCAATTTATTTGGTGCCATCACCTTAATGAGATTAAAACAGACGTGTTCATGTGCCTAATTGGTGATTTTGTTTTAACTGGTAATGAAGGATTAAAACTTCAGGCATCAGGCTACTTACAGGAGAGGGGATCTGAGGGGAAACTTTTTAATTATAAAAGGCAGCTGGTAAAATATGCAGCTAACGTTGTTAAACATAAATCATATACACTCTCACGCATGTGCATACACATACATGTATCTACAAAGAATAGGAAAGGGAATTCTAATAATACATAGACTTATATAGCATCTTCACTTTCTGTGTGCTTCACATGAATTATCTTTACGTACTCCTTACAGAGGCTCTGTAAGTTAGGCCAGTATTGTTTCCGTATTACAGATGAGGAGCGGAGGCAGAAAGAGAGTCATCCAATTAGTCAGTTGCATGGATAAGATTTGAACACAGGACCTCCAAGATTCCTATGTTAGCCACTACACCACACCCCACTACACAAAACAGTGAATCCTGAAAACTGAAAAACCAGTTTGAGTCTCACAGTATACACATTTGGATTTAAACCATATTTATTTATCATTGTTTCAAAGGCTCTGAAATACTGAAGAAAAATAAATTTGAATTGAAATCCTGCAAGTTACAGAAACATAATCTTTCCTCCTGCTTTCTTGATAGAAAGGAAGAATGAAGAAGGTATTGAGACTTTAATTTTATGTCTTACAATTTGGTGGGGAAGATATTTGCCTTTGTTGTTTTCAGCTACACAACTTTTACTGGTGATAAGCAAAATATAATAACCAACCCAACCTCAACTAAGTGCGCTTTGTACACACATATAGGTATGATGGACCCCATCCACTTGCCTCCCTTTTAGGCAAGATTTTCTCAGTTTTTCTTTTGAGTCCCTTTTCTGATTGAGCTGCCCTGGAAATGTGTATTCTTCTCTTTTAAGTGGCTTTAGCAGTCCCATCATGTTAGTAATGTAATAGCAATTTTCTCAGCCCAGGACCTGAGAGAAGGGTTCGAGTCTCCCTTTAACTTAAATGACAGAAAATGGCACTTGAGATGCTTTTAAAATTCACAAATAACAAGGTCTTATTTAATCTTCATTCATCCCAGTGCTGTAAAATCTCCTGGACCTGGCCAACAGGCCATGTCTATGAGGCAGAACCTGCCATTTTAGTAATTCTGTAGTTTTAGATGTTATATATTTAAATTGGTCTTTTGTTGTTTTTATTGTTGATTGTTTTTATGATGTAACCTGCCCTGAGCCTGTCCTACGGGAAGGGCGGGCTAAAAATCAAATCAAATAGACAAAATAAATAAATACACCTCAAGGGAGGGACGGTGGCTCAGTGGTAGAGCATCTGCTTAGGAAGCAGAAGGTCCCAGGTTCAATCCCTGGCATCTCCAAAAAAGGGTCCAGGCAAATAGGTGTGAAAAACTCCAGCTTGAGACCCTGGAGAGCCGCTGCCAGTCTGAGAAGACAATACTGACTTTGATGGACCAAGGGTCTGATTCAGTATAAGGCAGCTTCATATGTTCATATTAATACACTGTACAAGGGGAAAAGTCAGGTGAAGCCAGGAGTTGAAAATAGTGAGATACAATAGTTTTTGGACAGACTTTAGTTCTCATGTCCAGGCTAATGATAATTTCATAAACTTTTTAGCCATTTCTTAAAACACTATATTGAGAGGCATTTGTTCCTGGGTTTTCCCAAACCCTCCAAAACATTTTCTTAGTATTTCTCTAGCCATTTTGGTTTCCCAGAAGGTTGGTACACCCTTTTCAGTACCCAAGCTCCATTTCTTGAAATACCAGTTTTTGACTAACTTTTTAGGTCTCTCCATGCAGTTTTTAACCAAACCAGATCAGGGATCTTTGAGCCCTTCAGAGATATTACCCTGTTCAAGATTAATCTCCCCCTCCCTCCCCCCACACACAGAGGTTTTATCCCCTTTTCTTGGACTGAATGGGAGTCTCAGTTTACTTCCCAAACCTCCTAATTTTTCCTCAGTTCCCCTGTCTGTGTTGAACTGCTCTCAACTAAGGTTGAAACCAGACTCTGGCTGGGTACAGACAGGCAGCTTCGTATGCAGCAGAGGTGTCCCAAAGTGTGTCGCCCCAAAATGAAGTGGCCAAATCCCAACCAGACACTCCTGTATATCACATGGTTGTTGTTTGCCATTCCCTTAGAGCAATTTGGGTTTCTTTTTCTCCCTTACAAGAATACCAGTAAGCACCTAGAGCAGATTGGTGGGTTCACACCACTAATCTGCCTCGCTTGCAGGCTCCCATGTTCAGACATCAGGAAAGGCGGGAAGAGTGGGGTAGAAGAATTTGCTACCACTTCCCAAGTGGTAGCTATTTAATCCGTCTCAGTGACATCAGAGGACGGGGTGAATATGGGAGCAGGATGGGCTGCAGCTGTGCCTATCTGACCTTGCTTTTTTAATCCTGGGGGCTGTGCCTATGTCGGCTCAAATTGGCTTTCTGAGTTCAGCCTCTCTCTGTCAAGACACAATTCAGACTTTCTCCAGTCAAGGCACAAATCTGACTCCCTCTCCTCAGCATCCAGCTCTCTCAAGACTCTCTCAAGATGGCTCAGAGCAGCCTGTCACTCAAGGCTCTCTGGCTCTGTGAAGAATTAACCCTTAACACACCTTGTAGCAGGGCTTTTTTCCCCCGAGCAGGAACGCACAGGAACTCAGTTCCAGCTGGCTTGGTGTCAGGGGTGTGGCCTAATATGCAAATGAGTTCCTGCTGGGGGTTTTCTACAAAAAGTCCTGCCTTGTAGCTTAAGCCTTTTAAAAAGTGTAGTCCATTGCAGTAGGCGATGTTTGATCCAAAACCCCCATGAGTACAAGGGAAGTTGCCACGTGAGCTATTCTACACATGACTGTGTAGAGGTTGTGCAGGAGTTCTCATGCTGGTTGTAATAGATAAGTTCTATAGTCACATTTCTGCTTGCTTATGCTTGGATGTTCTCATGCAGAGCTGTATTATAACGTATAATAAACACTTCTTTTGTGTGGGGGATAGGGTTGCCAATCCCCAGGTGGGGGCAGGGGATCCCCCGGTTTAGAAGCCCTCCCCCCGTTTCAGGGTCGTCAGAAAGCGGGAGGAGGGGAGGGAAATGTCTGCTGTGATCTCTGTTATTTCCTATGGAGATTTATTCCCATAGAAAATAATGGAGAATTGATCTGCGGGTATCTGGGGCTCTGGGGGGGGGGCTGTTTTTTGGGGTAGATGCACCAAATTTTCAGTACAGCATCTAGTGCCTCTCCCCAAAATACCCCTCAAGTTTCAAAAAGATTGGACCAGGGGGACAAATTCTATGAGCCCCAAAAGAAGGTGCCCCTATCCTTCATTATTTCCTACGGAAGGAAGGAATTGAAAAGGTGTGCCGTCCCTTTAAATGTGATGGCCAGAACTCCCTTTGGAGTTCAATTATGCTTGTCACAGCCTTGATCTTGGCTCCACCCGTAATGTTTCCTGGCTCCACCCCCAAAGTCTCCTGGCTCCGCCCCCAAAGTCCCCAGATATTTCTTGAGTTGGACTTGGCAACCCTAGTGGGGGAGGCTACCTTTGAGTTCAATCCATTGTCCGAAACAGCTATGGAGTATGTGGCAAGGAACAGCCCTAAAGAAAGCCCATTTAACTAGTTTGCATTGTCAGTAGAGCAGAAAAACAGCAGACCAGTAAAGCAAATTAGCCTATTTTGAGTTTTAGGGTTTACAGTTGGGGCTGCGCTCCTAAGAACGCTGTCCTGGGAGTAAGTCTTGGTAAATAAAATGGAACTTCTAAGTGTAGGATTTCTCTTTGGGCCTCTTGATTATTTACAGGCCTTTAAAAAAAAAAAACCCACAGTGACTGAGATCCAGGCCATGAAAATGGAAGGTGATAATGCTTTCCTCAAGAAGGTTCACTGAAAGAAGTTTTCCTGAAAGAAATTGCCAATTGAAGTTACGGTTAAGTGTGGGGGGTATAGATATTCTCTCCTGGCACTATAGCTCTGATTGATTTGGGGATCCAGGCTTTGAAATCTTTTCCAAAAATTTATCAAGAGGGATGATCATGAAGCTCCTATGTAATATGTAGTTTGGGGTTCAACAAGAATTAATCCGATTTCCTATCCAAGATGAAAGTCTTGTAAATTGCAGCACTTCTCGGTTATCGGCCTACCTTCTGTTTTGTATGCTTAAGAAATAAAATTAGGGTTGGCAGGTCCAGTTCAAGAAATATCTGAGAACTCTGGGAGTGGAGCCAGGAGACATTGGGGGTAGAGCCAGGATCAAGGTTTTGACAAGCATATTTGAACTCCAAAGAGAGTTCTGGCCATCACATTTAAAAGGACTGCACACCTTTTAAATGCCTTCCCTCCATTGGAAATAATGGATAGGGGCACCTTCTTTTGGGGCTCCTAGAATTGGACCCCCTGGTCAAATCTTTTTGAAACCTGGAGGGTGTTTTGAGGAGAGGCACTGAATGCTATACTGGAAATTTGGTGCCTCTCCCTCAAAAAAACCAACCCCGCCAGAGCCCCAGATGCACTCTTTTACTCAAACTTTTTAACCAAATAATTCTTAAATGTCCTTTAAAGCAAAACCCCCCAGTCTTTAGTAGAAACTCAAATTTTAAAGATTGCCAGGTGCATAGAATCTGCTGTCTCCTCTTCCTTTTGTTGAAAGACACAGATGGACCTGACTGCTCCTCTTTGAGGAGTAATTCAACAGGTGTAGTGGTGGCGACAAGAGTCCTAGGTTCAAATTCGTGTTTCCTCTGGCCGAAATTTTTACACTCCGGAACCCGTGCTTTAAAGCAACAGCTCACAGTTACATCTTACTAGCATGAACAAATGGGTGGTATACATCAGGAGCTGCCTTCGCGGGGCGGCTGCCCAGTGGTATGTCACCCTGTTCGAGAGTCGATCCCTGGCTCTCAACTTGGCCACGGACCTCCTAAGGGCCCTACGCACTTCGAGGACCCCTTGCAGGAGACCAACGCCATATTGGCCCTGCAAGACCTGAAGCAGGGCACCGGGTCGGTGCGTGACTACCTCAACTAATTCAGGGCGCTGAATTCCAAGGTCCATCGATGGGACGAGGGGGCCAGAACTGAACAATTCAAGAGGGGCCTGAACTCCCACAACTACAGAGAGGCCTTGAAGATGGGGGAGCCGAAAGACCTGGTCAGCTGGATCCAACTAGCTTGCGAGATAGAGGACTATAACAAGATGATCGCCCTCCACAAAAAGCAGCGGGGGGGCACCCCAAAGAGGGCTGGGAGAGAACTCCAAGACTGAGCCTACCCAAGAGGGCCCCCGAGTTACTTTCTTGAGAGAAGCGAGACCGCAGAGCCAAGGCTAAATTGTGCTTCAAGTGTGTGTGTATGTGGGGAAATCACATCCCCAGCGAGTGCCGGAGCAAACTGAGGGAACCGCAAACCTCCACCCCAATCAAGCCGGAGGTGAAGAAGAAAGCCAGGGGGTTGGGGACCCCAATTGCCAAAGTCAAGTCTGCAGTGCTGCAGTTCAGGGAAACGATCCTGGAAGAACCCGAGGGAGAGGATGGAGAGGCCCAGCTGACGGGAAGTGACAACGACCTGCTGTGAGGAGCGAGCAACAGCAGATCCAAGCCATGGCTGCACCACTATGGTTGAGATTATCCAGAACTTTGTATTATGTACCCATAACCCTAGTGAACCCTGTCACGAAGCGGTTTACTTGCATTAGAGCCCTACTGGACTCCAGGTGCTCGAAAGACATACTATCGCCTAGTTTAGTAGAGGCACTAGGACTGAGAACTGTGCCCCTTAAAGAATCTTATGTATTTGAGCAAATGGTCGGGAGCCTGATGAAAGGAAAACTGTGTAGCATGGGAACAGAAGTGTATGCCCTGGAAGTGGGAGAGCACTGGGAGCCCCGCACTTTCATCATAGCCCCGGCAGCCAGGTTCCAAACTGTTCTCAGCATTGAGTGGTTGGCTTACCATGACCCACTAGTCCAATGGAGTGAAAGCACCATATATTTTCTAGACCCGGTGTGCAAGAGTCACTGCTGGGACACAAGATGGGGCCCGCATCCCCCTCCCCAACTGGAAAAGTTGTGTGTCACCAGAGTCGAAGCACCTTCCCTGCCCCCCGAATACCAAGACCTCCATAAGGTGTTCGATAGTCAGGAAGTGGACGAGCTGCCCCCTCACCGGGATACGGACTGCACTATTGAACTGGTGGAGGGGGAGCTGCTGCCTAAAGCAAAGCTATGTTCGATGAGCTGAGGGGAGTTGGAGGAGCTACAAAAATCCTGGAACTGAACCTACACCAGGGTTTCATATGCCTTGGCAAGTCCCCCCATGCCATCCCCGTACTTTTCAGGAAGAAAAAGGACGTCAGTTTACGGCTATGTACTGACTTTTGCGGGTTGAATGTGATTTCCATGAGTAAGGCTCATTCGGGACCTTTTGGGGGAGGTATCCCAAGGGAAAATCTTTACCAAGCTTGATCTCTGGGACGCGTACTTCCGGGTGCTCATCAAGGAGGGAGACAAGTGGAAAACTGCATTTAGCACCTCGCTTGGACAATTTGAATATTTGGTCATGCCATATTTGGTCAGGCCCTGGGGGTGTTCATGAACTTAATAAATGAAGTGTTGCACAAATACCTCTAAGGGTGTGGTTTGCTATCTGGATGATGTGTTAATATATTCCCAGGACCTCCCCTTGAATGTTCAATTGGTGAGGGAGATGCTCCAGACCCTGTATGAGCACAAGCTGTTTGCCAAACTGTCCAAGTGCGAGTTTCATAAGACAGAGCTTGATTTCCTAGGATATCGCATCTCCACGGGGGGGTTGGGGATGGACCCGAATAAGGTTCAAGCAGTGATTGACTGGGAACCTTCCTGAACCCGCAGACAGTCCAGAGTTTCCTGGGGTTCACAAATTTTTATAGGGGGTTCATTAATAACTTTGCCCTATAACAAAGTCACCCTACCCCTCACCGAACTGTTGAAAACAAAGGGGAAGGGGCCACAAGCTGTAAAAGGCAGTTCTGGCCTTCAGTGGACTGGGAACTGTCAGAGAGCATTTGATTTCTGACCATGGACCGCAATTTGTTGCTAAGTTCTGGTCACACCTGTGCAAATTGGCAGGGATGGAGCAAGGGCTCAGCTCCACCTATCACCACAAACGGACAGACAGAACGCACCAACGCGGTGCTGGAACAATTTTTATGCTGCTACACGTCCTTCCAGCAGGACAATTGGGTGACTCTTTTACCATTTGCTGAATATGCTTATAACAATAGTGTGCACAGTGCCATCAAAGTAAGCCCGTTCCAAGCAGTGTATGGTTACAAGAGCAAGCCGTTCCCTGAACTCACCCCACCTCGTCAGTCCCAGTAGTCTTTGCGGAACGGTGGAAAGGAATAGCAGGGGGATGGGCAGTTATCAGGCAGCAACTCCAGAGGGCGCAGGAAGCTTACAAGACCCAATATGACAAAAAGCACTCTGGACTTTGGGACTTGGCAGTGGGGACAAGATGTATATTTCAACTAAGCACTTACCCAACACCCAAAATTGCAAAAAGTTGGGGTTGAAGTATTTGGAACCTTTTCCGCTCAAACGGATTATATATAAGGTGACTGTTGAACTGGACTTTCCTAAAAACCTTAAACATGTGCACCCTTGTTTCTACACCAGATATCTGAAGAAAGACCCTGTGCCTTTGTCATGGCACCCCCGGATGGAACCACCACCCCCGACCCTAGTTTGTGGTCAGATTCATTATGAGGTGCAGAAAATTCTCGATGCCAGGATCAAGCATGATGAACTCTTTAATCTTATCACATGGACTCACTTCCCACTAAGTCATGCAGAATGGGTCCAGGCCAAAGACATGAACTGTCAAGCTTTGATTAAAAACTTTTACAACAAATACCCTGACAAGCCTGGGGGGAAGGGGTCTTAAGGGGGGCTGAATGCCAAGAGACACTCCATTTTGTTCCTCTTGCCATATGTATCCAAACAAGTATCATGTATACAATGCTAACGCTGGTGCTTTGCAATGGTGGCTTTGAAGCATCCCCACTGCTTATCTGGAGGGAAGGTGGCATGTCTGGGAACTGGCTAGTTACTATGCAACCAAGGTCAGGAGAGCTGGAGGAGATGTAACCGAGTGGGTGATAATGGGCACCTGGGGTGATGACTGAATAGGAGAGAACCTGCGCAAAATCCCCGCTTTTGCTTGGCACGCTTGGCTTGAATTATAACGGTCAGGGCAAGCGGTTATAAGAGCAAGGAACTGGCGGGAGAGCCAGTTCCGACAACGCCTGTATCTGCCTATGAAGCTGGACTAAAGATCTTGTACTCTACTTGTCTTTTCCTTGCCTCTGGGTCTGACACCTTCCTCCTTCTAAAGTATAACTTTCCACCATACCCTCTGCTTGCCCATCTAGCATCTACTCAGTTTCTGCACCTTCCCTTTCTTAGTTATCCCTGCTTCTCCACATTCTTTCAGTTTGCTGGAAGAATGTCAGAATTGTAGCATGCCTTCACGTCTCATTGCATCAGGCTTTCTTGACTCTCTTAGGCTGTGATCCCATTGCACAAAATGAGACAGACTTCTCAGTAAAAATGCACATGACCAGAGTGTAAGATATTCATTAGAAGGGCTGGGTTTTATTTTGAAAATCTATCAGTTCTGTGATGATGGTTACTTCTTCCTTGTTGGTGAAATCAGGTGACAAATAAAAGCCCTGTCAGCAGAATAAATGACCTGTCCCCCTCCAAGTTAACATAATGTCTTCTTCTTTCAGGGGCTACTTGAGGTCATTTAAATGCTAACACTATTAAACGTTCTGCCAAAACCCAAACATTCAGCCTAAGTCATTAAAATTTAATTATAAAGGGGCAGCTGAGCCCAACATGAGGTTTTGATTCAAGAGCCATGCAAGAGAGACAGTACAAACTCATAAAACAGAAATCACCCAACCAAACCTGGGCCTAGCTATCCGTAACAACCCAATCAGTTGAGTGGTAGTTGTAATAAAAAGGTATCCTTTTATTTACCATCTACTTTCCTTTTATATACATTGGAAACGACATCCATTTTATACACATTGGGAACTGTGTAGAACAAAGAACTCTTGATTTAGAATTGTAATGGAAGCTGTTAAAAACGTAAATCCACTTTGTCACTGTTTTGGAGCATAAGGCAGCTTAGCTTGCTTGCAATAGTTATGCATGCTCTTTAGAAAACACAACACAGATCACCATTTAGACCTCTTTCCTGGATTTTAGTGCTGAGCGACATCGGAATTATGTATCCAAAGATTTGTTTCATTTTTCCAAGTTTCCTTTTGCTTCTATGCTAATATTAAGAAGCTTTATAGCCAAGAAAATATAGAACTCTGATATCCCATACCTGATTGGGTCTTCCCATTATGCACTCTTTCTTTTAAAGAGAGAGATGCTTCTCGCGCACAATAGTGTATTCTGCGAGACGCTACTTTCCCGGAAAATGAAGACAGAAATATATTTTACATTTCTTGTCAGATTGAACTTTAAGACATCTTGACTGCTTTCTCTATAATTTAAACATCACCGCCCAAATGGCAACATCCTTTTGTTCAGTTCCAGTTGTGTGAAGTTTTAGTGCTTCATTGATTCTGAGGATGCCTAGAGCTGGCACATCCAGTAGGGCAACTGAACGGCGTTTTCCCGCTGCAGCATGTCAAACCATTATAGGAGGGACCGGAATGTCACCGTGGTCTCAATGGTTCGTCAGCTGAAGGATACGGCTAACAAATGTAAAAACCAAACTTCAGAGGAGCTGCTTTTCTGTGCTAAGTGATCTGTATTCCCTCTGAATTTACTTTCCCCTAACCCCGTGAAATTAACAGTACTTTCTGACATTCGACCCCCTGACCTCACATATAATAAGAATTTAAAAAGCACCATGCATGAGTGTGCCTGTGTAATGCAAAACTGGGAAAAATGACCATGTCACAGTTTTTTATTATACAAAAACCTTCTCCGTCTCCCATTGCATGCTTCATATGGCGAGTGCTCAGTTTTTAAAGTTATTATAAAGGGGGAAACACAGTTTTAACTGTCGTAAGTCACTCTTCATGACTTTTATAGACAATAAATTGTAGCAAATACATATTGCTACCCTCCCTCCTCCCCAAAAGGCTTTGCATGCCATTAAGGCAGATGTTTACCAAGAAGTGTTTAAAAAAATCGGGCTAAGGGATGGCAGATGAGGAGGGTTCGAAAGGAAGTCACGTCTCGGGAGCAGGTTGCCAAGGGTGCAGGTTTCTGCACAATGTGAAGGTCTCAGGGTTTAAGAGGCAGAAGCAGTAAAGTGTTATGTGGAAATGATTTTTGCAGTTATCAGGCTCAGGGGATGACAGCGTACAAGAGTAAGAACAAGGTGCTGTGTGGCTTTTTCTTCCCTGTAAAGGAAAGATTGGCAGCTGGAAGTAAGGCTTACAGGCAGACCTGCACACAGGACCTCTTCACCTAGGACTCATAATCACTACTCAAAGGAAAATGCATTTACCAGTAAAAAGCAGTTGTAGCCATCAGAAGTGTGCTTAAAACACCACTTAAATATCACTTTATACGCTATTACTTGCAAACTGTGGCTTGGTATTAAATTATACTTGCATAGGCTTTTGCTTAGGTGCTGATAATGCTTTTGAGGTTGCATTGGTGAGGAAGCATTTAAGCCTGCCTTTCCAGAGACGTGACTGGAATATCCCCTCTCGCTGACAGTGACAGGGTGAAAAATTGCAGAACTGTACTTTCTTTCCCCATATAGATTGTAATTTTAATTGTCATTGTGGCCCTTCTGTTTTAATTATGGGACTTCTTTGATATATACCAGGACATCGTATTGAATGAAAATATGGTGCTATAATAGTCTCTTTATAATTAATGACCACATGTAGATCTTGGTGCATAAAAGGAAAGGAATAAATGAACAATTTATTTAACTAGGTTTTGGATTTCTTTCTGTCTTCTAGTGAATATAAAATTATCCTAGGGCTTCTGAGGCTGTTTGATGCAGGGACTGCATACGGAATATTGAATAAAATCTTACTGGGTTGGTTTACAGAACATATTATGTGGTATTTGCAAAAAAAAAAAAAATCCATCTACAAATGGGAGTGTTTATTTGTGGTGATCTATAAAAGGACTATTTCAGTTTTTCCAGGTTTCTTTTTTCTAAAACTTTACCTGCAGAAATGACTTTGAAAATATTTTCAGCTCCACATACTGTAAAGCAATAACCCACATTTACAAGTCTACAGACTGACTAACATAACTACCCATCTTGATCTATCTCCATGTTTACAAAAATCTCTTGAAGCTTAATTCATGACTTTCCCACACACCTTTTTTTCCCCCAAACTGCATATAAGAATGATCTTCATTTTTGCTTTAAAAATGTGATTTATATTATATTAGTCTCCAGTGTAAAAACATCAGCCTGCCTGTTCACTCTCAAACAGGGGCAGTTGCGGAGCGACTCAATTAAAAGCATAAAAAGGGGAACTCATTTGAGCCGTCTGTACTGCACAGGACAAAACGTTTTAAAATACGTTGCAGATTTGCACATTTCCTCGGTACTAACATGTCCTACAGATTTCTTTCCATGCAGGGAGAAGGCTGACCTGCAAATACAGTCGAATCATAAGCATTTCAGGAGAGTACAAACCTCTGTGGATTTCTGAAAAGCAGACATATTTGTCCAGTGTCTGTCACAGTAAAACTAGAAAATATACCCTGACAAGCTTCTGCTAATTTTATTGTGGCGTGGAGTAGTGTGCGTACATCCTGTGTTGTATGACTGCAGTTCAATTGCGGAGCACGATAAAATGGGATTGGCAGAGACAGGAACTACCCTGGGGTCAGCTGAGACCATGCCACTTCGATGTGATGTCTAGTTGGGGTGATGGTGTGTAAATAAACGTAGAGAATTGCAAATCTTGTCTTGGCTACGAGAACAGCTCAAGCATTTAAAGATGGTTGCCCGCAAACCTAACTGGAAGGTGGTTGCTTGTGTGGTGGCTGAGGAAAGGGGAGGGAGGCGGAATCTGAATCTTTTTTGCTCTACTCTTCTCCTTCTTGACATATCTGAGAGCATTGACCCAGCAGTTTATTGCTGAAGGGATTAATCACTAAATTGTTTTTTTCATTTCGGTGGAAAGTAAAGCAACTAACTAACCACATTCTAAGATTGCTCTTTTTAAGAACTCAGCTGCCCTGATGTGCACAGATGCTCCTGTGTTTATATTATCTTATTTGATTTATTTGTCAGGGTTTTTTTTTTTTTTTAAAAAAAGGGAAATGATGAATTTTATTACCTTACCATTCCACTGAATAAAATAAAAATCTCCATGCAGGCTTTTCAGTGGATACTGAACTTTCCTAACGTTAGAAAATAAAATATTATAGAATTCACATTTACAGCTTATGAATCTAATTTTATTTCAACACAGCCTGTAGTGCACATTAAAATACCTGTACAGTTTCACTACTTTTGGCCAATAAGATGCATTTTTTAACCAATCCCTATAGTTACACATATCTGTTTTTCGGTTACTTCCCCCCCCCCTCCCTCGACAATTACCTTTCATTACAAATTTATAAAATCATTTACATTTTAGCAGTTTAAATGTTTCTGCTGACATTTTGTAACTATTACCCTCTTCTCGAATGGCATATGTTCAGGCAGTTAATAAAAAATTAAATGGAATAGCACTAGATAAGGTGAGGCTTTGTAGCCGAGTGTTCTGCACATTTCTGAAAATACCATCTTTGTGTTGCAAACTGTGAAGCGGGGTTAGGGCGATGCCAATATGTGTATTTGTCATAACTGTCACAGAGTCCATGAACTAGCCAATCATTCTGCTCCTAATTAGACAGTTACATTTTTTTGCTTTTTAGAAAGCATTCCTGTGTAAGATGATATTCTGTGATTCTGGAAAGGTGTTTTACAGATAGAGGGCAGAGGATAGCAGTATAGTTTTTAACTGTTTGTGTGACTCACCAGCGAGGGTGTATATGTATGTGTGTGTGTGTATATATATATATATGTTCTCTATATTTAAGGAGTTATCATAAACCAGAAAAAAAAATCTCATATTAGCTGAATTAAACAAAAGTTGTTCAGGAAAAGGTAAGATACTAAACATCTACTTTTATGTGTTTGGTTTCATACGATTTAAAGAAACATGCCTCCCTGTAAACAGCATAACATGTGATTTCTGTCAGTCCAGTCCTTAACATGTCCATCCCACTGAATTACTTCATAGTAAGTGTGCCTAGAGTTGCCACTTTCATGTGTATTGGGGAATTCATTGAACGTACTTCAGATATGATTTATCTGGGTAGTGGAATGGCAAAGGTGCGTTTTCCCATAAAACCCCAGACAATCCTTCTCAGCCAAGTTTTAAATAAATCCTGGGCACATTCCTTTCAATACCTGCAGGTAGAATGCTTTGCTGGCGCTGTCAGAAGACCAGGGTTAAATGATCTAATTTTCTTAATTATTTATGCATCTACTTATAGGAAAATCCACAGGAGATGTAGTTACATAAGGAGCACTCTTTAAATAATGTAGTTAGGCAGTTATGTTGGGAGTCCAAATTAAAAATATAGTGTTATGATGCCCAAACAATTCTGATTAATGTATCCCAGAGAAGGCAGTCTGACATCAACGTTTAATAAGCACCAACTCTCTGCTTGGTAGTACTGGTGCTAAAGTTACCTTGGAACAAGAATGCAATGAATTCCATAGTTCCTTACTGAATAAGAGAAACGAATTTTTAACTAGAGGTTTAGAAGTTCTCTCACAACATTCCCCCCTCAACAAAACTGCTTTAGCGATGTTAAGTCTGCCATCTGTCCAGATTCAATCACTCGTTTGATTTTGGGATGCACAAGTAATTGTATGTTGACAGCTTTGCTCCGTCAAACGGCAGGCTGATTGCAAAGCAAAGAGCCCTTCTTTGGTGCAAGTGAACAAAACAGCAGCCGAACCTGATCACGGATATCACTTTGAGTTTTTTATATAAGGTAAAAAGTTACATCTTTTTTTTGGGGGGGGGGGGGAGAGGAGAGAAGAAACATAAAATGAGAAAGCTGGAACAGCTTGAGCTGCTTCTCGTCCTGTTTTTTTTATTCCTCATTCAATAAGCACACCCCAGAAGTTTTAACAGTCGTAGCAGATTAACCTCGCCTGTGCTTTTGGAAGCTAGTCATCTGATGAATTTACATGCAGCTGGATGAAAATGCTATTTGGAGAGAGATTGAGAGTTTATTTGATTAAATCCTTTTCTCCACTACCTTGACCTCTTCCTTGTGAAATAATCAGAACTGTTTAGCAAGAATATTCAGGCATTAATAATGAATGGCTGCCAAGCTGGGTTCTCTCGAGCTACAACAAGCCCATTGGTGTGTGTCTCTCTCTCTTCCTCAGTTATTTATTCATTCATTTGGGGCTGGGAATGGTGGAGGAAGAGATGGCAGGTGCCTGGTATGGTGGGCAGAGACCAGAAAATGCTGGTTCGGTTCACGAACAGAACCTGACCGGTTCCTGGACCAGTTCGCAAACTGAACCACAACCTGGTTCTTGGGCAGGCTTAGCTCAGGGCAGCTGGACATTCTAAGAGACAGTGAGCTCTCTCCCTCTCTTGTACAATTCACGTATGATGTGAATATGATGTCATCGTGATAGGAGTCTCCCCAGCCAGTGAGGTGAAAGACAGAGAGGCACAGCTCAGCACTTGAATTGTTTTGTAATAGATGTAGCAAGGAAAAGAAAGCCAAAGAGCCATGGAGGAGTGGCCATTCTGATTTTTTGGGGAGCATCTAGCTGTGTTCTATTGAAAAGAGCTACTTAATTTATTTAAAAATGTTGTGGCTAAGATGATAATTAGATCAGGATTTTTTTTCCCCCCAAATCGGCCGTTTGAATGTTCCTGATTTTACAAAAGTAGATAAGATAAGGAGCCCTGTGGCACAGAGTGGTAAGCGGCAGTCCTGCAGTCCAAGCTCTGCTCATGGCCTGAGCTCGACCCCGACGGAAGCTGGGTTCAAGTAGCCAGCTCCAGGTTGACTCAGCCTTCCATCCTTCCGAGGCTGGTAAAATGAGTACTCAGCTTGCTGGGGGGAAAGTGTAGATGACTGAGGAAGGCAATGGCAAACCACTGGGAAAACAATAATTCCTTCCTTTTGGCCCAGGTTCATAGCAATTAGGGATGGGCACAGACCCGAACTCAAACTAAAATCTGGCCCGGACTTTACCTTGTTCGAGGTTCGAACAGTTTGGTTTGAAAGTCACATGTTCGGACCAGGAAGTCTCCGAAATTTCTGCCCAGTTCAGAACCTCTTGTGCACTCTTGGCAAAGAAACTCCATCCATGGATTTTTGTGCTGAAAAATGGGTATGAGTGGGATATTTCCAGCCATCGAGGGACCGGTAGTGACAATCTGGGGGGGGGGGTGTATATAATCACTGGAGGCGCATTCCTGTCCTCTGTTTGCATCTGTTTTTTTGCAAGTCTTGTTCTTCTTACATGTGAAAGAATATCTTTTGGTGCACTGAGGGGGGGGGTGGAATTACTGAGGTGGGTGAAGAAACCTGTTGAATCTCCTGGCCTCTATACAAACTGACAGAGTAAAAGCATCACCTCTCTCTTTTTTCTCCTTTCCTTGCATTCAAAGCTACATTTCTCTCCCCCCTGCCTTATTTTTCTTTGCTGTGAGGAGTGGGAAACATGGATAGATTTTTTTCATTTAAAACATGTTTTTGATTTGATTTGATTTTGGGGTGGACTGTTCACTTTTGCAGGTTCTGAAAACTGCCCTTTTCTCTACATGCTGACTGCGGGGTCCCCTTTCTGCTCCTCCAAAAGCACCCTGTTTCTTCCTGCGTAGCTTGAGTCTCTGCCTGGGGGGGAGTATCCTCTCCCACTCAGGCATCCAAACTACCTATAGATTTTTGAGGGGCTTGGCTAACTGCTGTCTTCCCTGGCTGTGCGGTACCCATGCTGCTCCTCCAAAAAAGCATCATTTTTTTTCTCTGCCACATATTCCCACACATTCCCTTAGCTAGTCCACCAGTGCCCCCTCCCACAGCTGTGCAGTGAGTTTAGTTGCCAGGCTTGGTTGTCCCTGTCACCTTCCCAGGTAGCATGGAAGGCTTGGCCCCAATTGGTCATCATGTCACCAGGGCTGGGTGGCTGGTCCTAGGATGACGCAGCCACCTGCAGCCATGTGGGTGATCCCTGGGGAAGTACTCCGGGAGTTTGATGCCTGTAGCTTAACCAGGTCCACACTGTAGTGTCTCAAACTGATGCTGGACAACTCCCCCAAAAACAGTTTCCTGGAGGCACCTTGCTCGGTGGTCTGCTACTTGGATCCCCCCAAATCTGACATGCATGTAACATGTGGGCTATGTGGAGGGTCACCCCAGGGAGAAATTGTGTGCGTTGAAGGCCTCAAGCTCACCCAGGTCAGTTTTTGTCACTTCTGAACCAGCAGAGGGGAACATCCCATTGAAAAGCATTGCAGTGAATGACCATTTTTAGGGGTCTGTAACTCAGCACACACACACACACCCCGAAGTCCAATGTGGACCAAACTTGGTGGGTACATTGAGGAGAGTGATCTGGAGACAACCTGCCATTTTGGAGCTTTGAAGCCCTGTGGGGGGCTTTTTAAAAAACAGACCAGTTTGTGAACTGGTTCGCGAACCAGGTTGTGGTTCAGTTTGTGAACTGGTCCAGGAACGGGTCGGGTTCTGTTCGTGAACCGAACCAGCATTTTCTGGTCTGTGCCCATCCCTAATAGCAATAGAGTCATTGACAGACACTCTCACATTTTGACATACTACTGTTTTATTGCTTTCGCGTGCTCATGCTACACAGATCAAAGGTTTGCTCAATTTGTTAATTTTACTATTCTGTCATTGAATCATATTTGTACCATTTTACCTTCTAAATCACTGCCTACCAGATGATTTTATTTCACTGTCATTGGTTCTGTGCCATTTTGCATTCTGGACCACTGCCTACCAGCTATGTATGGCTCTGCTCAATGTGCCAGATTCCTCAACTTATGTTCTGAATAAAACTAAGTTGGTCTTAAAGGTGCAATCGACTCCTATTTTGTTCCACTCCACAAAAAGTCTGCCCAGGAAACGTCATGATGTGACATCACCCCATGGGTTGGTAACAACTCAGTGCTTGCACAGGGAACTAACTACCTTTACTTTTTTTTTTTTTTAGGACTCAAAGTCTTCATGTGGCTAGGTGACCATTTGGTGCATAAGCCAGCAGTTTACATTCCAGTCCAAAGCAGAGTTTTATTTTTCTATGCCCACTGAGCTCAGCAGACTTCAAAAGAGGCAACTCAGTTTGAAATTAATTATTTTGCTTGGAAACCTTTAGCCTACCTTTCCCCCAATAGATAGATACATTTGCATGTAACAACTTGGTGTTGCTTAACAATTCTGTGGCCTATTTTCCAGCCAGTCCTCGTCACAACTGTATTTTGTTCTGAGGGGAGCTTGCCTTATGTCCATGCTTCACTCCCAGTATGCATTATCATAATACTAATATTCTGTAGTCGTTTTTTTTTAAAGGATTGTATGGTTGTTAATCTTGATTAGTGAGTAATCTTTCAAATGAAAGCAATTTTACTGAATAGTATTTGACTCAGTTACAACACCACCTTTAAAGAGTTTGCCGCATCAGTGTCATCACAGGTTCCCGGCTGAAGCAATTGAGTTATGAAGAATGCATAAACGGAACCCTGGCCTGGATTATGGTTGCCAGGCTCCAGGCGGGGCCTGGAGATCTCCTGCTTTTACAACTGGTTTCCGGCTGGCAGTGATCAGCTCCCCTGGAGAAAATGGCTGCTTGGAAGGGTGGGCTGTATGGCATCGTATCATGCGGAGGTTCTTCTCCTTACCAAACCCTGCCCTGTCCTCGATCTACCCCCAAAGTCTTCAGGTAATTTCCAAAACAGACCTGGCAAACCTAACTTGGATAGCCCAGGCAAGCCCTATCTCATCAGATCTAAGCAGGGTCAACTCTGGCAAATACCTGGATGGGAGACATCCTTGAAATACCAGCAGTTGGGAGGACAGGGGCAGGCTTTATTCAGTCACCTCTCTGAACATCGTCCAGCCCCTCCAGTAAGAGTCACTAGGACCTCCGGGTGCGTGTGCGCACACTCGCACCCATTAAAAAAAAGAACCCATAAATTGGTATAATGATACTGTGAACTTGTTCCATTGTCACCTATGAAGTGACAGCACCATCTTGCCTCCCAACCAAATTAAACCTCGTTATGATTTGTTTCTTAATAACACTCCATTGCAATGCGTAAAACACTTGCCTTTCACGGGGAAAGCTGTACAGTATCTCATTTGCGTTTAGCAATTATACTGCAATATATTAAGCCAAACTGATTGTAATACATTGTAAGTATTTTATAGCAAGCATGGAAAGCGCATAATGATTTGGCCTCTTATATAAGCGTCCCCCCCTCCTTATTTACTTACATTGCTTTTTTTCAAAAACAGATGCCAGACTCTAACTATGCAATCCTAAACAGAGTTACAGATTCCTAAATCCATTGAAGTCAAGATTCTAACTCTGCTCTAGGACTGCACTTCAAATGTACCGATAGATTTGCTTATCTTGGTAATATAAAAGAAGGTCAAGTTTTGTACACTCCAAAGAGAGCTGCCCCCCCCACTCTCTCTCTTGCAATGATCTTAAGTAGGCAGCAGTCGTTTGTAGTCGCTCTTGTGTTTCAGCGTTGGCACTACAGCTCAGCCTTCTATGGCAATTAAATCCAAGTGTTAGTGAGTCAAGATCGATTTTTAAGAGGACTTTCTGCAGTTTGTGACACAGCACTTGATGAATCATTCAGTATGGTGTACATAATGCCAAATGCCTTTGGTTTAACAGTTTACAGCGATGTGTCACATTTAAACAGAATACAAACTAGGGTTGCCAAGTCTAATTCAAGAAATATCTGGGGACTCTGGGGGTGGAGCCAGGAGACTTTGGGGGTGAAGCCAGGAGTAAGGTTATGACAAGCATAATTGAACTTCAAAGGGAGTTCTGGCCATCACATTTAAAGGGACCGCACACCATCTAAATGCCTTCCCTCCACTGGAAATAATGAAGGATTAGAGGCACCTTCTTTTGGGGCTCATAGAATTGGATCCCCTGGTCCAATCCTTTTGAAACTTAGGTGGTATTTTGAGGAGAGGCACTGAATGCTATGCTGAAAATTTGGTGCCTTTACCTCAAACCCCCCCAGAGACCCATGGATCAATTCTCCATTATACCCTATGGGAATTGGTCTCCATAGGGAATAGCAGAGTGCCCAGCAGACATTTCCCTCCAAACCAAGGAATCCCCTGCCCCCACCTGGGGATTGGCATCCCTAATACAAACACAGTCCCAAGGTTACCAAGAGCCCTCACAGAACCCCATTCAAATTTCTGCTTTGCCACCCTCACCTACTACCCTGCAGCCCCGACTCAAACATCATAAAAAAACCAAATCACATCACTCATGCTGAGGCCTCTGGAATTTTGTGCCGTAACATCCACCCCCCTCCCCCCCAACTTCTGATAGTCCTGCCAACTCCTTGGATTTCTTAGAAGAAGAAGAAGATATTGGATTTATATCCCGCCCTCCACTCCGAAGAGTCTCAGAGCGGCTCACAATCTCCTTTCCCTTCCTCCCCCACAACAGACACCCTGTGAGGTAGATAAAGATATTGGATTTATATCCCGCCCTCCACTCTGAAGAGTCTCAGAGCGGCTCACAATCTCCTTTCCCTTCCTCCCCCACAACGGACACCCTGTGAGGTAGATGAAGATATTGGATTTATATCCCGCCCTCCGCTCCGAAGAGTCTCAGAGTGGCTCACAATCTCCTTTACCTTCCTCCCCCACAACAGACACCCTGTGAGGTAGATGAAGATATTGGATTTATATCTCACCCTCCACTCCGAAGAGTCTCAGAGCGGCTCACAATCTCCTTTCCCTTCCTCCCCCACAACAGACACCCTGTGAGGTGGGTGGGGCTATAGAGGGCTCTTCCAGCAGCTGCCCTTTCAAGGACAACCTCTGCCAGAGCTATGGCTGACCCAAGGCCATGCCAGCAGGTGCAAGTGGAGGAGTGGGGAATCAAACCCGGTTCTCCCAGATAAGAGTCCGCACACTTAACCACTACACCAAACTGAATGTACAGGATTTCTGAACATTCAAAGCCAATAATAGGCTTTCTGAAGATCTGGCGCTGTTGTTGTTTTTTAATATTATTATATAATTTCTAATCCAGCAGTTAAACTTTAGTTCTAGCAGAGAAAATGTGAAGGATAGTGATAATTTGATGGTTGTTGCTTTTATGTTTTTAATAGCCTGTATCCAATCATGCATATATGGATTGTAGAGATTTTCCCTGTCCCTTCCATTCCTGCAGTTCGTTTCAACCCTTGGAAGAATCATTCCTGAGGTCATGGGACCCGCACAGAACCATGCAGGCCAGGGAGGGGACTCAGGTGAGAAGGGACAGGGCAGTAAAACCATCCCTGGATGCAAACGGTTGCGTATGTTTGCTCTGTGGGAGCCGCTTGGAACAGGCCACAAGAGAGGTTGCAGATATATATATTTTTTTCCTTTAAAAAATGAAATAATCAAGAAACAACAATTGATTGAAATATCACACCACTATTTTGTTTAAAAGGACTCCTGAAGCTGTTTATGATACAACTGGAAACAAAATTAAGTATTAGGGTTTGTAGAATCTTTCGAGCTCAAGTGCCGTGTTCTACTGGAGAAAGTTTTTCTTCCAGAAGTTTCGTTCTCAGCTGCGGAGAACATCCTCAGTGGCGTTGCAGCCGGAGCAGGCGCTCTGACCTTCTTAGCTGCTGTGCATTGAGTGAGGCCAGGGCTGCTGGAGAGCTGCTATTTCTAGGCTGGAGAGGGTGTGGTGAGAGGGCAGTTGGTTTGTGGATGTGCCCATTGTTTGGTGGGGCTTCCTGGAAGGGTAGTGATAACGAAACTGGCTGTTGAATGTGACCATTGTTCTGTGTTTATTGCTGGGAGGGTTGGAAGGGGTGTGAAGATAAGGAAGATGATTGTTGACTGTGCTGATTGTTCTGTGGAATATGCTGGTTGTTCTGTGACCTTCTGCAATTTATAGTCTGTAGGGTGTTTTGCAGAGCTGGAAACCAAGATTGGTGGATGGAAATGCCTTCTTCCTTTCTGTTAAAATTAAGTATTTCTGTTAAGTATTTCTGTTAAAATTAAGTATTTCTGTTAAAATTAGGTATTATTAACAATTATTAACAATACAGTATTATTAACAATTAAAACAGACACACAAATAACACAGGTTCAGAAACAATCATCAAAGAATCCAGCCCATCTGAGAAGAACTGAAAACAAAAAAACTCAGCGGTAACCAACGAACCTAATTTAAAAATGAGCCATAATTATTTTTTTTTTTAAAAAGACAGTTAACAATTCCCAGTCCATTCCCAGAAGAGTAGAGAATTGTTTTAGTCGAGGGCTAGCGCCAGACATATTTTTGCAAGGGACTTCCATGTTCTCAGTGCTCACACCAAAATGCCCTGTCATGTGACAACCCCTAACGGCAGTGGCACAGTGAGTGAGGTATTTTCAAGTGATCTAAGTGTAAAGGTAGTGATTTATTAGTCACACATGTATCTGTCCCTTTTGCCAAAGAGCTCAGGGTGATCCAAGTTCAACTTAGTCCATTTCAAGCATGTTAGATAGGTTTGGCTGAAGGCTTCCCAGAGTGTTTAATGACTGTGTAGAGATCTGAATTTGGTCCAAGTACAAAAGTCACGAGGGTTGTCAACCTCCAGGTGGGGACTGGAGATCTCCTGGAATCCCAACTGATCTCCAGATTATCACTTATTCATTATTTATTTATTTAAAATATTCCCCCTCCCCCCCCCCAAAAAAAAATTCTCCTGAAGAAAATGGCTGCTTTGGAAAATGGACTGCATGGCATCTAATTCTACTGAGGTCCCTCCCCTCTCTAAACCCCACTCTCCCAGGCTCCACCCTTAAATATCTGGGTATTTCTAAATCCAGAGTTAGCAACCCTGCCACTGAAGTACGTTGCTGCAGATAGAGACATTTCATCTAATTATTTTGGTCTATGGCAGGGGTGTCAAACTCATTTGTTACAAGGGTCAGATCTGACATAAATGTCACTTTGTCAGGCCAGCCCGTGTGTGCCGTAAAATGTAACAGGAAGTATTGGAGATATAAACTTTATAAAGGCGATTTCAGATTCCAAATGGCAATACTAGGTGAATGCCAATAGCAGGCTTGATTTGATTTGGTGTGATATGCAGAGGGTCAGTAGAAGTGAAGGTATTAATGAGACAGAAAACCTAGGTCTCAATTTGATCCAGGAGGATTCAATCCAGGAGGATGTAAAAAAATAAGTGGGCATAAGTCTGACATTAGAAAACAAAACATTCAAACAGAAGAAGACTGATTTATACCCTGCCCTTCTCTCTGAATCAGAGACTCAGAGTGGCTTACAATCTCCTATATCTTCTCCCCCCACAACAGACACCCTGTGAGGTGGGTGAGGCTGAGAGGGCCCTCACAGCAGCTGCCATTTCAAGGACAACTCCTGCGATAGCTATGGCTAACCCAAGGCCATTCCTGCAGGTGCAAGTGGAGGAGTGGGGAATCAAACCCAGTTCTCCCAGATAAGAGTCTGCACACTTAACCACTACACCAAACTGGCTCTCAGTGGGGGAACATTTAACCTTCCAGGACATTCAGCTGCTGACCTAAGAGTAGCCTTTTGTTTAGAAGGGAATTTCAAAGGAAGATTAAAAAGAGAGACTACTAAATTGCAACTGATAATGAAGTTCAGTGCATCCTCCAGGACTAAACTGAGACCTAGGTTTCCTGCCTTATTATTAAAACTTGCTATTGTCATTTGGCATCTGAAATCACTCCATTCTCCAAGACAGAAGGACCAATGGACTCGTATTCCAGTTTTATCAGACTTGGAGCAACTCTAAGTTCAGTGCATCCTCCAGGACTAAACTGAATTAAACAGGACTTATGTGAATTTGTAACTATTCATCCACTTCCTCCCTCTGTTACTAAGGACAGGCAGGCATGCCAGAGATCTGGCCAACACTTGGCTCTAGCAGACAGAGAAAGCTACTGTTAGGCTCCTTGGCATGGAAGTTTTTTTCTTCTGCAGCACTCAACATTCAAGTCACAAACTTTCAAGTAATTATGAGTGAATATCAATTCTTCCTTTGGGAAAGCCTTTCACTGTCAAGCTGAACTGGTTGGAAGTGATCAGACTCTCCAAGCAGGAGATCAATGCAGGCAGATATGCTGCTGATTTCTTGGCCAGATCCATGGGATCTGCAGTGGTCTTTAGAAGATGCTCCTGGCTGTGTACAACTGCCTTCCCATTGGAGATGCAGTTCCCCTCACTGGGGACACTGGGATTGGATCCTTTACTGGGCAGTCTGGGATGGTTTGTAAGTCTTCCAGTATACTGCTCTCCCCTTTGGCTTGGCTACCACACCCAGAGTTTTTACTAAGTGCATGGCAGTGGTGATAGCTCACTTCCATACCAAGTGTTGTACCATTTCCCTTTACTTGGACAATTTGCTAATTGCTAACTGTGGCACCCACTTGAGACCTCCTGAGAGAATATGTTGGGGTGGTTCTTTCCATTTGTTCCTGCTTAGGTTTGGTTGTCAATTCGGAGAAATCCCATTTAGAGCCTTCCCACCAGGTCTATTCCATTGGGGTGTCCTTGGGCTCTGTTAGAGAAAGTCTTTTTATCCTTGGACAGGGCCAAGAACCTGAGACCTATGGTACAGACCTTCCTGAGAAAATCACAGGTGAGACTTTACATGCAGGTGTTGCAACTTTGATTTGTAAGAAAGTATGGTCTTATTAGACACACTTCTGGGTGCTGCCTCTCTATCCCTCAGATAGTGCTGAAGGCACTCCAATAGTGATTGGAGGAGGTTAACCTACTTAGGGTCCAGTTCAAGTTTCGGGTTTACCAGGTCACAGTAACCACAGATGCCTCAGCCTCAGGTGTGGGGTGGGGTGGGGGCATTGTGGACATTTTTATGTGCAAGGACAGTGGTCCTCCCTTAACAGGGACCACTGTTCTATGCATTTCCCCCATTCCCTGGCCTGAGCAGGGTGATAGGAAAATTGGTGGCAGAAATGTCTTGCTGTATTCTGGTAGCCCTCTCTTGGTCCCACCAAATTTAGTTTTTGGAATTGCTCCACTTGGCAGGTTTGGAGTTCATTACCCTTTCCATTTGTCTGAGATCTGTTGGTAAATGGCCCAGTGTTACATCAGATCTCCAGATTCCACCTGACACAGGATATTGTGCTACTGGTATTCTTCCCATCCCCCAAGTCTGAATTCAAGAAAGCCCTACATGTGCTAGATGTTAGGAGAGCACTGCTATATTACATTGGCAGGATCAAGCCCTTCCATTGTGATAGGATACTTTTTGTGTACTACCGGGGTCCTAAGTAAGGAAGGGCTACCTTTTCACAATCCCTGTCTTGATGGGCAGTTGCCACCATCTCCTCCTCCTATGAGGGGGCTAGGGAACCTTATCCACTGGAGGTGACTGCACACTCCACTAGGGCACATAGTTCCTTGGTTGTATTCCACAGAAATCTCATGAACATTTGCAAGGTGGTGACTTGGTTGGTTGAGGATACATTCGTGAAGCACTATGCTTTGGACCTGCAAGACGGAAAATATGTGGATGTGGGCAAGGCAGTTATGCAGTTTCTGTTCCAGTGAAACCTTTACCCCACCTCCTCTGGTGAGTAGGTTGCTAATGGTCCCAATGTGGAACTGCACCAAATATGGAAGATGAAAACACAGTTGCACTTACCTGTAACTACTTTTCTTTGATGACTTCTGTGTAGACACACATTACCTCCCTCTTGCCCTGCTGTGAGCTCTCACATGATCTCCTTCTTGCTGTGTGGGAGATTGCAGCAGTCTTGCAGGAACTGAGGGAAGGGGGATGCCTGCCACTGGAGCACGTGATAAATTGGAATGGAAAGCCTGTGCATTGGATCCGGAAGGGCCAGGGTGCCCTCTTTTGGTCATTTATAGCTGGAAAAAATGTTCAGGGGCTGGCCTGTGCAGGTGCAGTCCCAATATGTGTCTGCACAGAAGATGTTGATGAACAACAGTTATGGGTAACTGCAACTCTATTTTCTATGCCTTTAAGGTAATACAGGCTATCCAAGACTATATTTCTTTAGATCAGAGTTAATGGGATGGGAGGGTATAGGGTAATACATGTTTCAACTTGTATTGCATTAAAGGAATGTTTACACATTATTGCAAAATTATTAATTCCAGGTGTAAATCCATGCAAACAATAATTTTGTTTAGTTAAACATGCTTATGTGCATTTATGTCTCACTGAAATCAATGTATACCTATGAGATGCATTGTGGCCACACAATTGTAAGTAAAAAATGAAGTAAATGAATGAAGAGAATAAGGTAAAAATGAACTTCTAGGAGACTTCAGGGGCAAACTCCTGTAACAACATCCTGCAACCTCATGGCATAATTTTTAGTTTCAAGTGGTAAGATCATAGCATTTTAGGTGAATGCTAGAACATCCGGTTATGTGGTGATGTCACTTCCAGTTACAGAGCTTAAAATGATGCCATGACATTCCAGCCCCCACATTTCTCCACTGCTGCTTGCTGGAAAAAAAGATGGGAAACGGGAGGGGGAATTTGCACTGCAAATTGATGAAATTTGAAAGGACTTTATTTTGGACAATTATTTGATTATAGTCCTTCCTTTGTATTTATTATGAGCGTTCTGTGCATCTGGGTATGTTCATAGTGTGTTTGTATGAGAGTGCTTGTATATTATAGATCTTTGTTTATCATTTATCTTTGTTTCTTTGGAGGGTGGTCGTCATGGAACCTTTGGGTTTTCTACAGTCACTCTGCTGTGATTCTCTTTGTGGTTGCACTCACGTAGCAAATGGCATCCCTAGCCTATATAGTTCCAATGAAATCAATTTAAATACCTAAATTCAAAGATTTATATAAGTACTTCCATGTGCAAAAAGTACTTCCATGTGCAAAAAGTACTTCCATGTGCACCGGAAACTATGGACCAAAAGTTTTTTTGATCTTAAGCTTCCCTCTAGTTTTTTTGATCTTAAGCTTCAGTTTTTGCAACTCTTAAAAAAAAAAAGAGAGAAATGATTATATCAATGGCCATGTGCAAAAAGTACTTCAAATAAATGCTCCCCATTTTACGTGACAAGCTTCTTTGAAATAGATGGAAATTTCTAGAATATTAGGGATATGTTATGGAAATCTGACTTGTAGGAAAAAGTGGAGGAAATAGTAGCTCTTTAAATAACTACCAGATCATTTAGTTTAACCCCTGAGTAGCTGTGATCCATTCCTTATGTTGCAGTTAGCCACCACTGTATGAAGCACCCGTTACATGCAAATAGATCATTCACAAAATCTCTACAGATGATTCCATGAGCTGAAGTTTGGTTCCTAGAGATTTGTAGTTTTAAGAATTGTTGTCAGAAAGTCAGCAACCCAGGAAATTGGTCAGGAATTTGATCAAAATGCTTAATATTTGTTATGTCTTTGCAGAAACAAAGGCTTTGTTCTTGGAACAAGACACTGGAAGAATATGTGCAAAATACTCTTACTACAATTTGCCTAGTTTGGCACATTGGTTGCCAAAGGATGGTCAGCTTTGCAGTTTTACCATGAGAAGATTATTGGGAAGATTAGAAGATCATGGTGGTCACCCACAAAAGAAACATGGCACTTCTTTGTTTCACAAATCTAATAACACTAGAAACAAAAATAGGGCACTAAACAACATAAGTCACAAAAATAATCAAACTATCACAATCATCATCAGGAACAACTATGCTGGAGAAACAGGGCATTTAAAAAAATTGAACATCTTATGTGATATAAAAAATGATAGCCACAAAACACATAACATAAACCATAAGGAACATGAAGGAAGGAAACAATCTATGTCAATCCACTGTGGGACAATTCCAAAAAGTGATTTGGTGAAGAATGCATCCAATATGATTAAATTTTATAAACAGAGTCTTCGACATTCATAAAAAATAAGTGATTTGTTTTCCCATGGAAGTGTGTAGCTGTCACTGTTGTTCAGTTTTGCAGCTTGTGAATTTTTGTGGGACAAGAGGCAGCAAGCATCCCAGAACTCTAATTTAGTGAGTAAGCTTTCCTTATACCCCCATGGTAGATTATTAATTCATTGCAATGTGTATCTAATAGATAGATTAGTGTTATGGTAGCATGTATTCTCTGTCCTTCTTTGCTTTGATTTACCTTAGCAATGTAATTACTAGTCAGTAATTATCCATGCTTTCCTTGCTTGCAATTCAAAATGGACACTTTCCTAAATGTAAACGGAACGATTTGCAGGCCTATCAGCGGGATTCAAACAGTACTGAGTAAATGCTATACTCTCCATAAGCCATTTGGTTGGCTTGCAATTCAATTTGCATCCCATAGATTAGGGGTAGCCAACGGTAGCTCTCCAGATGTTTTTGCCTACAACTCCCATCAGCCCCAGCCATTGGCCATGCTGGCTGGGGCTGATGGGAGTTGTAGGCAAAAAACATCTGGAGAGCTATTGTTGGCCACCCCTGACATAGATATAAATAAAGCTAGGCTTCACAGAAGAACCTTCAGAATGGATCAGGATTCTATCAGAACAGGGGTGGCCAACGGTAGCTCTCCAGATGTTTTTACCTACAACTCCCATTGGCCATGCTGGCTGGGGCTGATGGGAGTTGTAGGCAAAAAACATCTGGAGAGCTACCGTTGGCCACCTCTGTATCAGAAGAATCATTTTGAAAGATCTAATCCAGCCTCTTTTTTCATGATCTGGCACACAGCTGGGGAAGTGGTTCCTTGAGGATAATTTTTTTTTCATGAATCCAGATACTGTTAAGCCATGCTAGCAGGGCTTTTTTTTAAGCAGGAATGTAATTCCTGATGGCTTGGTGTCAGTGGGTATGGCCTAATATGCAAATGAGTACACAAAAGCCCTGTGTGAAACAACAGTGACATCAGGGAGGGTGGCCTAATATGCAAATGAGTTCCGGCTGGGCTTTTTCTACAAAAAAAAATTCTGCATGCATAGGTTGCCAGGCACAATTCAAGAAATATCTGGGGACTTTGGGGGTGGAGCCAGGAGCAAGCATAATTGAATTCCAAAGGGAGTTCTGGCCATCACATTTAAAGGGACCACACACCTTTTAAATGCCTTCCCTCCACTGGAAAATAATGAAGGATAGGGGCACCTTCTTTTGGGGCTCCTAGAATTGGACCTCCTGATCCAAACTTTTTGAAATTTGGACGGTGTTTTGAGGACAGGGACTGGATACTATGCTGCAAACATGGTGCCTCTACCTCAAAAAAGAGCCTTCCTGGAGCCAGAGCTGGCACTGGAGTTTTTGGTGCCCCAAGCAAGACTCCGCAACCCACCCTTCAGTGGGGGAGGGCCTCCAGAGTAAGCCCAAATTGGACCCCTTTTGCATGGAGGGCTCCTCTTGAGAAACCCTCTGTGCAACCCCCCCTGCTCGACCTTCCCGTACTGCAGGAAGGTCGAGCGGGGCCAGATGGCCCCATTTGCATGGAGGTCTTCTGAAGAGGAGTCCTCTGTGCAAACGCCTCCCCACTTGACCTTCCCACAGCATGGGAAGGCAGAGCGGGGCCAGCTGACCCGGTTTGCAAACGCCCCCCGCTCAACCTTTCCGCAGTGCAGGAAGTCCGAGTGGGGCCAGATGGCCTTATTTGCAAGGAGAGTTCCTCTTGAGGAGTCCTCTGTGCAAACGCCCCCATGCTTGACCTTCCTGTGGTGTGGGAAGGCTGAGTGGGGCTAGATGGCCCAGTTTCCAAGGAGGGCTCCTCTTCAGGAGCCCTCCATGCAAATGCCCCCCCTTGACCTTCCTGCAGCATGGGAAAAGCAAGCGGGGCCAGATCACTTGGCCCTTCCCTTCCCCAGCACCCTCGGAGGATGCTGTGGAAGGGAAATGCCACTCTTTCGGCTCTGAGGGATTGGGGGAACCATGATAGTCATTACCCCTCTCATCAGTTTCTTTAATTCTCAACCAGGCTTTATCTGTGGATAACTAAATGCAGAGTTTGGGATCATGAACAGAGAAGACAGATTTTTCTACAAATGTGGGGAGAGCCCCAGAAAAATTTGAAATAACCCATCTCCCCCCCCCCCCCCAAAAAAAAAAAACTTTAGGTCAAGTCCACACAAAATACTGGAAAGTGCCTGTAGCTTTAAGAAATAAATGCTGCCTCAATGGTGCTGTTGGGGTTTCTAGGCAATCACAACAGTATTGTCAATCTTCAAGCCTTGGTTTTTATTATCAGAAGCCTGAGGGGGGAGGGCCATTTTCAGGGTTCTATTGGCCTTTGAGGGAGGACTTCTTGGAATCATGCTGGGTGACTTGCTACCACCCAACCCAGGTCTCGATGCTTGCTACTGTTCAATAGCAGCTGTTGTACAAAAGCAGTGTAGTTTAGTGGCTACAGGTTCAGATTAGAAACAGGGAGACCTAGGTTTGAAGCCCCACTTTGCCATAGTTCTCAGCTCACTAAGTAGCCTTGAGCCAGCCGCACACTCTCAGCTGAACTTACCATACAATGTGCTTATGAGGATCATGTGGTGAAGAAGAGAGTGATGTGAGCTGCTGTGGAGAGAAAGGTAGAGTATAAAGGAAGTAAATAAATATAACCAGAGGTGTGGGTGCAGTTAAATGGTTTGTTGGAAGGAAATAGAAACATGGGAGCAGATATTCGGGGAAGGGAAAGAGGAAATCTTTAGGATGGGGAAATAAGATGCTGCTTCCAAGTCCTTGTGGATCCCCCATGTGTACTTAACTGTTTCATTTCATATGTATTAATTAATTAATACATATGAAATGAAACAGTTAAGTACACATGGGGGATTCACAAGGACTTGGAAGCAGATCACTTGGCCCTTCCCTTCCCCAGCACCCTCGGAGGTAGCTGTGGAAGGGAAATGCCACTCTTTCGGCTCTGAGGGATTGGGGGAACCATGACAGTCATTTCCCCTCTCTTCAGTTTCTTTAATTCTCAACCAGGCTTTATCTGTGGATAACTATTAATTAATTAATAGAAAAAAATTAACCCATTCAAGGTAGTATAATGTATCATAACTTTTTTTTAGTAATAACTCTACCCATGACTTTTCAGGAAAATATGAATGACAAATAGCTCTATGCCTTCAACTTTTATACATAACAGGTAAAAACAGAAATTGTTCCCACCTGACAGAATTTCTAGTAGGTAGTGCAATAAGAGCACATATAATTAGTAGCATTCAGCCCCAACTTCTGATTTGCAAAAACAGATCACTGGTTTTCTCAAAGCTTTGGAAGGTATACATTCTTATTTAGGGCCCACTGTGGATATGAAATCTGCTTCACATAGCCTATGACAGCAAAATTGATCTGACCATGTGCATATTACTTGCTATATGGGAATGGTAAGTCTTGGACAAAAAACAAGGAATAACTCATTCAGTATAGAAAAATGCTTGCATTTAGAGGGAACTCTTTTCTTTCTTTCCTCTCCAAAAAGCTCTTAAGAGAGTAAACTATATGCTGATGAATTTACCTGAAAGGAACTAGCACTGTGTCCCTCCAGCTGGGACTTGAACCTGTGATTCCAGAGAAAGTAGATATTTCAGACTTGATGTGTGAGACCACTAAGCTTTCTCTTAGGACTTTTACCAGCCTAGAAGCCATGGGATTTCTAAATTCCACCTTAACATTACTACGGAATAATGTTCCAGCATATTAATTGAGATAGACTTAGATTTAAATGACCATGAGAAGAAAATTCCCTCCTTTTCCTATGTAACTTCTCTTTATAAAAGTATATTTGCCTGTACTGTTTTGTCACAAATTATGGCTAAGTGGGGAAAAGGTTTTAATGAACAAATCAGTTAGAGCTGCATGCTTCTAAAGAAACTCATCATCTTGAGAAGCTGCAGCAGAGAAGAGTTGAATTACCATTCACAGCAAGTTTTAAATGGGAATGCTTTAACTTTCTGTTTTCTTTCCTATATTTTATTTTATACTTTCTCCCTGGTCCCTGCGCAGTGATGGCTTCTGATTCATAATGGGGGTTTCACTTGAAGGACTGTGCATCTTTAAAATGTCTCCCTTTATTCTTCCTCGTTCTTACCCATGTAATTTCCCCTTTAATTTGACATCATTTAACGGCACATTACACGTCAATGATGTGATCTGTGAATATTTACAATGTTCATGTCATTTTTATTTTCTAATCCAATTTAAGTGGCTCTGCTTTTTTATGACATCATGAATTCTTCAGCCCTTTTTAGTCTTTTTTAGGACTAATTATTCCATTAGTTTCTTTGAACTGCCTTCAGTTTTGTCTGTCATTTTCTTGCCTTTTGATCATCAGAACCCTTTCTGCCCTGCTTTGCATGTTCCATCAGTGCCTTCAAAATATTTCACTGGGGTAAGAACAAAATACAAGGAGCTTCTTTCTTCCCATCCCCTACAGTTTTATTGGTAAAATAAAATTATTAATATGCCTTTTAAAGTCCACAATTTATATATTGTGACTTCATGATTAAGGAATTGTCAGGAAGTTGCACAGGACAGAAATATTTATTCAAGCTTTTATTTTATTTTATTTTTAAAGTTGATAACATTTCTTTTTTTGTTAAGTGTGATAAAGAGAAAAGTAGGCATTATTTTACTGCCATATGGCCTGCTACTTAGAACATGACTCATTTTCTGCTTATTATTTTTGAAACCTGGCTTTTACATATTGGAAGCATGAGACAGCTCAACTTTTCAAGTGATTCAGGTTTCTCTTAACCCTTTGGATTATGCATATATACAGAAGGATTGAATATACAATAAGAATTGAACGTAAGATAGAATGTATGCTGCATTCTAGATAAATTGTTTCTCTGGCTGAAGCAGGATCTCCCCACCACCACCTTTAACTCCCTTGTTTACTAGGAATATATAACACTTCCTGTGTTGTCTGCTGCTGCCCTCTGTAGTGTTGTTGTGGAGACCACAAGATTTCTTCTATGCAATAACATTCCATGTCTGTGTATTCTCTATTTGAAATATGTTAAAAAGTTAAGAAGGTGGGTTTTATAACTCATATTTTCTAATCGTTTGTATTCTTTTTGTTCCTTGTAAGAGGCAATAAATTGCAGATAAGCCAGAAGCACCCTCAAATTGATGCCTTTCATTGTTTTAAATAGCAGAGACTCCTGTTTGAAATACCTTTTAACAGCTGCGGAAAAGGTGGGGAGAAGCTGGAATTTTGAAGGAAATGTCTTCCTGAATCATCAAAATTATCGGAGCTGCCCCCTCCTCTACATACGTTTGGTATAACTTGTGTGCGTAAGCCCTAAATATGTCCACTGGCTTTGTATGCTTAATGGGGACCCTCCATTTGTGCCAGTCATGTGTACAAATCCTGCCCACATGTACTAGGCCTCGGCTCTTGTTCACCAGATGCTTATAGGATAGGGGACTGTGCCCAGTGGATGTGTCTTGCTCTCTTCCTTCGCACATTCCCTCTTCCAAGGTAGCCACAACTTTTGAACAGTCATTGTGTTCAATTAACATCTATAGATCTGCATGTCAGATGGGCCTCCCTGCTGCTCCCAGTAAATCCCATCCCCCATCTCCTGCCAGTTGCCAAGGGGGACCTGGCAACCCTAAACACAGTGGAGTAAAAATGGATATTATGACAATGGGACATGCCAACGGCCAAGAATAATTCACGGTCAGCTTTGCGACCAATGCAACTTCATAATCTTTACTCACAAAATTGTCAAAAGATCCACGCGTTCTATAACAATCACATGTAAATCTCAGCACATATGGTTGTTCTAGTGTTGCCAAGTCCAATTCAAGAAATATCTTGGGACTTTGGGGGTGGAGCCAGGAGACTTTGGGGGGTGGAGCCATAAGCAAAGTTGTGACAAGCACAACTGAACTCCAAAGGGAGTTCTGGCCATCACGTTTAAAGGAACCGCACACCTTTTAAATGCCTTCCCTACATTAGAAATAATGAAGGATAGGGGCACCTTCTTTTGGGGCTCATAGAATTGGACCCCCCGGTCCAATCTTTTTGAAACTTGGAGGGTACTTTGAAGAGAGTCATCAGATGCTATGCTGAAAATTTGGTGTCTCTATCCCAAATAACAGCCCCTCCAGAGCCCCAGATACACCCAGATCTATTCTCCATTATACCCTATAGGAATCGATCTCCATAGGGAATAATGAAGTGTCCAGCAGACTCTGAAGCAGGGGAGGGCCTGCTCCCACCTGGGGATTGGCATCTCTACTCACAAGTTGCTGAACTTCCAACTTCTTCAAAGTAACACAGAGCAACCAAAGGTTCAAGTTTACCTTTCCTATGTAAACGACCTCTGAAAAGATTGTGCAACCGACGGAAGGTCTGGGCTGCTTTCACAGCCACTGGGAGCAGCCATGTTCTCCTGCCTGCTCCCCCCGCCCCCATTCAGCCTTAAAGACACAAACACACCATCCCAAGAGGAAGCCTTTCCAAGAGGAGTCTGAAGCCTCCAGAGGTGGAAAGGCACATGGTGGCTGTGGGGGCAGGGCTTCCCCCCACCGGCCAGCTGACTGGGAGTGGGAAGGAGCCTGGGAAAGCGGAAGAACCCCCGCTGGGACCTGGGGATTGGCAAGCCTAGTTTGTTCCTATAGTGGTGAATAAAGAAGTTCCTGCACTGAAGGGGACTTTATGAATAAGCACACATCCAAATAGCACATGAAATGCCTCAATATTAGGGTATCAGATTCTATTTCCAGGATTTATTTATTTTTTAATTTAGCAATGCACGCTGTTGAGCATGAAAGAATGAGAGCCGAGACATATCTGGCATTTCATGTCTGACGTATATGACTTGGTGGGATTTTTTTTTTAACCCAAGTTTATTGCCTTTAGTGGAATGTGAAAAAGCATGATCCTAGCAACAATAGGATTTTTTTTTAAAAAAAAATTGCGCCAAAAAATCTTTAAATTATTTTTTGTGAAAGACGTGAAGCTGCTTTAGAGTTTTCCAGTAGCCACGGCTTTGTTTTCTTTCCTAATTAAACGATTTCCTTCTTGCTATGTCAATTATAAACTACTTTAACAAACCTGAACGCAACTGTCCTCAAAATGTACAATATATGAAACCAGCATCCCCGACCCTATCTGAAACTGCTTGGATCTCAGGAAAAGTGAATAATTGAGTATACCTGTGGTACAGGACCGTGTCTAATCAGTCGTCTGGGTTGCCTGGTAGTGTCAAGGGCCATTCATCTGGTTCCCCTGAGAGCTGTAGAAGCAAGAAGGAGGGGCAGTGCTGGGACAAAGATATATAACTGTGTTGACCACTGAAGTACATGGTTAACAGCTTAATTATCTGAGTTCAGCTATCAGTCAGTCAGCTGCCAACTGGCACCATTTAGACATACTTAATAATTTGCTACAGAAATGGCATAACGATCAGGACAGTGTTGCTGGAATTAGAGATCTGCATTAAGTATGTTTTTAATTTTTTCTAATTATATTTCTAATAGATTAAATATGTCCACTGCTAAAAATGGCTTAGCAGTGTGCATTTTAAATGCCACTTGATACATTTATTCTAGAAGGCCAGAAGATTGATAGCATTTGAGCCAAGGTTCCTTGGCACATTTCTCTATGAATGTGTATGATTACTCCAGGATTAGTTGTGTAGTTAGAAGATTCATTAAGGAGCTGCTGGAATTGTCTGACTCACACTTAAATATTTTCCCTAGAACCCCGCTCCTTTCTGGAACGCCGTTTATCACTATGATTTTGTCAAAATTAAAGCATAGTCCACTTAAAGTCAAGCGCTTTGTGAACCCATTTAGTCTGACGAGTGCAAGTTACACAGATAGCAAAGGTAATCAAACATGCTCACATTAGCTTGGATCATGCCCTCAGATTAGTCATAGCTAATAATATTAATTCAGTGGACTATCTATTTATACAAGTACAAGAGCACATAAACAAAAGGCAAACTCCCCTGCCCCAAGGATATTAATTAAAAAAAAATCATTTAAAATATAGGCAAAACAGCATTAGGGCAACATATTTACCTGTTGTCTTGTTATGTAAAGTTCTGCAATTTCTACAGGCCATTTCTTAGTGTCATAATAGTGAACGGTGTCATTCCATCTTAGAATTCATCACGGTCCCTGATTAAATAATGCAGGAAGCTTTAGTGAGTGGCTTCAAATGCACTGAAGTTTCGATTGAAGTTCTCTGTTTCAGAGTCGTCATGAAAAGAATGCAAAGAAGCATGAGATTAGCTTCATGAGCACATGGTGGCTTTAGATTTTCCTTGAGCAGTAGCTCCCTATGCTGAATGGCACAGTGCTTCCGAAACCAAAGACCAAAGCAGACAGGACTTGGGAGATTTGTGAACAAGGCAGATTCCCACATGTGGATTTTACCCTGTGTGGCCTCCGCATGACATCATGCTCTTTCTGAGAACATCTCATGGGGCTCCTGTGGGTTTCCCCTTGAAAATGGAGCAAAGAGCCTGTCTCAGGAAGTGTGGGATAGAGATGTGAAATAATAAATAAAAAGAATCTCCTTTACTCTGACTTAAAGGCAACAATGGAGTGGCTTCGGGGCAGTGCTGCCATGTGAAAGCTGTGCCAGAAGCCACTCTGAGGAGGAGGCAGAGCTCTGATCTTTTTTGTTTTGTTTTGTTCCCCTTTCAGTGGGGCTTTCTCCCCATGTCCACACCAAAGTTTTGTCCTTTAATTCAGATCAAGGACAGATCAGGGCAACCAGGACTGCCCCTAGACTGCCTGGCACCTTAGGTAAGGCTCACTTCCGGTGCCCCCCCTCTGCACTGATAATGTCATCGACTCACATGGGGTGCCCAATTTGGTGCCCTCCAGAAGGCTGGCATCCTAGGCGTTTGCCTAGTGGTGGGGCTGACCCTGAGGGTAACTCCCCTGGCCCACCAGGCCCAGTTAGCTGCTGTTGCCTTTTTAAAAACCTGACACGATGTCCCAACTTTATATTCTCTGAAAGAACCTGACTTTAGCTGTAAACAGAGGCCGTTTTCCCACTGAGCTTACCTCGGAGCGACGTCCCTCTTCACCGCGCAGCGTCTGCGCGGATTTCCCACCAACTGCTCCGAGGAACCAGGAAGTTCCCGACCTTTTGTGTCGCAAATGGAAACCGCTAAAAACCAGTTTACGTTAGCGACGCAAAAGCCGCGACTCTACTTGGTTACTCGGAGCAGCCTCGGAGCAGTTGGTGGGAAATCCGCGCAGATGCTGCGCGGTGAAAGGGACGTCACTCCGAGGTAAGCTCAGTGGGAAAACGGCCAGAGATAAATGGCTAGAGAAATGGATTAAGTCCACACACAGTGGATGGGCAAAGTGGGTTCTAGATAATAGGTTAGCCTTTTCACTCATACTCTTTATGGGAATGCTTGCTACCCATGATGCTGCTGATACATACTATAGCCAATTCTTTTTGAAGAGAGCAATACATTTTCTATAAATATACAGCTTTGAAGAAAATTGATCATCACTTTAGCACCCTCCCCTCCCCCATACTTATGCCGATGTATATAGCAGAGTGAGTCTCAATCTTGCTGTGAGAATTTTGTGTGCATCCTTCCTATGTGGTAGTCTGTGGGTAGATTGCATACCATTCCCTTCGTGGACCACTCTGCTGTAGCAAGCTGTTTTCACTTTCAAGGATATATAACGGCAACATTTTCAGTTGTGATGAAGCAGTCCAAGACTGAAGATACAGAGAGGGTCACGAGCAATCTGGAATAAATGCTTTGAATATTCTTTCTTTTTTTCAGTGAAACTTGTTGTTTAACTTAAGAATGGGGTCTGTGTGGGCTACCTGTGGAAGGTCCTACATGCAGTCCCCGGGGGAACTGCTGCATTTATCATTGAACTAGAGGAACATGTCATCTGATACAATATAAGGAACTTCCTTATATTCTTACAACCATTTCAGTGCTGGCCAAGGATCAATGCCGTAACAATTTTTTCAGGTCTGTGTCCTCTACTCCTTACTCTGCCTTTCTTTTTCATTGCTGCCATTACTGTGTTAGGTATGTGCTTTCTAAATCCCTGAAACTTCCTTACACTGAATAAAACCACGCGTCCACTTGCACTTGTACTGTTGATGGGTTGCAGCACCTTTTAAAGATGTTAGGTGGAAGCCTATTAGACCACTGCTGTCTGAGACCTCTCTGACTGTAGACTTCAAAATGGAACTCAGGACCTTCTTCATGAAAGGTATGTGCTCCTTCATACTTCATAGCCTCAACCTCAAATTAAGCCTGACTGAAAACTGTGCAGGAGCAAGTTGATTCATTCAGAGTATTTTCTCCCTGTGAATTGGTTAGAGCCAGCATTAATATTATTATGAAGGTATCAATTTGCAGCTGAAGTTTTAAATCATAAGAGAACGGTACAATTAGCCAATTAGGCGTATTGATAGCTGGTGTCCATTTGTGGGCCACAAAGATGAGTTGAATGTAATATGTGAAGCGTTTGGCTGAAGCTTTGGAGGAGGTGCCCCGTGTTCCCACTGGTCCACTCTGCTTGGATTCTTAACAATACACCACAGACGTTCTAGTCACACTCTACAATCCTTTGAAAATGCTGTCATTGCCTGCTTGTTAGGATGGCCTATTCCTGCACTTCCGTGACAAACACTTTTATAATGCTTCATTATAATAGGCATCTCAAAGACAAGTGAGACGTGGGAGAACAAGAAAATGGAATCGGCCTTTTAATTACGAAATATTCTACCTCTAAAATAAAAAAAGCTTGAATAATTCAGTTTGATTTGGTCTAATTAGCCTGATTTCCTAGTATTTAGCCCTAATTATGTGATACATAAGCCCTAATTATGTGGTACGTATACAGTAGGCTCTCTAAAGTTAAAGATCAGAACGGATACTGACTTAAACGATAAAATATGTTAAATTATTAATTATAATTAATCTTACAAAATAGGCATAATTAGATTAAGCACTTTAGATATTGTACTTAACAGTGTCACACGTTCTCCCCCTGTAAGCATCAGAGGGAAGGAGAAGTACCATGGGGGTGGGGGGGTGGGGGTGGAATATTGCTAGATGCTTTAATTTCACCAACGGAGGCTTAGCCAATGCTTCACCACTGTCAAAACATCTCTTGCCTTCAATGAGAAAAGGTATGTTTGCTTTAACTCATTAAATCCTGTGCTGCAAGACAGAATGCGGTTATGCCTTTTTAAACAGCCTTCTATTTTGTCAGTTTGTCCCTTGGTAATATTATAGCGCACGAGCCATTAGGGACACACAAAAGCCCTTTTATTAAGCATGCCATATGATACTTGTTTACTCTTTTCAGCTTAGGGAGGCATCTGCCTGCCCTACGTGGTGGTAGAAGGAGTGCATCTCTTTACGCCAAAGCAATGCAATTCCCTTTTCCATTGAAGATGAGGGCTGCAGCAGCCTTGACACATTGGAACATTATGAAATCAATAGAACCGAAGCTCATGGTTTAAGCTCTCGAGTCCCATGTAATTTAAAGGGCTGAACTTCTTTATTGTTGGTTACACCACAGATAAAGGTTTTTAAAAAAAAGGATATATCAAATATCAAATCTTTGTTTAATGTTTCCTTGAAGTTATTTTAATCCAACTTTGCATGTTTAATTTAGAGCTCAAGCAGAGGAGACAAAGGTCATAATCTCAGTCTGTGCATAAAATGCAAACTGCCGATTTTGCAGCCTCAGTTTGCCTCAGGTCACGCAGAAAAGAATTTTAACCTTTTGGTTTACACGGCCTTATTTTGCAATTTGGCTCTCCTGTTCTGCTGTGGACATTTTAAAGGATGAAACGTGGTGGTGTGGTGTTTGTCCACAACCTCCTATAGGGGAAATGGATGTATGGGCTTTGTTATATGTGACTCTGTACATGTTTCCCCCCTAGAGTATGATTCTCACGTAGGAAAATAATTGTGTGCGAAGTGTCTCTTCAAATTATGGGTTTCCCAAATAATCTCTTCAAACAGGTACTTGAAGTCAGGTAAAATGTATAAAGGCTTGTCTCCACTGCAGGTCTGTACTTATGGATGATTATGAAAACTAGATTTGGAAGAAAGAGGACTACAACATACTTGACACCAAAATTCACAGTCCTGCTCAGAATATTGCATCATATGAAAATCTGTCATGCATTCAATGAATGCGCTACATGTTAATCAAGGACCAGGAAGTTTTCAGTCATATACATTATGGGCTGGGTCCTGCAAACTTACCACTGATGGAAGAGAGAGCAGCAGCAATCTCACCCATCCTCCTCCTCGGTGTAGCTCTATTTTTTTTGTCATCTGTGACATCATCTGTGATTGACATCTGTAATTCCTCAGATCCTGACTGTGTTATTTGAGGGAGTCTCTGGGTGAAGGGGAAGATGGGGGGGATCTCTTCTGTCAGTGGAACGTTCATAGGATCCATTTCTGTATATTCTCATTGATTTGAAATTAGTTTTTCTGATATTTTAACACTTATATACTAAAGAGATTCCTTCGTCTGTAGTATCAGTGACACTTATACTAAACTAGCAGCACACTTGTTATATTTTAGCCTGAAATCTCACCAGATTCTGCCATAATGGCTACATTTCATCAATGAACAAGAGCGCATATGCAAAAGCAAAATGCAAACATGAATATAAGTTACTAATATTGAAGGAACAGAAATAACTGCAAAATAAAAACCTAACCAACTTCGTATTTTTAGTGTTCAGAGAACAAAATCAGGAATGGGACTCTTCCTGTTGTTTTGCATGACACTAAATTATACTGAAAAAAAACAAAACTCTCTGAAGGATCTTGCACTTGGTAACAATAAGAATTTAAACAGTTGTCATGTATGCTTGTTGAAGCGAAGAAATAAAAATGCAACAGAATAAATGGAATATTCCTAAATGGTTTTACAAATCTTTGGGGATTCTGCCTTTGCCCCCCGAGGTCGGAATAAAGAGTCAGACACAATGCCTTGGTATAAAATTGGGCCAATTTATTAAATATCATAATAAACGGCAAGGGCACCCAACCAGCGGCCTGGCCAGGGCTAGGGGTCACCGCGACCGCTCCCCTGCCATTAGCGGGCGAGAGACCCAGCCAGCCTTTTTGTCACCGGTAACCAGTACTATCCAAGAAACACAGCTCAAAGCAGCTTACATTGACTTTAAAGTTGATTAGGAAACTTGGAGGTCTTTTCCCAATTCAAATTAATTACTGATTGAACAGCGGCACACTTAGTGTAAAAATAGCAATGTAGTACATGTTGACCATCACACTTGGTTTTAGTGAACCAAATAACTAAAAAAAGCTTTATTGTGAACTTTATATGACTGAGTATATCAGCATAAAAAAAAGCAAATTAATAAACGGATAGGAAGAGTCGTATGCTTCAAAACCTTATCTTACATCGCTGACACATGCGTACAGAAGGCATGAATAGTAATTCTTTGGAGGATATATACACACATATGCTTATATATGTATCCATCCGTGCTCCGGGGAAATACCTTTTAAGTCCTCTGCCCCTATATCAAATATTGCTTTATGAAGCGGCAGTACAGTCCTTGAAGTAGTTGTAAAAGAGATTCTTTAGTCTGTAGTATCAGTAAGTGGCTACTGCTGGAGGCGGAATGAGGGATTAGATGGACCAGTGGTCTAATCCAGTTTGGCAAATCCCATTCGTTTACATAATATTTGAAGACATTATCATTTAAGGTGTCTCTTCCATTATTCAAGTCCATAATCACTGCAGAGAAAGAAAACGCAGCGCGTACAAGAGCATGCATTTTGCCTCTTTATTGTAATTCTACCCTTTACAGTAGAATATGAGGAATATAGATTGGCACAGTGTTTTTTTTCAGTTTGGAAAGCAAAGAATGCAAACACTTTTAATTATATAAAATAGGGAATAGTTTTCTTTTTAAGCTGAATATTAAAAGGTGGGACATACATACATACGTGTGTGTGTGTAGGTATATATAGTTTGCTACTACATAGACCCAAGGAGACCTAAACATATTCAAACATAAACATAATAAAATCAATGTAGTACTAACATTAAAGCACTACAACGCAATAACCTGTAAAGCAGTGATGCAGTTTTCTCAATTATTTCCTTAGAGAAATTGTAAATTAAGGGTGATTGTCATGGGTCACTCAGGGCTTAGTGACATGAGAACTCCCCAGAAGAGGAGCTTTATGTAACCAGATTCAACAGAAGTCAACTAGAATGGTGCAGTCTCATTTGGAATACTGTGTGCAATTCTGGTCACCGCACCTCAAAAAGGATATTATAGCATTGGGAAAAGTGCAGAAAAGGGCAACTAGAATGATTAGGGGTTTGGAACACTTTCCCTATGAAGAAAGGTTAAAACGCTTGGGGCTCTTTAGCTTGGAGAAACGTCGACTGCGGGGTGACATGATGGAGGTTTACAAGATTATGCATGGGACGGAGAAGGTAGAGAAAGAAGTACTTTTCTCCCTTTCTCACAATACAAGAGCTCGTGGGCATTCGATGAAATTGCTACGCAGGCGGGTTAGAACGGATAAAAGGAAGTACTTCTTCATCCAAAGGGTGATTAACATGTGGAATTCACTGCCACAGGAGGTGGTAGCAGCGACAAGCATAGCCAGCTTCAAGAGGGGGTTAGATAAAAATATGGAGCAGAGGTCCATCCGTGGCTATTAGCCACAGTGTGTGTGTGTGTGTGTGTGTGTATAATTTTTTTGGCCACTGTGTGACAGAGTGTTGGACTGGATGGGCCATTGGCCTGATCCAACATGGTTTCTCTTACGTTCTTAATAATAGTGAGGAGCAGATATATCAAGAGTTACAGCCAGAAGCTGATGCAGGAGAATCTCTGCCCTCCAGCTCTGCCTCAGCAGGTGAAAGATTACCTGCACCATTGTAGCAATGCAGGCAAAGGCTGAGGAAGGAATTGCAAGCTAAAAGGCGAAGGGCACATCTCTTGGCTCATCACCAGCTGCTTGCTAAAAGGGAAGATGAGTCTTTGCAGGATGAGAACTGGCCATGGAGGGGGGGGGGGAGTTTGGGAAACCCTGCTGTAGGGCATGGATGCAACAAATACAGCAGCTGCTGTAATGCTGATATTGCTTTGTCTGTTTCTTAGATTCCTGACTGGGAACCAGACATCCTTGCCTTGCTGAACCTCTGAAACCTTGACCTTTGGGCTAGACAACTTTGCTTTTGGAAGCCCCTCTTGCCTGAAACTTTTGGGAAATACATGCTGCAACCTGAGACCAGAAGCCTGTGTGTCAGTATAGTGACCTAAAGTGTTTCCTCAGTGAAAACCAGATTGATCAATCTATCCAGCTAGACTTGGAACTATGATCCCTCTGTGCATGTTATTGCATTGTTTATTACTTTGCCACTATCACTTTAGTGAGGCTGGAACCAGCATAGATTCCACCCTGCAAATAGATGGACTTGGTTCAGGTTTTTTTGTTTTGTTTTTTACCGCAATTACCGTACCTGTCATTACTGCTGCTTCATGTTCTCCAGCTTCTTGGTAAACCAGGATACCAAGTGGGTCCCAGTCTTTGTGAGGAGACATTCAGGAGCAATCATGACAACTGCCTATGTCATTTCTCCAATGCAGAGATCAGCCAATGCTAAGGCTACAATGGAATCACCACCTGTGCCACATGATAACTATTTGGAGTCATCGGTCTTCAAAAGTCATCCTAAAGTCCCCCATCAGTGTTAATGGAAGGAAAAGCTGTAAGTCTACCAGGTAATGATCTGGAAAAGAAAATAGAATGGTTCAATTTCTTTGTTTTTCACCACCCAAAACCGAAGGCTCTCGGATAATAAAATTGAGGTCCCACGAGACCACTTTCAAAACCTCCCCTGCCAGTTCATATAGAGAGACTGTAGGACAACAGGATGTATGATATACCGCCAGAATCCCTAATCTGTCAGTCATTACCTGTACACACAAGACATGAACATTCAAAGTTCAGGGACAGCTGAGCAGTACATCTGGCCAGGTTATCAGGATCATCATATATCGTATTGCCAATCCCTCCCCATCCTCCTGGTCTTGTTTGCTACTAAATTACAGTCCCAGTAAGGCATAGCTGGACTAGATCCAGGTGGGTAGCCGCGTTGGTCTGAAGCAATAGAACAAAGTTGGAGTCCAGTGGCACCTTAAAGACCAACAATAGTTTATACATTATGTAAGCTTTCACATGCATGCACTTGGCTAGATCAACTGCACCAATTTTTTTTTTACCAGGACTCCATGGTACAAGTCATAATGCCATATTTCTCTAATATCATAGCATGAAGAATAGGAAATGTTCTTTTAACAGCATGGCACTAAGCATCAGCTGTTTTAGATTTCAGTTTCCAGTTTCAGAGCTGAGTTTGTCTAAACTAATGCACTAAACTAAGGCGAGGGCCCTGCGGGGCCTTGGTCAGTTCCGCGGGGCCTGTAAGACAGCCCTCTTCCGGCTGGCTTATAATTAACTGGCATTGGAAGCTGAGTGTAGTTCTGATAGACCGCCGTTATATGTTTTATATGTTTTATTATTCTACTGTTTTAACTGTGTAAGATGTTTGAAATTCAAATATGTTAGATTTTTGTGTGTTGCGAGCCGCCCTGAGCCGCTTCGGTGGGAAGGGCGGGATATAAATAAACTTGAACAAGGGGGTTTATCTAGTATATTGTATATGAAATTGACCAGCTGAACCCCGCCTCCCCCCAATTTTATCTTCAATACACAGGATGAGTGTGCTTAGAATACAGTTCTATTCACTGATGGTCTGAACTGGAATAACTGCATAGGATTGCGCAGTTGATCTTCGGCAGTACAGCTGCAAGTCTAGGATCCTGAAATGTTTTGATTCTTACAAAGATCTAGATAGTGAATTATGAGGGATTAATAGGAAGGAGAGTGTCAGACATTGTACCTGCTTTAACTCACTGTTAGCCTATTGACCTAACTAACGCCATCTTGTTTGCTATTACTAACCATGAGCCTGCGACTGTGCATTTCAAACGGGGAGGGAAGGTTGTAAATCCCATGGGAGGAATTTCTCACTTGGCATCCATAGGCTCTCCAAGCCTTTGAAGATGGCAAGCTTCAAGGTAACCAGCGGGGAGCCTTCCTGGGAATGAGATAAGGGAATGTGGGAACAGACAACTGTCTCTCAGGGTGTGAGAATGAATTCTTTGTTATGTTATCCTCTGCTACAAAAGTCCTAGAGTAACCTTGGAATGTATCAAACTCAATCTGCTTGTATCCCAGACCACTAGTTCTTGAATAAACAAATTAATTTTGCAACAGAATGATTCGGGCTTATTTCAGCGTTCAATGTCTGACAGAGAGAAATGCTGCCGACTGTATAGGTGCAAGGGTAGACATGTGGCCAAACTTAAATGTTTTTAAAAGAGACTCCTTTTATAACACGTGGCATAATAATCAAGCAAGCATGCTCAGCAGTTAATCAGCTGCTATGCTGAATTTTCTTTCATAGTGCAAGAAGTTGTGGGGTATCTATAATGGTTCAGAATTTCATGGGCAAAGATCTTTTTTTTTTTTTTTACATGAAGAGACCATTCATTTTGAAATGTATATTCGTTCCCAGTCTATCTGAGTAAAAGTATAATGGTCATTCTTAACATAGATCAAATGGAAGGCAGGGACGAGCAATATTGTGACAGATTGTGACTAGGGAGAGAAGACTTATTGGTTGAAATGCCTTATCTAGCACAATCATTTAGTACACAGTCACTGAGTAATGATGGATGTATTTCTTTGTCTCTTTTTGAATTTGGCACCTTTCACATGGTCTGTCATTTAGCTTACTGTTGCCTTCATTACTCTATTGCCTCTCTCTGCCCTCATGTCCTGCATTTATGAAAGTATGAAAATGCTCCTTCTTGCACATTTTCAGTGAATTTGCTAGGATAATAAAAATCGATTTTGTCTTAGAAATAGTTTTTAAACTAGGGATGCTTGAATACCTTCTGGTATCATGTGTTAAATGGTCATCATGAGCAGGGAACTCAGTTTTCAGCTGGCTGTTCAGGTATTCATGAGCAACTCAACTCTGTTCATTGTGTGTTATTGAGACAGTACAATGCAGCTGGTGGTATATTGTTGTCACACAGCCCCATGGGAGTCCTAAAGTCACCCCCTCCCCCACAGACCTTTTAAAGCTGTTTGCTGCTTGGTATCCAATCATGTAAACAAACAGTAAACAAACACTGTAATTTTTTTTCAAAGAAAGATTCGCTGAAGATGCTTTTTTAGCCACTGAATTTTATAGAAGATCCGAGTTATAACACCATGATGTTAATTTAATATAAGTCGATTTAAATGATGGTTTTATCTAATTGTAATTATTGTGTAGTATGGTTTTACTGTGTATTGTATTTATGTGTTGTGAGCCGCCCTGAGCCTGCCTTGGCGGGGAGGGCGGGATATAAATAAAAAGTTATTATTATTAAAGTGAAGTACTATGATTTGGTTAAGCTCATGTTATTGTTGAGAATATTTTTCCCCCCGTTTGAAACTGTTTATTGAGAATTAAAGCAAGTCATAGTAAATTGAATTCCAAATAAAAAGTACAGCAATGCAATTGCAAATTGATCGCGTCAGGTGGCTGTGTATCAAGATCTATCAATTAAGAGAGCACACCAAGTTTACATTTTAACTTAACAACAAAAGAGAATTAGAGTTCAAGTGATTAAATTATCAGATGTACCCCAAATATTTAGTGGTCAAATAGTAAGGCCTGGTGAGTAACCTTCGGCAACTTCTGTGAACTACCAAGTAAGTCATGAAATGCTTCTAACCAAACTGACCATTTGGCCATATTACTAGAAGTATTGTGCGTGTGTTGTTGTGCTATCCAATCTGCAACCTTATTTTACAAAAAATAATCCCACACTTTTTGGTACCACTGATGTATCGAAGGAATATGTTGGTCTTTCCATTGTGTAGCAAGTATGTGTTTGGCTGCTGTCAAAAGGGTAGAAATGAGGTCTTTAGTGTCATGAGGAATCTTGATATTAGGCCACAAATCCAGGAGAATCAGAGCTGGATCATTATAACCAGGCCTTGAATTCAGCAGGAGCTCACAGGAGCACAGCTCCTAAACCTTTCTGATGGCCCCCTCCTCCTCCCTGCTTCCCTTGCCCATTGAATAGTAGGTGCAGCTGCATAATAGTCCCTGGATTAGGAGAGCAGGCAGCCAGCCAGTCACCAGGAGTTTTGCAACACCCCCTGTAGCCCTCATTAACCTGCACCACCCGCACTCATTAACCCGGAAAAGCCTGCACCACCCTTTCTCCACTTTTTATGTGATTTTGGGGGGTGAATGGCTGCTGGCCTTTTGACTGGGGGGGGGGTGAGCCCGAGGTGAGTGAGGCCTGCTTGGGCTGGCTGGATCTCTAGACAGCCCAAGCAGTCCTCGCTCACCTGGGGTTCTCCTTTCTTGCATCGGGTTGCTTTTGGCTGGTAGCGGGGTGGCGGCATATGCTAACGAGTTATGCTAATGTGCTCCACCACCCATTTTTCTACAAAACGACCCTTGATTATAACGATATAATATCATGCAATCAGGTGAATCTGCTACAAAAAAGTCATGTCATTATCATCTATCATCTATCTATCTATCTATCTATCTATCTATCTATCTATCTATCTATCTATCTATCTATCTATCTATCTATCATCTATCTATCTATCATCTATCTATCATCTTTCTCTCTCTAAGATAATATATGCATAATATAATATATTGCAACTATTTAAAGAGCCAATATAGCATCTCAAATATGCAAGAGTTTAGAAGGAGTGAGATGCCAGCAAAATAATATCTTTACAGCTTGTTGCTGAATGGGAATAGAACATGAATTATACATCAAAGAATTATAAATCTTGCCCATTGTGCATTCGTTAGGGTTTTGCCCGGATCTTTATGCCATGCTGTTTGGTAGGAATTCAGTGGAAATTCTATTTCTAGCAATAATGTTTTATACACTCTTGAAATTAATCCTTTTAAATGGAAAGATTTTGAGATCATGCATTGTTTCAAATTAGAAAGTGGTCTGTTCAAGCTTTTTTGAATGTTAGAATATTGCAACAAATGTGAGATTTTTAAGTATTCAAACCAAGGAAGATGGGAACCACATTTTTCTTCTGATTTTTCTTTAATTTGTCCATTACATGATATATCTATAAAGCGAGTTAACTTAGATGAACACTCCAGTGGAAAGGCTTGACTTGACATTCCTGATTTAAACCATGGTTGGTCAAGGAAGGTAGTTAATGGGGATATTGTAGAAGCCATTTTATTTTGTGACCTGTCCCAAGATTGGGATGTTGTTCCCAAAAAAGGATGAATAGCATTATTTAAGAATTGATTTGAGTGAAATAACCAAAGTGTGTGTTGGAAAGATCTAACTGTTAAATACATCTCCTCACTTATCTTCCAATCTGCTTGATACATTGAATTATATTGCTTGGTCATGTTAGCTAAGCTAATCGCCTCGTAATATATCATTAGGTGAGGAATTGCCAAACCTTTATTGATTGAATGACACAGAGTCTGAAATCCTATTCTGGGCTTCTTAAAGTTCCAAATAAAACTACTTAAATTTTGTTGCCAGCCTCTTATAAGAGCAATGCGGAGATAAAGAGGAAGAGCTCTGAAATAAAAATTAAACTTTGATAGTATGAATGATTTAACTACATTTATTCTTTCAGGCCATGATGACACCTTTGTGGTCCATTGTTTAAGTTGATTTAAAATAGTTTTGTTAGCTTCCATATGATTAAGTTTTGCCAGTTCTGAAAAATTGTGGGGGATCTTAACCCCAAGATAGGACCAATGGTGTCAAGTCCATCGAAAGGTATAGCTGGATTTGATAAATGACTCAATCTCTGATGGAATGGCGATGGGATATAACCCCATTTTCTGTAGACTATCATATCATTTGCAATGATAATGTTCTTGAGAGAAATAACTATAACTTCTATGAGACAGTGCAAGAATAGAGGCAACCATGTATAGTGGTCCATATCAGCCTACTATCTGGGAAGTCTAAGTTCAAAATCCCCAATCTATCAAAGGAAATCAAATAAAAATGTGAAAGAAAAATCAAAGGAAATGTGCTGGGTGAACTCTCAGCCTAATCCACCTTACTTGTTTGTGGTTATTCCTCATTAAATAGTTCATATGCTTTCCTACTGAGAAAGAATGGGTCATGAGGGCATGAATATAGTGATAAAGGGGAGACAAGCCCAGTTGTACCTAAGAGAGCTCTGGCATAACAAGCCTAATAAAACTCTCTCTCTCTCTGTGTAGCAAGGCAAAAAGCTCTTACCTTGGATAAAATGTTGCTGGTTTTTAAGCTGCTTTGTATCTCTCTCCTGCTTTGGAGGGAACTGGGCAAAGTAAGGGGGTGAGGAGGGGGAGGAAGCTCAACCAATGGAAGGGAGGTTTGTCTCAGTAGCTCTGCTATGTGATTGAGAGAGCCTGGCAAAGCGAGCTCTCTCGCTCTGTAGCTCTCGTGCAATTGAGAAAACCTGGCAAAGCAAGCCGAGACGCAGAAGGAAGCAACAGAGGGAGAAGGAAGCAGATGGCAGCCAGTTGTTTGCAGGTCTGATAGGAGTCGTGTGGAGGCCAGATGCAGCTTGTTTGACCCACTTGATATACACTATTCATAGAGGATAGGTCCATCAGTGGCTACTTGCCATACTGACTAAAGGGAACCTCCATATTCAGAGGAGGAAATTTCTGTACAACAATGCTAGAAAACCATCAGGGAAAGTCCTTAGCCTCTGTGCCATTTGTTAGCCTTCCAAGGTAACTGTTGGCTGCTATATGAAACAGGTTGCTGGACTGGATGGATGAGTGGTCTGACCCAACAGGGTTTCTCTTATGTTTTTACACATGTAAGGGATTTTTAAATGTATCTTAGAAAACTTTGTTTGTTTGCATTATCTAGCATGAATCTTTCATGTCTTTTTCATGTATTAATTTATGTAATACAATATATGTTGTTTGTTTAATGAAATGATTTAATCTAAGAAGCCTCTCTTCCTTGTACTGTGACTCTACAATCACACAAACCTCAGTTAAAGCACAAAGGACTTTTCAAATCTCAGTTTAATTTTTCCCTCAACAAAAAGAAAAAAAAATCTGCATTATGGTGCTAAAAAAAGTCTGTCCCTCTCTCTCTGACTAATGTTGGTTTGATGATTATCTTAATATTAACTGCTTTACTTGAGTAAGCAAAGGAGAAGTAAAATACCAGTCAGCCCAGCTGTTAATTCACCGAGTGTTGTACTATGGTTATTAAAAACACCCAAAAGATATACCTTTGTGGTTCAGTCTTCTGAATTGGAATCAGAATATTAATTTAGGCCTGAAGCATGATTAAACATTGAAAGGCCCCTTAAGAATTTTCACCAAATTTTCTTGGATTTTTCTTTATTGGGTCTTCCTGGACTCTGTTTAGCTCTGTAATTGCTTTGTTCCATTGTTGAGAGGTTAAACCACAATGTGATTCTCTCCATCTCATAATATTTAGGAGGACGGCTCAATGTTCCTTGTGCTTGGCATACAGCTGAAATACATGGTCATAAAGTATTGGGTTTTTTTTGTAAAGCATGCAAAAAACAAACAAAAAGCAACAAAACAGGAGATCATATAGCCTGACTGTGTAATCTGATATCCCCAGTCTTCATCTGTATATTTACAACAGTGTGTGTTAAATGTATTTATTAAAATATTTATATCCCATCTTTCCTTGTGGTTCAAGGCTGCTTGCAAGCCATGGTTTAAAACATCACAGTTTAAAACCAACAATGTAAAGAATTAAATCCAAATAACTCCCTCCCCCTCCCCCGAAAAGAAATCACGGTTTATACCCCATTAAAAGGCCTAGCAAGTAAAATGGCCTTGCAGCACCTCCTAAAAGTTTCTAAAAGTGGTGTCGCTCACAAAGTGGGAGCCCCAATGCAGACAGAAACCCAAATCAAATATGATGGAGAATTTGTGCTTGCCATAAGTTCTTCATTCGCATTTTAGAGTCCTTTAAAATTCCACAAGGACTTGATTCTGATTGGGCCTCAACCCTGTGCCTTTTCATGTGCAAAAAGAGTCGCAGTGCTTAAAAAATTGATGCTGACTTATAGGACATCACTTTTGCAAATATCTGGAGTGGAGGTATTGTTAATCTTAGTGATGTTGCTTACTGAGCAGTTGATCTTAGAGCCAACTAACTGTGACTCTGGACTTGACTCTGGACTTGATACTGAGCAGAAAGATGTTGTTGCATCAGTTGGGAACAGTAACCCCAGTGTTATTACATTTTACATTTGTGTCAATAAAAAGCTGTGCCCAAAGTCCAAAATAATTATTTTGATTCCAAAAGAGGACAATTTATAAAAATGAGGGGACTGGCCAGAAGGAAATTAACTAGGAGAATTAGGAGTTCTGTCCCTGTAGGATGTCTGGAAACTATTTAAAGCTACACTAGTAGGTTGCTGTAATGGACTGAAGCAGTTAGCCTGGGTGAGCAGCGAACAGCTTGCTCTGATTGGCTGAGCCACAGCCATGGGTACCAAATGTATCAATTGCAAGGAGGCTTGCAGTGGGGGCAATTGCCTCACAGTTCAGTTCAGTTTTAGTACTTGAAGGAGTTCAGAGTTAGCTCTGAGGGAGTTCAGTTTCAGTAGTGAAGGAGTTCAGTTGAAGATATCAACTGCGAAGGAGCTGAGAACAGCCTGTGGGCTAAGTTCCTGGAGACAGAACTGGTTAGTGAATTTCTGGCTGTGAGAGAGAGAGTTTAATTTGGAAGAAGGGGCAAAGCCAGGCTCTTTCTGTGAAGGAACTCTCTGAGTGGTAGCAGAGGGAAACAGAAGACTCTGCTGAGGAGATCTGTCAGTACTTCAAGGCAAACTCCTAGTTCAATTAAGAACTCAAAAACACACTGGAAGAGAGACTAGGTTCTTGTGGCTGAGAAAAAATCCCAGACACTAGGTGGATGGGACATATGGGATTGAGGGTGTGAGTCCTTAGGTATCATTCTAAGGTCTGGAGTGTGCCTGTATGCTAGTGAGTGCATCTGTGCGGGGATATTTCTGGCACAAGTCAGATAGTCCTCAGTGTGAAAGACAAAAAATGTGTGGCCCTTTTTTATTTTATAATCCTTCTTTGAATAGAGTGTTTCCTAGTGCTAAGGAAGCACTGCCTGCTTGCCTAGCATCTATTTGTTTATATTTCTTCAGCCTGCTAGTTGATTTTTTTATTTTATTTATTTATTTATTCTATAATTTATATCCCGCCCTTCCCACAAAGTGGCTCAGGGCGGCTCACAACAACGACAAAACAATAAACAAGGTACAAAGTTAATACATTTAAAAGTCAAAACATTTAAAAAACCTAAAAACCTTAAAATCTTAACATTAAAACTATCCAGTATATTTCACTAAAATCTGATAAGCTACATTTATCTAGTCGGCATAAGCTAACCGGAAGAGGGTTGTCTTACAGGCCCTGCGGAACTGAGTAAGATCCCGCAGGGCCCTCACCTCTTCCGGCAGCTGGTTCCACCATGTGGGGGCCATTGTAGAAAAGGCCCTGTCTCTGGTTGGGCCCGGGGATGGTGAGAAGGTTTTGAGTCCCAGACCTCAGTACTCTCTGGGGAACGTGTGGGGAGAGATGGTCCTTCAGGTAGGCAGGTCCCAGGCCATATAGGGCTTTAAAGGTAATGACCAGCACCTTGTACCGGACTCGGTATGTTATTGGAAGCCAGTGCAGAGCCCGAAGGCCCGGCCGGATGTGCCCCCACCTTGGGAGGCCCAATAACAGCCGGGCCGCGGCATTCTGCACCAGCTGCAATTTCCGGGTCCGGCACAGGGGCAGCCCCATGTAGAGGGCATTGCAGTAATCCAATCTCGAGGTGACCGTAGCATGGATCACTGTTGCTAGGTCGTCGCGGTCCAGGAAGGGGGCCAACTGCCTTGCCCGTCTAAGATGAAAGAACGCGGACTTGGCAGTGGTTGCTATCTGAGCCTCCATCTTTAGGGATGGCTCCAACAGCACCCCCAGGCTCTTGACCCTGTCCGCCGCCATCAGCGGCGCACCGTCAAAAGTCGGCAGGGGGATTTCCCCCTCCGGTCCTCTGTCTTCGCAGGATTCAGTCTCAGTCCACTCAGTCTGAGCCACTCAGCCACGGCCTGCAATGCCCGATCTAGATTTTCTGGGGCGGAGACAGGTCGGTCGTCCATAAGTAGATAGAGCTGGGTGTCATCAGCATACTGGTGACACCCCAGCCCATACCTTCGGGCAATCTGGGCAAGAGGTCGCATATAGATGTTAAATAACATCGGGGAGAGAACCGCTCCCTGGGGCACTCCACAATTAAGTGTGTGCCTCCGGGATAGCTCCCCCCCAATCGCGACCCTTTGTCCCCGACCTTCAAGGAAAGAGGAAAGCCACTGCAAGGCCAGCCCCTGAATCCCCGCGTCGGCGAGGCGGCAAGTCAGTAACCGATGGTCGACCGTATCGAACGCCGCCGATAGGTCCAACAACATCAGCACTGCCGAGCCACCCCGATCCAGATGCCGTTGAAGGTCATCCACTAGGGCAACCAACACCGTCTCCATCCCATGACCTGGGCGGAAGCCGGACTGGAGTGGGTCAAGGATGGAAGCATCCTCCAGGAAAGTCTGTAGCTGCCACTGCCCTCTCAATAAGTTTGCCTAGAAAAGGCAAATTTGAGACCGGCCTATAATGTGCCAATTGGGCCGGGTCTAAAGATGGTTTTTTTAGGAGGGGACGGACCACAGGGGTGGCCAAAGGTAGCTCTCCAGATGTTTTTTGCCGACAACTCCCATCAGCCCCAGCCGTTGGCCATGCTGCCTGGGGCTGATGGGAGTTGTAGGCAAAAACATCTGGAGAGCTACCATTGGCCACCCCTGTTATAGTTTGTTGCCTGCCAACATCTCTGGTGATTAGAGGTTGTTTGTATTAGTTGAACTCCTGCCTGCCAACTGATTTGTTAGGAACCAACCAATAACTATTAGTTCACTCCCTCCCTTGCCTTTTGTAAGTCAATAAATATACTTTGTGGTTTTGAATTTAAAAACAATTGGTGATTCGTTATTTTCTGACAGGATTTTATTTAGTGAGACTGATGTACTGGGTGAAGGTGACAGAAAAATTCACAGTGGTCACTTCACCCAAGCTGACCCTGACTATTCCTCACATTATTTATTAAGTATTTATTTATTATCAGGTTAGGAAAGGTAACAAAAATATCCCTACATGGTTAAGAAGTCAAGTTAAGGAAGTTATAAAAGGCAAAAAAACATTCTTCAAAAAGTAGAAGGTTTCCTCAAATAAAGCAAACAGAAAGGAACACAGGTTCTGACAAAACAGATATAAGTTGTCAGTACTGCAAGCAGAAAGAGAATTTGAATAGAAGATTGCTTTAAAAATTGACAAACAAATATCTCTTAAATATACCAGGAGCAAGAAATTGGCTAGAGAAGTAGTTGGTGACCTGTCAGAGAAACTGAATAAGTTCTTTACGTCTGTTTTAACTGTGGATGTAGATTTACGGGAGTAGGTGCTCTTTAAGGTAAATTGGTTGGAGTAGGTGTTCCTTAAGGTATGTTGGGTCCAAGCTGTACAGAGTTTAAAGGTCAATGCCAACACTTTGAATTAACCTAGAAGCAAACTGGAAGCTAGTGAAGATGGAACAAAACTGGATTTGATCCCTACAATCAATTTCAGTCAACGTTCTGGCCACAGCATTCTGTACCAAGTTTAGTTTCCAGACACTCGTCAAGGGTAGCTCCATATATAGTTCATTGCAGCAGTCTAATCTAGATGCTATAAGGGTATGCAATAGAATGGCAAGATGTCCCTAAGAAATGTTTCTCCAGCACTGAATACAAAAAAATGAGAATCTAAATATGTGCAGTAAGGTTGCATCGTAGCCATTTGTGCCAAGGGGTGTTCTCCTACCGCTAATTAAATCTATTCTTTACCACAGTGTTTTGGAGTAGAATCAAGTATTTCCACTGAATCCTATGGGGAGGCAGAAATGGACCATAGTACATCCCATCAAAGCTTGTGTGTCTCATACTGAAATGGAAATCTCTGAATTGGCTATTGGAGGTAGAAAACTTTTTAATGTGCTAAATTTTGCCAAGTTGAAATACAATGTCAATCAGTGTGAACACTATCAGTTTGACTTCTGTAACTTTCCATCCATCGTTTTACCCAAAAGATATAGTGGGTTTTGATTCCTCCAGTTTCTGTAGCTACTGACATAGCAAGAAACCTGCAGAGTGGTGTATCTGAGTCTGCCAAAGGCTGTTGTGACCTTAGACTGCCTGTTGAAGTCATTGCTAATTTAATTGCATTCTTTAATTTGTATTTTAATTGGTATAGACTGTAACTCTCTAATGATCATACAAGATCACACTTTGTGCCTTCTGTTCTGTTATCGTTCATTTCATTAAAGACGAAGAGAGTGACAGAGGAGATAGTAAAAGGTCTACATAAAAAATTTTCATGCAACAATATTGTTATATGATGTCATTATTTATTTAACTAGCCACTATAATTGCCAAACATTTGATATTGTGGAGTTTCAGCAGTTATATACAGAGGTGAAGATAGCCATGAGGATAAATGAAATAGCCAGCATCAAATGTTCTTGGGAAGCAGCAAACTTGGCACTTCAGCCAAATCTAAAAATTAACGGTGAGTGTTATGAATAACAATGCTATTAATACAAGTGATTCTGGAGATCTGCTGTTTCCTACTTCCTGTGTTATCATTTTTCCATATGTGAGCTGGAAAATTGTCATGAATGTGTCTAAGCAGATAAATATGCCAGGTCTGGGTATCTTCTTGAGATTATTTGCAAAATGCACAGATTTTCATCACTTGATCTAATTGACTTGCAACAGTGTGTGACATCAGTATGATTATTTTGTGAGTTATCTATATTAGGCTTCCTGCAAAGAAGACAGGAGGCTATAGATTGATGGTGACGTCCCTGCCACTTCAATTATGACCCAATGGCTTATTTAGGATGTATCTTCGCGTTTATAGTCTTATTTGAATAAGCGCCAGCACAGCATGTCAGTGGTCAAATAAGGCAGAGGAACTACGAGCCAGGCCCACTCAGCAGGGAAAAGTCCTGCAGGCCCAACAGCCCAGGCTTCCTACTGCGAAAGGTGTCAGGGCAAGGTCCACCAAGAGGAACTGAACTGTCACTCAGGAACCTCCTGGAAGGTAACCGTTCTCAGTGGGGAGCTAAATCAAAGAAGAACCCACTCAACTTTTTTTTTTAAACAGGCATAGACATTCAATTTATTTTTAAGACCTAATGCAGGATGTCCTATGCCTCTCTTATATTGTACTTTTGACCAAGAGATGCACAATGTTAGACCTGTACATGCACACAGGCTCTTAACCTTACAGTCCTGTGCCTGAATACCTTATTGAAAAGTACATTTTTTATGTCCAAAACTCACTTTGTAGAATAATTACATGAAAGGCAGTTTTGGAAAAACAAAAAACAAAAACAAAAAAAAAAAACCTTTGGATACACATTTGGACTCCTAGTCCTTAGAAACTTGGTTCAGACATATCACAAAACTATGGTTCTAGGATTGCCAATCCCCAGGTGGGGGTGGAGGATTCCCCGCTTTGGAGGCCCTTCCCCCACTCCAGGGGCATCAGAAAGCGGGGGAGGGAAAGGTCCGCTGGGCTCCCCATTATTCCCTATGGTGACCTGATCTGCAGGACTCTGGGGAAGGCACCTGTCTTTTGAGGCAGAGGCGCCAAATTTGCAGACCCTCTCCTCAAAACACCCTCCGAGCTTCAGAAGGATTGGGCCGGGAGGTCTAATTCTATGCACCCCCAAAGGAGGTGTCCCCATCCTTCATTATTTCCAGAACTATGGTTCTAGGGTTGCCAATCCCCAGGTGGGGGTGGGGGATCCCCCGCTTTGGAGGCCCTTCCCCCACTCCAGGGGCATCAGAAAGCGGGGGAGGGAAAGGTCCGCTGGGCTCCCCATTATTCCCTATGGTGACCTGATCTGCAGGACTCTGGGGAAGGCGCCTGTCTTTTGAGGCAGAGGCGCCAAATTTGCAGACCCTCTCCTCAAAACACCCTCCGAGCTTCAGAAGGATTGGGCCGGGAGGTCTAATTCTATGCACCCCAAAAGGAGGTGTCCCCATCCTTCATTATTTCCAGTGGAGGGAAGGCATTTGAAGCGGGCGGGGGACCTTTCAGTGCGAGGGCCAGAAGCCCTTTCGAAGTTCAGTCGTGCTTGTCCCACCCTTGCTCCTGGCTTCGCCCCCAAAGCCTTCTGGCTCCACCCCCAAAGTCCCCAGATATTTCTCGAAGTGGACTTGGCAACCCTATATGGTTCCTGAAACAAGGATTCAGCTTGTCTATGATACCTGTGTTCTAGGGTACCTGTGTTCTCATGCAAAACCACAGTTAAGGCTACTTCTGATTAATAAACCAGCTTCAAACCATAGTTTTAGATCTTGATGTATATAATCACCAATGGAGTTTCCCTCCCATTTTTTCCTTACACACGTGAATCTTTCTTGGTATCAAATTAAAATTATTGATCTGTCCAAGAAATGCAGGGTGCTTGTCGTTGAATGAAGCATAGTTTCATCACTATAACTCATATTGTAATTATTTCAGAAGGCCTCCTAAATAAGTTAAAGATGACCCAGGCAAAAGGAGTAACAGTTATGTGGCAAGATGAAGGTGTGAATGAAATTTGATCCCAAGCATATAATATGGCAAAGCGCTGAAGGCTGTGGTGAAAGAAGGCTTTGGTGAAAGTATGTACTCTTCTTTAAACAGCAGCTCGATAGCAACGTACTCAAAATAGAATTAAGTGGTAACCTGGGAGCTTTTCTGAATACGTTGATCCAATCAATAATTGTAAAGCAAACATCATGTCTATCCTGACCACTCATTGCTTGGATCTGAGTTACCATAAAATGTCCAAGCATGCTGGAACTACAACAACTACAGCAGCAGCAAAGCATTTTATAGTCTGTAATTCATATATTGGAAGGAAAAGCAGTATGGGATAGCCTGATCTCCTCAGATCTCAGAAGCTAAGTAGGGTCAGTACTTGGATGGGAGACCACCAAGGAAGACTCTTCAGAGGAAGGCAATGGCAGGCCACTTCTGTTTCCCACTTGCCTTGTAAGCCCCTTGCTGAGGTCACTATAAGTCAGCTGTGACTCGATGGTGCTTCGCCTTTACAGAATTCACATACTCGTACAACAACCCTGTTACACGGCTCTTTCATTTCATTTTGTTCAGTCAAAGAAAAAGTCCATATCCCCACATTTTAAAATGACTGCAATCATACTCATAGTTATGGTAGGCATTTTAGATAACCAAATTGCCGTGAGCCAAACACATCCTCAAATGAACCTGCCTGAAACGCCATGGCAAACCACTGTAGACCAATGAGGTTGGGAAATTGGTCCTGAAGGTTTTTACCAGCTGAGTGTAATCCTTGGGTACTATGAGTTGGATTCCACCAGGGTTTCTTTCCCTATTAAGTCTCGCCCTAGTTTCCTTTTTATTATAGGACCCATTGCACACAGCTTTTATCCATCCATACAGTCTCATGATCTCCAGCACTGCATTTTTGGTGGTCAAAGGGGAGTTCTTCCTCCATTTTTCATCAGTAGCAAAGCCGGTTGCATTGAACCCTACATGTTCATGTGCAAATTAGAAAGAAGATGTTAGTATGATGGAATGCTTTCTGGAATCTTTCCCTTCTCTAATCACTGTCAAAAAAAGAATCTAGATCCGGTGGGTATTTCTTCAGCTCACAGAGCATTGAGTTCAGTTATAAGAGCTGGAAGTTAGGATCTGAATTGAAGCAAGAATAAAGTATTAGAGTTCAAACAATTGCATTAGTAACATATAGTAATAAATTTCAATTTCTTACATCATTAATAATTACTTTTTTATCTATCCCATATATTACTTTCTACCCACCCCTACCCCCGTTACTTGACCCCCGCCGGTGTTATATACTTAAAATTTTAATATTAAAGGTACCCTTAATTAATAAGAACCAAAATGAATATCCTCCTCCCTCTTGTACTTAGTCATTATCAAAAAATGTCCAATGTCCTTTTATTTTCCACTCTTTTTCTACGTATCTTCTGAACTTTTTCCACTCCGTCTTAAATACTTCTAAATCACAGTCTCTTAAGGTTCTAAGCAAGAATTAAGTATTGGCAATGCACTGTGTAATTAAGCCAAGACAGGTCTCTCCAGTTTGTCTTGGCATCAGTTTTGTGGTGTAGTGCACTTTGTTAATCTTACCTATCCAGTGAAAATCCAATATGCTTTTAGTCAACAAGCATATGTATTTATGTCTTCAGCATTATGCGGGGAAAAACCAGATAGAGATTTCCTCACAGCAAGATGGAAAGATTCCCATAAATGTTGAATAATGCACCTTGTTACTACAGATATCCCCAAATTAAATTAAGAAAAACAAATTAAATCTGATTTGAGATTATTTTCTAGACTGCAATTAGTCTAAGGCCAAGTTCCTGTGCTGTCTGCATGCTCTTCAAATTGCCTTTTGTACCTCTGGTAGAAACATACATTTGGAACACTGTGACTAGAATTACTAGGCACTTGTAGGACTCCAGAGCAAAATGTAGTTGACACTTGTTTCATGTTACCCTTGGGCTACGGTTTTGATCAGAGACGGCATGGATTTATCCCTCTCAGCACAATGAATTTTATGCTCATGTCACAGGTAAAGTTTACATTTCCTCTTACATTTTTCATGTACAATTGAAATACAAATGAATTCATTTCTTGTGTAATGTATCTTAGAGACTGAGCAGACAGAAGAGAGGAAAGTGGTCTTAAGCACAAGAGATAGTATTTTAAAGCAGTGCAAAGCATTCCATGCTAGAACATGAGTAGAAGACTCTGGTCCTATGCACAGGCTGCTTAGTCCCAATAAAATAAGCTGTCTGTACAGGATATACAAAATTTATAATAATAGCATGATATGTGGAAAGGAATGAGAGGCACTATGCATGTTACATTTTTCAGGGCTATGCCTAAGGTATCTTATGTGTGTCCCCCCCAAAAAAAAAAAAAAAAAAAAGGATTAGCATTGCACATCCATGTTTGCAAACAAGAATAGCATACAAGTGGATGTTTTAGGTAGCTGGGTTTGGCCATGGCTCCCTGTCGAGTATATTTTTATTTATTTATTTACATTATATTTATATCTCACCTATTCTATGCAGACTCCAGGCGGCTGACAACATAAAATACACAATAAACAGTAGGCAATATTAAAACAAGAAAACAATCAGATAAATTGCAGTGGTGTTACTTCAGGCATATAATATTTATTTATTTTATGGTTTATATCCCGCCCTTCCCAACAAGTGGCTCAGGGCGGCTCACAACACAAAGTTTCATATAAATAAGATTTAAGCATAAAACAGTTAAAATGATTAATACATTTTAAATTTTAAGACATTTAAACCATTTAAAACGTTAGGGACAGCAGAATTCTAGTATAACCACTCTTGGTTTCTTGTACCAGCTAGTTATAGGCCAGCCGGAAGAGGGTTGTCTTACAGGCCCTGCGAGAACTGAGCAAGGTCCTGCAGGGCCCTCACCTCTTCCGGCAGCTGGTTCCACCAGGAAGGGGCCATAACCGAGAAGGCCCGGTCCCTGGTAGATTTTAAACGGGCTTCTTTTGGCCCGGGGATAATTTCCTTTCTCAACGCATACAGATCCTAGGCAGTTAGTACTAAAGTGCGATAGATCCAGATGTGGTGGCAGCCCCCTCCCGTTAGATGTCATATGCCATCTGAAACAGTTCAGTCTTGCAGGCCCTGCGGAACTGTGATAAGTCACACAGGGCCCTGATAGCTTCTGGGAGGGTGTTCCAGAGTATTGGGGCTGCAACTGAGAAGGCTCTCGCTCTGGTGGAATTAAGCCTAGCCTCTTTTAACCCAGGGACAGCCAAAAGATTTTGAGAGCTGGTATATGCTTAGGCTCAGACTTACCTCTTTTGCCAGCCAGCCAGTTTTTTTTTTTTTTTTTAAGCCAACCTCAGATTGTGGCAAGTTTGAGTTGAAGAACAGAGGGAATGAAGGGCTTCGAACTCTTGCTCTTCCTGCAGTGGATCTGCTGAAAATAGTTTCCTGGCTAGTTTCCAACCTGCAGGGGTTTGTATCATTCCCCCACTGCAAGAAAAGCATCCAAGGAGTGAAATTTAAGCCCGGTACTATGAAGGAAATCTGCTATACACCATCGCCTCCACTGCTGCTTTCTTGTTTCCAGTCATAGCCTCCCAAGGCTTTTTATAAACAAACATATTTAAGGGGAAATGATATGCAGTGTCAAGTTTGATGCTCCATAGCAAATATGGGTTTGTTGCATTGCAGTGTATGAAATGTTCCTTAATGGCAGTGATAGAGTTTAACAGCTTTTTCTATTAGAGTTAACATGTGTTGAAGAACATCCCATAATCTTTTTCAGGCTGAAAAGATTTTTATTTTTTTTTTAAACCCTCTCATTGCTCTTTGGAGGCTGGTGGTAGTAGCTTTGAATTTTATAGTAAAAATGTATTCTGATCGTAAATTCTCAAGAAGGTTAAACATAAATTAGTCATAAGGCCAATGAAACTGGGAGGCTGAAAGAGAATCTTAAAAAATTTCCACCGTTTTTTAATCCTGACCGTGTTTGTTTAATTACAGAAGGAAGGGGGTGGGGGTGAAGGGAGAAAATTCCTTTTTTAAAATGTCCCTTTTTACTTATAACCTCAAACTTTCATGTGCAGAGTGCCATGGAGCATTGCAGATCTGAGCTCCATTTAAAACAACAAAGTGCTATTTGATAGCTTGGCTCTTCTGTAGAACGGCTCTCCTTCCTGCCTTTGATGTGTGGATGGTTTATTTAATCAATTATTAATCAAAGTTATGGCATTCTTCTTATATATTTAGGTAAAACTAAAAGATGCCTCTCCTAGCTTTCTTGGTTAAATAAATGTTTAAACAGATTTTAGAAATACTTGGGTTTTTAAAATATATATCTATATATAAAAGAAAAGCTATCACAAGGACATGGGGATATTTTTTTCCCCTTTTTACAAATCTATTTGGGTTTGGAGTGTGTATGTTTGGGATTCGAGTATTTGAAGGAGTAAATCTTTCATCATGTGACAAACCACAGGTGCTAGCATCCTTCCAATACCCTACTTCTATAAAATAAAAATCGAAAACTATTAATTTTTATGAGTTTATGTGCACAGGTGTGTGGTTGTCTGGAAGCAGACAAATGGCACACCATTGTGGTATAGGTGGACAGCTGGAAATTTTGTGCAGGGAGAATCTCAAGCAGTTGGTAAGGTTTGGCAGCTTAATATAGAAGGGGGGAAATGACTGCTAGAAAAACCTCAAGTGCTGCTAATTAGCAGCAATGAACTGTGGGTAAGGACAGTCCATTTTAATGTGAGAAGAATTTTACAGTAACCATGGCTCGGGAAGGGGAAAAGTATATGGAAGGAAATGCTCCCTAGCTGACCCTTGTGGCAATCGATGTTTCACGTTGCAATAATCCTGTAAATTACTATGCTTTCTTATACTGTAACTTGGAGTTAATTAGTAATTTAACATTCCTCTACACTACTAAATGTCTTTCTTGCATTATATTATGTTGTTTCATGATCCTACCTTAACACTAATGGGGTTTTGTTATATTTTCTCAAAACACTAACAGTAAAATAAAACTGAGGGGGGAAATTAATTAGTTTCCCTTTTACATTTGATTTACCTGTTATTAACAATTAAGTGGTGTTGGGTTTTCTTCCCTCAAGAGCTCACAGAGGCTGTGCTTCTAAGATGTGAATGTGAGTGGATTAAGGAAAAGGAATAGAAATATGGCTCCACCACTGGAATTTATGGAACATATTCAAGAATAGAACACTAAAAAGTAGAGTACCCATGAGGACTTCCATGGGGAATCTCAATTTTCCCCTTTCCCATCATTTCCTTCTTCCCTTCGCTAAAAGCCCTCATAGTCCCTCCCCCTTTGTTATTTCCTTCTCCCCACTCACTAACCAACCTTCCTTTATCACCCCCTTATCTTCAGCGTTCCCTCCTTCTCCCCTGTAGCTGCCTCTACCCAAGAAAACCAGTAGTACAGTGCCAGTCATGAGGCCAAGTCCAGTTGCATGCTGGGGAACCTGCAAGGACTTCCAGGGGGCACCTCAGTTTCCCCTGTAGCCACTAACTCCCTACTATTCTCCACTGCTGGGACACAGAGCGGCTTACATTATTGTCTCCTCCATTTTATCCTCACTGCAACCCAGTGAGTTCAGTTAGACTAAGAGAGAGTGACTGGCCCAACATCACCCATTGTGGCTCCACAGCAGAGTTCTAATTTAAATATGGGTCTCTCATATCATACTCTGAAACTCTAACTACTACACCACATTGGCATTTCTCGGTCGGCTGCTGTTGAGCAGTAGCAACCAGCCAGGCTTGAATAAATCATGGAAGTAGCATGTTGCCCTGTGGTTGCCACTGGGCCTGGCCCCAATGAGTCCTCCCTCAAAGGCCATACCTGTTGTGGTTGCCTAGCAGTGGCCACTAAAGAAATCCATTTCTTAGAGCTACAAATGTTGCTCCTCATGGTTTGAAGGGCTTTTTTTTTTTAACCCCCCACCTTATTTTTGGTTTAATGTTTCAGAATCTTAGGGACAGGGGAAATGTCTGAGGTGTGTTTCTGGTTTGTAGAAAGATCTGTCTTGTCTGTTCATGGCTCCAGTCTCTGGCTTTAAGTATCTATAGATTTGGCTGCCTGGTTTTATGAAGAATCTTTGAAAATTATTATGAACATCTGAAATTACCTGGAGTCAGACTTTTGGACCATCTAGCTTTGTAGAGTCTAATTTGACAGTAGAAAGTTGTCTTGACTGTAGAAGAGGGGCCTGGCTCAGGATAGAACAGCTGCTTTGCAAGCACAATGTCCAGTTTCAATTCCTGTCTGTTCCAAGTAAATGATTCAGGTGGTAGCTGATGTGAAAGACTTTCACCCGATACCCTAGAGCAGGAGTGTCAAACATAAGGTTTGAGGGCCAGAACTAGCCCTCCCAAGGCTCTTATGTGGCTGACAAGCAACTGGTACAGGGAATAGGGTTGCCAATCCCCAGGTGGGGGCAGGGGATTCCCCGGTTTGGAGGCCCTCCCCCTGCTTCAGGGTCATCAGAAAGCAGTGGGAGGGGAGGGAAATGTCTGCTGGGAACTCTGTTATTCCCTATAGAGATTTATTCCCATAGAAAATCATGGAGAATTGATCTGCGGGTATCTGGGGCTCTGGGGGAGCTGTTTTTTGGGATAGAGGCACCAAATTTTCAGTATAGCATCTAGTGCCTCTCCCCAAAATACCCCCCAATTTTCAAAAGGATTGAACCAGGGGGTCCAATTCTATGAGCCCCCAAAAAAGGTGCCCCTATCCTTCTTGATTTCCTATGGAAGGAAGGAATTGAAAAGGTGTGCCGTCCCTTTAAATGTGATGGCCAGAACTCCCTTTGGAGTTCAATTATGCTTGTCACAGCCTTGATCTTGGCTCCACCCCTAATGTCTCCTGGCTCCACCCTCAAAGTCCCCAGATATTTCTTGAATTGGACTTGGCAACCCTAGCAGGGAGGGAGTGCTGGGGCGGAGCTTCAGCAAGGCAGAAGAAGTCTGCAGCAGTCAAGTACCATGGGAGCATCTGCCCAGCGCAGCACTGCTGCCTCTCCAGTTCGCCTCTGTGGGTTTTCCTCTGCATTCCCCTCCCTGCCCATGGGGCCTTGCAGTGAGGATACACCAACTTAGAGTTCACCAGCAGCTGTCCTTTATACAGTTTCTATCTCTGGTACCTAGCATTACGTTTATGGAACACATGGCCTGGCCCAACAAAGTGACATTTATGTCAGCTGCGGCCCTTGTAACAAATGAGTTTGGCACCCCTGCCCTAGAGACCTGAAGCCAGTCATAGTAGACAATACTAACCTTCACAGACCAATGGCCTGATTTATTACATGACATCTTCATGTTTTCAGGCTTGTCAGCATGGGGGTATGTGCTCAGTGCATACCGAGCTGAATAAACACCTGAGAAATACTGATAGGGTATTTATTCAGCTGAAATAGCAGCACCTGAATAAAGGCTGATACTTTTTACATACCTTTATAACTTGGTGGGCTGCACCGCTTTAAATGCCTTTTGAACTTGCTGGGTTGCACCGCTGCAGCAGCACAACTCAGAAGGCATTTAAACTTTTTTTAAATGTATCAATTCTTCATTATACCCTATGGGTATAAGGTATAATGGAACAGAATAAATTTGGGTTTCCCAAATATTTACCTGAATACCAATGCACTACCAATACTGGAATTCAGGAATTCTAATGTTTTTGTAAAGTACTGGGGTTGGCGCAGTAAGAGACCAGAGTCGGAGAGTGATTTCAGCAAGCTTTACTTCAGGAACACCAACACAGACTGAGCTCTATTCAAACCTCCCGCTTCTTTATACAATTCTTGCCCCCTTCTGATTGGTCCTTAACTATATACATGGATTGGCTATTTACAGGGGCCTAAGGGCCTATCAGGGTACAGTATGAGCCTAGATGTTGATTGGCTACTTATGTTTCAATCCTTTCCCTGATTGGGCATGCTTAGGCCTTCTCTGGAACCCTGGTGTGGAGTACAAGCTTTGGCTTGTTCAGCTTCCCTCCAAAAGTAACAGTTCCCTCCAAAAGTAACAGTTCTCCCATTTGAGCCTAGGACACAACACCCCTCCCCCCATAGTTCCAGCTATCTGGTGACATAGTCCTGGAGATATGCCGGAGGGCGGCGGTCTCGTGTCGAGCGTCGGAGCTCCGAGGGGACTGGGCGTTCCGACTCGGTTGGTGGTTCCGCGGCTGCAGAGCTGGAGACATCTGGGATGGCGGCCCCGGGAGACCTGGGTTCAGCTGCGCGGTCGGGGGTCTCCTTCTGCTGGGCCGAAGCGGGCTCCACAGAACCCTGTTCTGTGTCAGGCTCACGGGGACTTACGTTGTCCGGATCTGGAGCCTCTGACCTTGGCTCCCCGGCAGGCAGGCGACCACGGAGTTGGTCAATGTGTCGCCTCAGGAGATGTCTGCCCTCCAAGGTCACTGCATAGGAGACCGGTCCGGTGACGTGGTCCACTTTTCCAGGGAGCCAGGCGGGGCCAGTGGTGGCATAGTTCCGTGCCCACACTGGCTCACCTGGGTAGAACCCTCTGGGGGCTTTAAGGTGTTCCGGCGCCGGTCGCCTGTCTGGGGCTCGGTCAGGGTGCAGCTTGTCCAGCAGGGTGGTGATGCGGTGGCCCATGAGGAGTTCGGCTGGACTGCGACCTGTGGAGGCGGTGGGTGTGGTCCGGTAGGCCATTAGGAAACACGCCAAGTCTTTTGGCCAGTCTGAGGGGCCCAGACGGTTTAAGGCCTCCTTTGCCGTGTGCACCATCCGCTCTGCCTGGCCGTTAGTGGCTGGATGAAATGGGGCAGAGCGAATGTGCCTGATGAGGTTCCTGGCTAAGAAGTCCTGGAACACTGTGGACGTGAATGCTGTACCGTTGTCGGTGACGATGGTCTCCGGCAACCCGTGGGTTGCAAAGATGGCCCTCAGAGCCGTGATGGTCGCCTGCGATGATGGCGAGGGCACCTGGACCACCTCCAACTACTTGGAGTATGAATCCACTAGTATGAGTAGAGTCCGCCCATGGAAGGGGCCAGCAAAGTCCATATGCAGTCTTGACCAGGGGGGGTTGGTGGATTCCCATGGTTGCACTGGGCCACGTGGGGGGTCAGGCCTTGACACCTGGCATGTCGGGCACCTTTTAACCCAAGCCTCAATTTCTGCATCGAGGCCGGGCCACCAGACATAGCTCCGTGCGAGAGCCTTCATGCGGACTATGCCCGGGTGTGCCTCGTGCAGGGCTCTAAGCACTTGGTCTTGCAAGGGTTTGGGGATGACGACTCTGTTGCCCCATAGTAGGCAGCCTTTGTGGGTGGATAGTTCATCTTTCCGGGCTGCAAACGGAGTAAATTCCGGCCCAGTCGAGCCCTTGGGCCACCCCCTCCCCACCCAGTCCAAGACACGGGAGAGGACTGGATCACGAGCGGAGCGGGCAGCAACGTCGCGGGTGAGCAATGGCCTGTCCGGAAGCATGTCCATCAGTAGGATCTGATGAGCCGGGGCTGGATCGGGATCCACATCAGGCAAGGGCAAGCGGCTCAGGGCGTCAGCAAGGCCCATTGCCTTGCCCGGGTGATGCACTAGGGTGTAAGTGTAGCCGGCTAGAAAAATGGACCAACGGAGGACCCATGGGGACAACACCTGAGGGGTCTGCCGGTCTGATGCAAAGAGGCCCAAGAGGGGTTTGTGGTCCGTATAGAGGGTAAAGGGCTGGCCGTAGATGTAATCATGAAATTTTTTTACGCCGGCCACAACTGCCAACCCTTCTTTGTCGATTTGGGCGTAGTTCCGCTCCGCCGATGAGAGGGTCCACGAGTAGTACGCGATAGGGACTTCGGTCCCATCAGGGAGTCGGTGGCCCAGAACTGCCCCCACGCCATAAGGGGATGCGTCGCATGCAAGGACCAAGGGCAGGGTCTCGTCGAAATGGGCAAGGACGGAGTTGGACATCAGGAGGCCCTTGATATCCTGGAAGGCTTTAGCGTGCTGGCGGCCCCATGCCCAGGGTTGGTTCTTGTCTAGAAGCCGGTGCAGGGGTTCGGCCACCGCTGCCTTGTGGGGGAGAAAAGCATGATAAAAGTTTAGGAGGCCGAGGAAGGCCTGGAGTTCTTGCTTGTTGGTGGGCGCTGGAGCATCTCTGATGGCACGCAGCTTGGCGTCGGAGGGGTGGACCCCCTGGGCATCGATGGAGAACCCCAGGAATTCCACCCGATCCACGCCCAGGAGGCACTTCTCCCGTTTGACCTTGAGGCCGGCTGTTTCAAAACGTTGTAGGACTCCTCTAAGGCGGGCGGCGAATTCTGCAGGCGAGGCTGCCGCGATCAGCACATCATCGAAGAATGGAGTGACTCCGGGAAGTCCTTTTAAAAGAGAGTCCATGAGCTCCTGGAACAACCCCGGAGCCACACTCACGCCAAATTGCAACCGCTTTACTCTAAAGGCCCCCCGGTGGGTCACAATTGTTTGGGCGTTGGCCATGGCCTCATCCACCGGCAGCTGTTGGTAAGCTTGGGCCAAGTCCAACTTGCCAAAATATTTTGCGCCGGCTAGGGTGGCTAAAACGTGGCTGACGATGGGCACAGGGTATGCGTGGGCCTGAAGAGCCTTGTTGAGGGTGCACTTATAGTCTGCACAAATCCGCACCTCCCCACTGGGCTTGACTGGAGTCACGATGGGAGTTTCCCAGGTTGCGTGGGTGACAGGCTCTAGTATTCCCTGTGCAATCAGTTTATCCAGTTCCTCCTCAATTTTAGGCTTGAGCGCGAATGGAACTCGCCGCGCTTTAAGCCTAATAGGCCGCACTGTGGGGTCGAGGTGTAGTGTAACCGGGGGACCCGTGTAGCAGCCCAAGGTGCCATCGAAAACAGCCGGGAACTCTTCGCAAACCTTGTTAAAGTCCACTCCAACAGTCTTATTGACCCCCCTGATCTCTATTCCCAGGGGCTTGAACCAGTCGAGACCCAAAAGGTTTGTAAGGTGGTTCTTGACCACTAGCACTTGTAGCTGGCCCTTGAACCCCTTGTATTGGACTGGGACCGGGCCCACTCCCAAGATAGGCACCTTATTCTTCTGGAAGTCCACTAAGGTAAACCCCGGGTCCCTGAGACGAGGCCTCAGCCTGGTGGGAATTTTAAAAAATGTCTTTGCCGCTATAATAGATGATGCTGACCCAGAGTCCACCTCCATTTGGCAGGGCACCCCCCCGATCCCTACATTGACCCGGATTTTCAAGGGCCTGACTGGCGAGGGTAGGTACTGTACCGGGTATGGGTGGGTGTGTAGAGCGTCGGTCTCGAAGTCTGGCTGGCCTTCGGAGTGCGCAGATCTTTGCGGGACGCGTGCTCGGGATTTGGATCTGCAGGCGCAGGCGATGTGGCCTTCCTTGTTGCAGAGTCGACAGGTGGCATTCCGGAATCGGCAGGTCTTCCGCTCGTGCTGGGCCCCGCAACTTGCACATGCAGGTAGTGTCTTGTGTCTCATGCCCTGTGGGACGTGGGTGGTCTTCCTTCCTGCTGAACGATAGCCGGTTTGTAGAGCTTTGTCCTCGTCTGAGTCCTCTGTAGATGGTTCAGGGTTGATCTGGTGTGCCGCAGCCTGTCTTGTCAGCCGTGGCTCTGCTGATCTGCCCTTCTCCCAGCTGGTGGCCACATCGATTGCCTTTGTTAGGTCGCACTCGGAGAGGGACAGGAGTTTCTGTACTAGTTTTTCGTCCCTCAAGCCCCATACAAACTGGTCGAGAAGGGCTTCGTTGAGGTCTGCGAAACTGCATCGGCTTGCCACCCGGCGCAGGCTTGTCAAGAACGCCATCGTGGTTTTGCCTGCCTTCTGTGTCCTTTGTCGGAAGTCCCAGTGCCGGGTGAGCTTGGTTGGCTGGGGCTGGAAATACTTCTCCAGAGCGCTGATGATGTCGTCCACCAGCGTCTCTGAGAGCTTCCTGGGTTGGAGAAGAGCCCTGGCTAAGTCCACGGTCTCCGTGCCACACGTACTGATAAGCAGAGCTCTCTGCATGGTAGTCTCTGTAATCTTCTGGAAGGTCAGGTATGACTGGAAGCCTTCGACCCACGAGTCCCACAGCTCGGGGCGATCGATGCTAAAGGGCTGTAGGAGGTTGGCTGGAGCCTCCATTCTTGGCAGCGTGTCTGGGCGGCTTGCGAGCTGGGGTGTGCGCAGAGCGGAGGTGCGGACCCAGATGGCTTGGATTTAGCCACCTTTCCGTGTTCCTGGTTCTGTTGCTGGTTCTTACTGGCATCCCATCCTCGTCGCCAGTGTAAAGTACTGGGGTTGGCGCAGTAAGAGACCAGAGTCGGAGAGTGATTTCAGCAAGCTTTACTTCAGGAACACCAACACAGACTGAGCTCTATTCAAACCTCCCGCTTCTTTATACAATTCTTGCCCCCTTCTGATTGGTCCTTAACTATGTACATGGATTGGCTATTTACAGGGGCCTAAGGGCCTATCAGGGTACAGTATGAGCCTAGATGTTGATTGGCTACTTATGTTTCAATCCTTCCCCTGATTGGGCACGCTTAGGCCTTCTCTGGAACCCTGGTGTGGAGTACAAGCTTTGGCTTGTTCAGCTTCCCTCCAAAAGTAACAGTTCTCCCATTTGAGCCTAGGACACAACAGTTTTCCTGATCCAATAGACCCAATTTGAAAAAAAAAAAAGATTTTTTTTTTTTGCACACCCTTAGTCAGCGCTTAAATAGCAATTCAGATCCATTAAATGAGGTTATTCAGCAAGAAAAATTATCAAGGATCGAGTTAGCAAAGTTTTGCATCTATATTTAAACTTGAGCCTTTTTTCAGACTGATTTTGTGGTGTCTGATCATTCAGACTTTTGCAGCTAGAAAAAAAAATGGAGTTACAGTATATCAGCAAGTAATAATCTAGACTAAAATCTGGAGCTGGTCTCTATAAATTCAATCTGTGATCTGGGATGTTTTTGGTTCAACTCTACCACAAGTGAAATAGGCAACATGGGCAAAACACTCTCTTTCACTTTCATCCCTCCCCTCCCAGGGCCCACCTTATGGGCTGGTTGTAAGGACTGCAAGATAATATATAAGAAACATTTCAAATGCAGAAAGTGCTGTATAAATACTATGTTGCTGGACCATAATTATATGTGATCAATTAAAAGATTGTGTTCGAAATTAATTCTATGTAAATTAGATATCTGTAGTGCTTCTTTCCCCCCTCCCCCATTATTTTCCCCTATCTATAATGGCTTTTTTATTATTGTTGTTGATAGTCAAAAGTTGATTAGAATTGTTCCTGCAAGAAATGCTTTTTTTCTTAGTTAAGAAACTAAGGGTGTTATTTCCCTCCCCTAAAAGACCAGTGTATACAATATAACAGGTTTAGTGTTGTTTTTCTTTTTTAAAGTGGAGTGTTTCCTGGGAAGGGAAGTGTTTGAAAAGGCCTGTGAATTCAACACAAAACATTTCCCGAAGATTTTGTCTCTAGGGGCTCTTGCTAAAAGAAGTGTTGCTACCATTTAAAACCCCATTCTTTGCAGCTGGATTTGAACATTCCATAAAAAATTTATCCCTGCTTTAAGAGATTTCTGCTTTTCTGTCCTCTCTATTGTTAGACAAATTGAAGTGTGCACTCTGAAGGAGTGTGGCAGTGAACTGAGAATTTATTTACTCATTCGATTCTAATATTGAGAGAATCTACTCTCTCCGTTCAAAGGGTAGAGCAACAATGCAAGTGACACAGGGTCACCCGGCACTTCATAGCTACCTGTGAGATAGAATTGTTCTCCTGGCAGATAGGAAGTGACTGAAACCTCTTTTTCTCATCAATGTCTATTATGATTGATGGCTCTATGGTCACATTGAATATGCCCTTTTTAAATAATTCACAATGTCATCATCATAGTACTAGTTTATAACTAGCCTGTTATTTTTACCTTTGTTCGTTCACTATCAGAAGGTTTGATAAATTAAATACTGTGGGGTTTAGCGGTATTATAACACACTGAAGTATATGATTTAAAAAAAAGATTTTCCCCTTTTTAAAGGAATTCTGCATTCATCCAAAAAGAAACGTCTTGCATAAGAAGTTGTGAATATCTTGTAGAGGTTTTTTTTTTTCTTGACAAAATAATTGCTGAATGAGCATCTCTGAATTTTTCTTTTTTGTTAAAGAAAAACACTTTGGGTAACTATGAGAATTACAAAATAAATGCAAGAAGTGAAATGTGTCCTGAAAACTCACACTAGATTATAAAAAAGCATCACATTTTTTTCCCCCAGGATCCAGTGTAACAAGTGTCTAGAGGTGGCAGCTCGATGTTTCATCCCAGTTGTCAACTGAATCTTTTAATAGTTCTTATCTTCAGAGTCTTTAAATTCACCAAGAACACCCCCCCACACACACCACTTCTTAGACCTAAACCATGTTTTAACCATGAGATTTGCCAAAATATATTGCTGAGAGATAGGTAACTATTTTAATTAATTGCATAAGAAGCATATAAATGACACGGTATTACTTTCAGTTCATTTCATTGTCAAAATATGCTAATTACATAATAAGATGGAAATCCTCCTGTTTCCTTGTGTCATCCCCACAAACTGCAGAATCAAAGCAGTTTATTTCATTATAATGATCAATAAAACATCCCATTATTTCTAAGAAAAAATAGTCCCCTCATCATTTTCAGGTTATCGTATATTTTGGTAAGCAAGTTTGTGTCGCGGAAACAGCCTGTCCCCCATAGGGACAATGGGGGTTGAAGAATTAAATCGAAGGACACTCTCTGGAAACCCACCCCATCTATAGTCAGGAACAGTGGAGAAAGGGCGAATTGCACCTGCAGGCAATGACGCCTAGTCATCACACTGAAAATTGTGTACTAGGCATGGTGGTTCAGAGACTTGGAGCCATCATGGGCACATTGGTGGCAGGCTGAGCAGGGAAGGGAGACTTTACTAAGCCAAAAACAATCATAGAAATTTGGACTCTAGTCTCTTGAAGTTACCTTTAACTTTCAGTATTTGGAATTGTGGCTGCTAATAAAGCACATTGGTTTAGATATGATTCCATTATGAACATATGAAGCTGCCTTATACTTAATCAGAGCCTTGGTCCATCAAAGTCAATATTGTCTTCTCAGACTGTGGCTCTCCAGGGTCTCAAGCTGAGGTTTTTCACACCTATTTGCATGGACCCTTTTTTGGAGATGCCAGGGATTGAACCTGGGACCTTCTGCTTCCCAAGCAGATGCTCTACCACTGAGCCACCGTCCCTCCCCATTAGTAAGACACCTTCTGCTGGCAGTACTAATCAAAGTCTCCATTCTTAGCAGAATGTAATAATGGAATCTGTTCATATGAACATATGAACGCATGATGCTGCCTTATACTGAATCAAACCTTCAGTCCATCAAAGTCAGTATTGTCTACTCAGACCGGCAGTGGCTCTCCAGAGTCTCAAGCTGAGATTTTTCACGCCTACTTGCCTGGACCTTTTTTAATTGGAGATATCAGGGATTGAACCTGACACCTTCTGCTTATCAAGCAGATGCTCTACCACTGAGCCACCATCCCTCCACAGTTCAGCTCATTTATTGTAATAACCCTATGTGTGTTGGTTTCTGCAGATACATCCCCTAGTGGCTATGTTTTCCTTTGCAGTAAGGAGCCTTACCCTGATGCAAGATTTTTTTTTTACGTTGTCTTTTGCATTATATGCAAAGTTCCTTGCTGTAGGCCAAAGCAACTCTGCTGGTGGGATACTATCTACAGGATCCAACATGGTATCTTTTTCAATAAGTGTTTTAAATGAGTCATTTTCCTAGCTGCAGAGTAGGTTTTTTTTAAAAAAAATCTATATGAACTGTCTCATTAAAACAGAGCAGGATTTGAAATTTTTGTGGAAAATAATTCTGTGCCCCTTGCGTTCATGCAACTTGTCACATGTGGTGGTTATATAATTGTGTACAGTTATAGCTTTCCATATTTAACCATGTTCCACTGAATGACTGTTTATGTCTTCTTCCAAGTTTACGAGCATCCAGACTAAAAAAAGTAAAGGTGCAAGCACTGAGTCATTACTGACCCATGGGGTAATGTCACATCATGACATTTTCTTGGCAGACTTTTTGTTATGGGGTGGTTTTGTTATGGGATGCCTTCTCCAGTCATCTACACTTTCCTCCCAGCAAACTGGGTACTGATTTTACTGACCTTGGAAGGAAAGAAGGCTGAGTCAGCCTTGAGCTAGGTACTCATTCCATGGCTTGCAGAGAGCCACACTTGCAAGTACCACCAACAAAACCTTTATTTTTATCCCTAGCATGAGGGCTGCACCTTAGGGGGGCTTGTGAATTAATTTCCCTTCTGTGGCAGCAGTTTCAAGGTGAAAACAACTTGCCAACCACAGGCCCCTTGCAGCGCCAGCCCAAGGGCACATGGCGCCCCCTGCTGCTGCCCCCCACTGCCCCCCACAGCGCTGCAAACCACCCGAGGGTGCCACACTCAGGCGAGGTGCCCACCTGCGCCCTCCTTCTCTTCCTGTCACCTCCCCCCGGTGAAATCACAGCCAGGGGGGGCAAGCCTTCTCTAGCAGCCCCCTCCTTTCCTTCCCATCCCATCACCTCCAGTGCCAGGGAAGCCAAGCCTTCTCCAATGGTCTTTTGGAAAATAAGATGCACGCTGCACCACAGCCGGCAGGGCCCAGGCATGGCACACTGTGATCGCGCCAGGGGTGAGGTGAAGGGAAGGGAAAGGAGGGTGAGTGGCAGCAGCAGTGGAGAGGTGCGTGGGTGGAGGAGGCAGGCGAACTAGGCGTTTGCCTGGGGCACTGGGAGGAGGGGGGAGCCCTAGTTTCCTAGTTGGTGAGCTGGCCCTGGCCCCATGAGGAAAAGGACTTGTCTTCTTTACTGGAACATGGGGCAACTGCCACATTGGGGAACAGTGCTCAGAAAAGCCACAAGTAGCATGTTGAAGAACCATATGTAGCTCCTACAGTGCAATCCTCAGGAAAGTTACTTCAGTTTAAGCCCATTCATTTCAATTGAGACAAATGTTAGCTGTTATATGGCGTGTCATATGGCATGAAAACCACTGGGTATCTATGGAAAGTCCAGAGTTGAACACACTATTTTATTCAGTCCATCCTTTTTTATGTACCAGAAACATTCAGCAAAATAGAGTTAGTTCCCGTTCCTTTAACAAAAGCCCCATGGCATACCTAGAAAATCCAGAGCACGAAATTGCTACTGCAGTATCTTCTTTGATGCCATTCATGGAACACACTCTTTTTATGGGAATAATAATAAATATTTCAAATATTTTAAACAACATTGATTATACAAACCTCAAAATTTAATTCAATTGTATATCCTATTAGCATTTTAAAAACTAGTGTTTATGTCCCTGGGAAGAAAAGTTATTTGGGCTCATCTTCAACAATTCAAATGTCTTCTGTTGGCATTATTGAGCACGTGTTGATTTGGCTGATGTTCTATTTAATAGTTGCTGATCAAGCAGCTCAAGACTGTTGGATGGTTACTTTCGGGACATTCAAACAATACAATGCAGTTGGTTGCAGCTCATGCACATGCATTATTATGCAAACCAGTGAGGGTCCTAGTTCTTTCTATCCCCAAACTGACCATCATTGTGTGATACCTCACACCCAATTTCTTAAATACAGAATGAATAAACCAGTAGGTGAGTTATATACAAACACTTTTTAAAAACAAGTTTTACTATTCAGTATTTGTCTATGTTATTGATGTTGTTTCAGACGTGTTTTTGTACAACCTTTTGGGAGCTGTAGTCCCCCCCCCCCCTATAATTTAATTACCAGAATGCATGACCCTGAAGGAGAATTGATTTCACCTACTGCACAGATGCAAAACCAAAGCTAGGCAGTAAATGAAATTCCACCACCACAACTACTGTGCAGCTGCAAAACTGTAGCTGTACAAATTGGATAGTTGAGAGGTGAGGAGGCCTAAGGCTCGCCTCTGGAGTGATTGCAGCTGTCAAAAACAGTATATTCACTTGCCAAAGATATTCACCTGCCAAAGTCTCCAGGATTCCTAATTTTATTAGTATCCCGACAGGTCAAGAATAGCAGGAGTAAATGAAGGACAAAGAAAGAAATCAGGAATTCAGCCATAGTGGTGTTGTGACCAGGTGAAATGAATTTCTGGGCTACAGATTGTGGAGAAATACCTTCTTACTTCAGGTTCTTGACTTGACACAACTCCTACATATATTTGTAAAACTTTTTCTTCCTCTTAGTAGAAGTCAGGTGGGAAGGGGGAAGTCAGTTGCTTTCAAGTACCAACCATCAAAGCTTTTGAAATGTTAATGGACATAACTAGCTAGAGACAATGAAATAGTCAGCTCAGATCTTAGTGGCAATCTGACACCTAGAAGAGACACAGGGCGATTTCCCACACAGCTTACCGAGGAGCGAAGTCCCTCCTCACCGCGCAGCGTCTGCTCGGATTTCCCACCAACTGCTCCGCGGATTCAGGAAGTGCCGGGCCTTTTGTGTTGCTAACGTAAACTAGGGTTTTAGCGATTTCCATTTGAGACGCAAAAGGTCTGGAACTTCCTGAATCTGCGGAGCAGTTGGTGGGAAATCCGAGTAGACGCTGCGCGGTGAGGAGGGACTTCGCTCCTCGGTAAGCTGTGTGGGAAATCGCCCACAGACTTGGAGGTGTAAGAGGCTGGATTGCATCTTCCTGGAGATTTCAGGAAAGGATTCTTTGATCCACAACAGGGTTGGAAAACAGAAGAAATAAAATGCATTGGCATGGAGGGAGAGGGTCCATTTTTTCGCTGGTCCATCTTGTCCATCTGGAGGACAAAGCTGTCATATCAGAGAGCAGGAAAAGGGCTGGCTGCTTAGACAAATACTCCAAGATAATGGGAAGCATTTTAGAACTATGCAGGGTTTTTTTTGCGCAGGAATGCACAGGAACTTAGTTCCGGCTTGCTTGGTGTCAGAGGGTGTGGCCTAATATGCAAATGAGTTCCTGCTGGGCTTTTTTCCCTACAAAAGCCCTATGTGTAACAATGGTGTCATCAGGGGTGTGACCTAATATGCAAATGATTTCCTGCTGGGCATTTTCTACCAAAAAAGCCCTGGAACTATGACTTCTAAATTAAAGAACCTGGGGGTACATGAGTGCAGTGGAGAGAAGGCAATGTGGTATGGCCCAATCTCATCAGAACTTGGAAGCTAAGTGGAGTTGATGCTTGGAAAGGAGACCACCAAGGAAGACTTTGCAGAAGAAGGCAATGGCACACCACCTTGGCTTCTTGCTTGCCTTGACAGTCCCCAGCTGGAGTCACTATAGGTTTGCTGTAACTTGATGGCATGTTTTACACACACACACATGCAGTAAGCCAGTGAGTAGGGAGAGCTTCAGGCACTAGGTAGAATGGGAAGGGATATGAGAAGGGAAGCTGGCAACACTGGCCCCCTTGCCATATAATTCATAGAACGGCCAGTTGGTTGGCAGTCTACTGAAGAAGAAATGAGAAAAGGAAACCTTCCAGGGCTCAAGAGAGTGTTGTGTCACCAACTTGAGACTTGAAAGAGTTGCTGGGTGCTTAGACACTTCAGAGGACTGAACAGTGGTGCTTGACGGTCAGTAGAGCTGTTCTGCCACACTGACAATATGCTGTTAGGCTTTAGTGACCAAGGGGTATTGAGAAACATGTCATGGAGGCAGTAAGCTGAGTACCACCGTAGCAATGGTTTTACAGCATAGAAAACCACTGCTTGAGCATCTCTCCAGGCACTAGCTTGGATCCGGTGATGTGGAAGGAGAAAGATAAATCGTCTGAGTCCCCGTGAATGCAGTGGTCATCGTGCAGAGTCCCTGTGAATGCAATTCTCATCCGCAAGATATCGCGCAACACCTAGCCCTTTTCTCCTCTTATATTATAAAGCCCATTTGTTGCACAAAATCTTGTGCAAGAAGAAGTGCAGGTGGGAATACAATAAATTTGATTCAGCATAAGTGGCTACTGCAGTCTTTTTTTTGTTGGATTTCTGCTTGCATCTAGAATAAATAGAAATTTTGCACTGGCTCCAGCCCATTGTCTGTTTTGCATACGGCGCATAGGAGGAATGATTCCTCGAATGGCCTTAGATCCTATAATGCAAAAATGTTTGACTTTGCCTCTTCAAAAGTGAGTGGACTGCCTTTAGCTTCTATTCATCTTTCATCACAATAAAGTGTATTCTTTATTAAACCCTGAGATAAATATTGAAGAAGAGAACCTTACAAGGACCATTGCATTCATAGGGAAGAAATTTCATTCTGAAATATTCATAATGCTTCCCCCCCCCCACCCTCAAAATACACCAGTTTCCTAAAACAACCCTTGTAACCAGGGCTGAAAGGAGCCGCTTGTGAAGGTGAACTATAAGTCATTCTTTTGCAGTATTGTATTATTTAAGTTGGTGTATCTAGCCTGTGGGTGGACAAAACGTATCGCTTCGACTTGCAGTCCCAGTAAAATCACTCATTCTTTATGAAAAGGAAAATCCTGTTATGTAATGAACTGTAAGCACTGTGAGGCCATTTGAATGCTAATTACCTGTAACTGTTTATGCTCAGCCAATCCTGCATAGAATTTTGATTGTGGCAAGCATGGCTCAGCTCTGTGTGATGTAAGGATGAATCTGTGTGATGTGGGAGAAAAATTACAGCAAGCGCTCAATCTCTGAATAGTCCAGTGCAGTGATACAAGCAGAAAGCGTTTTCTGCACGCACACACAAAAAAACCCCTCCACCGTCTTCTGCACAAAATTGGAACGTAGATAACAACCTTTTCCATGTTCGAATTTTCTATCAGCTGTGCCAGCATAATCAAGCAACATGATAGGGATCCTATGTATTATAAAAATAATAGTCAACACATGTCCATGGAATATCAATATTTTGGTCTTCCTGACACATACTGCAGCAGATATTAGAGCTACTGGAAGTCAACAGGGCGGGAGATGCATGACTGCAGCCACCTCCTCCTCTCTTTCCAGGTTAACACATAGAGATGAATGACAAGCCAAAAGCACTGTTGACCCAGCACTGCTCACATTTTTGCAAACGTTGCTGTCAAACTCTCTGAAATGTTCATTTGATGGGACACTCACAAAATGCACACACCCTCAATACCTCTTCTCTTCAGCTTCCCCTCCTCCCAAGTCAAAAACCTCATTTTTAAAGAATGGAAATAACCTACCGTGGAGATGGTTTGTTAAGCAGAAGATCCAGTACATTACTCTTCCTCAACTTTCCCAGTTTGGTTTTCTGAGTGAGTTGATGAGAATGACAGTTTTTGCAGCTTCCCATCTGAAAGCTGAGAAAGTGAAACCTCTCAGCCACCCCAGTCATCTAGTAAGAATTTGGCATGAACCAACAGTGGCCAGTGTTCTACGTAAAGATGAACTCAAATTTGCTTGACATGCTGGCTCCAACCATCTTCTCTGATACTGGAAAAGGAAGGAGGGTGGGCTTTGTCTGGAGAGAGAGAGAGAGAGAGAAAGTTCTGGGGATTATAGAACCTGCTTGCACAAAAGCCATGTGGGATGGGGTCTGTAGTAAGGAGAGGAATTAGGTGAGATTGATACCGTTTTCGCACACAGCTTACCATGCGGTCACGTCCCTGTTCTCTCCACAGTGTCTGTTGGATTTCCCACCATCTGCACCAGAGTTACAGGAAGTGCCGTGGCTTTTGCGTAGCAAACGTGAACTGGGTTTTAGCGGTTTACGTTTGCTACGCAAAAGCTGCGGCACTTCCTGAAACTACGGCACAGATGGTGGGAAAACCAACGGACGCTGCGGAGAGAACAGAGATGTGACTGCGTGGTAAGCTGTGTGTGAAAATGGTCCGAGTCAAAATCCTGCTTGGATCCTAGACAGTGCTTATTTTAGGTTGTGAACAAATCATCCATAGATGCTTATGAGCAGGGCACATTTAATTTTCAAAGCAAGGCATTTGCTAGGACTGCAGCACCACTTCCACCGTTACAAAAAAAATTGTAATGTGATGTCCTAACCATCCACCAATTGATTGTCATAGAACTGAAACATCCTCAGCATGATCCCATTTCCTGCATGCTGTCTCACTAGACATTACAAAGGTTAGAGAAAGAGACACGGGGAATTGCTTGTGGCAACCGTGATCCGTCTCTCATCACAGTTCACTTCTACCTCTAGCTTGAGGTTCTGATAGCACATTGGAGTCCTTGTTTCAATGACAAAGATGGTTCCTTACCCTACAATCAGTCATTCTGAAGGTATAATTTATGGACAAGAGATTAATGTGACACAACTGTTTGCAATATTGACATCACATTGATTGCTATCTTATACAGGTCCGTAGCTATGGGGGGCGGGGGGGGGGGAGACAGGCTGCTCTATTAAAAAAATCCTTCCCTCTGTAGGGCCCCTCCATTGGAGGGCCTCCAGAACCCAAGGAAAAGGGAGGGGGAGATAAGCCCCTTGGCATTCTGGCGCACCTGACGTGACTGACAGGAAGCATCAAAAAGGCTTCCCCTTAAGGTAAGGTAAGGTAAATTTATTTTTGTATCCCGCCCTCCCCCGCCGAAGGCAGGCTCAGGGCGGCTCACAGACATGGGACAACCATGATTTCAATAAAATACAATCGAGACAAAAGACAAATTAAAATACAATTAAATTACCGTTATAGATTAGGTTAAAATAGATAAAACAGCTGTTATAAGTTAATAGTCAAGGTGCTACAGTTCACAGTCATGTATAAGATGGCTAGATGGCTAAAAGTCAATTTAGCCGGGTTCTATCTTGAAAGCAAGCTGAAAGAGGATGGTTTTGCAAGCCGTGCGGAACTGATTCAAGTCCCACTTAACTGTTCCTGCAACTGCACTTAGTGCAACTGCACTAAGAAAGCCCGGGCTTCAGGCAGGTGAGCAGACAGGCGGCAGAGAGAGAGGCAGTATGAGAGAGAGAAAGAGAGTGACAGCGAGAGAGAGAGACAAGAGAGAGACAGCGAGGGGGAGAACGGCAGTGAGAAGGAGAGAGAGGGAGAGCGAGAGAGAGCGGCAGCAAGAAAGCGGGAGTGTGACAGCGACAGGGGAGAGTGAGAGAGCTATAGACAGAGAGACAGTGAGAGAGAAAGAGCTGGGGCTGGGCGGGCTGCTGGAGGGAAGAAGCAGCCAAGCCCCGTGGCCCCCCACCATTTTTTTTTTCCTCCAGGGCACCTCCACCAAAAATTTTCTGGCTATGGGGCTGATCTTATATAGCTATAGGTTCAGAAAAGAGTTTACCGGCTTTACTGTTTTTATTTAACCACGGTTGGTCTCTTTCCACGAAAACTTATAGCTTAGGTTAAATGATAGAGATAAGGTGGAAGGAGAAGACAGGGCATGATAAATGTACAATATAACTAGATTTTGCATGCTATAATGGAACATACTGTAATGAAGAAGAGTTCCTGCACAATGCCTAAAATAGAGCATTCATTTATTACATTTATATGCCACTCAACTCTACAGCACCTGGCTGTCTATTCTATTGTCTATCTAACTGCATGGGAAAAACCTCTCTGGCACATAACAAAATATGTCATACAACTGTCTTATGACGCAGCACTTGAGATGTGGTATTTGTACACAGCCAAAGGTGGCCATGTACTTGGCTTTCCCTTTTACATCTTATAACTGAGATCTCTATGGCTGTGTCTGTGCACAGCGCAGTTGTACACAAGCTGCTCTTGCTCATTCATTTGTCCACTAACCCAGGCAATGGCTTGTATGACAGCATTTCACAGGTACATACTGCTAAAGGAGCGGTGGTCTTTGTGAGTTATCATGCATTACCATATTCTTCTTTTTCTAGGCATAAGGCATTTTGCAGCCTTTTTTTTTTTTTTTGCCATGTTGGAGCAGTTTAGAAACTTCCTCAAAAATGATAGGAGTCATTGCACTTTCTGGAGTTATAAAGTAACTATTGTCAAAGGGAGATAAAACTGAATTTCAAAGCTCACCTTCTGTGCTAGTGAATCTGTTTTGGGAATGCCTTCATGAATTACAGATTCTGTTTTGATATTCTCATATGTTTGAAACCAGTGTAAAGTGACAAGCGAAGGACAATAATTCAGAGGTAGAGGAACCGCTTGGCATGGAGATGGTCTCAGATTCAATTCTTGGCATCTCTAGTTAAAAGGATGAGTTAGTAGGTGATGTGAAAGAGCCAGTTTGGTGTAGTGGTTAAGTGTATGGACTCTTATCTGGGAGAACCAGGTTTGATTCCCCACTCCTCCACTTGCACCTGCTGGAATGGCCTTGGGTTAGTCATAGCCATTGCAGAGGTTGTCCTTGAAAGGGCAGCTGCTGTGAGAGCCCTCTCAACCCCACCCACCTCACAGGGTGTCTGTTATGGGGGGAGAAGATAAAGGAGATTGTAAGCCGCTCTGAGTCTCTGAGGGCGGGGTATAAATCTGCCATTCTTCTTCTTCATCTCTGCCTGAGATCCTGGAAAGCCACTGCTGGTCAGAGTAGACAATAGTGAATGATGACAATATCCAATAATGAGGCTCTTACCTGGTTCCTAGCTATGCTTGGTTACTGAATCAGTAATTATGGACTTGTCGCTCTGAACAGCCCTGCAATGGACTGAGCCACTGATCATTCCTATTAATTCGCAATACCCTTGAAATAGCTGATGCATTGTCCTTGTGTAAGCACAGCCTTTGAGGGAGAAAAGATGCTCTCAGGATGAATTAACTGCAGGTATCTGAATATTAGGATTTCCAGGGCGATTTCTACTTTTTTACACAGCAATGCACTGATTTCTTTTAAGAACAAAAGCATTCAATACACTGTATCCCTCAGAAACACATTTTTTTTTTAAACCAGACATTAAAAATATATAAATCAAATTCATTGGACCAGTTTGTGGTGTCTGAATGGAAGTCTTTAGTTTATGAAAATTATAATTATTTTGATTTTTTTTTGTCCACAGTCAGCTTGAAATGTTGCAAAACTCTGCAGGTGCATGCTGGTATAACAAAACCAATGAACAGATGGTTGAAGGTACCGGGCCAGCTCAAGGGATTAAATGCAAGGCTTTTGAAATTTAAAATTAAAGCTGGGTGATCTTGGGGAAAACGTGCCTGCCAAACAAACCTGCTGTAGAAAAAAAAAAGTTCTCCAAGTTCTCAAGACAATCTGATGTTGATTCAAATAAGGCAAAAATCTATGCATTTAAAGCACTTGTCAGAGTCAGGAATAAACTTGATGAGGGGAAAAATAAGATGTTTTCAGTGACTGGTCTGTGATGGCTGTTTGTCACATCTGTCCTCTTATCTTTAATAAGCACCTCTAACATTTAATAATTCAGTCCTCACATGACTCTGGCAGTCCAAGCTGCCTTGTCTTAAATGGGCGATACCTGCACAATATTCCAAGGATTTACTGTTTATAATAGAATGGGATTATTGGTATCGATCAGCCAGTTGTTCAAAAGAATCTGCTCAGTTTCAGATTCTACATGCTAACAGTTCCGTCAATGACAGGAAATGGAAATGGATTGCCATTTTTACCACATGTCTGCGTCTGGTATGTGATAAAAAAATTTCCTTACCTGCTGGCAAGTATGGGACAGATTTCCATGCTAATCCAAGTGAGAAAGCTTCCTTGGGCAGACGGGCCATCTGTAGGGACTCTGTATTATCTGACATTCTTAAACTAGTTACCCCCAAACTGGCTATTAGACAGCCAAATCCCATGGAAGCAAGACTCACAGAGGTAACAGGACTCCCTGTCTGCTACATACTTCTTCCCTGTAGCGTATTCTATAACCCTTTGTAAACATTGGCTCAAATGGATGAGCACAATGTTCTCACCTCCCCCTTTCTGCTGCAACCAAAAATGCCCCCTGAAATGCCATCCCTTGGGGCTTCCCAGGAACCGAATTCTAGGGAATATTGTGGGCTGCACCAGGAAGCGGGAGGTGAGAAAGTTGTCCTCTGCGAGTGGCAGCCTTCTGATTGTGGAAGCACCCCTGTATATCTAACCCAATTTATCCCGAGTTCTAATTATCTGAATGATCTAGTTGATTTAACTCAATTTTTTTGGTATTGCAATATCCATAAAATAATATTTTTAGATATCTGTCTTCTAATGGGCATTCAGTGCATTCATAAAATTATTTATTTCTTGATAAAGCAGCTTAGATTTGTCCCATTTTCTGTTCTTAAAGATTCTATCCATTCACCTGGTCTGAGCTTTCTCTCACAAGCTTTGCTCCCGAATAGTACCGAAATTAGTTTTGGAATAACCATCGTAACACAGAGACTTTATGTTCCAAATGTCACCTTATGTCAGAAGCACTGTGACCCCACTCATACAGTTATTTCATGGGTTTTTTTCCACCAACACTGGCCGTTGTTTTCTGCATTCCCCTCCCCATTATTTTTTTATGGTCATTCTTAATTGGGATCCTGATGGGAGCATTTAAGCTCACAATGACGAAAAAGCCTACTGGGTGGAAAGCAGCAATCTCCAAGGCTTTGATGGCCTTGTTGGCCAGAATTTGGAACTCTGCTGACCAGTTTGCTTACAGCTCTATTTAAAAAAATGAAATGGCTGGCAATATCGTGCTGCTTGCTAGAGCCCTTGTTAATATCTGTTAATCGCAACTTGATAGACATATGCAGAAGAGAGATGGAGAACATTTAATCACTAATTATTACAGAATATATATATATATATATTCTCTCTCTCCCTTTTTCCCATCACAAGCAACATGCTCATTAGCAAACAAGAGAGAAGTTATAAGGAGACATGTAGGCTGAATCTGGAAACTCTATTGTTCTGTCAAAGATTGAAACCCTAGTTAGTTGTGAATGCAGCTATTACCAAGGGAAAGAAATAAGAAAATGCAGCCATTGTTATTGGGTTTGGAAATAATCAACGGAGAATGCTGTCTGCTGAAACTTTTAGCAAGAGAATATAATTTTATAGCAGCTCAGGAGAAAAGGGGGAAAAAAAAGGGCACTTGGGTGTTCCTAGCTGAATCATTGCCTTTCACTTTCCTTTCTTACACCTGTCCAATTTTTAGCCCAATAGATGTTTAAATACTTTAATTAGTGACATTAGTTATGGAGAGGAAATTGAGCAAATGTCTGCCATCCTGAGTCCAAGCCTGAATCTTTTCAACATCAGACAGCTGATCAGGGATGATTTAGTTGGCAGGTTACAAGCTGGCAAGCCGAACAGATATAAATTAAGTAGAAAAGGTTAAATTAGAGTAAAATGAGTTTGCATCAACATCTACACATGAAAGTAAATTCTAAATGGAAGTCTTCACTCTGCCCTTTCTTCTGCTGTGCTACAGCAAAGATGTCTATGTGGAGCCACTGATAGTGCTGGAGATTCTTCTCTGCCTTTTAGCCACTCTTCTCTGAAGTTGCCAGTGCAGTCCTAACACCATTCAGGAGATTAACAGTGCAGTCCTATCAGAGTCACACCCATCAAAATCCACTGAAGTAAATGAATTTCAAAGGATGCAACTCTGCTAAGGATTGCACATTATTTGTAGGGTCCCCCCCCCCAATTTCATTGATCATGAATAACGTTTTGATAAACTCTTCTCCAACTGATCTACCACAGACGTAACAAAATGAGCTTTTGAGGATTATATAAGCATGTCACCATGCAACTGCCACGGATGTTTGTAAAGAGAAATTCACCTAAGGGAACAAGATTGAAAGCATTATCAATGATCACATGGTCAACAAGCCACAGTGGAATACTGGATGAAGAAGCTAAAAAAAGCGATTGAGGTTTAATTCTGTATCTGAGCTATATTCAGACTCTATTCTTGTGAAAGCATCCTACCATAACTATTTTTTTTTCACGGAATGCTAGAAGAAATCAAAGTTGCAAGCGCCTTTTTAGTTGCTGTAAGGTAACATGCTTAAGAGCAGAAGCAAATATATCTCAGTTACATGTATTGTATTTTGTTGTTTAAATCCCCCCCCCCTCAGTTTCCATTAAAGGGTGTGAGTGCGCTGGTTTGGCTCACCTAAGTTTTTTTTTAAGGCTTAATTTGTGGTTTGTCAGTTACCACTTTTTAAAAACAACATATTCTGAAAAGAATATGTCCATTTTTGACTAAAAACAATTAGTAACTAGTTCTCCCAAGGGTCACTCCATTTGACCTACTGAAGCCATTTTATCCTTTGGGCCAAGGTGGATTTTTAAGATCGTCGCGACTTTGCAAATAGATCTACCCTTATGACACTGAAGGGACAGTGAAAGGGAATAAACACAACACTACCTCCTTTAGCTACAGTAATGTGAATATAAATGAGCAGAGGGGCTGTGCAGATATGAGGCAAGTGATGAGGGCACTTCGAGGCAAGCAGCCTCTGTAATGACCCAGGTGGATTCCAGCAACCACACTGGCCCATGTGAGACGCATTAATTGGGTAGTACATTCCAAGGTTGCTTGCCTACTTGCTATTGCAATTCCCCAGAGAGTACTACGCTCAGGTTCACAAAACCTGTTGGTAGTCCCCGGGCCAAAGGAGGCCCGTCTAAAATCCACCAGGGATCGGGCCTACTCAATAACGGCACCTTATTGGTGGAACCAGCTGCCGGAAGAGGTGCGGGCCCTGCGGGATCTAGGGCAATTCCGCAGGGCCTGTAAGACAGTCCTCTTCCGGCAGGCCTATGACATTAACTGACAATGTAAAATATCTTGGATGGAACAAAATGTATCTATAGGCCGCCGGTTTTATTCTATCTTGTTTTTATTAATTTATGGTTTAATTGTATTTTTAAATGTTTTAAACTGAAGTTGTTTTAATTATTATGTTGTAAGCCGCCCTGAGACACTTAGGTGAGAAGGGCGGGGTATAAATCTTAATATAAATAAATAAATAAATAAATAAATAATAAGTAAATAAATAAATCTAACTTGTTGGCAAAAATTAGCAAGATGAATACTGCTGTACCAGTGGTCCTACAACATGGGGAATTGGATCATGGGCACTTCTTTGCTCAAACTTCCCCAAGTCCCCTCCCCCTGTCTCATGAGGTTTTTGTTCATGTAGTTCCCATTATTCCCATTGTAGTTTCATGGTAGTCAAAGGAGGCTTCAGGTGCTTTCACACCTGATAAACAATGTGGTTTCAATCTACTTCAGCAACTGTTTGCAAGTGGATTTTGCCGTTTCGCACAGTAAAATCCAGTTGCAAAGTGCACTGAAAGGGGATTGAAAGTGTGTGAAAGTGCCCGATTCCTTTTTCCCCTTTACACCAATGAAAATTCCTTTCAATGAAGAGGGAAATCTTTTTCTGTTTTAGGAAGTATTTCTGCATTACCCAAAGGCTGAGCTGACCAATCACTGGATCCAATTCACTGCCTCCGTCACTGCCCTCTTGGGAATGTCTCCTTTTACATGGAGAACACAATTGCCACTCTTTGCTACAGATTAATAACTTTTTAAGGATAATATTATCTTTTGATTAGAGAACTGAAAGAATGAATTACAATCTGTATAAACTATTTCAGTACTTATAGATTACTTTCCCAAAAATAATTTTACCAAAGCACCATCTCTACCAGTAATAGAAGAGCTACTCTGTCTTTTTGAACATACTGACTTTCAACCGAAACATCTTGTGTGGTTTCATTCCTTACTGTTAACAGCTCTCTTTCTTCTGCAGTTCTCCTCCCATTGGGTAATTCCAGAGGCCTCTCCTTGTCCTTTCACTTTTCTCCTTTTAACCATGAACCATTTCTTATCATTTTTATGATGAAAACCTTTGATTTTTTTTATCTTACCTCCTAAAACTTCTTTAGTGCTCTAGATGCCGTATTTATAATCTATTTAGTTTTGAATATATCCTCTTAAAAGCAAACTTCTGGATCTCTTTCTTTTGCCGTGGCTTCATCCAATTATTTAAATTTATGCTCTTACTGCCTTTCCTCCTCGTCTATAATTGTTGTGTTATCTATGATTCCTTGTTTTTTCTTTCCTGTGTAGAAGAAGAAGACGACAGCAGAGTTATACCCCGCCCTTCTCTCTGAATCAGACTCAGAGCGACTTACAATCTCCTTTATCTTATCCCCCCACAACAGACACCCTGTGAAATGGGTGGGGCTGAGAGGGCTCTCACAGCAGCTGCCCTTTCAAGGGGCAACTCCTACGAGAGCTATGGCTGACCCAAGACCATTCCAGCAGCTGTAAGTGGAGGAGTGGGGAATCAAACTCAGTTCTCCCAGATAAGAGTCCGCACACTTAACCACTACACCAAACTGGCTCTGTACAGACTACTTTTAATAATTCTGCAGTTTTCATTAGTTGAATAATTCTGCATTCAGACTTTTTTTTTCTGCTACAGTTAATACACTGGCTAACTCTGTACTCTTCCTCCTAAGTCATGATTTCTGCATTTCCCTTTCTTTTTGTTCTCGCCCAAATCACATATTTCCAGGCTCAGTCAACAGCATCTCCAGTTAAAAGCATCAGGTAGTAGGTGACAGACTTCTTTCTGAATTCCTGGAGAGAGCCTCTGTCAGCCAAAATAAGCAATACTGGCCCTAAGGGATCAACAGTGTGACTCAGCTTGATGTATGTGTGTGTGCTTGCCTCCATGATGCAAGAGCATAAGAGGGGTACCTTAAAATCACATCATCATCATCAACAACAGCTGTTGCTATATGCAATGTGTTGAATATAGTGTATTTTATACACATACTCATATCAATATATCCAGTAGTCAATATGACCCCATCTGTGGACAGTTAAAGCTTTGGACTGGGAAGGAAAGATTTACTCCACACTTGGGGACCCCCACCCAGGTTTGCTTAAAAGTCCAAAACTTTAAACAGGAGAAAGGTAACCCCCCCCCCCTATAAACAGAGAACAGTTGCACTTTTGTTGGAAGCTTCCTTCTTCTTGCTTGCCTGCCGCTGAGGTGACCTCACAGGAAGATAGCGGGTTGGCTGGGTGAAGCTGCAATGCCCTCAGTATTTCCAAAACAGCTGCTGAGGCAGGAGGACTGAATGCAGGCAGGTGAGTGAGCAGGAGGGGAAGCTTATGCAGCCCCCCTTCTCCCCCTGATGCCAAACCTGCTGCTCAGGTGACAGAATTGGAAGTAGGTGGGCAAGGAGAGTTGTTCTGCATGTTCCCCAGAGAGTACTGAGATCAGGAACACAAAATCTCCTAGTTATCCCCGGGCCAAAGGAAGCCCGCTTAAAATCGACAAGGGACCGGGCCTTTTCTATTATGGCCCCCTCCTGGTGGAACCAGCTGCCGGAAGAGGTGAGGGCCCTGCGGGACTTAGCCCAGTTCCGCAGGGCCTGTAAGACAACCCTCTTCCGGCTGGCCTATGACTAGCTGGTACAAGAAACTGAGTGTAGCTATACTGGATGTCCGCTGCCCCAATGTTTTAAATGTTTTAAATGCCAAATGTTTTAAATGTTTTAATGTCTTCAATGGTTTAATACTTAAATCTAAATGTTTGATCTTTAACTTCTATTTATGTTATATTCTTGTGTTGTAAGCCGCCCTGAGCCACTTGTTGGGAAGGGCGGGATAGAAGTCATTAAATAAATAAATAAATAAATAAATAAATAAATAAAGGAGGAGGGCAAACCCTGACCATCCTCTCCCCCACTGCTGAAACCTGTTGCTGATGTTGCAGCACTGGAGGTGGGGGGATGGATGGGCAAGGAGGAGACAGAGCCTCTATCCTCCCCACCATGCCTCCTTTGCCACTGGGCCAGGGGATGGGTGGGTATCAAGATCACCCCATGTGAGTCTCTTGGTGAACGGGGAGGGGAATGGTAAGATGCCTGACAAGCGGTTGGGGAGGTGGAACGGGTATCCCCCTTATGAGTCTTCATTTTGTGTGTGTATATCCCAGCATTTTTATATAAATGATAAAACATCTAACAAAAACTATTAGCCAGGAAGAGACAGTAGAAGCTTCATATGAATAAAAAAATGACTTAAAGAACGCAAGAAATGCAACAGTGATCAGTAAGTTTATCTTTTACCTTGCTACTCTGAATGCCTGGAGTTTCTATTTTGAAGCCACAATTATTATTTCCTCTTCTTTTTTTTTTCCTCAGGGATTGTTAGGGTTAATGGAATAAAGGTTATTTCCTCATTTCTCCCATATTTGACATTACTGTATATATTATGTACACAGTGCATAAGACCTGGAGCATATGAGACTATCTCATTGCATATAACAGAGAAATAGTGTTTACCATCTCAATGGGAATTTCTGATGGAAAACTGACAATATTTGCAAAATCCAAATCTCATAAATTTTACTATGATTTGTGTCTTGGTGTAATTTGCATTGCTGTGATGGAGTGTGCTAGTGAAATCTTCAAAAAGTCAGGATCTGAGAGGAGGTATCAAAGTGCCATCTTATAAAACTAAACAAGTTCAGATCTGGCAAAATGTTTTTAATTTGTATTTATTAATCTTTCATATATTCCCAGCTCCACAGCGGTTAACGCTGAATGTTTTTTCAAGGGCCTTCTGTTTGCTGTAATGTTTTATCCCATTGCAGGGATTAGGCTGCATGTAATCCTATGAAATGATACTGTCACTAATTTGAAAATTGCTAGGGAGTTAGTGTTTAAGACCATAATTACTCACTACCGTTAATACCCTGCTTTTGATTTTAGTTCATCAGATTCTTACAATAGCTTTGTAAGAGGAGTGGGGGGGAGAGATAATAAGAGCCTTTTAGTAGAATACTAGAATATTAATATCTAGGGCTTGCTTGTATTTTTTTTTAAAGAAAGATTTACCAAGTGTGAGACTCTGTGAAACTAAATTATGACTTGCACACAAAAGAGGGCCTAATTTGCCAGGGAGAATCCTCAGATGCAAGGAGCTTGTTCTTTTAAAGCTCTAGAGGAATACAGTACATTTATCAGCTTTGAGTGGGTATCATTGTGTTTATAACAGAGTGGAGGCACCATGCAATTTTGCTCTTGAAATTGGTTTATATAGATGACTGGTTGCTGTGAAGTGTGTGTCAGAGTTCCATGCTGCCGTTATGAAGTAGTACAATTGTCACTGCTTCTTACATGGTTGTCGAGAAGAGCCTGAGAGAGCCCAGCTCAGTCAGCTGTTGAATAGATAACCCAACACAGTTAACGTGGCATACATTGTAAAGAATTACATGCCTGCTACAATGAGCTTTGGGCCTTTGGTCTAGATAATAATTCTGGTGGGTGTACCACGTGTAGTGGCTGTCTGATCACTCAGATACGACTGATGAAACATAAAGAAAAATGTCACTTGACTCAAAGCAAAAAAAAAACCCCACGCTGCTGTAAGTTTGTTTAAGGTTCATGGTAAACGGCAGTGGGTTTTTAAATTTAACCCTGCATCGACTGACGGCTTAGCTGTCAGACTCCAGGCATAGCTTTAAGTAATCTGGGGAAAGAATTCCATTGCAGATTCTGTTGACAGTTTTGTCAGTCGGGATTAAAAAGCAATGGGCGTTCAATGATGGTGATGCCTTGTCCACTCCTCTCATGGCAAACTGAAGCCTGGTGTGAGGTTGTGTTGGTCACGTGTGAACTGAAGGGTCCTCAAAAGAATGCGCTTTTCTGACTTCTTAAGTGCTTAGTAGCGGATCTTGTTTCACCGAACGGTAGCAAACCGGAGTAATGAGTAGCGATCGGGGCTGAATTTGGAAAGTGGTAATTAACAGAGTCATCGCATTTGAACAAATGGCACTCTGCAACGATGTACTCCAAGGGGTCACAAGAACTAGAAAGCATCGCACATGAGAATAAAAATATATATGGTAGCAATTTTTCAGTGTGGCCTTTCTCATTAATTTTTTTTTTTTGTGCTGAGAGACCTTGCCAGAATACTCAAGCTCTTTTAGCTATGGGAACGATTAAGTTGTGTCTGTTTTTAATGACTTACAGCGTTGTCTTTATCGACACCAAGTTCCACAAGAGCCATGTTTTCTTTGCAAAATGAATATTAAGCTCTCCTGTGCATTCATAGCATTGTCCTGAAGCACAGGTATGCTCATCTTAATTCCATTGACTAACAAATTTATATGGTGTAAGTCTGTTTAGGATCACACCGCAACAAATGAGCTCCTTAGCGGACAAGGGCTTTAGGAGAGGCTTTATTCCAATGTAGTTTAATTCCGTTGAGTATGCAACTGTGTTTGGTTTGATTCGCTCATTTCTTCCAGCTTACCTTTTCTGGGCCTGACAGGGCTATTTTTGTAGCAGGAACTCCTTTACATATTAGGTCAAAGACCCCTGATGTAGCCAATCCTCTAAGAAGTTACAGGGGCTCTTAGTACAGGGCCTACTGTAAACTCCAGGAGGACAGGCTACACCAGGGGTGTGTGGCCTAATAGGCAAAGAAGTTTCTGCTACAAAAATAGCCCTGTCAGGCACAGAAAAGGTAAGTCGGAAGAAATGAGTGAATCAAACCAAACACAGTTGCCCTACGGACACTACTTCTAGTTGCCAAACTGTATCCTTGTGCAGTCAACTGAATAGGAGCAAGCTCAGTGAGAAAGCAAAAGCCACTGAGGGTATCATCTGTTGGGGTATCTAAAGGTGTGCTTGGCAAGTTAGTGCCTCTTGTATGGTCAGAATCTGGGTCAAATATTCTGTTTGTCCAGTGAACAATCCTACCTTATGAGTTGGCGAGTATAGCTAGCGAAACTTTTCAGAAAAAAAAAATGCTACTGAGAACATGCTTCAGCTCCTACTCTTCCGTTCACTAATACCTTCAGGGATTCTATAATGCATTGAAAAGATTCTCTGTCCCTAGTGACTATCTTTTCTTTATTATTATGCTTTAAATGTTGTCATATTGTAGTCATTAATAGATCCATAAAGTGTCTCTCTGCTGCGGGAAGAGGTGTCTATTCAGATTTAAGCCTCCGTCTGCATCCCTAATGCCAGGGTTAATCTGCCTTTTAGTTAATGCAGTTGAAGGCCTTTTATTTCATATTTCTAGCTGTTAACAAATATTGGGGAAATGAGGCACTGGAACTTGAACAACTCATGCTTTGAAGGCTTTAATTTTGAAATGAACTGAGTGGTTAAGGGGACACGGAGGATGGCAGTCAGCTTTTAATTGAAGGTTGTCTGAAAGGCTAAGTGGGTTAGATGCATGAAATGCTATTTCTGTCATACATGTTTAGTTCAATGTCATATGAATCTACATGCCTCTTAAGAAGGCTGTCCACTAGGACAGTGGCACAAGAAGCCTTACCTATAGGCTTCCCACAGTTATCCATGCTGTGGTAACATCCACATTAGATTACTGTAATGTGCTGCATTTGAGGTTGCCTTTGAAGACTCTTTAGAATATGATAGCATTTACAACGTTTGATGATGGTTATTTACTGGGATTAGCCATTGGGGGAAATAATCTCATGAATGTTAAAAAAATTTCTATTTGTTTCCAATTCACATTTTGGGTTCAGTTCAGAGGACTGGTTTTGACTTTAAATGCCCTAAATAGCTTGCAGTCAGGATACCTAAAGCATTATCTGCTCCCGTGTGTTGTTCTGATTTTAAAGATCGGCTTTGGAGTCCCTTCTTCACATTCTCCTGTCTTCAGAATTTAGGTGAGTGGGTATCAGACAAAGGGCCTCCCCATACATTTTTTTCTGTGGAATTTTTACTAAAGTTTAAGTGCCAAGGGAAAATTACTTTGTATTTGCCTGAGCTTTTCATTAACTGAATTGCTGCTTCTACTGGTTCCTGACCTTTTCTTTCTTTCTTTCTTTCTTTCTTTCTTTCTTTCTTTCTTTCTTTCTTTCTTTCTTTCTTTCTTTCTTTCTTTCTTTCTTTCTTTCTTTCTTTCAACTATTTTATTGATTTATTGATATTTAATCATTTTTATGGCATTTTAATTTTTGTTGCCTGGAAGTCAACTTAGTAAAAATCTGTTTTGGAACCAGGAGTGTGATATAAATAATTAACAATGGGTGCAATGACCCTTTTTTGTAGTTTAAAAAATCCTTCACATTTAAGAAGATTTGATTCAGAATATCAGATTTTGGGAAGCACACTAAATGCAAAATTGTTCTGTATAAATTTAAACATTTTTCATTATCCCTGCAGATGAATTTTGAAATGTCTGCATGTTCAGATGGATAAATATTTTTTATTCATTATGTTTTGATTTGTGGTCGGGAAAACTCTTCAGATCGCCAGTGCTTGATTTAATTAACTTCTAGTCTTAAAAAAAATATTTTTGCATTTTTATCTGGCTTCCATCCTATATTTGGAACTACTTGGCCTGCTCCAGAATACAGTTTACATATGGAGGTTGAGCTAATACAACCTTATTTGGTTTCTACTATCAGGCTTAAGGGGATCATGTTTCAGTGCCTATGGTTCTGATCATTTTAAAGTATAAAAGGTAAACCCAACAAATACTCTTAGAGGCTACTGCTTGATTGCAGTGTAATTCATAATGTAATCAAGAGGAAGCCCTTGAATATTAGTTGCACACACCACCTCGCCCTGAGATGTCAACATCTGGGCCCCAAATCATCTCAACAAAAGAGAGAGAGAGAGAGAGAGAGAGAGAGAGAGAGAGGGAATCTCCACACACGTGGAGATCAGTCTTAATTAGACTTGGTTGTCTATAATGAATAGTCCTTATCCTCCTCTGAGGTATGATACTGGACATTTCCAGCTTGATTGGAGGCAAGGTTACCAAACAAGGGGGAAAAAATGTCCTGCCCCTTTAATGGAAGCTTAGTATGTCAAAATGGACAGGTGAAGCTTTTCAAGGAATGACTTTAAATAACATCACCTAGTAAATAACACCCATTAAGCCTCTAATGCTGGGGACTTTTTTTTTTCCAGGGGTTTGTAACCCTAATCAGGTTTTACCACATTCCAGAATATTGCAGACCATTCCATTAATCTGACTGAAACTGAGCGCAGTCCATTTCTGCTGACAGTAAACTGGTACAAAACTGGTGTAAAGCGACAGCTAAAAATGGAAATGACAAGCAGAGGGTTTGAGCGTGGTTCTCATAAAAGGTCTTGGAATTTAGTACAGTTTTCTTATTTGTAAGAAAGGTGTAAATTAATCCTGGAGATCTGTATGAAGCTGTTAAACTGCGGAGTGTAGTCTAAGAATTTATGCTGAAGTCAAGCAGACTTCACCAGAGTCAACTGAAGAACTACCTACGATATTCTGAAATTCAGGGTTGTTTTGTTATGGAATGTTGGTTATTTAAATTACCCAAATGCCCTATGATTTCTTATAGGATTGCTTTTTTAAAAATAACCCTTTGAGAAAAAAGTATCCGGTGGCTGCAACATTTCAGGAACACATCAAAGGTTGTTTTAACCAACACCTTTGAAGCCTAGTTGATTTCAAAGCTCAGACAAATTTGTGAATAATGCTCAAAGAAACAAAAATGATATTAAAGTAAAATCAATAAGTTGATATTAAAGTAAAATGATATTAAAGTAAAATCAAGAGAGCCAGTTTGGTGTAGTGGTTAAATGTGCGGACTCTTACCTGGGAGAACCGGGTTCAATTCCCCACTCCTCCACTTGCACCTGCTGGAATGGCCTTGGGTCAGCCTTAGCTCTGGCAGAGGTTGTCCTTGAAAGGACAGCCGCTGTGAGAGCCCTCTCCAGCCCCACCCACCTCACAGGGTGTCTGTTGTGGGGGAGGAAGGTAAAAGAGATTGGGAGCCGCTCTGAGCCTCTTCAGAGTGGAGGGCGGGATATAAATCCAATATCTTCATCTACCTCACAGGGTGTCTGTTGTGGGGGAAGAAGGTAAAGGAGATTGTGAGCCGCTCTGAGCCTCTTCGGAGTGAAGGGCGGGATATAAATCCAATATCTTCATCCACCTCACAGGGTGTCTGTTGTGGGGGAGGAAGGGAAAGGAGATTGGGAGCCGCTCTAAGACTCTTCAGAGTGGAGGGCGGGATATAAATCCAATATCTTCATCTACCTCACAGGGTGTCTGTTGTGGGGGAGGAAGGTAAAAGAGATTGGGAGCCGCTCTGAGCCTCTTCGGAGTGGAGGGCGGGATATAAATCCAATATCTTCATCTACCTCACAGGGTATCTGTTGTGGGGGAGGAAGGTAAAGGAGATTGGGAGCCGCTCTAAGACTCTTCGGAGTGGAGGGCAGGATATAAATCCAATATCTTCTTCTTCTTCTAAAGGCAACTAAGCAAACATTCGAAGCCTAGTTGATTTCAAAGCTCTGATTTAGCCCAGGATGTTATTTTAAGACATCACTTTCTCAAAGACATAGGCAGATGGGCCACCAGCTGGAAACCTGTTTCAGAAGCATGCTCTGAGTTCAGTGCATATAAAGCCGGGCATTACGAAGTGCATACTCTCATGGGAATGAGATGTACTTACATTCAGAACCCTATGCTCACATTTCAGGTAGGCAAGTAGGATTTTTAGTTGGGAATTGTATTTGAGTTTTGCAGGCAGATCTGGTGATTTATTTTTTTTTAAATCAAAACTTGAACCATCCGGTTTAGAGGGAAATAAAAAAAAATGGTTTCTTCGAACAAATTGTCCAGATTTATAATATAGTTCCTTTTTAATGCAAAGGGTATTTTTATATATCTTCAGATGCCCAGTAATGGAGAAACAAAATGCTAAATGCATGCAGCTGATGGTTAGAAACCTTCCTGTTTAAATGGATAGGGATTCATACAAATCCTCATTATTACTCTTAACAGGTGAAGGTGTAACAGCCAGGTACTTTCTTGACTCCCCATCCACCATGTCACACCTTCCAGTTTCAGTGACCAAGTTGATTTTAAGTTATGGTATGAGTTGCGAGTGGTCAGTAAAACCATGTTAACAAATAGCTGGATTACATGCTGCTATTATAGAGAGAAGTTTGGGAAAGTAGAATAGGAATCTGAGATTTCTAGTACTCCTGCCCTCCTCTTCTTCGGGAATGAGTCACACCACCTTCCTTATACCGCGTGAAAAGTGAGTTTATTGTCTCCTTTAGAAGGTCTCAGTGCTTAGGGTCTGGTGAATAGGATAAGCAATGTAATCCATCTGTAGCAGCCAGCAGCAATGCTTCTTGGCTGCAGGGACATCTTTGCCTCCCTGGTAGGTGAAGGGAGGACTTCTACGGCCCATTTGGGTGCGTTTTTGAGGGGGTGGGGCTTGCTGCAGCAACGGCAGCACCATCCACACCTTTCCTCAGTTGCCGGCTGTTGATCGACCCTCCCTCCCACCCTGTTTGTTACGTAGGCAAGTGTTGGTCGCCTAATAATGTTGGGGGGCTGGGTAGGAATTTTTTTTTTCTCCCCAGCTGATTGGAAGTTTGCTGGGGTGTTTTTTTCGCCTACCTTACATAGCAGGTTAGTGGATTGTGGATTTGGCTATAGGGAGGCGCTGTTAAATAGGTTGGTCACTTTATTTTGGCAGGTTTTTACTGAATTTATGGTACTGCGTGGCTAGGGGAGAACCAATAAGCACCCCCTCTTGTGGAGTTAGGGGTCTGGCAGGATCAACCTTGGGGTTTGATGACCTGGGGTGGCAGAATGCAGACCGTCCTTTGAGGCTCAACTGGAAGGTGCCTTCCATTGAGACGTGTGTCTGGTGGTTGGGCCCTCTGGGGCTTGCCTCCTTGCTGAGCTGACCTGGCAGGAGCTGTGGCATACAGCTTCAGCTGCGGGCTGGGTCCCTCGCCTGTTGAATGGCAGGGGAGGTGTCTGTTGAGACTCCTGGCCCTGAGCAGGCTGCAGATCTGGTTTGCCCTTGCTGTTTATTCTTATACTCAATAAAGTGGCCCTTAGTTATTCCAATACCTTGTGTCCGACTCTTTATTCCGACTTGGGGGGCAATAAGTTATTAGCTAGTTAAGCAAGGGACAGCAGAATTCCGCTTTAAAATAATTATATTGTCACACACCCACAGCTATACAGAACTGACTGGCTGTTCCTCTCAGAGAGAGAGAGAGAATTATTTCATTTGGAACGTCTCCTTAAACCCAAGGGTCTCTCAATACTTTGTTGCATTTATGCGCAATGTTCCCTCTAAGCTGCAGTCTTGTGAGCAAAAATTCTACTTTGTGAGCTATTGACATTAAAGTTGTGAGCTACTGGCATCAAAGTTGTGAGCTACTGGCATTCAAAGTTGTGAGCTACTGCATAAATTGTTGTGTTTTGGGGCCGTCCTTCCTGAGCTAAGACAAAAGAGGTGTGAGCGAGAGGCTGAAAATCTGTGAGCTAGCTCATGCTAACGCAGCTTAGAGGGAACACTATTTATGTGCATGTGTATGAAGCAAACGATGTTTTACTAATTCAATCAATTTCTTATGGACTGATTGGCAAATTACTTTGGAGCACAGTGGTTCAGGCTTGTGAGTTGTACGTCAAATGGATAAGTACAACCACAACGACTTGGCATAGCATTCAATGGTACATTGGCATTGCAATGGTATTACTCATTACACTGCAGGACACAGGGTTTTTTTTTTTTAATTACCCTTCCTCCACCCCCAGCAACCTGGTGAGGTAAATCGGTTTAAGAGTTAGTTACTGGCACAATTCACCAGAATAAAACAAATCTTCGGTGGCATGGTAAAGATTAACAACACTTATTTCGATATCAGTTTAAGTGAGTCACAGCTTACTTCTTCAGACGTGTGAAGGGAAAGTCATGCTGGGAATTCTTCTTATAGGGAAGAATACCAGGATGGGGGAGGTTTAGGTGTAAAGGTTTAGTATGAATTCCATCAGCTGAATACAGACGGCGTATCTGGGCTGACACAGGAACTCCTCACAGCCTGATTTAAATTCCACATTCAAAGGCGCACATCTGGGCCCCGCCTTGCTTCTGCCTTTATGACGTCCTCTGGTGCCTCTCTGCCACCTTAAAAAGTTACCACTTACTAAGCAGTAGCAAATCTCTAAAGCATTTCCGTGTCACCTTTCCTGGTCATCTGAATGGCGGGGGAGTGCCAGGGAAGTGCCTCCCATGTGCTTGCGCAGTTTGACTGCTTCTCCAGAGTGTGCGCAACCCATCCCTCTTCTGGCAGCAGGGTGAACGCTGTGTGACTGCCCCGAGGTGCCTTGGACTGTGCCAGCTTTTTTCCTGAGCTAGGAAGCTGCCATCCCAAGCTGCCCATCGGTTCTCAGCCATCACGTATCTTTCAAGTGTAGATTCTTTGTGTAAGGGGGAAAAGGACAGAGAGGTAGGAAGTTGAGTTGCCCACTTTGCTAGTTGACTGTGTCCTTGGTTACCCAAACAAAGGTTTCCTCTGCTCTGCTTTGCACCATCCAGACCCTTCCAGGGCTGGCTGTAGACTATCTGGCACCCTAGGCAAGGCTAAAGTCTGGCAACACCCCCCCCCCCCTGCACTGATAACCAGTTTTAAAAAACAGATGAATTGTAGCACCCAATTCAGTGCCCCCAGAAGGCCTCTGTCATGGGCTGGGGCCAGGTCAGGCAAAGTCCAGGGGCAGTCCAAGGTCTGTAGCTGGTGAACAAAGAGGGTCCAAAGCGCCAAAACCGAATCACAGTCTAGGTATCGCAGGTCAGAGGTTCAGAAGCCGAAGTCAGGGAGTCCAGAAGTCGAAGCCAAAGTCAGGGGGTCCAGAAGCCAGAGTCAGAAGCTGGAGTGGATGCTAGAACGTCAGGTGAGTGACTAGTTGCTGCCACAAAGCCTCCTCCCAAAGCCCACAGCTATATAGCCCTCTGCTGTCTGTTGCCCATTTGGGCTAATTGTTGACTCAGAGGGCGGCCAGGATCCTGCTGAGACTCAAGCACCCTCACTCCTAGAGGGGCCAGGATCCTTTTAGAACTCAGGGCTCAGGGAGCGTCTTGCTCGTGAGCGTGCCACCCTCGTCTGATCCCTGAGGTCCTGACGAAGGCGGTCCCGCACACGAGCCACCCGAGAGGGTGAGGCAGGGGGGCTTGGATCTTCTCCAGCAGGAGGCAGGGGCACGGGTGCAGGTGGCAGGGGCACAGTTTCTTCTGCAGGCTCAGCTTCTTCTGCAGGGTCCCCAGCGCTCATGACAGCCAATGCCCTATGCGATCACCAAGTTTGCCTAGTGGCAGGGTCAGCTCTGGACCCATCCTAAACATATCAGGGGAAAAAATGTATAACTTTCTTGGCTGCATGAGCTCCTGGTGATGAGGAAGGACCTCCATAATTATGTTCACTATATCCATCTCCCCTTGGTAGCCCCGAAGTTCACTCGATAAGTGGAGATTTCAATGTTGATCTCCCCTCTCCATAGTCTAATACGGTAGCTTCTACATCATACTTGTTCTATATATCATTCTGAATAACAAAAAGTAAAAAAAAGGAATAGCCCCCTTTGCCAATTTCTACGGGATCTCATCAGCCTTTTGTGGCAGGTATGAGCCATAGATCTAAACGAAAGCGCAGGCAAATGTTCAGGATTTGTCTGTTGGTCACATAATCACAACATAAAGCTACCTGCGTCTAACAGTGAGAAAGGGATAGAAACAAATAGCTCCTTAGCAAAACGATGAAGAATAAATGAAAATTCCTACAAATTTGCTCGGTCCTGCGAATATGAACAGTCCCATTGATTTCAAAAGGCATCAAAAGGTCAGGCTGTTCATCAGCCTGGCGATTTCTCTAATTCATTCTCTTGTAAGTACAGCTTCCAGTCTACAAAACCAGTTTATTTCTGTAGTAATCCCATTAGATATAGAACTTATCAGCACATCTGTTTTATGTTTCACAAGAGACAAAGCACCATTGATCCTACCAAGTACTGAATGGCAATTATTCCCTACCAGAAGAAATGTGTAGTACTTTCTCCATCTTGAAGAATTCTACTTATGAAGATGCTCCAGACATCATCACCTCAATCTGGTTCTGTATGTTCTGACAGCTTTTTGAATATTTGGAAGTAAAACATGCACTATGAAGCAGATGCCTTGGCCATATATACTAGTCATTAGATTAGATTTATTATGTCACGACTTGTCTACGCTTAAGTATATTTTACAATGAAGTTTTGACTATGGAAAGCTGATGGTTTTTCCTTCCATCCAAGAGATATTGGCTGCTGCTCCACAATTTGGGTGAGTGACAGGGCTTTTTTTTGTAGAAAAAGCTCAGCAGGAACTCATTTGAATATTAAACCACACCCCCTGATGCCAAGCCAGCTAGAACTCTATTCCTGTGTGTTCCTGCTCAAAAAAAGCCTTGGTAAGTGATATGCTTTCCCTTAAATAATGTGTAAACGAAACACAAGAAATTCATGACTGTACCTTGGAATCCCCCTTTTTAGTGGGAATGGGAGAAGAATGAAAATAACTTGGAGGGCTTCTTGTGGGTAATGTCTTCCTTTGTTCTAGGTTTAGCACAATAGCACACAATTATAAGCTAGTACCCAAAATGGGGTACTAACAGGATCACTTGGGTTCCCCTGTTCTCGCTTTCTATTTCCTTCTCCTAACTACTCCCTGCTACATACTTTGGGAATAATCTTGGGAGAAGTTTCACCTGGTTACACTTTTATTTTTGGAATGATACATGGAGAAGCAGTTTATCAACTTTGTCCTTCTAGGACGTCATCGTCTGCATATTAGTAAACAACGTCCTCTGGATACAGCCACTTACTCCTTACAGGTTTGTTTCTATAAACCCTGGCACAGAAGAATGCTAGAAATCTATTGATTTTTTGCCATTGGGGCATTTTTTTTACCCCCAGGCAATGTTGATTTTAATGCTTAATTTTAGATTTTATGTTAGTTTTATATGTTGTAAGCCACCCTGAGCCACCTAGTGGGAAGGGCGCGATATAAATCTTAGATAGATAGATAGATAGATAGATAGATAGATAGATAGATAGATAGATAGATAGATAGATGAATGAATGAATGAATGTAATGTAATGTAATGTAATGTAATGTAATGTAATGTAATGTAATGTAATGTAATGTATGGAGGTAAAAATGCTCCATTAATTTTTGCAAGGGAATACTGATTCGTGGAGCCATTGAAATAATGCGTTACAGCTGTCAGTTGGTTGACACAAACAATGGGATTTGCTGGAGAACGTTTACTTAACTGAAGACAGATACATGGTTAGAGTAAAAAAACAAAAGCCCTGAACTAGATGACACAGACTAGCTGAGATCAGAAGCTAAGCAAGGTCACTCCTGGTTAGTATTTGGATGAGAGACCGCTAAGGAAGTTTAGGGTCGCTATACAGAGGTAGGCAACAGTAAACCAACTCTGAATGGCTCTTACCAAACCTCTACAGAGGGTTAGGCGGCTGAGTCTTGCTTGTACTTCCCACCACCTCTGGAAAAATAACCCCCAAATACCAACAACATTAATGATGAAAAACGATCGGTGTTTTCCTTTATAGTTTATTTTTAGAAATCTCGGGTTCAGAGTTGGAATTACTCCCATCTGCTGACACGAGCATGGTTTTGAATGGTGGCAGCTGGAATTTGAAACTGAACTTGGGATATTTCCCAAAGTGTTATAAGAGGAACAACAAAGTTTCTTCCCAGGCATCTTTTACTTCCTAAAATGTTGCCTCGTGGACTGTAAGATGTGCAAAATGTGTGCAATAGCCTCATGTAAACAACTCATTTAATTTATTTTGTTGCATCATTTATTTATTTTATTTATATCCCGCCCTCCCTGCCGAAGCAGGCTCATGTTCGTTGTTTTAACAAGAATTATTGCTGGTTTGTTGCTTTAACAAGAATTTGCCACTGTGATCTCTTTCTGGGTTTTTTTGGTAGCAGATAACTGAAGGGAAGTATTCTTTTTAAGAATTTCAAAGCTGCTCAAAGAGTTGGGTGCTCCCTCCCCTCACACGTCTTCTTTGCAGCTTTAAAATTCCGAAACTGGTGCGTTTTCTTGATAATGCCATTAATATATCAAGAGTAAATAAAATGTTTAGTGGTGGGCACATTAATTATTGCCTCCATCTACTGGTGTTTAAAACTAAGAAATAATTAAATGCACTTTTAATAAGATATGGTTCTGGGAAAGCTGGATCATTTATGAATTGCTAGAGGTGTGCTGAGCTGCCTTTCCCTAGAGAGACAGAATTTATGCCAAACACCCTGCAGATTGTTCAGGAGGTAAAGAACCAATAGCTGCATGTACAGAGGTTTAATTTAAAGTGTGTTTCTCACTAGGCTGCTCACAACACTTAATTAAACTCTGCTGTTTTGGCAATGACAAATGCGGTGGTGTACCAGAAACCAGAGCAGCAGTGACTGAGAAGGGATTGTAATTTCGTTCATGTGCACTGGCAGTGAGTCTCAGGTCAGAAAAGAGAGACGGAAAAAGGAAAGAAGATTTATTTGAGGCGCTTGATGGAAGTTGCCACTTTTTAAGCATCTGTTTTAAGGACCCCAGAATGCTTCCTTCCGTGGAAGATATAATCAGGCAGTGTTTATGGAAATCATATCACTTGGCCGTTTTATTTACCTCAGAAGGAGATCTTACGCATATGGTTTGATTTGCAGTTATTTTTTTTTTTAAAGGTGAACTGGCCAAAGCAATCCTTATGCATAAAATTTGATCTCTGATATACACAACAGAAGCACACATAATTCTTTTGTTGCAATTCCAAACCTGAACTTATTTAGAAAATGCTTATGCCTTGGAATGTCTACGTTTGAGCATACGCATAGGGACAGCTAAATCCAAGGAACGATGCGACTTGTTTGACACACCTGAGGCCCTTCTAGGTTCTGTTTTCAAAGTTACATTTTTCTCCTCCAACTTTCCACATGCTGCAGTGACTTAGAGAGTCATCTAATAAGCCTGTTTGCTTATCTAATGAAATCAGCTTGGCCACATGATTGGGTTACTTACCTTTTCCTCAGCCATGATGGAGCACATAGAAAAGTATAAGTTATATTGATATATTGCTCCGTGGGCCAGGTCTACCTTATGTACACCAGTAGCTGAACAGGTTCTGCTTTTTGACGTGTGGTTTTAGATCACAATTCATGTTTCTTGTGCCACGCACCAATCCATTGATAGCAGTTTGCATGAAGAACAAGCAGTGCTGTCGTGAAGGACCCATGTGATCATTTTACCATTGTGTGGATATGTTCCATTTACGTTCTCAGAAAATGAAAGGGGACAAGAAAGCACCCAGTCCAACTAAAGCTTCAGATGATTCCACATGGATACCACTAGTGCTTTGTTTAATCTGTCTCCCTTAAATTGGTCCCTTTTGTAGCTAGTTGGCAAACAAAGATGAGAGCTATTGTATGTGAACTTGATGAAATGGTCGGGCAGGTAAATTCCAGGCTGAGAGGTTTGCAGAGTTTTGCAGATGGATGAAAATTTCTCCAGACTTTTAGTTAAAGCTTTCCTTTGTGTGACATTTAGTGTTGTGGGTTTTTTTTTTTTTCTAGTCTCCATAGTCCAACTCTAGAATTATTACATCATGAGATTAACCTTGAATATAGTCCCGATACTAACCCCAGAGAATTGCAGGTGTAAAATGTGAAATCCCCTGATAAGTTTCATTGAAACTCATATGGCTTCTCTCAAAACTCTTCTAGTGTTTCTCTTTAGGAGAAGCCTCCTGAGGGGACACTACCTTAACCTCTCCAACCCTACTCCACAAATTTTCCTCCCACAGTACAATCTGAGATGTGTACTTCTTAAAATAAAAAAGGTTGGGTTTAAGTTCCCTTCCAGTAAGTGGAAAATGGTCTATGGGGTGAGGAAGATGCCTTCCTTCCACTGAAAGCAGGAGCTTATCCACTTGTAGAAGATACTTTGCATAATGGAAGGGGATGGCTCAATCCAGCCTATAGAGTTTGCCGCTCTTTTATGACAGCCTTTTGATTTCTCACATACATTCATAGCAAAGTTTAATATATATGTCATGAAGGCGTAAGGAACAAATGTGGTCAGCAGTCTTGGGGAAAATGTTCTAAGCAATTTACGCCAACGTTGAGAAATTCGTGTTTCTGATCTGCTTAGGGTCTTTGTTTGTACAGGAGTTGATAAAGAATCCATTGCCTTCGTGGTGATTAGTGATTAAATTGTAGTCAATTTTTTTTTTTAAATTTAAAGGTATGTGCTTATTTGGATTTTTCTGTGCTCGAACAATCCCTATGTGAGAACATTTTAAAACAAAACAAAAAAAACAGATATGAAAAAAATAGTTAGACGTGATCTCTCAGAATACATGGAATCAAGTTGGAAGAAAAAGACATTAAGAATGCTTCCCCCCCCCCACCCCTTCTCAGTAAATAATACATCAAGGTAAAAAAAAAAGAGAAGGGGAGGGGGGAGAGTGAAAGAATACAATTCTCTATCAGTTTTGTCCCAGTCGCTCCATGGAGATGGCGAGGAAGAGGATTCTGGCCACCCTATTCGCGTCTTTAGAAAAAGCTACCTATGTGGATAAAGTTAAGCAGGGCTGGGGTCTAAGATGATAATCCCTTTTTATTTATACAGGGATTGGTAAAGAAACTGCTTAGATGAAATGGTGGTATTGATTTCCTGCGTTCTTCATGTGCTGCTCCTGCTGGGTGCCTGCTATCAAGCACTTGAGCAGGACAGAAAAGCTCATTTCGCAGGGTTGGTGTAAATCCTTTAGAACTTTTCCCAAAGACTGTTGATCTTTCGGTAAACAGCACACCAGTTTGGGATGTTCTCTTTTTTTCGAGTCTAGCAGAAGGTTGTCTTTAATCCAGTTCACACTTTTCTTGGTTAATTAATTAATTGAATATCATTATTTGTTCATGCTTTGACACATTGCTTATAGCTTTTGCTTCCCCCCCCCCCCCCCCGCATTGTCTTTTGGCCAGTGGTGGAGAGGGAGGGAATGATGGGATGAGCTCTAGGGAAGGGTGGCTGTGCTTTCTATCTTTTGCATCCCTTCCTTTGGGCTGACTGGAGACTTTTTAACTCCTTGCACTTTCTGACCACCCTTTCATCAGTTTTAAGAGCCTCTTTCACCTCCTGGGACTTTTAAAAACAAATCCTTACTGTAAAGTCGATTCATAAAAGGAAATTGGAATGCCCTGAATTTATGTTGACACTATCTAAGAACATCTTTCTGGCTGCAAGAACTGATAAGAATCCCGTTTATGGGGTGCAATCCTGGATGGACTGCCTCCTCTGGAGATGTTTCAGGAGCTGCAGGAGGCTCACTACCAGAGTATCTCATAGCCAGTTACACACAGAGTTGCTTCCAGAACGAACTGGGTTTATGGGGAGGATCGATGGAATGGTTGTTAGTCAATTGCTTTCTTTTAGACCATCAGTAGAAAGAGAAGGGGGAAAAAAATGATTAGGCATAGCATGATTGGTGTACTTTTGTAACTAATAGACCCTTTTATATAGCTTGTAGTAGATTTTGGAAGCATTTGCAGCTTTTTAAATTAAATTACAAGATTTTTTTCTCTCTCTCTTTTTGAAATACTGTAATTTATATTTTCTTTCCCATTCTGTGCTGTGTTAATGATCACTCGTATATTAAAAATGTAGCAAAATATAAGGGTAAGTTAAGTATTTTTAAGAACCTACTCCTGATAAGGGACAAACTAGCCGTGATAAGGTTCTGAAACTTTCCCATGTAACTCGAAGTTTGATTCCCCCTCCAGCCGCTTCCTGTCTAGTGCCCTGTGTTTTCCTATCCATTCACTTATTTATTTTCCAAGCTCCTCCTTTCTTTTTCTTCTGAGAATTCTAAGACGTGTGATATTGACCACAAGTCCACACAAGGAAAATGCCCAAGTGTGCTTTAGCAGTCTGCACTATACAAACAAATCACAGTTGCATTCCCTTTTGCAGTTCCACATTTTCCTTTTTAAAAAAGTTCTGCCAGCAAGAGTACGACTTGGGTGATGCTGAGTACGGTTGATCGGAAGCAAGGCCCAATGACTTGGCATTCTAGTGGTGAGGAGCAGATATAACCAGGCCTCGGATTCAGCAGGAGCTCACAGGAGCACAGCTCCTGAACATTCCTAAGGGTTCCCCCTCCTCCTCCCCGCCTACCTACCTTGTCCATTGAATAGTAGGTGCAGCTGCATAACAATCTTTGGATGAGCTCCAACACCTATTTTTTCTACAAAACGACCCCTAGATATAACCATAGTGGTCAGTAGTGTTTTCCTAAGCAGATGTACACCATTCTAAACCCATAGACTTCACTGGGCATAAAAAAGGTATGACTGTGCTTAGGATTGCACTGTAAGAGAGTTAACTGGGATCAAGGAGGCCACAACTCTACCTACCTACAAGAATGTTAATGTGCATGAAACACACAAAAGGGCTATCTAAATGCAAAACATTGTTGACTATGTATGGAATGGTGGACCACCAAGGAAGTCTAGGGGAGGGACGGTGGCTCAGTGGTAGAGCATCTGCTTGGGAAGCAGAAGGTCCCAGGTTCAATCCCCGGCATTTCCAAAAAAGGGTCCAGGCAAATAGGTGTGAAAAACCTCAGCTTGAGACCCTGGAGAGCCGCTGCCAGTCTGAGAAGACAATACTGACTTTGATGGACCAAGGGTCTGGTTCAGTATAAGGCAGCTTCATATGTTCATATGTCTAGCCTCTGAATGTCTCTTGCCTTGAAAACCACACAGGGATGTCATAAGTTAGCTACGACTTACTGGGGGTGGGTAGCATCCTTAGGATCTCTATATTTCACAATGAATTGGTTGCACTTTGTGGTCTACACATGCATCTCCTTTCCTCCTCTGCAGTCATCTTCCCACACTTGTAACCAGCTGGCTGATTTCAAGACCAATTGGCTAGCAAGGATGCTGCACGTCTTATCCTTCCGCTGCTGAAGGGAACATAAACTAAAAGGAAATAAGTGGACATATGGACATATGAAGCTGCCTTATACTGAATCAGACCCTCGGTCCATCAAAGTCAGTATTGTCTACTCAGACCGGCAGCGGCTCTCCAGGGTCTCAAGCTGAGGTTTTTCACAACTAGTTGCCTGGACCCTTTTTTGGAGATGCCAGGGATTGAACCTGGGACCTTCTGCTTCCCAAGCAGATGCTCTACCACTGAGCCACAGCCCCATTCATGGCTCTCCAGGGTCTCAAGCTGAGGTTTTTCACACCTATTTGCCTGGACCCTTTTTAGTTGGAGATGCCGGGGATTGAACCTGGGACCTTCTGCTTCCCAAGCAGATGCTCTACCACTGAGCCACAGCCCCATTCATGGCTCTCCAGGGTCTCAAGCTGAGTTTTTTCACACCTATTTGCCTGGACCCTTTTTTGGAGATGCCAGGGATTGAACCTGGGACCTTCTGCTTCCCAAGCAGATGCTCTACCACTGAGCCACAGCCCCATTCATGGCTCTCCAGGGTCTCAAGCTGAGGTTTTTCACGCCTATTTGCCTGGACCCTTTTTAGTTGGAGATGCCGGGGATTGAACCTGGGACCTTCTGCTTCCCAAGCAGATGCTCTACCACTGAGCCACAGCCCCATTCATGGCTCTCCAGGGTCTCAAGCTGAGGTTTTTCACACCTAGTTGCCTGGACCCTTTTTTGGAGATGCCAGGGATTGAACCTGGGACCTTCTGCTTCCCAAGCAGATGCTCTACCACTGAGCCACAGCCCCATTCATGGCTCTCCAGGGTCTCAAGCTGAGGTTTTTCACACCTATTTGCCTGGATCCTTTTTTGGAGATGCCAGGGATTGAACCGGGGACCTTCTGCTTCCCAAGCAGATGCTCTACCCACTGAGCCACCGTCCCTCCCTCCCTTGTGGTTTAAACCCTCCACAATCAGTCATGTGTGTTCAAAATCTTGTCAAAGCATTTGCTACCTCTCCGGAGTGGTTCCTGGGAAAATTTTGGAATAAAGTAAAACTTTTATATAGTGCCTTTTGCTGGCCATATATATGTACGTATCTGTGCGTGTGTGTACAGAAAAAAAGGAATGAGAGCGTAAGTTGAGTGTAATACAGCCGAAGCCTATTTACCTCACGCATTTCTTTTAAAACTCCAACAATAAAACCAGCCCATTTTAAACGGTAGATTAAAAAAAAGCAGTGAAATTGATGAATGCCTTTTGGCAAGTACAGTCAAAGCTGACATGGGGTTTTATACATTATTGACACTGTCAGTGCCTTCTGTGATTGTGGCTACAGCTGGGGTGTTATTATTGCCACGGTGCAGTACTACCATCAGGGGGCTATTGCATAGTCACAGCGGGATGGGTTGGTGGCATTTCATGTTCGTGACCTGGAGTAATTGGTCTGTTTTATAGCAGAACTTCAGGAAATCCATCTTTAAGGACCAATCAGAACCCAGCCAACTGACTTCAAGTTAGCTGGCAAGGGGGATGCTGTCTGTACCTGTTGTAATTCATTGTTTGGCACGAACAGGTGAGCCAGGTGGGTGGTGGCAAGACGGCATCACAATGGGTCGCACTCAGCTCTCCGTTGTCGACTGCTTGTGTTTGATCTTAACATTGGCAAGTCCGTGTTAATGTTAGCTATCTGGTTTATGCAGTCGTGTTTCTGCTTTTGCTGGGTGTTTATTGAATTACTTTCTTGTACTGAATGTTGCGTGGGTAGCAAATTACTTGACTTGTACTCCTTCCAGTTGGTATTAAATATAGAAAGATTAGCAAAAAAAAAAAAAATATGGTTCCAGATAACTGAAATACTAACAAATGAACTACAGGAGAAAACATTATGTTGAGTTTCTTTGCCCCACAGGGCAGGTTTTTATAACACAGAGTTTGCGGCATTGTTGCAATGGTGCGTGCTGATGCCTCGTGTACTAGATACAGCGATGCTCCCTCAGTCTAGTATATGGACTGAACTGAGAATTTAGCTTTGGAATTTTAAAGAGGTTGAGATTCTCTTTTCTGAAGCAAATATGCCATTTGCAGTGCAAGAAAAGTCCATAGCTAGCTCATGCAAGAAAAGTCTCTCCGTACGTGTTCACCAGAGGACCAGGGTATTTGTGGCATCATGCAAAAAAATCACAATTCATGAATTCTCTGCCTTAGAACTACAAATGCATATAAATAAAACAATGTCCTTTATTAGGGTTTGTAGAATCTTTCGGGCTCAAGTGCCGTGTTCTACTGGAAAAAGTTTTCCTTCCAGATGTTTTGTTCTCAGCTGCGGAGAACATCCTCAGTGGCGTTGGAGCCGGAGCAGGCGCTCTGACCTTCTTGGCTGCTGTGCATTGAGTGGGGCCAGGGCTGCTGGAGAGCTGCTATTTCTAGGCTGGAGGGGGTGTGATGAAGGGGAATACCCTTCCAGGAAGCCCCACCAAACAATGGGCACATCCACAAACCAATTGCCCAAAGCCCAAACCTTTGTCCGATTGATACATTGACTTAACTTGGCATCTAACCCACCAGTCCGAAATTGTATTTCTTTCCAGATTTAGATTACTATCAGCATCTAGCAATGTGGCATAATTGTAGGAATTTCCCCAATCATATAAGTTTGGGTGTGTGGCCGCTTGCACTGGTGATACCCACAGAGGGGTATATGTGTAAGTTTTCCTTTTGATTTCGATCCACACCTTGTGAATTGCCTTTCGTATTTCATGACTCTGAAAGTATCAGACCCCTCAAAGAAACAGTAACTCCCATGAAATTTCTAAGTGCCTCCCTGCATATGTGCTACATTTGAACACGTGAATTTCCTATAAAATGAGGCTATCTGCCTAAAATGTAGCAGGGAAATTCCCTTTGGTGAAGGTTATAGCCACAGAGAATGTAGTTCATCTTCCATCTTCAGTGCACCCCACATTGGGATGGTGCTTGTGCAAATCCCAGTCAAAGAAGAAATTATTTTTTCGCTTAAAAGGGGTGCTCCCACCTTCTGGAGCCGGCTTGGTTGCTTTTTCCTGTACAAACTGTCACTGAGACCCCCTTCCCCTCAGTTTTTTTTTTTTCTGCCACCACAGAGATAGGACATTTCTAGCTTTGCTGTGTCATAGGAGTCTTCCTCATCATCACTTTTTGTGGAGGTTTGAGAGCCAGGGCATCTTTCATTACTTGTTCTTGAGGGTTCTGTTGCTTCAGTCAACTTACCACACCCACACACTCCCAAGCGTACCAGTTTTTCCATGGTGCCTGTTGCATCATTATTATGCAGATGCATTATGCATTATTATGCAGATGACACCCAGCTCTATCTGCTAATGGACGGCCGGCCCGGCTTCGCTCCAGGGAATCTAGATCGGGCGCTGCAGGCTGTAGCGACGTGGCTCAGATTGAGTGGGCTGAAATTGAACCCAGTGAAGACAGAGGTCCTTTGTGTGGGTCGCGGCGCGCTAGGAGGGGAAATAGCTCTCCCAACCTTCGACGGCGCACCATTGAAACCAGTGCGCCAGGTAAAGAGTTTGGGCGTTTTACTGGAGCCTTCATTATCAATGGAGGCCCAGATAGCAGCCACTGCCAAGTCAGCATTCTTCCACCTGAAGCGGGCGAGGCAGTTGGCCCCCTTTCTGGAACGCCGCGACCTCGCAACAGTGATCCATGCAATGGTCACCTCAAGATTGGACTACTGTAATGCCCTCTACTTAGGGCTACCTCTGTGCCGGACCCGGAAGTTGCAGCTGGTGCAGAACGCGTCGGCCAGGCTACTATTGGGGCTCTTGAAATGGGAGCACATACAGCCGGGGCTGCGCGAACTGCACTGGCTGCCAATTACCTACCGAGTCCAGTACAAAGTGTTGGTTATTACCTTTAAAGCCCTATATGGCCGAGGACCAGCCTACCTAAGGGACTGTCTCTCCCCATATGAACCCCAGAGGGCACTGAGGTCAATGGGTAAAAATAAAGTGACCATCCCTGGGCTGAGAGAGGTCAAACTTCAAAACACCAGAACATGGGCCTTTTCAGCCGTGGCTCCGGCACTGTGGAACCAACTTCCGGAGGAAGTGCGGGCCCTGCAAAACCTTGACCAGTTCCGCAGGGCCTGCAAGACCGCCCTTTTCAGACAAGCCTATGCCGATATCGACTGCTGAGTTGCTAAGAATAAAGAACCGCCATCTATAATACGATCACGGAACTATCTAAACTGGCAGAACCAGCGCCAAACAATTTTATTGCTGCCAGATATATTTAATATAATTTGAATTATGTATTTTAACTTAATTAACTGGTTTTTATGTTTAATTTCTTTTTAATTGTTAAATTTAAAGTTTTATCTATTTATGTTAATTGTGTGAAATGTTGTTAGCCGCCCTGAGCCGCCTAAGCGGGGAGGGCGGGATATAAATAAAATCTATTATTATTATTATTATTATTATTATTATTATTATTATTATTATTATTATTATTATTATTATTATTATTATTATTATTATTATTATTATTATTATTATTATTATTATTATTATTATTATTATGTCTACCAAGGCTCTCTTCAAGAAATGCACTCAATGTGCTACAAAAATGACCCATAGCATGATTTATGCCTAATATGTGTTGGTCTTGAAATTTCCTTTGCCTGTTCCCTCAGTTTTGGTCTGCAGCTCTTCAGAACTGCCCACTAAACCCCCAAGAAAACAAAGGAAAAAGGATAGGTCCCCTATGCAAGCACCAGTTGTTTCCGACTCTGGGGTGACGTTGCTTTCACAATGTTTTCATGGCAGACTTTTTACGGGGTGGTTTGCCATTGCCTTCCCCAGTCTTTTACACTTTCCCCCCAGCAAGCTGGGTACTCATTTTACCGACCTCGGAAGGATGGAAGACTGAATCAACCTTGGGCCGGCTACCTGAATCCAGCTTCCGCCGGAATCGAACTCAGGTCATGAGCAGAGAGTTCAGACCACAGTACTGCAGTATTGCTGCTTTACCACTCTGCGCCATGGGGCTGCTAAGAAAACAAAATGCAGGAAGAAAACCAGGACCTCTTCTAAGCACCAAAGGCACATGATGACTCATCCCACTACAACTGCTGAAGAGCCCAACATTATCCTGGTGCCTCCTCACACCCTGTCTCTTCATTTGGACTCACCTGACCAATCTGTCTCGGGGATCCAACCCATCTTTGGAACCACCCATGGCTGTTCCATGGCGACAGACCTACCCACCTTTTCAGTGGCATCCTTTTTACATGTTGCCAGCTTACCTCCACCAGTGGTCAGAGTTCTGTGCACAGTGACCCATTCTTGAACCTCCAGTCCTGAGGCTCTTTGGGAGACTTCAGATGGCAAGATCCTCATTTCATGTCACCAACCAATGTCACCTGACTTTTAGCCCAAAGCTAAGGGAACAGTGGTACGTTACAGCTCAGAGGGCCATTCTGAACCCTCTCCAGATGACAGCATAGGGGACCCCACTCCATTTCACCCAGTGAAGACCTTTGCCTGTACAGTGAGTAAATGCTCCAGATGACCAAGGCATTGGACATTGACTTGGCCACCACAGATAACAAGCCCAAGGACAAAACCCTTAGTCACTGCACCCTGATTCTCTAGGCATCATGGCTTTTCCAGTCCTTGAGGGCCTCATCAACTTTTCAGTCCCAATTTGGCAAAAACCTGCATCTATGCCTGCCACCTCTCATAGTGTATAAAGTCAAGCAGGATTCCTATAACTTTTTATCTACCCACCACTTCCATCTTCCCCCATCAGTGAGGAAATGCAGATGCAACAGAGACAGGGCTAGCACTCAACTCCATCTTACACAGAAAGTCAACATCGAGACTCCCTGGGATGCAAATTGTATATTCTTTAGCAGCTATAAACTTTAGAAGGGCAAATTACCAGGCAATTTTGGGGAGCTACCAGCTCTTCCTATGGGAAAAGCCTAGCACAGTATTTCAATACCATTCCTGAGGAGCCTTGATCACTGGCCAAACTGATCGGGTCTGAGGCCATAAAACTCTCCAAACAGGAAATAAACACTTTCAGACACACTCCAGATGTCTCTGTAAAGTCTATGGTATCAGCCATTGTCTTGAGGAGACATTCTTGGCTGTGCACTATGGTCCTCCCATTGGAGACATGCTGTAGAATGGAGGACTTCCCCTTTGAGGACTCAAGCATTTTGTTTCAATCCACTGATGGGTTCCTAGCCATTGTCAGAAGGAATAGACAGACTTCCAAGTCTCTCAGAGTGCTCCCATTCACAACCCCATTTCAGCTTTTCACTCCACACCAGGAAGGTTATACCATCCCCTTCTATTATGATTAGAGGCACCAGAAACACCAAACCTCCCACCAGTGTCTTGAGGGCCAGTATCAGCCTCCCTCCTTTTAGAAAAGGAAGAACATTATGTGACCTCACTCTGGAGGCCTACAGGCCACCCAGAGAACATAAGAACATAAGAGAAGCCATGTTGGATCAGGCCAACGGCCCATCAAGTCCAACACTCTGTGTCACACAGTGGCAAAAAATTTTATATACACACATACACTGTGGCTAATAGCCACTGATGGACCTGTGCTCCATATTTTTATCTAAACCCTTCTTGAAGGTGGCTATACTTGTGGCTGCCACCACCTCCTGTGGCAGTGAATTCCACATGTTAATCACCCTTTGGGTGAAGAAGTACTTCCTTTTATCCGTTTTAACCTGTCTGCTCAGCAATTTCATTGAATGCCCACGAGTTCTTGTATTGTGAGAAAGGGAGAAAAGTACTTCTTTCTCTACTTTCTCCATCCCATGCATTATCTTGTAAACCTCTATCATGTCACCCCGCAGTCGACGTTTCTCCAAGCTAAAGAGTCCCAAGCGTTTCAACCTTTCTTCATAGGGAAAGTGCTCCAGCCCTTTAATCATTCTAGTTGCCCTTCTCTGGACTTTCTCCAATGCTATAATATCCTTTTTGAGGTGCGGCGACCAGAACTGCACACAGTACTCCAAATGAGACCGCACCATCGATTTATAAAGGCACATTATGATACTGGCTGATTTGTTTTCAATTCCCTTCCTAATAATTCCCAGCATGGCGTTGGCCTTTTTTATTGCAAACGCACACTGTCTTGACATTTTCAGTGAGTTATCTACCACGACCCCAAGATCTCTCTCTTGGTCAGTCTCTGCCAGTTCACACCCCATGAACTTGTATTTGTAGCTGGGATTCTTGGCCCCAATGTGCATTACTTTGCACTTGGCCACATTGAACCGCATCTGCCACGTTGACGCCCACTCACCGAGCCTCAACAGATCCCTTTGGAGTTCCTCACAATCCTCTCTGGTTCTCACCACCCTGAACAATTTAGTGTCATCCGCAAACTTGGCCACTTCACTGCTCACTCCCAACTCTAAATCATTTATGAACAAGTTAAAGAGGAATCAAAGTCAGCCATTATCAAAGTTCTGACTATCCGCCTACTCTGAAAATAGAGTACCTTATTTCCATAACAGACTAGCCAACTTTTACCTGGAGTGGCAGTCTATTTGTTCTGATAGTTGGGTTCCAGCAATAATTCATTGTGGCTATTTCTTAGACTTTATTTTTTTGCCCTCCTATTACCTGCCTCAGTAACCCTTACCTGGAACTTCAGTTGCAGCTTCAGGAGCAAAGGGAGAAATTGAGAGAGTTCCTATGGGTTTTCATTCCAGGTTTTTTCTTGTTGATAAAAAGATGGAGGCCATAGACCAATTCTTGAGTTTAGAAAATTAGTTTCTGAAGTTATCAACATTTAGAATGATCTCTTTTCCAACTGTCATTGAGGTTTTCTCACCTAACTCCTGGTTTGCTATGTTGAACTTTAAAGATGAAGGTATTTCCTATGTGAAGGTATTTCCTAAATTGAAGGTATTTCCTATGTAAAGCATGTATAGCATGTATAGCAATGTGAAAGTAGGCATCACATAAGAACATAAGAGAAGCCATGTTGGATCAGGCCAATGGCCCATCCAATCCACCACTCTGTGTCACACAGTAGCAAAAAACCCAGGTGCCATCAGGAGGTCCATTAGTGTCCTGGCCCCACTGATGAACCTCCTGATGGCACCTGGGTTTTTAAGATAACTTTAAAATACTGTTGTAGGGAGGGAAAGTGGCATGGTATAGCCCAATCTCACCAGATCTTGAAAGCTAAGGAGTTTGGTACTTGGATGGGAGACCTCCAAAGAAGACTTTGCAGAGGAAGGCAATGGCAAGCCACCTTGGCTTCTCACTTGCCTTGCAAGACCTTAGCTGGGGTCTCTGTAAGTCAGCAGTGACTTTACAGCACTTTACACCCACATTACTGCTGTTAACAGTGATATTTATGTAACAACTGTGATTCACTCCGTTAAATTATTTTCACCTCTAACCCAAATAAGGAGGGGTCTGTTGTGTGGTAATGTTCAACCAAGAATCTACTTTGTCATTATCACAGTTAACCAATCTGACAAGAAGTTTAATCAAAAATGAATTTACTGTGATTCACAATGGGAGAATAAGGTTGTTGTTTTTTTTTGGGGGGGGGGGGTTATATATGTTAAAAAATTATCTCATAAACAGGTTTGAAAGGATGATCTTGTATATTTATGACTAAACACACATTTCAATACTGAATAATACTCAGAAAGTGAAGCCATAGCTTGTTTTTTTTTTAAAAAGGTATTGCTTTTGATGAGAAAATAAGTATAGATCTATTTACATATTGGCAAGACTAAAACCGTTGATCCAGAGTAATATAGTTCTGCTCTGGAAGATGTGAAGGATAATAAATAAGGCCTCATGAGCAATATTTTGAAGGTGCTCCCAATATTGCCAAAGAAGTTAATAAAGTAGTCAAAAATCATTCTGCCACTTTTTTTTTCCCGAAGAGGATCCTATTTAATGCTCCATTTAATTTGCTCAAATGTCAAGACATATCAAAAGGGGAAATTTATTGTATTAGTCACTGAAAGAGATATAGTTGGAGCGTCATGATATCTAAAGATGATTAATAAAAATAGCTATTGATTTTGCAAAGACAATAAATCCAACTGATTACATTATTCCACAGAGGGACACTCTTAGTTCATTTTGTATTCCAAAAATATTTCTATGCATTTTGTTTTTAGGCTTTGGGCAAACCCAGTACAAAGTCGAAGGATGAGTATTCATTCATCTGCTCCACAAGACTTTAAGTCACTGCTTTGTACACAGCTGCCTCAGTGAAATCAGTGAGCTGACTTCACAATACTTCACATGATCTGATTATTTATGAGTTTAACGCAAAGAAGTAGTTTTAAAAAATGTAAAGCCCAATGTTTATTAACATGAATGAAAAAAGATGTTTTTGCTAGTCGTATTCCTCATTTGACATTCAGTCACCTTCACTGTCTGAAAAGGTAAAACTGGAGTAGGTGAATCCTGTTCATCTTTTAAAAGTACATGGGTAATATTACGTTTGTTACAATTGACACTCAAAAACATACCTAAGATATTTGGGTTTGCAGTGGTCAAGGACATTACATGGTTACTGACCCTAGTGTTGATACCACTTTGGAACGGTTAACTGAAAGTCTCTTGGTTTGGCGGTGGCGCCGGCCACAAGCATAGCCACCTTCAACAGGGGTTTAGATAAAAATATGGAGCACAGGTCCATCAGTGGCTATTAGCCACAGTGTGTGTGTATATATAAAAAATTTTTTGCCACTGTGTGACACGGAGTGTTGGACTGGATGGGCCGTTGGCCTGATCCAACATGGCTTCTCTAATGTTCTTATGGTTTTGTTGCAAGCAAGCCATAGCTGACTTACAGCAACCCCAGGGTGGGTTTCAAGGCACGAGATGTTCAGAAGTGGTTTGCCTGCCTTCATGTCTCAACCCTTGTACTCCTTGGTGGTCTCCCATCCAAATACTAACCAGGGCCAATTCTTCTGAGCAGCCAAGATCCAATGAGACTAGGCTAGCCTGAGCTACCTGAGTCAGGTACTGAAAAATAGCCCTTGGTAGTTCTACATTCTAAAGCCTTTGTTTCTTTCAAGCAAATTCTCTGTGTCTGAATCTTGAATAAGTCATCAACAATACTGTCCTAAGCAGGGCTTCACCTCTATAAATCTGTGCCTCTGTTGGAGACTGTATGGCAAGTCACTTTTGTTGTTGTTTCACCTCGTTTTTTTCTCCTCAGTCTCCCCAAAGTGGCTTAAAACATCATTTTTTTCTCTCCTTTATTTTATCCTCACGAGAACCCTGTGAGGTAGAGTAGGCTGAGAGCGAAGGAGAAACTGCCAGAAAGCCACCCAGTAAGCTTCCACGTGGATTGACACAGCTTTACCCTCAATTGTCTTGATATCTCCTCCTTGCATAACAGAACTTTGCAACGTACCTCAAAAGAATAATGTTACAGTTCTGCTCACTATTTCTTATGGATCTTCGTATACATTTATCAGGACCTTATTAACTTCCTCCTGTGTAATTCTTTCCCTTTTATTCTCTACATTTACAGCAGCTTTCACAATAAGCTTACAGCAGCTGATGATATCGCCATTTGTACAATCTCTTCCTAAATGTCAATGTATCAGTAAGGGCATCATTCTAGGCAGTAGACTTCCAAATATTGTTCATCCACTTTTCCCATTTCAGCCATTCTTAGTTCTTGCGTTTTCATATCCTTTTATTTATAGCGTCTCAGGACTGGGGAATCAGCTCATACTGTCATAGATGATTAACAAGAATTATCATATTTTTATATTCAAAGAAATATTGATTGCTGAGAGACATTTGAGATGTGGTTGTGGTACGCTCATTACACACTAACTACAATTAGAATTCATCCTGAGAATTTATATGTATGATTATCTTAATACTTTCCATATTTTTTTTACTTACTGGGTTAGGTACCCCCTTTCTCAGAATCCCTAGGAACTATAGTTCTGTGAGGTACACTAACAGAATTCTCAGTATCTACAGAATGCTACAGTTCCTAAGAGCATAGAATCCAATTTAAAAAGATTTCAGTTACTCCAAACTCCATCTGACTAATCTTGTTCTTTAATACTATTATTACAATTAATCCATATTGCAGAACATTTGCAGTATTTGGAAACATTTGGATCTGACTTAGAGTTCAAGAATGTCCAAGGGAAAGGGATGAGGAGCGGTGAAGACAGATCCAAGAGCTCTTGATGTCATTACATTGATTTAAAACACTTATACCATTTCCCCAAGAAAAAGGACCTTACTCCCTGCTGTTTCATTGGGTCCAATGCTCCCATTCATATATAAAAGAAAACGTGAAGTTACTGTTTTCAAACAACAGCCAGGGAAGGTCTTGGCAACACGGGAAGTTGACCTGGGCTCTATGCTGGGGGTCTAGGGTTGCCAATCCCCAGGTGGGACAGGGGATCCCCTGGTTTGGAGGCCCTCCCCCTGCTTCAGGGTCATCAGAAAGTGTGTGGGGGGGAGGAAATGTCTGCTGGGCACTTCATTATACCCTATGGAGACTGATTCCCATAGGGTATAACAGAGAATTTATCTGTGGGTTTCTGGGGGGGGGTTGTTTTTTTAGGTAGAGGCACCTAATTTGCAGTGTAGCATCTGAAGCCTCTCCTCAAAAGACCCTCCAAGTTTCAAAACGATTGGACCAGGGGAGCCAGTTCTATGAGTCCCAAAAGAAGGTGCCCCTATCCTTCATTATTTCCAAATGGAGGGAAGGCATTTAAAAGGCATGCAGTACCTTTAAGTGTGATGGTCAGAACTCCCTTCGGAGTTCAGTCATGGTTGTCACAACCTTGCTCCTGGATCCAGCCCCAAAGTCTCCAGATATTTCTTGAGTCAGACCTGGCAACCTCATGGGGGTCTATGATCCACCCCCCTTGGGTAGGGGGTGGCAGCTGGCTCAGCAGCAAGCCAATTGTCCAGGATTTCATTTTTGGCCTGGGAAGCAGCAAAGGGTGCAAAGTTAAGGCCCTTCCCTAACACTGCAGCCCTGACACATATTGATCCCTCTGTGGCTGATTTTAGAACCCAATATACCCAACTTCAGCCCTCCAAGAGATTTGGAAACTGAGTGTTCTCTTGAATTTAAATTAAATGGATTTTTGGCTGACTCAAGCACTGCTTTTATATCTGAATATTCAATTGAGGGGCACAAAGTCAGAACACGGGCTGCAATTTCCCTGTGAATGAGGGAGGACACCAAAACAATGAAATAGCGCTTGCAAAGTATGGGTTGGAACGAATTGATTAATTGATTATATCTTCATACTTTTTAAATGAATTCAGTCAATAATTTTGGGGACATCTCTGTTTTTGGGGAATGCCTATACCATCTCAAAAGAGGTGTTTCCTATTCCAAAATAGGTGTTTCCTGTTCCAAGGTCGTGCATGCCTTGTACTTGTTCTGAAAATAATTATTAATTTTGAATAATCACAGGAACCTTGGGTTTCTTGTAGAAAATGTTTGCTTTCATAAAGCCTCAGATTCTAATCCTAGCATTTCAATTTAAAAGATCTTGAATATCAGGGATGGTGGGAAACACCATAGAGATTAATGTCTTTCTTACTCTGCTGGTGTATGCATAGAACCACAAAGCTGTGCCATTCTGCAAAAGTAACAGTCCCGTGTCTTCTGAACACCTTTGAACACCTCTGCCTCGTGAACCCCATTGTCTGTCTCAATAAGATTTGCCTTTCAAATTAGCTGAAGTGTGTGCAATAAGAGAGAATTGCAAACTGCTCTATCACTCTCATCTCTAGCAGATAATAACAGAGGACTGTGACTCCAATTAAGATTGTACATGATTATTCCTTACTGTTAAAATTTTTTGAAAAGGGTATTCGTCAAAAAAGATCTGGATAGTGAATAAATGTAAGGGGATTAAAATTTGCTTGTGGTTACACAACGGGCAGAAAGAGAAGCTAAATTCATTGAATGAATTACCCATTCAACTGTACAAACATGCACACTTCCTTTAAGGCATGTAGGCTCAGCGGAAATAATGTGATATCACTTTTAGAGATTTTTCTGGACTGGGTTGCTGGATGACCAAACTTTTACCCAAAAGCTAAAGATGATCATTTTAACAGCATCTGTTCTTCCTTCATTGGCTCCATACAAATTAGAATCATGCTATACATAGCTTGATTTTATATTGTAGGAATTGAGTTTCATTTCCATGGGGCTGAGACGGTGGAACTGAATCACAGGAAGGTAATGATGGGTCAAATTGCAGTGCTTTCCAAGTCAGGGTTTGTGAAGCCCAGTGCTGGAGCTGAACCGAAACACGGACCTGGAAGCTTAAGCTAGAGCTCAATCTAGGATCCCGGTGTTCTTTAAGTAGAAGGAATTGCTCTGTTGAGCAGACAAGGACTTCCTCCCATGGAGAATGCATTTTTCTGAAGGAGGAAAACTTCCTCTGATTAAATAAGAGGAACACTCTGAAGGGAACAGATCCCAACAGCCTTCTTGATTGTATGAAAAGAGACCCATATATTTCATCCTGGACAGCAGTGCTTCTGTCTAAACTCAATCAATTGGGGTTAGAGGTAGATGATTTTTCTACCGCTGATGAGTCATATATCTTCAGATGTATTAAACTGAGACTATGGGAATCGGAGGAAACGAAATTACGGTCAACTGACCCTTATATTTGCTCTCCAGCTTCCTTAGGTCTTTATGCTTTTTGTGGCAAAATGCCCAATTATCTATCAGACCTAACCACTCCAAGTCATCGCAGGGCATTTATGTTGGCTAGACTAAACGCGTTTCCCTCCAAAGTTTTACAAGGGAGATATCAGCGAGTCCCTTTAGCCGACAGACTTTGCTCCTGTGGAGCAAATACCCCTGACTCAATCCAGCATATATTGCTTGATTGTTCTTTATTCCATAACCTCCGTAAAGATTTATTTGGCAAGCTTTCTTTTTCTCCAGATTTGTCTATTCTGCCACCCTGTTATTATTTATTGAGTGATACTGAGGGGGTGGTTAGTGAGGCTGTGGCAAAATTTCTGGCTGACATCCTTAAATTTAATTCTGACCATGTTTGAATGCATCTGTAAGCTCGGTTTTATCTTGATTTTATCTCCAATGTTTAAATTTTTATATTCTGTGTATTTTTATCTGATTCTATTATGCCATTAAAGGTTTGGTATGGGGGAACTCGGTGGAAGAGAGTCAAAGGATACAACAGTGGAATGGAAACATACGATCAAAACCCAGGTTCCTAGTCTTATACCCTATCTGGTAAGTCCAGAACCCTTGCTGACACAGAGGCCAATTGCGCATATATTTACCACATTCCGTGCCTAAGAGGAGTCCTGGGCCTTCAATAGGTACAGTTATGGGTCCCAAAATGGGTTCCGTATTCATCCCTCTTCCTCTGGGACTGCTGCTTTGATCCAAAAACCCATTTGATGTTACACTTCTGTGTACAGCAAGTGTGTTCACCTGATTTGCCTCTTGGTAAAAATGATGTATATCAGGTGTGTATGTTTATACCAATACTTATGGTTTCATAGGAGCCAAGGTTATGATCTGTCCTTGGCTCATTTGTGTATTGAATGTGCTAGCTTTGAAGCATACTGGTAGATACCATATCTGATGCCTTTTGCCAAAGCAGAAGGTCTTGGGTTCAGTTTCTGGCATCTCAAGTTAAAGATAGCTTAGAGAGGAGGTGTGGGGGGGTGATGTGTAAGATCCTGAACAACCACTGCCAGTCAGTGTAGATGGAGCTGAATGAGATGTCTCAATTATCTCACTCCAGTATCAAGCACCTTTATATATTTATTCTTTTTACTGTTTCCTTGCAGAAGGTTTCATTTTGGAAAACTGATCTTTGTTGTCAGACAGAGAAATTCCATGAATGAGTATTTCACTGTAAATGACAAGGGAAGGGAAGGGATAGAGGTGCTGAATTTTGCTTGAAATTATTCTAACTTTCATTGCTAAAAGAACCTGGTAAATAGATTCACAAATAAGAAAACCAGATTAACATTCCCCTTAAAAGTTGTCCCTGGAGCTTTCTACCAGTAGAGTGAGGGGCATAGAACCTTACAAAACACAGTACAAGAATTCCTGCGGTGTTTCATTTAATTAATATCTTGGCCTATTTCCAAATACATATGGTAAACTCTCCAAAGATAACCACACTATCATTGATAGTGCCCCATAATGATTAAGAGAAAGAGTTTAGGGAAAGATGCTCCTAGTCCAATTTCAGTTCAACCATGAGCCAGTTTGTTTAGGTGAATCACTTCCATATGTTCACTTCCATCTATCTTTGGGTACAAGGAGCATGTGAAATATTACATTGCATGAACTGATATGCCTGATAGATTGTGCATTTTCATATTAATGGAAATAACAGTGTGAAATTGCAGTGTATCGGTGGAGAACCAATTCATATATTGCTCTAACCAAACTAAGCCAGTGAAGTATAGTGATCAGAGTATCACACTATAGGATCTGGGACACCCAGGTTCAGGGCTTTTTTTTTGTAGCAGGAACTCCTTTGCATATTAGATCATACCCCTTTAATGTAGCCAATCCTCCAAGAGTTTACAGGGTTCTTAGAACAGGGACTACTGCAAGCTCAAGGAGGATTGGCTACATCAGAGGTCTGTTTGAATCCCCACACTACCATGAAAGCTTGCTAGGTGATCTTGGGCCAGTCATTTACTCTCAACCTAACCTATGTTGTAAGTTGGTGTGAGGATACAGTGGAGAAGAGAACAATGTAAATTACTTTGGGTCCTGATTGGAGAGAAAAGCAGGGCATAAGTAATTTTTTTTAAAAAAAAATAATAATAATCTTGGGATGATTGGAAGAGATTATACGAATCTATGAACCAGCCCATAACAGTATTACTCTCTCAGTCTTGGACCCCTGACTTTGAAATAGGGATTATTGAAAATAATACATGCAAAGGGCTTTTTGCACTTCAGCCCTTCTGTGCAAAGGCACCCATTATTAATTTTTGATACTTGTGCATTGTTTCAGTGCTGGCTTGGCAACTGTGGGACTGGAGCTGTTGAAGCCTGGATGGTAGCCTGATGGCTCAGCCAGCCAACTGATTGGTACAGTCAATCATGGTGGCTTGGGCCTTGCCCTCAGCACCTCTGCAGCCAGCACTGGCATAGATGGGAGCTGGGCCAGGCAGCTGGTCTCCCAATGGTGTGTGGTGATGGGCTGTGGTTTCCATGGGAAAGTAACTGTCAGTGATGAGAGGGATGTTGGAGCCAGGGGAAGTCCTGGCCTCCAGACACCATGTTATCATCCTTTGACTTCTCTGCCACACTACCATTAAAACCTATTTGTTACACAGCAATGTGATGTGATTTTGATGTCATGGATGCTCATTTAAAAAAAAAAAATCATGTGGTACACCGCTCCCACATGGTGAAATTATAGTTTAGCAAAAAAGACAAAGTCAAAGGTGAAAGAAAATGATAAAATGTAATAGTAGCAGCTGGGATACCAAAGGATGCCAAATTTAATTGAAGCAGCACAAATAGATAGCATAGCATAGCAAGGTGAGCGTTTTTTTCTACTTTAGTAAAACCAAAATTAGAGAATATTTGGCACATCATCATGTTACATGTTTGTGTGATTGTTTTTTTAAAAAATAATAATATGTAAATCATATTAGCCAGCAATGACTGGCTTGACTATCATCTTTCAATTTACATTTTTATTTTGCGAAAAATCAGAAGCTGAAGTGAAATAGTTGTGAAGAATGTGCTCGGTTACACGAGTCACACAGAAGTATGGAATCTGGAATAAAGTCAGGGAGCCATAGAAAGTCAGGAACACTGGGGCATTACCCCATAACGCGAATAAATAAAGTGGATAATATTCCTTGAATATTCATTTGATTGGATGCTGCTGAACCATAGAAGCTTCTAAAGTAGGTACCCAGGGAGACTTAATTTGGTAGTTGACAGAGACATTAGTGTACTTGTTCCTCTATAAAGGTGCTCTTATCTCAGACCTTGCATATGTAGGATGAATTTCTGCAGTGCCCGTGATAAGTAGCACTTCCTATTCCACTGAATAATGCAATAAATAGTCACGTAAAACCCATGAGGTTTGGTTGCTGTTTTCTTTCTTGTGCCATGATTTTTTAGACTTCCAGGGCAGTTTTAGTGTCCAAATGTCCTATAGCCAGTGTCCGTTTCTGCCCCAGCAAAAGTTTGTACAACATTGGTATTGTCCGTCCTTTTCTTTAGTGTATTTTTAGCGGCCCAATTCTTGGCCCCTTTGTAGGGCCCAAAATTTAATCTTTACAATTGTCTTCATGAGCCAAATCATGCCATCAATGAATCCATTCGTTTTCTGCGAGTCTACCAGAAAGAAGGTGTGTTTGACTAACTTCAAAAGTGAAAAGTGTTAATTATTCAGTGGCGGTACCTTAATGTTGCTGTTTAGGAAGAGGCCATATTTATCTTCAAGTACCCCAGAGCAAAAGAGAACCTGGGAAGGAGACAGGTTCCTCTGGAACCATATTTATCATGTAAATAGCTCAGAAAAGGATACTGCCAGTTACATCTTTTTAAATACAAAAATGCATGCATTTCACTATTTTGTAAATGCCAGAGAGATGCAGCATCCGTTAGAGTTAACAGTGCGGCACTTTTGTGTTCAGTAGCATGAATCATTAATCATGAGACAGGCCATATTCTTGTACTGCTTCTGCTTTCATTACTTGGCCTAATTAAACAGTTCTCTGAACTGGAATCTCAGATTCCTCTGTTACAGATTATCATTAATTATGGTGAAAGTGCTCAGAGATGTTGGACTCAATTATATTCTGCTCAACCTTGGCACTGTGTGATTCATTGCACAGCCTGCTTTGCAGATGTACTCTTTTCTTATCTTGCACTCCCACTTTTGTAAATTGGGCTCCGCCAGCCAACAAACTAAGAGTTATGTGCTGCGTTTTCATTAAAAACATGTTGGAGGAGCACAGACCAATTAAGGATTCTGTATTTTATATGGAGTGATGAAGTGAACACTGGATTGTGGGAGAATTAGCTTAGCAAAAAAAAAAAAAGCTCCCAAATGCTATGGATTTTATGCTAAAAACGGATGCCTGTGGTTGGAGAGTTGTTGTCTAGGTTCTGGACCTCGCTCTTACAGTTCCCCTTCTGGTATGTCATTAGCACAACTTCTTGCAAGTAGCATTAGCCTTTGCATTTGTAAAAAAAGAATGAAATACATGCAGACTTGCAAATGATAGTGGCATTAATGATTTTCTGTCACATAGTTAAGGAGAGGGATACCGATGCCCTTCAAGACAACAGCCCAGATGTGTTCCCCCCCCCCCCAAAAAAAAGTTTTACTTAGTTTCTGCACTGACTTTCTGCTAAGGAATATTTCAAGCATCAGGCTCACCACCTTATCAGATGCAAAATATTTGGGCATTTTTGCAATACAAAGTGAGTTCGCATAGAGCAGCGCAGTAGTCAAGTTTGTTGAATGTCCTCCTCTACCCATGTGAACTGAGTGCATGGCTTAGAACATTACAATGCAGAAGAAGATCAGTAGTGCTGTCAGAGAAGCTTGCCAACCATTGCTGATCATTTCATTGAACTCCTGAAAACTTTCCAAGGAAGCCCAGAGTTCCCAGAGTAGAGTTTGAAAACCACTTTGATAGCCTATTTCCTACAAAGTTCAATGGTATTACAGTAGTACCCAAATATTTAGTGGAACTTCTTTTTCAGGAAACCTTCCTATAGCCCCCACCCCCCACCCCACTCTCCCTACTTTCATTATTTGGTATAAGGAGGAAATCTGCAGGTTCATGAAATCTCTCGCGTTTGCTACGAGGTGAAGTTATAAACCTGCCAGACTTGTTGCACAGCCAGGCATTCCAGGTGAGTGATAAGCTAAATAATAGTCTGCCAAGGTGTTTCAGAGCAAAATTAAAAAGCTTATCCAAGAATAAACCTTAAAAACTATTAAAAACCTTGGAGCTCCCAACTGAGCATCTGTGTCTATCAGCAGCCGGAATAATCTCTGTATATTTACATCATATTGTAATTGTAACAAGTTTATCAATGAAATACACATGCACCATCACTGAACTTTTATTTTTGGTCGCTCTGTTTAAATAACTCGGTTGTAGATGATTTCGAGATGTCCTTTTAAAATATGGACCAACCATTGTCTACATGTGTTTGCAACTGTGTCACAATTTTTAACTTTAACAGCCATGAAAACTCAAGCCATTCACCATTTACTGAACCCTTGTGTAGGTGTCTTGAAAAGCTTGCCAAGCACAGGAGGGATGATGGCTCAGTGGTAGAGCATCTGCTTGGTAAGCAGAAGGTCCCAGGTTCAATCCCCAGCATCTCCAACTAAAAGGCTCCAGGCAAATTGGCATGAAGAACCTCAGCTGGAGACCCTGGAGAGCCATGAAAGGGGCTGTGGCTCAGTGGTAGAGCATCTGCTTGGGAAGCAGAAGGTCCCAGGTTCAATCCCTGGCATCTCCACTAAAAAAGGGTCCAGGCAAATAGGCGTGAAAAACCTCAGCTTGAGACCCTGGAGAGCCATGAATGGGGCTGTGGCTCAGTGGTAGAGCATCTGCTTGGGAAGCAGAAGGTCCCAGGTTCAATCCCCGGCATCTCCAACTAAAAGGGTCCAGGCAAATAGGTGTGAAAAACCTCAGCTGGAGACCCTGGAGAGCCACTGCCAGTCTGAGTAGACAATACTGACTTTGATGGACCGAGGGTCTGATTCAGTATAAGGCAGCTTCATATGTTCATATGAGGTCAGTGGTCTTGGAGAAGTGTAACTGGGAGGAGTGTAACTGTTTAGGAGTGCACTAATAAGAGATTAGAGCACGTTCAAGACGCACATTTGGTGTTGTCCACACAGGAACAGCCTTCTCTGATTCTCTGCAGCAGCAGAGTTTCCCCATGGCAAGTTTCCATAGAGTTTCCCAGTCCCCAGAAAGCAGCCATTGCTCCACCCCCCACCCCCCCAACACCACCACAACTTTTGCAGATTTTTTTTTAAAACAACAGTCAGCAATTGAGTAACAGGACTTTTTTGTAGCAGGAACTTTTTTGCATTTTAGGCTACACTCCCCTGATGCAGCCAATCCTCCTGGAGCTTACGGTAGGCCCTGTAAGAAAAGCCCTGTAAGCTCTTGGAGGATTGGCTACATCACGGGTGTGTGGCCTAATATGCAAAAGGAGTTCCTGCTACAAAAAAAAAACCCTGTTGAATATTGTTATAAAATTTCCGCATCATGTTCTTTGAACCCTCAGCTTTCATTTTTTTTTAAAGTAAGCTTCTAGCCCCTTTCATTGCAGAGATATATCTTTCCCCTTATATATTGTTATAATAATGTTCAACTAATGACTGAAAGAGCAAAAAAGCCCACTGGTGGCAAGGGAGGGAGAAAATGGCATCTGTAGGGATAGGGGAAATGGCTGCTGTGTAGGTAGGATGGGAAAATCCAGACCTTCCTGTTCACAAGGCAGCTATCCAGCTTTGCTATATTCCCGCCCCACCCCACCCCTTCCTCCATTCTAAGTGGACCTTAGATTGGAGAAACCATGGGACGTACATAAAGGCACCATGATGCTGTTGGGAAGCAGTAAAAAAAACCTCACTCCCAACAATATTGAACATGGGGCCGGTAGCCCATGTGTTATTTGTAAAGAAGAAGAAGAAGAAGATATTGGATTTATATCCTGCCCTCCACTCCGAAGAGTCTCAGAGCGGCTCACAATCTCCTTTACCTTCCTCCCCCACAACAGACACCCTGTGAGGTGGGTGGGGCTGGAGAGGGCTCTCACAGCAGCTGCCCTTTCAAGGACAACCTCTGCCAGAGCTACGGCTGACCCAAGGCCGTGCCAGCAGGTGCAAGTGGAGGAGTGGGGAATCAAACCCGGTTCTCCCAGATAAGAGTCCGCACACTTAACCACTACACCAAACTGGCTCTAAACATAACTGGCTCTAAACAAACTGGCTTTAAACATAAGCAACAATCAACTATTTAAAATGGAAAAAGGGCTGTCATTCACAAAGAAAAGGAATCAAAAGGCATGCCTTGGTAAAAATTACACGGAAATAGTATTTTATTTCAGCTTTCTGTGCTGTTAGCATTCAGTCTTTATGCTCACACTTCACTCTTGTGCACAGACATGCACACATATTCAATCACCAACAAATCCCGCCCCCCCCCACCTCCCCAAACAAAAGAAACACCTTGCTGGCTAATTGTTCTTCAGTAATAGTGGTAAAGAGGCACAGCAGCAAAGAATGAATCAATAGGGTCAAATGTAGAGATGAACTAAATATTCAGAGAAAATGTCAAGTTCCACAAATTTCAAAAATCTGCATGACATACATTTTAATGAAGGACATTTTGTATAAAAAAAAAATAGACGATAAATTCCCTGATCTGAATTTTTATGATCCAAACCTTGATTTCTACAGCTTATTCACACCACCTGCTCAAAGGCCTAATTAGGCTTAAATTAGGCCACCAGCCCTTCCTATCACCACTTAGCTTGGCTGTGGAGGATGATCACTATTGTCCTGAAACCATTATTTCACTTCTGGCATAACCAGAAAGTGGTATCATTGCATCACATGGTGCTTTAACACTCCTCCAAAACTCTGTGGTTAGACCGGATAGTTTTGGCCCAATGCTAGAGTGCTATGAAGCTGCCTTACGCCGACCCAGACCATTGGTCCATCAAAGTCAGTATCGTCTACTCGTACTGGCAGTGGCTCTCCAGGGGGTCTTAGGCCGGGATCTTTCACATCACCTACTATCTCGTCCTTTCAACTGGGGATGCTGGGGATTGAACCTAAGACCTTCCGAATGCCGAATCAGATGTTCTGCCACTGAGACACAGCCCCTTCCCAGCAATGCACTGACATCTCATCTGGTCATGCCAGAAGAGATGTCACTTTGCAAGACTTCCCTCCCTGATTTAGGCTGGCAATGCTGGGCCTAAATCCACACAGATTTCTTTGGGAGGTTCAGCTTGTAGTGCACGTATATTATTCCAGTGCTTGCCTGAGTGAGAGTGCACATGATCTCTAGCTCTCACAATAGTATCAAAGCCTACCAGACTGCAACCTGAAATATACCCAGTCTGATTGTAGCAAGAGCTCTGATTATAAGACAGATAGGAGAAGACGCAATATATTCTCAGACTTCAGCATGCCCCAGACTGCAGTGTGATAATATGTCTTCCTTGATGTGGCGTTGGTATGCTTCCAGGTCAACTTTGGCTCCATGACTGGAGGACGTGTGGCACCTGGATTACCCTTCCATTTCCTTTATCTCTCTGACACAGAGCATCCTTTCTTAGACTTTGATGGATGGTATATTTGTACTAAAATATAGCTAGCAGAGCATGGACCGTTAGGGCAAATGGGACCATGCCTCACTGACACAGGCTATCCCCAGCAAAGTCCTGCCTGCCTTCTTACTATCCTCATCTGACAGCTGTCGGGGGCTGTTAGCGAAGTCAATCTTGTGATTGGTTAACTCAGCACACAAATAAGAACATCCCTCCTTACAGAACATAAGAAGAGTCCTAGGTATAGGTAAGGTAAAATTTTATTTGTATTTTTATTTATTTATTTATTTATTTGGGATTTATATCCCGCCCTTCCCACAAGTGGCTCAGGGCGGCTAACAACATCTTATACAATACAATAATAAGTGTAAAAACTTTAAATTTAACAATAAAACTTAAATTTAACATCATAAAAACCCGTTAATGTATTTAAAAGTTCATAATTTAGTTTAATCTGGCAGCAGTGGTGACATTCTGGCGCTAATTTCTGCCAGTGTGATTAATTCCATGTTCCATGTTGACATAGGCCCTTGGACAGGACCATGTTGGCGGATCTTTAATTAACAGCATTCAGCAGTCGATGTATGCTGATCCTACTGGATCAGACCAATGGTCCATCTAGTCCAGCATCCTGTTTCACACAGTGGCCAGCCAGTTCCTCTGGATGGCAAACAACAGGGTATAAAGAACAAGACCTTCCCCTGAGATTGCTTCCTGGCTCTGGGAGGTTCCCCTCAGTCACCATGGTTAGTATCCATTGATAGAATTATCCTCCATGAATCTATACAATCCCCTTTGAAAGCTATTTATTCCTGTGATCATCATCACTATATCCTCTGGCAATAAATTCCACATTTTTATCACTCTCTGTGTGAAGTGGTATTGCCTTTGTCCATTCTGAACTTATTGCCCATCAGTTTCATTAGATGCCCTTGAGTTCTAGTATTTTGGGAGAGGGAGAAAATTTCTCTTTGTCAACTCTCTCCATCTCATGGATAATTTTATAAACCTCTATCATGCCCCCCCCTTTGCCATCTGTTTTCTAAACTGGAATGTCCCAGACTCCTCAGCCTTTCTTCATAGGGAAGGTGCTCCAACCCCTTAATTAGGGATAGGCATGAACCAAATCACAAATCATTATTGGTTCTAAAAATGGCCAACTTGTGGTTCATTCCAGACTGCACCCCACTGCACCTGAACACAAACACGAACCAGCCTTTTTTCTTGGCATGTCATTTGGTTCATGTTTGCTTCATTTTTCTAGACAGCCTGCCACCGACATGATGCCCCAGCCTCTGCACTTCTGGTCAGTTTCCAGTGAAACTGACAAGAAGCAGCACCTCCACTCTCCCCAGTAGTCTGCACTTCTGGTCAGTTTCCGGTGAAACTGACTAGATGCCACAGCTCTGCTCTTCCCTGCCCCCTGCTCTTTTGCAGTTTCCAGTGACACTACAGGGGCCATTACAATATCAGCCATTTTATTTTCAATCACTTTCCTAATAATCCCTAACATAGAGTCTGTTTTCTTCACTTCTGCAGCACACCAGGTTGACACTTTCACTGAGTTATCCATTACAACCCCAAGAACTTTCTCTCTCACAGTTTCAGCAAGTTCAGACCCCATTAGGCTATACTTGAAATTAGGATTTTTTGTTTATATATATATATATATATATATATATATATATATATATAAACAAGTTTCCTAACAGATCATCAGTGCTGAGCCCAAACCCCTGGACTATCTTGTCCACACAGGAAAATCCAGCTGTGAATGACTGCTGAATCACAACAGTACTGCAGTATCCAGTGGTGTGTGGATATGGATCTGGCATTACACTTTAGAACATTTTGTGGGATCTCTTCCAACGTTTCAACTTGTTGCTGGTCTCAAATCCTTCTGGGACACTTAACAACAGTTAACTTTAACTAGTTGAATTGTTTATAGCCTGTTATTAATAGGAAGAAATAAGACTTATGCTGTACTATTCCATTCTCAGGTACCTAGTTTAAAATTCTCTAGCCTGTAGCTTGTAAAATACTGACGCCTGTTTATCTATGTTATGTTATATGATTTTATGATGTGTTTTATTGTATTGTATTTATTATTCTGATGTTTCAACGCATTTTGTTGGAAGCTGCCCCAAGCAGAGTATAAACATACATGCATACATACATACATAAAATAAGGCATGTGTGGAACTTTCTAAGCCCGGTTATTGCTGCTGCTGTTGTTATTTCACATGCCATGGGGCTTCAATTATAGCATCAGATCTCCTATAATGTTAGAAAAGTCATTAGATTTGGGAATGTAGAAGCTTGTGTTGCATAAGTGATACATTTTTGGGAAATCTCAAAGTGGTTATGGTCAGTCAGTAATGAAACCATATTGTTGCAATACTCACAAGTCCCTACTGTAGATGCTTTGGTTCCATGAGGAGTGAGTGAAGGGGCCCAAATAAAGGTTATTGATTACAGCATATAATTTAAAGATTTGTGAGGATAGGCTTATCAGGCCTCCCCCTTTGGCAGGAGACCCCCCCCCACCAACTGCCTGATGCCCCTGCAACCACTTGTAGGGCAGAAATTTTATAACCCCCACCCAGCATTCTTTCCCAGGTTGCCCGATGCCATGTCACCACTTGCTATGGTGGAAATCACTGTTCCCCCTGCGGCATCATGATATCTCTAATGGGGCAAACGAAAAGTAATATTGATGTTCACCTGAAGCTGTAAGACTATAGAGTTTGGGCAGCAGACTAGAGCGTCACTCCAACAAGTTGACATCACTTTAAGTTTGCTTGGGACATGATGCCACAATGACAAGGGATGCTGGAAGTGGTAAGTTCCCACCCTGCAACTCTCCCACTGTTTAGATCCAGGTAGGCAGCTGCGTTGGTCTGAAGCAGTAGAACAAAGTAGGAGTGCATGCACGTGAAAGCTTACATTCTGAATAAAACTTTGTTGGTCTTCAAGGTGATACTTGACTCCTACTTTGTTCTCCCACTGGTTGTCAGTCTTGAGCTCACAAACCTGTGTGCTGAAGACAGTGTTACCAACCTCCAGATGGGGCCTGAAATTCTTCCAGAATGACAACTGAATGCTAGAATACAGAGATCAGTTCACCTGAACGAAATTGCGGCTTTGGTGGGTGAACAGTATGTGGCATCACATCTCCTTGAGCTTCCTTACCTCCTCAAACTTCAACAGGAGAAGTGTAATATATGGTTTGTCACCTAGTTTTGGGCAGCATGGGTTGGGTTAGTTAGAAAAACAGGCTGAGCATGCTCCTTGGGGAATGGCATTTGCAAAGCAAGTTTCCAAGATCAATGCCTGGCCAAGGCCTTGTGAATTAGGACACAAATGAAATAGTTATGCCCTTGCTTTGCGGGTGCAAGCTCCAAATATTACAAGAAGACTGCTGTAAATATTTGTGCTACTGGAGCCTCCTTTTTAGTGCCTCAACAAACCACGAGGTCTAGTTTAACCCACGCATGAAATTGTGTTACACTGAGTCAGACCCGTTGTCCATCTATCCTATTTTGTCTTCTAGAAGCTCTCCAGAGTTTCAGGTAGAGGTTTTTATGCTGGCTACTACCAGACCCTTTAAACTGGAAAAAAAAACAGGGACTGAACCTGGGACCATCTGATCAGGTGCTCTACCCTTTCCAGATTTTGTCTGACATCTTCCTTCTAAGGAAGTTAGGACCAGTTTGATGAATTTGAAATCATCTCAAGGTTTAGAGGGTTAACACTCAGTTCACATAACTATCTAAGTATTACATGGTGTGAACAGCAAACATGCATGAGGATCTCCATCTCACTTTCTCCATGGGCTTGCATATGGTACACAAGTACTGGTGTCCTTCCTCGATTTAGAAAATAGAAATGAAACTACTGTGAGAACAATGGCAGATATGAGCCCTACTAGAAGCAGAATTCCAATGAATGCCGCTTCCAGCAAAGAACATAGATTAGATGGGAGACTGGGAAAACGATGTGTGTGTTTGTATTGCGCAAACATGTGTGATCGTGGCATAGGCCAAGGGTGTTAATGACGCATGTTTTGCTGTGTGCATGATTTCTAGGTATAGAACAGGTCTTCTGAGTATATTTGTACTGCTGCAACATGCTACTTGAGACATGGCTATCTTCTTTTTTTAACTTGGTATGTTTGCATCTTCCACTCAGATGGTGCTACTGACTATTTCTACCTGAGGCTTGACTTTGTAATCTTTGGGTATGCCAACCAATATTGCTGTTTGTGATGTCCTAACCATGCCTTCTACCTCTGCACTTTCCCTGTTGACTCATCTCTACAGCAGATACTACACATCCATTAGGGCATGGGGATGTTACCACTTCACTGATGCACATCACTCTGTACAAAGGCACAAGGAATTCCTCTGTGTGCATTGAATATTAATGCATCAGCTGCGGCCGGAGCTTATTTTTCCTGTGCAAAGCCTATGCTTCCGCTTAATGTTTCCCTGGTATTCATATGTTATTTTGGCAATCTTCTGAAATGAGGGTTTTTATATGTATATGCCCTCGCAAAATACCTGCAATTTTTTTTCCACTTGCTTACATTTGGCAAGCAGAGCTGAATTACAGCAATACACCCAAAAGTTTGAAATGTAAGCCTTTTGGCTTAACAGTTTGCCAGCTTTCATATCCTGCAGTAGTTGCCGATTTTAATATATATGAAAATCAGTAGTCTTGTATCTCTGCATATGTGCCTTTTGTAATATAATTTTGACAGATGGCAAGCTGGATAAATCTAGTTCGTCACTATAGAAAATCTTGGCTGGGCTTGCGCTATACCAAAACTTGTTTTAAAAGGGCCTTTACCTTTCAAATTTTTTTTTAAAGGGTGCTCTCTCTTGGGCCTGATTTTGTTTTTCTTTCCCATCTCCTATATATATTTAACTCCAGATGTGTTTATACCAGAGTTGTGCTTTTAAAGAAAAAAAGAGAGGTTTATGCCCGTGCATAATACCACTGACTCTGCTATTCTACATCTCTTATTAAAAATAAATATGTTACCCAAGCCCTGTTTGCTCCATCTAAAATTCTGAGAACAATATCTTACTATATCAGGAGAAGGGGAGGGGGGAGATGACAGGAAGCCGTTCCTTCTCTTTCTAGCGTCGGATAGACTGCTCATTGAAAATGTAATACACTGCTGCCATGTCACAGGTCAGCTGGCAAATGGCAATCTGAATTTTAAAAGGAATATGAATAAAATTCTGTTTTATTTTGAAAATGAACTTTGTGCCCTCCATCATGAATCCAATATATGTCTTAATCTTCTATGCTCTTGAAGCCTGCGGCTTCTGGCTGAGTCCTTTGACACCTGAACCTAATAAGGAAATAGGTTGTTTTCTCGTCCTAGTCTCATTTTTAGAAGGGGCTGAAACAAACGTCCCCATTTCAAATGTAATTGACAAAGCATAAAAACATGTGTGTTATATAATTTTTGGGTTCACAATGGAGCTCAGGGCTGGGGATGTTTTTATTTTAAAATTTGATTAAGATGTTATACCTCTGGAAATAACGCTGTCGGAATTCAGAATCCAAATTCACCCAATGTTCCGTTTCGTGTCTACCTTGGAACTGTACATGCCAAGCTGATAAGGAGATGAAACAGATAATAGTACACTCCATTTGGGACCAGTTTCATTTAACCTGAGCATTATTCATAGCAGGATATTGACAGCTTTGTCTCTGTGGTGACAGAAGAAACTATGTGTTATATTCAGTATACTCAATTAGACAATGTAATTTCTAATTTTTAAAAATGATTAATTCACCACTGCTTGCTAAACAAGCATATCCGGGGCATTCTTGGTTTTAATGGAATATTTTAGGTTTGGAATTTGCTAGCTCTTTGCAGTTTGGTGTTTGTTTCTTTATCAGAATCAGTAACAATTTGCTATGGAGAACAATAAACAAATGCCTATACTTTTTCTTATGCTGGAGAAAATCTTATTGCCTTCATTTGTTTGATTAAAGAATGCACTATTTTTTTTTAATTTTAGATTGATTTCTTTTATTATGGGCACAATTCTGCCACCTTTCAGTGTTTTTGATTCATGGATATTCTGCCCTGCCTGTGAGTTTCCCAGAGATCTCTCTCAGGTTAGTGAGGCAAGATCTTCCCTTACAGAACCCATGCTGAGTCTTCCTCAATAACTCGTGTTCATCAATGTGCCTACTCATTCTGTCCTTGATAATGCTTTCTACCAACTTTCCTGGTAGTCAGACTGACTGGCCTGTAGTTTCCCGGATCTCCTCTGGAACCCTTTTTAAAGGTGGGGTGACATTTGCTACCTTCCAGTCCTCAGGAACGGAGGCAGATTTCATTGAAAGATTACATATTTTTGTCAGAAGATCCACAAGTTCAACTTTGAGTTCTTTCAGAACTCTTGGATGTATGCCATTCGGACCTGGTGACTTATTAGTTTTTAATTCGTCTATCAGTTGTAGGAACTCCTCTCTTATCACCTCAATCTGACTCAGGTCTTTCAACACCCCACTCACTTTAGTTTTCACTTCACTCCCCCCATGGAGGAGTCAACTTCTTATGTGACCATTCTTATCTTGGTCTCTCCCCTCCCCTCCCCTTTTTGGAAAACTGATTGAGTTTTTTCCACATGCATAATGTTTCTGGCAGTTTTTTTTTTTAATCTTACCCATTCTCATCCACCCTCACCAACATTTTGATGACTGGACAGTCCTAATCAACAAACTACTCTCCCCCCCCGCCATGAAAATGAGTGGTTACATTTTGAACTTTTTTTTTTAAGGGCACTAAAATTGATATATTGCTGTAATGACAGGTCAAGCAGGTTCTCTAAATCCCCAGATGTAATTCTGAGAGCTCTCGAGGCTCCACAAGAGTCCCCTACTAAAGAGTCCAGCCTGGTGTGTCCATCTTATGACTACAGCTTTAAAGTTGTGTATGAAGCTTAACATCTGAAGTAGAAATTGTGAGAATTTCTCCTCTCATTCCAAACGACAGTATTCAGTTTCAAGCAGAATTGGAAGGGGTGTCTGTATATGAAAGAAAAAAGTTAACTAAGACACCAGAAATGCCTCACTCACTCCCTATATCCTATGCCAAAGGACACAACGTCCACTGAATGAGAAAATCTGGTAATTTTCAGAGATGCCAGTTTGGTTTTTTTTTTAAATTGCAACTTAAATTGGAGATTAAAAACACAGTATAAGAAAAATGTGATCGTATAATGGCATCAAGACTCCATTTGATCTATTTAGATTTTTTTTAATATTCAAAATTGTTATAATCAATGCACACATGACTGGTCTGCATTGCCAACACCGATTCTTGTGTAGCTTTGCACCCAACTGGCTGTTTAGCTTTTGATTTTCATTCCCGTATGGTACTTTGATTCATTTCTTGAGAAAGGCAGTATAGAAAAGTTATAGGCAGAAAATTAAGGCAACACTTTAGGATCTGGAATAATTCCTTTTTTTTTTTTTCCTATGGAGCTATAATATTCTAGAATAAACAACTTTAAAATATCTGCTGGGATAAAAGGGGGATGTTGAGTGAGATAATACTCTCAAGGTCAGCTGAAAATGAATTTCAGTGAGCTTTGGAGCTAGACCATTCTCATTATTGGCTTGACTGTCCCTCCTTCCTTGCCTCTCTTTCCAATGCCATTCCTGAGGGAGCCATGTTACCATTGGCATAATTGCCCTACAGCTGCTCTTTATTTGTCACAGAGGGTATAGATTGGGAGTGAAAGCTGTTGCTTTTTTTCCAGAATGTCCGCGTTTCTAATTAACTGGCCCAAAAGGAGCAATCCTAGTCCAAGACAACAACTAAGGGGTATGTGACAAAGGGGGGGGGGGGGTTTGGCTGTGTGGGAAATCTTATTTATTTATTGCATTTTAGAGGTCACACTTCTCTCCATAAAGGATAAACAACAACGATGCCGAAGCTGAAATGGAAGTTACGAATGGAAAGTGTGCGACCAGCTCATCACCAGAGATGGTCACAAAATCTCCCCATCAAAATTTCTCTCCAGATTTTAGAGCTCTGTATTATTTAGTCTTCTTTCCAGAATGGTGTTGATGTGCAAACCATCTGTCATTCTTCTCTTGTTGACTTCTAGACTTGGGGAGGGACGGTGGCTCAGTGGTAGAGCATCTGCTTGGGAAGCAGAAGGTCCCAGGTTCAATCCCTGGCATCTCCAGAAAAGGGTCCAGGCAAATAGGTGTGAAAAGCCTCAGCTTGAGACCCTGGAGAGCCACTGCCAGTCTGAGAAGACAATACTGACATTGATGAACCAAAGGTCTGATTCAGTATAAAGCAGCTTCACATGTTCATAGACTTTCAGATTATTGCACATGTGCAATTTGCAGGGATTATCAGCGTTGGCAATGTAGACCAGTAACGTGTGCCTTGATTAGAACAATTTTGAATATTAAAATAGCCAAAGATATCAAAGGGAGTCTTGATGCCATTATACAATCACATTTCTTCTTACGCTGGGTTTTTAATCAATGTGCATGTGCGCTGCTGAGCATCAATGACCTGTAATAGTTAAAATATGCAAACAGGGAACTGCTGCAAACTGGGTGTGCACTAATTCCAAAATTAGTTTTAGAAATTGTTTTGGAAGACAGGCAAAGTAGAATGCATAGAGACCCACAGAACAATAGCAGGAACAGAAGCAAAGAAATCCAGTAATTTCTTACCAATGCAATACTGAGAACAGAGGATTGCCGATGAAGAAAAGTTATGGGTTAATAGGATTATTTATTTTTATCAAGAAATGAAGTATGGTTAACTCTAACCATGCAGTCTTTGTGTAGCGGAATATGGATGTACAGGTTATGTTTGAATTATACATCTAAAAGAGGAGAATCAGCAGTACTTGCGGGGCACAGAAATGTCTTTTCCTCCCTCTAATTCCCATTTCCCATCCTTTTGCTCAACCTTCCTTTTGGTGTAGTGGTGTAGAGCCAGTTTGGTGTAGTGGTTAAGTGTGCAGACTCTTATCTGGGAGAACTGGGTTTGATTCCCCACTCCTCCACTTGCACCTGATAGCATGGCCTTGGGTCAGCCATAGCTCTGGAAGAGGTTGTCCTTGAAAGGGCAGCTGCTGTGAGAGCCCTCTCCAGCTCCACCCACCTCACAGGGTGTCTGTTGTGGGGGAGGAAGGTAAAGGAGATTGTGAGCCGCTCTGAGCCTCTTCGGAGTGGAGGGCGGGATATAAATCCAATATCATCTTCTTCTTCTTTTCCACAGGCTCTGAATATCCCCCACTATTTGCCTCCCCCAGCTTCATGCTTGCCCATTCCTCTCATTACTAACTTTCTTTCTGTTTTGTTGTGCAACATATGTCGATGGAATCCCATGAAACTACCTTGTGAAATTTCAATAGTCATTTGAATTATGTAGATTGGCAGTGTTGTCTGGGTGCCTGAGTAATCCAAGATGACTGCCAAGGTCTTGTAGGACAGTCTCATGAGTTCTTGGTAAAAACCATTTTATGGCTGTTTTTTTTATTCCCCCTTTTTTTGCTTAAGATTTTCCTGCAAACCTCGGGGCTTCCCCAGGTTTGCAGAAACATTGTCCCAGTCCTTACCTGGCTGGATTGTATAGATCTGTTCATCTGCATGCCAGGTTTTGAAGTATATTGAAGGGAGTGACTACATGTTATCGAGAACACAGAAAACCGCCATGCCTCGTGTCTCCCCCTACATATCTATTTAGTTTCCCCTTTTGCATGGTTTAGCATGATTGCTTGGTTTTGTTATTAATTAGTGTGGTTTCCAAAGCCTTTCAATTGAGTATTTTGCTACTTTTTGCACAGTTCTCTGAGCTTGCCTGTATATCCAGGCCTGAATTAGAAACAGAGAAGCACACTGGATTTTTGTATAATTTGTATATGTTTGAATAAGCAATATTTTTTTGTTGCAAGAACAGGGATAAAAGAATCCACCATCATTCAGTAGGTGTTCCATGACTTTGGTCTTCCACTTTTCCTTTAAGAACTGCATTGTGTTTCTCCCCAGAGTGCATATTTGCTTTGCTATTCAATATGACATTGCATATATATTTGGTTGAATGAACATTGAATTCATCCACTATTCTTCATGGTTGGTGTATGCGTTTTGGGATGGTGATAAGAGGAGGTATGAAAACCTGGCCTCTCAGATCAGCTGCTGCTTCCCAGATTTCATAATATGCGGGCTATAGTGTCAGAACATGCTACCTGTCAGATTCAGTCTCTTGGAGGCACAGTCTGTTACTCAGGGCAACAAAACAGTCTACTGGTCAAAAACTGTCTAATGGCAAGTGGCTTTTTTTCCAGTAACCAGCAAAAACAGCTGCCCCTCACACTTTGCCTCCATACCTACGTTACATCTGGCAAGAGAGTCAGACGCAGTTGAGTAAATAAACTATGCATTAAACAATCATTTTATCAACGGCAAGATTAAAGGAGCGAGACAATACTGTATGTAGTTCAGTCTGTTTTGACTAACCATGCCAATGAGCAGGCATGAATTCTGAAAACACCAAATTTCTCCCCCCAATTTTACCTTTACCAATTATCATTAGTAGAAAATACAGGGTTAGAAACACAAATACATTAACTTTATTGCTGTCGGATTTCCATTGTTTTCCTCTTGCAAGGAAGTTCCGCTTGTTTTGTCTGTGGATGTGGCATCCGCAGTATATGGATGGCACAGCAGCTGGTGGAATAAATCTGGGCTGGAGACAGCTGTTGGTTAGTACTATTCAAGTGGAAGGCAGAGGGAGTTGGTCGCAAAATAATACTTTACAACTTGGAAAGGAGAGAGGGAAGAGGAACAGCTCGAGTGCGTCTAGGAGGGCAATTTTTATTTGTCTTGTTGCTTCCGCTGAAGGAAACAATTAACATTTTGCTTTTTACGATATTGCTGACTTGAATAAAACAGCACGGGCAGAAGAAAGTTTGAAGGGTATTCAAGAACTGAGGAACTGTGCCTAGAAACTGGATTGGGTTCTTCCTTGAGGAGCTAAATATATTAAGAACGTCGTGGCTTAAAAAAACCCCCAAAACTTTAGAAAGCCTGCTGGCGTTTTCATTGTATTTTAAGAATCTGTTACCTGTACATGACCAAGGATAAAAGAGTTATTTATTTTGTGTTTCAGAGTTTAAAGCATTCCATTATCTCGACATATAAATGCAGTAGGGTTATTATTAGTATGATTTCGTATTCCTTGAAAGAGAGCAGGGCAGGATACATGGTTCCTTCTACCCTTAATAGCTGTTTTGTGGGGTCAGTTACTCTGAGGGATAATACTGGCCCACTGTCACCCAGTAAGTTTTGTGACAGGGGGGGTGGGTTTGTTTGTTTGTTATTACTTTAGATTTTTGTCCTGCCCTCTCCTCAAGCAGATTTAAGGCGGCTAACAATCAGTTCAATTGAAACATCCATAATTACAGATTAAAAGCAATAAAATACAATTTAAACGTTTTAAAGCATTTTATGGTGCCGTTCAAATACAACGTACAATATAGGTGGGATCTTCTTTCCTAACAGCGATCCCATAGTGATCGTAATTCCTCAGCAATAGGAGGAATTGGAGGATAGGAGGTTGGCAGTCCTATCCTGGTTTAGGTGTTAAAGACCTGTCCAAATAGTTCAGTTTTGCAGGCCCTGCAGAATTGGGAGAGATCCTGCAGGCCTCCGGGAGGATGTTCCACATTTCTGGTGCTGCCACTGAGAAGGCCCTGGCCTGTGTAGAACACAGCCCGGCCTCCCTTGGTCCGGGGATAGACAAGAAGATGATGATGAAGAAGATATTGGATTTATATCCCGCCCTCCACTCCGAAGAGTCTCAGAGCGGCTCACAATCTCCTTTACCTTCCTCCCCCACAACAGACACCCTGTGAGGTGGGTGGGGCTGGAGAGGGCTCTCACAGCAGCTGCCCTTTCAAGGACAACCTCTGCCAGTGCTATGGCTGACCCAAAGCCATTCCAGCAGGTGCAAGTGGAGGAGTAGGGAATCAAACCCGGTTCTCCCAGATAAGAGTCCGCACACTTAACCACTACACCAAACTGGCTCTCCAATAGACAATAGATGTTGTGTCCCTGAATGCAGTGCTCTCTGGGGAACATCCAGAGAAAGACGGTCCCATAGGTAGGCAGACCCCTGATCATATAGGGGTTTGACTATAATACTCTAGCACAGACAGGGTTGGAACCCAAGAATGGGTTGCAGTTCTTTGACAGATGGGTGGTAGGGCCAGGAGAAGGAAGAGCTAAGAGAAGAGGCCATGAGATGCTGGACAGCAAATTTTGAATTTGTCTCTGTATAATTTGCAAAATGATCATGAAATATAGCCTGCTGCCAGGGAGGAAAGTAGCACTGAGTTACTTTATAAGGGGGCCTCGAAATGTACAGTAGGTTTAGAAAGGAGCCCCTGTTCAAAAAATTTGCAACTGCTGCTCTGTCGATTGCATCTCACTAGTTTGCCTTTGGTTTATATAGTTATGTATTTCCTGAAACTACTGTATGTCACAAACAATGTGATGGCTTAAAGACCTCACTACTCAAGTGCAGCAAAACCCAACATCATCATGAAGGACTGAAACTCTACATAGCAGTGGTGTCAAACTTACAGCCTGTGGACTGCAACCAGCCTGCCCAGAACTTTAATCAAGCCTGCAGCTTTTTTCTCTCTCCTCCTCCCTATCCTGTCCTCACCCTTTGAAGCCTTAAGGCTGCTGTAGTTCCAGGTCCTTCTGCCTTGTCTTTGTGTGCTTCGGCAGGAAGCTCTTCTGGCCTTGGAAAGTTGCAATGAAAATGCAGAATGGATTTTCCATTAAGGTCTCTGCACCCAGATAGGCTACTCTGTCTGGGCCCAGAGATCTTAGTGGAAAATCCATTCCGCATTTTCCATGCAACTTTGTCTGTGTTGCAATATATGTCATATTTCTAGGATGGAAAACCACCGCCTTCCCAAGATTGCCCTGTATGGCGAACTTTCCACCGGCCATCGAAATAGAGGGGCACCAAAGAAGAGGTACAAGGACTCCTTGAAGAAATCCCTTGGCACCTGTCGCATCAACCATCACCAGTGGTCTGACCTAGCCTCAGATCGCAAAGCATGGAGGCACACCATCCACCAGGCTATCTCTTCCTTTGAGAACGCACGCATAGCTGGTCTTGAGGACAAAAGGAGATTGAGGAAGAATCACACTGCTACAGCACCAACCTTAAATCAGACCTTTCCCTGCAGCCACTGTGGCCGGACCTGCCTGTCCCGCATTGGTCTTGTCAGCCACCAGCGAGCCTGCAGCAGACGTGGACTATTGAACCCTTCTTAAATCTTCGTTCGCGAAGTCAAGCCGAGAGAGAGAGAGAGAGAGAGAGAGAGATGTCAATAGAATGGAGCACAAGTAGTTTCACTTTCCAGTGTTTGTATGGTCAGTTGAAGCTGTTGTTTGCAATACCCAGCCATTTCATGTTTTCTTAGGCTCAGATCATTTTATATTTTAGTTTATATTTTTATTTTCTGCTGTGATCCTTGTGCTTGTTCTTGATGTTTTATTTTAAAAATTGCATAGTTAAATCCAACTATTCCCCCACCTTTCCATTTTAAAACAAAATATCACAAGAGTTTTAAGTGTGTTTGTATTTTAAGTTTAAAAAAATCTTTAATTGTGATTGTCTATATCTTTTATAAAGTTTATATATATCTCTACTAATGGGCATTACATTCTATTACATGCATGCCCCAGCTCCACAAAGTCTCTTTTATGTCAGATCCACCCCTCTTAACAAATGAGTTTGACAACCCCTGCACAGAATCAAACAAGATTCTTATGAATTTCTATTTACACATTCTTGTGAATTTCTATCTACACATTCTTTCTCCTGAGGAGATGAAGTCATACTAGAGACAAGGCCAACAGTCCTCTCCATCTGATAGGGTGTCTAGATTCTTTTGGTTGCAAAATATTCTTTGACTGCCCTGAATGGAAGGATTTTGGACTATCAGGCAATTCTAGGGGGCTATCTCCTTTTTCTGTGGGAGAAAGTATCCCAATATCTAGATAACTCCCCTGAAGATCCTAACCTCAGGCTGAATTTATTCAGACAGAAGCCATAAAACTCTCCAAGCAAGACATAAATGCTGGGAAATGTGCTACAGAGTTGTCTGCAAGATTCATGGTGAAGTGAGTGCCTCCACAGAGCATGTGATGGGAAAATGCTATCACATTGGCTCTGGAGGGGAGGGAAGCCCCCCTTTGGGTTCTTGAAGCTAGAGAAATTCTATCCATGGCAGGCCTGCACAGGCACAGTTCCAATGTGTGTCTGTACAGAAGACATCCATGAACATCAGTTACAGTAAGAGCAACTCCATTTAACTCTAACACATACAAAAAAATTCTATACCAGAATCTAAAATAAACCTAATTCCAACATAAAATAGAATAAACGGAAGCCTAACGTAACCCTAACATGGAACATAAAAAACCCATATAATGCATAAGATAATAATAAAAAATAATAGTATATAATAAATTTAACCCTAACATCAAAGAATCCTATCCCTACCTGGTAGTGTATAACAACTGTAACACTAACCTTAGCTTGGATTGTAGAATAATCTCTTAAACTTGGTGTTTAGCTTCCCATTTTGGTTCCTTTAAACTAAGAGATCCAATTGACGCTGAAGATAAACATCATCAGTATTGATGCTTGTTGTTCGGGGTTTGTGTAGCCTTTTCCCGAACCTCATCTCTTTTGGCTACCTTGTCCTGTTGACAATTCAGAATGAATGCCTTCGCAACTGGTTTTGTAAACTAGTGCTCTAAACTGCAAGGATTCAACAATTTGGAAATGTTTGCTTTAAAGCAACAACTTTGCGGACAGCTTGAAATTTTATATCATCTCAACTCTTGTCATTAGCAAGGTTTGCTAAGCTCATTACACATTAGGACATGTTATTCAGAACAATTAGGAAGCTTGCATTAACTACAAAATTACATGACATTACAAAATTTACATTAGTTACAAAAAGGACTCAATAACACAGTACTTACAAAAAGAAGTCCTAAAAAGTAAATTCTCAATTAAATAATTCCATAGGAGCCTTAGTATGATACCCAAAATCCACCTATTCCCCACTGACATACTCTATCATCTATCAATATAATCTCCTATGGTGGTAGCCAAATGGAGCTCTCCCATTGGTTTAGGGGTGTATTCCATGCACTTGACAAATAATTTGCCCATCATGCATCAGTCATCACTTCTGGGTTCCCATTGGCTGACTCCCCTATGCCCTGCCTACTGCAGGCCTGGGAACACTAAACAAACCACCAAAACAGTCTTACCTCAGAGTCTGACACATCTCAGACACTTCTCTGCATCCTCTTAATCAATCTGCCTCAGAAATGGCTGCTGCTCTACTGCAGCCTCACAAATAATTTCCTCAGAGGCCACGGTGGCCGCCTCTTTCTGTCACTTCCTCCCTCTCTCCTCCCCACTGAGGAAGCTGCTAGCCAGAGGCTGTTGCTAGGCAACAAATATTGCCCTCAGCTGAATATAATGCCACAGAGTTCATCCTCCAAAGCAGGTTTTTTTTTTTCCAGAATGGGGAGAGAGATCTGTTGTCTGGAGTTCAGTTGTGATCCTAGGAGATCTTCAGGCTCCACCTGGAGGTTGGCTACCCTAGGCCTGGCAACACCCTCTGGATGACTTGATGCCACCTGACTGGCATGACTTAACTAGGCCTGTCTGCTTGCTCCTGTTCAGAAACAAACCCCCTGTGACAGTCAATGTGACGTAGCAGTAGCTAACTCCAGGTTGGCAAACCTGGAGATTTGAGGGATGGAGCCTGGAGAGGGTAGGGTTTCATGATGGGTGGTACCTCAGACAGGTACAATGTCATAGAATCCACCCTCCAAACCAGCCATTTTCTCCTGGGGAACCACTGCTGCCAATCTCCAGGTGAGGGCTGGAGTGGAAATCACTCAGAATTACAACTGCTCTCCAGATAGCAGAGATCAGCTCCCCTTGAGTTGGGGAGGGGAGTGAATGCCTTTTTGGGTGGGAAGACAGCAAGGGGGGCACTCACCCGGAGCCTCGTCTAGAGGCTGTTGTATTTTTCTTCACAACAGGCCTTATTCCTAATCTTAAAATAATTTCTTGACCTGCTTTTCCAATATCTAATAAATGGACTCCACGGTTTAACAAACTATTCTTGAGAACCTTTTCCCCCTTTTGCAAATTCTCTATTATACTGTTATTTATATCCCACCCTACCCCACCAAAGCGGGCTCAGGGCGGCTTACAAGTTACAGAACATAACTTACATGACCACTTATCTATACTTGGCAGATATAACTGTTTCCATGACTCCGCAAGCAGCCTCCTTGCTGCAACTAATAATTTCTCAACTAGGTATTTTTCCTTTTCCCAAAGTTTATTCAGTAGAATATTTAATAGAACTACCTTAGGGTCACATGGCAATTTGCAAGTCAAAATGTCAATCTATCTGATTATTTCATTCCAAAATTTTTGCACAATGGTTATTGCCACTATATATGAAGGAAAGTTCCAATCTCCCTGTTGCATTACCAGCACAGTTTAGACTTTCCCACTGGTGTATACATCATCTTAATGATAGTTTCTTTTATGCCTGTATTAGCTGGCCCTCTTGACATATTCCTATAGAATTCTTGCCAAAGATTTTCTGGGATAACTTCTTGTAAATATTTTCCCCACCTCTTTTTCTAAGTAGTACTCCTTATTTTCGAATCGTGCCAAAATCCCATAAATAACTGCTACCAATGTCCATGGGGTTCTCATTGATCTAGAATTTGTTCAAATATATTTAAGGGGCAATAAATATCAACTTCTTGGATCTGGACTGAATGAAACTTCTACTTGAAGGAAGGTAACAAGCTTTCACCAGCCTCTCATTGTAGTTCTTCATATGATTTAATAGCATGATTATTAAGAAAATCAGAAATTCTGGTCAATTTTAAGTTTTTCCATACTCTGAAGACATCTGCCTCAGAGAGCCAGTTTGGTGTAGTGGTTAAGTGTGTGGACTCTTATCTGGAAAAACCGGGTTTGATTCCCCACTCCTCCACTTGCACCTGCTAGCATGGCCTTGGGTCAGCCATAGCTCTGGCAGAGGTTGTCCTTGAAAGGGCAGCTGCTGTGAGAGCCCTCTCCAGCCCCACCCACCTCACAGGGTGTCTGTTGTGGGGGAGGAAGGTAAAGGAGATTGTGAGCCGCTCTGAGACTCTTCGGAGTGGAGGGCGGGATAGAAATCCAATATCTGTTTGAAGACATCTGTTTGGAGACATCTGTTTCTGCAAATTCTTTATGCTGGAATATCGGCGTATAAGGGGAGTTGAACAGTACTGCTTTCTTTTTCTTTATTGAACCCATGCCTTTGCTAAGGCCGTAAGTTTATGCACAGTATCTTGATTGGCTCTTCGCTTGTTCTATTTCCATATCCAGTTGTTTGGTGAACATGTAAGACTATACTTTTCATAAATTCAAAGAGAAACCTTGGTAGGACTTTGACTTTAATAGCGATAAAAATAATAATAGCAAGGAACCCCTGCAAAACTCGTGAGGGGAATCACGTCTTCCCTCCCCCATTGACGAACTGACATGTCCAGAACCAACTGCTCACCTTGGATCCTGGCCACTGTGATGGTAGTGTCTGGGAGATGCTTTGAGCCTAGAGTGGCTCCAAACATCCACCACCACTGGAGCCAAGCCCTGAGTGGCTCCTAGCATCCACTGCCATGGCCAAGGCTGGAGCAGCTCTCAACATGTGCTGTCATGACTGAGCTCTTTGTGGCTCCCGACCTGTATCAACGTCGCAGCAGCAGGGCTCCAAGCAGCTTCCAATGCGTGCCAAGACTGCAGCAGGACCAAGGGGCCATGGCTGAGCCTGGAACAGCTTTCAACATGTACCGTTGTTGCGGGTGAGCCTGGAGTGGCTCCCGGCGTCTACGGCTGGGCTCCACTGCAGTCACCCATTGCCACTGCAGAAGTAAGGCAAGTGTGTCGTCTGCGCATGCACAGACAAGATGTTTCAATTTAAAAATGGGAAATTGGAGGAAAAAAATTAAACGTTTCAGATTTTTCTGCAAACCTAAGTTTTGGTATAAGCTTCACGTTATATGCTAAATCAATCTTTTCAGCTCTTGTCTGTAAATTCGAACGCTTGTATCTGAAGAAGTGTGTGTGTGGCACACAAAAGCTTATGCCTTGAATAAAACTTTGTTGGTCTTAAAGGTGCTGCTGGATTCTCACTTTATTCTGTTGCTTCAGACAACACGGCTACCTACTTGGATCTAGGGTTGCCAAGTCCAATTTAAGAAATATCTGGGGACTTTGGGGGTGGAGCCAAGATCAAGGCTGTGACAAGCATCATTGAACTCCAAAAGGAGTTCTGGCCATCACATTGAAAGGGACGGCACACCTTTTCAATGCCTTCCTTCCATAAGAAATAATGAAGGATAGGGGCACCTTCTTTTGGGGCTCATAGAATTGGACCCCCTGGTCCAATCATTTTGAAACTTGGGGGGTATTTTGGGGAGAGGCACTAGATGCTGTACTGAAAATTTGGTGCCTCTACCCCAAAAAACAGCCCCCCCAGAGCCCCAGATATCCGCAGATCAATTCTCCATTATTTTCTATGGGAATAAATCTCCCTAGGGAATAATAGAGTTCCCAACAGACATTTCCCTCCCCTCCCCCTGCTTTCTGATGACCCTGAAGCGGGGGGAGGGTCTCCAAACCGGGGGATCCCCTGCCCCCACCTGGGGATTGGCAACCCTACTTGGATCCAGTATTATTAACATTACAGTAAAGAAGTGCTAAATCATGCAGTGTAAAATAGACATATTTTACTCAGCAAAAAGTTGGCATGACAGCCAAACTTGTTTTTTTTTTTTCTGAATAAAAGTAAAAGAACCTCTACCTGTATCGTAACCTCTTCTGGCAATGTTGTGTAGTTAAAAGAAGAGACAGGACTGCTCTGTGATTTCTAAGAAAAAATTCTCTCTACTCCATTTGTGCATAATCCTTCATCAACTGTATATGAAGAAGGTAGAAAAGAGTAAGAGTAGCACCTTAAAGACTAACAGAGTTTGCAGTAGGGTATGAACTTTCGTGAGTCACTGTTCACTTCTTCAGATACAGTTAGAATGTGAGTCCATCTGTCCTATATATTTGAAAGTGGAATGATTTCAGATGCCAAAATGACAAGAGAGGGTGTGATTGGTTTAGGTGCGATATGCAAAGAAGTCGTAGGCGTGAAGAAATCAGCATTGATAATAAGACAGGAAACTTAGGTCTCAATTAAATGCAGTTGCAATTCAGCAGTCTCTCTGATCGCCCTTTCTTTGTAAGATAAGCGCTACTTTTAGGTCAGTAACTGAGTGCCTTGGAAGATTAAAATGTCCCTCCACTGGTTTTTGAATGTTATGGTTTCTGATGTCAGACATATGTCCATTAATTCTTTGTTGAAGGTAGTCTTTACTTAGTAGTTAGGGGGATGTTGCATGGAGCCACTAAGAGGAATAGAATGTTGAACGCATCCAACATGGTAGCTTAATTTGTCAAGACTCTTTTCAACTTATCTCATGGCACTGCACGGTGGCCAACAGAATTGGTGAATCACTGAGCTACAGAATATCCAGATGGGTAGCCGTGTTGGTCTAAAGCAATATAACGAGGTTAGAGTCCAATGGCACCTTTAACGCCAACAAAATTTTATTCAAGGTATGAGCTTTTGTGTGCGCAAATATGTCTTCGGATACCAAGAAATGTTAGATAACCATTCAAACTTATAGACAGAGGCTGAACAGCAAATTTATCACGACGAAGATATTTAAAGATATGCAGAGACAAAACAGGAATAACAGCTAAGGTATGAGAATGGCAAAATCCTTTCTTGCTATTTTAACACATCCTTTGAAGTGATTTACTGCCATTTTGACAAAAAAAAAAGGCAAAAAATTAATATTCAGCAAAATAATGTCACCATTTAGTATGGATGTTCTTCATGCTTACCTGTTTTTTTGGGGGGGCGGGGTGTAAAATAAGACATACCGGTAGAAGCAAGATACCTCTTCCAAGTCCACTTAATGTTCTCCATATTTTCCTGTTGATTCTCCCTCTCTGATACTATTTGACTGGGTGGTTTTCTCCCCCCCCCCGCCCCCCGCCATGGTTCTTTGCTTTATTTTTCCCTAGTGATCCCAATCAAGGTTTTCATAGTGGAGCTACCCAGACAGCACTCAGCACAAACAACTGAGACTGAGGCTACCTCCCTCAGATATATAGGTGACTGGAGCGTGTCAGATCATTGATGGCCCTCATTCAGCAAGCGCAACCACTTTTGTTCCCTTTCAGTGCCGTCCCTCCAAGCAGTTAAAAAGGGATACTTTTAATTCTGCCAAAAAAAAAGTGAAAGGCAATATCCCTCAGCTGGGCTCCAGCCCTCCTCTTGCGCTCGACGTGTTTTAATAAATTATCCCGAAGTGGTATTATTTTATATTTAAGAAACTGCTCACAACTTAAAAATATCACCTCGGTAGTGGCTTGTGCGCCCACTATAAACAGGCGAAAGCTACATTTCTTGATTCTGCTATTTATCTTTTTTAAACCACTCCTCCCCGCCCACCTCTGTCCACATGCTAAAGTTTGACTGACACTAATTTCCCGAACAAGATACCCTAGAAACTGCAGTTTATCTCATAAAATCATAACAGACAGGGTTTGTGATGTCCCCTCTGCAAGATTCTTTATTCTGTCAGTTTATAGCATTTGAAATGACGGAAGGAGATGCGTTCCTTTCATATGCCAGCCAGGAGAACAGAACCTGTCACCAACAGTGTAATGTGCTGTGTATTATCACTCTGACTGATCCAGAGGCCCGGAGACTGTCATCTTTTTAGACTGTACAAGTCAACACAAATAAAACTGAGGAGGCAAATGATAATGTCTGAGATAGACCCAGGCTCATTCTGGCCATTACTTTTTATTCAAACCTTAGAGATGACATGATGTGAAAAATGAGCCTGTGTCTAGTTCAGTGCCCATTAGTGTGTGAGCACATTATCTTCCACTTTTCACATTGAATCTCTCTGTACACACTATGGCAGTTATAGCTGTGCCGCCCATCACTGTGAGAGGATTTTTTTTTTTTTTGTATCTTCTCGCCTTCATATGTAGCAAATATTGGCCCTAAAATGAAATACGGAAGGTCCTCTTATGTATGTTTTTAGAAATGGGAGTTTATAGCCATTTCATGCCAAATTTCCTTCTTACCACACAGGCAAATTAGACAGCTCTAGATCCATTCCTTCAGAATCTTCAGAAGTGTGCTCAAATGGTTTTTGTTGTACACTACCCAATCTAAATCGATGGAAAGCCAAATTCATATCCAACCTTGAGCTACTTTTGATTAGCACAGATGTCTACATTCCTACTGCACCCAACATTTGACTTTTCGGTACCAAATAAAAAGAGGGAGATTTGCTATGTGTACTGTTTAACTGAAGCTTTGTTTTTCTGTTAATAATGGATTAAGAGGGGAAAAAATAAGGATAACAGTTTTTATGCTGCTGTCAAATAAATGGAGCTCAAATGGAGCCCTCACAGTTTGCAGAGCCATAAAACAAACATCTTTGTTGCCTGCTGATGTGAAGAAATCAATTAATTTCTCATATCATTCTTTAAGTGTCATATTATTTTGGCCTGGGATAGTAAATTGCACTAAGAAAATGTGCTTTTCAACAACTCTATTGAATACAAAAAGTGACAGATTTCCCAGTGTATGTTTGTCACTTTTAAAATAACAGAAGGAAAGTCAATTGTGATACTTGAATCAGTTTCCTGAGGAGATTTTAGCACACTTGCTAACACTATCAATACACAAGTATTATTCCTATTACTCTCTGGCATAACCTTTAATTACCCCTCCACCCCCCAAATATCTCTCAGTTCCTTGCAGGCAGAATTGTATGCTTATTTTTTAAAAGTTCTCCCAGGGATATAAAACCTAAGCATTAGGTTGTTATGGTTCATTGGTTTAAATTACAGTGTATTTAATTAAAACAATGTAAAAAGCTGTCAGCATTCCTTCTAATTTGAAAGGCTTTCATTAGTTCAGTGGGTTTTTTTAAAAAATGTTTTGTATACTTTGTTTTGCTATTAGGTTGTCATTTACTATAGTTTGTACAAAACATATTCTTTTTTTCATTTTGGAAGTATAAACAAGTAAGAATGCTGACCCAAACCAAAAGAGTTTTAGAATTTGCTTGTATAATTGTCTGTGATTTATTTTATATAAAGTAAGCAGAAGAAGCACTATGCATTCAAGCTACTAAATATGTTTTAATTGACCTAGAAAAACATTATTGGAATCATTTTTCACATGAAACATGGCTAACATTACAAACCGGGATGGCCAAACTTGCTTCATGTAAGAGCCACATAGAATAAACATCAGATGTTTGAGAGCTGCAAGACATGGACAAATATTACACACACATCTTTATTCAAACTCTTAATACTATATTTGCACGGAAAGATAAAATATATATGTATGCCGTTTACAACACAACCAAGCTAGAAGGCTTTTGCACTCTTTCCCCACTCTAGGTTTCTGGGTGAGCTCTGTGGTATAGGAGAAAAGCTTGCAAGCCTGCCAATTTCCCCCTCCTTCTGTGTTTCACACATGGCAGAAATAGTCGCCTACCTATGGGTCAGCACTTAGAGGCTGACTGAGGTCCCAATGCTAAGGATGCTTATTTGAGATTAAGCCTGCATTAAGTTTGTTCCAAACAATCCGTGGCTAAGTGTGCCCCTATCCCAAATGAGGAACACACCTGGAAGTCCTGTGAATGGAAGAACTAAAGTGTTTATTAATAAAAAGGCAGAGTGCTAGATACAGAAGATAAAAGCTCTCAGAAGCCTAACAGCTCTCTGAGGGTTACAGACTGTCCAGAGATCTTATATCCTTAATGATATAAGCAAAAAAAAAAAAAAAAGAGTTACACAAAGCATACATTATTGGTTATACAGGTAAAACCGATTTTGACCTGGCTAAGTCCTATTTGGTGTAGTGGTTAAGTGTGCCTACTCTTATCTGGGAGAACCAGGTTTGATTTCCCACTCCTCCACTTGCACCTGCTGGCATGGCCTTGGGTCAGCCATAGCTCTGGCAGAGGTTGTCCTTGAAAGGGCAGCTGCTGGGAGAGCCCTCTCCAGCCCCACCCACCTCACAGGGTGTCTGTTGTGGGGGAGGAAGGGAAAGGAGATTGTGAGCCGCTCTGAGACTCTTTGGAGTGGAGGGCGGGATATAAATCCAATATCTTCATCTACCTCACAGGGTGTCTGTTATGGGGGAGGAAGGGAAAGGAGATTGTGAGCCGCTCTGAGACTCTTCGGAGTGGAGGGCGGGATATAAATCCAGTATCTTCATCTACCTCACAGGGTGTCTGTTGTGGGGGAGGAAGGTAAAGGAGATTGTGAGCCACTCTGAGACTCTTTGGAGTGGAGGGCGGGATATAAATCCAATATCTTCATCTACCTCACAGGGTGTCTGTTGTGGGGGAGGAAGGGAAAGGAGATTGTGAGCCGCTCTGAGACTCTTCGGAGTGGAGGGCGGGATATAAATCCAATATCTTCATCTACCTCACAGGGTGTCTGTTGTGGAGGAGGAAGGGAAAGGAGATTGTGAGCCGCTCTGAGACTCTTCAGAGTGGAGGGCGGGATATAAATCCAATATCTTCTTCTTTTTCTTCTATTGGTTATTCAAAAGCTGGGATGTCCCTCTAGAATTAGCATTTTGTTGATAATGTAAAAGAAACATAATTCATGGTTGATCCCTTAAGACATCAACATGTATATCTGTTCAAGGACAATATTTTGTCTATGCCAAGTCTGGTATATCTCTCCTTCGAGAATCCACATTCCATAACATATTGTGAGCCTTCTTTGTGAGACCAAAGTTTCACTCTAAGCATCAGAGTCTGCAGACCTACCTCTCCTCCACGTAGTACCAGGGCTTGAATTCAGCAGGAGCTCACAGGAGCTCAGCTCCTGAACCTCCAGCCAGGGTCTGCATGCAGTGGGGAGTTCTCTCCCTGCTGCACACAGATCCCAGGGCATATGCAAATGAGATATGCTACTGAGCTCCTGCGGCTTTCCCCCCCCTAAAAAATGACTCCTGCATAGTACTATCTTGGGGTCGTGGTAGATAACTCACTGAAAATGTCAAGACAGTGTGCGTTTGCAATAAAAAAGGCCAACGCCATGCTGGGAATTATTAGCAAGGGAATTGAAAACAAATCAGCCAGTATCATAATGCCCCTGTATAAATCGATGGAGTGGTCTCATTTGGAGTATTGTGTGCAGTTCTGGTCGCCGCACCTCAAAAAGGATATTATAGCGTTGGAGAAAGTCCAGAAAAGGGCAACTAGAATGATTAAAGGGCTGGAACACTTTCCCTATGAAGAAAGGTTGAAACGCTTAGGGCTCTTTAGCATGGAGAAACGTAGACTGCGGGGTGACATGATAGAGGTTTACAAGATAATGCATGGGACTGAGAAAGTAGAGAAAGAGGTACTTTTCTCCCTTTCTCACAATACAAGAACTCGTGGGCATTCGATGAAATTGCTGAGCAGACAGGTTAAAACGGATAAAAGGAAGTACTTCTTCATCCAAAGGGTGGTTAACATGTGGAATTCACTGTCACAGGAGGTGGTGGCGGCCACAAACATGGCCACCTTCAAGAGGGGTTTAGATAAAAATATGGAGCAGAGGTCCATCAGGTCCATATATATATATATATATATATATATATATATATATATATATATATATATATATATATATATTTGGCCACTGTGTGACACAGGGTGTTGGACTGGATGGGCCATTGGCCTGATCCAACATGGCTTCTCTTATGTTCTTACTATGAAGATCCAGGGATCTGAAGACCTTGAGGCTATCTAAACCATTATTATTTCTTTGTAGGTGGTAGAGACATTAGGGCAAACGGCAAGCTAAAGTATGTAAAGCTAATTAGAGTCTTGCTGAAACCTCTCTTTCATTTTCATAGCCAAGTCAAACTAGGGTTGCCAAGTCTAACTCAAAAAAATATCTGGGGACTTTGGAGGTGGAGCCAGGAGACATTCACATTCCCTAAAATATATAAATAAAAATACAGCAGTGCAGTTCCCCTGAATATAGTCTTCATTTCCTCATCCCCCAGCAGCTGCACATCTCTCTCTCTCACACACACACACACACACACTCTCTCTCACACACACACACAGCAGCAGCAGCCAAAATAAACAGTTTGCAATCCCACACTTTTGTGATCTTAGTGGGGCAATTTACTCATAGTGTTGTTGAATGTAACCATCTGCTGTATATTCGACCAAGTTCTTTAGACTAACACAGGGAAACGAAAGGTTCTAGTTTACTCTTTATTCTCTGTTTTACTCTGCAAATGACTTCTGAAAGGAATGTAAAACAAACCTTCTGTTTGTTGTGCTGGTTTCCCTTCCTTTCTAGCAGTTCACTGGACATAGCCATGTTGTTCTGCCGGCTCACCCTGCCCCCATTCAGCCTGACACCTACAGATTTAAAGGCACACACACCTTCTAAAAAGCAAGCGTTTCCAAGCTTCTTCTAGCCTTCCAAGGTAGAAAGGCACATGGTGGCTGTTGGGGCAAGGCTTCCCCGCACCAGCCAGCTTGGCTAACATATTTAAACCTAAATATGAATCTTATATGTATTTGTTAGTATTATAACTACCTTAATGTCTATCCCTATATTTAATTGTAATATTTCTGGATATAAAATAATGTATTCCAACTAATATAGTCCACAAGTTCTTCCTCAACCTCCAGGAGCTGCACAGTATGTGTGAAAGAGTCGCATGTGACTCCTGAGCCACAGTTTGGCCACCCCTGTTACAAACTATTCTTGGCCTCTGCAATGGCAGACTGCTTCTGTCAATTCATACACAGCTAAGAGAGTGCACTGCAAGGATCAGATTTAAAGCAGACAAGTATACAACTTCATACAAGTATACAGCTTCTGAATGTACCACTTGCAAGTTTCTTAATAAGGCAAACACTTCTCCCAGAGCCAGTTTTTGGAACTCTTCAGCATCCTGATGATAACCACACCAGAAGGACTGTATTTTGGGATGTTACGTTAATGAATGCTACCAAGCTGAGGAAGTCTTATCAGGGAAGTTAGGTGATTTCCCTCAAGAATAGGTGGGCAAGTAACAATCACAAAGAATTGCCTAAGAGCTCAAAATGTCTGCCTTGGGTTTCCCCTCAATATACTGGACCTTGTCCAGTGATGACATAGTGGCTGAAATTGTTGTTGTTAGCTCTTCTAACAAATGCTAAGTACCTGCTATAGATCATTCATGTGTGTGTGCGAGAGAGAGTATATGTTAAAAATGACGTAGAAGCAGGCAGAAGCAATCTCCACTGGCCTGGTACTCAAGATAAACACTGTGCTCCAAAGAACGTATTATTTCAAATAGGAAGAGGTGATAAGAAAATCGAGGACTTGTTTTTTTAAAGCTTTTTAATTCATTGATAGAATTTCCCTTTGAAGCAACTTAGTTTGATGAAAAGATGTTTCTCTGGCAGCTGCAATTTTTTTTAAAAAAAAAAAATTGTTTCATTAGATCAGTATTGTACATCCTTAGCAACGATTCTTTCATTTTTATAGGTTCTCAGCAGACGAGTTGTTCTTTCTCCTGAATAATATTATGCTTCTCACCACTGAATACAAAGGTGAAACAGCTTTCCCACTTTCTGGGTGCATGTACTCTCTATCTTTCTGCACTCCACTCTGAAATATACACTAACATCTAACCACAGATGCTCTAGTGAATCTTAATTAGGAATATGCAGATAGTTCCAAATCTATTCAAGATGGATTATCTGAATGAATGCTAGTAAATTATCTTTTTTTTATTATTATCCTTTTAGTGTCTGCTGGGGAGAATCAGTAGGATGCCAGCCATCTGATCTTTGCATCATCATGGACAAGGGCTAAAAAACAACAAAGTGATCAGAAAATGGCACTCGAAGGAATATTACTAAGCAATATCCTATTCTTAAGTGCTTATTGTATTGTTAGTCGGGAGCCTTGATCTCAGTCTCTGATATTGTCAGTACATTCTCAACATCCTTGGATAATCTTGATTGATACAGGCTTACTTGTAATGCAGAGTTTGAATTATTGGGGGGAGGCAAGGCCGGAGGATCTTTAACAAGTTGTGTTCTTCCCACCAGTAGCCTTCTAAAAACGTTATTTAAGGTAGTTTCTCAAAACAATGGCGAGGGGACACTGCTCCCCCAAGATGGCCTGTAATGGATGGAGGGAACATGATTAACTAGAATGCTTCATTGAAACAAACTGCAGCTTCCATCTCTACATCCAGGGCTTCCTGCCTGTCTAGATAAGGACTTCTTATAAAAGCCATTCAAGGAAACGAAAATGCATAAAGAGCGTAAAAGATTTTTTCTCTTCCCCCACCTTCTCATTTCCCATCCATATCTCTTGAAAGGGAGGGAAGAAAAGGAGGCATAAAGAGTCATGCTTGTATGCGAACACGTGCAAGTTATTGTGTGTGTGTGCATGTGCAACTGTGTAACAGCTTGAGCTACTCTCCATGTGTATTATCTGAGATGAGAGAAGCTGATCTTGGGAACAGAAAGATCAGTCAGGGGAAAAGTCCAAAATAGATTGGTAGGGGAGAAAAGTGCAACTTTTGGCCAGGAGCTTCAAATCATATTAGGTGTGGTAGCTGGATCACGTCATGTATCAAAAGTGGCGAAAATGTCCTGGTTTACATACTTGGGTTAAGCTCCTCATTCCTCCTGGACTGCTTGCTGTGCACATTGAGGTTTTGAGCATGTCACACACTGTTTACAAGCATAGCTTGACAGTGTCACAAATTTGCCTCTTCTCTCTTCATCGGTTTGCTAAGTCTCATGAACCTGGCATTGCTGAGAGCCCCACTGTTAGAACTTCACTGTATAGTGTCCAACATGAGAGAGGCAGAAAAGCATTCCATTGCTGACTATCCAGATTGTTAATTCCCTGCACAGATGGCTCTGCATAAGACAGTGTGGGAGAAGAGTGTCTTCTTAAAGCCAATTAAACAGAATCCTTGTCCAAGAAGGATTTTCAGAATGCCTATGCATGCAAATTCATGACGTCTTGCTCTGCATATTGAGGCAGTGCTACTTTTCCTTTTCTCCCTTTACCAATGGAAAGGAACGTTGTGATTTCCTGCTCTGTGGCATGCCTGTTAACTTTTAGGCCTTACAGAAAAAGGAACTGCTGTGTGTTCACTTGTACTGGCCCAAGAGGAGCAGGACAAAGACAAGAAGGAACAGACTCCGCAGAGCCAACGGAAGCCAAACACAGCAAGAATACATGGTGGAACCAGATAGCTTTGAGAAGCTGTTTATTCAAACGATTTCTCGGCTGTATGGTCCAAAACGTGAAGCAGCTTGCAAGTTAAAAGGCAAACTATAAATGAGTGACACCTTTAAGACCAACTAAGTTTTATTCAGAATGTCAGCTTTCATATGCTCTAAGCAGACTTCATCAGACAAAATTGGAATGGCAAGCCATCTTTAAATATAGAGAAAGCGGGCAGTGAGTAGGTATGTAGAGTCATGGGAATGTTTTGAGCAGATTAAAAGAATCCCAAATTGGGAGTCTGTGTTTGTTTAATACTAACAAACAACACACAGATCCCAATTTGGGATTCTTTTAATCTGCTCAAAACATTCCCATGACTCTACCTGCCAACTCACGGCTCACTTTCTCTATATTTAAGGATGGCTTGCCATTCCAATTTTGTCTGATGAAGTCTGCTTAGAGCATATGAAAGCTGACATTCTGAATAAAACTTAATTGGAGAGCCAGTTTGGTGTAGTGGTGAAGTGTGCGGACTCTTATCTGGGAGAACCGGGTTTGATTCCCCACTCCTCCACTTGCACCTGCTGAAATGGCCTTAGGTCAGCCATAGCTCTGGCAGAGGTTGTCCTTGAAAGGGAAGCTGATGTGAGAGCCCTCTCCAGCCCCACCCACCTCACAGGGTGTCTGTTGTGGGGGAGGAAGGGAAAGGAGATTGTGAGCCGCTCTGAGACTCTTCGGAGTGGAGGGCGGGATATAAATTCAATTTCTTCTTCTTGGTCTTAAAGGTGCTGCTCGTCTACTGCTTTGTTCTCTTGCTTCAGACCAACACGGCTGCCCGCTTGGATCTATAAATGAGTGAAACTGATACAAACATTAAAAACAATAAGACAGCAAGAAAAAAATAGTACGAAAATGCAGAAAATTAATTTCAGCAAAAGGTTAAATGGAACCCTAAAGCAGTTCAAAAATTAATAAGCTGAGCAGAACACAAGCAATTTTTACCAATAAACAGAATCTCTGAACAACCAACTAACTTATTGCCTTATGCGCAGAATTGGTAAAAAGCCAACTGCTAAGCAAATTTCTGTGGGGAAAGCATGCCGCGGCTGAGGCACCAGCACAGAAAAGGCCTTGCATCTGTTTGCTACCTACTTTATTCTGAGTTGCCCCCACTTTCTGAGCAAGACCTCAGATACTTGCCTTGATGGATGAGTACTGGAGAAGAAGCCCTTTAGCTTACCCCAGTCTCATAACATTAAATTATTCAAGCTTTACATTTGCATTATAGATAGGGACTATCTCATAGAATTGAATGACACTAGTAAGTGTTTTTTGCAGCACGTTCAGTGTTAAAGGAACTGTGTCTCTTGTCCGTTATGTCTGAATAAGGTCTGCAAAGGAAGCTGAGTGCGGAGTGATCAGTTATTTAAATGGTCTGAATAAGATGTTTGCAGGGCCCCAAACATTCTTTCTATAGGCCCAGTGTAAAATTATAAACTGTCTCCTTCCTCATCCCTTAAGTATAATCCCATGTCAAGGAACAAGAATTTAATTTTGTATTTCTGAAAGTTAATATTGGATTCGGGTATCATAGTCATGAACTTGTGGTTACTCCTTGGCCTGACAAAATATACCTGTTTCTCCTTCCATAAATTTGGCTCCCAGTCATGTGTGACAGATTCACTTTCACTGGACATCATGAGCCAGTATGGTGCAGTTGCTAGAATACAGAATGCTCGAATGGGACCTGGGACACCCAGATACAAATCCTCACTTGCCATAAAACTCCCTGGGCCAGTCACTCCCTTTTAACCTAATTTACCTTACAGAATTGTTGTAAAGGTAAAATAGAGGAAAGGACAGGATAAGGATGAACTAAATAAAAGCAGCTGAAGTTCTACGGTGGTTTTTTTTTTTTTTTTTAAAGTGAGAGCAGACTCCTTTGTAGAAGACCCTCATTTATTTCTTATGGTTTATATCTGCTAAAATGTTAGAGAATGTAAGAAAAAAGAACTTGACTTCCCACGATGGTGACAATTAATGTGGATTTCAGTCCATGGAGGTTTTTCCTAACTCGCTCTTCCTTTGCGGTCAATGTCACATCGATCCTCATGAAACTGACTAACGTAAGTGAACAGTGCATGGATTCAGCAACCCCTACTAAAACCCAACTTGCTGATTACGTTGTTCATTTGGATTCCGTGCAAGGCTATGTGCACAATTTGCAGTGCAATTCTAAAAAGACCTAACACTCTTTCAAACCCATTGGTTTTGGTTTTAGGATTATATAGGCTAGGTCCATGAGAATCTTGGGGTGTTTTTTTTTTTGGGGGGGGGGGGGGTTACAACAATCTATCCGTCATGGGAAAAAGCTAGGTCACTTGAATTCATCATACGTAAGTCATGAACAAAGGGATTTGAAAATGCATCTAACACTTTTCATCATCGCTGTTCTAGCTCCTGAAAACTTGAAGCATTTGGCTAAAAGGTCCTGATTAACTACAATTAAACTGCTGCCAGCCATCAGTGGCAGCCACCCCAAATCTTGCTCGGAGCAGAAGCAAAGAATTAGTATAGAAAAGCCAGCTACTTCATAATTCAGTATTCTCTTGAAGAGTGTCTCCATAGTCACTAATGGGAACTGCTGCACACATTCATTTACCGATCCAAAAAGAGAACCAAATACAATACCAATCCAAAAAGAGAACCTTTGGGGAAAGGCAAGGCATATATCAAATGGGAAAAAAAGAAAGAAAAGAAGGAAGAAAAACTCTTGGGAATAAAACAAACATTCAGTATAAGAAGCACGAATGAAACAAATATTGAATTAAGCCAAGCATTGCCTTAGATTCCAAAGTCAATTCTAACAGTGGTAGAGGAAAGAAGAATGTATTGATAGTCAAAGATGAAGGCAGAAGGGAAAAAAAGGCAATATTGCTAAACTATAAGCTTTTGCCATTTGCAGTCTTTACGTCAGACAATTTAAATTGTTTGGACACAGCCTTAATTAGCATAGCTGTGGTACATGTTTGCAGAAGAGAAGCCTTTTAAATAAATTAAAAAGTATTTGTGATTTCACAGCAATGGTAATTTGTTTGCATGTTGCTTAGAAAATCATCTGTTTTCTTAAAATAGGTTCCCGCGTTGTGATTTTAAATTAGTTATGTATTCTCAAAAGTCACCCTTTTATCTAAAATCGTGATTGTTGGAACATGTGGCATGCCCATGGGTGGGATCAGACGAGCCAGTTGCTGCGGCAGTCTCTCGGCTTTAAGAAAGCCCATCGATGTTGAGGCATGCTACGATGATCAGACAGCACCTGGCCGTTGGCCAAGACAGGCATGGGCTGCACATAAGGTTGCCAATTCCCCGTTGGGGGCAGGAGATCTCCTAGTTTGGAGGCCCTCCCCCCACTTCAGGGTTAGCAGAAAGTGGGGTGGGGGGAGGAAAATGTCTGTTGGGCGCTCTATTATTCTCTACGGAGACCAATTCTAATAGGGTATAATAGAGAATTGATCTGTGAGTATCTGGGCTCTGGGAGGGGGTTGTTTTTGAGGTAGAGGCACCAACATAGCATCTGGTGCCTCTCCTCAAAACACCCCCCCCCCCCATTTTTAAAGTGATTGGACCAGGGGGTCCAATTTTATGAAACCCAAAAGAAAGTGCCCTTCATTATTTCCAAATGGGGGGAAGTCATTTAAAAGGTCTGCTGTCCCTTTAAATGTGATAGCCAGAACTCTCTTTGGAGTTCAGTTGTGCTTGTCACACTCTTGATTCTGGCTCCACCCCCAAAGTCTCCTGGCTCTACCCCCAAAGTCCCCAGATATTTCTTGAGTCAGACATGGCAACCCTAGCTGCACATGTGCAGGGTGGAGCATTCACACTGCTCCTACGCATGCGTGGCACACCCAGGCTGATCTAGGCTTCCCAATCCCCAGGTCCCAGAGGGGGATCCCCCAGTTTTACAGGCTTTCCCCCTCCCCCAGCCAGCTGGCCAGCGGGGGAAGCTCCACCCCCAGAGCCATCATGCACCTCCATGAACGATTCCCATTGGGAATGATGGGGAATTGATCCGCGAGTATTGGGGGCTCTGGGGGTCTGTTTTTTGGGATAGAGGCACCAAATTTTCAGTATAGCATCTAGTGCCTCTCCCCAAAATACCTTCCAAGTTTCAAAAAGATTGGATGAGGGGGTCCAATTCTATGAGCCCCGAAAGAAGGTGCCCCGATCCTCCATTATTTCCTAGGGAAGGAAGGCATTTAAAAGGTGTTCAATCCCTTGAAATGTGATGGCCAGAACTCTCTTGGAGTTCAATTGTGCTTGTCACAACCTTGCTCCTGGCTCCACCCCCAATGTCTCCTGGCCCCACCCCCAAAGTCTCCTGGCTCCACCCCCAAAGCCCCCAGATATTTCTTGAATTGGACTTGGCAACCCTAGGCTGATCACGCCATCAGAAACGCGCCATGGAGGTGCAGGAAGGACTTTGCTACTGGGAAGTTCCCAGGGACTATTTAATTCATATCAGACTTGTTCTACAATGAGGTAAGGACAAGTGGGCTGCAAGGAACAGCTGTGCATGTGTGATTGCACAAATTGAATTTGGGGGTAGGGTGGCTCTGGTGGGCCAAGAAGCCTGTCTGATCACAACCATTGTTTGTATTTATCAAAGATTTCAGGTTTTCATGGCTGGTAACATCATTAGGGTTTGTAGAATCTTTCGGGATCAAGTGCCGTGTTCTACTGGAGAAAGTTTTCTTTCTAGACGTTTCGTTCTCAGCTGCGGAGAACATCCTCAGTGGCGTTGCAGCCGGAGCAGGCGCTCAGACCTTCTTGGCTGCTGTGCATTGAGTACAGCAGCCAAGAAGGTCCGAGCGCCTGCTCCGGCTGCAACGCCACTGAGGATGTTCTCCGCAGCTGAGAACGAAACGTCTAGAAGGAAAACTTTCTCCAGTAGAACACGGCACTTGATCCCGAAAGATTCTACAAACCCTAATGATTGTTTGTATTTTCTTATTAGACTCCGAAGTGATAGCACTTCCATTAAGGCTGAACTGTGGAGGAAAGGTAAAGGGCTCTAGTGCACATGCCCCATCCCCTATTGCTGCTTAATATTAATTCCTTCCACTGGTTCTCATAAATCATAGCCCCAACTCTGTTCTGACAGCATGGTACAAATGGGTCGTATAATTCTGGTGTCCGTGCTGAGCCAGGTCGATGAAGAACAACCAACAACGCACTTAAGAAACTGTTGTCATCTTCAGATCAGACCACAAAGTGACATTATACAGTACCAATATGAACAATCAATCTCCTGCTAAACTGCGCTAAAACGTTAAGAACTGTCTACGTTCTCATGCGCACTATTTGTGGTTCCTATTGCAAAAGCCAAAAATCCCAAACCTGCAATTGTAACGATTTCCCCCTTTGTCCCCTATGTCCATGGGAGGCCAAAGAGGAATGTTGCAAATAGGAATGTTGCAAACCGAGAGCATCTGCTTTGTAAAGCTACAGACTCTCCTTTTATCATTTTGAGAGGCAAGCAGGTTCAAAAGGCAAACATGTGGTGTGGTCGGCTGCTGTCACCACGAGTCTCATTCTTTCTGAATTGGTGCGGCCAAAATGATGAGCTCTGGAAGGGGCCCTGTGGAGGAGGTGCAGGATGCACTGTTGAATGTGGGAGGCTCAGGACTGCTGGCAGTACAAGGAGAGCAATGCAGGGCAATTGCAGAGGAATCTGTTTGTTTGTCATGCCACTCCTCACACAGGGCATGGCACAAGGCACTTACGTGCATCATGGGGCCTGACATACAGGGTCAGGCCCCTCAGAGGCAGCTGAACAGGTTGCATAGTTGGCTTTCTGCTCACAACTCACAGGTGGGCTGACAGCTGATGGGCGTTTGAGCCTCCAGAAGAAAACTATCTCTTAGTGCTGCGGTCATCCAACAGAGACTCTCTCACAGAAGGAATATCAATTTGGTAGTTGGCAGGGATGACAGTGGATTATTCCTTCCACTAATTAAACTCCCCTTGGCCAGTATAAGATAGTGGGTTCTATACATTAATGAGGCGAAGTGGTTGTGAACATAGCTCTTTTATTGAATACAGCATGGTATAGCGCTGCCTACGAAAACTAGGGCCGCAGGGCCCCCTATATATACATACCCAAAATTCCCTCACTTCCTGTGACTGGACCATTCAAACCAGTCGGGGGCTTTTGGTTGGAGCAAAGCAGCAGGATTTGGATCCTGCTGCTTATTGTTCCCGAGTCCCCCAAGCTCCGTCCTTCAGGCCCCAGTGAGCCAGGCAAGAACTCCAGCTTATAGATACAATTTTAAGCACATATACAACATCCCTCCCCCCTTAGTTCACAAGCCTAGCTGAGCTAGGCTGGCTTGCGATGCTCTCTGGTAGACCACCTGAGCCCCGGAGGGGGTGGGGGAGTGGACACAGTTGCAGCGGCGGTGACTGGAGGGGCTGCCACTGTATCGCTCTCAGCTGGCGGTTCCTGGGCCTCCATGACTGCCGGCTCCCCTGAAGGGTGGGGCTCAGGGCCCCTGCCTCCACTGCGGTGGTCGGGCAAGGAGTGGAGGTGGTGGTCTGGTTGTCAGGACTGTAATCCTCGGCTTCTACCTCAGGGCTCTGTTCTCTGGTCAATCACAGAGCAGTGGTATTTTTTGAAACTGCTCTGTGTAGGGCCAGAGAACGTTTTTAAGGAGTCTGCCTGGCTGAACTCCATTCCATTGCTGCTGTGTTGGTGTTGCTGTGTGAGAGAGATTGTGCTGCGCTGGCCCTTGGCCTCAGCTGCTGCTGCTCTCTCTCAGCCTTGCCTGACCTGCCTGGAGAAGACATCTAAGGTAAGACAGTCTTGGAGTTCTTGTTTTTATTTTAGTTAGGATAAAAGTAAAAGGACTTTTTAAGACTCAGAGTCCCTTTACTTATCCAGATTTGGGTGGATGGATAGCTTATTTGGGGTTAGGGGGTTCTGCTGGGGGTGGGGGCCTGGGGGGGTTGCCAATTTGCCTATATCTTACTTTAGTGAGAGGACTTTTAAAAGTGCAGTGTCCTTTTACTTTTCCTGATTTGGGTGGCTTGGATTTCTTTGGGTTAGGGTGAAGGTTTTTTGGGGGGGAGGGATTGGTTAAGTTCCTGTATTGTTAAAAGTCAAGTTTTTTACTGTTTTAAAAGGATTCTATGTTTGATTTGTTGCTGCTGTGTTGTGCTGCTGTTCCTTTTCTCTTCTGGTTCTGTTTTTTTTTTGGTGGGGGCTGTTTGACCTAATTTTTATTATTAAAAAGTTCAGTTTTTTAATAGTTGAGTTTGTTAGCCTTTTCTCAGTTGAATTTGTTAGGATCTGATGTTGGTTTTGCATCCTGTCATGTTGTCCCTTTTCCTGGTTCTGTTTTTTTCGGGGGGGGGGGGGTGTTGACTAATTTGGCCTGAGATTTTTTATTGTTTAAAAGTTCAGTTTTTTTAACAGTTGAGTTTGTTGGCCTTTTCTCAGTTGGATTTGTTTGGATCTGTTGCTGTTGGTTTTGCATCCTGTCCTGTTGTCCCTTTTCCTGGTTTTGCCGGGGTTTTTTGTCTTTTTTGGAGGGGGGGCTTAAAAGTAAATTTTTTTGAATTTTTTTTTTAAAAATAATCCAGTTTAGGGCTTTATCTTCTTTCAAAATTCAACTAGGCCAGATAGGGGCAATTTAAAAAGATTTTAGGTTTCTCATAAAAGGCAGCGTGACTACTAGGCTACATCAGGATCCCTTTTAAAGAGACTAGGGTTGCAGTGCATCTTGCTTTCAGCCACTGAAAGCCGGTGCATCCTTAGATTTCCATAGGGTAAACCACAGCTTCTCTCTAGTTATAGGGGACACCTGATTTCTAGTTTGCAAGGAAATCCAGTTTGTCCCAGGATCTAGTTAGGAGAAGTTTAACTAGGAGGATATAACAAGGATTGCCTTCATCTCAAGGTAGCCTTTTAAAAACTGTAGCCAGGTAGAAGCAGGATAAACCTAGTCTCCTAAACTTTGCCAGACTACTGCTACCCCAACCCAAAGAAGGACAGGTTAGGGACCAAAACAAACAAACAAACACGTTTTGGTGGGAGGGTTTTTAAAAAGAAGTCAGGACACCTGTTGGTTCAGGGTACAGTGTAGTGAGTTAGGTTTGTAAAAAAAAACCCACTCTCAGTTCAGGTTGTGAGACTGGCCAAGGGTGACATGAGTGACAGGCAGCAGAAGAGGGGCCCTGGGGGCAAGGCCAAGGAGAAGACTAGAGGGATGGAGGGAAGGGGGAGGGGGAGAACCCAGTTTCCCTCCCCCACCTGTGCGTAGGGCCACTCCACAGCTGCCTTCCAGCACTCGGACCTCTGGTTGGAGTGTGACGAAGAAGGCCCAACTTGGGCCCTTCATTGAGGCTGCTGCTGGGGCACCCCCCAGTAGAGGTGCCATTAGGTGCTGGCACTGAGCAAGGGTCTGCTGCTCAGGCAGTCTCTCCTCCAGCTGATGTCACTTGGCCTCAGCAGCTGGAGCAGGGGCAGCAAGAGCAGCCCTCCTTGGAGATGAGCTTTGGGGACAGTTTTCTGTCCAAAATGATCACCCCAAGGAGGGTGCAGAGTGTTGCGCAGGAGCTGGAGGTTTGGGTTCTGAAAAATGATTTGTATGTCAGACATAATGGAATGGATGCTTTCCCCTCCCCCCCCCAGTTAATATATAGCAGGGCTTTTTTGTAGAAAAAGTCCAGCAGGGACTCATTTGCATATTAGGCCACACCGCATGATGCCAAGTCATCTGTAGCTGCATTCCTGAGAGTTCCTGCTCAAAAAAAAGGCCCTATAAACATTGGCTTTTACTGCATAGAAAGTGCCATCTTGAATTTAGTTGATTGATGTTCTTCTCTTTGCAATGTGTTCACTGTGGGGCTATGCACTTGCATCTTAAGTAATCTTCATTGAATCTCTATTTTGTATTTAGGGAACAAACAGGAAACAAAGTGAATGTATTATTATGTATGTGACGATGTAGCTTCATTACGATTTTTAGAGGCAGAGAAAACAAATCTTTTAGAACCCTAAAAAAAGCCCAGACCTTGTCTTGCGTGGATGTTTTAGCTGAGCTGAGCAGGCCACTTCTCCATGCCTTGTTCAGTGCAGCTGGGTATATTCCTGCCATAGGCTGCCTGTTCCTGCTCACCAGTTACCCCTTTGAACTAATCCTTCCTGCTGATTAGGCAGGAAGGAACAGAGGACTGAGCAGCCTCCTCCCAATAAAGCCCTGTCCAATTCTCCTCAACTGAATGGATGGATGGGATTACATTACATGCATTTTTATGGATGGATGAGATTACATTTTGGAGAAATTGGTCAACTCTTTTGGATGCCATCAGGTTTATGAAGGATTCCCAAGTGGAAAAGGAAATTGTTTTGCTGGCATTTGTGCATGAAGACTAGGGGTTGATTTATAAGCTCTATAGTGAAGTGCTAAAAACAAAGAATGGTTATCTATATCTGGGTGCACCCGAGTGACCATTAATTACAAAAATAAACACTGTGTGATGTAAAAAAAAAAAAATCTGTAAATTCCTACTTCTTTCCTTTAGCCTTATTATTAGAACAAATACCGTAATCTATGAACAGGACAATAAATGTTAGTAGAGAAAATTGCCATTTATTGTGTGTTATACATTAATAGAGTTATTTAATATTCACATGTCTCTAATTTCCTGTACATAAGTGGTTCTCTTCCAGTCCCTTGATGTGCAACATCTGATGGTTTCACCCTGCATAGGAGTATTCTTTTATTCTTCGGGATATGCATGGATTCATAATAGTGTCGGGATGCCAATACATACAATACATGTCATTTCAGTTAGTTTATTCTCAGAAGATGTCTATATTAACAATATCTGGTAGACCTGTAAGGATACAGGGTGTTCATCGTGAACGCCACGGTGTAGATTGGTTTTGACCTAAATTGTATCTTACTATCAGGATTCAGAATTTAAAACGTGGCTGCTTAATTGCCTCCTTTTCTCCTTTCCTGCTTTATTATATATTAATTAATCAGGGTGAGATATACCGGTTTGATAATCCTTCCTCTAAAAAAAAAAAAAAGAGAGAGACTTTATAAATTGTCTTGCCATCCCAATAAAATTTCATTCATATCCAAATGTATTTTTAGTCATTTATTAAAAACATTCCATCAAAATGTTCGTGTCCAAGCAGACCCTCAGGGTGGATTACAAGAAATGAGAAAGCGCAAAACCTAGTATTACAATAGAAACACAACCATTAATCAATAAAATAGCTTCCAATTTCTTCTTCTACCAACATCAGTGAAAACAAGCACCATCAAAAGCACAGAACCAAATTAAACAGTAATGGATGATGAAATAATGAAATGTGTTTGGCAACGTATTTTTAGTATCTTTTAAGTCTTGTTCAGATACACGTTAATTTCATTGTGCTAATTTTATTAACGCTTTAATTATTATTTTTTTAAAATCATTGATCTGTTTTTATGATATTGCTGGTTTGTTTTATTGTTCATTATTCTGTGTCAGTATCTTTACATTTGCAGCTTCCTCGAGAGCCTTTTCAGGCTGAGAGTTGTGGATTAAATATTTTGAGAAAGCTTATGAAAGTCTGTCACTTCTGTTTGTGTGACTCTCACTTTCTCTATGAAGGATAATTGTACTGATTTAATTTGCAGTTAACTAGCAATAGACCCGCAGGGAAAGCACAAGGGATGAGAATCTTACCTCCTTACTTCCTCCTCACATCGCCACTTCTTTCTCTTCCCCTTTCCCATTTCTGCCATTCTTCCCACTAGTGTTATCCTGTCACTGCTCTTATCCACCACTGCCTTGCTCCCATCACAGATCTCTTGTTTGTGTTAACCTTCCTCCTATTAGTCACTCTTCTTTTCTTTTTTTAATGATCAATTGTATGGGTTTGGTGGGTAACACATAATGCCCACTGTGATTTCATACTTTTTGCTGGGGTTAAACTCACATTTCCCCCCACTGTTTGGCTTTTTCTACAAATCCCCCCTCCCATCCTGACTCCAATTGTGCAGACTTTTTGGCCTACGCTTTCAAGCAAGGTTCAGAATTAGATACAGAGGTATGAACTTGTACCAAGTATATATACATTATTTTTACTTCCATTTACTCCTGCCTTGAGGATGATGGATATCATGAACCCTTGTAGTCCTTCCTGGGTTTGGGTTGCTGTTTTTTTTTTTAAAAATTTTTTGGTTCTGTGCAGGTTTGACTATTCTAATTGGTGAGAGCAGGCCTATATAACTTGTGACTCACCTGATCTCAACAAAGCAGGTGGATTCTCTCCTTTACCAGAGGTAGCAATGCCAGGGGAGGCTTCAAGCACCTGACCAGACTGGTGGATACATCCAGCTCCATAAATCAGAATCTGTGAAGATCTGGTCAACAGCTAGAACAATGATCATTATTTTTGTTTTATTTTTCTTACAAAATAGTGTTGCCAGGTCTTACCCAGCTGCCGGCAGGGGGCGGTGGTCCTCTTGCCTGTGATCTTCTGTGTGTGTTCTTTAAGGTTATTATACAGTTTTCCTCCAAATGCTAGAGCATCCCATCCTCTGCACAATGTGCCCTGTGCAATGACATCACTTCCGGGTGATGTCATCACACTAGGCATGCTAGTGGTCTTTGTGGGTGGAGCTCCCTTTGCCAGCCAGTTCCGTGGTGGCTGGTTGGAGGCCCCCAAATTGGGGGAACGTTCACCCAATGGGAACCCTACTACAAAATAGCAAGCAAATGATATTTAGGAATGGCACATACAGCTTCCTTAAGACCATAAGTGCATCCATAATAGATTAGACTGATGGTCTATCTGGTCTAGCATCCTGATTCAAACAGTGGCTAGTCAGAATGCCCAGAAGTCCTACAAGCAGGACATCAAGACCAAATAAGGGAGACAAGCCACTGATCCTTCTAGTCCACAACTCTCTTTTCTGATTTGTTGCAGAGTCCCAGTATTTCAGGCAGAGAAAGGCCTTTCCATTCTTTCTTTCAAGGCATCTCAAACGGAGATGCTGCAAAATGAATTTAGGAACGTCTGTATGCAAAGTGTGAGTCATAGCCCCTCCCTTAGTCACGAGGATGATTGTAAATGACCTCCAGGCCCTTAATTTAGACTTCTACCACCCTTTCTTTATATTGAAGGAATAGTTGGTTCAAATCACCAACGAAATGCAGCAACAATATTGAGAGAAGCCTACGCACAGTAGTGAACCTGAATGAGAAATTGATGCCTTATTTATTAGATGGCAATCACCTGCATAATACGTTGGAAGATAAATGGCGAGCTATTCTTTCAGGATCTCAAGGCTCAGGAAGGATGTTGCACTTGACATAGCGATTATTGATAGCCCTGATAAAGTTCTAAACATTGAACAATGAAAAACCCAAAAGCAATACTAAAAATGGTGGAAAGGAAAGTGGGAAATTATGGGGAAATGTTACGGATGTTTCATCTCAGTACCTCTGCCTCATTATGCTATCAGAAAAATGTAAAATACATAGACTAGATAAATGTCTTATTAAGCCTTTCAGTGCTTCTCTCCGGGAGCTTGGTTGATGTACTTGAATAATGAAAAATGCAGAAGTGCTTTTATCACATGGTAAAGGCAGCAGTCGGTAGCTCTGACAAACCAATTTGCTGTTCACTGTATAGAAGAAGAAAAAGAAGAAGAAGAAGAAGAAGAAGAAGAAGAAGAAGAAGAAGAAGAAGATGATGATATTGGATTTCTATCCCGCCCTCCACTCCGAAGAGTCTCAGAGCGGCTCACAATCTCCTTTACCTTCCCCCCCACAACAGACACCCTGTGAGGTAGATGAAGATATTGGATTTATATCCCGTCCTCCACTCCGAAGAGTCTCAGAGCGGCTCACAATCTCCTTTACCTTCCTCCCCCACAACAGACACCCTGTGAGGTGGGTGGGGCTGGAGAGGGCTCTCTCAGCAGCTGCCCTTTCAAGGACAACCTCTGCCAGAGCTATGGCTGACCCAAGGACATTCCAGCAGGTGGAAGTGGAGGAGTGGGGAATCAAACCCGGTTCTCCCAGATAAGAGTCCTCACACTTAACCACTACACCAAACTGGCTCTCCTGAGCAAGTTATAGACTAGCATGGAGAAGAAACGGTTCATATAGGCTGGCATTGTGTGTATTTACCGGAGTAATTTGTAAAATACATGGCAAACTTTTTAAATAACTTGATAGGAGGGAGTCGGGATCTTTTGATTCCCAACTGATTACCCTCTATGGCTCTGAGCAGATTCATGATATTTTCCCACTACTGATGCTATTCCAACCAGCTATCAAAGTTCTGTTCAGAATTTGTAATATGCTTTATAATATCAATATTACATTCCAAGGTAGGATCTTCAGGTGAGTGTCATACGTTCAAGTTGAAGAGTGGGGAACAACCATTATGGGGTAGACTGGAAAGGGCACATAGGCCAATCCGATGGACAGATTAGAATGTCACCGTATAGACTGGAATGATTCAACAGGAGGACAAAATTGAACAATGTGAGCAAAAAAATGTGATAATGCAGTGTATGTTATGCAATAAACAATGCAAATGCACAATGCAATAAGACTAGGAATGCAAAACTGCATGACAATGCGAACACCAAACTGCTCGGGCTGGCATACTATGAGTAATGCAGAATGTGGGATCATAAGGATACAGACAATGCATTTCTGTCCCACTACAGATCAATTCCATTCCAGGAATGCCCTCCTGAGCAATTCTATCTATCTATCTATCTATCTATCTATCTATCTATCTATCTATCTATCTATCTATCTATCTATCTATCTATCTATCTATCTATCTATCTGGGATTTATATCCCGCCCTTCCCACCGAGTGGCTCAGGGCGGCTTACAACATATGTAAAACTAACATAAAAATAAATTACACTTTAAAATTAACATTGCACATTAAATAATTAAAATCCAACATTTGTTATAAATATACATATCATTAAAAATCAGACAGCGGTCGTGAAGCTACACTCTATTCAACTTCAAATACTGATTCGGTATACCGTCTTCAGCATTCCGGTGTTCCATATTCAATATTCAGTAGTCAGTATACAGGGATACAGGGCCGGTTAGTTTTTTTCATATTTTGTGGAATCATAGCACTATGTGAGCCTTTCTGACCTTCTGTCTATTCCACAAGCTGGAGGAAGCCGCAGAGAATCTAAATGCCATGGCATCTTACCAATCTTACCCATTTTCAGGGAGAAACCTTTACAAGGTTTTGCTCAGATGACCAAAGCTGACATGGCAGAGCATAGTAGGGGAGGAAGTTCTGCAGGGGTTGTGGGGGTTGCATCCATGAAGGGGCTTGTAGGTGATAATTAGTACCTTGAATTGAGCCTGGTTAACAGATCATCAGCCAGTGGAGTGACTGCAGGATGGGTATAACATGCAAGTTCTGCCTGTCACCCACTAGTCATCAGGCTGCCACATGCTGTGCCGGGAGAATTTGGGAACTTGGCCTTTTTGCCTTGTAACTAAAATGTCATCATAGAGGAAAGTTCAGGCTCTCAACCCTGGAGTTTGGCTGTCCCTTTGCCTGTGAAGTTCTTACTTGGGACTGTTTTGCTGGTCCCCTGCCCTGCCAACATGGACTTCTGTGACACAGATGAAGGGGAAAGAGAGATTGCTCCACCCTGCTTATGATTGTTTTCAGGCAAGTCCCTAGAATGGCATGCAGTGTGTTTTCATCTTTGTATGGGGTGAATAAGCCCTTTTCCGAAGAGAGAATCCTCAATTCTTATGACAATGGTTAAAATTTAACCTTATATGAATGCCGATTATTTTGATCTTCTGATTATCTGAATTGACTCTCTGTCCTCAGGTAGTAGTCCCCAAATCTGAGCATTGTCTGAAGCTCTAATTAGCCAAACGTAGGCTGTGGATAACTGTCAAGATTCCAGAAATATTCTCAATATTTAGCATCTACCAGTGATAAGATTGCTTCCTCGGATTTTGCTGGCTTCTGAGGTGGTGTTTTAGGCTTTATGTTACTGGAAAAGCTGAAAAAAATTATAAATCCAACCTTTGTCTAAGGTTGAAGCTAATTCGGATGAATGCTAGTTTCAGAACATATTGGCTATACATTAGAATGAGGAAAGTGGGAGTTGGAGAATTATAGATAATTAGGAATTGATCTTTCACACATGTTCAAAAGATGTGACACAGCTATTTTAAGAATACGATAATGATTAGAAATAAACTTTTAATAGTGTTCGTCCAAATGCCAAATTTTTCAGACTTGGAAATTGTAGCACTGCATGCTTCAAGAACATTTTCTGCTAAGAACGAGAGTAATTGCTAAAAATACACAGATCTTGCAAAAATGGAAATGAACACAAGGTTTGCTTGTCCCGAATTAGTACAACAGATTGAACAAGTGAATGCGGCCTGGAAGAATCTGTACTTTAAACTATAGATGAAAAGCTCAGAATAAATTCCTCGAAATAATTGTTTATAAAAATGCACACAGTCTTATGTGTTCTGGAATAATTTTCTCACTTGCAGCTGTAGAGAGCTAACATATTGTCCCCTGCTGTAAATTAAGGTTATTTCATTCATGAAGAAAATGTTTAGGGACCACTTCTCCATTTTAAAAGACGACAGGAATCAGTCATACTTAAAAAAAAAAAAAAGATAGGCAAAGTTGCAATAGAAGCTTTGAGGCTTTGAATGTTGGCAGGGATAAAAATGCAGGCCAGGATATCAACTATGCCAACTTTATTATATTTTTAGCTCACCTGTTTTACTGGAACTCAAAGCTGGTAGTTCATGGCCTCATTTTATCCTCACAACCTATTTAATTATTTACTTCATTTATAATCCAGCTTTTTGGCTGAGACTCGAGGCGGATTCCAAAATATATATGAGATAATTTTGCAAAGAAAGAGAAAGAGTCCAAGGTCACTCTGTGAGTTTCAAAACTAAGCAAAGCTTTGAACTCAAGTCTCCCCCCCCCTCCAAAAAACCCTCAGTGTGACAGTGAATCCACTACTCCTGTGCTGTGCCACTAGTAATAGTGGAATACTGTAAAAGCACCCCATGATGTGGTTTTTTTTCCTAACTTCAGCTTTGCGCTTTTTTCAAAAATGGAACTGTACTGGCATTGGAAGGAGCTATATGATGGGCTTTTCCCTCATGACCTGTATCATCCAACGATACTGAGGTGGTGTGGAACTGACAATTACTTTTGCAGACATGAAAAGACAGAACTGTTATTTCCCAGTTTGGTGTAGTGTTAAGTGTGTGGACTCTTATCTGGGAGAACCAGGTTTGATTCCCCACTCCTCCACTTGCACCTGCTAGCATGGCCTTGGGTCAGCCATAGCTCTGGCAGAGGTTGTCCTTGAAAGGGCAGCTGCTGTGAGAGCCCTCTCCAGCCCCACCCACCTCACAGGGTGTCTGTTGTGGGGGAGGAAGGGAAAGGAGATTGTGAGCCGCTCTGAGCCTCTTCGGAGTGGAGGGCGGGATATAAATCCAATATCTTCTTCTTCTTCCCACACACAATGCTGTTGCTGTCTGCAGATCAGAAAGAATTATTAAATCATTGAAGGCCCCCAGGGCTTTTTTTTCTGGGGGAAAAAGGGTGCCAGAACTCTCAAGGGGGAAATGGAGAAACACATGGGTGCCCCTCATGAACTTTTAGACATTTTTTTTGAGAATTTTGTTTCTACAAAGAGGTTCTGGAACATTGTTCTGCCATGTTCCCCCAGAAAAAAACGCCTGGAAGACCCCAGTGATCATTCCCTGAACATCAAAATATTTTATTTTTTTCTTTAAGATACCTTTGGAGAGGGCCCTAAATGCGGATGGAAGAAACCATTTTAAAATATCGCCATTTTAAAATATTCAAAATTAGTGAGAGAAATAGTATATGCCTAATGTGGAGATCATTGCAGACAGGTACAAACTCCAGGGGGGCTCAGTAGTATATTCAACAAGGTTTGTTTACTACCTATCTGATGGGTTATTTCAGGCTTTTCAATGTATAACAAAATTGCCTAGCCATTCTGACATCTTGGTTTATGGTAAATAATTATCCCTCCACTCTCCCCCTCCCACAAGGCAATGAAACCATTTTAGAAATTGGCAAAACTATCAATCTGATCTTGTGGCTTTTGGAGAGGACATTTTTTTTTTTTCAGATTTTAAAAGGGCTGTGGTCCATTGGGGAAGTCTAATAAAAAATCTCAATAGAAAGAGAAGTTATCTGGTATTTGCATAACTCTGATAAAATGAATTTTAAGAACTTCCCCAGTGTTGTTACATGTAAATTTGACGATAAGGTCAATAATAGCAATGTCATTAGAACACTCTTGAAGACAGACTGTCTCTGAAGGGCTTCCCAATAGTGCAATATAAATTAGATTAAAATCCATTATTGAGTGTGGCACTAAGACATTACAAAACAGGTTCACTAGATAAAAGTGTTTTATCATGTCTATTTCCCAGCAAATATAACTGCATTTCCACCACTGCTTTCCACTTAAACACTGCAATGGCATCTCCCTTTGTCATTAAACAAGATTAAATAGAGATTCGTTGCATATATTTTCAAGTTGTCACCTTCGTTGTGAATGCTACATTATAAGGTGTAGGTTTATTTGTGATTTATAGTAAGCTGCATTCTACCTTGGGTGACATATGAAGCAGAACTCTTTGTATGATGTTGGAACACCCTATAGTGAGCTTTCCCACCTGATGTCCATGCCACTGGCAGACACCACTGAGAACAGACAAAGATCCTGCTCCAAATCAAGGAATGAATCTGTTCCATGCCAAGGCTGGTAGGAAGGAAACTTGCTATGAGGATCCTCAGAGCACAAATAATGCCTAGAATAGCTTTCTACTAGTTTAAAGAAGGATCATGAAAGATCTTCTGCTTTCCATTGAGAAAGACGGAGCGAATTCACTCTGTGTTTATTTCCAGATATTTAGATGGGATGGGCATGAATCAACTCACAAACTATAGTTTGGGTGTGGCCAAACTGTGTCTCGGGAGCCACATGTGGCTCTTTCACATATATTGTGTGACTCTCAAAGCCCCACCATCCCATCAGCCAGCTTGGAGAAAGCATTTCTCTCTTTAAACCGCTTCTCCAAGCCAAGCCAGCATCTTGGAGAATGCATTTAAAGTTAAAGTTGCTTTCTTTCCACCTCTCCCTCCCTCTCCCTCCCCATCTATTTTCCTTCCTTCCTTCCTTCCTTCCTTCCTTCCTTCCTTCCTTCCTTCCTTCCTTCCTTCCTTCCTTCCTTCCTTCCTTCCTTCCTTCCTTCCTTCCTTCCTTCCTTCCTTCCTGTATTGTGGCTTTCAAATATCTGTCACTCATGTCTTGTGTCTCTCAAACATCTGATGTTTATTCTATGTGTCTCTTACATTAACCAAGTTTGGCCACCCCTGCTATAGTTCATGGTGAATTTTGGGCAGTTCATGGTTTGCAAACTGAAGTTCAGATCAACTGACATGAACTTTCCACAAACTTTCAAGCAGTTTGTGGTAGTTTGTGCAGTTCGTGTATAGATACATTTCCAAACAGGTTGTCTTTGCTCAATCAAAATGTTTACCAAACTTCAATGCAGTGGAGAGATTGTACAGGAATGGGTGACAGGGCGAGGTTCCTTTTGCAACATATGTATATTGAGTCTTGGTGTGTGTAACTTATACTTTTGAATTTGTGTCTGACATTTTCCCCAAAAGCACTTTCCTGGGGGCATCTTTGGTGGGCCATAACTTGGACCCCCTAAATCCAATCTGCACTTAGCTTGGAGAGCATGTAGAGGAGAATTGGGAGGGGATCACCTTTGAGTTTGATGTGTCTAGCTTGTACAAGTTCCATTCTATACACTTCTGAACCTGCACCTGTCATTTCCACAGCAAGCACTTTTCTGGGTCACTTTCATTGGGGGCCCATAAATCCAATCCTCACCAAACTTGGAAGGCAAGTAGAGGAAAGTCAGCTGGAGACCCCCTGTAAGTTGGTGTCTCTAGCATGCCAGAGGGCTGTTCTACTGCATCATGAACCCCATAGTTCTTTTGATACCTAAAATGCCATGATAGTTCATGGCTCACAAACTGGGCACACCACAAACCATGAACCGAACTGCATTTTCCCATTTGTGCCCACCCCTAATAATTACATCAATGCTAAATTTATAGTTGGTCCTATTCTTTGGTATGCTTTGACCTGCATGGAGTAGGCTAACTTTATCTCCTCAGATCTTGGAAGCTACTCGAGGTCAGCTCTAATTAGAACTTGGATGGGAGACCACCAAGGAAGTTCAGGGTTCCTACACAGAGGTAGCAGTGGCAAACCAGCTCTTTTTGCCTCTTGCCATGAAAACCTTACGGGATCACCATAAATTGGCTGTGACTTAACACCACTTTCCTCCCACCATTCTTTGGTGTATCCAAATTCTGCCTGCCCTACCATCTAGGCCTCAGGGTATTAAATATTACTGAACATTCCTAAAATCCAATAGTATGGGATGGCGAGTCCAAGTAAATAAACCTTACAGAGTCCTTGTAAATATGATATTCCTGAAATGGACGTTTTTGTGGACTAGTGAATAGAGCCTCCACATTTTAGCTCTGCTTGCTGCTCCAAAACTTCCTAGTTAACCCTTTAACCTCTCTATCTTTCAGCTTACTGATGCTGCAGGATCACTGTGACCATAAAATGGGTTATATCCTATCTTCTGAGACCTTTTGGCAAAAGGGTGGGATACTAGTGTGGCAAAAAAAAACTTTAAAAACATTTAACACACCTGATAAATACATATGTTGCAGGAACAAAACTTTTTAAAATTAAGAAAAACTGTCCACATTTCCCTCAAAAGATTTTTACATGCGATTCTGGGTAGAAAAAGCTCTACCCCTCCCTATTTGTTTTGCAACTCTTCCTGATCATTTTAGCCTTTAAGGGTTTCTAAAAACACTTTGAGAGCATTCTTCCAATCATGGATTTATAATAATTATTGCAGCCTAATCATAATTTGAGAAATGGATTAATTTGCTTAATTGATTAGAAAACCTGATTGGGGCTGAAAGAGCACATAGGTTGCCCGTGGGAATTTGATCAGAAGAATTGTTCCATTTAGGAGAACACTCAAAATTAAGCAGATAATGGTAATCTTTACTTACAAAAATAAATAATATACGGGCTTTAAAAATGAAAGACCAATGAGAAAGTCAGGGAAGGAACAAACCCACAGTAGGTGGTTAAAAAGAATAAAATGCCATGATAGTATTAGTAGCTTTATGTAAGTCTACCAGTTTCCATGGCAATGCTTTATAGAGAATGAGAATAGTGTCTGACCCTCACTGAATAGAGCTGTGTTGGATTTCAAAAACAACTCTCAGAGAAATTTTTGAATTTGGAATTTGTTGGCAATCTAAATATTCTGCCTAAAGGGTATCATTTTTTTTGGGGGGGGGGGAATGATGTGTTCTCAAATCTAGAAGGTAGAAATTTGAACTTTGAATGTTGATAAATGCAGATTTTTAAAATTTCTTTTGCTCCACAAATTTTGTTCCTCTGGTACCATGCCAGTAGTAGCCTGTTGAATTGCCTTGAAAAGCAAGTCCCCTTTGGTTGCACACTACTGTTCAAAAATAACGACACCAACCTGTGGCTAGAAAACAGCTGTAGAAAATCTGAGTTCAGAGAGCATGAAGGAAATGCCTTTTGTTTTCCCCCACTGTTTACTTATTAATAAGTTTAGACTACAGAGAAAAGAAAGCTATTTGCATGCCAGTTAATTTGGCAACTGTAGTGTAACGTACCATGAACAGGATAAATTAAGGCCTTTACACCTGATCAGTCTCAACTGCATTCATGCCACTTCTAGTCCTTTTGAAAGACAGAATCACAAGATCCAGTTGGCACATTCCATTGGGTGTCGCTGTATTAGGGAGCAAAGAGCAAGGAGGAGGCTTGTGGTGTTTTAATAGCTTAACTGGTTTACTGCAGAAAAAGCTTCTGTGGGCTAATGGACTAGGTTGTGGGGAGAATTGCTTTGCTCTGGAGAAGACAAACTTGCAAAGGGGTAGCAGTCATGGGATGTTTGCCTTTTAAAGAAAGAACACCGATGAATTCCAGATAGTCCCAAACAAGTAGGGTTGCCAAGCTCCTGCTGGGGGTGAGGTTTCCCCCATTTGGAGGTCCCCATCCTGCCAGCATGAAGTGGGCTGCTGGGGGGATCCCTGCCCCTAAAGAGCTCCATTGTTGTGTGATGTGCCCATCTCCATGACATCACCTGAAAGTGATGTCATCATGCCAGGCACGTTGTGTGTGGGGCACTCTAGCATTCAGGGTAAAAACTCTATGGTACCATCGGGGGAGACAGAAGAGACTGGGACCAGCTGTCGCCGTTTCCCTGGCTCCTGTAGAGCCCTTTGCTATCAGAAGACCCCTCCAGAGTCTTCCTTGGGGTGCCACAGCTGTGGCACCCCTCCTACCGCCTGGTTCCCTTGGTTGCACACTTAGAGTTTTTAGTCTGAATCCTAGAGCACCCTTGTGCAACATGCTCCGTGTGATGATGTTACTTCCAGGTGATGTTATCACACCATGCGTGCTTTGTGTGAGAGAACCCCCCCCCCCAACCAAGGTAGGACTTGGCAACCCTGCAAAACCCAGAGGCAATAAAACAAAAATGAAATAAGAGGTGAAAGTAATGGGGATTTCTGGGTTTTGGCATCTTGAGCTCGGTAGGGTCTGTGGAGCTCGCTTATGGCGGCCCCCCTGAACCGGGCAGTAGGAGGGATGCCACAGCTGTGACACCCCAGGGAAGACTCTGGAGGGGTCTTCGGATAGCAAAGGGCTCTATAGGAGCCAGGGAAACGGCGACACCTGGCTGGTCCCTGTTTCTTCTGTCTGCCCTGATGCTCCTCTGTTGTGGTCACCATGATGGCAGCAAGAGATAAATATCTGACTGCTTTCTTTTTCTAACAAGCTTCTACTATACTGTATCATATTTCTACCTTAAACATTGAGATGCTACAGTGCAAGTAAGTCTTTCTTTTTATTACCACCAACTAATGGATCTTCTGGTATAATGCCAATTGGGACTGTTCAAAAAAAGGGAGAAGAGGAGGCAATTCCCCACCCCTTCTCTTTTCCCGATTGAGGCTTCAAAAAGACAAAGAACAAACTTAACAACTCTTAAGAATTTAAATTGATCTGAACAGGGATATTTGAATGAATTTGGTTTACAACTGAACAAGCTACAATAAGAGTATTATTTTATCTTAATACGGTCTGAATAAAAATCACGTATATTTTTAAGATAAATGCTTCTGATATCTGATTGGGATGGAATTGATTACAAACAGACTGTAAGAGGAAAGCACGTAGCTGGAGGAGATTCAGGAAGATAGATTATCTTTGATTTGGAGTTTTTTTTTAACTTTGATTACTGGACTGAGTTTAGAGAAGATGGCAATTCATCCAAATGAAGCATTTGAAAAAAAAAGATATTATCGTTGCCATATCTTCCTTAAAACAGGAAATCGGTCTGTTGGCAGAGTTAATACAGGAAAGGTAGAAATCTTTGTTTTAAAACCCAGCGAAATGGAAAATATATACTAGTGGAGTGATGAAGGGATCCCAGTGATGTCTACGGAGATGAAAGAGCTGGATAAAGATCCAGTAGGAAAGGAGTTGAAAGAACTCAAAATGGAGACTGTGTGTAGCTACAAAAAGGAGGCAGAAATCAAGGTAGATTAAAGTTTTTGCAGGAGGAAGTGATGGCGTGGAGATCTCATCGTTTTCACTAAAATGGATATATGTTCTAACGGGAGAAAAGGCAGACTACTTTAAGAAGACCAAGTCGTGGAAAGCTTTTTAAAAGAAGGGATTATAGATTGTTGCTCTTTCTCGAAATTGGTTAACATGGAATTAATCAAAAGGAACTGTCATACGGCCTTGAATGGCTCGGAAACAAACAAGACTTCCAGAGAAGCATGACTTTGAAATGGCAAAGAGACTCTTAAAATCAGAATGCTTCTTTTCTGCTTGCTATTTGATTTATGAAGCGTATATTTTTAAAGTTAAATAGAGCAATTTAATAGAGAATGGATTATAAAGAGGTATGATTTTTTCTATGGGTTAAAATAAATAAGGGTGAGAGAGGAGGCCATTTTCACTTAGAGATTCTATTTTTTTTAAAGTCAAATAGAGCATTTTAATAGAGAGTGGATTATAGAGAGTATATGATTTTTTATTTAAGAAAAATAATAAGTATGGTAATGAGGCTGTCATTGCTTATTAAATTGGCATCTGTTGTTCTTTCTCTCTTAGGGTAATATGGAAATAGGAGATATAGTCTCCAAAAAGTTTAATGAAGTTAAATACTTAAAGTTAAATACTTAAATATCTAACTTAGATAAATAACTGATTTGGATCAATTTATAATAATCTAGACAACACGGGTATTTGGAAGCTTTAAAGATCTGCTCCTGCTTTATATATATATAAATAGATCCTGTTTATATTGTAACAGATAAAGTACTGTCTACTAGTTTTATTTTGGTCTTTTCTTATTTCTTTTTTTATGTTGGAAACAATAAGGATAAAATGATTATACTCATCTTTTCTGCTTATGATTATGGTTATTACTGTTAAAATTAGTACTTATCCCTAATATGGTTAAGATTACTTAGTGGCTTTTATTTTGTGGTTGGCTTTGATGCTTTTCTCGTTTGTTGGTATCAAAGATGAAAAGTTTAGAAGCATTATTAGAAGCATAAATAGCAACAAAACCCCCTATAATAAAATAATATGACTGTAGAATGTAATGGTTCTATTGTATTAAAATGTAAGACTTGCGGGTAGAAAAAAATTAATATCATGTTTGAAAGGTAGAAACGTAACAGCTATATCTATTGCTTTTCTCTGTTTTGGTTTCCCCCCAATTCCTTTCCTTCTTTGCTTTTTCTTTGCTTCTTTCCCCTTTATACTGAAAACCAATAAAAAAAATTTAAAACAAAAAGAAAAAGAAATGGAGGTGAAGGAGAAGTAAGAGTAAAATTGGGGCAGCTGTAGTTGTAGCCTTTATGATATTAGTGACCTTTGAGAAGGAAGGAAGGAAGGAAGGAAGGAAGGAAGGAAGGAAGGAAGGAAGGAAGGAAGGAAGGAAGGAAGGAAGGAAGGAAGGAAGGAAGGAAGGAAGGAAGGAAGGAAGGAAGGCACTGGAGTGACATCGTTCATCCAGATGCTTCTACTTGGTTACTTTGATAGGCATAGAGAAAATGAATGCTCAGCAGAGATGTGATGCCATAGTCCACCATTTTGAGGCTACCATTTTGAGGCAGCGCTGTAGCTTAGTGGTAGAAAATCTGCTTTGCATGCAGAAGGTCCCATGTTTGACCCCTGGAATCTTCAGTTTAAAAGGTACAAACAGTAGGTGATGACCTACATGAATTTCCAGTTCATGACCATCCCAAGTCAGGATAGTTTAGCTGGGAGCCACTGTAGCTATAGTTCAGTGGCACTATACATGATATTTGGACAGGGAAGCTGAACCCTACATTCATCTCCATTGGTACATGTGTTTCCTCATCTAGCTGCGAATAAACATATGGAAGAGTGCCGCAGCATATATTTGGCCATGCCCCTCTATATACATCCTATGGTTCAATCAGAGATCTGTGTGGTCAGAGCAGGCAAGTTAACTGGTTTGATACTGACTGCAGGGCACTTAAAAGGGCAATTCACTTATTTGTGTTGCCAATTTTAATTGCATAATGACAGAAGCATACTTAAATGAATTTCCTTGTTAAAACATGAACTTAGAATGTTCATTAGAAGCACAAACTCCAAGTTGCTTAAACTACCTCATGGATATGCCTAATTTGCACTTCCAAACAAAAAGATGCAAATATCTTTTGGAATATGATCACAAAGCAGCTAAACACTAGATCTCCACTCCTATCCCATATTTCTGCCAATTGTTGGGAGGGACATTTCAAGGTCTTATTTGCAATTCCATTTGCTAGCAGCACCTCTGCCCAAATGACGTCTATGCCAAAGCTTGAGAAATGACCCCCTGCCACAGTACCAGAAATTAAACTTTTAACATCTCAGATGAAATCCAGAAAGGCGCAAGGCCCCAACCTGATACCTGCAGGGCTATTTAAAGCAAATCCTGATTGGTGGACAGAGATTCAGGCACCAGTATTTACAGAAACTAATGAGACAGGAATTATGTCCTCCTCTTGGTGACATGCAATAATAGTCCCCATCTATATATATAAAAAAGGCAATCCAATAATTATCAGTTTGCCATCAGCAGTGGGCAAACTATATGCTTCTATGTTACATGAGAAGTTACTATCCTGGATTGAAGATGAAGCCATACTGAGCAAAGACCAAGTGGGATTCCACAAAGGAGCCAGTGCAGTTGGTCATTGTCTCACTCTCCAATTCATTGTTGACAATGTTCAAAAGATGGATTGCTAGCAGCTGCCTTCATGAACCTTAAAGTAGCATTTGACTTAGTGCCTAGGCAAAGACTATGGGACCAATTGAATAACTCAACTATTGACAAGTGTCTCCTGGTTTTGATCAAACAACTGTATGATCAGCCTACAGCCCAAGTGAGATGTGCCTCATCTGGTGAAATGACCAGGGCTATTCCATTGAGCAGAAGAGTTAAGCAAGGATGCATCCTTGCCTCATGGCTATTTAATTTGTACCTTAATTATTTAATTCCTCATATCTCCTGGGATTAATTTTAGTCATCTTGCCTGGCTCATGTCAAAATACCATGTCTCCTATATGAGGACGATACCGCTCTCCTGTCAAGATTTGTGGTCGGCCTTCTCAAGCTTATAGGTTCCTTTGCAGAGTGCTGCTCCAACAAAGGTCTATATAACAATGTTACTATGTCAAAGGTTCCCCTCTTCAGCAAAACCAAAGGCTGAAGAAATACAAATGAGCAGTAGTAGATCAACCTGTGAAACAGCTGAACAATTTCAAATATTTAGGAATTACTTTTCAAGCAATCTTTTCTTGGAAGGTCCACCTGAACGCTGTTGTAAGAGCTGTTTTGAATACTGGGAAGGCATCTCAAATTTCTACTATTCTTCTGGGGGTTAATATGTTTCTGTAGCAAAGTATTCACCACTAGAGTTGTTGGGCAGATGCTATATGTTGCTGAGGTCTGGACTGGAGCAGTCTCAGACAATATTGATAAACCACTACTAAGATTCCTGCACAATATCTTAGAAGTTCCCCAGTGTGTTTCTGGAATAGCTCTGAGAGCCATAGCTGGGGAGATGTCCTTCCGCCAAGCAAAGGCTTGGAGAAGAACATTTAACTTGAAATTTAGGATACTAAAATCAAATCTAGAATCAAGTTTCATTGGACTAGTTAAGTGACTGGGACAGACTACTGGATCACAAATTGTCATGTGATGGAAACAATGTCAAGAACTGTCCCAGCTCACTAGAAGACATTTTAGGGACTTGGATTATGAGAGCACACTGATCAGAACCCACAGAGTGTGCTCATCCTTCTCAGTTGGCATTCTGCCTCCAACAAAAATGCCAAATTATCTGAGTTAACTATTCCAAAGTATAGAAGAGCTTTTATGCTAGTGTGCCTGAATGTTCTGCCTTCAGCAGTGACACTAGGAAGCTCCAGTGGAATTCCATACTCAGATAGACTCTGCAACTGCAGCAGCAATAAGATTGACTTTGTTGGCCACATATTTTTGATTGCCCTAAATTTTCAGAGCCAAGAACTGAATTTATCTTCCTGTTATTTGATCAGAACTCTTTCGCTAGAATCAAAATCATCCCGGCTACTCAGAGACAAAGATAAACCACTCTCTGTGTGGTGAAATTCCTGGCAGCTGTTGTTAAGTTACATGATAGCCAGGGCTTTTTTTTGTAGCAGAAAATTCTTTGCATATTAGGCCACACACCCCTGATATAGCCAATCTCTTGATTACAGTAGGGCCTGTACCAAGAGCCCTGTAAGCTCCAGGAGGATTGGCTACATCAGGGGTATGTGGCCTAATATGCAAAGAAGTTCCTGCTACAATAAAAGCCCTGATGAAAACTAACTTTTAAGTTTTCCTCCCATGGGATGATAGTTTGCTATGTATGACTTAGGTTGTAAAAACAGTAAGAAGCAAAAGTATAAGAAGCAAAAGTATCCTCATATAGAGGATGGTGTGGAATTGTTTTCTGTGGCCCCCGGAAGGTAGGACCAGAACCAATGGGATGAAATTAAATCAAAAGAGTTTCCAGCTCAACATTAGAAAGAACTTCCTGACCGTTAGAGCGATTCCTCAGTGGAACAGGCTTCTTAGGGAGGTGGTGGGCTCTCCTTCCTTGGAGGTTTTTAAACAGAGACTAGATGGCCATCTGACAGCAATGAAGATCCTGTGAATTTAGGAGGAGGTGTTTGTGAGTTTCCTGCATTGTGCAGGGGGTTGGACTAGATGACCCTGGAGGTCCCTTCCAATTCTATGATTCTATGAAAAGTAAAGTAAAAGTATTACAAAGTATTACGATATATGGCCCCTAGGTTGGCTAGGACTAGGATTATTTCCAGTGGACGGAAGGCAATTAAAAGGTGTGTGGTCCCAGAACTTCCTTTGGAGCTCACTTATGCTCGTCACAACCTAGCTCCTTGCTCCAACCCAATGCCTCCTGGCTCCACCTCCAAAGTTCCCAGATATTTCTTGAATTGGAGTCGGCAGCCCTAACTGGGACAATAGTGCCTAGTATTCAGTCACAGCAAGTTCAAGGATGGAAGCCTCTGCTGAAGATAACACAAATGGTTATAGCACAAATGTAAAGCAGTCTTTTGAAAAATAATGCACGGCTATGCTGGGTGACTGAATGACATTCTATGTGATGTGCTACCATACTTCCTGAAATGCAAAGTTTGACAATATCAAACAATGAAAGAAGTACATTGAATGAAAGGGGGAGGCAGCTATGTAATTCTGCTTGTTATGGCTTTATTATGCTGCCGTCTTAAATGTAATATGTCTAAACTGCCACCAGGCAAGAGCCCATTGTGAATAAGCTGTCAACTTTAATTAGCTAGGATATATACAATCATTTATTAAAAGTGAATTAATCTAGCCAGATTTAAGATGGTTTTAGCCACGTATAGATAGAGGTAGATAGTGGGAAGATATGCACTTCAGTCACTTCCGTTGACAGGATTGTTGCTAGCACTGTAATTCTGCGTAGATTTCAGTGGGCTTAGGCTGGGAGTATGATGCCATAGAGACCACCTGCCAAAGTGGCTATTTTTCTCCGGGGAGATCAGTTGTAATCTCAAGAGATCTCCAGCCACCACCTGGAAATTGGCAACCCTATCTGGAACACATAAGGTGCTATTGATGTAGGTGGTCAGTGATAATGTATTGAAATTGGAACCAAACAAATTGGTTTGGTTTGGCTGCCTTTAGAGAATGCAAGGCATGATAGGCTTTCTGGCCTAGGGTTGCCAACTCTGGGTTGAGAAATTCCTGGAGATTTAGGGGCAGAGGATGGGGAAAGTAGAGTTTGGGGAGGGGAGGGAGCTTATTTGGGATGTTGTACCATAGACTGCACCCTCTAAAGCAACCATTCTCCAGGGGAACTGATCTAGGTAATCTGGAGATAGCTGCAATTCTGGGAGATCTCCAGTCACCATCTGGAGACTGGCAACCATATGTAGAGCTGCCAGGTCATAGCGAGAGGCCCGGAAGTCATATCCTCTAGTAGCCTTTGGAATACTCAGTATGTATCTGCTTTTTTTTTTTTTAAGCGATTGGCAATTGAAAGATTTTGTGGATGTTCACCATGCAGTTTTGAAATGATCTGTCATAACTGTTCTACATGTTTCATAGTTTTTCATGCTTACCAGAAAACAAAAACTCCAACATGTTCAATGACACCATACATCTTTCCCCACAGTCACTTCTGGATAACCAGAAGTTCTTCAGAATACCATCTGGAATTATACGGGTATCCATCTGTTAAGGATTTGAACTTTTCAATTGTTCTGCGTATGCATAGGATCAAGGCATTCAAATGTAAATTTGTAAAAAGGTTACTGTATAGGATGTTTAGTTTGATACGATGGTAGAGGTTCATATTGTTGATTCTGGTGGTGGAAAAGAACAGTCTTCGGAAGAAAATCTGCTCGATACAAACCTACTTGTCTGTGATATACTTTTTATATGTGCATTGTAAAACTAGAATTTTTAAAGTTTTACGATTTGGAAAAGGCTGCTTCCCCCCCGCCCCATTCTCAGAGCCTCAATACAACTTGCAGCCAGCACAAAAGAAAGTTCTGCGCTACGCTGGTAGTGTTCTTTTTCTTTCTTCTCTCTGCTTTTAACAACATATTCAATAAAAATGTTGTGCCCGTTGTAATCCAACCTTTATGCAACATGACGTGCGTATCAATTTCCTTCGGGAAAAAAGAAGTTGGTAAACTCCTGCATCATTCCTTTCAGTCATATAATTTGTATAATTTTCAGAACGCAGCAGCCCTGCAGCAAAGCCTTCAATGAATTATTTAAAAGTGCTGAGAATTGCTTTATCCATGTAAAGAGCTAAATAAGGACCATATAATTCTGAGTTATTAACATATAAATGCAAAAAGGGAAAGTGTTCGCATATAGGTCTTTTAGAGAGAATAATTGTTTCCTCACTTTAACAAGGTCAAATAAAATAGAAAGAAATAAACTTTGGATCCACTTCAGTTCACGCTGTTATGCATTTGTCAATACTCCTGTAAATAAACCCTTAATAAAATTGCTGAGGGTGTTAGGAAGCGGAAAACAACAGCCAGTGAAAAGTCTGGTCCGGTGCCGACTGCATGCAGTAAACAATCACATACGGACCCTCTAAACAAGAAGATCAGATACAGCAGAACAATACCTGAGGGTATAGTTTTAAAGTTATGTGCCATGCACGCATCAAATATGACCCACAGTGACACATTTTTTTTTGAAAGTGGCGTAGTAGACATACTGGAGACAGTTCAGGGGACAGCTGAACCATTAAAAAAATAGGAAAGGTTTTTTTGGGGAAATATAGTACCATGAAGAAAAGTTGTGAGCACAAAACCTGTTTGAAGCAGAGAAAGAATCTAGACAATGGGAGGATGAGGACGGGAGTCTGACCTATAAACAGGGCAGAGTGTTTATCAGGTACTCTGTTCTTCCAGGTTAATGCAATTAAGTCGACGCAGGGATATTAAGGGAGGGAATGTGTAAGGGCGTCTTTGGGCCATGGGGCTAACCAACCATAAATTGGTGTGGTGTGATTGCAATTAAACTTACCTCCCTAAATGATAAGGATAGGTTAGAATTAATTAGATTCAACCGGTTGCAATACAGGACATTCAGGAAATATAACTAAGAATCAGGACTGACTGACTTACTGCTTTCAGAAAATGGAATTCAATATTTCAACAATACTCCCACTAGGTACTATTTAAAAGAGACTGTCATCAGAGCGTAATTGCATGTTACAGGACTTTTGCAGAGTCAAGAGGCGATAATTAGGTGTTTGGAATATACTAACTTTGAAACTACCTAATAATCTCCTATTGGCCATTTTATAAAAATAGATTCTAAAAGAAAACAACACTTTGAAATAGATCAAGTGGAAGGAGACCATAAGAGAGCCAAAAGGTTCTGCCAAGATCAATCTTTTATAGTTCATTTGCCATTTATGCATTCACAGGAATGAATAATGTCTAAGGCAGCATGTTGTATATGGTGCTGGTTTTGTTTGCAGCAGCAGATCAAGACTTTCCTGGTGCCTCTTTCAATGGTATTATCCTTCAGTGAAGGCTCAGATTCTATAGGGATGTAAGGAAAAACCAATGAGTAGTTACAGAAAGGGGGTGCCAAGGATGTTGAGCTATCGTTTGGACAAGTGTAAGGCATACAAGTGGGTGAGCCATACATATAGCGTTGATAGCACATGCCAGTGCCTTTGCACTACCAAGTTTACAGAGTCTGCCACCAGCCAAGGCCAGACCCACTAGCCATGTAGTGTCTCCCTTCTTTCCCTGCTAGGAACAGGACCAGCTTCAGCCAGCAGGAAGATCGCACAGAGACAGATGGATTTCCAAAATCAAACTGAGAACTAAGGAGCACATATTAGCGTTATCTGTCTTAATGTATGATTGTTCCACCACCTTGTATCCAGGGGTCATTTTGTAGAAAAAATAGGTGGTGGAGCTCATCCAGGGATTGTTATGCAGCTGCACCTACTATTCAATGGACAAGGTGGGAAGGAGGAGGTGGAACTCTCAGAAAGGTTCAGGAGCTACGCTGAATCCAAGGCCTGCTTGTATCTAAGGTAGGGTTGCTAGCTAGGGTTGAGAAATACCTGGAGATTTTTGGGGTGGAGCCTGAGAAAGGCAGGGAAGTGAAGTGACTTCAATGAGGTATAATACCATGGAGTCCACCTTCCAAAGCAGCTGTTTTCTCCAGGGGAACTGACCTCCGTCACCAGGCGATCAGTTGAAATCCCAGATCTCCAGCCACCACTTTGAGGTTGGTATTCCTGATCCTGAATCCATAAACTGGCTCTTACTAGTGGTAATGGAATTAATAAATGTGGACACTGGCATTTCCTCCTAAAGGATTACACCATCTTGTTTTTGAGCTGCACTGCAGCAGATAGCTTTCTGGCTCACCACTAAGTTAGCAGCAGCAACTTGTTAGAACATAGAAACAAACCTCACAAAAGGTATGGGCAGGAGAAAGCTGGAGTGGGAAATACTATTTGCCCCCCCAAGTCGGAATGAAGAGTCAGACACAAGGTATTAGTATAACTAAGGGCCACTTTATTAAGTATAATAATAAATGACAAGGGCAACAAGAACTGCGGCCTGGTCAACAGATCGCTCCCCTGCCATTAGCAGGCGAGAGACTCAGCCCCCCAGCCAGAGCTGTGTGGCACAGCTTTTGCCAGGCCGGCCCAGCAAGGAGGCAAGCCCCAGAGGGCCTGACCACCAGACGCACATCTCAATGGAAGGCACCCTCTAGTCGAGCCTCCAGGACGGTCGGCATTCTCACACCCCAGGTCATCAAACCCTAAGGTTGATCCTGCCAGACCCCTAACTTTCCAAAAGGGGGATGCTTTCTGGTCCTCGCCTAGCTGCATAGAACCATAAACCCATTAACAAGCTCCCACTACTAAGGCCAAGTCTCTACTTAGGGCTTAGCACCCACTGGGAGGCCCAAGGCCACCCGCAGCCCTTGCCAGAGATCTCTCAAGAAAAGCATGTTACCTTTTTCAGAGAGATACACCCCATCCCCTCTGTAGAGGTCAGGAAATTTCATAGAAATATCCGGGTAGGGCAGAAAGAGGCCCAACCCCCCTTCCAATGCCTTCCTAATTTATTTGTTAGCTTTATAACAGGCCCTCTCTATACCTGCAAGGTCCCAAGCACCATGCCAAACAAGGTGGGGATCATTGCTGACCAAATTATAGTGGTCCGGGGCCATCTCTCCCTAATGTGCCAAAAATCCTCATGGGCCTGCGAGACCAAAGCCTTGCCTTTTACTAGCCCTAGATCATTCCCTCTCAGGTGGATGATTAAAACCTCAGGAGGACGGCCTACATTCCCATGAAATAACAATGGCAGCAGGACAGGCCACTGAAGACCCTGGCGGCCCCGCCATTCGAAAGTAACATATTGGCTGAGTCCCAGCTGAGAGCTGACCGAAGTTCTCTGAGCCTGATGTGTGGCCCAAAACGCATAGCTGTGTCCACAGACGAGAACTCGGCTCCTCTGGTCAGGAACAACAGCATCTAAAAAGAAAAAACAGTCAAACTAGAAACAAGAACCATAACATCTCAATTACAAACAACGAAGCTAGGAACTGAGCAGAGGACAGAGATTTATAGGCCGATGACTGCCAACGACCCAGGCACTGAATGGAGGAAGAAGGATATCCCAGGGCAGCAGCTGTAGAGGCTGCCCCAATTCTAAAGGAATGAGTACAAAACCGCACCCCGGACAACCCCAGCTTAGCTAAAGTCCAGGAAGTCACGGCCCAAAACTGATGCTTTGTCAGTGGGCTGCCATTAAGGTGACAAAACAAAAACCCATCCTTGATCCCCCAAACTGCCAAATAAGCAGCCAAAGCGGAAACGGGGCACAACTCAAGCTCAAGCACATGCCTAGCTCCAACACGGTCCCTTTGCGACCCTGGTCAGTCTTAGAGCATTGAATGGTAATGACCGCCTTATCCTCAACTAAACTCAGGTCCCGTAGCAACGAAGTATTACCAGAAACATCATTTCTGGAGCCCGCCACTAACTCACTAACTCTAAGGACCCCAAAAAAGGCAACCAAGGAAGCAGCATGGAACAGTGTGGACTCAAAATAAGATGCACACACTGTGCCCCAAACCCCCTTCAGAGGGGAAATAGGCTTCCTAGTATCGAGATTAGTCCCAGCCTCTCTGGCCCATCTCTCCAGCATCTTTCAAAACCGAAAGTCTGCTGTTTCCTCCTTGTATCCCAACACCTTGCTAGCAAAAGCCAGAGCAGACAGGCGTCCCCTAATGGATCACATGGCCAATCACTTACCTTTTAGAGAAACACAGTAGTGGAGCAACTGCTCCACTGGGAGGGGCCAAACAATACGATACCCTACCTCAGCCCTAAAGTCCTCAAACTGCCGCACAGCACGTTCGTAAGACTTCCTGATGCTAGGTGCAGTAGCTAGGCCTATCGCTCTGCAGGCCTCGGCACTCCAATCAGCCATAGCCCCTGGGGCATTGGCGCCGGCTCTCGATTGGCATCTGGGGCCAGCTGACGAAACCTCTCCATCTGTTTACAAGAGAGAGCGTCAGCTACCCCGTTATCTACCTAAGGAACATGCTTGGCTAAAAACTGTATGTTAAGCCGCAGACAATGCAGAGTGAAGGCCCTCACCAATTTCATAACCCTTTGAGATTTGGATGAAAGGGAATTAATGACATGGACCACTGCCATAGTCTTGCACCAAAAATGAATTGTGCGATTGGCATATAATTCCCCCACAGCCAAACTGCAACAAGAATGGAAAAAAAACTTGAGAAACGTTAAATCTCGGTTCAAACCTGCCTGAGCCCATGACTCTGGCCATGCATCCACGCACCAATGTCTGCGAAAATAAACCCCAAAACCTAAAGACCTAGCAGCATCAGACATGACCTGAAGCTCCGCCTCAAGCCTCTTGTCGTCTCTCCAAAAAGAAATTCCATTAAAGGACTCCACAAATTCTTGCCATACCCTTAAATCCTCCCCCACGCTGCTGGTAACCCATGTTCTATGTTGGGGCAGGCAGAGGCCTACCATAGTATCACATCGCCTACGAAGAAAAGCTAGTCCAGGAGCGACCACTTTGCAAGCAAAGTTAAGATTTCCAACTAGCTGCTGGAGCTCAAGCAATGTGACCTTTTTCTTAAGAAGGAAGGAATTAATCCTACTCCTCAAATCTTTCACTTTTTGAATAGGAATTCTGGACAATTGTGCCAGGAGATCCAGCTCAATCCCTAAAAAAGTGTTTTTGGGCCGGACCTTCCATTTTTTCCTGCACCAACAGAACCCCCAGTTCTGCAGTCAGCTCAATGAAGCCAGACAGCAGCCGTGCACAACGCCCAGTCCCTGCAGGACCCACAAAGAGGTATCCAAATAATGAACAACATCCTGAGATCCAACTTTTTCACAAACAGCCCATTCCAAGAACGTGCTGAAACACTCAAAAACCACACATGAGACAGAACAGCCCATTGGCAAAGCTCTGTCCATGTAAAATTGCACCTCAAAGGAAAAAAAAACTAAAAGCTCAATATCAGCCAGATGGACAGGTAGAAGGCGAAACGCAGGCTTAATATTGCATTTATAATAATAATAAAATTTTATTTATACCCCGCCCTCCCCACCAAGGCAGGCTCAGGGCGGCTTACAGAGTGTGGCAAAAGCCATGTTAAACAATAAAACAATTATACATTTCTGTACCATTTAAAATTTACCATTAAATTTACATAATATAAAAATCTAAAATCAATCTAAAATAATCTTATCTTATTGCTAACTTTAGCCATCTCTGCCCCTTTTCCACAGCGTTGTACAACGCCCACGGCCTGATCAAAGTTGGTATACCTAACTGAGCATAAAGGCTCAGGAATCCCATCATTAACTGACAAACCCTTGGGGTAGGAAAGGTGGTGAATCAAACGAAATTCACCAGGCCCCTTCTTTGGCACCACTCCCAAGGGGGAAACCCTAAAGTTAGGCACTGGAGGATTAAGAAATGGGCCCAAAATCCTGCCCTCTGCTAACTCCTTGGCAATCTTATCCTTAACTACAAGCTCTAAACCTTTAACAGAACTAAGGTTCCCAGACCGAAATGCAATCTGGGGACCCTGAAAAGAAATTCTAAAACCGAACGTGAAACCATTTAACAAGTAAACCCTATCAGCCCTTCACAGGTACCTATACAGCCATTGCTCAAGAGGTCCCACCTTTATCGGACTGGGCCCCTTGTCCAGCTTGGTACCGGATCAAGAGCTTGGGAGTTCTACTGGAGCCTTCACTATCAATGGAGGCCCAGATAGCAGCCACTGCTAAGTCAGCATTTTTCCATCTGAAGCGGGCAAAGCAGTTGGCTCCCTTCCTGGAGCGCCGGGACCTAGCAACAGTGATCCATGCAATGGTCACCTCAAGATTGGATTACTGTAATGCCCTCTACATGGGGCTGCCTCTGTGCCGAACCCGGAGGTTACAGCTGGTGCAGAACGCGGCAGCTAGGCTGATATTGGGGCTCCCGAAGTGGGAGCACATACAGCCAGGGCTACGCGAACTGCACTGGTTGCCAGTTACCTACCAGGTTCATTACAAAGTGCTGGTTATTACCTTTAAAGCCCTATATGGCCGAGGACCTGCCTACCTGAGGGACCGTCTCTCCCCATACGAACCCCAGAGAGCACTGACAGGGAAGAACCAGCTGACTATCCCTGGACCAAAGAAGGCCAAACTCCAAAACACCCGTACACGGGCCTTCTCCATCGCAGCTCCACAACTATGGAACCAGCTCCCAGAAGAAGTGCGAGCCCTGTGGTGCCTTGACCAGTTCCGCAGGGCCTGCAAGACCACCCTTTTCAGGACAGCCTTTGCTGGCTGAGAGACCGCTGTTGGGTGACTTTCGCTATTATCATTTATAAATGGAATTAGCACCTGGAAACCTGTATAATACTTGATTAATTGGAATGTTTTAAAGCTAATGTGATTTTAAACTCTGTATAATTTTTATGAAATGTTGTTAGCCTCCCTGAGCCCGCCTCGGCGGGGAGGGCGGGATACAAATAAAATTTTATTATTATTATTAAGTACTTCTACCACCACCTTGTCTCTTTTGGCCCTTATGTGGCTGGGCTCTGGGGCAGTTACTAAAGGAGTGCGGGCCACCACATATGGGGCATTCATGCTTGAACTGACACACACTCTGTCAGTCCTGCTGCACACTCCTTGGGAGCCAAACTCCCAGCAAAGCAAGCGGGGTTGAACCACCTGCCTTGCAGAACTGCAGGAAGAGGATGATGAAGCAGAAGAAGTAGCTGATGTCCTAGCAACCAAATGACCACTGTCAGAGCGGTCAACCAAATTTGGTCGCGCCGGGGACATGACCTGAAGCCATAACTGCTGGTGGATGCGATCCCACTGAAGGAAAGGGTACAAAGCGGCCCTCATCCTGAATTCTTCATCATATTGAATCCAGGAGGGCCCACTAAACACCGTGTACCCCTTATAAATGATATCCATATACTGGATGAGTGCAGCTGCCCACCAAGACTGGGCGCATGCAACCACGTCAGCATATATAAAAAACCCAGGCAGCCAATTGACCCAAGTCCGGTCCACTTTGTGCTTCTTCAATTTCTCTTTTTCATTGTCATCCAACTCCTCTTTATCTTTCTTCTCCAACTCACGGGAGGGAGAAAATGTCAACATACCCTTTAGGATTTTATCCTTTGTTGCAGGCAACAAATGATCACCTAAAGGTAACGCTACATCCCCGAAAGGCATGGCAGTAAATGGGACTGACCCATATGCAGCACCAAACTGAGGGGAACAGTCCCATCCCCCCAAAAAGGGGCATGGCATCCTTTGCTGACCGGCTGCAGGCCAGGGTCCATAGGAGCCAAACTGGCCTGTTGGCCATGACCAAGCTTGCTGCAGACCAGTGCCCATGGAGGGAGAGGTACCTGAAGCCCCAGCAGCAGCACCTGGCACCACCTGAGAAGCAGGGGCCCAAGGACCCTATGGCCAAGCCATGCCCAAGTACGACTGTGTAGTGCCACCAGTCTCTGGAAGCCTAACATGAAAGTCGAGCCACATGAACTTTCTGCAAACTGCCAAACTTAAGAATCACTTGGGATTGACAAACTGCAATCCTCACAGGACAGGCTCTAAAAAACTGTCAAGATCACAACCAGTGTGCAAGATCAAATTAGAGAAGCACAAAGAGAAAACCACACAAATTTGCACAGAAGGGCAGGAAATCAGCATTACTATGCAGCTATGCTAGGGCACTGGCAAAAAATACCCCCAATTTCTTTTTCAGTTTAGTGGCACAAGACTGAAAAATCTCTCCAGAGCTTCTGACACAGCACTCCTCCCTGATAAAAACCGCAGCCCTGTGCAAAGTGTGGTGGAGTTGCAGTCAACTTTGCACAGATGCGTGCACGCATGCACACACACACTGCCAAGAATCACAGCTTTTAGTGCCAGTGGGCTCTACTGTGCATTCTGTGCTGTCAACATGTTTCCCCATATTATGAGATTGTGTGACTCTTTCCCATTTTTCACAGAGGCCAATAACGCAACAGAGAATCCCCTAGTGCTTGACAATGTGGAACACGGGGCTTCACAGCTGATTATCAGGTTTTTTAAAAAGTCTGGCCAATTTCAACATAGTGTTTCCACCTTTGTCTTGTGTTCCTTTGTGTTCCCTTTCATTCAACAGACTAATGCCAAAGTGCATGCACAAAACCTGAATCAGGAGGATTTAAATGGAAAGTGCTTGCTGGATGCTACTGTGCAGCTGTGATAGGGCAACTGCATAATTAAAAAAAAAAAAAAAGCAACCTTTGGACACCACCCCATGCACGTCACAAGTGATGTTCCACCCCTATTTAGAAAAGTGTGTTTTTTAATTGTAGCTGCAGAATAAATACACCAAAGGTAAAAGAATGATGCATAAGATGGGCACAGAATCAGAAGTCAAGATTAAAGGTTTACTGCTCTGAAAATCTGCAATAAGATGTGTGTGCATAATGGGACTGTGTGACATACACATTCTCTCTCTCTCCCCCACTCCCCCTCAAATAGATCTGTAGTCTTTGAATTTGCTGTGTGGGGGAAATCAAAGGGGAGAACAAACACTGTTTTGATATGACTTTGAAGATGGCAAGAGCTTCTAATAGAGAAATAGAGGCTTAAGGACTGTAAGGAAATAATGATTGACACAGCACACCACCCAAGACAAGTTTACCTTTCTATGAGGAAGCAGGAAGGTCCTCCAAAAGAATGCTTCCAAGTACAGAAAAGCAGTTTTGCTGTGGTAGATCTCAATCTGTCATCATGTGTGATGCCCCTTCTTTGAAGCAAGGACATCTTTAGAACCCAGAGGAATATTATTGTGTGCTCAGATCCTTCCAGGAGTAAATGTTTTGTTGGCTACGAATTCTAACTTGTATTCTTTTCTGACAAAAGTTTTGAATTGACTTTTTTCTTGGTTGTCAGACCTCCTCTGGCCATCTCTACCTGAGCCAGATCTGTGACAAAGGGAATTAATGTTGCATTTCAGCAATGTTCCTTAAAGTTATACAAGCAGGATGCTTTTGGTAATATCTAGAGGTTGAATTGGCATGTATTGTTGATCAAGTTAGTGATGAGCTAAGGGAAACCAGCCAAGAACTCATGTTCAGAATATCCCATGGCCGCAATATAAACTTGGTTAATCATGTTGATTTCTATATGAAAGTTAAGCACCTACTTAATTCTGTCTGAGTAAAAATCAATGGAGCTTAGCAGTACTTTACATTCGCTGGATTGTATACCATGCCATGGTGAAAATATCTGGATCCAGTACCATTAGATTTAAAAAGTAATATAGCTCAATGGAGATCTCAGGTCGGATATTTCCTGCTTCCCTCTCCTACTGCAGTTCACTGAGCTCTTATAAATTTTGTTCCAAGGTGGTCATCATACCCTCCAAAATAGGAGGTAAAATGAGGGGGGTGGGGTCTGCAGTGTGAAGAACACATCAACAGATGGAAGTGTCATTCTGCAGTGCTAAGATATAAGCCAATATTTGATGAGCAAAACCCTTATTGTTTTGTCTTTCTCTTTCTCCAAAATGTGTAATCATCTTCACTTTTAACATTTTCTAGTCCATCGTTTTGTTCATGTTGACGACATTCTTCTGCATTTCAACAACAATCCCTACTGCAGGTTTTACGAAAGTGCACCTAGTCATCTCACTAGTGAATGGAACCATTTCAAACGACGGTTTGGGTCATGGGTTTAGTTCAAATTGAATCTTCGCCTCAAACTCACTAGCTAGGTAGATCATACTCTTTCAGGTTGTCATCATTAATAGGAGGATAATTTCACTGGCCAAACTGACAGGATTACAAGGCCAATTTCATTCATTCACATCGCATACAAAAGTATGGTTTAATTAAATCTTTTATGGCTAGTGTGATTCCTGAACAGGAATTGAGCTACAGATTCAAGTGGGTAGCCATTTTGGTCTGAAGCAGCAAGACAAAGTCTGAGCCCAACGGCACCTTTAAGACCAACACGGTTTTATTCAAGGGTTCATGTGCATCTGAAGAAGCGTACATGCACACAAAAGCTTATACCTTGAACAAAACTTTGTTTGTCTGAAAGGTGCCACTGGACGCTAACTTTGTTCCATTGGATTATGTTTAGTTAAGGAATGCCAAACCAGGATCTGAAATTATGTTTATTATTGCTTCATAAATCCTAACGTCCCTGGTTTGATTCCTGGTGCAGTGCTTGCTGCAGTATAGGTTGGGATGCCAAGTGAGCGTCTGCAGAACAGGCATAAGATGGAAGGCAATTTCACTTACAAAGACACCAGAATTTAAATGTTTGTCTGAGATCAGAATCCTAGTTTCACAGACTGAGCACTGTTGCAATATTTGGATGAGCATGAGAGGGAGAGCAAGTTTGGTGTAGTGGTTAAGTGTGCGGACTCTTATCTGGGAGAACCGGGTTTGATTCCCTACTCCTCCACTTGCACCTGCTAGCATGGCCTTGGGTCAGCCATAGCTCTGGCAGAGGTTGTCCTTGAAAGGGCAGCTGCTGGGAGAGCCCTCTCCAGCCCCACCCACCTCACAGGGTGTCTGTTGTGGGGGAGGAAGGGAAAGGAGATTGTGAGCCGCTCTGAGACTCTTCAGAGTGGAGGGCGGGATATAAATCCAATATCTTCATCTACCTCACAGGGTGTCTGTTGTGGGGGAGGAAGGGAAAGGAGATTGTGAGCCGCTCTGAGACTCTTCGGAGTGGAGGGCGGGATATAAATCCAGTATCTTCATCTACCTCACAGGGTGTCTGTTGTGGGGGAGGAAGGTAAAGGAGATTGTGAGCCGCTCTGAGACTCTTCGGAGTGGAGGGCGGGATATAAATCCAATATCTTCATCTACCTCACAGGGTGTCTGTTGTGGGGGAGGAAGGGAAAGGAGATTGTGAGCCACTCTGAGACTCTTTGGAGTGGAGGGCGGGACATAAATCCAATATCTTCATCTACTTCACAGGGTGTCTGTTGTGGGGGGGAAGGGAAAGGAGATTGTGAGCCGCTCTGAGACTCTTCGGAGTGGAGGGCGGGATATAAATCCAATATCTTCTTCCAATATCTTCTTCTTCTTTTAATGGCTACTGTTTAGTGTTGTTTTTATTTATAGCTTAAGTTTTTTTTTACTTCCGTTGATTGTGTGTTTTTAAATAATATTATATACTTTTTGGAAAGCTCCCTGAACGTTTTTAAAGCAGAACGGTGGGGTATAAATCTTATAAATAAAAATGAGTGCCCATAAGGTGTTAAAAAGTTAGGTTGCTTACGAGGAAAAGAACATTCTTGAAGAAATCGTGCCTGACTATTCTGACATGCTACACAGAGCCTTTTTAAGAGAAGTCCAGTGTACAGATATTCCCACGCACCAACATAATGGACGACTTCTTTGGGGACCCACAGAACATCCACAGTAACAAAAAAGGCCCACAAAATCTCTCATTTTTAGGTTTTGAAACTCACCTTTTAAAAGATTTGCTCCCGTCAAGAAGTCTTTCTCTTCCTATCTATCAAGTGTTGTCATTAGAAAAGATGTTACCATTTCCTTCATCCTATCAGGTGAAACAAAGAACTGGTTTTGTAGGTTGCTAGCTAAGAGGCAGAAGATCATTGGGAGGTTAATTTACTTTATTTAAACTCCTAAGCAGAGGCAGGTTTGTTGTCTAGCTTGAGAAATCACCGAGATCTCATCTTGGTGATCTTTGGGAGCTAGGCATTCATTAAGCATTTATCCTACTGTCCAGTACACAGCAGTGTCTCGAGTTGCGATGTTAAGGTGTCAGAGTTATCGTGAATTTCCTCTGCAGCATCTCTCACCTTCTGACAATGCCTGGGAATGAAAGAAATACATTTAACTACTGGCTGTAAATTCATTTTCCCCCATATATGAAGGGAAATAAATGAGAAGGGTTTTTAGAACAGTTGTACCCCTATGAAACTAATAAGTGCTACCGTCTTCATGCATTCTCAGTAATTGCATTTAATGCAATAGATTTTAATTTTGTTCCTAATTTTAAATATAGAAAGAAGAAATACATTGTTGCATCAAACGTCGTAAAAGGGATTTCTAGCCCCTGTGAAATGTTTATGAAATTCACATTGATCAAGAGAAATATATTTATATCTAAAGCTCAAGATGGTCAGAGCCATGGAATAGACAAATAAAGAAGCCATTTTAAACTGTTTGTCAGTGGGATCCATGCTGAATAGTTTAGGCCTGTCCAAATAGTGGTTGTACTAATCAGGTGGATTTTTGACATTTCTACTTCTAGCGCTTACTCCTATATCACAACTTGCTTTTGAAATTTCCATTAATTAAAAAGCAGTTTGGGTGGAATAGATCTGAAGGTGGATCTTGGGGAGGCAGAGTTTGGGGAAGGGGATGGAGGGACATCAGCCTTCAAAGCAACAATTTTCTCCAAGAGAACTGATCTTTGTAGTTTGGAAATCAGTTGTAATTCCAGGAGATCTCCAGGCCTAATTTGGAGGATGGTCGTTCTGTGCACTTGATAAGTCCCATGTGATTGCCTGTGGGAGTGTCTCCAGGTTCATAACCCAATATGAATCATATGGGCCAATCAGTTGTATGGACCAACTTCTCTGCATGAGACCTAAACATCTGACCATTATGATTTGAACACTTGTAGTAACTGCAAAGGGTAGCTTTCTGTGATTCTGAACTGGGAGGTGCTATTCCATCAATGTAATCTGTTCTCAGATGTGACTAATTTATTTGTAATGAAAACCAAGGATTGTGGCATATCTAAGATTTTCAACAAAAGGTATGAGCTGAAAAAGAAACCTATCCCTGCCTAGAGAGAACTCATACCTGTTAATGAAAATACATTTAAGAAGCAAATAAGTTAAATACCCTTATTTTGATTTATGGCTAAGCAGGGCTTTTTTTGTAGAAAAGCCCAGCAGGAACTCATTTGCATATTAGACCACACACCCCTGACATCACCATTGTTTCACATAGGGCTTTTTTGTAGAAAAAGCCCAGCGGGGGTTCATTTGCATATTATGCCACACACCCCTGACACTAAGCCAGCTGGAACTGTGTTCCTATGCATTCCTACTCAAAAAAAGCCCTGTGGCTATGTAAAAAACACATTTCTGTTGAAAATACAGGAAAACAAAAAAAATTATTTGTACCTAACCACACAACATATTTCTCCCCACCCCAGTTCCAATCTTGACTTCAAATGTCTGTATTCACCCGTTTCATTATTTATCAGTCTGCACAAAAGGATTCACTTCTCAGCATGACCAAAAGATATAATAATGCAAAAAGTTTTTTTTTTTTGCTATTTAGTTTTTAAAAATTGTTTCTAACATGCAGGTTTACAGAAAAATGTAAAGCCATAAGTAGAGATCCTATTAACACTCAGCATAAAAGAGAAAAAAAATTAGGACATCCAAGAATAAACAATCACCTTGGTTTAGAAATATAGCAACTCTTGGTAATAAGGGTTTTGTGGAACAATCACATTTTCTACCAAGTACTGTATAAGCGGGAACCAAAGAGATTGGAATAATTTCTGATAACTTTCTAAATTTGGAATAATTGTATAGATCATGATTTTGGCATATATAAAATGCTCCCATATTTTTTTCCCAAAAAGATATTGTGATATATTTGCAAACAGTCAATATTTTAGCTTGATCAGTGAGTTATGCCTTAATTAGTCTGGACATTAATTTTTATGTTCCCAATAACATGAAATTTGTTGTATAGCAGAGAACTCAAAACAATAATATGCCCCCTTATTTTGCAGCAGATCACCAAACATCTCTGAGATTTCAACAGAACAATCTCCAAAATTCTTAAATTTGCTTTTTGTTAGGAGATATTTTTACAGACTGTCATTACTAATGCATTATGATAACTTAAATGTGGATTTTAGAAGATGATAGTATTGTTGTTCTTGTTATTAGTCAAATGATGATGCAATTAATAAATGCTGTCTTATTAATTCTACAGTTCTTAATATATAATTTATAACATGTTAATTAGAATCCTGGTTCCAGTCCAAAGCCTTCTAAGTGTAATGGAAACATCTGTATCCATGGTAGATTCATTGTACTCTGTGAGAAGTGTATGCTGTACAGCTACATTCTCAAAGGTATTTGTTACCCCAGAATGCAGATTCAGGTCCCTGAAAACACGGTTATAGGAAGAACATAGCCCAGACTCTATTTTAGCAAAGCCAAGGGAATCTTAATTTAACTTTTTGATGTGACTGAAGTAACCCAGCACAGTCAGACTGTTTGTAGACTTGTGCAAGCTCTCTATCCAAAAGATTGTTTTGTGACTCTGAGATCACCCCCAAAACTAGGATTGTAGATGATTGAAATTCATATTTAAGCACCCAGGAACATTCCAGAACCTCCAGATAAGATAATTGGGCACACATACTGAGTGAAATACCAATACTATTTCCTGTCATAGATCAGTGTTAGTCACAGAGTAACTTCTGGTGGTGCAACCCATATTCTTTAGTAGGGATGGGCACAAACCTGCTTATGAACTAAAGTTCATGACAAATTTTGACTGGTTTGTGGTTCGTGAAGCCAGTATGAACTTTCCACAAACTTTCAAGCTGTTTGTGGAGGTTCCTGTCAGTTCATGAGCTGAGACAATTCCAGACAGACTGTCTCTGCTCAATCAAAATGTTTACATAACTTCAAAGCAACAAGTTGGAGGGAATGTAGAGGAGTATCCAGGGAAGGTTGCCTGTGACTTTGATGTTTCTAGCTTGCACAAGATCCTGTGCAAGCTGGAGACATCAAACTCTCCAGGGATCTACGGCTGATTCTCCACCTGACTTCCAAGTTCTGTGAGAACTGAATTTACAGGGTCTGAGTTACGCCCCCCCCCCAAAAAAAAAGGTGCCCACAGGAAAATGCTTTCTGGCGAAATGACAGGTGGTCATTTCTGGGGAATTGCCAGACAGCACTTTCCTGGAGTCACCTTCTTTGGGGGGCTGCAAATCAGACCCTGTCAATCCAATCCTCACCAAACCTGGAGGGCAGGTAGAGGAGCATTAGTCAGAGATCCTCTGAGAGCTCAGTGTCTCTAGTACATTCTACCTCCTCACAAACTTCACAAACCAAACCAGCTTGTGAGGCAGCTGGAAGTCCATAATGGTTTGCAAATAGGGCATGCCACAAACTATAAACCAAACAACATTTTTCCATTTAATGCTCATCCCTACTCCTTAGGGATAAGAGAAGGTATTTCAAACATCCCAAATTTACAATTTACCTCTAGCTTCTACCACTATACTCCCGCATCTTGGCTATCTTTGAATGGGTTTTTCACTGCATGTGTACGCAGTATAAGTATTAGAAACTACTACTGTATACTTAATTTAAAAAAACATGACACACATTAAAACCCCTACGTGTCTCACCCAGTCCCTATGCAGAACTACCTTCAAAATTTTGTTTTTAATTTTAGGAATAGTTAGTAGTACCAAGTTTCACCACATTCAAGACCCTGAATTGTAAACGTTGAAATACTATTGGAGGAAAAATGCCATTCCAGTGCAAACTGTCTGGATTTTTTTGTTGTTTAAATTCACAGTGAAGCAGATTAAGTCATTATATTGCAGCGCATTCACAACAAATTAACATTCAAAAGTTTGCTTCCCACAGGTAAAGCTGTAATTTGAATGCAATTTGTTTTAGTTTCCCACTGACTAGAACCCCAGATGATGGACAACAAAGGGTCTATATAAAAGCAACCTCAGGCGTCCTGTCTTGAGTTTAGACAACCAACACATAAAAGATACTTTAGCAAGTTCAGAAATCTTGGCAGAAACCCAAAACTAACATAAGTAGCAACATTCAATAAAAAATATGTGAAATGTTATGTCAGATCAAGACATTATATCTTGCCTGTGGTAAATAAGACAATGTTTGCTTATACTGCATACAGAGACTCTACTGCTGTGTGTTGTACCATCTAAAATTAGTACCAATAGACAAACACATCTAGCTTACAATTTGGCCTTAATTTGTTTTTCAAAAGCAATGTAAGAATATCGATTGTGTGTGAGTGGTAATATATGTAGTGAAATACCCTTCTTTAAAAGAGCACCAGTAGTGTGTGTTTGGTAAGTAACTAACTGAAATCTGCCCTGTTCATTAAGCTCAGAAGGATGACTGACCTGGATGACATTCCCTTGGGCTTTTGAATACAAATTGACCACGCCAGATCTAGTATTGTTTTGGCAGTACTGTTATTTCTGCAGCTCTGCTCTGTTTTCTGTTTCCTGGGGCAGTTAAGGATAGGAGGAGAGGCATACTGAAGGAAGGGACTGACTCAAAAAATATGAGCCTTCCGGGATCTGTGTTCATCTAGAAGAGAAGAAGAAGAGAAGACAATATTGGATTTATACTCCACCTTTCACTACCTGAAGGAATCTGAGTGACTTACAATCTCCTTTCCCTTCCCCTCCCCACAACAGACACCCTTGTGAGGTAGGTGGAGCTGAGAGAGCTCTCCCAGAACTGTTCTTGAGCAGAACAGCTGTGAGAACTTGTGACTGACTCAAGGTCACATCAGAAAGTGCATGTGGAGGAGTGGGGAATCAAACCTGGTTCTCCCAGATAAAAGTCTGCACACTTAACAACTACACCAAACTGGCTCTAGAGCACTTAGTGCAAGTTCACACTGCTGCATGCCACTATCCATTATTGTTGTTCTGTGCAAAGTTCCATTGTTGGATCATGGACCTAGAGAGGTCTTCCATTCTGTAGAAGCGGGGGGACTCTTACTTGTCCAATTCCAGCTAAGGGATAGGAGAAGGCTGAGATCTATATGAGAGATTGGGGCCATGGCTCAGCAGAAAAGCATCTTCATTGCATGCAGAAATTCCCAGGTCTTTAATCCATGGCCTTTCCAGTTAGGAGGAATCAGAGAGTTAGGAAAAGACCTTCAACTGAAACCCAGGAGAGCTGCTACCAGTCAGAGTAGATTGTTAGGCCAATGGTCTGATTCAGTTTGCCCTGTTCACAGATTACAGTGAATGCACATATATTGACCTGTAAAAGGTGGACACTTTGCTTTCTGTACACGATTTGGCAGGCAGACCCCTCTGTGAGAGTAAAGTTCTTTTCATTAGGGTTTGTAGAATCTTTCGGGATCAAGTGCCATGTTCTACTGGAGAAACTTTTTCTTCCAGACGTTTCGTTCTCAGCTGCAGAGAACATCCTCAGTGGCGTTGCAGCTGGAGCAGGCGCTCAGACCTTCTTGGCTGCTGTGCATTGAGTGGGGCCAGGGCTGCTGGAGAGCTGTTATTTGTAGGCTGGAGGGGGTGTGATGAAAGGGCAATTGGTTTGTGGATGTGCCCATTGTTTGGTGGGGCTTCCTGGAAGGGTAGTGATAAGGAAACTGTCTGTTGAATGCGACCATTGTTCTGTGTTAATTGCTGGGAAGGTTGGAAGGGGTTTGAAGATAAGGAAGATGGTTGTTGACTGTGCTGATTGTTCTGTGGAATTTGCTGGTTGTTCTGAGACTTTCTGCAATTTATAGTCTGTAGGGTGTTTTGTAGAGCTGGGTACCAAGATTGGTGGATGAAAATGCCTTCTTCCTTTCTGTTAAGATTGTGCTGGTGTTTGTAAATCTCAATAGCTTCTCTGTTCAGGCGGGTATGATAATGTGAGACCGTAGAAAGGACTTCAGTTCTTTCAAAGTGGATGACGTGGTCTCCTTCTTGAAGTGCATGTTCAGCTACAGCTGATTTTTCTGGCTGAAACAAGTGACAGTGGATAATCTCAGTCCTCCTGCCCTGCATAGTACTGATTATTGCATCAGTTGGGCCAAGTGAATGAGTTAGTCATGGTTCTTACATAAGGAGGAGGACAAAGTGGCAGAATGGGAAAATGCACTGTACTGCTTCAGACTGCAGTTAGGCATCTCCAGCTCTGAATGTTTCTTGCATTTTTTTTTTTTTTAAAAAAACCCTCCATGATAATGGAAAACCAGTGCAGCAGGAGCAAAGGCTGTGTCCTTCCATGTTTGCTTGCAGGATCAGGTTGTCATTTGCAGAGAGTTGCTAACGCAGGGTAGCAAAACATTTCAAAATATGATCCTAAACCTTCATTCTTAAGTATGTGCAGTCTATTCTGCCACCCCAGGTCTCTGCCACCTCACTCCTGAACATATGAAACTTGATAATAGCCTTGCCTTGGCTGTTCTGTCCGGCAGTGGCTCTGTAGGCTTTCATGCCTCTCTACTCATCTCCTGATCTGATCCTTTGATCTGGAGAAACCAGGGGTTAAACCTGGGATCTCCTATGTGCCAAGCAGATGCTCCTGTCACTGAAGCCATTTCTTCTGCAGGCGTGTGCCAGGCCTTCGTCCAACATTCAGCTCTCAGGATACATCTTCCAATTTGGCTATGTGGAAACAGATTTTTTTCTGTTGCGGTAAACACGGAACCGTGTAATTCATGGCATCTCCAGGAAACTTTTTGCTTACTAGCCCAATCTCTTGACAGTCAAAGCATTGTGAAATAATTATGAGAGATGGATGCTGAAATGAAATGTGATGGGCTATATGATTTTTGACAAAAATGTGTATGCACTTAGTAATGTTCAATAGAAACATTTATTCTGCGATCAGGGGAACAAGAGAATAGGTAAAAACAGAAGTTATTTATTTCTTTATTTCACATTCATTTATTTTATTTTTCGCATTTATATCCCGCCCTCCCCGCCGAAGCAGGCTCAGGGTGGCTAACAACATCATTAAATATCCACAACAAAGCAATAAAAACAATTAAAGTAAGTTCAATATAAAATTAACAATTACACTTTAAATATTGAAACAGATTTTAAAAACAGTTTTGGTGCTAAGTTCCATACCATGATGTTAAGCAGCTCTGTACTTTAGTTGAAGGCCGTTCGAAAAAGTGTTGTTTTACAAGCCTTGCGGAAAAGTGGCCAGCTTTTGCACTTTGGCACTTTTAACGAGGAAACGGCTAGTATGCTTATTAATTATGTCTGTAAAATTGAAATCAGCCCATTATGTGACTTTGGAATTTTATTGTAGGCAGACATTCTGATGACATCAGTCTTGGACTGATCTATGGGTGCAATCAGTTGGGATTTTTGACCTACCATAGCCATCCCCACTCCTCCTCCCGAATGTAGTGTACAATCATATACATCTCTCCCTTGGGGCATGCTCGTCCTTACCTTATCTTCTGATGGCCTGGGGATGGATTAAAAAGCCACTAGGAACTTCCTGCTGGCAAGTCATTGAAAATCTTCCATAGCATGTTTCCAGCCGTCTGATTGGCCCAGGCACACCATGGGCATGCTGTGCATGTGCAGGAGCAGTGTGAACACTCCTCTCAGTGAGCATATGGCTTGTGCTGGTGTTGACTGCCCAGCAGGCACTATCTGGTTGCCATGGCACGCCTCCACCTGGAGTGGCTTTTTCAAAGCCAAGAGGCCACCGCAGTTTACTCCTCGTCTGATCGCACCCATCAATTGCAACAATCAAAGTTTATTTATTTAATATGTAAAAGAAGACAGGTAGGGACAAAAAAAGTATGAGCCCAAATATGAATGAACAATAATATAAAAAGTAAAAGAGGGGGACTGTATGTCTGATCATTCATTTTGATAATCAAAATACAGTAGAAAGAGGAATGAATGACAAAATAACATATTCCTCTCCTAAGTCTCCCACTTTAGGTTGCCACATGTGGGACCAAGTCATTGTATATGGACTTTCTCTCTCATCTCTCTCTCTGATGTGATTCCATATAGCAGATCTGGCATCTTCCATTCTCTGTGTCTGTTTTTGCCCCTCACCGTCTGATGACTCTTGAGCCTGCTATGCTACCATGGGAACCTGCAAGAGACAGTGGGCTTCCATCACGTTTATTCCCTTTCATCCTTTTTGAAAGTGAAGTGAATTTGTTTGGTGATGGTTGGCATGAAAATGTGTCCATTTTGCAAATTTTGTTATTCTGATTCTAAGCCTAATCATACTGGACAGGACTGGCAGGAAACACGTGCACACATCCTGAATTGTTAAGGTAAAAATTGTATGTTTTTGTAGAAATGTAATCTCCCTATGTTTCCTTGTTATCAATTTTAGAGAATCTGAATTATGCAGATAAGTTGGTGGACGGAGCAGTAACTATTATGCTGAAAAGTATCATTTCAACCTGATATTCACTGGGTTTCCAGAAGGTTCTCTTCCAGAACCTTGTTACCAGAATTGGTCTCATCCCACTGTTGGGAAAATTAGCTATGGGACTGGACGGAACCAGAAGGGTACAAAGATTGCACACTTATGTCTACCAAGGTCCAGTTCAGCAAAAAGACTCCAGATTCTAAAGGTTTTTACTAAAAATACGTTGCAACACCATCACGCTTTAAACAATCAAGATACACACACAATCAAGAAACTAGGAAAATAAGGATTGGAAAATAGAGGCATTGAGGGTGAGTTTGTCAGTGTGCATGCAATGGCAAGCAGTTTCTAGCACATGCTGGGAAAGTGAAAGTAACAGAACTGCCAGGTAGATCATCTAAGTGACAGAAGGTGGTGGTTGCCAGATTGCATCAGCCTGGGCAATGTCAGCATGACTCAGCAGCAAGCTGATTGGTTACCTGGGTGGACCTTATGTATAAATGTACAAAGACACTTTACTGTGTGTGGGATATGTGTGGTAGAGGTGCAGCGGAGCATTCTGTCGGATTGGAGAGTGAAGGAGTAAATAAATTGTATATAGTGGTTTTAACACTACTGTGTGCAGGCCTTCATTCTTTGTGTCACTAAAGGCCACTCTCACTAAGCACAGGCGCATCAACAGAGTTATGGGGTAAAGTTATCTGTCTGGAAATCCTTGAAGATGGATTGTAGAGAGGAGCATGCACAGTCAGCTCAAGGAGGCCCAAAACTAGCATAATGGGGGTGTAACCTGCCTAGGCGCTCAACAGATTGCACATTTAGACATGAGCAATCACAATAGCATTTGTGTTTGGAAACTCAGGAATGGACCAGGAAAGGAGCATTTTGATTTCAGTGACTATTGGGATGTTGAGTTTCTCTGTGTTCGGTTCTTGTAGCTTTTGGCAAATGGCCCCATTAGGGATATAGATCTAAGCAAAATGATTCAGACACTCTGAGCATATTTTTTGTTTTTAACTTATGCTTCTAGAAAAAGCATAGAAGTTAAGTTAACAAAATGAGCTAAAGTGGGATCACAAATGGGTGGAAAAAGCTGGGGGGGCGGTATAATGTAGTGGTTGGATTGTCAGACACGGATCTGGGAGATCCAAGTTCAAATCCCTGTTCTGCCATTTCGCCTACAGCCAGGGGAGGAAATGGGCTGCCATTGTGCCACTGTGTTGCTCCCTGCCTGCCTACCTGAAAGAGGAGGCTGCCATGGTGCACTGGATAGAAAGGAAGCCCTCCAGGCAGGCAAGGAAGGGCTGGTGGCAGCTTTGGCTTGGATGTCCCTTTTACAAGCCACATGGCAAGCAACTGTTCCTTGCCACCACCTTATAGGGGGGGGGGCACATGACCTTGCCTGCTTCTCTCTTTACCCTCATCCTCCTTTGCCACCAGTGTGCAGTCTTTTTCTTTGCAGCCAGCTGGGCACATGGACTTGGCTAGAAAAGAACTGTGGGAGCAGTGCACCACCGCCACCCTGGCTCTTGGTATGGCAGCTGCCGCCGCCAGGCTAGGTGGGTGAGTGGCTGTGGCAGGGCTGGTCCTCTCCCCCAGGCTGGAGGAGCCATGGCTGCAGCTGGCCAGCCAGGGACAAGGGCACAGGCATTGGGAGCCCCCCAAAGAGTGGCAGCAGCAAAAGGTTGACGGGATAAAATGCCATGTGGGTGGCGCATGCACAGGGTCTCAACGTCCATCGATTGCAGATGGGGAGGGCATGTTCAGAATTTTCTGTATTTCTTTTGGAGGGGGAGGAAATTATTTAAGAGCCATTAAAAACAGGGTTCCTAGACTAAGGATGCCAGGAAGATCCGGCCTGCTGGCTCCACCTGTTTAGGTTGGGGGACTTTAAATAAATTCAAGTGCCCCCCAAATTTATTAAAAGCCCACCAACTTAAATAATCCTGGCTATGCTCCTGATGCTTCCCCTTGTGCTGCATTATGAGGAAGTTCTTTCTTGCAAAGTGCATTTCCCAGTGGTAGCAATGTCTGCGTTTGCAAGATCAAGTGTCTTTCAATGAGCTGAAAAGTACCAAAGAAAAACAGATCATCTATGCAACGGAAAAAAAAGAGAGCACAAACAGGAACATGACTTAGAATCCAGGCCAGTCAGATACACTATTTATATTTTGCACAGCTGATGGGAATATGCTGTTGAGTGTAGTTCTGGGGTCAGAAGTGCCATCGTAAGTGGACTTGGAGTAGGAGTCCTTATAGGTTTAGCATGAATTTATTGTTTAACAGGTTTATGTGTCAGCGAAGGTTCATTGAAGTTTCCAAATGAGACTTGTTATTTTAAACAAGCTTGCATTTATTGTATACTCCAAAGTTACTCCAACATGATAGGTATTGGAACTGATGGCAAGCAGTTCAAATCAGTGGTATTTAACATTCTACATCAAAGCAATTGCATCTACACCCCAATTCCCAAAACAAAGGCTGCTTTTGCATGTGAGAGTTTTCACACGGCTCCCCCCTTATCTTTTTCAGTTGGTGGTTACATTTCCCGGCGGCAATGTCCTTGCTGCCTCTAGGGGGGAGGTGAGAATCTAGTGGGCACTTTATACTTCAAAGACTGCCCAACAACCTTTGATATTCCTGGGAAGCTACTCTTCAGCTATTCCCTATTTGGCTCCCCCCTACGGTTCTGCTATCATAGGTTAGTGAGTATGTATGCGCATTGATCAATATGGTTAGTAATCAGCATTTAGCAATAGTATCAATGAACAGAGTCTGACATAATGGACATTAGGGGACCAAAGTGAACCTGGCTACTGGTAGGAGGGTTGGGAGCAGGGAAATGGGGGTGGGGGTTAGCAACATTCACTACATTGAAACTTCTGGGGGGGAACTGGAAGTGATATAAAGTAGTTCTAGGAATCATTGAAAACTCTATGGTTATCCCCCATTTTATTTTATTTTTAAGAGTTCTCCCTATGCCATGTTGAGTAGGGACGGGCTAACAGGGCTGCTAGCCTGATGCCTCTGATCTAGCTCTACCCTTTGGAAGTTTCTGCAGTCTGCAAGAGGTTACGTAAAGCCACTGCAAGTACACTTCCACATGTGGACAATTGCCAGCTCATCTGTTTTGAAATTATGGGAAGATGTGATGTTTCCCATTTGTGCACGTGGTGAACCGGGTGAATGGTGATCGCTCTATGAGAAGGAACTGTCAGCTTCTTTATGGAGGATATTTGTTTGAATATCCAGATTCTTTTTGTACTGAAGAATTTTCTTTTCTTGTCAGGGCCATAGACAAGATTTTTTTATTTATAGGGCACATGCTGAGGAGCTGAAAGTGGCCTCCTCCCCCCTCCTTCCTCTGCAGGAAAATCCCCCGGGCACCCTGATGCCAGATGGGGTGCTTTTCCTCTGTCCCCAAACTAGCCTGCAACTCAACAAGGGCTTCTGCCAATGCAGCAGGGACTCATTTGAAGACAGAGGGCAACCTTCTGTAGCCAACTTTGGGATGTGCTTGGCATGGAAAGCAGGCAGAGAGGCCCTTGAGAGCATCCACAGCAGCCCCAGAGAGAAGCCCCCAAAAGGAGCAATCCCTGAAGGCTGACTGTTCAATCTGCTGTGTGTCCCCTTCACCTTCTCTGGGCCCCGGGCGGTGCACCAGGTGAGGCCTGGGTTGACTGGTGAGGGTGCAGGAGATGAGCAGCCTGGAGTGGAATGCTAACAGAAGCCCCAATGGGGCTGGCCTGGCCAGGCAGGAGGGGGGGAGGAGGCGGGCAGACAGCCTGTCAGGCAGAGCTGCACATCCCCGGCCAGAGCCGCATCCCACCCGGTGGAGGACACTGGGCAGGGCTGCTGCTGTGAGCAAAGGGGAGCAAACAAGGCTGGGCATCATGGCCATGCCATGCCCACACTGAAGCCATGCCTGCCAAGCACTGCCTCCAGCCAGCTACCACCACCCTGTCCTGGTCAGGCCAGTGCCTCTTCTGCTTCCTGTTGGGTAGCAGACTGGTAGCCCTGTGGGCCTCATTGTGCCTGCCAGAGCCTGCCGAGGCCCAGATGCACCATCAACTGTGCCCCCCCCCCATGGCTGTCCCTTGGCCTGATCCCAGCTCACCATCTCACTGTGAATAGCCATCACACCCTGGTCAAGCACGACAAATAAAATTGGAAGGGGGGTGGTAAGTGGTGGGGCCAGGACCCTGGGGCCCCCATTGTAGCTACGAGCCTTCTTCTTGTCCCTTTTCTAAAAAAACACCCTCCCAATTGCTTATTGGATTTTAGACTGTACATCTCTACAACAAAAAACTAGATGGAAGTGTTTTCTATGACGATCTATCGTAATGAGTTACTGTATCTTGTTTTGGTGTCGTTCTGTCTAAATGAGAGGGCATTGTTATTAGACAATATTGTTACATCTAAATTAGACGCCCTACATGACGTTTTCACGCACTGAGTCATTTGAGAGGCCATGAGTCATGACTGCCTAGATGGGAGACAGTCTCAAGCTATAATAGCAGAAGAAAAAGCACATTGTTGAATTTTTTAGTATGCCATTTTGCATGTGCTCGTGTCTGTGATGCAACGTAACCTCATATAACCTCACTTGACATTATGCTGACGAAAGTGTCTTTCTGTGCCAACTGCAAACAAGATTTATTCTCAATACATTAAAAAAAAAATAAAAAACTTGAAACATTTCCCTACAGTGCAGAACGACACCTCTCTAAATTCACAGAAGTCAATGAGCTTAAAAGGATGTAACCCTGTTTTAGAATTGCCCTGTGAAGGTACTATCTCATCTCTAACTTCTTTTCTTCTACAAATAGCAATGTTATTACAGTTTTTTTAAAAAGCATAGAGGTAGAAAATTGTATGTTCTTGAAATAATATCTGTTCACTGTTTTTAAAAGTTATTAATTTGTACTGGGCCTGGTTTATGGGACAAAATCCAAATGTGTAACAAATTATTCCAGTTAGCTTCTCTGTTTCATTTCCTCCCCCCCCCCCAAACAATGTAATCATTATTAAACCAAAACGAAAGACTTTCAGAATGAAGACAGAAAAAAGCAGGTTATTAATTGATTCCATATTCAGCTCCATGTATTTATAAGATCACTCTACCTTTATTGATGTCAACTGCTCAATTTTTGGTGAAAGTTTTGCTGAAACAAAACAATAGTTTGGAAGACTGGGATTCCAGGTCAACATTTTAAAAGCCTAGGCTTGTTTTGGGTATTCGTAAAGCACAGAAGCTAAAACCGGATAAATTAAAGGATTTGATTCTGTTTTAAGCAGGCTCAAATCTGTACATCTCCAAGTCGGTGAAATTTCTCCCGGTCTCATGAAGCGTTCAAAAGCTGACCCCACCCCTGATATCTTCTCCTTTAGCCATTGTCTACACTGAGTGTCCTTTGGGCACATGTCTAGACTCTTCCATGCGACAGGAAATGCTGCGGAAGGAAGGAAGGAAGGAAGGAAGGAAGGAAGGAAGGAAGGAAGGAAGGAAGGAAGGAAGGAAGGAAGGAAGAAAGGAAGAAAGGAAGAAAGGAAGAAAGGAAGAAAGGAAGAAAGGAAAAGATCCTGCTGCTCACATAGAAGAGCCTACACATGTATGTGTTTAGAGTTCTTTTCAGTGTTTGTCTGAACATGAAGATGGTAGGCGTATGATCAGTGGGTGTGATCCTCCTCCTCTCTAAGCTAAACTTCTGTAGAAGATGCAGATACCATGCAAATATATTCTGGAGCTTTATACATGTGATTCCACCTCCCTACTGTGCATTGGGGAAAATTTCTGCACACGCATAAGCTTTGCTGGATAAGGGCACTTGTGTGGACTTGGGGTCACACTGATTTGCATGGGATCTACATCAACGTAATACGTTTGGAGTTGGGGGCGAAAGCAGCATATGCAGAAAGACATTAGCAGCTGCAGCCACATCACTTCACTGAGGATTAGTCAATCTGTCATTATGGTGATTTTCCTTACTGATATATTCTATGACAAGTTTGGTGGGGGGGGGGTTTGGGGGGGGGAGATGACACAGCAGACAGAGGTTGTATGTACAAAAGAGGTTGTATGTACAAAAGCAGTGTTTATAATGTCTTATGTTAAAATTAGCAAAGGTGACACTAAAATATGGGCTCTAAATATGTCTTTGGGCTCTAATGATGAAAACTTTGATTTGCAGTATGTAGTATAATGGAGCAGGTCTTATGAGTCTTCAGGAAAAGAACTGCAGCTGGTTACTTTGGCAATGATTAATTTGGACTGGAGACATGAAAACCCATTAATAAATAAAGTTCCAACTGCTCCCCTCCCCCACCCACCTTCTTGATTTACAGAAACAGAATGCTGTTTCAGGGAATCTTAGCTTAAACTCTAAGTATATACAAATAAAAGAATTATCACTTTAGGAATGGTCATCTTGTTTTTCAATAAGGAAGGGTGGGGTTTTTTTTTGGTTCTTACCTTTCTGAAATGTAATTTTTTTATATATAATGAGGAACCCTGTATTTATTCTGGTCAACTAAGGAAATGAACAGAACATATGCGGGAGAAGGTGAATTTAGAAGAGTCTCCGAAAATGAAAAGTTCATACAAAACCATCGAGAAAGTTTTGCAAATATGCTGTACAGATTTTGGGATTCAAGCAAATGATTGATACTGTTAGAACTGGGCAGAAGTAAGCCAAATGAATATGATGTTTTTCCGAATCTTTTAGATCGTTTCCACCAGTTCATCTATTTAAAAGCATATATTCTGTACATTGGGGAAATTGTATGGAGAAATATGCCTTAACTGTTAACCGGAATTTTTTGATCTGGTTTAAACATTGCAAGACAAGTAAAACATGCTAGAAACAAATTCTGATTTTTAAAAAAAAAAAAAACTCAGATATTTTGCCTTTTGATTATAAACCTAAGTGTGGAAAAAGAGAAGCATTGGCTCTTTCAAACCAAGTGAGGCCTGTTTCCCACTTGAAAAAAAAATCAATAAGATACTTATATAGAAGGATTTAAAGTTGATAGCATCTAAACAGGCTTTGGAAAGTATTAACTAACCAGTCAAATAAAGGAATGCATTTCTTTGGACAGAAATCAAGATAGCGAAAGTATAAAATTATTAAAATACAAATGGTCATATGGACTGTGCTAGTTTATAATATAAACTCTTGTTTTTTTTTCAGTACATGCTAAGCATGCTAACTAAATTCAGAGGATGCCATTTCATGTATGAACTGAAATCTATAGCCCATTTTATTCACTAAATTTAAAAGAACAAAGGGACACACTCCTATGCAGTGGTTTGTTTTTGTGTGCCTCTGCACTGTGCCATGTTTCTGCTTAAAACAGTGGAAAACTGACATTTCTATTTTACATTTGTCTCCAAATGCTTCACAGAGTCTGGTACTCTTTGCCAAGGAATCTCTATACCCTACTTGAAATAAAATGATTCCTAATTTTCCACATCATAATTAGGGGCATATATTGTATTTGCTTGAAAGGAAGACTGTCCTAAGTGTAAGACAACCCCTTTTAAAATGTTATGCATGCAGACACAAACAAGCACACAGATACACAAATACATTATTGGACATAACTGTAATGTGTACGGCCTCCTTCTTTTTGAGGCAACCACTGTGGGAAAAAAAAATCTAGTCTTGCATTTGAGTAAAAACGGTGTTACTTTTAAGGACTGTGTGCTTTCCTTCTTTCCTAGCTGTTTCCCTCTCCCCCAGCTCTTACATAGGAAGATTTTTGTATATACTATATATACCATATGGTGACATATCTACTGTAATCCAATCTGAAATTGGTTCTGAATTTTCTCCACGTGACATGCGTTTCAGACTGCAGCGAATGAAGCTGCTTGAATGAAGTTGCATTTGTGACCTGTTTACCTTTGTGTGTGGAACGAGATGTGTCTACATAACCTTGTCTGCGGAAAGTTTATTCAAAAGGGTTAACTCTTTGGGTGCCCCCACCCTCTTACCCCTCCCCCTCCTGTTTTGACATTCAAATATATGGATGGAACACATGCTGAGGGAAAAGGGAAGCTTTGTACAATGAGGCCTGAAGAAATCAAAATGAGACGCTTCCAAATCACTTAAAACAAACAAACAAAAACCCATACCAGGAAAAAAGCATCAAAACAGTAGATCTCGCCAGAAGGTGTGTAATGTAGTTGCAATATTATTGTGTGCCAAAATAACTGGCTTTGAAATAACGCTAAATGCAAAATATTGTACAGTGATATTTGTAATTATTGATGCTATCCTTGCCACCTGTGTCTGTCTGTCTACATATCTAATGCATATATACATTTGTATTCCAAAATGTGTACACATTGATTTAAAAAAAAACAAAACAAAAAAACCCTGCCCTCTCAAATCAAACACAGAATGTAACTGATCTGTTCTAAACTTTCAGCTGTTAAAAACCTTCAGTTTTCTGCAAAACAAAATAAACACCTGCGTTTTCTTTAGGAGAGTAAAAATAGCTTGTGTAAGAGAACAAAATTATAAGCCTTTTGAATGCATGTGAGAAAAAGGATTACTCAATTGGTCATGCTCTTGTTTAAATATTATTTAAAAATGAATCCTTTTCATATAAAAATGTAATCAATTTCCCATATACTTTATTTGGGGGGGAAAGTCAATGAAAATCTTCCAAGTTGTGTGTTTAGAATCAAGGTGTCAACCTGATATATACTGTGAAGTGTTAATGGAAGAAAATCATAACAATATTTTGCCTTAAACATACCCTCTCTATAGTCAGAATTCTCGAACTATCTGCATAACAGCAACAAGGAGGAAAATCAGATTCTAGTTCCTTTTTATTATTATTTTTAAAAGTTTACATTTCAAATGTCCTGCTGTATAGAAATAAGAGGATCTCTTATTTTCTTTTCTTTTTCTTATTTCAATTTTTCTTTTCAGGCTAATGATTGCCAGAATCTAGCAAGCAATGTTTTAAAGGGGGGGGGGGGGCGGAATCCTGGCTGTAAATGTGCACAATATTCCACATTATATACATGTCATTTCTGAGCACTGTTGGAACGATGCAGTGTCAAATCTGTATGACAGATTGAGGTGAAATCTGGGAAGGGAGAGCTTGTGAAGATATAGCCTTGACTGAGTCAGGCACCCTATAGAATTTATCCTGCAGGCTATAAGTAACCAGTTTCATCACATAAAAGGAGGAGCGGAACTGGGATAATTGTCTGCTAATTTAACTATCTCATTTGGCTGTACAGTGATTCATATTATATTTCAGAGTAACAATGCCATCTAGTGATTAAAAGCTAAAAGAGAGATTTTTTCTTATTTTCGGTCCTATCAGCTGGGTAGATGGATGCCAAGAAGCTTCATGGCTTATAATGCTCATTTTCTTTTAATATTTTGATGCTTAATCAGCTAATGTCTAGAATGCAAAGCAAACAAATGCTTTAAAAACCCTGAACTGCTTTTCTGACAGAAGGGAAACCTTTTGTATGTATAAGGGCATGTGGAAGATAAAACACTTACTGAGAGTCACCATTAGTCTCCTAGCTAAGATTACAGAAGGAACACTGAAGATCTGTTTATTCAGGATAGCTTTCAAAACAGTTCCACCTAAGATGGGTTCTTATTAGGCTGACTATTTTTTTTTTTTGTTATAAAAAGGCATGCTGCTCAAGTTTCTCTAGGAAAAATATGGCATTCACTTCTGCCCTTCTGTGTTTCCTAGCTTTCACACTGTGGCTGACAATTCCATGCCTTGAAAAGAAACAGGTCCATTTTAGTCACAGTGCCATTTGCCTCCCTGTAGCTGCTTTCTATCTCTATGTGAGATGGAGTAACTTTGCTGGCAAACCTCCCAGTGTTGCAAAGAGCAAGTAGTATATACATTTACCTTGTAGAAACAGTGCCTACTACATGGCTTGAGAGTTCTGTTGTGATATTGCTTTGGATCCTATCAGGGCTGGTGTATCCCAGTAGGTCAGGTAGGTGGCTGCTGAAGGGGCATCCCCCCTCCCTGCAGGCACCCCCTCCCTGCAGGTGCCTCGCCACCTCTGGTGCCCTTTCCCTGGTGCCACCTGCCTCTCCACTGCCTTCCTTCACCTCCCCACCTACCAGGAGTGCTGTGGGTGGGTGAGAGGGAGGCAGGGAAGGAGCACTAGGGGCAGTGCCACAGTGCCATGACAGGTGCACTTAGAAGTGTTTGGAGTCTGCCCTTCCTTGCCACACCACTCTGCCACCACGGCACCCTGAATCGTATACTTTCCTTCTGTTTGCATAGTGGTGGCCCTCTGTTGTGGAACATGTTCCTTGGCCGATGTGCATGTTCTCCTTGCACAAAATATTGAAAAGCTCCTTGCCTGAAATTTACAACTTGGAGTCTGCATTAAAAATTGAAACATCTTTTCATAATCCACCCTGTATACTTTCTCTCTATATATTTTTTCTTAACACAACTGAACCAATAACAATTTCCAGTTTGTTTTACAGTAAAGGAATGATCTGGAAAAGGCATACAGAATAGAGTAATAGAAGAAAAAGTAACTCTCGCACTTGCAGACTGATACCTCTGATGCAAATTTGATTTGTTGGTTACTTTCTAGAGAGCTGAAGTGAAGCACGTTATTCAGGCAGATCGCAGAGAAATAAATGACTGTGTTTTTAAGTAAATAAAGAGTAGGGATGGGCACAGACCTGAACACCAAACAAAATCTGGCCCGGACTTTTGGTGCACTGAGGGGGGGGGGTGGAATTACTGAGGTGGGGGGAGAAACCTGTTGAATCTCCCGGCCTCTATACAAACTGACAGAGTAAAAGCATCACCTCTCTCTTTTTTCTCCTTTCCTTGCATTCAAAGCTACATTTCTCTCCCCCCTGCCTTATTTTTCTTTGCTGTGAGGAGTGGGAAACATGGATAGATTTTTTTCTTTTAAAACATGTCTTCGATTTGATTTGGGGGTGGACTGTTCACTTTTGTGGATTCTGAAAACCGCCCTTTCTCTGCATGCTGGCTTTGGGTCCCCTTTCTGCTCCTCCAAAAAGCACCCCATTTCTTCCTGTGTTGCTTGAGTCTCTGCCTGGGGGGGGGGGGTTCCTCACTCCTCTCCCACTCAGGCACCCAAACTGTCTACAGATTTCTGGGGGCTTGGCTAACCGCCCTCTTCCCCGACTGTGGGGTACCCTTTCTGCTCCTCCAAAAAAGCATCCTTTCTCCTCTGCCATATATTCCCACACATTCCCTTAGTTAGTCCACCAGTGCCCCCTCCCACAGCTGTGCAGTGAGTCTCAGTTTCCAGGCTTGGTTGTCCCTGTCACCTTCCCAGGTAGGATGGAAGGCTTGGCCCCAATCAGTTATCATGTCACCAGGGCTGGGTGGCTGGTCCCAGGAAGACACAGCCACCTGCAGCCACGTGGGTGGTGCCTGGGGAGATACTCTGGGAGTCTGATGCCTGTAGCTTAACCAGGACCACACTGTAGTGTCTCAAAATGGCACAGGACAACTCCCCCAAAAATAGTTTCCTGGAGACACCTTGCTTGGTGGTCTGCTACTTGGATTCCCCCAAATCTGACATGCATGTAACATGTGGGCCATGTGGAGGGTCACCCCAGGGAGAAATTGTGTGTGTTGAAGGCCTCTAGCTCACCCAGGTCAGTTTTTGTCACTCCTGAACCAGCAGAGGTGACATCCCATTGAAAAGCATTGCAGTGAATGACCATTTTTAGGGGTCTGTAACTCAGCACCCCCCCCCCGAAGTCCAATGTGGACCAAACTTGGTGGGTGCATTGAAAAGAGTGATCTGGAGACAACCCGCCATTTTGGAGCCTCGAAGCCCTGTGTGGGGCTTTTTAAAAACCGGACCAGTTCACGAACTGGTTTGCGGACCAAGCTGTGGTTAGGTTCGCGAACTGGTCCGGGAACCGGTCCAGTTCTGTTCGTGAACCGAGCCAGCATTTTCTGATCTATGCCCATCCCTAATAAAGAGCAGAAGACTGTCTAAGTCCTGTTTAGAACATAGTGCTTCTCTCAACAATGACTAGCACAAGTAGCCCTGAGAAGAATTTCAGCAAGGTATGATGGGAATATCCACTCTCCATTTGGGTTTCCAGTTTTGGTTATCACAGAGGTTTACTGACTTCAAAAATGGAGGGTCTCACGTTTTGGTATAATAGTTAATAACTATTATATCATACAGTAATTTGTTTAAGACTTTTAAAAACTATTTAAGCTAAGTGACATCATTGTCCCTCGTAATGGATTGCATAAATTATTTGCAACGTGTTCTCATTTTTTCCCTGCGATAACTGCAAAACAATTTTGTTGGAAACTATCCAATTCCAGTTTTGAAAATGAGGATGATTTCTCATCTACACGGTTTATAATCCTACAAACCTCTGTAATGTTCCACCAGTAAACTTTAAAAAAAAAAATCCTTTTACAAGCCCCATCTTCTTAACTTAGTTTTCATAAGGAACATATCCCATACCCTGATCAGTTTAGTTCTTTAGTTTTGCTGAAGGTGGTTTTTAAGGCACCACATTTTGCTGTTTCTAGTCCTGCCTGAAAAACTGATTCCGGAAAATGGTGCTGGAAGACAGTAAAATGGTGCTGGAGCAGTAAAATATGGGGCTCCACAGCATTCTAGTCTGTTCTCCAAGCTCTGTAATATCTACCTGGAATCATGAGAGAGGCTTTCTGTAGGTTTGGGCTTTAAAGTCATCAGGATATGAATGACAGCCAGCTCTGTTTTCCCTTTTTCACTAAGTTAGGTAAGACAGTGAATGCCCTGAATGTGTTTGAAGGCGGTAACGTGTTTGAGAAGGAGAGCCGATAGACTGAACTTCAGTCTAGATAAGGCAGCAGTATTGACAAGGCCAAAGGAAGCTTGCAGAGTCCACACTGTTGTAGGTGGGGCTACATTCCTCCTTTAACTGCAGAAGTAACTTTGCCTGCCTGTTGGAGGAGGGTTTTTGCATTTCTTGTCCCCCTTCTTAATCTCTGTTCATTGCTTTATCCTTGTTGTATTGCTGCACTTAGTCTTTTGCTGATTCTTTGGAGGTGATCTTGTATTGAAATAAAGTTTCAGCAAACAGCAGAAGTGCAGACGGAGGGATATTTTCAGATTCAGAGCTATAGATGGAGGCACAGATCTTTTCTCGGTCACCTTGCACCTTTAACTCACTTTTTCTGGTTCACCCATCACCCCCCCCCCCCCCATGAGACGTATGATTTAGCCATGTTTTGGACTGCTGAAATATGCTCTGTTTTAGGCTGCCTTTAAATATTGTTCATGAGATTATACTGGTTCAAAATGCACTGGCTAGGCTGCTAGAAGGTACAAGTTTCAGGGCCTACTTACCAGTTCTAAACTATTTTCCGCTGACTGCCAGCTTTCTTTTAATTTTATTATTAAGGCAGACTTACTCTACTTTTTCCCTCAATGAGGAAGCCAAAACATCTTATAAAAATAGCAAAATTCAGTGAACAAATAATGTAAGCAAAGTACCATTTAAGAGAAAAGAAACACAATTTGTTTCTTGGAATCAGATCTGTGCGTAGTCTTCCTGCAGGCTTGGATGTGCCTGCCTCATAGACCGTAGTCACTTTTTTTCCCCCCTAAATTAAGAAGCCCCTGATGTTTTTTAATTGGCATTTTGGTAACCCACTTCTGGACTTTTTGATATCTTTGATGTTGTTTTTGAGAAGTGTTGACCTGAACTGTGCACCATATTCCACTCAATTCAGTTTGCAAAATTCTATTTTGAGATGTTACCTTGCAGCAGATATTGACAGCTCTTCTCTGTGCCCGAGAATCTTCCTGCAAGGGGATCCTCAAATGGCAAGTTTCTGGTTCATGGCAAATTATGGTACTATAATTGTCCTTTTTTATTTTAAAAAGTCAAGTTTTGTTTTGTTTGGTTGGGGGTTTTTTAGCCCTCAAGGTGGGCACGAGTGTCTTGTTTTATTAGAGAGCTGGGTGACCGGGAGAGGGCTGGGAAACCTATAGGGCAGTATTGGTGGAAAACTTGGAGTTAATTTGACAGATCAGGTCAGAAGGCCTTACAAAGCCATGTTGACTGTGGTAAAGAAATCATACTTCTTTGCTACCATTAGGTCAGCTAGTTCATAGCTGGCTCAGTTGTTTAAGGTATTTTGGCACTTGCTGTTTCCTAGGTCTGGGTCTTTACATTTTTATTATTTATTATTTATTTTATTATTATTATTTTAGGAACTGATGGTCAGTTGTGACTCTTTTGCAAAGTTTTATACCAGTTGTATTATTTATTTCACACAACAGAAGTGCACAGTATGTCATCTATTCCATTTATAGATCATGTCAACCTGCTTACTTGGAGGATTCATTTGTCCTAAGCCAATTTCAGCCTGGTTTCAGGAAATGCTATGGGAAAGAGACAGCTTTAGTTGCTGGTCTCCATTTGAATATAGACAAGGCCGATTCCTCTCAGTTGCTCTTATTTGACTTATTACCAGGATTTAATTACCAGTTGCTCTTATTTGACTTATTACCAGGATTTAATTACCAGGATTAGCCATGCCACCTTGTTGAAAGAATTTGAGATAGAAGTAGATATTATGAGATGTCCTTGGTTTAAATTTTTGCTTATGGATCGGACTTAGAGGTTGCTGTTGTCATCAATATGGGATGTCCATAGGGCTAATAAGTGTTATTCCCCGTGAAAGTTAATTTCTGCAATTTAATGCTGTAATGGCCCTGATCCAGTGCTTAGCTGCTGTGGCTAAGTGATTAGTTGAAACTCAGTCCCAACAAGACAGAAGTGATGCTGGTTGAGTAGGCTATTGGAGGGTATTATCAGAGCTTTTTTTGAGCAGGAATGCACAGGAATGCAGTTCCAGCTGGCTTGGTATAAGGGGTGTGGCCTAATATGCAAATAAGTTCCTGCTGGGCTTTTTCTACAAAAAAAGCCCTGTGTGAAACAATAGCGATAGTCAGGAGTGTGGCTTAATATGCAAATGAGTTTTTGTTTTTTTTACAAAAAAGCCCTGGGTATTATACTTCCCACATTGGAAGTTGTCCTGCTGACTGACCCTTGATGATTCATTCAAGAATCTGGGGGTTATAAATGAACACAGCATTATTGCTGAGGAGCCAAGTTATTGCAGCTTCAGAAATTGTTTCTTCCAAATTTCATTAGCCTAGAAGCAGCTCCTTACCTTGATCCAGTCTATCTGATCACACTGTCACAGAGCAGATGTGAGGAGGGGGGACAAGTGGTGTTCACAGGTGGTGAGAGTCTAGGCATGCTAGCAAAGTTGGAAGTTCAGTCCACAGGTCAAAGGCCAAAGGGTTTTTACTGAACTGTTGGTCAAGGAGCAGAAATCAGGAGTTCAGTCCAAAAATCAGAAATCAAATGGTCGTTACTGAAGAGCTGTTGGAGAGATGTAGTTGGGAGGTCTGTGGGTCGTACCAGCTGGAGTTATGCAGGGGCCATAGTCAATGATACAGTCTTGTTGCTTCCACACCTAATAGCCTCCCTTGGTTTATAGACATATGCCTAAGGGTCAAATTTGCAGACAGCTGGCATTGGGCCAAGAGGTGAGCACTCTGTCATCTGTTTTGTAGTTCTGCTCATAGCCTCTGTCTGTGATGCTCAAAGGATGTGATTGATACTGGAGGGCTAGAAATAATCAATTCAGTTTCACCTGTTGACTCAGGGATGGAGACCTTTGGTGGTTCTACACCAGCTGTTGGCTGTGAATCCTGACCAGCCTGCAGTTCGTCATCTTGCTTGTTGGCTTCTGCTAACTCAGAGCTGGCTGAGAAGCCCTCACTGATCCCTGGCTGACGAATGGCACACAATCCATGCCACAGGAATCCCGAGGCTAGACTATTGTAATGTACTCTACATAGACTTTTCCTTGATGAGAGATTGGAAACTCTAGCTGGTACAGAATGCTGCAACTTGATCGCTATTGGGAGTAGGGATTAATTCCCCTGGAATTACAGCTCATCTCCAGACTACAGAAATCAATTCCCCTGGAGAAAATGGATGCTTTGGAGAATGGATGTTATGACATTGTACTCCACTGAGGTCCCTGTCCTCCCCAGGCTCCATCGCCAGATCTCCATGATTTTCCTAACCTGGATCTGTCAACCCTGCATCCCAACCATTGCTTGCCAGTGGCCATGTACATTATGCCTATTCTGTGATAGCTCCACCGAGTGCCATTAGGTTCTGTTCAATGTACAGGTTATTAGCTGAAAAGCTATTCATGCCCTAGGTCCCACATATCATCCCACTCTGGCAGTTTTATTCATCTATGCAAAATCTTAGAAATGTACCACCCTATAAATGTGTAAGATCAACATGAGCCCATAGCTGTAGCTCACACCTTCTGATGAAGTTAGGGAAGCTGCCACCTTCTGTTTCCCAGATTGTATAAGATTGAGGATATTTTAAATGAAGGGGAAAAGTTACTGTCTATACAATTTTAGGTGGTTTTCATTGTATTGCTCTCTCTCTCTCTACATGCACACACATGCTGTTTTGTTGCATTTTTCTTCAGTTTTGTAATCCTGCATTATTGTTTGTGTTTTACAGTTTTCTAGAATATTGCAGACTGAAACCTCTAGCTTCATTGCATTTTGTCCTCTAGCTTCATTGCATTTTTTTGTTATACATATTATACCATGCCGATGGCATTAGTTTTAAATGTGCAATCTATCTTGAGTCTCAGCAAGAAAAGTGGAGTAGAAATGAAGTGAGGAAATAAATAAGTTCTAGAGAGGAAGCTATGGAAGAAGGGAGAAAGATGTTTCAGTCCCACTCCAAGCCCAGAAGGTGGATAAGGCTTTGTAGTATCAGTGGCATTGTGCCCTGGGGCATTGCTGCAGTGCCCAATAAAATTTAGCTTTCCAGGACTACTGACTACAGATTTGAGAGCACATTTCCTAAAACTCCTGCCACCCAGGATGCTGTTGGGACCATGGCCAAAACTTATAGAATGGCATTATATTATTTATGACTTGTAACTTCCACGTATTTCGAAATCCTTAGTAAGCCATTGAGCAGACAGTGAAATTAGATTGTACCCTCAATCACCATTTCACAGAATTATTCCATAGCAGGTTCTTGATTCTGGAAAGAATGTTATGGAGCAACACCACGGTAGATACAATGGGCCTATGTAATGACATCCACATGCTTTTAAAATTACTAATTAACATTTGTAAATATCTGCCAGCAAAGTTAGGTTCCTTGGGTGCTGGAGCAATTGCCTGAAAGGCTACTCTTGGTGGTGGCAGCAGCGGAAAGAAAACCACCAGGCAACCAGTGCCTTTCCCCCGCTTCATTTTTTCCTGAAGAAACTCCTTTGGTTGCTTCTCCCTCAAGCAGAGAGAGTGGAAAGCTGCACAGAGTCAGTCAGACTTTCTGAGCTGTTACTAATACCACAGTTCAGTCCAGCAGCACTGAACCTGGGGCATGGGTCAGAGCAGGTCAAGAAGATGAGCATCCTTGTGGGATACTAAGCATGAAAGATTTTCCACTTTTCCTTTCCTTTATTGTAGTTAATTTTCACAGTGCCCTACATCCCATGTTTTTAGAATTCCAATTTGGTGTAGTGGTTAAGTGTGTGGACTCTTTATCTGGAAGAACCAGGTTTGATTCCCCACTCCTCCACTTGCAGCAGCTGGAATGGCCTTGGGTCAGTCATAGCTCTCGCCAGAGTTGTCCTTGAAAGGACAGCTTCTTTGAGAGCTCTCTCAGTTTCACCCACCTCACAGGGTGTCTGTTGTAGGGGAGGAAGATAAAAGAGATTGTAAGCCACTCTGAGATTTGGAGTGGAGGGTGGGATATAAATTCAATATCATCTTCTTTTTATTCTTCTTTCCACTTTACTTCCAGTTTAACAAGGGAATATTTAAAAATTACTTCCAGAACTGAAACATTCACAGTTGACAGTTCCTTCAGTTCATTTGCATCTCTCTTTACATTATCTATGTGCATCTGCTTTTAAAACACTGCCTAAAAGCAGTTTTGATACAGCCATACATATGATTGTAGCAAGGATCTTTATCTGCTCTGTTTTTACTGATGTTGCCATGCATTTTTCTGCATTAGTTAAAATGCCATGTGCAAATAATCTTGATTTTACTGTACCGATATTCATATCTATATAGCCAACTTTTTGTTTTGTTTGTATAATGGCATAGAACATCAGACAGAGGGCCACAGGGAAACTGAGGAAGGGAAATAGGTTGGGGTGAAAGCATTTTAATCTTGTAGTGAGAGCAAAATCTCAAAGCTTTGGCAAATCACACCACTCTCTTTACTAAGGGCCATTTTGCATGCGCCTGTATTCCCGATTTTCTGAGTTCTGGCATTGGTTCATCTCCTTCTGAATTTAGTTCTACATTTCCGCGTTGCAGAGCCCCTCTAAGTTTTTCTCATTTCAAGTGTGGAGAATTTATTCTTCACACCCTGCTGAAGGTGAGGGTATATTGTGATGTGGACAAGCTTTTTGTTGTTGTTGCTGTTTTTATTTTTTATTTTTTTGGCTCCTGGGCAGTGAAAGGGGGGGGGGGGATGTTCTGCCTCACTCTGAGGCTGTCTCCCCTGCAAGGGGAGGTAGCCGGAAGCAAGGCTGCGCTGCCTCTTTTGTCCCCTGGCTCCCGGGTGGTGAAAGGGGCAGGGGGCTGTGGCTGGCTTCCAGGCAGATGAAAGAGGCCCACCCAGCTTTGTTCCCAGCTGCCTCCCCTGCAAGAGGAGGCAGCCTCAGAGCGAGGCCACTCTCCTCCGAGGTCAGCTAGGAAACCAGGCTCAGAGGAGAGCACACAATGGCATGCTGCCCTGCAGTTCCCAGCAAATGGAGGAGTAGGATGAGCCTCACAGGGGATTGGCTGAGCATCTACAGACATGAAAAGAGGAGAAAACATCACAAGAAGATGTCTGCTTTCATGGATTTTGAGCAGAGGAATTTTTAAATTCATTGTTAAACCACTCTTGTTTAACCTGTGGGAAATGGGGTTAGAAGGCAATCTTTCGGCTAAATTTGTAAAAGGAAGGCAGAACCCTGCAAGACAGGCATGGTGGCAGTGGCGTGAGATGCAGAACCAGTCATTAAAACCGGGGGAACTCTGAGGAGAATGCAATGGTAAGTTCCCATGCAAAACAGGCCTAAGTTTAGGCATAAAGGGTGATTCCCCAGTACATAAGTCCCTCTTTGGAAATAACAGACCATTTTAAACTTTAAAATCCCAAAAGAAATTCAGATGAGGATGTTTCAGAAGTATATTGAGGCATGTTGGCGCCAGCATCCATGTGGCCATAGATGTCGCTGCTGCTACCCACCCACTTCCTCAGCCTGCTCTGTATCGTGGTGTTGATATTTTGCACCACGTGGTCTGCATCCATCTGCTGTGCAAGGAGCGGAACAACTTTATAGCTTGGTGGCAGGACTGTGCCCTCCTGGGGCCTGGGCCACGCCCCAACAGTTCTGCTGGCTGTTCTTGTTGTTGTTGCTGTTTTTATTTGTTGTTGCTGTTTTTATTTGTTGTTGCTGTTTTTATTTGTTGTTGCTGTTTTTATTTGTTGTTGCTGTTTTTATTTGCCCCAACATGGTTCTGCATTGTACTTGGGAGAGCTAAGCCTTGACCATATCCAGTGCTGCCAGTGAAAAACGACACCCTCCACAAGGGAGAAGGGTTGGCCATTCACCACAGTCTTCTTGCCGATGAGGTGAGTGACTGCTTCCTGGACCTTCCATGTAGTCCTTTTCACCTCTTGGAGGCTGGCCCACTTTGACATCCCACACACAGGAACCCGAGGACAGGGAACCGTTTTTGGAGGGGCCTCCTGCTCCCCTCCACTTCTCCCTGCTGAGATGGTGTGGGCCGCCTCTTCCTTCCTTCCTCTGGCCACTGTTCTTTCCTCTGTCAGCCACATAGCTGGTTGCACCCTTTGCAGGTGCCTGCAGAGGATGGAGGATGACAAGTGTTGGGGTTTTGTGCCCCTCTGGACATGGGTGTGGCACACCTGCCACACTGCCACACAGGAGTCACTGGGAAGGGTGTGGGAAATGTTTCCAAATTGGGAACAGGGCCCCAGGATTGGAGAAGGTGGGAGGCACAACTGCTTATTTGGTGCTGGGCTGGAAGGGGCCATGGAGGGGTGTACTTCAGGCAGAAGCAGAAACAGGGAGTTTGGGTGTGGAAGGGGATGATGCTTCCCCTCCACCCTCTGAATCACTGCTGTCAGAGTCGTCCCCTCCAAAGAGTGCTACCGACTGCTGGTGTCTGGAAAGCACTAATAACTCTTTTGCCTTTGTGGAGAGCACCAGGAGCAGATCAGGGGATGAGGACTCTGAGACTGTCAGGCACTAATCCCTCACAAGGATTTGTTTCAAACTTGCGGTTCAGCAACAGCCTATTGATTTTCCTAATATTATTGTCATTGCTGATGAGTGGTCAATTGTCTAAAACATATTCACATATCCACTACTATATTGTTCTATATATTCATTTATATATATGTATTAATGACTGTACTACAATATCAATATTTACATATATATATATTTACAATATTTACATATAGGAGGTCTATATATATATATATATTCATTATATTTTGTTATGGATTTATGTAGAATAGTATTGGTAACGTATGAAGCCATAATAGAGAGTAACTAATTGTGGGAAATGAGGGCCTAATCTTGTCCCTCTGGTAATGGAAGATAGGTACCAACTGAAAATGTCTACAAAGCTGAAATGTGACCTTGGAGAAAAGCAACACCATGGTCTGGGAACTGATTCAAAGACTTTTGGGCGGGAGACAGGCGGGAGAAATGATGAGCCACTAACCCGTAACTTATATTTGAACTGCACCTTTCACATTGTCAGTCTGGCAGGACAAGTAGTCTTGCGTGCACATGCTACAAGGGTTTGCTACCTGATTCTTCATTAAAAGCTTCCTTTGGATTTACTCAAGACGTTTTGTGATAGATTCTGGGGAAAACCCTACAGATGCCCTGCTACGGCCAAGCTCCCATGGCCTGGCAGGATGGCTTTGGCACCCAAAGCCTGTGGGATGCAGGGGGAGGAGGATTCCTTCCCCCTATGACAAGCACCCTTCGCACCACTTTCAACCTTATGGCACACAGAGGTGTTCACACTCAGGAATGGTGGGAGGGTATAATGTGGGAGGCAGTTTTTGGGAGTATGTAACTGGGACCTCAGAAATGTAATCTTCCTCCAACTTGGAGAGGTTATAGAGGGCCGGGTGGCAGGGTGAGGTTCCCTGTGCATTTGGGGTGTGTAGCATGCAGGAGGTCCATTTTGTACATTTTTGAACTTCCGCCTGACATTTCTCCAAAAAGCACTTTCATAGGGGCATCTTTTTTTGGGGGGGGGTCATATCTCAACCCCCCTAAATTCAACCTGCACATAACTTGGAGGGCATGCAGAGGAGCATCATGGGGAGGTCCCCTGAGAGTTCGATGACTCTAGCTTGCACAGGGTCTGTTTTAATCACTCCTAAACCTGTGCCTGTCATTTCCCAAGGAAGTATTTTTCCTGAATGCGCCTTCTTTGAAGGGCCAGAACTTGGACTCTGTACATCCAACCCTTACCAAACTTGGAGAGCAGGTGGAGGAGAGTCATTCAGAGATCCCTTATGTGCTTTGTGTCTCTTGCATACTGGGGGATTTTCTGCCGCATCACGAAACTCACAAACAGGAACTGGCTTCTTTGGCACTTAAAAGTCCACAATGGTTTGTAGTTTGTGAACCCGGCATGCCACAGACCATGAACTGAACTGCATTTTCCTGGTTCGTGCCCATCGCTAATTTTGAGCAGGCAGCTGAATATTCAGCAGGTAGTTTGGTTTCTTCCAAGGAGCTCTGTAGAATGTTCACAAGGTCGTTTCCTGGACACAGTGGATATTAACTTCTCCACCCATGGCCCACTGCCTTGCTGTGATCTGCCTACAATAGTTTCAACGAAGAAAGGGGGGAAAGCAGATACAGACATACACTTGAAGCCTTAGATTATTAATGAGAGAGGTTTCTCTCATGTTGACTTCTTAACCATTATGCAAGATTCCTTTGTTGCTTAGAGACCAATTTGAAAAGGAAAAAGAAAAAAAAAAGCTGTGCATGGTTAACATTTGGATTGGTTTCCTTTTGCTTCTTCCTGGGGTCTAGATTCTACATTCGCTTAATTCTCCTTTCTGATGCCCATCCCAGAATTGCTAGTCAACCATGCTTTGGTTACCAAGAATTAAGATGTACTAGGGTTTCTGACATTAGGCCACATCTTGTACTTTTGACCCCTATCTCCCTGGCAGAGGTATGTCTGTCTCTGATGCAAAACAGGAGTTGGGTTTGGCCTGGGATAAAGGGACATGCCTAGGAGCTTCTTAGGATGACCCTCATTTCCCTTTTGTGTCGTATGTGGTCAGGGGAGCAGGGCTGCCTGAATTATTCACCTCTGGTTTTCTGTCAGCTCTAGTCAACTGCTCTGCCCTATTCACATGATAGAAGGATTGCATTTTGAGTCTTGTAGCTACAAAGGTATTATTACTAAGTTGAAGGATAAACCGACTTCCCTTCTTCCTTTTCATTGCACTATTTCATTCCATTCCTCTGCACTTTTTATTTAACTTGGAGAATTTAAGCCATTCTGGGTCCATATCTGGGAGGAAAGTGGTGTATAAATATCTAAATTAATTAAATAATTTTAAAATCATTCTCAACCACAAAATACGGGGGGGATTCAAATGAAGTAAATTTAGTAAATTTCCCTAGTTATGCATAAGGTTCTCAAGATGTCTAGGAGGCGATGTTTGCTTGTCTAAAAATGTATAAATGACCTGTGTTTTATTAGGAAAGGATTATGACTCAGGTCCCCTTATCAAGTACACTGACGCTTCTTGCATTTTGGGATTGTTTTATGCTTTAATCAAACTGGATCTCAGAAATACTGGCATTTCCCTTGGGATGTGGTATTCTGGCTTTTAGTGCTCAACTTGTACAGGAAGTACAAGTTGGCACATCAAGTCATTCCATTAGATGGCACATCAAGCCATTCCATTAGACCCTGAGTTTTATGGGGAAAGTGAGCAAACAGTAGACACCAAATAATAGCAAGTGAATTATTCAGAATATTTAGATTAATTTTCAGTCACATTTTGTTCGTCATCATCTGGTTTTTCCAGGTTATATTTTAAGCAGTAATATATAACATAATCTCTGCTCAGGGATGCCAAGAAAGAGGGACTGGGGGTGGGGACAAGATTTGGAGGGCCCAATCTCAGTTTGAGGGGTCCCAGCTGGGTTTCCCCAACAGCCAACCCAGTAGAGTTTTGCTCCCCCTGCAATGCCTCTTCTCTGCCCTTTCTGCTGTGCTCTCTTGCTCCCTCTCCCTCTCCCCCTCACACCCACACCCGTCTCTGACACATTGGCGCCTTCCTGCATCTGCATAGCCATCCACCCTCACACTCTGCACACTGGGAAGACAGCATGTGGTGCTCCTTCTCCCTTACGCGACAACCTGCAGGGCAACAGCCTGTCCTTTTTCTGTCATCCTCCTCGTTGCAGGATCTGCTTTGCAAAAAGCCTACCATTTGTTTGCTCCAGTCCCTGCCCTGTTTCCTGAGTTCCATAGAGAAGCGACTCTATCACAAGAACAGGATTGTCATCTGGCAAATGAGCCTCTAGCTGGAGGCAGCGGAAGAGGTGGAAGGGAAGGGACACTCCTCAATTAACTCATGCCCCAGAGAAGGGTATCATGGTGAGGACAGGGCTGTTATGACTCGCATTGTGAGGGAAAAACAAAAAACTTTCCAGGCTCAGGATGAGCGTTACAGGGAAAAACCCAGCAGTGTCTAAAAAGCATTGGGAGTTTCAGATAAGGTCATCAATTGATCAAGAAAGTGGAAATTTTAATGGCAGCCTGAGCTATAGAAAGCAGGAAGGGAACTTTTCACAAAACAGAGCAAACACTTATTACGGGCTTGGTCCTGCAGTTCATGCTGCTGTGAGATTCACAGGAGTAAGAGCTAGTAAGAGAAAAAGTTGGCAACCCATAGATCTGGGTGAGGATGGTTGTGGGGGGCGGGGGGAGTCATCTGGTGCTGGTGAATGGAAAGGGTTGGATGCTGGATGGATTTGGGGCTGCAGGGATCAGGGAGAAGAAGTGATGGAAGGGATTTAACCCTGCGGTTCTGTTGTGCGTGTTTATATGTAAGTAAAGGGGAGGGACGGTGGCTCAGTGGTAGAGCATCTGCTTGGGAAGCAGAAGGTCCCAGGTTCAATCCCCGGCATCTCCAAAAAAGGGTCCAGGCAAATAGGTGTGAAAAACCTCAGCTGGAGAGCCGCTGCCAGTCTGAGAAGACAATACTGACTTTGATGGACCGAGGGTCTAATTTAGTATAAGGCAGCTTCATATGTTCATAAATCCCTTCACAGTCACACTTTCAGTTACGCTCTGGCTGAGAGAGGAGGATGGGGTAGTCTCTTTCTGTTCTCTCCTCTTTTTTCTGTTTAAGGAGGCAGCGGCAGAAGTATGGGAAGGAAGGAAGGAAGGAAGGAAGGAAGGAAGGAAGGAAGGAAGGAAGGAAGGAAGGAAGGAAGGAAGGAAGGAAGGAAGGAAGGAAGGAAGGAAGGAAGGAAGGAAGGAAGAAGGAAACTATAGCCAGTCATATAGAATTGCTTTCTAAAGTTAGTGTAGATGCAGGACTATGATTACCTTGCCGTGACTTGTTCTTTGTTTCAGAAAACAGATGCTGTGGGAAAAGAAGAAAGTGCTTGCTAAGAAACATACCTGTGGGTGCCAGGGTGCCCATGAGTGCCAGTTGCCAAATAACCCAATATACCTATTTGCTCTTATCAGCTTCTCCCTTTTTTTCCCAAAGCAAGCCAGTGAGACAGAGAGAGCGAGAGCTCACAGAGTGCTATGAGCTAGATTTCCTCAAATTTGTCTCACCTCGTTTAATGTCGACATGTGCTGAGTGGTTATTATTTGGCAGTGTGTGCTTGGGTTTGTGTTTTTGTTTTTTGCACCGTACCTTATTGCAACGTGCGTTATTTAAATAAGTAAAATCTGCTCTTCAATCATCCTGCCCATTCTCCTTTAACGTTTCTTACCTAACAAACAATTATAATTACGTTAATCGATGGTAGCAGCAAGCCAATAATATTTGGTGTTGATCAGGGGCTCTTGGGTGAGGGGGATGGAAGCTTTTCTGGGGGCCCATGGTGGCTCTCGGCAGCACTGCCTATGCAATAATTTTATCAGCACTTCTGAGCTGTAGCTATTTCCCTTTTGTATTTGGATGATATATCTCTGTTTGGGATCTGTGTTAAAGTTGGGTCTCATTTAACAGTGGCATCGCAGTTGCCTCTTCTGCAGGTGTGAGCATGTGGGGAGCCCCTAAGCAGGTGCTTCTGTGTGGCAACAGCATCCTCTTCTGGGCACGTTCCAGATCACAGCTTGGCATCTGTGTGACTGCCAAGATAGACTGGTTCAGAAAGGAAGGCATTTTGGGGGGCGGGGGGAGCAGCAAACTGCTTTGTTTTGGAAGACTTCAACTCTGCCTAGAATCCTGTAACCACACCTTGACTGTAGTGATTTTGGTAAGAGTACAGACGTTGCTGATTCTTCAGGCTTAAATTTAGAAATAGCCAGAGCTAAATTGGCTCATATGAACATATGAAGCTGCCTTATACTGAATCAGACCCTCGGTCCATCAAAGTCAGTATTGTCTTCTCAGACTGGCAGCGGCTCTCCAGGGTCTCAAGCTGAGGATTTTCACACCTATTTGCCTGGACCTTTTTTTGGAGATGCCGGGGATTGAACTTGGGACCTTCTGCTTCCCAAGCAGATGCTCTACCACTGAGCCATCATCCCTCCCCTAACATATGAAGCTGCCTTATACTGAATCAGACCCTGGGTCCATCAAAGTCAGTATTGTCTTCTCAGACTGGCAGCGGCTCTCCAGGGTCTCAAGCTGAGGTTTTTCACACCTATTTGCCTGGACCTTTTTTTGGAGATGCCAGGGATTGAACCTGGGACCTTCTGCTTCCCAAGCAGATGCTCTACCACTGAGCCACCGTCCCTCCCACACCGTCCCTGTGCCATAGGAGTCCTGTGGCACAGAGTGGTAAGCTGCAGTACTGCAATCCAAGCTCTGATCATTACCTGAGTTCGATCCTGGTGGAAGCTGGGTTCAAGAAGTTAAAGATTGCAAATTTGCAGTCCTCCTGCCTTTCCCCCCACAAGAACACTGTGGCGCAGAGTGTTAGAGCTGCAGTACTGCAGTCCTAAGCTCTGCTCAGAACCTGAGTTCGATCCCCAGTGGAAGCAGGATTTTCAGGTAGTCAGCTCCAGGTTGACACAGCCTTCCATCCTTCTGAGGTTGGTAAATGAGTACCCAGCTTGCTGGGGCGAAAGTGTAGATGACTGGGGAAGGCAATGGCAAACCACCCCATAAAAAGTCTGCTGTGAAAACATGGTGATGTGACATCACCCTGTGGGTTGGTAACAACTTGGTGCTTGCACAGGGGACTACCTTTACCTTTTACCTTTAAATAGGCTCAGTGGGAAGGTAAGCAATGTGGTATAGCCCAATCACATCAGATCTCAGATGCTAAGTCAGTATCTGGATGGGGGTCCACCAAAAACGACCCTGCAGAGGGTGGCAAAGGCCAACTACCTCTGCTTCTCATTTGCCTTGAAAGCCCCTTGCTGGGTTCACCATAGCTCAGCTGTGGCTTAACAGCCCTTTACACACACACACACACACACACACACACACACAAATAGGCTTGGAAAGGGGCAGTGATAGGGGAAGAAAAAATGTGAACAATGATGGAGTGTGTGATGGTGGATGGTCGATTTTTGAACCTTCCATCAAGAGCCAGTTGGTGTAGTTGTTAAGTGTGCGGACTCTTATCTGGGAGAACCGGGTTTGATTCCCCAGTCCTCCACTTGCACCTGCTGGAATGGCCTTGGGTCAGACATAGCTCTGGCAGAGGTTGTCCTTGAAAGGGCAGCTGCTGTGAGAGCCCTCTCAGCCCCACCCACCTCACAGGGTGTCTGTTGTGGGGGAGGAAGGAGATTGTGAGCCGCTCTGAGACTCTTCGGAGTGGAGGGCGGGATATAAATCCAATATCTTCATCTACTTTACAGGGTGTCTGTTGTGGGGGAGGAAGGTAAAGGAGGTTGTGAGCTGCTCTGAGCCTCTTCAGAGTGGAGGGCAGGATATAAATCCAATATCTTCTTCTTCTTCTACTAACTGTTGTGATGTTTAGCAAGGCTAGTAACCTCATGTAGCAGGATTATTGCAAGTTAAAAAACAGAATTATTAAATACAGTATGATGATGAGTATTATCAAGTATCACTTGGAGAGTGAAGGTCCTTTCTTGGGCCAGCCTCTCTGGGATATTTGACTCAAGGAGCCCAGGAAGTAGAACTCTCTTAAGGCCTACACATCCTGCTTATCCAAGCATGGTGGGATATTGATCTGGTGGTCAGATCTCCTTCAATATATATTTGGGATGTGTGGGCTTTGAGGAGGGTATAAGATGGAGAGAGAATGATTCACCGTTGTCTCATTGCATGAAGTAGAGACACACACCCACACAAGACATGGGAGTTTATTTATTTATTTATTCGATTTATATCCCGCCCTCCCCACCGAGGCGGACTCAGGGCGTCTCCCAACATAAAATTCAACAATCGGCTTAATAAATAGTAAAATACTTTAAGTAATTTACAAAATTATTACAAAGGCCAAAAGGGGAATTTCCCTTCCTGGACCCTGCCGAACCAAGCAAAGGACCTCTGTCTTCGCTGGATTTAGTTTCAGTCTACTCAGCCTAAGCCATCCAGCCATGGCTTGCAACACCAGGTCCAGATTTTCTGGAACACAGTCAGGCCGGCCGTCCATCAGTGGATAGAGCTGGGTGTCATTGGCATATTGATGAAACCCAACCTATACCTCTGGGCAATCTGGGCAAGGGGACGCATGTAGATGTTGAACAACATTGGGGAGAGCACTGCTCCCTGAGGCACCCCACAATCAAGCGTGTGTCTCCGGGACATTTCACCCCCAATCGCCACCCTTTCTCCCCGACCATCAAGGAAAGAGGAAAGCCATTGTAAGGCCAACCCTTCAATCCCCGCGTCAGCGAGATAGCAAGTCAGCAACTGATGGTCGACCGTATCGAATGCTGCCGATAGCTCTAACAGCATCAGTACCGCTGAGCTGCCTCAATCCAGGTGCCGATGAAGGTCATCAACTAGGGCGACCAGCACTGTCTCCGTCCCATGGCCTGGGCGGAAGCCAGATTGGTGGGGATCGAGAATGGAAGCATCCTCCAGGAAGCTCTGTAACTGCAACGCCACTGCCCTCTCAATAATTTTACCCAAAAAGGGTAAATTCGAGACTGGCCGATAATGTGCCAATTCGGCCGGGTCTAGCTAAGCAATAGATTAGAGTGAACCAATAAATTAGAAAGGGGTGGGGCAGATTTATTGCAGATTTTTTTTAATGATTAATACTGTCTCTGTTCAATCCATGACCTTGCATGCCTCAACTTTTCTTTTCCCCTGTTTCTGTGCATAATCACTGTGCTATGCCAGGACTATTGCATATTAGATTTTTAAAACAGAAATTGTACTTCTGTGAACCTGTGAAGAGGGCAGAATCATAGGTCTGTCTCCTCTGAGCCTTACATTAGATTTGTTGAAATAGATTTCAGGGCTGGTCTCACAGTGGGCCTCTGTTACATCCAGGTGTGCAGCCGTGTTGACCTGAAGCAGTAGGATAAAGTTTGAATTCAGCGGCACCTTTAAAACCAACAAAGTTTTATTCAAGGTATAAATTTTTCTGTGCAAGGGCACACTATGCCAATTGGGTGTAGTGGTTAAGTGTGCGGACTCTTATCTGGGAGAACCGGGTTTGATTCCCCACTCCTCCACTTGCAACTGCTGGAATGGCCCTGGGTCAGCCATAGCTCTCTTATCTGGGAGAACTGGGTTTGATTCCCCACTCCTCCACCTGCAGCTGCTGGAATGGCCCTGGGTCAGCCATAGCTCTCTTATCTGGGAGAACTGGATTTGATTCCCCACTCCTCCACTTGCAGCTGCTGGAATGGCCCTGGGTCAGCCATAGCTCTCTAATCTGGGAGAACTGGGTTTGATTCCTCACTCCTCCACTTGCAGCTGCTGGAATGGCCTCGGGTCAGCCATAGTTCTCTTATCTGGGAGAACTGGGTTTGATTCCCCACTCCTCCACTTGCAGCTGCTGGAATGGCCTCGGGTCAGCCATAGTTCTCTTATCTGGGAGAACTGGGTTTGATTCCCCACTCCTCCACTTGCAACTGTTGGAATGGCCTTGGGGCAGCTATAGCTCTTGTTGGAGTTGTCCTTCAAAGAGCAGCTTCTGTGAAAGCTCTTTCATACCTACCTACCTCACAGGATGTCTGTTTTGTGTGTGGGGGGGGAGGTAAAGGAGATTGTGACCGCTCTGAGACTCTGAGATTCAAAGTCTGATATAAATTCAGTATCATCATCTTCTACTACTACTACTACATTTAAACAGAATTTCCTCAACCATTACATATAGGAGGAGAGAGGGTAGTTGCCAGGATGGGCTAATTAGACTCAAGGCAGAAACAGGAGATGGCGGCAGCTACAAGCATAGCCAGCTTCAAGAGGGGATTAGATAAAAGCATGAAGCAGAAGTATGAAGCAGAAGTCCATCAGTGGCTATTAGCCACAGTATATTATTGGAACTGTCTGGGGCAGTGATGCTCTGTATTCTTGGTGCTTGGGGTGGGGGGCAAAGTGGAAGGGCTTCTAGATCCACCTGTGAACCTTCTGATGGCACTTGGGGTTTTTTTTTGGGGGGGGGGCACTGTGTGACACAGAGTGTTGGACTGGATAGGCCATTGGCCTGATCCAACACGGCTTCTCTTATGTTCTTAAACAGAAACAAAAATGGAAATTATTAGTCTGTATATATAGGGGGACGATGAGCAGAAAATTATCATATAGCATAATGAAGATGTTTAACTGATTTAGGGGTCAAACAGGAGACATAAGCTTAGTTTATACGGTTTCCATTTGTTTGGGTTCAATGCTGGGAGGCAGAGAAGGAAATAAATCTCAAAATTAGAGGTTGATGTATCCTTAATTGTGGAATGCTGAGTGTAATTGACTGACACCCTGTTATCTGTCTCCTCACAAGCATGGAGGTGATTTCACAGCTTATTCTTCTGACAGGCCTCACCTGTCTGTCCACTGATACTTTTAAAAGATACATTTAATGAAGTCCTTTTTCAGACAAACGATTTCAAAATTTATTCCACTGTCTTACTTTCTAAGCCATCCCATTGACTTCAGCAGGATGTCCCGTGAAGTTTATATTGCCCTTGAATCTTCAAGCATATTTTCCTTCCCTACAGTTACAACATATGCCGGTCTTACTTTAAACTTCTCATACAAGTTCACCCTTCCTCTTCGCTCCAGCTTCCCAGGACAATTGTCATACTTCTGAAGGATTATCCTCCAAATAGTTGTAGAGTAATTAATTAATCGCATGCTGCTTAAAACCAAGGTCTGGCTTTAACACTGCACAAGGTGGTATATGTGCAGCAGAGCTGCTCTGAGAAATAATTGGAATAAACTTGCTCACAAAACTTGAACATAACATAAGAACATAAGAGAAGCCATGTTAGATCAGGCCAATGGCCCATCCAGTCCAACACTCTGTGTCACATAAGAGAAGCCATGTTGGATCAGGCCAATGCCCATCAAGTCCAACACTCTGTGTCACATAAGAGAAGCCATGTTGGATCAGGCCAATGGCCCATCCAGTCCAACACTCTGTGTCACACAGTGGCAAAAATTTTATATATACACACACACACACACACTGTGGCTAATAGCCACTGATGGACCTCTGCTCCATATTTTTATCTAAACCCCTCTTGAAGGTGGCTATGCTTGTTGCCGCCACCACCTCCTGTGGCAGTGAATTCCACATGTTAATCACCCTTTGGGTGAATTTGATGTTGTTCAATAATTTCTTTATACTCTTTCCAGTTTTTTAGTTTAAAAATCCTTACAGACAGTTTCAGATGAAAGCAGAGCAGAAAATTTCGTCCCCGTATGTGCATATTTTTTATGCTACAGCTCCATCTAGCACTGATGGATGGAAATTCACAAAGGGTTTTCATAATAAGTATAGAGATCAGCCCCACAGTGAACGAAAACAGTGGTTTTTGAAATTAAATATATTAAAAACTATTAAATAAAAATTAAATAAATAAAAAAGCAATTAAAACCAGATCGGAAATACACATACAACAACATAAAAACAACAATTATGGAGAGAATGGGAAAAAAAAAAGCCTTCACCCATTGGGAGAAAATGGCAACAGAAGGGGACAGATGAGTCTCCCAAGGAGACATTTCCAGAATTATGGTGCCAAAAGAGAGAACGCCCTCTCCCTAGTCACCACCCACCTAATCCCAGAAGGAGGGGGGAACTGACGCAGAGCCTCAGAGGGTAACAGCAGTGGCTGGGTAGGCTTATAAGGGAATAGGTTGGTCAAAAACTATAGACAGCTATAAAGGTCAGCACCAGCACCTTGAATTTTGCCTGGAAACAGACTGGGAGCCAGTGTAAATGGATCAAAACTGGAATGATATGGTCCCTCTAATCCACTCCAGTCAACATCCTGACACATTCTCTACCAACTCAAATTGCCAACATTTCTCAAGGCCATCCCCATGTAGAGTGAATTACCGTAATCTAATCTAGATGTAACCAGAGCATGCACCACAGTGGCCAAATCTTTTCTGCCTATGAAAGGCTGCAGTTGATTAACCATAGAAGCTGGTAAAAGGCACTCCTGGCTACAGCCACTGCCTGCTTATTTATTTTATTGGATTTATATCTCACCCTCCCCGCCGAAGCAGGCTCAGGGCAGCTTCAGCAGTCGACATTGCTCCAAGAGCACCCCCAAACTGTGAATCTATTCTTTCAAGAGAAGTTCAACCCCATCCAGAATGGGTGACACCTTAAATCCTGAGTCACACCTTCCACTCACCAGTATGTGCAGGAACTTCATATTGTCTTCAGTGAGAAGGTAAATGCATTGGGACATGCTTACTGAATCCTATGGGATATGCAGCATTTTGTATTGTGCTGTTTTTTTTGCTGGCTCATTCCAGTGCTGTACATCCGCAAGCACTTACAGAAATGGCTAGTGGCAATGGTGAAAGCCTCTAGACCTCCTGTTATGGAACCATCTATTTCCTGTCTTCACCATTCTTTTGGGAACTCAGTGATTCTTGGACTGCTACTGCCAGTTCCAGTGGGCTGGAACAGAACATGGAACAATAGAATTTTGGCTCCCTAGTGGCCATAGTATGACTTTCTGTTTTCTATTTGAAGCACCATCCATAAAATAGGTCATTAGGTCCTTGTCACACCTTATCATATTGCAAGGGGCAATTCTGTCATTTTCAGAATTGTCTTACCCTATGCACCCCTTTTGATGAGGGTTATTCCTCACCTGGATAGCCTAGGCTAGCCTGATCTCATCAGATCCCAGAAGCCTTGGCCAGCATTTGGATGGAAGACCTCCAAGGAATACCAGGGTCATGAAACGGAGGCATGCAACAGCAGACCTTCTTGGAAGGTCTCTTGCCTTGAAAACCCTACAGGGTTGCCATACATCTGATTTGACTTGACAGCAAAAGAATAAAAGTCTGTTTAAGTACTGTTGTTGCTTGAAAATGATCTGTATGTTTGTTATGAGCTGTCGAGCCCCCTCTGACATATGGTGACCCTATGAATTAACGTCCTCCAAAACGTCCTGTCATTAGCTGCCTTGCTCAGGTCTTGCAATTTGAAGGCCATGGCTTCCTTGATTGAGTCAATGCATCTTGTGTTGGGTCTTCCTGCTTTCATGCTGCTTTCATTTTTTTTCTAGCGCTACTGGCCTTTTCCAGAGACTCCTCTCTTCTCATAATGTGACCAAAGTACAATAGCTTCAGTTTGGTCATGTTAGCTTCTAGAGAAAGGTCAGACTTGATTTCATTGGGAACCCGCTTATTTGTTGTTGTTGGCGATCTATGGTGTTCATAAAACTCCTCCAACATCACATTTCAAATGGATCAACTTTCTTCCGGTCAGCTTTCTTCAATGTACAACTTTTGCACCTATGCATAGTAATGGGGAATATCATGGCATGACTTAACTTGACCTTGGTCACCTTTGACACATCCTTATATTTAAGAAACTTTTCTAGCTCCTTTGCGGCTGCCCTGCCCAGTCTCAATCTCCTTTTGATTTCTTGGTTTTAGTCTCCCCTTTGGTTGACAGTGGAGCCAAGGAACAGAACATTTTGAACAATTTTAGTTCAACCATAAAGCTATGCATTTACCCAGTAGTAATTACTTTTGTCTTCTTGATGTTCAGCTATATCCCTGCTTTGGCACTTTCAGCATCAGGAGTCATTTCATGACTTCACCATTTTCTGCCAGTAATGTGGTGTCTTTGTCTGCACATCCCAAACTGTCAGGGGTCGTTTTGTAGAAAAATAGGTGGTGCTCATCCAGGGATTGTTATGCAGCTGCGCCTACTATTCAATGGACAAGGTGGGAAGGAGGAGGGGGGACTCTCAGAAAAGTTCAGGAGTTATGCTCCTGTGAGCTCCCGCTGAATCTGTCAATGATCCTCCGACCAGTTTTCACTCCACCTTCATCTAAATCTAACCCAGTTTTCCTTACGATATGTTCTGCATATAGATTTAAGAGAAAGGGAGATAAAATACATCTTTGACATCTTTGCTAACTGGAAATCATTCTGTTTCTCTATGTTCTGTCTTAACAGTGACTTTTTTCTGGCATAGAGGTTGTACACCACAACAATCAGATGTTGTGGCACACACCCATTTCTTTTAAAGCCAGTCATAGCTTTTCATGATCCACACAGTGGTCGTTTTCGCACTCACCTTCCGCCGGCGCGACCCCCCTCTTCACCGCGCAGGATCTGCGCGGATTTCGCACTAAACGCTGCGGAGCAGCCAGAAAAGCCGGAAGCTCCCGGCGCAAAAGCCTCTCAAACTGAAACCGCCAAAAAGCAGTTTGGCGTTTGCGCGGCTTTTGCGACGGGAGCTTCCGGCTTTTCTGGCTGCTCCGCAGCGTTTAGTGCGAAATCCGTGCAGATCCTGCGCGGTGAAGAGGGGGGTCGCGCCGGCGGAAGGTGAGTGCGAAAACGACCAGTGAAAAACTTTGCTGTAGTTTGTGAAACGCAAGCTGAAAATCACATACAGACAGAAATAAAATAATAGTATTTTTTGCATTTAGTAGAGCAAGATATGATAAACACAATAGATAAAGGGCTATAGTCTTCCAATATTTTCCACTTGTACAAAGCAGGTGATTTTTGGCAGTTTCTACTCCTGTCCCACAATAGACCTCCTGCTGTTTCTGGAGGTCCCTTATCTCCCAGTAGCAGTATTGGGGGGAGGCATTTCAGGCTGCTGCTAAAGGAGGGAGGGGAAAAGTTGCAGAGGAATCCAGGCTGAAATGTTAATACCAATAACGTTATGAATAAAGATGAATTAGAGTAAAATGGAGGATTCAACTAGTACTGTTGTGTGCATGAAGTGAACATGTGCCAAGCAAACAACTGATTCAAAAACAAGGAAAATGAAATGTTAACATTTTCTAATATAATGTAAAAAATTCATTTTAAAACAAACATTTTTTTTTTCAGTTTCACATTCTCTTATTAAGACATTGTGTTCTAAATGCCCCCAGCCAGCTATAATACATTTAACTTAATGTGATATTAGCAAAGCATCAGATGTACGAGACATGTGTACAACAGAAGAGATCTAAGGCACTGCTATCTCAGCTATGAATCGCTGCATTAGTACTTTGGCCTGATGTATAACGTCTGAGCAGAACTGATTCATTTTATTTATTTATTGACTTTGAAATTCCTGTTTTGTCAACCAGCACTGGCTCCGCAGAACTCTTGGAGAGATATAGGAGTATAAAAAAATGCAAAGGGACAGAGGCTGCTCCACTAGAATACTTAAAGCCTAGGCATGGCCAAGGAATTATGGGGAAATGGCTGCCAGCTTGTAACATTCAGGCTGAGTGTTTCCCCCCCCCCCTCTCTTCTGTGCAGGTACTTGAGGCCTGGTTGTGGTGTGAGTACAAATATGGGACCGAGGGAAATAGGGTTGCCAGGTCCCGCCCCTCCCCCCCGACACTGGCAGAAAATGGGGCTAGGTTGCCAGTTCCAGATTGGGAAACTCCTGGAGATTTGGGGATGGAGCCTAGGGAGGACAGGGACCTCAGTGGGGTACCATGTCACAGTGTCTGCTCTCCATAGGCTTCCCAATCCCCAGGTCCCAGCGGGGGATCCCCTGGTTTTACAGGCTTCCCCCCTCCCCCAGCCAGCTGGCCAGCGGGGGAAGCTCCACCCCCACAGCTACTATGCACCTCCATGAACAATTCCCATAGGGAATGATGGGGAACTGACCTGCAGGTATCTGAGGGAGCTGTTTTTGGAGGTAGAGGCACCAAATTTTCAGCATAGCATTCAGTGCCTCTCCCCAAAATACCCCCCAAGTTTCAAAAGGATTGAACCAGGGGGTCCAATTCTACGAGCCCCAAAAGAAGGTGCCCCTATCTTTCATTATTTTCTATGGAAGGAAGGCATTTCAAAAGGTGTGCTGTCCCTTTAAATGTGATGGCCAGAACTCCATTGGAGTTCAATTTTGCTTATCACACCCTTGCTCCTGGCTCTGCCACCAATGTCTCCTGGCTCCACCCCCAAAGTCTCCTGGCTCCACCCCCAAAGTCCCCAGATATTTCTTGAATTGGACTTGGCAACCCTAGCTCTCCAAAGAAGCCATTTTCTCCAGGAGAACTGATTTCTGTAGTCTAGAGATGGGCTGTAATTCCAGGGGATCCCCAGGGCCCACTTGAGGGAGAGTTGTCCTGGACTTAGAAGTCCCCTTCTTCTCCTGCATGTTTTATGTATGTTGTATCTTATTTTTTGTTGAGAGCTGCTTTGAGTCCCCATTTGGAGACAAATGTGGGATATAAATCAATGCTCCAAAGATGTGCAAATGATGACCCCTCCCTCAGCTCTGGAAATCAAGGTAGAGGAGAGTCCAGAACCCCTCCCTCCCCCTAGGCTTCTGGGAATATTCTGAGCCCAAGCAGGCTTCTGGGAATATTAAAAAAAAAAATACCTTCCTGTGCATCTGCTGTGATTGCAGGGAAAATGAATTGTGTCTGAGGTGATAAAACCCATTAAAAAAAAGTGGCTCTAACACCTAATAAACCCCTCCCCGGCACTCTGAAAAGCTACCCCCAGCAGTTGCCAGCCTATGGGTTATCCCACCTTGTATTCAAGCTTGATATCATCAACAGTGAAGCCTCTGTTTTCCATATCTGCACAAAGTCTGTGCTGATGCTGACAGTGTAAGATCCCAAGTGGTGATTCCCATTACTGAAGGATTTGCCACCCCAGCCTCCTAGGTACGGTCAGCAGAGTGTAGCTAGTCTGGGTACTTCCCAGGTGTTCAGTTTCCTCAGGATCTAACTTGAATTGTGAAACCTATCCCACATGAATCCTGCCAACCCCAGTAAGTGCCACACCCAGGCCTCGGATCCAGCAGGAGCTCACAGGAGCGCAGCTCCTGAACCTTTCTGAGAGTTCCACCTCCTCCTTCCCACCTTGTCCATTGAATAGTAGGTGCAACTGCATAACAATCCCTGGATGAGCTCCACCACTTATTTCTCTATAAAATGACTCCTGGCCACACCAGTCCCAAAGACTGGGCTTGTGACCACCCATCTGCAAGAATGCAACGCAGGCAAAAGAAGACTCTCCTTGTGCAGATCCAGATGTAATGCCTAACAGTTGCCGCTTGGTCCCATAGTGACAAGTAGATCTGTATTTTATACTGATGGGATGGGTGGGCAGGAAGCTGGTTAGGCAATGACTAACGAGGATGGGGGGCAACGTACGCAGTATTCTGCTTCCGATTACCCAATCAGGCCTGATGCACAGAGCTTCTGCCTCTCTCCCCTCTTCTATCTGGGTACGTACAGCTGTATATATAGGGATGGGTGGGCAGGGAGCCTTTCTGTTCCAACTTATGAGCAGGTAATGTCATTGTCATAATTTTAACCAAATAATATAGCACACTCTGAGAGTACACAGCTGTCCCTGCAAGTTCTACAAGTAAAAAATACATTTATAATTAAAATTGTAAAGATCTAAGCATTAAACAACACCTCTCCAGAAATAACCCCTTTGCAAACCTGCTGAAATAGATTTTATTGTTCTTTTAAAACAATGGTCATCAAACACTTTAAAAACAAATAAGACCAATCAATATAACAGAAGATTACAAACTTTCCAGTTTCCCATTACCTTTCATCAGGATGGCTGTTTACTGCAAATCTGAAAGGCAAAGAGGGGAAGAAATTTCAGGACATGAAGCTTCTGGTCTCTAAGCTGAAGAGTTTTTAAATGGAATACTGGACTGTTTTGTAGACTTAATTGGGTGCAAAATGGGTATCAAAATGTACCCAAGATTACAAGCACAGAGAAACAAAAATTAGCTGTGTAAATTGTTCTTACATGACCATCCAGCCAGATGAAGTGTTCTAAAGAACTCAGCATTTTGTGATATTCTGGTTGGTTGCAATTTATAAGAACATAAGAGAAGCCATGTTGGATCAGGCCAATGGCCCATCCAGTCCAACACTCTGTGTGACAGTGGCCAATATACATACATACATATAGACACGTACACACAAACACACACACACATATATATACATACACACTGTGGCTAATACCCACTGATGGACCTCTGCTCCCTATTTTCATCCAATCCCCTCTTAAAACTGACTATGCTTGTAGCCGCCGCCACCTCCTGTGGCAGTGAATTCCACATGTTAATCACCCTTTGGATGAAGAAGTACTTCCTTTTATCCATTTTAACCTGACTGCTCACCAATTTCATTGAATGCCCACAAGTTCTTGTATAGTGAGAAAGGGAGAAAAGTACTTTCTCTACCTTCTCCATCCCATGCATAATCTTGTAAACCTCTATTATGCCACCCCACAGTCGACGTTTCTCCAAGCTAAAGAGCCCCAAGTGTTTTAACCTTTCTTCATAGGGAAAGTGTTCCAAACCTTTAATCATTCTAGTTGCCCTTTTCTGCATTTTTTGCAATGCTATAGTTGCAAAGGTTTTAACAGCTTCAGTATATGAGGAATCCTATGCAGATGAAGGTGTTCTATTGGGCAAGCCCGCTCACACTGAATGGATGCTGCCAAGAGTCTTTGTACAGCTCCCATTCTTTCCAGTAGGAGATGTGCGTGTTTCATAGTTCTCAGCCATATGATGTGACTGTTTAGTCTATCCCTCCACTGTAGCCTTCCAGTTTTTAGTGTCTGATGGAAAGGGGAAGGCAGATCGATCTCTCTGTGCCTTTCATCGCGTATAGCCAACCTCTTGTCAGATAGCACAGAAGGGTTGACATGCAACCAATTGTAATTTTTAGGAGAAGAGCTAACACATTGGTATTTTGCAGGGCAAGTGTTCATAGTGTTGTTAAAAAAAGAATCAGTACAGCAACACCCACAAAGTAGCAAACATGGAGAGACCTGCCAAATTCAGTGATGCACCCTGCCCACTCACTTTGCTACTTATATTAGATGCGCCTTCTGTGTGCCTCAGTTCAACTTGTAACGTAATGCAGCAGCATATCTTTTAGCATAATGTGCAAAGGCAAGGGGTCAGAGAGGAACACAGGAAGTGTATTTGTGCACTGGCAATTTCCAAGAATGCCAGCAGAGGTGCATGCAGTTTTCTGGATGATGCTTCCACCTTAGATCCATACCAGTCCGGCTTCCGCCCAGGCCATGGAACGGGGACAGTGCTCGTCGCCCTTATGGATGATCTCCAGCGGCATCTGCATCGAGGTGGTTCGGCAGTACTGTTGTTGTTAGACCTATCGGCTGTGTTCGATATGGTCGACCACCAGTTGCTGACCCACCGCCTCGCCGATGCAGGGATTCAGGGGCTAGCCTTGCAGTGGCTTTCCTCCTTCCTTGAGGGTCGTAGACAAAGAGTGATGATTGGGGGAGAACTATCCCAGAGACACCTACTCATTTGTGGGGTGCCTCAGGGGGCGGTCCTCTCCCCAATGTTGTTCAACATCTACATGCGCCCCCTTGCCCGAATTGCCCGGAGATATGGGCTGGGTTGTCACCAGTATTCTGATGACACCCAGCTCTATCTATTGATGGATGTCCCTGCAAATCTGAACCAGGCGTTGCAAGCCATGGCAGGTTGGCTTAGGCTGAAGCTAAATCCAGCAAAGACAGAGGTCCTTTGCCTGGGTCACGGCGGTCTGGGAGGGGAAATCCCCCTATCAGCCTTTGATGGTGCATCACTGGTAGCCATGCGCAGGGTCAAGAGCTTGGGAGTGCTACTGGAGTCTTCCCTGGCAATGGAAGCCCAGATAGCAGCCACCGCTAAATCCCCCTTATTTCATCTTAGGCGGGCGACCTTCCTGGAGCGTGGCGACCTGGCAACAGTGATCCATGCAACGGTCACCTCCAGGTTAGACTACTGTAATGCCCTCTACATGGGGCTGCCCCTGTGCCCAACTCGGAAACTGCAGCTAGTGCAGAACGTGGCAGCCAGGCTGTTAATGGGACTACCTAGGTGGGAACATGTACGGCCTAGGCTGCGGGAACTGTACTGGCTGCCAATTGTGTACCAAGTTCATTACAAGGTGCTGGTTATTACCTTTAAAGCCCTATATGGCCGAGGACCTGCCTACCTTAGGGACCGTCTCTCCACATATGTTCCCCAGAGAGTACTGAGATCTAGTTCACAAAATCTGCTGAAAATCCCTGGGCCAAAGGAGGCCAAACTAAAAGCAACAAGGGAGCGGGCCTTCTCGATAACAGCACCCCAATGGTGAAACAAGCTACCAGAGGAGGTGCGGGCCCTTAATCAGTTCTGTAGGGCTTGCAAAACCGTCCTCTTCCAGCTGTCTTTTTAAAGTGGAACCATTGCATCAACGTAAAAGCTATGTTTACATGTACATCAAGACTGTAGCACCATATTAAGTTATATTGTGGTTTTAAATTATTTAACTTAAATGTTGTTTTATATGTAATTGTATTTTAATTGCTATTGCTTTGAATTTTATTGTTGTATCATGGTACAAAGTACTATGTCTTGTAAGCCGACCTGAGCCTGCTTCGGTGGGGAGGGCGGGGTATAAATAAAAATTTATTATTATTATTATGCAGAATTTTACTTTAAAAAACAAAACAATAGTATCTTGAAGGATATCCTGTAGATTTCTTTTAACAAAGATTTTTCTTTCAGAGCTGGGCTACTTTCCCTATAGTGATACATGAGCCACATCTCCCTCTAGGGTTCATAATGTTGATTTTAAGCTTCCCCCTCCCCCCCGGCAAGAATATGTATAATATTTAATAATTATATTTTAATATATTTTTATCATTACAAGCAAGGCTTTTTTGTAATAGGAACTTCTTTGCATATAAGGACACATGCCCTTGATGTAGCCAATCTTTCAAGAGCTTACAGGGCTCTTATTACAGGGCCTACTGCAAGCTCTTGGAGAATTGGGTACATCAGGGTGTGTGGCCTAATATGCAAAAGAGTTCCTGCTACAAGAAAAAGGCCCAATTACAAATATTGTTTGTGGATGACTCTTAACCTTTGGAGTGACATACAGTGAAGCTCAGCCCAGAAATCGTTTTGCTTGCAGCCTTCATCTCCTTCCCCTGATTTGCCTCCATCTTTCTCAAACCTGGTTTGATAGACTCTGTGGTCTGAAGAAAGGAGGAACTGAACTTGCTGGATCAGTTTGGTCTGTATGAGGCTGGTTCAATTCGATGTTTGGTCCATGGACTGCCAAGGACCCCAAACCAAACCACCTTTTTTGGGTCCATGTTCATTCCTAATTTGAACTCATTCAGCCTGTGTAATAAACATAAACAGCCAGTTTCACAGTACTTCAAGATTAGGAAGGAATACAATGAAGCAACCTGTCAACCTGCCACAAGCAGGGCAATGAACAGTCAAACTAATAATTGAAAAATAAGTTCTGGGTCCATGACTGGAAAACAGTGATTGAACCAAACTGTGGGAAAGGGTGTTCAAGTATCTCTACAATAGCACATTAGAATATATAGAAACACAATATATAGAAATACACTAGAATATAATAGAATCAACATGTTAATAGTCCTGCAATCAATATATAATCCAAAAGTCAAAAATCTTCCAGAATGTCCATTCCAAACTCTCAGAGGAAGGTCATCAAAAGCAGGTCTTCATAAAGTCCTAGGCACTTACTATGGTCTTCTTATAGTATTTCTTTAAGGTACCCCAGGACTACAGTAGACCAGGAGACTTGCATATCCAAAAGGACCAGACGAATGGCCATATGCCCAATGATTGTTTTGATCCAATATTTTCTTCTTCAAGAACTCTGGTTCAGTAACAGTAGCCTCCCTGGTAGAAGAATTCACAATGGAACAATAAGGTCGTTTCCCCACTGACCTTACTCCGGAGCGACGTCCCTCTTCACCGCGCAGCGTCTGTACGGATTTCCCACCAACTGCTGCGCACAACCAGGAAGTGCCGCGGCTTTTGTGTCGCAGATGTAAACCGTTAAAAACAAGTTTACATCTGTGACGCAAAAGCCGCGGCTCTTCCTGGTTGTGCGCAGCAGTTGGTGGGAAATCCGCGCAGACGCTGCGCGGTGAAGAGGGACGTCGCTCCGGAGTAAGGTCAGTGGGAAAACAGCCTAAGTCTAAGGACATGGAGCCTGTTGGAAATGAGCAGTGGCTGTATATGCATCGAGAGAAGGCTTATTGTTCCATTGTGTATTCCCAGGGAGAGCATTATGCGAATCAGATAACAATCTACTGGTCACCCCGGATCCAAGAGACATCCGGCTGTCCTCAGCCAGGGTCAGGGCTTTTTCAGTCCTAGCCCCAACCTGGTGGAGCAGTAGGGATTATGTGATTCATTAGGTCCCTGGAGAACCTCATGAGCAATTCTGCAGGACCTGAAAGGCAGAGATATTCTGCCAGCTTTTGGTTGAGGGCAGCAACAGTCTACGTTCTGGCTGGCACTCTCCTGTGCCCATCCCCATAGGCTGAATTAATTCCTCTCCCTCACACCTACGAGGCATCCTCAGGCTGAAAATGGGAAGAAAGCACAAATTCTGCCACCTGATCTCTTAATGTGATGAATTAATTTGTACTGTTTAATGGTTTTAATGCTTTATATTACCTAGAGCAGGGGTGGCCAAACTGTGGCTCGGGAGCCACATGTGGCTCTTTCACACATATTGTGCGGCTCTCAAAGCCTTCATTGACTTGGAGAAGGCATTTGTCTCTTTAAATCACTTCTCCAAGCCAAGCTAATCAGAGGCTTGGAGAATGCATTTAAAGTTGCTTTCTTTCCACCTATCTCTCCCCTCCCTCTCCCTCATCTATTTTCCTTCCTTCCTTCCTTCCTTCCTTCCTTCCTTCCTTCCTTCCTTCCTTCCTTCCTTCCTTCCTTCCTTCCTTCCTTCCTTCCTTCCTTCCTGTTCTCAAACATCTGATGCTCATGTCTTGCGGCTCTCAAACATCTGACACTTATTCTTTGTGGCTCTTACATTAAGCAAGTTTGGCCACCCCTGACCTAGAGCCTTACAACAGTAGGGATTACGTGATTCAGGATTTCACTGTCACTTGTTATACATCTATAAGTTAGAATTCTGGCTGGCCACATATAAAAGTGACAAAGGAAAGCTGTAAATGGCTTAGCTGAAAGGCTTCTGGCTGCCATTAATTCCAGTGACTTCCCTTAACGGTGCAAAAATGTTTAGCATTTTAACACTTTAAGTTAAGAGTCTTTAATATGCATTTAATTTAGATTTAATAACACAATTTTTTTCTTATGAAAACTCAGTCAATAATTGAAAGCATTTATTGAGTTTTAGCAATTATTTAAGAGGTGCATTTACAGTAATGTAATTAGCTCAAATAGCACGTTCCCAGAAGAAGTGTGTTTAAAACAACTTTAAATATTTGTGAACAAGAAATGAAATATTTTATACCACTCTTATTTAGCAATACTATCGAATAAACTTTCAGTAACATCTAACCAGGTGATTAATTCATACCAAGGGAATTCAGTCTTTAAAAACCAAACAGCAAATGCAGGCATAGGAATGCAACTAAATGTTTGTTTGTTTGTTTGAATTTCTGTTCTGCCCTCCTCAAGTGGGCTAAGGGTGGATCACAACAGCAAATAAAATCCATTACAATAAATTACATTGATATTAAAATTACATCAATTTAAAATTATTAAAACAATAAATCACAGGCAGCACCATTAAGGTGACCTGTTTGGGCCAGTAGTTCACAGAGTAGAATTTTTGCTCACAAGACTTCACAGCTTAGAGGGAGGGACATGAGAACATAAGAGAAGCCATGTTGGATCAGGCCAATGGCCCATCCAGTCCAACACTCTGTGTCTCATAAGAACATAAGAGAAGCCATGTTGGATCAGGCCAATGGCCCATCCAGTCCAACACTCTGTGTCACAGAAGAACATAAGAGAAGCCATGTTGGATCAGGCCAGTGGCCCATCCAGTCCAACACTCTGTGTCTCATAAGAACATAAGAGAAGCCATGTTGGATCATGGAAGTAAGTTTTTTAATAGGTTGGGAATTAGAGCAGAAGGCCAACTAAAATGGACACCCATTGTCTCACCCAAAGGCCTGGTTGGAACAGCTCCATTTTATAGGTCCTGGAGAATAGTAAAAGGTCTTGCAGGGCCCTGATCTTCAGAGGGAGCTGATTCAAACCTGACCAGAGGCAGCCCTGGCTGAGAATAGGTAGACATGCTTTGAGAATTACAGAAACAATAACATCAGGGCTTTTTTTTGTAGCAGGAACTTCTTTGCATATTAGGCCACACACACCCAATGTAGTCAATCCTCCTGGAGCTTACAGTAGGCCCTATACTAAGAACCCTGTAAGCTCTTGGAGGATTGGCTACATCAGGGGTATGTCCTAATATGCAAAGGAGTTCCTGCTATAAAGAAAACCCTGAATAACATATTTTGATCCTGCTAAAATGAGCCAGTTAGGATTCGCATAGGGTTTTGAATAGTTGAACAAGTAATGCATGCTAAGTGCTGTTACATAAACACTTCATACTGTATTCAGCATTTACCAGGAAATATCAAGGATCTTGAGTAGCTTGAAGGACTTGTAGTACATTTCCTTGCAGCTAGAAGAGGCAATATAACTGAAATATTTCAGAGTACAAGCCAGCTAGAGGGAATTGTTTGTTAGTTCATTGCAGTTCTTTTAAAAGCTCCATTCCATCCTGCACAACTGTACAGTACATTTTGTGAAAGAGCGGTAGTGGCTGGAGATGTCCTGGTATTACAACTAATCTCCTGGAGACAGAGATCAGTTCACCTGGAGAACATGGTTACTATGGCAGATGTACTCTACGATATTCTATCCGTTGAAGTCCCTTCCCTCCTCTCTCCACACCCTGTCCTCCTCATGGCCCACCCCCCCAAAAAAAATATCCAGGTATTTTCCAACCTGGCAAACCTATTAGCTCTACATATTACAAGTTATGCAGAGCTAAGCATAATTTTTACTGTATGCACTGTGTGCGGCTCAGAGACTGCTACTGCAGAACTGTTAACACTGGGTAAACATGACTGCTTACTAGATGCAGTCTGTGTTTTGTCTCTACCCCACCAAGAATGTTTTTGCCATAAACATTGGAGGGAGGCATTTCCAATCCCCCCTCCCCTTCTGAGGAAGGGCTTTGACAGGTGGGCTTGTTTGGATTCCTTCCAGAAGAGCTCTGATAACATCAAGACCATAGGGAAAGAGAGGCATGATTTGCCAGTAAGAGCAGACCTTTCACGGTTTCAAACAATTTTATTAGTAACATATTTAACAAACTTTTTTTATTTTATTAGTAAAAAATTTAACAAACTTAAATTTCTTACATCATTAATAATTACTTTTTTTAATCTATCCCATATATTATTTTTACCCACCCCTCCCCCCGTTCCTTGACCCCCGCCGGTGTTATATACTTAAAATCTTAATATTAAAGGTGCCCTTAATTAGAACCAAAATTAATATCCTCCTCCCTCTTATACTTAGTCATTATCAAAAATTGTCCAATGTCTTTTTATTTTCCACTCTCTTTCTACGTATCTTCTGAACTTTTCCCACTCCATCTTGAATACTTCTAAATTATAGTCTCTTAAGGTTCTTGTTAACTTGTCCATTTCACTCCATGTCATAACTTTTACAATCCAATCCCATTTCTCTGGTATTTTTTCTTGCTTCCACAACTGCGCATACAATGTCCTAGCAGCTGAGAGCAAGTACCAGATTAAAGTTCTATCTTCTTTTGGAAATTTTTCCATTTGTAATCCCAACAGAAAAGTCTCTGCAACTTTGTTAAATTCGTATCCCAAGATCTTAGAAATCTCTTGTTGAATCATCTGCCAATACTTTTTCGCTCTTTCACAAGTCCACCACATATGGTAGAAAGAACCTTCATGGTTTTTTACATTTCCAACATCTATCTGGCATCTTATTGTTCATCTTTGCCAACTTGTTAGGAGTCATATACCATCTGTACATCTTCTTAAAACAATTTTCTTTAATACTCTGACATGTTGAGAGTTTCATAGAGTTCTTCCACAAATATTTCCATGTGTCCATCTGTATTTCTTTATTTACATTAATTGCCCACTTGATCATTTGAGATTTCACTACTTCATCTTCCGTAGACCATTTTAAGAGTAACATAGATTTTTGAAATTAATTTTTCATTATCTCCAAGCAGAACTTTTCCCATTTCTGTTTGTTCTCGTCTTATTCCTTCAGTTTTAACATCACTTTCCACCAAAGAGCAGACCTTTCACCATCCCTTTTGGACTTTCCCTGGATCGTCTTCTCTTGTTAATATTGTGAATGTTTCAGTGTTTGTACAAGTAGACCAATTCCACAATAGCTTTTGACCTGGCCTGGTGTTCCTTTCACCCTGAGTCTTCTATTGGATTTTGCACATACTGCCCCATGGCTGCAGCCTGACCTGCAGCTTTCCTCATGTTCCCTTGTGGCTTCCTGAATCTGTTTTACGAGAAGTTTTTCTTTGCCTCGCATTTGGATTCAACGCTTTCTGTGTGAAACTCATCTGATTCGTGGCCAAGCCTGGTGATCTCATTACATGCCCTCTTCTCCCCATGCCTAGTGGCCCTCTCACCCACCTAACATCATCTTAAAGAAGAAGAAGATATTGGATTTATATCCCGCCCTCCACTCCGAAGAGTCTCAGAGCGGCTCACAATCTCCTTTACCTTCCTCCCCCACAACAGACACCCTGTGAGGTGGGTGGGGCTGGAGAGGGCTCTCACAGCAGCTGCCCTTTCAAGGACAACCTCTGCCAGAGCTATGGCGGACCCAAGGCCATGCTAGCAGGTACAAGTGGAGGAGTGGGGAATCAAACCCGGTTCTCCCAGATAAGAGTCCGCACACTTAACCACTACACCAAACTGGCTCTCCCTCCCTCCCTCCCTTCCCCCTCCTATCTTTCCTCAGTGCCCCAATGTTGCAGGGCAACCTGGGAAGTAACTCTTGGGGGGGAGTGTGAAGGCTGTTCATGTCCAATTAAAAACCATGACAGGTCTTCCCCACTGCCCGCAGAACCATGCCACACAGTAAATGGTCAACATGTCCTTGTCATTTTTTAATGCAAGTCATCACTTGTGTTAAAAGTTGCTTTCAAGTGTCATTTGCCCTGGGAATGAAGTCAGAAAGGCATTTTTTCCCTTTAGACGTATTCGTGTTATTATGTAGCAACGAGTTTGCAGATACCAATTCCTGCAAACAGCACTGTGTTACTGTGTGTATGCATTTTAGGTGGGTGTGGGGGTCGACAAGACATGTTGCAGGGGACCCCCCCACTTTTCTTTGTGTCCTGCAGATGTGGAGCAACTGGAGAAAGTGAGAGGAACTGGTCAGGAGAGCTCCCTTCCCCCTCCTATCTTTCCTCAGTGCCCCAATGTTGCAGGGCAACCTGGGAAGTAACTCTTGGGGGGGAGTGTGAAGGCTATTCATGTCCAATTGCATGATTGCATAAGAATACAACCACATATATGTCCAAGGGGGGGGGGTGAGAGGGAGAAAAAAGGGGAGGGGGATGAGGTCGGTGAAAGAAGGCTGGACGCACCTCCGCCTGTAATGCAGAACCGAGTATTCACGGAGCAAGGAACATGAAACTGCTTTGGAGAATCTGGAAAAAAGAGCTGCTGTCAGGAACCCCGCAAAGAAAGGGAGGCAAGTACAAAATGTGGAATCGGTCCTTGTCCGTTCCATCAATATCCATTCCAATTTAAATTGTGGCTATGCTGTTTTAAGCGGGATTCACTCGGAAGACATTTCTGCACATCGAGGAATGGACCTAGACTTCTTGTCAGTGGTCCTTAAGGCACACCTTCGATGTTACTCAGAAGCAGAACCTCACGCTGTGAAGTGGATGCTATCGACACATAATTTCTGTATCCTAATGTCATTGGCTGGTACTTATCATTCAATGACGTGTGTCTCCATAATTTAATCATGCAACTGACTATGATATTATTCTGATGTATAAATTACTGTTAGATTTGTCTGAACAAATATACACACACAAGCATCTTTTTTTTTTAATAACAGGAGAGCCAGTTTGGTGTAGTGGTTAAGTGTGCGGACTCTTATCTGGGAGAACCGGGTTTGATTCCCCACTCCTCCACTTGCAGCTGCTGGAATGGCCTTGGGTCAGCCATAGCTCTGGCAGAGGTTGTCCTTGAAAGGGCAGCTGCTGTGAGAGCCCTCTCCAGCCCCACCCACCTCACAGGGTGTCTGTTGCGGGGGAGGAAGGTAAAGGAGATTGTCAGCCGCTCTGAGACTCTTTGGAGTGGAGGGCGGGATATAAATCCAATATCTTCATCTACCTCACAGGGTGTCTGTTGTGGGGGAGGAAGGTAAAGGAGATTGTGAGCCGCTCTGAGACTCTTCGGAGTGGAGGGCGGGATATAAATCCAATATCTTCTTCTTCTTCTATCTTCTATTTGTAATCGATTGACATTGTTGAGAATGGATACAAACACAGTATATACTTACCAGTATCATCTTCCTATCTTATACTCCCCTCACTTTCTCCAGTTGCTCCACATCTGCAGGACACAAAGAAAAGTGGGGGGGGGGGGGCTCCCTGCAACATGTCTTGTCGATCCTCACCTAAAATGCATACGCACAGTAACACAGTGCTGTTTGCAGGAATTGGAATTTGTAGTTGCTTTGCAGATAGATCCCAGTAGGCAGCCCTGTTGGTCTGAAGCAATAGAACAAAGCAGTAGACAAGCGGCACCTTTAAGACCAACTAAGTTTTATTCAGAATGTAAGCTTTCCTAGGCTCTTAAGCAGTCTTCATCAGACATAGGGGAATGGACGCAGCAATTCTTAATATAAGTTTGCAGTGTGGAATCCCGGGAATGTTTTTTAGCAGATAAAAAGAATCACAAATAGGATCTGTGTTTGTTAGTGTAGGACAAAGCGGCTGAAAAAAACACTAGGTGATAAAAAGCAGACTGCTGTCGTAGGAGTGCCATAAATCTAGGTAACATTCTGGCTTTGTTGGTTTAAATAGAGAGTATGTTTACTCAAGAGATTATAACGTCCAAATAGTTTGCCCAGGGGATGGGTTGGTATATGCAATAAGACAAACAGCCAATATCCCCCATTCGAGTATGTCAATACAAAAAAACAAAAACAAAAATTCTGATACGCTGTTCTAAAAGAGAAATAATATAAGTTAGCCCTTAGAAAAACAGGGTACATTAAAGTATAGTGGAAGGTGGGTTAGTATATGTAATGAGACAAACAACCCACATCCCTCATTTGAGCATGTCAACACAACCCCGCCCCCCCCAAAAAACTCACATTATTCTGATACACTGTTCTAAAAGAGAAATAAATTGGAACACTGCCTTGTTTGCACTGAGCAGCTATGAATGAGATCAGTGCCTTGTTTAGCAGATCATTAAAATTATTCAAATAAATAAAATTGCTGGGTGCTCAATCTGGTGTATATCAGATTTCTGCCAAAGTCCAATGGAATAATTTAAATTATTTCGAGACAGCCTGAACCTGATCTAAATAGTCCAGTGTGAGAAAATGACCACCTTCCCATCATCCCTCAATCCTTGTCGAGAAAGCCATGGATGTGGATTCAACATTAATGAAGTCCTCAGTTCTATACAGTGATTTCCCACACAGCAGTACTAAAGCTCTATGACTAAGTGAGGGAAATGTCACAACAGATGTGGTAGGGATATTAACAACCAGACAGGATGAACTAATAAATTAAGTTTATTAAGGGGAATAATATAAACTCAGGAGTGCTTACCAAGCTACCACCCTCAAGGCAGAGGGGAGAAAACTGAGCAGGAGGAGAAGGAAAAGAGAGGAGAGAATGGTTTGCAGCTATCAGTGCTGGAAATCCAGTGAGACTCTGCTACCAGTTCGTGGGTCCAGACATCTGGGCAGCAACTAATTTAAGAATGAAAGAACATGGTCCATATCATTTGCCACCTGGGAAGTCTACAACCTTTAAATTAAGGGTGGTACTGTACCAGGCAGAAAGCACCCTTGGCGAGAAATTTTGCCCTACGTTAGAGGTAGGGTTGCCAGGTCCAGCTCAGAAATATCCGGGAACTTTGGGGTACAGATTCCCATTCCAAATAAATAATAAAAACACAACAGTGCAATTCTCCTGAAGACAGTCTTCATTTCGTCCTCCTCTGGAGAGCCAATTTGGTGTAGTGGTTAAGTGTGTGGACTCTTATCTGGGGGAGCCAGGTTTGATTCCCCACTCCTCCACTTGCACCTGCTAGCATGGCCTTGGGTCAGCCTTATCTCTGGTAGGAGTTGTCCTTGAAAGGGCAGCTGCTGTGAGAGCCCTTTCCAGCCCCACCCACCTCACAGAGTGTCTGTTGTGGGGGAGGAAGGTAAAGGAGATTGTGAGCCGCTCTGAGACTCTTCGGAGTGGAGGGCGGGATATAAATCCAATATCTTCTTCTTCTTCTTTTTTGCCTTCAAAGACTTTCCTAGCAGTTACACATGGCTCTGTTCACCCTGCCCCATGCAGCTTTAGTCTCACTGAGATGTAAAGGCACACACACACCTTCCAAAACACCTGCAAGTTTCTAAACCTGCTGAGATGAAAAGGCATTTCATGGCTGATGGGGCAGGGCTTCCCCCCAGCAGCCATCTGGCTGGAGGCAGGGAGGAACCTGCAAAACTGGGAGATCCCCCACAGGGACCTGGGGGCCAGCAAGCTTATTTATAGGGCAAGACAGATGAAGATCAGAGGCGTACTCCCTTTTCAAAGTCTGCTTTCTCCTAGCCCGTGTCTGATATGGGACTTCATCTGAAGTGGGAGCAAAATGCCAAAGTTAGGGATAGCACAGTTAGGTAAGGTAAAGGAAGAGACGGAACTTTAGTCCTCTTGCCTACAAGGAAAAAAGTTACACCTGGAAATGTATGGATGCTATTATTGGGTTGATTTCTTAACATGGCTAATTTTAATTCGAATATTGACGACTTGGAGTTCAAGTTTTTTTTAAAACAAAGAACCCTAATCCAACTCCACAATCAGTGGTTGGAGATCTCCAGGGATTGCAACTAATATTCAGGCAACAGAGATCAGTTCACCTGGAGAAAATGGACAGTTTGGAAGGTGGACTCTATGGCATTATACCGCATTGAAGTCTCTCCCTTCCCCAAGCCCCACACACAAAATTTCCAGGTATTTCCCAACCCAGAGCTGGCAACCCTAACCAAGAGAGCTGGCCAATATTCCTGCCAAACAGGATAACCCCAATAGGCATTTATGAACACACCTTCTGCTGATGGTTGTACCATCTTGGTGTCTTAAAAGAGTCTTCTGGATCTTACTGAATCATAGAGTTGGAAGAGACCTTCAGGTTCATCTAGTCCAACCCCCTGAACCTTGCAGGAAACTCACAAACACCTCCCCCTAAATTCACAGGATCTTCATTGCTGTCAGATGGCCATCTAGTCTCTGTTTACAAACCTCCAAGGCAGGAGAGTTCAGCACCTCCTGAGGAAACCTGTTCCACTGAGGAATCACTCTAACTCTCAAGAAGTTCTTCCTAATGTTGAGCTGAAAACTCTTTTGATTTAATTTCAACTCATTGGTTCTGGTCCAACCTTCTGGGGCCACAGAAAACAATTCCACACCATCGTCTATATGACACCCGTTCAAGTACTTGAAGATGGTGATCATATCACCTCTTAGCCGCCGCCTCTCCAGGCTAAACATCCCCAGCTCCTTTAACCTTTCCTCATAGGACTTGGTCTCCAGACCCCTCACCATCTTCGTCGCCCTCCTCTGGACCCATTCCAGCTTGTCTATATCCCTCTTAAAATGTGGTGCTCAAAACTGAGCACAATACTCCAGGTGAGGTCTTACCAGAGCAGAGTAAAGTGATACCATCACATCATGTGATCTGAACACTATACTTCTGTTGATACAGCCCAAAATTGCATTTGCCTTTTTAGCCACCACATCACACTGTTGACTCATGTTCAGTGTATGATCCAGTAAGACCCCTGGATCGTTTTTGCACATACTACTGCTAAGACAAGTCTCCCCCATGCTATAACCGTGCATTGGATTTTTCCTACCTAAATGCAGAACTTTACATTTATCCCTGTTAAAATTCATTTTATTGATGTTAGCCCAGTTTTCCAGCCTGTCAAGGTCATCCTGTATCCTGTTTCAGTCTTCTACTGTATTTGCAACCCCTCCCAGTTTAGTATAATCTGCAAATTTAATAAGCATTCCCTCTATTCCTTCATTGAAATCATTTCTAAAGATGTTGAACAAAACAGGTCCCAGGAAAGATCCTTGAGGCACTCCACTTGTCACTCCTCTCCAAGAGGATGAGAAACCATTCACAAGCACTCTTTGGGTGCAATCTGTCAACCATTTACAGATCCACCTAACGGTAACAGGATCCAAACTACATTTTACCAACTTGTCAACAAGAATAGTTTGTGGAACCATCAAAAGCCTTACTGAAATCAAGATAAATGATGTCTACAGCATTCCCCTGATCCAGCAAGGTAGTTACTTTCTCAAAAAAAAAGATCAGGTTAGTCTGACATGACTTGTTCCTGAGAAACCCATGCGGGCTCTTAGTAATCACATCCATTCTTTCTAAATGTTCCAGGACCAACTGTTTGATTATTTGTTCTAAAACTTTTCCAGGTCTAGACGTCCAGCTGATGGGTCGGTAGTTACCCGGATCCTCTTTTTTCCCCTTCTTGAAGATGGGGACAACATTCACCCGCCTCCAATCTTCCGGCATCTCTCCTGTTCTCCAAGAATTCTCAAAAATAATAGCCAGAGGCTCAGAAATTACATCTGCAAGCTCTTTTAGAACCCTTGGATGCAATTCATCTGATCTGAGGACTTAGTTTCATTTAAAGAAAGTAGGTGTTTATGTACTACCCCTATGCTGATCCTAGGTTGGAACTTCATACCCTCCTTATATGTTCTGTTTTTGCCATGTTGAGCACCGTTTCCCTCAGAAGAGAAGACTGAGGAAAAATAGGAATTGAGCAAGAACTGAGCAGGAACTCCTGGGTGCTGTTCTGTAAACAATCTTTGAGATATGCCCTCATTCTCATGTCACAATCCTGCTCAGTTTCACTGTTCTTGTTGGTTTGGGTTGTGTATATATGTGCGTGTTTGGTAGATTTCAGGCTTACAAATGTACTCACATTTTCTACAGTTTCCTCTTTCTTTTTTGTTAAACTTTAAAGAGGTTTCTTTTCGCTAACTACATCCCATTAAAAAGGCAATGACAACACAACAGGCATATTACAGCCCTCTCTTTGACACCCTCTTGGATTTGTTATTAGATACGACTTGAGAAATGGAATTAAAGATCGCATCAGACCACTGAGGGGAGCTCTTGTCAAAATCATTTTTTTAAAAAAAGAAAGAAAAATAAAAATTCAGATAATCTGCCCATTCAGAGGTGTGTGGAAATTAGCATGTTAGCAAAAATTAGTAAGGATTTTAGAGATCAGGGAAGGATAGGTTTTTAGGGCAGGAGAGCTGCAAGCTCTTAATATTTTTTTTTTAAATATATCCTGTTTCGCACTTTATTTTTCTCACAATAACCCTAAGAGATTGGTCAGAATTAGAGATTGTGATAGACCCAAGGTCACATGTCAAAGTAGGGTTTTGAATCTGGTTGCCTCAGGATCTGTGGTCAGATACATTGTCTGTTATGAAGTTTCAGGGAAAACAGACAAGGTTCAATGTCAGAGCATCTACTTTCTATGCAGAGGGCCCAGGTCCAGTCTTTATTATCTTAAGTTCAATGGATCAGACGATATGTTATGTGAAAGACATCTCTTTACTTGAGACCCTGGAGAGCCACTGCCAGTCAAAGAAGTCTACTGGCCTTGATAGACAGGCAGCTTTCTATATTGATGTAACTAAGGCAAAGCTATGCATAAAACAATGACTGAGTATGTTAGGGAAATGCTGTTGTATAAAGTTCACATGAGGTCAGGGCTGATATACTTTGGAAGTAGTTGTATTGAGACGTACTTTGAAATACATAGGATCTTCAGAGATGTGGAGGAGGCCATGACACAAGAAACAGAACCAGCTTATGCCTCTTCCCATCTTTCTGGATTGTGTCTGAAAGGGTAGCACCTCTCCTTCCCAGGGATCAAGTAAGCATTTCCTCATTCAAGATGATCCAGAAGCTTGAGTCATTGCTGCTGGGCTTCTACCATGCCCTTTAGCAGTCTTTCCTCTCTCCCTCTCTCAATCCACCAGAATCCTTTCCCCTTTTTTGTTTCATATTGAGAGTGTGATACAATTTTAAAATGAAGTCAACTGTTCTGTGATTTTTAGTTGGTTTGAGTGAAATTCCTGTTATTTCCCATAGATGGGCAAACACATGCATATATACATATCCCTTTGTCAAAGGGGCTGAGCTTTTTGTCCAATATAGAGAGTGAAAGGGCACTGCTGATGCATGATGGCATAAATCCCATTAGAGGATGAGCAGGAGTATGAACCTGAGATGGTATGGCCGATGTTGCTGTGTCCTGTGATGGTGTTACTAGGACCTATATGAGAGCAAAGAATTGATATAAATCTGGCATCAGAAACCATGTCATTAAAAAAAAAAACAGTGAAGGAACATTTGAACCTTCCAGGACATTTAGTTGCTGACCTAATTTTTTTTTTATTTTACAAAGGAATTTCAAAGGGAGATTAGAAAGAGAGAGATTGCAACTGATAATGAAGCTCAAGACAATGCAGCCACCTGGACCGAATTGAGACCTAGGCTTCCTGTCTCATTACCAGTGTTGATTTCTCCATGCCTACTACCTCTCTGCATATCACACTTAATCCAATCACACCTTCCATCGTCGTTTGCTTGTTAATGTCATTTGGCATCTGAAATCACTTCACTTTCCAATATATAGAACAGATGGACTTACGTTCTAGTTGTATCTGAAGAAGTAAGCAGTGAATCATGAAAGCGCATTCCCTACCACAATTTTTGTTAGTCATTAAGGTGCTTCTGAACTCTTACTCTTTTGTACTGCTACAGACAGGCTAACACAGCTACCCATTTAGGTCTATCTCCATGGGAAGATGTGATCATAGATGTTTGTCTGTTTTGACCCACCCAGTTATCCAGATTTACCAAGTCATCACAAAGCTTTGGAAAAGAGCATTTAAGCTGACTAGTTGCCAAGTATTATTATTATTATTATTATTATTATTATTATCATTATCATTATTATTATTATTATTAAATTTTATTTATATCCCGCCCTCCCCGCCTAGGCAGGCTCAGGGCGGCTATGTGTTACAGTATATGTGTTACAGCTCTGGAAGTTGGATATAGTACATACTGTGAGACATGGTGTACTTTGCACCAGTGACTGACATTTGAGGATACAGATATCTAGTACATAAGAACATAAGAGAAGCCATGTTGGATCAGGCCAATGGCCCATCCAGTCCAACACCCTGTGTCACATAAGAACATAAGAGAAGCCCTGTTGGATCAGGCCAATGGCCCATCCAGTCCAACACCCTGTGTCACACAGTGGCCATATTTTTATCTAAACCCCTCTTGAGGGTGGCCATGCTTGTGGCCGCCACCACCTCCTGTGGCAGTGAATTCCACATGTTAATCACCCTTTGGGTGAAGAAGTACTTCCTTTTATCCATTTTAACCTGTCTTCTCAGCAATTTCATTTTAATATCATCTTTCCTCCAAGGTATTTTTATTTTCCATGGTTCTCTTATCCTCACAACAACCCTGCAAGGTAGGTTAGACTGAGAGGGTATGACTGGCACCCAGTGAGCTTCATAGCATTGTGGAGAAGTGAACCAGGACCTTTGTAGATCCTAGACCAATTTTGCACTCGACCTTTCATCCTGGTTTCTCTGCTTCTAGTGCAGAATGTCAGTTTGGGAACAGGGATAAACCAGGATTGAAGGTCTAGTGCGAAACTGGTCCCAGTTCAACTTTCTAAGTGCTGCTCTTCCCGGGCATCAGCGTTCGGAGCAAAAAATAAATAAACTGCATCCAGACTATTTGATACCCAGATGGACCTGCATTCCTTCACTGGTAACCAGATTTGAACTCATTAGCTCGTATTTGGTTCTTTTGAAATCATATCAAAGTCTCACACAAAAAAAGAATGCAAAATACAAAAATACAAGACCGATTATTTAAAAAATCAGCCATTAAGCTAGCACGCATACAAGTGAGATTTAAGTTATCTGAACATTAATGGTGATAGTATTTGAAGTTCTCTTTTTCTAGAATGACTCCCCATGTTTCAAAGTTGTCTGTAGATTAGTGTATGCTCACATCTACCTTCCATCTTGCTTGTAGTATTAAGGTAGCAGTGGTTGAATTCCTATGGCTATTAAGGATTACAAGATATCAGCGCTCTGAACTCTGTTAATATTTAATTGAAGTGGATCGAACCAGACTTTAACTTTCAGTCTGAAGCCTGAACCTCTGATCTGCACAGACTATTTTGACTACTGAATATTACTTATTATCCTGCATCCAGATTGGCTAATGCTGCATTCAGTTGAAGGGCTCAAGAATAATAATTAAAAAAATCAACACAGGCTTTTTGTGCATTTCTGTGGTTTGACCACCGGGTGCCACTGTAGCCATAGACAGTGTTTTTCTGTTTACATTTAAAAAAAAACAACAAATGCACACAGATTTTTTTTCCCCCTCCCCGAGTGTCACAGGGGCATCATCCTACTGGGCTAAGGTGGCAGAACATAAAGAACAAAATTCGATGATTGAAAAAGTACAACTTTAGCCTTTTCTTCCTTTTTCAGCTGTGATCAGCAGAAAAGAATTTAGCAGCACCTTAAAGACTAATACCGACTTCGCACTCAGTTTACCCCACTCTCCCGTTCGTCTTCTCTGCGTGGCGTCTGTTGGAGTTACAGGAAGCGTCGCGGCTTTTGCACAGCAAACGGAAACTGGTTTTTAGTAGTTTCCGTTTGCTGTGCGAAAGCTGCGAGGTTTTTGAGAGTCACTGATCACTTTTAGCTGTATCTGAAGAAGCGAGCAGAGATTCATGAAAGCTCACATCCTACCACAAATTTTGTTAGTCTTTAAGGTCTTACTGGATTCTTACCCTTTTCTAGTGCTACAGACAGACTAATATGGCTGCCCATCTTGATCTAGCAATGAGCAGCTTATGATAGAAAAATGAGTCTTGAATAAGCAAGAACTGGCCTATCCCTTTCCCTTAGGGCGAATGTTTGCAGAGCAATTCTACTCAGAATCCAACAAAGTCTACTCAGTGGGGTTTAGTCCCAGGAAAGTGTTCTAGAAACTGCTATAATGAAATTGCATGCCAAATTATGAAGCAACAGCAGGCTCCAGACTTGTGGTCTTCTCAGCACAAGTTTCTTTCAATAGCTAATTTATTTCTCTCAGCTAATGTTGGACTGTATAAATGGGAAACAGTTGTCAACCTTTGGCTGTCCTCCCTCCCTCTTTAATCTACACCAGTTTGGTGTAGTGGTTAAGTGTGTGGACTCTTACCTGGGAGAACAGGGTTTGATTCCCCACTCCTCCACTTGCACCTGCTAGCATGGCCTTGGGTCAGCCATAGCTCTGGCAGAGGTTGTCCTTGAAAGGGCAGCTGCTGTGAGAGCCCTCTCCAGCCCCACCCACCTCACAGGGTGTCTGTTGTGGGGGAGGAAGGTAAAGGAGATTGTGAGTCACTCTGAGACTCTTTGGAGTGGAGGGCGGGATATGAATCCAATATCTTCATTTACCTCACAGGGTGTCTGTTGTGGGGGAGGAAGGGAAAGGAGATTGTGAGCTGCTCTGAGACTCTTCGGAGTGGAGGGCGGGATATAAATCCAATATCTTTATCTACCTCACAGGGTGTCTGTTGTGGGGGAGGAAGGTAAAGGAGATTGTGAGCCGCTCTGAGACTCTTCGGAGTGAAGGGCAGGATATAAATCCAATATCTTCTTTCTTCTAATCTCTTCCACCAGCAGCCTTGAGACTTCAAAAAAACCCAAACCTTATTCTGGGCATATATGGACAAGAATTAGGCACCCTCTGAGCAAAATGGCCCCAACTCACTTTGGCATCACCAGAGTGTGAAGTAGCATCACGATCTGAATGCCTTGGAATAGACTAAGAACACAAAATAGGTCTGGATTTGCTGAAAGGTTACAGTAGCCAGAAGGGATTCCTGCCTCCCTTTCCTCAATTTCCCCTTGTGGTCCTTCTAGGGGATCGGTGGCCCCCTGGAAACAGCATGGGGGACTGATGTGAAAGAGGGATATTTAGTGAAAATTGCCCCTCCTCCTGCACATGGAAATTTCCTGGTGGGTTTGAGCCAATGACCCTTACACCAACAGAAGTGCCATTGGCAGAAGAGGAAACGGGGCAATTTTGCTTGATTTCCTGCCTGCCATCCTGAATAGAATTATTCTTCCTCTAGTTCATGCTTCCTTTTGCACAACAGCCCTTTTAACTTGTGACCCTAAAGCAGCAGTTTTAATGGAAGGGGTTCACTGGGCAAAGAGGGAGGTTAGGTAAGATCTGTTTCTGTGAGTGTCTTCCCACTCGTGTTTCACAGGATTGAACACTGCATTGAACACTCTCATGTTTTACAGGATTGAACACCGCATTGGCTCCACTGATACCCTGCTTTTTCTTTCCCAGAGGGAGCTTCTTGTGACATTTTCTATGTGACACTGTCAGATCTCTCTCTAGATCTCCTTTCTCCTCCTCTCACTACGCACACTTATGTGGCAGGAACAACAGCTGATGTAGCCAAAACAGATAGGGGAGGAGGGAAGCTCCTCTTTCTTGTTACACATTTGGACCCAGAAAAGGGGAAATTAGATTTTTTTTTTTAAAAAAAAGGGTTCCAGAAAGGAATAATGCAGAATTTTGTATGTCTGGGTACACCAGGGTGGCTTTCCGTGGGGATAGCCTCAAAATAAAATTAAGAAGACAGAGAATCAGCTCCCGGAAGAAATGCGGGCCCTGCGGGATTTTGAACAATTCCGCAGGGCCTGCAAGACTATCCTCTTCAGGATGGCCTTCACCGATTAAAAAGAGAGTCTGCTAAGTAAATTTACCATCTGCTGAAATAGCACCAGGATGTTAATTTTATTGATTTTATTAATTTTAGAATCTTAATTAAATTGTTAAACTAGTTATTGTTTTAAACATTATTGTATAAGCTAATGTATTGACTGATGTTGTTAGCCGCCCTGAGCCTGCTTTGGCGGGGAGGGCGGGATACAAATAAGATGATGATGATGATGATGATGATGATGATGATGATGATGATGATGATGATGATGATGATGATGAGAGCAAGAGAGTAATTGTAAACACAAATGAATAATTTTATTGTATACAAAATGAAAGAAGTAAAAATGTAAAAAAAAAAAAATACAGTAAGCACCCAAGGCCTAATTCCCTAAGCAATCACACATGTGCTCACCAGCAACAGGGTACACTTATAAAAAGTAGGAGGGAGGAAACTGGGAAGTTTTAGGGAAAGGACATCCAACCTGAAATCCTGGGCTTGAGGCCCAAAGCTGAGGCCCAGAGAGCAGGGCAGGAAGCTGGCTAAGCAAGGAGAAAAGGCCTGCACAGTACAGCATGGGTACTCAGCAGGCAGGCCCGTAGCTAACCAAAGGCCCACGGGGCCTGATCCTCTGACAGGGTTTTGGGTCCCCTCACCCCCATTCCAGGGCCACCCCCTCCTGTGTGATTTAAATTGCACCACTGCCTCTCTCATGCCATTTAAAGGGCCCGCCAATCATCTGATCAGCAGGCTCTTTAAATCACGTGGGAGAGAGAGGGATGGCCCCCGGCCTCTCCAGCTTTCTGCACTCACCCCATGGACCCCTCCCCAATGGCCCCCTGCAGCCCCTTTCCCTCATGGTCCCTAGCTATGGGGCTGTCAGCAGGAAGCCAGAGTTCTGACCAGCAGACATTTGGACCAGGAATCTGAGAAACAATTTGCTAGGACATGAAGGTTCTTCCTTTATGGACAAAAGATCCCCAGGGCAGGTGGGATTTGGGCCATTCTGGTTTTGGACTGTGTCTAGATAAAATGTTTGAATCCCACTGCCTGGTTTAAAGTTAACTGGTGACAAACTTTGGTGAGAAAGAAGTGGGGGGAAATCCCTTGATTAGGGGATTGTGAGTTAAATCTGTGAGTTAAATCTATGAGTTAAAAGAGCTCAAGGACAGGGAAACGTTTTTTCCCCTGTGTTCCCAACCGCAGCAGAGAGACAAGATGAGTTGGGCTTCACGGAGGAAGGATTAGGGGATTTGCAAACCTCTTGGGAGTGACCAAGAGCTGTGTTTTGAAGCTCAAAGTTGGCCTTAGAATAAATCAAATTAGAGACTTTTTTTTTTTTGGCAGAACATCATACTGTGCCCAATTTTAAATCAAGCCCGGGGAAGGGGATCCTCATTGCTCTTTCTTAAAAGCATGTGTGCTTTGGAGAATCAAACCAAAGTCCCCCTGGTTCAGCAATCAGCATAAAAATTCTCATCTCCAGCAGGTGTTAAGTAATTCAACAAAAATTGTCTAATGGGCCACTGATGGACCAGAATGTATCTTTTGCTCATCCTTGTTCAATAGCATTTGTAAACACCGGTGGCTTTTAATGGCTATATTTCATAAATATTTGTGCAATACTTTATGGGGAACTGTGGCAAATGCTTCTACGTAAGCTACTTGCCCCAATTCATTATTTACAGTTATCTTCTGTGTGCAAGCGGCTTTCTACTTACTCTAGTCCTAAACCTATTATTGAAGAATTAAACAGATGGGAAAAGTGATGTTCCTGGGCTGCTTCCAAGGCGTTAGAGAGAAATCCGCTGTTGCTGAAATGGAAAGATGATCGTTTAATAGCAACAAAAGTGTTTTCTTCCCCAGTCACCACTAAGTTGATGAAAGGTCTGGATGGAAGAGGTTTTTTCATCAAACGATGGCAGGGCTAATGTTTCAGTGAAAATAGACCATTCTGGTTTAGCCCTGTTCCCAAGCTGACATTCTATACTAAAATCATAGGCTGTTTTCGCACTGACCTTAATCAGCAGCGACGCCCCTCTTCACCGCGCAGGATCGGCGCAGATTTCGCACTAATTGCCGCGGAGCACCCGGAAGAGCCGGAAAGTCCCGTGGCTTTTGCGGCGCAAATGGAAACCGCCAAAAACCAGTTTCCATTTGGGCCGCAAAAGCCGTGAGACTTTCCGGCACTTCCGGGTGCTCCTCAACAATTAGTACGAAATCCGCGCCGATCCTGCGCGGTGAAGAGGGGCATCGCTGCTGATTAAGGTCAGTGCAAAAACGCCCATAGAGTCATAGAGTTGGTTTATCTGATTCTATGATTCCAGTGTATAATGGTCAGTTTGGGATCAGAGCTAAACCAGGATTAAAGGACTAGTGCGAAATCGGTCCCCGTCTTGTAGGTGCAGATACATAATTGCCATAATTGGAGTTGTGTGCATGTTTAAAAAGATAATGCAGACCTCAGTCCTGAAACTACTTGGCATTAACTAGTCCTCATTTGAAGGCTGTAAGGCAGAAAACTACTGAAACACAGAGGAGTATTTCTGTTGAAGGTTTTCAAATTGAGAGAACATATTTCTCAGATTTTGTAGAAAGGTCTTCTTTATTTATGCTTTGATCCCGCAAGGCTGATCTGCAAGACATTTCTGGGGTACTAATTTTAATAATAAAAATCAGGGGTCATTTTGTAGAAAAAATAGGTGGTGGGGCTTATTAGCATAGGCCACCACCCCAGCAGCCAAAAGGAACTCAATGCAAGAAAGGAGAGATCCAGCCAGCCCAAGCAGACCTCGTTCATCTGGGGCTCTCCTTGACTGCCCGCCCCCCCAGTCAAAAGGCCAGCAAGCCACCCGCCACCCACCGTCACATAAGAAGTGGAGAAAGAGTGGTGTGAGCTTCTCCAGGGGTTAATGAGGGCTGCTGGGGGTGTGGCAAAGCTCCTGGTGGCTGCCCAGCTGGCAGCTCTCCTAATCCAAGGATTGTTATGCAGCTGTACCTACTGTTCAATGGACAAGATAGGTGCGGAGGAGGGGGGGCATCAGAAAGGTTCAGGAGCTGTGATCCTGTGAGCTCCTGCTGGATTTAAGGCAATACTTCTACTACTACTACTATTACTAATAATAATAATAATAATAATAATAATAATAGTAATAATAATAATAATGGCATCCTTTGAAAGTCATCACTTCACCCAGCATTTCACCATTATAGTGTTATCTTACGCTGTCCGCCATCAGCCGCATGCTGTTTACCGCCTATGTCTGTAAGACTGTTTATTGTGCTGCTCCTGTTTCGTAATGTCTGTTTTTTATGATGTTATTTTAACTCTTTTGTTTTATTGTTGTAAGCCCTCCTGAACCTGCTCGTGGGATAGGGTGGGATATAAATCTAAACATTAAATTAAAACAACAACAACAATACTAATAATATAGACCCACCCCCTTTCCCCAAAGGGCTCAGGGGCTGCACAACAGGTTAAAATAAACAGGTTCATTTAATTTCCGTTTACAATAAAATCAATTGGACTGGACAATGGCATAAAATTGTGCTTCACTCCCGCCTCTGGATAGATCAGGGACTAGTCATGGAATAGGCCATGATGAGTGCCACAGTGTGGCCTGTTGCTGTCCTCAACCATAGGCCTGGCAGAATGTTTCTGTTTTACATGCCCTGCAGAACTGAGCAAGGCCCTGCAGGGCGTGAATGTCACCAGGTAGAGAGCTGGGATGTGCTTGAGGTATGCAAAAATGAGGCCTTTGGGGTACCTCTTCTATTATCTTGGTAAGCTCTCACCCTTCCAGGACCCTGAATTCCCATCAATCATTATAGCTGTATCAGGTCCATGCGAGCATTGCTCTTACATCCTTATAATGTTCATCTCTAATAATGTGAATCGTATGTTCAGGATATGGTCAGATGACAATGTTTATATGTTGCTACTCCAACAAGTAATATAATTCAAGGTAGGAACGTTGACCACCTGATAGGGGTACATGCAGGGCTCATTTTGTAGAAAAAGAGGTGCCAGGGCTCATTAGCGAAACTCATTTACGTAACTCATTTGCATATGCCACACACCGCTGACATCACCAGAAGGTGTACTAAATTATATCAGCTCAACATCTACCTTAAAATGCCTCCTGAATTATAATTGTCGTAATAAAACCATACTCTCATCATACAGTTTAAATTACTTTCTCCAATGAAACCACAGTGGAATAGGCTTCCCAATTCCCATGTCCCAGTGGGGGATCCCCTGTTTTTACAGGCTTCCCCCTGCCCCCAGCCAGCTGGCTGGTGGGGGAAGCCCCACCCCCACAGTCACCATGAAGTTTTAGAGCTCCTGCAGGTTTAGAAACCTGCAAACAGGTCTGTGTGCCTTTAAGGCTGAGCAGGAAACAGGAAGGGCTTCATGGGAAAGGGTCAGTAACAGTTTCGTAGGAGAACGGCCCCTTCCTTCCTTTTGCTTTCAGTTTTCAGAGCAAGTAAAGTTCTGCAGGAACAAGACCCAGTAAGTATTTGTGTGTGTGAGAGAGGGAGGGGACAGGGATTTGGAGGCCCTCCCCCCCACTTTAGAAAGTGTGGGGGGAGGGAAATGTCTACTGGGCACTCTATTATTCCCTGTGGAGAATGATTCTCATAGTGAATAATGGGGAATTGATCCGCGGGTATTGGGTGCTCTGGGGGGGGCTATTTTTTGAGATAGAGGCACCACACTTTTAGTATAGCATTTAGTGCCTCTGCCCAAAATACCCCCAAGTTTCAAAACGATTGGACCAGGGGATCCAATTCTATGAGCCCCAAAAGATGGTGCCCCTATCCTTCATTATTTCCTATGGAAGAAAGGCATTTTAAGAGGTGTGCTGTCCCTTTAAATGTGATGGCCAGAACTCCCTTGGAGTTCAATTATGCTTGTCACACCCTTGTTCTTGGCTCCACCCCAATGACTCCTGGCTCCACCCACAAAGTCTCCTGGTTCCGCCCCAAAGTCCCCAGATAATTCTTGAATTGGACTCGGCAACCATACAGTGGAATGATGAAGATTCCCTCCTGTCCAAAATGAGGCCTTGTTCCAATACTTGCTTGTTTGGCACAACTGCATTCACCCAATCTTCAAAGTGAAGAGTTTTATTAGATTCTTTATATATATATATATATATATATATATAAAGAATCTAATAAAACTCTTCACTGAGTTAGTTGAGTTCAACACCCCTCCACCAAAGCAGGCAGAAACAGGACTTCACTTTGACTAGATCATGGTCTAGATCAGGGGTGGCCAAACTTTCTTAACGTAAGAGTCACATCGAATAAACATCAGATGTTTGAGAGCCACAAGACATGAACGTCAGATGCTAGAAAGCCACAAGACAGGAAGAGAGGAAAGCAAGAAGGAAGGAAAGCAAATAGATGGGGAGAGGGAGGAGGGAGGGAGAGGAGGAAAGAAAGCAACTTTAGCTTTAAAAGCATTCTCCAAGCTGCCTGCTGACTTGGCTTGGAGAAATAATTTAAAGAGAAAAATGCCTTCTCCAAGCCACCAATTGGGCAGTAGGGGGCTTCAAAAGCCACACAATACATGTGAAAGAGCCACATGTGGCTCCTGAGCCACAGTTTGGCCACCTTGGTTTAAATATCTATAATTATAAAGACATATAACATTATACTCCTGTGCACAATTTTTTTTTTTTTAAATAATGCTCCATTCAAAAGGAACTGGGATTTACTTCTGAGCAGATATGCCTAGGGTTAGGCTATACGATCCTGCTCATTTTTGAAATATAATTTTACACAAAAAGTTACCTTCTGCTGGTTGAACAGAGCTAACATATTAATTAATCATGTAGTTTTGAAGCTTATTTACTATTAGTGACTGTATGTATCCTAATATGCTCCTTAATTGCTAATTCAGCAAAGACAAGTGCCTTATTAGAACAGTTTTCCATTCAACAACCACTACCCAAGTTCCATTTTTTTAAAAAACATTTCCTTTCATATTGTTTGGAATGCCCAGGGGGCTCCTGTGAAAAACTAATTAAGTTTGTATATGATATTTCACTGGAAGAGGAGTTTGAATAGCTCAGTATGAATCTTGCATATAAAGGAAAAATACTGTCTTTAAGTTATGTAGTAACTCTGAACCCAGCAGTGTGCCCAGATGTTCTTTTTCATCTGCTGATAATGGCACACTTACTTTCCTTCATGAAGTATCAATTGGTCCTTTTATTTTTTATGACCCAAATGCTGTCGTTTAGCCAGTTTATCCCAATCTATGGATTAATGAACAGATTTTATTGTAGGGCTGCCAAGTTCCCTCCGGGGGCGGGGAATCCCCCACTTTGGTGGCTCCCAACCCAGCAGCAAGGATGAGGCCACCAAGGGGATCCCCACCCCCCCAAAGAGTCCCATCGTTGCACAGTATGTGCACTGCCCAGAATTGATGTATCGCACCAGGCACGTTGTGCAGGAATGCTCTAGGAATTTGCAATAAACTATGGTTTTGTGTGGGGATGCTTTAGCAGTTTGGAGGGAAACTAAAGTTCCCCCCACCCCCCCCCAAAAATTGCTAGAACATCCCCACACAACACCATAGAGTTTCCTGTGAATTCCTAGAGCATCCCTGCACATGCCCAGTGCGATATGTCAATTCTGGGTGATGTCATTGCACCATGTGCGCTGTGCACACGTGGAAAAAACGTCCCTCGCTGGCAGCTGCAGGGGACTTGGATGGCCCCAGTTTAGTACTTAGATAAGGGACCTCCAAGGAAGTCCAGGGCTGTCTTGTACAGGTAGGGAACAGCAAACCACCTCTGTTCAGCCTTGAAAACCCTACAGGGAAACAGTAAGTCAGCTTCAGCTTCACAGCATTCGTCACCGCCACCATGTCAGAAGCTTGGTAATATTGACATTTACTGGAAACATTAACTGGAAAGTGGCAGAAAGCTGAAATTTACAACTTGAAAACTATTACATATATTTGTTCAGTCGGTCCCTTCCCATATTACATGGACTTTTCCCTACCCAGTTGTTACTTCCTCTGTGTTTCCGCCCCATGTTTTGTGCACATTTATGGACTTCTACTCATGAGTTTGGCAAGCAGTTGCATCCTATGGGTAAATACACCAAGAAACTGAACCATGTGACTGAGAAGCTTTCATATAAGCCAAGATGGGCTTGGGAGCAAGTACATGAAGTCTTCAGACTAGCAAAAATGCTTGGAAAGATACATAAAAAGATTTACCTATTATGGAATGAACTGATACATAAAAATATTTACTCAGGGCTTTTTTTTGTAGCATGAATTCCTTTGCATATTGGGCCACACACCCCATGTAGCCAATCCTGTAAGCCTTGTAATAAGAGCTCTGTAAACTCTTGGAGGATTGGCTACGTCAGGGGTATGTGGCCTCATATGCAAAGGAGTTCCTGCTACAAAAAAACCCTGGATGTACTTATTATGGAATGAACTGATATCTACTGAGAGATAATGTGATAGAGCTACATACCTTTGAATAAGTCATAAGTTATCATAACCATGGCATTGTACTACAAGACCTTCATACAGCAACTGCTGAGGTCTACTTGCTTATATGTGAGAACAATATATTAAGTAATCCTGAACTTTTTACAACAGATCTTTTGTCTCTGGCAGGAACCATGAACTTAAGGAACAATCCACAATTTTTTTGGTCTAATTTCCCCAGCAAAAATTGGGACTCCTAGCAAAGGCTGTGATCAGACAGGCTATTTGACCTGATTTCATTGCTTCTCCCTTATGGATTAAAAATGATCATTCAAACAGTGACATTTGTCTCCCATTCTGCAGTTGTTGGTGGCTGTACTCACAGTTGACTTTGCCGACACCAGAGAAGAGTAGAACTTTATGGATTGAACTGGTCTCACCATGAAATTTCTGATGTCTGAACTTTCTTTTGCGAAATCAAGCCATTTGGGAAGTTAGAGAGCAGACTTGCATTGGTGGATTTTTTAAAAAAATCCATTTAGCGATGTGTGTTCAAGCAGATCTTCACCCCATGTGTTTCTCTTTTGAAAACCTTTGAAAACCTTCGACAGAAATACTTCTCTGTGTTTCAGTGGTTTTCTGCCTACAGCTCTGCAGCACACGTTTGGGAAAGGGGTTAATTGAAAATATGGGTTTTTTTCAGAGAGGGACTGGGGAAGGAGGCAGTCTGAGAATGATGCCATGACTTCAGCTTCACTCCAAGCTTTTTAATAAAAAAAATCAGAACATAGGACACAGGATGAGGCTTCTCTATTCTCGCCCCTTGACTTTGAAACCTTTGAAACGTTTATTTTTTTTAAAAAGCACAGTTTAAAAAACATTTCCCTCACAGCTGTACTACAGATCCCAGAAGCCTTCTCATGCAATCTCATTGGTCACCAGCTGCCAGGAGTTTGAAATGATACTTCCCATAAGCACTTATGTGCATGCTCAAAGGACAAATAACAGAGAAAACTCCCACTCCACAGCTGCCGTCTGATCAGTCCTCCACTGGGTGAGCGTGGGGTGAAGCAGGTTAAGGATGGAATGTCTGAACAAATTTCTTCATTACAAAAAAATAAAAAAGGAGAAATCAGAGGTAAAGCCAGACTGTGCTAACCCTGCCATGTGACCACAGCCAAAGTATAATTATCAGGGAATTTTCTGTAAGACTTTAACCAAATGAAGGCCCAGTGATTAGTTCCCCCCTGTGCCCTTTTGTTTTTCTTGAAGGTAAATTTTTTGAGAAACAGTGCATAGAATACTTACAGGATCTGAAGTGTCTTTGAGCTGAACCAAAACTCAAATCTAATTTCTTTTAGTCAGATTGAGGATAATTCACTATTTCTGAAAGGATTGGGGGAATGGGTTTCTGAAACATTCACTGAGTTCTTAAAATATGTATGTACACTCACATGGGCATAAGGCAGAATAAATTGTGACCAGTTTGGCCTTGAGATGCAAGGGGTAGCAGTTTGTCACGTGGAGCTAAAGATAAGGTAAAAATACAAGATAAAAACAGAGAGGTCTGTTCCCATCAACAGTCACTAGTGATACTATCATACTTGCTTAGCAAAATGGGTAGATGGTATCATGACTGAAACTCTTGCAGGCTGCTCCATGTTTTCTGAATCTGAGGTTTTGATATTTATGATCAAGGGACTTCAGTTTTGTGTGGGTTTTTGTACACTATTGACTCCTGTACTATTAACTGCTGGCAACCAAATGCATTTGTCACAGCATTTCAGCTATCATCTAAATCAATAATGTTAACCTTTAGGATTTCTGTAGTGCTTTAGAGTGTTCAAATTGATAGATCGTTAGCATTAGAAAAGCACTAAAAGTTAAGTACCTTTGCGTGGATTTGTTCATATTCAGCCTTTCTTTTTTCAAAAGAACCATGCAAGGCAATTAACAAAAGAAATGTGAAAGATAAATGGGTGCCTGCAAGCCAATGATGAGGCTTTGAAGCTTTGCCCTTACTCTCATGCAGAATGGTTGATGGGAAACTGGGTGGTCATTGGGGATGACAGTGCTTTTCTCCCCTTTCCGGAGCTTCAAAATGGTGAAGAGCCAGGCAGGATGATGGAAAGGGTTCCCTCTCCCTGTCCTTCTGCTAAGTAGGCCTTAATCAAAACTTGTCCTGTCGAACATAATTCAGATTTCTCATGGTGAAAATTGTAGAATTGTTCGTTCTCTCCCCTCCCCCACTTATACCTACGAAAGATTGATTTAGGTGGATAGCCTTGTTGGTCTGAACAGCAGAACAAAGTTTGAGTCCAGAGGCACCTTTATGACCCACAGAGTTTTAATTCTTATTTCTTATTTATTTATTTCGATTTATATCCCGCCCTACCCCACCGAAGCGGGCTCAGGGCGGCTCACAACACAAAAATTCTAACAATAAAATTAAGAATTGAAATACATTAATAATTTACACAATAAAATAAACACAATTCATCAGCGTGATATCCTACAGTCTTCCTTAAATATTCAGATGCCGGTCAGTTGTATGCCAACCGGAAGAGGACTGTCTTACAGGCCCTGCGGAACTGCCCAAGGTTCACCTCTTCCGGCAGCATGTGCTAATTCTGTGTGCATGCCCGCTTCTTCAGATATATTGAAACAAGTTTCCTGAAGCCTTACATACAGGTAGATAGAGGGTGGGGGGTTAGTTGCCTGGAAGGGCTAGTTAGAGTCGAGATGCATAAGTAACTGAGTGATAAATTACACCCTTCCTTGCACTTACTTTAATCTGGAAGAATTTACACTGCACTTTAACAACTTCTTACCTCCACGCTCATGAACTACTAGTGTAAAATTGATTTTTAATTAACTCATTTGATTTATTTATTGTATTTATTGGGTCTGAATTTATATAAATATTATTGGCGAATTAAATTGAAGATGTTTAATAGGGTGGGATTTACAATTAATTACTGCCATCAGATTTAAATTATTTATTTGACCAATTAATATATAAGAGAAATTGAGGGTTGGGTTTTATTGGGTTGATTTGATTGTTGGGACCTAGCAGGGCGGAGTGGACTGGAGAGTATTAGTGATTGCTGTGCACTGGTGGCGGCTAAGACAGTGGCTACTACCAGTGGGAAATGGCTGGTCTAGGGATTCCAGTGCTCCTGGGGAAAGGGAGGTATGGCGGTAGAAGCAGACGATGTAAGGGAGAGAGACCGAGACAAGTTAGTGGTCGTTCACCCTCTAATCTGTGTCCCATCCCAACGGTGACAGGTAGTAGGGTCAGGTTGAATAACTCGCCTCCGTCATTGGTGTTATGCAATGCCAGGTCCATTAATAATAAGACCTCAGTCCTTCAAGAGTTTTTACTCGAACAGGACATGGATCTGGCATGCGTGACTGAAACCTGGGTTCGAGAGGGAGACACAGTGGCCCTCTCACAAACAGCTCCCCCAGGTTATTCGGTCTTTCACCAATCGCGGATTAGCTGGCGGGGGGGAAGGAGCGGCGTTATTTATATGAGAGGTTTACTCCTTTAGGGCGCTCCTGGCCCCAAGGATTGAGGGTATTGAATGTGCCAGTCTGGCGTGAGAGGCTGGAGAGGGGTTGGCGGTCTGGCTGGTATACCGTATGCCTAACGCACCAGCCAGCGCCTTACCATCCCTACTCGAGGCAGCAACAGGCTGGGCGTTGGAGCACCCAAGGCTGGTAATCCTGGGTGACTTCAACGTCCATGCTGATGACCCGGCCTCTAGTCAGGCGGTGGACCTAGTGTCATCCATGGCGACACTAGGACTCTCTCAATTTGTTACAGCCCCCACTCACCAGGCCAGGCCCATGTTAGACTTAATCTTTGTGGCTGGGGTTACGGTGGACGATATAACCACCGAAGTGGTGCCATGGTCGGACCACTTTGCCCTTAAGGCTCGTGTAGATATGCCACCCCAAACCTGTTTAGGTGACGAGCCTATTATGGCTTGCCCATGGAGCCAGATGGACCCAGAACTGTTCCAAACAGCTCTGTGGGATCCCTGGCCCTCTGGTGATCCCCTCGATGGCCTGGTTGAGACCTGGAATAGCCGGCTCTCTAGGGCCGTTGATGAGATCGCACCTCGATGCCCTCTACGACCTTGGACTAGGCTGGCTCCGTGGTACACCCCGGAGCTACGCCAGCTGAAACAAGGTCTCAGACGGCTAGAGAGGCAATGGCAGCGTACCCGTGACAAAGCAGCTGAACATCTTATAGGGAGTTTATGAAGTCCTATGAGATGGCAGTCAGGGCCACAAAGAAAATATACTTTGCGGCTAAGATTGCATCTGCAAATTTGCGCCCGGCACAATTATTTAGGATAATTCGGAATTTTACCACATTGCCACAAGGCAAACCAAACATTAAGGAATTGGAGATAGGCTGTGAAGCTTTTGCGAAATTTTTTGCAGACAAGGTCCAGTCACTCCGCCACGACTGCCCTGCCATATTAGATACAGTAAGTGAACTCGAGGCCCCATGCGTGTCTTCTGGTTTGATCCTGGACCACTTCGACCCGCTCAGCTTGGAGGAAGTTGACAGAATCCTTGTCACTGCATGCCCAACTACTTGTGATCTGGACCCATGCCCCTCCTGGCTAATCAAGGCCTGCTGGGAGGAGCTAAGATGTCCTATATGGGACATCATAAATAGATCTCTATCGGAGGGCTCTTTTCCAACACCCCTGAAGGAGGCAGTGGTCCGCCCTCTCTTGAAAAAGATTACATCTGATCCAGCCGAATTGGCTCACTATCAGCCGGTCTCAAATTTGCCCTTTTTGGGCAAAATCATTGAGAGGGCTTTGGCGCTGCAGTTACAGGGCTTCCTGGATGATGCTTCCACCTTAGACCCATACCAGTCCGGCTTCTGCCCGGGCCATGGGACGGAGACAGTGTTGGTCTCATGGATGACCTCCAGCGACATCTGGATCGAGGCGGCTCGGCAGTATTGCTGTTGTTAGACCTATCGGCTGCGTTCGATATGGTCGACCATCGGCTGCTGACCCGCTGCCTCACCGACGCAGGAATTTGGGGGCTAGCCTTACAGTGGCTCTTCTCCTTCCTTGAGGGTCGGGGACAAAGGGTGGCAATTGGAGGAGAGCTGTCCCAGAGACACTTACTTAATTGTGGGGTGCCTCAGGGGGCAGTTCTCTCCCCGATGTTGTTTAACATCTACATGCACCCCCTTGCCCAGATTGCCCGAAGGTATGGGCTGGGTTGCCACCAGTACGCTGATGACACCCAGCTCTATCTATTGATGGGCGGTCGGACTGGCGACGTCCCTGTAAATCTGGACCGGGTGCTGCAAGTCGTGGCAGGTGTATCAAGCTGAGTGGGCTGAAGCTGAACCCAGCGAAGACAGAGGTCCTTTGCGTGGGTTGCGGCGGGCTAGGAGAGGAGATCTCCCTACCAGGCTTTGACGGTGCGTTGCTGATACCAGTGCGCAGGGTCAGGAGCTTGGGAGTGCTACTGGAGCCTTCCTTGACAATGGAGGCACAAATAGCAGCCACTGCTAAATCCGTCTTTTTCCACCTTAGGAGGGCGAGGCAGTTGGCCCCCTTCCTGGAACGTAGCAACCTGGCAACAGTGATCCATGCAACGGTCACCTCGAGGTTGGACTATTGTAATGCCCTCTACATGGGGCTGCCCCTGTACCGAACTCGGAAACTGCAGCTAGTGTAGAATGCGGCAGCCAGGCTGTTAGTGGGACTACCTCGGTGGGAACATGTACAGCCTAGGCTGCGGGAGCTGCACTGGCTGCCAGTTGTGTTCCGAGTTCGTTACAAGGTGCTGGTTTTTACCTTTAAGAACATAAGAACATAAGAGAAGCCATGTTAGATCAGGCCAATGGCCCATCCAGTCCAACATTCTGTGTCACACAGCGGCCAAATATATATATATATATATATATATATACACACATACATATATATATACATATATACACACACACACACTGTGGCTAATAGCCACTGATGGACCTCTGCTCCATATTTTTATCTAACCCCTTCTTGAAGGTGGCTATGCTTGTGGACGCCACCACCTCCTGTGGCAGTGAATTCCACATGTTAATCACCCTTTGGGTGAAGAAGTACTTCCTTTTATCCGTTTTAACCTGTCTGCTCAGCAATTTCATCGAATGCCCACGAGTTCTTGTATTGTGAGAAAGGGAGAAAAGTACTTCTTTCTCTACTTTCTCCATCCCATGCATTATCTTGTAAACTTCTATCATGTCACCCCTCAGTCGACGTTTCTCCAAGCTAAAGAGCCCTAAGCGTTTCAACCTTTCTTCATAGGGAAGGTGTTCCAGCCCTTTAATCATTTTAGTTGCCCTTTTCTGAACTTTCTCCAATGCTATAATATCCTTTTTGAGGTGCGGCGACCAGAACTGCACACAGTACTCCAAATGAGACCGCACCATCGATTTATACAGAGGCATTATGATACTGGCTGATTTGTTTTCAATTCCCTTCCTAATAATTCCCAGCATGGCGTTGGCCTTTTTTATTGCAAACGCACACTGTCTTGACATTTTCAGTGAATTATCTACCATGACCCCAAGATCTCTCTCTTGGTCTGTCTCTGCCAGTTCACACCCCATCAACTTGTATTTGTAGCTGGGATTCTTGGCCCCAATGTGCATTACTTTGCACTTGGCCACATTGAACCGCATCTGCCACGTTGACGCCCACTCACCCAGCCTCAACAGATCCCTTTGGAGTGCCTCACAATCCTCTCTGGTTCTCACCACCCTGAACAATTTAAACCTTTAAAGCCCTATATGGCCAAGGACCTGCCTACCTTAGGGACCGCCTCTCTCCATATATCCCCCAGAGAGCACTGAGATCTAGTTCTCAAAATCTTCTAAAAATCCCTGGACCAAGGGAGACCAAACTGAAAACAACAAGGGAGCAGGCCTTCTCAATAATGGCTCCCCATTGGTGGAATCAACTACCAGAGGAGGTGTGAGCCCTGTGGGACTACAATCAGTTCCGCAGGGCTTGTAAAACTGTCCTTTTTCAACTGGCTCATAAGATGGAATCCTGAAGTGACATCTAGCCATCTTGATATATATATACTGTAAGACCTATGAATAGCAGCAAATTAGCATATGAATAAAAGAGTGAACAAATAGATGTGAGAACTAAGTTTGAATCCACTGCTCATTAACTTTTATTTGTATGCTAATTTGCTGCCATTCACAGGTCTTACCAACTGCTTTAATCCAATTTTAGCTATATTTATTGCTGAGTTATTTATGCATCTTGACTATAACTAGCCCTTCCTGGCAACTAACACCCCCCCCCCCCCCAGATACACACACACTCTACTTATATGTAAGTCCTGAGGAAGTCTCTTTCAATGTGTGCATTGCTCATGAAAGTTAATAATGAGAATTAAACTTTGTTAGTCTTGCAGGTACCATGGGATTCAAACTTTGTTCTAAGTAAGATTGTGAGGGAGCTGCAGGCTCACATCTCTGTTATAGTGCTTAGAGTGTTAGACCAGAATTTGGGAGACCTGAGTTCCAAACCCCATACTAGTGTGAAGGTTGCTGAGGGACCTTGGTCTGCCCTGTCTCAGACTGCCCTGCCCTGTCTCGGAGTGAAAGTAAGCATTTGAAGGAGAAAATCATGTATACCACCCTGAGATTCTTTGAATAAGGGCTGAATACAAACATACTAAACAGGCAGATTTTTCTCCTAGGCTTCTTCCATCCTGTTGTCCCCATACTTTCCTAGGATTAGAAGTCAGCTATCTCAATTACCCCACACTTCTTTGAATGCTGCATCTCTTATTTTGGGCTTTAACCCCCCCCCCCACCACCACCACCACCATAAGCAAGCCAAGGCCTGCTCCCAGTCCTGCCCAGAATGTAGTCCTGGGGCCAAGTCACAAGGAAACAGATCGAACAAGCTTTTGACAAATTTGCTTGTTCTTTATTGTGGACCCCAAAAATTTGACTGTATCTCTATAGATATACCAAACATATTGTGCATTGGCTAGGGTGAGTAAAAACCAATTTTCTCCAGCGTAAAAAGGAAATGTTTCCAAATATACTGTTCAATTTCCCACCGAGACCAATTATCTTAAATATTTAAATCCCACTGTGATTAAAAAAAAATAAGACGTAAGATTTAATTTATTGGATGGAAGTGCTATTCATTCTCTAAGGATTTAATTATAGATTGAGCTTTTGGTATAGGGCAGAGGGTGTGCTACAAGCAGCCGGATATACAGACTTGATTAGATAATGTTCATGAAACGTAGTTTTCTCATTGCTGTGTTTGAAAATAAATTCATCATTGCCCATGTGGCAGAGTTAACCCAGGATGAAAATAAATGTTTAACTGTACCAAGCCTGCCCATCCATATATTTGAAATAAATCTCTGAGTATGTTAGAATGATCCACTGGTGAATGTCCTCCAAAAAATTACTATTTCTTGACATTTATATTTTTGCACAAAAAAGTATGATCTTAACCATGGCCCTTTCCACGCTCTCCTTTTAATCCACGTTCACCACACCGTCCTGTAAGCAATTCTGCATTGAAACCAAATCCAACCTTCTTTTTATTCTGTCCCCTCCTTCTGCATTACATTATGCCCTTTTAGTGGCCAGCCTGGTTTCAGCCCACTGTTGCCCCAGGTTTTTTGGATGCTGTTTTGCCACAAACTTAATCACCTAAAATCTAACACTGGGGGGGAAAAAACAGAGCGAATGGTAAGTGTGGAAAGGGCCATATGTTTCCTCAGAGGTATTCCTCACTTAATTCAAAGTGACTCTTTCTCATAGAGTTGCAGCCAGAATCAGTATTTCATGCTTTCTAATGAAAAACAATTGCCTCATCCTTCATGCCTTCCCTTAAGTTTGAAGTATGTGATAGAAGTGAAATGATTAGTATTTGTAGCTTTCCAGATCTGATGAGGGTAATATTGTGCCCAGTTAAATTACAACTCAGGCACTTTATAGGGATGCCAGCCTCCAGTTGGGACCTGGGGATCCCCTGGAATTAATGATTAAAGGGTTGGAACACTTTTCCTATGAAGAAATGTTAAAACGCTTTGGGCTCTTTAGCTTGGAGCAACGTCGACTGAGGCATGACATGATAGAGGTTTACAAGATTATGCATGGGATAGAGAAGGTAGAGAAAGAAGTACTTTTCTCCCTTTCTCATAATACAAGAACTCGTGGATTGCTCAGCAGTCGGGTTAGAACTGATAAAAGGAAATACTTCTTCACCCAAAGGGTGATCAGCACATGGAATTCACTGCCACAGGAGGTGGTAGCAGCTACAAACATAGGCACCTACAAGAGGGGATTGGATAAGCATATGGAACGGAGTTCTATCAGTGGCTATTAGCCATGGTGTAATTGATGGAACTCTCTGTCTGAGGCGGTGATGCCCTGTATTCTTGGTGCTTGGGGGAGGGAACAGTGGGAGGGGTTCTAGTGTCCTGGCCCCACTGAAGGACCTCCTGGTGGCACCTGGTGTGGTTTTTTTGCCAGTGGTGACACAGAGTGTTGGACTGAATGGGCCAATGGCCTGATCCAACATGGCTTCTCGTATGTTTTTATAGCTCATCTCAAGACTATAGAGATCAGTTCCCCTGGAGAAAATTACCACTTTAGAGAGTAGACTCTATGGCATTGTTCTCCATTGAGGCCACTGTCCTCCTCAGACTCCATCCCCAAATCCCCAGGAGTTTCCCAACTTGGATCTGGCAACCCCACCCATGTCCTGCTGGTAGCCAGAGGGGACCTGGCAACGCTAGCATTAGAAGAGAAAATCTAGTTGTTAGAATGTCTAATTAGGCCCTCAGAGACCCAGATGCAATTCCCCTACTCGGCCATGAAGTTAACTGAGTGACCTTGAGCCAATCACTCTGTTTCAGCTGAACATACCTCAGAGCATTGTTGTGAGGCTACAATAGAGAAGAAGAACGGGTGCCATTCTAAGCTTGTTGGAGGAAGGGTAGGGTAAACATTCATGAAATAAATAAATAAGAAAGCGGTTAGTCATAAGAAATCTGAATCAGAAAGATTCAAGTCCAGAAGCACATGGGAGACCAACATGATTTTCAGGGTATAAGCTTTTGAAAGTGAAAGCTCCCTTCATCAGATGACAATGGGAACTTTGCCTCTCGAAATGTATATCCTGGACATTCTTGTTGGTCTTTAAGATCCTACTGGACTTGAATGTTGCTATTCTCTGCAGACCAACATGGTGTCACGGGCTGGGGCCAGGCCAGGCGAAGTCCAGGGGCAGTCCAAGGTCTGTAGCTGGGTAGCAAGGAGGGTCCAAAGCGCCAAAACCGAATCACAGTCCAGGTACCGTAGGTCAGAGGTTCAGAAGCCGAGGTCAGGGGGTCCAGAAGTCAATGCCAGAGTCAGGGGGTTCAGAAGCCGGCGTGGATGCTAGAACGTCAGGTAAGTGACTAGTTGCTTCCACAAAGCCTTCTCTCAAAGCCCACAGCTATATAGCCCTCTGCTATCTGTGGCCCATTTGGGCTAATTGCTGACTCAGAGGGCAGCCAGGATCCTGCTGAGACTCAAGCACCCTCACTCCTAGAAGGGCCAGAATCCTTTCAAAACTCAGGGCTCAGGGAGCGTCTTGCTCGTGAGCGTGCTGCCCTCCTCCGATCCCTGAAGTCCTGATGAAGGTGGTCACGCACACGAGCCACCCGAGAGGGCGAGGCAGGGGGGCTTGGATCTTCTCCAGCAGGAGGCAGGGGCACTGGTGCAGGTGGCAGGGGCACAGTTTCTTCTGCAGGCTCGGCTTCTTCTGCAGGGCCCCCAGCACCCATGACACATGGGTATCCACCTAAATGGGATAGACCAGTGGACAACTATTTCCAACATATTTGCTTTGCTTTTCAGTCTACTGACACCTAGGAACAAAATTCCACAGGTAAGTGCACAGCAGTAGATTAAGTTAACAGAAATCACCGCTTTTTCTTAAGTAAACTTAAGGGCATGTAAATTTTCTTAACTGTGTGGTTGGATATTAGGTACAATCTCAAAGTTTCGTTAGCGCCCTCAAAAATAATCAATCGTTACCATGAAATAGCAAGACTCAGCAGAAAAAAAAGGTCAGTTCCCTTATTTGAGAAAGAGTGGGAAAATATCAATAAGAACTTCTTCACCTTAGAGAAATTGACCTATATGTTTTTTTTATTTATATATTCATCCCATCAAGAGTGAGAAGTTTGTCCCCCAGTCCCAAAGTCTCCCACCACAGAACCTCTGTCTTTACTAGATTCAGTCTCAACCTGCTCTTTTTTAATCACCCCACCATGGCCTCCGAACTCTTTTAAGGGCTTCTTTCAGCATTGCAGTGTGCACTTCAATTTTATCCCCTGCTCCATTTTACTTTCATTTTTTTTTTTTATTTCAGAAAGGGCATAATTATTGTTTTCATGAAATTTCAGAAGTATGGATATCATTTCAGGAATTCATTTCATAAATACTGGAATCAACAGGGATAGACCTAGTGTCTAAATGCCAGGTCTACCATCCAATAAAACCATGGAAAACCAAAACAATCACGATATTCCTGGTATTTTGGGGAGCTGAATTTCAGAAATCCTGGAATAACATGAGTCCCTTGTTTCATTTTGGATGATTCCCCAAACAAAACAGAATTTCAGGCAGTATTTCAGATTGGAAATATCCAAATGAACATCCCTACTTGCAGCAGTTATACATTCTAAAAATATATAACATTGTCAAAACAATATAAAGAGGACAGAGTGTTTCCATGCCTGCATGTAAAGTGTGTGTGTCACTAACATCCCTCCTTCAGCTTCAACCTCTTGTGTCCCACCTAAAAATCTTAATAGACAGTCCCCCAACTTTGGGAAACAGCTTTTTTGAGAGGCACAAGGCCTGCTATGTCAAAGATAGAGCGCAAAAGTCTCATTAGGCGAGCCCATTACTTTGGAACCATATTAAAGTTAGAAAAATCTTAAACCATCCAATATCTTGAATCCGGCCCTTTTCCGCCCGCGCTGCCATCAGGCGGCTTAGGGCGGGGGCCGCGTTTTGCCTCCCCGGATGGAGCGAGGCAAACGGTCCCCGTCCATCCGGGTGAGTGGCGTGGCGTGGCCTGGGGCTTTATAAACCCAGCCACGCCCGGAGCACGCACTTTGCTGTGTTAGTCGGCCCTCCCTCCCTCCCTATAATAGTACAGGTTTTCCGGTCGCCGGTTTTCGGGGCCAGGTAGGAATTTTTTCATCCCAACTGATTGGCCATTGCCGGGATGTTTTTCGCCTACCTTGTACTATTTGCGTTTAGGTTGGGTCCTGGTTGGTAACTTTATTGGCGGGTGTTTAAGTAGGTGTATAGGTTCCGGTGAGCACCCACGGTTTTCCCGGGTTTAAGGGAAGTGGCAGAATCGGACAGCAGCGGGGCTGTACGGCCCTCTGCTGTCTTGCCCACTATCAGGTCACCTCTTCTGGCACGCCGTCCCTGGGTGGGCGGCCGTGCTGTTGGGTGTACCTGGCCAGCGCCGGCCTGGCAGCAGCCGTTTCTGGCGGGCTGCTGCCGGGGGCAGGGTGGCTCGCCCATCCGGACAGGGAAGGGTCCAGGGCGTTTCCCTTGGCCTGTCCGGTAGCTGTTTAGTGTTGCCCCAGGCTGTTCAATTCAATAAAGTTGCCCTGTTTTCACCCAATTCACCGTGTTGTTTCGTTCTTCCGACTGGGGGGGCAAAAGATAAATATCTGCTTTAACTAGTTTACAAAATGAATTATGCTGGGCTAGAAACCACTATGGCCACAATCCCAGAAAGTGAAGCACACAGCCTTTTGCTGGTTAGGGGGTACTTCTCCTTCAATGCATAATGGATCTTGAATTTCTATTAAGGACTTCTTCTCTGGAAAAAGAGGTGCCAGAATTCTCAAGAGGGAAATGAAGGAGGCACACATGGGTGCCCCTCATGAACTTTTAAACGTTCTTTCAGAAATTTGTTTCCACAAAGAGGTTCCAGATCTTTCTATTGCATTCCCCCAGAAACAAAGCCCTGCTCACCCTGGTAAAGATAAAGGACGAGCATGCTCTCTTTGCCTGTCTTTTTTCCATCCTGGGGCTAATGGAGATCGTTCATTTGGAAATAGCATGGACTCATGCATGAACAATCCTCTATGCTCACTTCAGTGCAGGAAGCAACTCTCTTGCACATCCATTTGCATTTGTGACACCATTCCTTAAATAGAAGTGAATGGAGAAGCTCTCATAGACCAGGAATGCATTTTAGTTGCTCAAACGCAACACAGCTATAGATACTGAGAGCGTTTTGATATGGTGTTCTATTACAAAAACAGACTGCTGCAAAAACAATCGGTTAGCTTTTGCATAAAAAGATACTAATTTCCCTTACATTCGTTACCGTAGCAAATACTTATATTTCCTTATATTCCTTACCATATCATACCCAGAGGCTTACACTTTCCTTTTTGCTGGCACTGTCAGAGATTTCCATTTCTTTTTATAGAGTATTATTCATGAGCTGTGGTTTCCTGTGAAGCTGATCCTCATCAAACATGACCTTTCTGGGGGTTTGCCTTGCTCTGCTATAAATTAAATGTGAGGAACTTGGTTTAAGATTAGCTGTGGTGTCAATCAGAAATCTCTTCTATCACATCTGCTCCGTAGAAGCCACAGATTGGACATTAAATAACTCAGCAGATGGCAAAAACTTTGAAGTCAACTGACTAGTAAAGAACTTCTGTTTGCGACACCGTAATGACCCTTTTCCTAGAAGAAATCTTCAGTGGAAGAAATTAGCTATATTAAAAATACAACACGACCCATTTGCTGAATGATGTTGTAGGCCTCACAGATCCCAAATGGAATGGTGTTTGATGGTGAATAACTTGCTCAAAATATAACAAAGTGTGACATCCCAGGGCGGAAATTTATTTACTGTGGATCGGATACTAGGAATTTTTATTCTGCAAAAAAAGAAAGAGGAAAGGAATCCCTTTTCATCCCCCGGAAAGCTATGTCAGGGACCATGGTACCGGCATTAAATAGATAAACATGAGACAAGGGCTGTAGTGAAGAGGGAAATCCGGGGGCATCAGATGGGAAGGTTGGTAGAATCCAACACTATATTTTTAATGAAGTAATTAACACTTAAGTTCATATCTGGAATTTGCACACTGCTATTATCGCAATCCAGTCATCCACGTTTGTCTCCGTTTTAGTTACATAAGAGGCTCTTCTGTTAAGTATTATCCTTCGACACTTCATCAAAGGTTAGATTATGCAGTCATACTAATGAGTTGTGTTTTTCCTGTTATCTTGTAAAAGTCAGCCACGGAGTCCTGGTTAAGAGACACATCCTTGTCTACTTTTGTACCCTTGTCAGCTGAAGATGCTTAACCATCAATAAATGATACTTGACCTCCTGCTCAAGTTTTCAGAGCCAAGGTACCTGCTGCATAAAGGTTGCTTCTTAGGAAAAATTTGCACATTACAAAGTCTTCATGACAGCAAGAAGGACTTTCTATTGGGTATATGCTTGGAGTTCCTTGCCGAGAACTCAGTTCCTGGACATGTGTGTGCTTAATTCAGATCATTACCAGTCAGCAGCCACTAAACTGCAGACAAGTCAGCAATTCGGGATTGTGAAAGAGGCAGCCACTTGTAATGATCTCAATTGGGCACACACATGTCCAGGAACATGAATGTTGCATGTGTTCCAAGCATGTCTTTGGGACACATGCAACATTCATGTGAAGAAGAAGAAGAAGAAGATATTGGATTTATATCCCGCCCTCCACTCCGAAGAGTCTCAGAGCAGCTCACAATCTCCTTTACCTTCCTCCCCCACAACAGACACCCTGTGAGGTAGAGGAAGATATTGGGTTTATATCCCGCCCTCCACTCCGAAGAGTCTCAGAGCGGCTCACAATTTCCTTTCCCTTCCTCCCCCACAACAGACACCCTGTGAGGTAGATGAAGATACTGGATTTATATCCCTCCCTCCACTCCAAAGAGTCTCAGAGCGGCTCACAATCTCCTTTCCCTTCCTCCCCCACAACAGACACCCTGTGAGGTAGATGAAGATATTGGATTTATATCCCGCCCTCCACTCCGAAGAGTCTCAGAGCGGCTCACAATCTCCTTTCCCTTCCTCCCCCACAACAGACACCCTGTGAGGTGGGTGGGGCTGGAGAGGGCTCTCACAGCAGCTGCCCTTTCAAGGACCACCTCTGCCAGAGCTATGGCTGACCCAAGGCCATGCTAGCAGGTGCAAGTGGAGGAGCGGGGAATCAAACCCGGTTCTCCCAGATAAGAGTCCGCACACTTAACCACTACACCAAACTGGCTCTCATGTGGCATTCAAATAGCACAGTTGGTCTGGATAACACTCTTTGTGAACAAAGTCAGTGTTTTCAAATGTGTTTCCACAGGGGACAGTGCTGAGATTTTCATACAAAGCTTGTTACTGAGGAACTGTGAACTGGCACAGGATGCGGAGATGCTGCACTCCTTCCAAAGAGATTGCTTGTTTGTGGTGCCTGCTTCTTTCACAATCCTGAATTGCTGACTTGTCTGCAGTTTAGTGTTTTGAGTGTATTAGTGTCTGCACAGCCGATAGCATTCATGACCACACAGCCAACCAGCCAGCAGCTGCTTTGGTTGGGGCTGATGGGTGTTATAGTTTTTCAGTCTTCTGGTTCAGTTTGGGAGGCTGCAAATACTACAATTTGGGAGGCTGCAAATACAAATTCATGGTGGGAAAGACTGGGAAGAATAATTTATAGAACAGATAAGCATGGATCAACATAAGGAACTACTTTCCCCAGAATAAGTTACTCTTGTTTTTGTAAGATAAGGTTTGTAGCTTGGCAAGATGGGGAATATGAAAGGTGGGCATGTGTGTACACAGAGTGTGTGTGGGAAACCTGGCAAATGCACAGAAGTTCCTTAGATACTAGCAGGGCTTTTTTTTTGTAGAAAAAGCCCATCTGGAACTCATTTGCATATTAGGCCTCACCCCCTGACACCAAGCCACGTGGAACTGTGTTCCTGTGCATTCCTGCTCAAAAAAAAAAGCCCGGGATACTAGGGACTGGGTTAGCAATTTGAAAACTCTGAGGTAAAGTGTGTGCTCATGTATATGACACAAAAAACATGCACATGAGAACACAACTATCTTGAAGGGTTTGTTTGGTTTCTTTATTTAGAAAATGTATATGCTGTCTTCAAGGTCCTACAGAAGGCACAATGTTCATGTGAGTTTCTATAAAAATCATGGCAGCGCCATCCAAGCAAATCTGTCTGCCAGTCAGATTTGCAGGAGGCTAACAACAATGTGCGCAATTCCGTTTAGTCATAAGTCACATTGAAATCAGTGAGGACCTACAGTATGTTCATCATGACAGTGTCCCATTCCACAGCTGTCAATTGAACCTACTAAGATGAACAGGCTCACCGCTACAAGAATCCAATAGTCAGAGATGCTATGGAATTGACTCACCTTTCCTAATGGTTTTATACTCACAGTACCCATGGTATTTTGTATAAGACGAAGTGTTAATTTCTTCCAACTATCCAGAGTTTTCTTTACAATGCTCAGTTTATCGTATATGTTTCTATTACAATGCAAAACACAAATTTTATATAAGATTTGCATATATCCATCATTTTTAAAACATAGTACTTAGTTCCTCACAGGGTTTCTGGTGATCGCAAGATTTCAAAACAACAGTTATGTAGCTCTACAGTGCCATACATGAACAACCAAAATGAATTATTGCATATATTGTAGAAGAAGAAGATGAAGAAGATATTGGATTTATATCCCGCCCTGCACTCCGAAGAGTCTCAGAGCGGCTCACAATCTCCTTTCCCTTCCTCCCCCACAACAGACACCCTGTGAGGTGGGTGGGGCTGGAGAGGGCTCTCTCAGCAGCTGCCCTTTCAAGGACAACCTCTGCCAGAGCTATGGCTGACCCAAGGCCCTGCTAGCAGGTGCAAGTGGAGGAGTGGGGAATCAAACCCGGTTCTCCCAGATAAGAGTCCGCACACTTAACCACTACACCAAACTGGCTCTCCATCAAAAATAAACTTTGTAAACCATCAAAAATAAACTTCTGGGTGAACTTCTGATGAGTCCCCGATGTAAACTCATTTCATGTGCATACCTCTTCAAAGAAGAGCAAATCACAATTTTAACAGGTTGTCATGCAATCTTTAAACCACAAGGTTGTCACAAGCACCACAATTTCTAAATTTCTAAAGGCTGAAAATGCTAATGAAAAAAACCAATGACAAAATGGGAGAACGTCAATCAAATCTCTATTAGAAAATGCCTTCTTCTAACTCTCATCTTGTTAGCATAAGTCCTCTCCAACAGTTCTTTCAGTATCTTGCTCAAAAGCATTCCTTATTGCCAATTGCTCACGCACTTTTGGCTGCGCCTTTTATTTAACTCTGATCAGAATTCTTTCACCTTTTTGATGCTGATAGACCATCATGCATCAAAATGGTTGACCCTGATCCAAAAGAAAATTACATCCATAGGAATTTCCTTGGATGCATTTTATCTATCCTCTGCTTCTGCGGTATTTCAATCCATCAAACGTAGACTACTAGATATCCAGTTGCAACGTCTGACTGAGGCAGCTCAGAAATCTTGCTCCCCAAGTCACCTGGGTTTATCCCAGACTCCTGGGCTTCTAGCTCCCTATTTCCACTTTTTAACTGCTCCTCACCAAAGAAGAGCACTCATGCTGGCTAGATCCAATGCATTACCATCGGCCATCCTTTTCGGAAGATACCACAGAACCCCCCACAATCTTAGACGATGCCCTTGTAGCCAAGGAGTCATCGAAACGGTCCCTCATGTTCTTCTGGACTGCTCTTTCTATAGCAGTCCACGAGCAAGATACCTAAATGCACTGCTCTCCAACCATCAAGGCCTTTCTGACAATGCCAAGGTCCACTTTTTACTCCACGGGAAACACAACTTTGTCACTACTCATGTTTCTTGCTTTGTACAGGTTGCAATCCAAATCAGAGAGGCTTTTACTCATGCATAGCCCACAGCTAGTTTATGTCATTTAACTCTTGCCGGTTTTTAAGGTTTTATTATATTTTATAGTGTTACTGTTGGTTTTAAACCATACTGTATTCTTACATTAATGCCAATAAAGGTCTAATGGACAATCAATTGCTCACAGCTGTGTTACAGTATGTTGATTCTCATAAACAGATAGTTACATTCATTCATAGAAAACATGAAGACTCCACATTTTGGATCAGCCCATAAAGTGCATATGTTTTTAATCTATAGACCCCAAAAGGTTCCCCATTGCATTAACAATGGGTGTGATCAGACTAGGAAGTTGCTGTAGAAGTCTCCTAGCTTTGAAAGAAATTGGTGCTGCTTGAGGTGTACCATGGCAACCAGACTGTGACCACTTGGCTGCTGAGATAGACACGGACTGAACATGTGTCAGAGGAGCATCTGCACTGCTCCTGCATGTCCACAGTGCGTGCATAGTGTGCCCCTGCCATTCAGATGGCCAGAAACACACCACAGAGGCACATCAAGGACTTTGTTACCAGGAAGTTCCCAGTGGCTCTTTGATCTGTCAGTGAGGCACTGCTGGATGAGATAAGGGAGAGTGTGCCACAAGGGACAGATGTGCCTGTGTGATTGCACCTGTAAAATCCAGAGGAGGGGAATGGCTACGGTGGGGCAAAAATCTCATCTGATCGTACCCAATGTCTTTGACTATTCGTCAATTGAACTTAAGTTGTGACTAACTTAATCGCTGGACTGTGTTTAAGGTGTCTATTTAGGCTGACAAAAAACCAGTACATCCATTATCTTTGAGCCAGTTTGGTGTAGTGGTTAAGTGAGTGGACTCTTATCTGGGAGAACCGGGTTTGATTCCCCACTCCTCCACTTGCACCTGCTGGAATGGCCTTGGGTCAGCCATAGCTCTGGCAGAGGTTGTCCTTGAAAGGGCAGCTGCTGGGAGAGCCCTCTCCAGCCCCACCCACCTCACAGGGTGTCTGTTGTGGGGGAGGAAGGTAAAGGAGATTGTGAGCCGCTCTGAGACTCTTCGGAGTGGAGGGCGGGATATAAATCCAATATCTTCATCTACCTCACAGGGTGTCTGTTGTGGGGGAGGAAGGTAAAGGAGATTGTGAGCCGCTCTGAGACTCTTCAGAGTGGAGGGCGGGATATAAATCCAATATCTTCATTTACCTCACAGAGTGTCTGTTGTGGGGGAGGAAGGTAAAGGAGATTGTGAGCCGCTCTGAGACTCTTCAGAGTGGAGGGCGGGATATAAATCCAATATCTTCATCTACCTCACAGGGTGTCTGTTGTGGGGGAGGAAGGGGAAGGAGATTGTGAGCCGCTCTGAGACTCTTCGGAGCGGAGGGCGGGATATAAATCCAATATCTTCATTTACCTCACAGAGTGTCTGTTGTGGGGGAGGAAGGGAAAGGAGATTGTGAGCCGCTCTGAGACTCTTCGGAGTGGAGGGCGGGATATAAATCCAATATCTTCATCTACCTCACAGGGTGTCTGTTGTGGGGGAGGAAGGGAAAGGAGATTGTGAGCTGCTCTGAGACTCTTCAGAGTGGAGGGCGGGATATAAATCCAATATCTTCATCTACCTCACAGGGTGTCTGTTGTGGGGGGGGGAAGGTAAAGGTGATTGTGAGCCGCTCTGAGACTCTTCGGAGTGGAGGGCGGGATATAAATCCAATATCTTCATCTACCTCACAGGGTGTCTGTTGTGGGGGAGGAAGGTAAAGGAGATTGTGAGCCGCTCTGAGACTCTTCGGAGTGGAGGGCGGGATATAAATCCAATATCTTCATCTACCTCACAGGGCGTCTGTTGTGGGGGAGGAAGGGAAAGGAGATTGTGAGCCGCTCTGAGACTCTTCGGAGTGGGGGGCGGGATACAAATCCAATATCTTCTATCTTCTTCTTCTTATCTAAAATGGTTGAATAGCATCATATCTGGTTACCATCCACTGATCATCCTGAGCTGCAATTTACTGACCCGATGCAAGTGCGCTTAAACTTGAGAAAGTGGGTAAGGCTAACATCAATGTTACTTACTGCACAAATCAGTTGTTAGCATTACGACTCGTTTTAAAAGGGAGGTATCTTTGGTAAATAGGCACAGTAGAACTGCAGCAGCGTTTTCTCTCATACGGAGGTAGAAGCTGGTCTATGAAATGAGATGCATTTCTCCTTTGCTTTCATTAACACTTTAATATAATTATGGAAGCCAGCGTAGCAGGGCAAGAGAAGGTAAAACTGTTTTTGCTGATGTGCCTTTATAAATGAGGGTGCACAGAGCTAATAAATACTTAACAGGATTTAAAAAAAAAAACCCAACTTACAGTGTTAAATGAGCATTTAACAAATAATTTCATTAGACGGCTCATCTTGTTAGCTAAGCACTACAGATTGTGATAACTGTCTTATTAGCTAAGTGTTTCTGATGCTTTTTTTAAAAAAAAAACAACAACAACAATTAAGTAAATAAAAATATGGAAGCAGTACTCTTTTCTGTACTGATTCTTTCAGTCATGCCACATTGAGGGAGTTAATAAGGATGCTTCAGAAATTATTGATACAGCTACCCCTATATTTGCTCCAGTGGGGCAAATAACAGCTTAGTGGAGCCATGTTAGGTCAGGAAAATGGCATGGTCCGGGAGAAAAGGATTACCCCAACCCATTCACTCATCTCATGCTACTGATCTGAACTGGCTCTGCGATGCTCTGTTAATTAAAGACAATAAACCTGAACGGGAGGCTCGCTCGTAGAGTTTCAAAGGTTACATCTAGTTTGTTCCTGATTGTATGGGCTCTCCTGCCATGTCTCATAACAGTGTTCCTTCATTTTTGCCATCTCGTTTTCTCTATCATCTTTCATTAGAACAGAGTATGAATTCATATCAATGCCAGTTTTGCAGGACCTTTTGAAAAGCAGGTTCAAATAGTGCAGTCTAATCTGTGTTGAAATGTGGCATGTATGGTTTCTCTGATCCACTGGCTGATATCCTGGAACATCTGGACACAAGAACAAAGATGGCATGGCCAGTTGCATGATTCCTTTACACCAAGTGGTCCCGCAGACGATAGGATATGAAGGAAGCATGCAGTGTGAAGGAAGTAGGCACCCAAACAGGAACCCTTCATTCACTATTTTCATCATGCAAGAGTTAGTGAAAGTGTTCCAGGATGATTATATGACAGAACAAATTTAAAGACTATCAGAAGAAAAGCCTAATTAGAGGTTTAATGTCTCATTTAACATGCATTATTTCCTGTGGAATATTGTGTTTTTAAGTCTGTGGAATCCAACTGCGAAGGGATTTTTCCTCCTCTGAGTGATTGCTAAGGCACAGAAATAACAAGTTCTGCATCAAGTTTGCCTTTTTGCGTTAAGTTTTACTTCAAAAGTTCAGCTATGTTCAGAAATATCCCATGGGCATACTGTCGTATAAATACTTAGACCAATTCTATCAGCGTTTGTGTTTTCAGTTTATTAAGTGGATCCATACAGCTGTACACTCGGCTTGTTGTTCCTGCTCTGTCTCAAATATCTACATGTTAAAAGCTAACCTGCTTTTCAACCCTGTCTATAAATCTGAATGGTTTTCTTCTATTACATTTTTTTTCCCTGAAGAAGTATGCTTGCACATGAAAGTTTATAATTGGAATAAAAGTTTGTTAGTCCTAAAGGAGCCACTGGACTCTAACTTTATTCTGTGGCTTCAGACCAGCATGGCTACCCACCTGAAACTATTAGCATAGTCATAATTGGGGGGGGGGGGGGGAAGCTTTTTAAGCTAAGAATAAATCAAAATGAATTCTATTGTCTTGGGATTTCCCTGACGATATGTTTAACTTGTAATCACTTTAATAGCAATGAAGTTTTATTTAGAGTATGAGCTTTCGTGTGCATGCACGCTTCTTCAGACAAACTGGAATGAATGGTTGGTCTTCTTGTTGGAATTGTTGGAATTTGTTGGTCTTAAAGGTGCCATTGAATTCTAACTTTGTTCCATTGCTTCAGGCCAACACGGCTACCCACCTGGAGAAGTCATTCTGGCATTTCTACTTAAGAGAAATCCCCAATTAGTACTCAGCTAAAGGAACCAAAATATATGCTAGTTCCTTGTGGTCCCACCCATATCTAACTTTACTGTGCCAACTGCAGCTTCCTTTGTTCAGTTCCCATCCACACTCAACTTAGGGATGCCAGCCTCTAGGTGGCATTTGGACATTCCTTTGGAATTACAGCTCATCTCAAGACTACAGAGATCAGTTCCCCTGGGGGGGAAAAAATACATTTCTGGAGGGTTGACTCTAGAGCATTGTACCATACTTAGGTCCCTGTCCTCCCCAGTTGCCATCCTCTAAACTCCAGGAGTTTCCCAACCCGAATCTGGCAGCTGTACCCCCTGTACACCTCACAATGGCCAGAGGGTCCCGGCAACCCTACCTACATTATGTCTTCACCTTTTCTGTAAGCAGCTCTTTCATTGCCCGTTTGCAGATTTTTTGGCAACTTTGTGATTTAAAAGATATACTGTGGGCCAACAGCACTGAGTAGAGAAGACAGACACAGCAGCCTCTTCCCTGTGCAGGGTAATGAGCACTAATCTAATGTGGTAGAGTAACATGATTCAGCATGTCCAGACATTGGGAGGTGCTACATTGCTCTAGATATGGATAGGTGTTATCCCCTTAATGAATGGGGTATCTCTGTTTGTCTTAACTTGGGAGCTTCTCTCTGACTGCTTGTCTTTTCCTGTGCCCTTTGTCCCTCGCTTCTCATGGTTCTTCAGAGGTTAAGGTGCATATACAGATTTCACAGAAGCCATGCCATCTTACTTCCACACACACATCAGCAGGTTAGCTGGTCAGTTCTTTCTCCTTTTGACTGCAACATGGATGTGAACTGAACCTACCTCAATAAATATAAGTTTTGCCTTTTTTGCAATGTAACTCCTTGGAGTTTATTTACTGCAAGGAATACTATGCTTCTTTGACTGTGCAGCTGTGCTATATGGACTAATAAAAAGGTAAAGGTAGTCCCCTGTGCAAGTACCAGTCGTTTCCGACTCCGGGGTGACGTTGCTTTCACAATGTTTTTACGGCAGGCTTTTTACAGGGTAGTTTGCCATTGCCTTCCCCAGTCATCTACACTTTTCCCCCAGCAAGCTGGGTACTCATTTTACCAACCTCAGAAGGATGGAAGGCTGAGTCAACCTCGAGCTGGCTACCTGAACCCAGCTTCCACCAGGATTGAACTCAGTTCGTAAACAGAGCTTAGGACAGCAGTACTGCAGCTTTACCACTCTGTGCCATGGGGCTCTTATATTGACTAATATATGTCCCCAAATTGACATACCTAAATAAAGGAGAAAAGGTGTATAATTTCATGTGGTTCACAAAATTGCCCAGAACTTCATTGAGGGCCTGTATCTCTGTGGAAAGAGAAGTGCATGCTTTTCATACAAAAGATCCCAGGTCCCGTCTTGTGTTTTCCAAAAAGAAAAGCTGAGAAATCGTAATTGAGGATGACAATAGTTGTACGAAGCAGACTGAAATTGACATAGGGATGTAACGTAAGCACCATAGACAGCCTTCTTCTTTTTCTTCTTCTTCAAACAAAAAACAACCTTTAAAATGTTGGGGGTCCTGATCTGGCAAGCTGCCATTTCTGTAGTCTAATGCAATGGTACCATAAACAGGAGTCAGGAAAAAAATGGCTTTTTTTTGTTACCCATATCTTTAAAGCAATGTTTATGCTTATTAAGAATAAAAGAATTTGGTTTTGCCTAGCAACTCTTCCAATTAAACCAAGCAGTTATCAGAAGATTTGGATAGTTTTATTGTCATGCTAGAACTTTTGGAAGCATTTCACCTCTCATTTCTCAGACGCGTATAAGCAGTTGCCTGGAGACAAGCTGCTGTTTGAAACTATTTGGAAATGAAGAAAAAAAAATCTATGCACAAATCTCATGTTTATATGAATCCATGTTGAGGTTTGTCATAGCATATCACAGAGATTTTCCAGACATTACTTGACGATGCAGATTTTTTTTCACTTTGATGGAACAACTGAATTTTGCTTTGATAACATGGTATGTGCAATTATTATTATTTCCAGGGCCCTAGAAGCATTAACACCTGCCTAGACATGAGAGTTAACTTTTACCTACTTACAGTCAGTGATCATAAATGAATGTTAGCAAAATATGTTATTAGTGTACATTTGTATCAGAATTATGTGTTATGTAAAGCACTGGATTAATCTAATATTTTTTTAAAAAAAATTACTTATAAACTAGATAGTGTAAGCCAAAAATGCCCTCAAAAGAGGTAGGGGAATTGACAGGTGGGCACCTTTGGCTTAAAAGGGATCTAGAATCTATGTATACAGGATTCCACTTCCAGAAATTATTGCTAAATTTACCAAGGACTCTAATTAAGTAAAACTATCATGAATTTATTATAGAAAATACAGAACACACATACAAGACAATAGACTCATATAACATACATACAGACCTAATAAAAATAGAGAGAAATGCATAGAGGTAACATAAGGATGGACAAACAGGGTGATAATTACCAATCGTAGTCTTCAAGGAAGGCTCCAATGGTGACAAACGAGGACTAGGGGGAAGGGGACCCTCAATTGGCCAAGAACTGGGGATGTGTCTAAGCAGCAGGAATGGGGCACTGCTAGATGCACATGTGCAGAATGTTGGGTAAGAGGTTATAAAGTCTACCTTGACCCCTAAGGGGATAGGAGGTTCAGGGGCGGGTGACAGGGGGTCAGCTGGTACATGACCTCAGAAAAAGGGGAGGCTCCGCAATTACCATAAGGGCTGGACTTGTGCGGTAGCCAATGGCCAGTTTATTGGGGACACCTGATTGGATACCCATACCTGGCCAATGAGCAGACTTGGCCCTGGTTACCTGATTGGGCTTCCAGGTAACAATGGGCAAGGGGGAGGCTCCAGTGTGACAGTTAGGGCAGGGCACGGGTGGAGGTGATTAAACAAGCTATCCAAACTTATAAGTGACAATAGAGGGTCAAATTGATACCTTAGGTGGCACCTGATTTATACAATAACTATGGCTCTGAGTAAAGCTGTTCTTCCTCTTCTTTACTCCTCTGCTGGCACCATCCTTTGTCTTGGATTCCGTTGGACAAAAGCTTAGGCGGTCTGGCAGGATCCACGCCTAAGATAAGCTCGATTGCCTTATGCAGAAGTTGAAGCAGCTGTTGGATATGTGAGTCTCTTGCTTTGCTGTAATGGAGTCAGGAAAACAAGATGGATTCTGGTGGTGTTAGCCTTTGGTTCATGGAAACAGGCTGGAAACTGTTTGCCTGTACAGTTCATGGCAGCATGGCTTCTTCCACTACAACGGCCAAGATTGCGCACGCAAGGAGCGACTGGAGGCTCGTCTGTAGTTCTGGCTAACACCCATCCAGAGATGTAGAATGCTGCTGCAAAGCTGAGGCTTATAGTATTCACATAAGCCTTAGAAACCATGGGCAAAGTCCACTTCTTAGAGCAGATGTGTGTGAGTCAAAACTCCAGGCACCCTGGCAACCATACTGGTGATCATGATGTCCATATGTATGAAAAGCAGGGGGCTTTTTCTTACATTAGGACCAAATAAGGGCTTTGCTGACCTCTGGGTCAAACATCACAGTTGGACTGGAGAAGCAAATGTGGCATTTACTGTTACTGGAGAAGCAAAAGAGATAATTAGAAGAAGAGGATCTTAAAGGCCAATGGAACCAGAAACTCCTACAGTTCCCACTAGTACCTCCAGTCAAACCCACTTTGAAAGAAAGAGAAGGAACAGTCAGATCTTATCTGTGAGTAAAGGAGCTAACCCACCCATTTTGTTAACCTTTTTAGATTCCAGGATCTGACAAGATCAGGCTATCCTGAGCGATCCAGACCAGGGCCTAGATTTTTTTTTTGTATACCCGCATTTAATTACCCAGTGTCTGAGGTCAACATACTCTAGTGTATCTGGTGATGGAACAGAAGATTTCTGTTCAAAACCTGTGGGGTGAGAACCAAAGAATAAATATTGCAAGTGTTTCCAGCTTCATGTAGCTTCTAAACTAACGATGCTCCTTTCTTTATCCTTTCTCAACCATCAAAGCTTGGGTCTTGGGCACTGGGCAGGAGATGGATTTTAAGTTATCCCGTCTCTCTGAGTATTGCAGAGACTCAGGATAGGAAGGAGCCACCAGACAAGCACATACAGAAAAACAGCAGACCATTTACTGTCATTGCTATTTAAAAACATCCCACTGTGACAACAATAAGCCACTGTCTGGTATGCTAATCACCTGCCCCCTCCTGCACATTTTAGGACTAAACCCATTTGAGATGTATCGCTGCTTTGCTCACCTGCTGAGTCCTTTACAAAGGCAGCCTCTCTTAAATCCCCAGAAGGTTCACATCTTAAGTTCCAATTTCTCTGCCTCAAGCAGAGCATGAATGCCCTGAAGATATATGCTTGCAACAAATAGATCCAGATGCTATGTTGCTCTTGCATTTTGACGGAATTACTATTCATTTGTACCTTCTGCTTATGGAATTTTAGCTTTAAGTCTTGGAGTGTTTGTTATTTAGGGCTGATTCGCCCAATACGCAAGAGATTTAGAGCCTGAACACAAAATTGGCCTTAAAACTGATGACAGAGTTGTATTTTGATGCTGCTGCTCTATAGCTTTTTTCTACTATTACGTCTCCTATACTAATGTCATTGAACTACTCTGGTAGGGGTAAGGTTTTATTGTGTTTTGTGAGCAAACCTAATGGGAACAGATGTGCTGCTTCTACACTAAACATTTCATGCATCATCAAGTTAATACACTTAAATCCCACTGGCTGAAGTGGTACTGAAACACTATTGAATAAGTATCGGATGTGACATCTAGGCTGCAATGCTGTGCATAGTCTTATTGCATTCCACAGAACTCAAACCATGCTTGCATGTTTATAATCATAGCTCAGAATGTTTTGCAGGAATCTCTATGGAACCTATCTGTTGCAATTTCTTTGTATGTGGGGAAGATACGAATCTTCTGCAGGCACAAAGAATGCTCCCACTTTAAACCCAAACTTCAAAATGAACTTCTTCAGCTAACTCTAGTTGCAAACTGTTGCACATCCAACGTGCATAGATTTTTGTTATTTTTAGTAGGCCAAAGAACAAACTAAAAAATGCTAGTAAGAGTGAATCTGTCTGTCAGGGATGGGCAGAATTGACGCTCGAGAGTGACTAGTCACTCTCCAAGCAAAGAAAAGTAGTTCTCCACCCTCTTTTTTGTGCTGCTATTTCTTACTCTTCCCTTTAAAGCTACCACAGTAACTTCTCTTGTCTTTCTCTTTTGTGTGCAGGAGGAAGAGGTGCATGTGTTCTGCATGGCAAATGGCAGCACCAGCTCCCTTTCCCATCTCCTCCATGCATGCACACAAGCACACGCCCACATATACACTCTTGCTCGGAATGATTTGACTCTTTACCCTTGCATCAAAGTTGGTATTTGCCTCTTCTAGGGAAAACATAGAGGTAAATTTTTATATTTTCCCTCATAGGGCAAATTACAGTTTGGGGTGGTGGGAAAACAGTAGAAGAAAAGTTTCCACTTAATCACTGCGGGCCTTCTTCGTGGAACTATAATTTTTGTACAAGCTGCCATTACCCATTGAGCTCTGTTTTCGGACTGGTAGTTGCCAAGGCTCTTGAAAAAAATTAAGCAGCTGCCAGAAAAAGTCTGCTCTTCCATGTTTATATGTTTTGGGGTGGGAGCTTTGAGAAGAAGAAGAAGAAGATATTGGATTTATATCCTGCCCTCCACTCTGAAGAGTCTCAGAGTGGCTCACAATCTCCTTTACCTTCCCCCCCCACAACAGACACCCTGTGAGGTAGATGAAGATATTGGATTTATACCCCGCCCTCCACTCTGAAGAGTCTCAGAGCGGCTCACAATCTCCTTTACCTTCCTCCCCCACAACAGACACCCTGTGAGGTGGGTGGGGCTGGAGAGGGCTCTCCCAGCAGTTGCCCTTTCAAGGACAACCCCTGCCAGAGCTATGGCTGACCCAAGGCCATGCCAGCAGGTGCAAGTTGAGGAGTGGGGAATCAAACCTGGTTCTCCCAGATAAGAGACCGCACACTTAACCACTACACCAAACTGGATGATGGACTGTTGGACAGAGCAGGAATGTAACCGATGAACAAAGTAATTGGTACTGCGTTGGGACCACTGGATACTGTGTCTGAGACACAGAGTGTGGAGAATGCATCGACTTTGTGGCCTCCAAAGTACCCTTATGCACTTCATACTTTGCAGCTTTTATTTTCTAAAGTTTTACTTTACTTGCTGAAAAATCAGCCGCATGTGTAGTTGCCAAATCTCACTCTGCATTCTCATGAGTTGCTTGCAAGGCTAAGGTAACAGGCTTTAGCAAGCTTGGGTGAGGACAACCCTCCATTTCCAGCAGACAGGCACCATGGATGAGGGGTGGGTTACAGCAACAAACTTTTCTTCAGTAACTTTAGAGCAAGCAGATCTCCCTCAGGGCAATTTCTGCACTCCGTTGACCTGGTTGCCTTCAGTCTCTCACCTATCCTGCACTATCATAGCTGCCCCTCTCATTCTTGGGCAAACAGATTGTACCAGTCTTTCATTAACCAACTCTCTTGCCCCCAGCCTCAATCCAGCACCTGGGTGTTCTGAGAGGGCTTGCGGCCATGCCATGCTCTTCGTCTTCTCCAGCTAAAGGCATTCCCTCTTTTGACCTAGCTGCTGGAATGGACACAAATTGAAAAAAAGGTTCATGTCCGTTCCTGGTTCATGGCCAAAGCATGAACCAAACCAGATGATTCGTTTGCTAGCCAAAACAGTTCAGGGTTCATGGCCCACAAATCCTATTGAAAAAGACTGCAGTCCCTTTAAATGGAGTTTGCAGAAAGCCCCCCCAAAAAAACAGCTGAGTGGTGGGGAGATGTTTCTGGCTGCTCAGACTGTTTCCCTTTCATGTGAAGTCCCTGGAGAGCCAGTTTGGTGTAGTGGTTAAGTGTGCGGACTCTTATCTGGGAGAACCGGGTTTGATTCTTCACTCCTCCACTTGCACCTGCTGGCATGCCCTTGGGTCAGCCATAGCTCTGGCAGAGGTTGTCCTTGGAAGGGCAGCTGCTGGGAGAGCCCTCTCCAGCCCCACCCACCTCACAGGGTGTCTGTTGTGGGGGAGGAAGGTAAAGGAGATTGTGAGCCGCTCTGAGACTCTTCGGAGTGGAGGGCGGGATATAAATCCAATATCATCATCATCTTCTTATCTGGGAGAACCGAGTTTGATTCCCCTCTCTTCCACTTGCACCTGCTGGAATGGCCTTGGGTCAGCCATAGCTCTGGCAGAGGTTGTCCTTGGAAGGGCAGCTGCTGGGAGAGCCCTCTCCAGCCCCACCCACCTCACAGGGTGTCTGTTGTGGGGGAGGAAGGTAAAGGAGATTGTGAGCCGCTCTGAGACTCTTCGGAGTGGAGGGCGGGATATAAATCCATACTTCATCTTCTTCTTCTTCTTCTTCTTCTTCCTTCTTCTTCTTCTTCTTCTTCTTCTTCTTCTTCAAGGGACAATACAAGAAACCCTGAAAATAACCGAGCAGTGGAGAGGCACTCCTCGCTGCTCAGACTCTTTTTGTGGGGAGCAGAAAGGAGGGTTTAAAAGGACTCAGGGTGATTTTTGCTTTGTGGTTTGTGATTAATTGGTTCATCATGGATTCATGATCAGTTTGCTTTGGTTTGGTTGTGTTCATAGTAGCAAGACCAGCCCTAATAACCAGGGCTTTCCCAGCTGTAGGGTGGCCAGACCGTCCCGGTTGCCCGGGACTTTCCCGTTTCTGGCCCCCGTTTCCCGCCTCCCGCCCTGGCTATACCGGGACCATTAAAACGTCCCGGTTTAGCCAGGTGGCCGTGGGAGCGGGCGAGGAAGGCGGCGAGTAAGGGAGCCGGTGTCCCTGCGCGTGCGCACGGCAGGGTAGCGGGCTCTGCGCATGCGTAGGGCCGCCACACCGTCGTGAGCACGTGCAAGGACGCTGGCTCGTGGCTCCCTCACTCGCCGCCAGAAGCACTGCACTAGCCGCGCGCCTCCCGGCCCGCCCGCCCGCCGGAAGGGAGGCCATCTACTTGCTAAAAGAAGAAGGTAAGCCTTCCTCCCTTCCAAGTTCCCTCCCTCGCCCAGGACGCTGCCCGCCCCGCCCCGGCTCGCCCCATCGGAGGCCGCGGCTGCGGCCTCCGATTCCCCCCCCCATCCGGCCTTACCTCGCCCCCGCCCGCCCGCCCCGGCTCGCCCCGGCTCCCTCGCCCCATCGGAGGCCGCGGTCTGCGGCCTCCGATTCCCGCCCCCCCCCCATCCGGCCTTACCTCGCCCCCCGCCCGCCCGCCCAGGCTCGCCCCGGCTCCCTCGCCCCATCGGAGGCCGCGGTCTGCGGCCTCCGATTCCCGCCCCCCCCCATCCGGCCTTACCTCGCCCCCGCCCCGCCCGCCCAGGCTCGCCCCGGCTCCCTCGCCCCATCGGAGGCCGCGGTCTGCGGCCTCCGATTCCCGCCCCCCCCCATCCGGCCTTACCTCGCCCCCGCCCGCCCGCCCAGGCTCGCCCCGGCTCCCTCGCCCCATCGGAGGCCGCGGTCTGCGGCCTCCGATTCCCCGCCCCCCCCCATCCGGCCTTACCTGCCCCCGCCCGCTCGCCCCGGCTCCCTCGCCCCATCGGAGGCGCGGCCTGCGGCCTCCGATTCCCGCCCCCCCCCATCCGGCCTTACCTGCCCCCCGCCCGCTCGCCCCGGCTCCCTCGCCCCATCGGAGGCCGCGGCCTGCGGCCTCCGATTCCCCGCCCCCCCCCATCCGGCCTTACCTGCCCCCGCCCGCTCGCCCCGGCTCCCTCGCCCCATCGGAGGCCGCGGCCTGCGGCCTCCGATTCCCGCCCCCCCCCATCCGGCCTTACCTGCCCCGCCCGCTCGCCCCGGCTCCCTCGCCCCATCGGAGGCCGCGGCCTCCGGCCTCCGATTCCCGCCCCCCCCATCCGGCCTTACCTGCCCCCGCCCGCTCGCCCTGGCTCCCTCGCCCCATCGGAGGCCGCGGCCTGCGGCCTCCGATTCCCGCCCCCCCCCCATCCGGCCTTACCTGCCCCCGCCCGCTCGCCCCGGCTCCCTCGCCCCATCGGAGGCCGCGGCCTGCGGCCTCCGATTCCCGCCCCCCCCCCATCCGGCCTTACCTGCCCCCGCCCGCTCGCCCCGGCTCCCTCGCCCCATCGGAGGCCGCGGCCTGCGGCCTCCGATTCCCGCCCCCCCCCCATCCGGCCTTACCTGCCCCCGCCCGCTCGCCCCGGCTCCCTCGCCCCATCGGAGGCCGCGGTCTGCGGCCTCCGATTCCCGCCCCCCCCCCATCCGGCCTTACCTGCCCCCGCCGCTCGCCCCGGCTCCCTCGCCCCATCGGAGGCCGCGGCCTGCGGCCTCCGATTCCCGCCCCCCCCCCATCCGGCCCTACCTGCCCCCGCCCGCTCGCCCCGGCTCCCTCGCCCCATCGGAGGCCGCGGCCTGCGGCCTCCGATTCCCCGCCCCCCCCCATCCGGCCTTACCTGCCCCCGCCCGCTCGCCCCGGCTCCCTCGCCCCATCGGAGGCCGCGGCCTGCGGCCTCCGATTCCCGCCCCCCCCATCCGGCCTTACCTGCCCCCGCCCGCTCGCCCCGGCTCCCTCGCCCCATCGGAGGCCGCGGCCTGCGGCCTCCGATTCCCGCCCCCCCCCATCCGGCCTTACCTCGCCCCCGCCCGCCCGCCCAGGCTCGCCCCGGCTCCCTCGCCCCATCGGAGGCCGCGGTCTGCGGCCTCCGATTCCCGCCCCCCCCCCAATCCGGCCTTACCTGCCCCCGCCCCGGCCCGCTCACCTGCTCGGTGATCCCCGGGCTTGCCTGGCTGCGCCACTGCCCTCCAGCGCCGGCCTCGCCGCCGCCGCCGCCGGCGCCGGACTCGTCGGAAAGGTAAGGGGGCCGAAAGCGGGGGGGGGGGCGGCCTTCCTTTGTTCCTTCCTTTCCTCCCTCCCTCCCTCCCTTCCTTCCTTCCTTCCTTCCTTCCTTCCTTCCTTCCCTCCCTCCCTTTCTTCCTTCCCTTCCTTCCTTCCTTCCTTCCCTCCCTCCCTCCCTCCCTTCCTTCCTTCCTTCCTTCCCTCCTTCCCTCCTTCCCTCCTTCCCTCCTTCCCTCCTTCTTTCTTTCTTTCTTTCTTTCTTTCTTTCTTTCTTTCTTTCTTTCTTTCTTTCTTTCTTTCTTTCTTTCTTTCCTCCCCCTTCCTTCCGTCCTTCCTTCCTTCCTCCCTTCCCTTCCCTTCCCTTCCCTTCCCTTCCCTTCCCTTCCCTCCTTATCTTCTTATGTGACACAGAGTGTTGGACTGGAGGGGCCACTGGCCTGATCCAACAGGGCTTCTCTTATGTTCTTATGTGACACAGAGTGTTGGACTGGAGGGACCACTGGCCTGATCCAACAGGGCTTCTCTTATGTTCTTATAATGTGACACAGAGTGTTGGACTGGAGGGGCCACTGGCCTGATCCAACAGGGCTTCTCTTATGTTCTTATGTGACACAGAGTGTTGGACTGGAGGGGCCACTGGCCTGATCCAACAGGGCTTCTCTTATGTTCTTATGTGACACAGAGTGTTGGACTGGAGGGGCCACTGGCCTGATCCAACAGGGCTTCTCTTATGTTCTTATGTGACACAGAGTGTTGGACTGGAGGGGCCACTGGCCTGATCCAACAGGGCTTCTCTTATGTTCTTATGTGACACAGAGTGTTGGACTGGAGGGGCCACTGGCCTGATCCAACAGGGCTTCTCTTATGTTCTTATGTGACACAGAGTGTTGGACTGGAGGGGCCACTGGCCTGATCCAACAGGGCTTCTCTTATGTTCTTATGTGACACAGAGTGTTGGACTGGAGGGGCCACTGGCCTGATCCAACAGGGCTTCTCTTATGTTCTTATGTGACACAGAGTGTTGGACTGGAGGGGCCACTGGCCTGATCCAACAGGGCTTCTCTTATGTTCTTATGTGGCACAGAGTGATTTTTTGTGGGGGGGTGGGGGAAGTAATGCTGCAGGTTTCTTTCAGTCTGTCTTAATAGCAATGGAGAAATGTGGCTCCAAGTTCATATTAAAACACCGCTGCTGTCTTACTGTTACTATTTCCTGCTTCTAAATAGCACTGTTTCAGTTTGCAAAATGCTTTATCAGCGTCCATAGAGTCCCATCTTCCCATTGATGCTTAGTGAAAAGCTGAAAACAGAGAAAGGAGATTTATTTCTCCCAAAGTCAGAAAAGGTTAGGATGTTTTGAGGAGGGAAACAGTGGGGAAAAATGCTGCCAGTTATTTGAAGCATAAATTGCAATGGTCTTTGTTCTGTGAATAAATTGAAACCAGTATTGAGTATTTTTTTACCTGGGGAGTGATTGGGAAGTATTTCAGATGTTTATATGTTAACTAGGAATAAGGCCTGTTGAAGAGAAAAATAGAATGGGCTCCAGAAAGAGGCTCTGGGCTAGTGCCTCCCCTCTTCCCACCCACCCAAGTGAGGGTATTCATCCCCCCCCCCCCTGGGGGAGCTGATCTTTGCCATCTGGAGACCCGTTGTAACATTGAGTGATCTCCAGCTGTCACTTGGTGATTGGCAACCGTGGTTCCCCAGGAGGAAATGCTATTGTACCTGTCTGAGGTCCCACCCCTCCTCAAATCCCACCCTCACCAGACTCTATCCCTTAAATCTCCAGGAATTTTTTAACCTGGAGTTGGCAACCCTATCTCCTTCTCCTTTCTACCCCAGACTTCAACCCAAAAATCTCCAGGAATCTCCCAACCTAGAGCTGGCAATTCTAGGCAACATGGGAAAAGGAAAGGTCCCCTGTGCAAGGACCAGTCGTTTCTTACTCTGGGGTGACGTTGCTTTCACAAGGTTTTCATGGCAGACTTTTTACGGGGTGGTTTGCCATTGCCTTCATGGTAGGGTTGCCAAGTCCAATTCAAGAAATATCTGGGGACTTTGGGGGTGGAGCCAGGAGACTTTGGGGGTAGAGCCAGGAGACACTGGGGGCGGAGCCAGGAACAAGGGTGTGACAAGCATAATTGAACTCCAAGAGAGTTCTGGCCATCACATTTAAAGGGACAGCACACCTTTTAAAATGTCTTCCTTCCATAGGAAGCCCTGATCCAACAGGGCTTCTCTCATGTTCTTATGTGACACAGAGTGTTGGACTGGATGGGCCACTGGCCTGATCCAACAGGGCTTCTCTTATGTTCTTATGTGACACAGAGTGTTGGACTGGATGGGCCACTGGCCTGATCCAACATGGCTTCTCTTATGTTTTTATGTGACACAGAGTGTTGGACTGGATGGGCCATTGGCCTGATCCAACAGGGCTTCTCTCATGTTCTTATGTGGCACAGAGTGTTGACTGGATGGGCCACTGGCCTGATGCAACAGGCCTTCTCTTATGTTCTTATGTTCTAATGTTTTACCATCTTGTTATAATTTGTAAATTTTAACTTGTAATTTATCTTAAGTTGGATTTTATATGCAACTTAGGGTGCATTTCATGCCTGCTGAGTTGTGTTCAATCTATATTACAGTTTCTGAGTTGCTGTGAATTAAGACACTCACTGGAAAGTGTGTTCCTCCACCACATTCTTTAAAAAGATATCTTGGAGAACTTGGAGGGCTTGGAGAACGCATTTAAAGTTGCCTCCCTCATTCCCTCCCTCTTGCTCTATCACTTTCTCTTCCTCATGTTCATGTCTTGCGGCTCTCAAACATCTGACATTTCTTCTATGTGACAAGCAAATCTGGCCACCCCTGTTATAGAGCCTACTTCTAGTTAATGCCCCATCTTTCAAAGAAACATTTTGAATCAAAGACATAAAGCAACTGCAAATGCTTTACATAAGAAGCATATAATAATCTTTAATACAAGCAGCAACATAAAGAAATATGTGACAGTGCCATCCATGCAGGCATCTTTTAAAGTGAAGTGGCCCTGGGATGATTGTGGCCGCTGAACGTTAGTCTTTAAGCTTTGTATTTGAATGAAGGATGTTTCACTGATATTTCCTTATGAGGATGGGTTGGGGAAATTGTGGAAGACTGTGGGGATTAGCAGAAACAAACAGCAGAATATGAAGAAAGCAATATTCCTAATGGCCTTCAGTTAGGACCCACGGCAGGTTTACCTCTGCAAAACACGTACATACTGTGCTTTCTTGTGGTAGAACTACTAGTTTTGTCACAAGTACATGCATTGCGAAACAAGGAGGATCAATATACTTTGTGCTGCTTTTTATATTTGTAATTTTATACTTAATGGGTTTTTGATGCTGAATTGTACAAATGTTAGGCAGATAGCAATTTACCCTGTTTCCCCCTGCTACAAAAACCAGTGTGGGGGGGGAACAGGGAGTTGGGGGAGTGCAAACATGTGCACCAGTGTACAATGTCACTTCCTCTGAAAAAGGGAAGTAATGACATCTGAGGGCCCCTCTAAGCTTTTCCTCAAACTATATAGTTCAAAACAGAACGTTGGTGTATCCGAGAGCACTGTCTTGACATCATGACATCACTTCAGGGTGGGTTTTTTGGTCAGCAATGGCATTGTATTTGTGTACTGGTGAGACACTGGTACACCTGCCCCTGTCCTCCCCAATCCTCCCAGTGGATTGCCAACCATTGTAACCTAAGTCTTTCACAAACACATCTGATCCTTAACAAATGCTTCTTCCGCTATTGTTATGCTTCTGTAGCTCATCTGTCTTAGGCAAATGTCTACATAAGAGAAGCCATGTTGGATCAGGCCAGTGGCCCATCCAGTGCAACACTCTGTGTCACACAGTGGCCAAAAGAACTGTATACACACACACACACTCTGGCTAATAGCCACTGATGGACCTCTGCTCCATATTTTTATCTAACGTCCTCTTGAAGCTGGCTATGCTTGCAGCCGCCACCACCTCCTGCGGCAGTGAATTCCACATGTTAATCACCCTTTGGATGACGAAGTACTTCCCTTTATCTGTTTTAACCTGACCGCTCAGCAATTTCATCGAATGCTCACGAGTTCTTGTGTTGTGAGAAAGGGAGAAGAGTGCTTATTTCTCTGCTTTCTCCATCCCATGCATTACCATCCTCCACTGCGAAGAGTGCCCATTGGAAGACTTCTGAAGATCTGCATTTATGCTTTTGAAGATCTGGACATACTTTTCTGCTACCCCATTTGACTGTACTCAGACTTCTTCTGGTGTGTGTGTGTGCTTCAGATCTTGCAAACAGCACTGTGGGCTTCTTTCATGCCACTGAAATCTCAGGGCCTGCAAGTATCTTTGCCTTTCTGCCCAGCAGTGAGTTCTGTTACTGTAGACCATTTTTCTGTGGGACCTGTAAATATCAGTTCAGTGTACTTCCTTCACTGGACAGTTATGTTCCCATTCTCAAAGTCCATAAATACTTGCCTGTTCCCCTTTTTGTGTTATTTTCAGCTTCGGCTTTGTGGTACTTCAAACAGTATGTTATATCCTAAGTCTTTGACAAACAAACATGCACCAGTTTTCCTTTAGCAACAACATCTTTTATTTGGCTTTGTTTCTTACAGCGCTGTGGAATCGCCCCCTGCCATTGACTGTGCACTTCTGGCTCTTTCTGTGTTATCCAAGGCTCATGAGATAGGGTTGCCAATCCCCAGGTGGGGGCAGGGGATCCCCCGTTTTGGAGGGCCTCTCCCCCGCTTCAGGGTCATCAGAAAGCGGGGGAAAGCAGGGTCATCAGAAAGCTGGGCTCTCCATTATTCCCTATGGTGACCGATTCCTATACGCTATAATGAAGAGCTGATATGCAGGTCTCTGGGGAAGGCGCCTGTTTTTTGAGGTAGAGGAGGTCTAATTCTATGCACCCCAAAAGGAGGTGTCCCTATCCTTCATTATTTCCAGTGGAGGGATGGCCTAACCGGGACTCGATCTGCTTTGCTTGCCCATTGCAGAGAGAGAGAGAGAGAGAGAGAGAGAGAAGAAGAAGAAGAAGAAGAAGAAGAGAGAGGGGAGAAGAGAGAGGGGAGAAGAAGAGAAAAGGATTCCCCTACAGACTACAGTAAGTGGCCTTCCCCCCATTTGCCGAGGTGCAGTGGCGTCTGACCTGACCCTGAATCCCAGGCCTGCTTCCACGCGCCAGCAGCAGCACCAGGTTCCATGTGTGCGCCTCGCCCATTGTGCTTGGGTCCCCCAAGCACGTGTGAACGGGGCTCCCATTGGGCAGCGGCCCCCCACCTTTTACCTCTTCCATTGCACAAACACTGCCATTACACGTGTGTGTATGCCTATTGCATCAATACCCTTCATTGCAGTCTTGCATGCAGGGCTGGAGTAACACATAGGCCAAGTAGGCAGCGTCCTATGGGCCCCCACGCCTTTAGATGCCCCATTCCCCCCCCCCCCCCCGCTTGCTGCCCTCCCAGCCTCCATGCATTAGGACTGGAGATAATTTGCGAGAGGAGACCCCAAGATTTCAGTTGCCTATGGGCCTCTACGGGTTTAATCCTGCCCCCGGCTGAACAAGCCCTCTCTCCCCAGCTTGGAGTCCAAGGCCCACGTCCTCCAGAAGTGGCGAGGACTTAATCACGATTCTTCTGCCCTCTTCATCTAGGCCCTTACAGCAGACCATGGCTTCAGCATCAGGTGCTGGGGGTGGCAAAGGTCACCAGCCCCAGGAACCACCAAAAAAGAAGCCCAAACGTTTGGTTGTGTTCAATCCTGAATGGAAAAACACCTACCCCTGGCTAAAAGAGACAAAGGACAAGAACAAAGCATTCTGCACGATGTGTTCTAAGGAGATAGGAATTGGTCACGGTGGAGTGAATGATGTGAAAGCTCATAAGGACACCGACTCTCACAGGAGTGCGGCAAGCCAAGCTGGAACTTCAAAATCCATCACAACTTTTTTCGCCTACCAAAAAGACACCGCTGCTCAGGCCAGAATTTCGGCTGCTGAACTAGCCTTGGCATACCACAATAACAGGCATGCGTTATCATACCGGTCTCTTGATTGCGGTGTCAAATTGTGCAAAGCCGCATTTTCCGATTCCGAGACTGTGACCAAGATGACCCTTGGGAAAACAAAGGGTGCAGCTTTGATAAGCGATGTCTTGGCACCTTACTCTGTAGAACTGATTCTGTTAGATCTTGACACAGCACATTGTTTCTACAGCGTTTCCAGCGACGCATCAAATCATGGCAACAGGAAAATGTTCCCCCTATGCCTTAAATACTTCACTTTGAAGGACGGCATTTCAAATCGTCTTCTTGATTTCTATGAAGATGCCAATGAAACGGCTGAGAATGTCACACGAAGGATTTTGGATGTCTTGGCAAAATACCAGCTGGACTTAGCTCGTCTGTCTGCATACTCAGCAGACAGCGCGAATGTAAACTTTGGAAAATACCATTCTGTGTACACACTTCTGAGTAGAGGCCGTGAAGACATCGTGCCCGCTTTGGAAAATACCATTCTGTGTACACACTTCTGAGTAGAGGCCGTGAAGACATCGTGCCCGCCAGGTGCCCTGCACACATTGTGCACAATGCTGCCAAAAAAGGATGTGATATGCTCACCTGCGACATCGAGTCTCTCATACTGAAGGCTTTTGGTCATTTTTCTGTTTCTGCCAAACGCTCAGAGGAACTTCAGGAGATGTTTGATTTTTTGGAGATGGAGGGTGATCACCTGCTTCGACATGTACGCACAAGATGGCTATCTTTCTTGCCTGCCATAAACAAGATGTTGAAGTGTTGGCCAGCCGTTAAAGCGTACTTTCAAAAGCTGGGAGAGGACCACTGTCCTACTCTGATATGGCGCCACATTGACGATGAGTCTGGAGAAAAGGACTACAGTACATCGCAAACTTACATGATGTTTCTCCAGACCACTCTGACGCCTATTGAGGAGACTGTACTGATTCTGGAGCGGGATGCACTGACAGCACCTGAATTGTTTGAGACCATGCTCAGGTTGCTAAACAGCCTTAAGCAACGCGAAGCTGACTCCTTTTTTGGAACGGAGACAGATAAGGCGCTGCGCAAAATGCCACCTTCGAAGGCAAGGAAAGCGAAGCAGGACTTCCTCAAGTTCTTTGAAAGAACCACCACCTATCTGGAAGAAAAGTTTGATTTCTCTGAGAAAAATCACCTGTGTGCTTTGACACCATTTTCTCTTAAAAAAAGTGTGACTTATGACCACCTGCGGTGTGCTGCTGAGCAGCTGAAAATGGAGAAAATAATAAACCTGGATCACCTATACAGTGAATACACTGATGCCAAGAGCCTGCTGGATGAGCAAGTGGCCTGTGTTGACCCAGAAATCACTGTGGATAAAAAGTGGGTGGCCATATTCTCTGAGATGGGAACTCGGTCTCAGAAGTGCGAAAACCTCTTGCTTCTTGTAAGCAAGATCCTGAGTATCCCATGCTCAAACGCTTTTGTGGAGAGGGTATTCAGCCTCATGTCAGCTCACTGGACGGACACCAGGAATCGTTGTAGCATAGACCTGGTGAAAGCAGAGCTGCAAGTCAGATTGAATTTTAATATGGATTGTGATCAATTTTATCACTTTATTAAGGAGAAGAAAGATATCCTCAAGGCTTCAGGGAAATCAGAGAAGTATAAATTCAGTAAAAAAGCGAAAGACTGAAACCTGTGTCGCTCCTTCCACACCACAGCCCTTCGTCCAGCGTGGGAGTCGGGATGGCCCACACCTGCGGGCCCACCGCCTGGGCCCACAGCACGCAAGTCCCATCCTACCAGCCGTGTTCTTTGTCCAGGGAGAAGTCGAGGTCCAAGAAGCTCCACTGTGCGGGCGTATGTTAATGTAAGACCAGAATTTAATAGTAATTATAAAAGGAATACAAAACAAAACTGGGGATTAGGGCTAATGGCGATACCCCAAAAAAAAAAAACGACACTAGGCAGCCACCTCCTGGGTGTGTTGGAAGAGCTGCCAAGATGCAAAGTAATTTTAAACTGCTGACAGTGTGTTTCTTTTTTTTCCAGATAAGCTCCATTCAGGAAACTAACAACCACAGACAACAGTAGATCACTTCCATCACACAACAGAAGGTAAGGAACAAATTGGCTGTGACTTGACAGCTCGTTCCATCACTTTAATAATATGAAGAGAACTTGGTTTCCTTTCTCTTTTGCAATTTTTAGTATTTTGGTGACACCTTTTTCTTTTTGTGTGCTGCTTGGGGAGGACCTGCTTTTCTAGACCTGTATCCGCCTGCCTTCAGGCTGGGCTACGGGGCACAGACTGGCAGTGGTGGTTTTAGTTCTGATCTCAGTTTGATTGTACATAAGGGTTGCTTTGTTGCTTTTACTAGGCTGATCAAGACCCTTTGATATTGTGGACAGTCTTGTTGAAATGTTTGTGAGCACAAGAAGGTATCAAGGATAGTGGATTGTTTTCCTGTGAATCTGACTCAAGAGGGATTGCTGTTGGAGCCTTTTTTTCTTTAGCAGGGAACATCGTGAAGTTTCTCTTCTTTTTTAAAGTTGTATATTTTGGGGGTGGTAATATTTGGGGGAAATGACATCACAGGAAGTGCTGTCAAAGGAAGTGATGTCACTTCCTGCTTCCGGCAGGTGGCGGGGGGGAATGATGTCACAGGAAGTGATGTCACTTCCTGCTTCCGGCAGGTGGCGCGGGGGAAATGATGTCACAGGAAGTGACGTCACTTCCTGCTTCCGGCAGGTGGCACGGGGGAAATGATGTCACAGGAAGTGATGTCACTTCCTGCTTCCGGCAGGTGGCATGATGTCACCGGAAGTGACGTCACCGGAAGTGACGTCACTTCCTGTTTCCGGCGGCGCGCGCGCGCCTCTCGCGCGCGCACCCCTACCTCCCCCCCCAAAGTGTCCCTGGCTGGCCTTCAGACATTATGGCCACCCTACCCAGCTGGCTTCTTCTGGCTATACCAATGCTACCAGCTTCCGGAGGATATGCGGGCCCTGCGGGACTTTGAACAGTTCCGCAGGGCCTGCAAGACCATCCTTTTCCGAATGGCCTTTACCGACCAAGAGAAAGACTGCTGAGCAAGCTTACCATCTGTATAATAGCACCAACATATTAGTTAATTTTATTGCTTTTAGAATTTTAATTAGAGTTTTAATTAAATTGTTGAATTGTATTCTACTATTAAATATTGTATAATGTAAATTATTGACTTGTGTTGTTAGCCGCCCTGAGCCTGCCTCGGCGGGGAGGGCGGGATACAAATAAAAATTGATTGATTGATTGATTGATTGCCTGTTGCCCAGCCCACTGAGCTCTCGCACGCAGCCTTTAATGGTGCCTTGCCCTTCTTTTCTTTTTTTGAAGGTACAACATGGTTTATTGACTACATAAAGGATTTGGGGGGGGGGGACAAAGAAAGAAATGAAGGGTTCAGGAGCACAATGAAAAGACAAAATCGATACAAGTTCTACTCCAAAACAAAGGGAGCATAAGAAGAATAAATAACAAATATATAAATCTCACATACAAAGATCTAATTTAGACCACTGGGTGCATATAACAAACAACTTAAAAGACAGTATATAATATGCTAGGTATTAAGAATTGAAAAATAACCTATAATCCATTCTATTAGGCAGAAAAGAATTTTTTTTCCAAAGAATTTCAAAATTGGGGCCCAGAGTAAATCATAATCTATAGCCAAATCAGTATCATTAACAAAGGAAGGGCTATCCATTGCATTTCCCATTACATACTTGTCCCATAATTTATCATACCACATTTAAATCGTGGGAGTGCCTTGCACTTCTGTGGCTCCTTCTCTCTCTCTCTCTCTCGGCTTGGCTTCGCGAACGAACGAAGATTTAAGAAGGGTGCAATAGTCCACGTTTGCTGCAGGCTCGCTGGTGGCTGACAAGACCAATGTGGGACAGGCAGGTCCGGCCACAGCGGCTTGGACACCACAGTAATAAATACCAGTGAGTGATGAATGATTTTTATATAGTATCTGAATCTGAAAGCCTCAAATGCCTTTTTGTACATCTGTAAACTCTGCATGGTCAGTAGGATCACCCAGAATTCTAATCCATGCAGCAGAGGCTAGAGGTTAGCCAGGCAGACAGAACAAAAACCCAATTGTTATGTTGAAGTACTGCAGCAAGGCACCCTAGCCAATGCCAATATGTCTGCTTTACTTTAAGAGAATGGATGTCCTTAAAGCTACATAGAAGATGGGGGGGGGGGGGGAATGGAGTAAGGTGATATGATTTAACAGTGTGATATGACTTAACAATTTAAGGAAGTTTGTCTTATTTAATAATGGGTTTCATTTGATGTGGCTTTAGAAGCTCAAAAGTAAATAGAATTTCTGTGGCCTTTTCAATCAATGTAAAAGTCTCATAGAGCATCACATAGTTTGAGAGAAGTGGCTTACTCAGATGCATCACATGGCCCTGAGTGTATATATCTTGAAGGCGTAGTGTGGAGACACTAAATTGTGTATGTAAAGTGCCATTAAGTCACAGCTAACTTCTGGTGACCCCCACAAGGGGGTTTCAAGGCAAGTGAGAAGCAGAGGTGGTTTGTCATTGCCTCCCTCTGTAGAGTCTTCCTTGATGTCTCCCTTCTTGGAAATGATCCTGTTTAGCTTCCAAGATCTGACAAGAACTGGCTATACCATGGCACCTTCCCTCCACAGATACTGAATTATTCACTCTATCAGGTACCTGATAGAATGAAGTTTATGTTTTCCCACTCTTCTTTCCTCTCTCTGGTACCACTAGCTCTGTATCCTTTTTTTACTGTCTTCATTTTGAACAGTGCTAGAATAGAGGCTAAGAGGCAGAGATCCTGGGTATGAATTGTCCTCTGTCTAGGTGGCCTTATATAAGTCAGCATCAATTTTCATCTGAAATATGGGGATAATAATATGCTGAGCCTCTTTTCCAGGATTGTTCTAAGAGCTGCAAGAAGATAACATTGCATTTTGAATGCCCTAAAATGCAACAAAAATGCTAAGTGTTGCTAAGTATTGCTACTTTTGTGAACAGTAGGCAGATGAGAATAGGTATTACATGTTATTCTACCCTTCTTCCATGGATCAAAAAGCAGTTGCTTCCACCTTTCATTTTATCTTTACAACAACCCTGTCAGAGATGTTTGGCTGAGGCCAAGCAATTGACCATGTTCGCCCATTGAGGTCCATGGCTTAGTAGGAATTTGAATCTGAGTCATCCTGGTTCTAGTCTAACATTCTAACCACAACATCACACTGGGTTTAGGTTTTCAGATGGTATGGCTTTAGAGGGAACTGTGTGGTGGACAAAGATGGACTACCAATGAAGCTCCTTCCCACCACTGAGCTTTCCTCTATCTGAAGAAAGCCCCGTTGTCACAAAATATGATGTCCCAACATATGAGACTAACAAAGCAATCCTAAGCAAAATTGTACCCTTTTAAGGCCATTCATTTGATTATGATTATATGATTATACTGTTGATGTATGAACATTTCATTTGAGAGCAAACTGGTTCACAGACAAAATGCATTATGCTTGTCCCCTGTTTTCAGGTAGCATATAGTATTGAGAGATAGTCCTAAGCAGGAAAAAAAAATCTATTTGTGTAAATGAGTGTCTGTGGTGGGGGGAACATGACTGGGTAAGGTGATGTCAGAGAGGAGGGACGGTGGCTCAGTGGTAGAGCATCTGCTTGGGAAGCAGAAGGTCCCAGGTTCAATCCCTGGCATCTCCCAAAAAGGGTCCAGGCAAATAGGTGTGAAAAACCTCAGCTTGAGACCCTGGAGAGCTGCTGCCAGTCTGAGAAGACAATACTGACTTTGATGGGCCAAAGGTCTGATTCAGTATAAGGCAGCTACATATGTTCATATGTTCATAAGTCCTAATTCCTGCTGGAGAAGGAAGCTTTAGTAAAAAGATTTTGTATATGAACAAACTTGTGTATAAACAAACAAAGCACATATATGAATATGCATGTTAAGCTCAAATAATATTTTGCTGAGGTAACATTGGGAACAAGTTTAAGCCACTTTCCCTTGGATACTGAGGCTATAGCATCATTTGAGATGTGTGAAATGAGGAAGACATAGTCTCTTGTTGAAACAGGAATTCTCCTCAGCTTTACTGTGCCAGAAAATATTCAGATGTTTAGCTGGATTGCTTCAAGGAGCTGTATGCAATCCCCAACAGCTACAACTGCAGAAAAAGAAGACTGCAGATTTATACCCCCCCCTTCTCTCTGAATCAGAGACTCAGAGAGGCTTACAATCTCCTATATCTTCTCCCCCCAACAACAGACACCCTGTGAGGTAGGTGGGGCTGAGATAGCTCTCAAAGCAGCTGCCCTTTCAAGGACAACTCCTGCGATAGCTATGGCTAACCCAAGGCCATTCCAGCAGCTGTAAGTCGAGGAGTGGGGAATCAAACCCAGTTCTCCCAGATAAGAGTCCGCACACTTAACAACTACACCAAACTGGCTCTACACCAAACTATGATTTGTGAATCTCCTGACTGGAAAATGGGCATATTTTTGAAATGTATGCAGAATTGTAGGGTTTTACTAGATGGAATGCTTGTTACAGGGCTGCCACTGAAAACAGCAAACTGCTGTCAAGTCTTCTCTCTTCCATCTATAATATTTTCTCAGACATCTTTTGTCCTTTCCATGATTTGCCTAATGAAGATAAATCTGATCAAATGCACATTCCATAGGAAAATGGGGGAGATCTAAGCATGACCCTCCCAGGCTAAGCATCATTTGAGCAAAACGTACAGAATACATCTAGCTCTTCATTGGTACCTGCACTGACAGTGACCAATCAGTTCCACAGGTATAGCGATTTAATCCCAAAAAGCCGCAGCACACAAACCCTTTAGGTCTGTGGTTTGGATTTCAAGGTATTTCAGTTATCAAGTGGACAATCACTATTCAACATTGTGAACAGAATCAGGCTGGATATGAGATAAGATATGGAAAGAAGTCCAAGACCGTAAAAAGTCTTGGGAAAGGGAATTTAACAATGGGAATGGAGTAAAGGATCTTAAAGATAGGGTATTGATCAGAAACCAGCTACCCAGTCAAGGTGAGGTAAATGCAATCCTTTGTTCCCTTTTCTAGTATAGGTTAATAAACCCCAAATGCAGGATGTTGCTTTTTAAAATTGGGTTTGTGTTTATATTCCTAAGAATAATGTCACAAAATAGGCAGATCTGACTGAAATGCTTCATTTGCAACACATCTTTTAAGAAATTTTCTCAGGACTACGTGACACATTTTACATATTTTTGCTTCGCCTGCAAAAGTAAGAATCAACATAAAACGTGGTTGAAGCGGAACTTAATTATAATGTACCTTTGGGGTATCTTTCAGATTTTTTTAAAAAATGTCCTCTTTCTAATGATCAAGGCATCTGATTTTTTCCCCCTCCTTGCAGTATCAGATATATTTTTGTTTAACAGTAACATTCCATAGTTGTAAATCCTCCACAACAGACAGTGGATTTGCCTGGTGAGCAAATGCAGGGGATTTGCACTCTTTTGGCATGGAAGAATTGAATTGAGAAGACGTTATCTCTCCAAAAAAAGAAATTTTTTTTTTTTCTATACCTGGGACTTTGGATGTTATATATTGTTGTGATTCTCGAATTATTGTATACTACAATTGGAAATTGCAAGACAAGATAATATTGGAGCATCTCCACTTTCACACTGTATTGTTTATTAATGTTTCAATAAAGCATTGTGTGAGAAGTTGTTTTTCGTAATTGGTCACAATAACCATTTTGGTTCATATTGGTAGTTTTGCATTGTGACTGCTCTCTTTGGCTGTAATTACAAACACCTGCGAGCTGAAGCAGACCCATCATTATTCATATTAACCCTTGGTGAAATTAAGGTCTCACAGTCATGCTTTGAACTTTGCTGGTTTCTCCTCCTCTCCTCTCCTCTCCTCTCCTCTCCTCTCCTTTTTTTTTTGTTTACCTTAACAGATCTTTAGGGATGCCAGTTCCCAGGAGGTGATGGGGTTCCCCCAATTTTTAGGGGCCCCCCATGCCAGCCTGCTGGCTGGCAGAGGAAGCCCCACCCCCAGTAGTTGTCTGGGGCTTCACTTGAAGAAGAAGATATTGGATTTATATCCCACCCTATACACTGAATCTCAGAGCAGTCACAATCTCCTTTACCTTCCCCCCCTCAACAGACATCCTGTGAGGTAGGTGGGGCTGGGAGAGCTCTTACAGCAGCTGCCCTTTCAAGGACAACTCCTGTGAGAACTATGGCTGACCCAAGGAACCTGGTTCTCCCAGATAAGAGCCCACACACTTAACCACTACACCAAACTGGCTCTAGAGCGGGTGTCAATGGATCCTGCCATGCGAAAGGTGATATTTGCTTCTTGCTGGGCAGGAGTGTGTGCTGTCTGCTTTTTCCAAGCAGGGACTGCCAGATACCACCTTGCAAGAGGCCATTTTCACCTTTTACAGGGCAGGAGCCCGCAGTGCACCCTCTTTCCAAGTGGGTGCCAGAGGCTTCCCCCCTTGCAAGAGGTGAGTTTGCCTTTTGTAAGGCAGGAGCCAGTGGCCACTCTTTAAAAGGTTGGGAGGGGGAATGGAGGTGAGCACAAGCTGTGTTGGGGCCATGATGACATAACTCTGAAATGTCATCATGTCAGTGTGGCCATGCCTCCCCCCCCCCCGGATCACGCCCCAAAATAATTGAATTGAACCTGGCAACCCTACTGATCTTTAGTGGAGCTCAGCCTTCCATTCTCTTTTGAAGCATATTCTTTCCTCATCAGACTGGTTTTATATGGAATTTCCCCCCTCTTAAGTCGATTCACAAGGTTGGGAATTAACAGCCATGCTCACATCTGCAACCAATGTGTCCAGCAGTTTATGGATTGAAGGCAGGTTCAAGATGCTGCTGCTGCCCCCTCCCATAGCATCGCGCATATTTCTATGCATTTCTATAAAGTCCTTGGAGTACATAGAGACCCCTGCCTTGCCTGTGAGTGACCCTGTTGCGCTGCTTTCCTTAGCCACCCTGGAGAACTCTCGTTTACTGTTAGAAAGAGGTGAAAGTAGCAGCCTTACTACTAGAAGCTTAAACAGGAAGCCACCTGACTAATGTTCAAGGTATACATTGACGTGTATATTGCTACAGTCCCCTAATAAAAGTGTTGTTGAAGAAACCAATTTTACTTGGTGGTAGTGACTTCTGCCGCAATGCGCAGTAAAATATTTATCTTGTATGTAACAAGTTCATGTAGTATGGAAAGGATAGGTTCTTTTGTTCCCGGTCTTGAGCAATGATTAATTTATGGAGAAAAAAACTGGATAAATAGTGAGATTCGCTCTGGATTTATTTCTCCGTCATAGTGGGCCAAAGAGAAGTTAATAGTGAGGACTCAATTATGCTCACTTGCAAAATATGCCTTTTTTTAAAAGGAACTCTGAATTTATATCAGGATCCTTCTTTCTCTCATACACTGAGCCTTTTACACTGAGCCATGTCGTGGTTGCTTCAACTTGGTGTTATCCCACATGGCTAGGATGTATGTGTAAGTGCCATTAGCATGGGCAGGCCATTCATGTGGCCCTTTTTCATCTGGTCAGCACTTTCCTTTCCAGTGGAGTGTCGACTAGAGGACAAAGACCCACAAACTTGGGCTGCCTGCATGGTTGCACAGTTCACACACATCTGAGCCAAATGGGATAGCAGACCTAGGGAGAAGTAGCTTTAGCATTGCTTGGGAGCTTAATTCTCTTCATAGATTAACAGATGTCAGACTCCACCCGACAGGATTCATGTTTCACAGACTGCAATAAAAAAAAAAATCCATAAAACATTGAGAAGGATCTTGTGTTCAAAGGATGGCTCCTCAGTAGGGTTGCCAGGTCTGTGTTGGAAAATACCTGGAGACTTTGGGGGTGGATCCAGGAGAGGGCATGGTTTGGGGAGGGGAGGGGCCTCAGCATCGTACTCTGCCATAGAGCCCACACTTTAAAGCAACCATTTTCTCCAGGGGAGCTGATCTCTGCCAGATGGAGATCAGTTGTAAAAGCAGGAGATCTCCAGGCCCCACCTGGAGGCTGGCAACTCTAAAACAATAAAGGGATTTTTCTGTTTCACATTCCACTATTAGAAGAAGAAGAGTGGATTTATATACCCCTCTTTTCTGTAGCTTAAGGAGTCTCAAAGTGGCTTACAATCTGCTTGCTTTCCTCTTCCCACAACAGGCACTTTGTGAGACAGGTGGGGCTGAGAGAAGTGTGATTGACCCAAGGTCACCCAGTCAGCAAGCTTCATGTGGAGAAGTGGAGAACTAAACCCTGTTCTCTAGATTAGAGTTCACTGCTCTTAACCACTGACTACCAAGCCCAAGGTGATATTATTCCACAACTAGGAGAACAGAGGTATATGTACTGCAGGTCACTTTGCAGATTTCAGAATTCATCTCCCCTGCTCAATATGCACACATTCCAGTACAGTAGGAAAACCTACAAAGTGAGCATGAAAGGTATCCATTTCAGGCCAGCTTTGTCTAAATTAACCTGCTCGTTGAACCACAGACTTGAGGTAATTTGAAATGCACAGCAAGGGCATGCTTTGCTAGTACCTGGGGAGAGATCTGTTATTACAAGCAGATAACGAAAAGTACAGAAGAGTTTCACAAATCTCTGGCAGTTTCTTAGTATAGGTCAATCTTTTTTTATTTCCTTTTAAAACGGGATGCAGAGAAACGGTAATGATTTCCTGTGGCTGAGACCTTTCTCTCCTGCCGCTTGAGCCCTGTGGAATTTTCTTCCTAAATATCTGAGCCAGCAAGGTTCTAGCTAAAAGAACTATTTAAAAACTGAGTCTCACCAGCAGAATGACAAATTAGAGTCTACTGTTGGGGGAGGGGGACAAATGAGTCTGAATTGGATAAATCTGAACACAAATAAGTGCTGAAATTAAATGATCTGGGAAATTTCTGGAGATTTGTGAACAGTGTCTCAGAAGAGCAGATTTTGGAAAGGGGAGGGAAGTCAGCTAGAATGCAATATTATAGAGGCCACCCACTGAAAATATAATCTCCTCCAAAGAAACAAGTTCAATAGTCTGGGGATCAGTTTTAATTCTGGGGTGATGCCAGGCCCTGGCATTGAACAGCCAAAGAGTTTCATTTATTGTGACAACAGGAATAGGGATGGGTATGAACTGCCCGTTTACACTCACTCTCTGCTTCCTATTAATTAGCCAGTTTTTGATCCACAAGAGGACCTGTCCTTTTACTCCATGACTCTTGAGCTTACTAAGGAGCCTTTGATGAGGAACTTTATCAAAAGCTTTCTGGAAGTCAAGGTAAACAACATCTATTGGGTCCTTTTTGTCCACGTGTTTGTTCACCCCCTCAAAGAACTGTAACAGGTTAGTGAGGCAAGATCTTCCCTTACAGAACCCATGCTGAGTCTTCCTCAATAACTCGTGTTCATCAATGTGCCTACCCATTCTGTCCTTGATAATGCTTTCTACCAACTTTCCCGGTATTGAAGTCAGACTGACTGGCCTATAATTTCCCGGATCTCCTCTGGAACCCTTTTTAAAGATGGGGGTGACATGTGCTACACTCAGTGAGTCCATATTTCTGTAGAGCTGAAGTTGGTCCAAACAGCTGGTTCAAGACAAGGATGGGCTTGCTAGCTTCAATAAAGCCATGTTTCTCTGGAAGTTTGATCACCAAACTGAACTGCTTGTTTTGATGGTGAAAATGAGAGACATATAGTCTGTGTGTGAAATTTTATTCAAGTTTGAAGCATAACAACAATTATATGACAAAGCTCTGGACTGGCTCACCCAGAGCCGCTCTGCGTAAGCTGCAAAGAGTGGCAGGGGGCAGTCTCTGCTCCAGGTGAGCTGCAGAAAGCTGCTTGGCAGCCCAAGGTTCCACATTAGGCTTGGAGAGAGAGAGTGGGAGGGGGGAAATGGGATTCCCCTATGAGTCTCACAGACCCCTCCTTGTACAATATCATATCCCTTTATTTATGTCCTGCTTTTCTCCCCAATAGGTATTCCAAAGTGGCTTCATTCTCCCTTTCTCCATTTTATTCTCCTATCAATACGCATGTAGACTCGGCTGAGAATGACTGACTCGAGGTCACCCAGCAAGGTTCCATGGCAGAGTGGAGACTCAAAATGGGGTCTCTCAGTCCCCCTTCCAACACTCTGACCACTGTACCAGGCTTCTGTCTACCTCCTCAAGAGCTGAGATAGGAAAGTGACTTCTTAATCCAGCCAATCAAGGGGAAGCACCAATGATGGCCATTGTTGGTTCAGAGTTGCTGGCCGTTTTCCCACTGACCTTACTCCGGAGCGACGTCCCTCTTCACCGCGCAGCGACTGCGTGGATTTCCCACCAACTGCTGCGCACAACCAGGAAGAGTTGCGGCTTTTGCGTCGCAGATGTAAACTGGTTTTTAGCGGTTTACATCTGCGACGCAAAAGCCGCGGCACTTTCTGGTTGTACGCAGCAGTTGGTGGGAAATCCGCACAGACGCTGCGCGGTGAAGAGTAGGGTTGCCAAGTCCAATTCAAGAAATATCTGGGGACTTTGGGGGTGGAGCCAGGAGACATTAGGAGTGGAGCCAAGATCAAGGCTGTGACAAGCATAATTGAACTCCAAAGGGAGTTCTGGACATCACATTTAAAGGGACGGCAACCCTTTCAATGCCTTCCTTCCATAGGAAATAATGAAGGATAGGGGCACCTTTTGGGGCTCATAGAATTGGTCCCCTGGTCCAATCTTTTTGAAACTTAAGGGGAATTTTGGGGAGAGACACTAGATGCTATACTGAAAATTGGTGCCTCTGCCCCAAAAAACAGCCCTCCCAGAGTCCCAGATACCTGCAGATCAATTCTTCATTATTTCCTATGGGAATAAGTCTCTATTGAACAGTTTGTATTAGCAAAGAATTTGCTTAGATTGGTTTAATTAAATGTATGTTTTATGAGAACATATTGAAACCACATTAAATTTACCTATTGAACTATGTGACAATTGCAAACAATGAAAAGTGTTTGTGTAGCTAACAGGGCTGGGCTGGGGAAAACATGTTTAAATTCACGGCAGTGCATTTTTCAGTAAGAGGAATCTGAATGAGATCAAGAATAAAGAATAGGATTGCCAGCTCTGGGTTGAAAAATTCCTTGAGATTTTAAGGATGGAGCCTGGGAAGGTGGAGTTTGGAGATCGGATGGACCACAGCAGGGTATGATGCCAGAGTCCACCCTTCAAAGAAGCCATCTTCTCTAGGGGAACTGACCTTGGTCACCTGGAGATCATAATAGTGGGAGATCTCCATGTGCCACCTGGAGATTGGCAGCCCTAGTAAGGAACTTGTTGGTAGCGTATCTTAAATGCAGCTGCTTTGCCCAGAGTTAAAGAAGCTTCAAGTGGAGCCTCAGATCTGGAGAGAGGTCACCCGACCTGATACGTGTGCCATCTCCATTGGAAAGTATTACTCTTGAAATTAGTTTAGATGTTTCTAACTCCCACGTTATACCCTTCAGTGGAAACTTGCTAGAGCTAGGAATTCTTTTGCAGACAATATCCAACTTGAATCCCATCCCCTTTCAAGGAAAGATAGCTTTCATAATGAAGTTTCTACCTACATCCTTGTTTCATTCTGTCTTTTCTCAGGGAACAGCACTCCATCTTTAAGCCTAGCAGCAGTACTTCCCACCTACAGCGAAGAGGAATAAAAAGAAGGAGGAATGGTTCTCTGCTTCATAAACACTTAAACTCTGGTGACCTAGTTCAGTTCCATTTTATCTCGACAGATGATTTCCGTCATCTCACACCCCCAGGAACATTCCCCTCTCCCTCTACATCTTTAAGACACAAATAAATGATGAGAAATGACTTTGAAAAACACAAAAATACTGCAAAGACAGCTTTAAATTGCTTGAAACTTGGAATAATAGTGATATGACATGGAAACATACAGGTTGCTCAAGGTTTTAGAAGCAGATGAATAGAATTCGGCCCCGTTCCAGCCATGTCCCAATAGTGGCTACAGACCGAGGGGCCGCCTTTTGCCTCCCTGAAGGATCAGGAGGCTGATAAGTTTTCCCGGATATCCAGGGAACCGCGGGGGCGTAGCGCTGGGGCTATATAAGCCCCAGCCCCACTCAAATCCATGCAGTTGTTTGTTGGTCTTGGTCAGGAGAGGACACACGTTTGATGTCTGGACCAAGAGAGAGGGAGCATAGGAGGCGTCGAGAGTTGATGGAGGTGGGTGGATGACATGGGCAGCTGGGGCTGCTCGAGGGAGGCATGGTGCAGTCGGATGTCGCTAGCGGCCAGTGATAGCACGGCACGGTTTTCAACTGTGGCGTTGAGTCCACAGGCAGCTTCGAGCGCCGGGGGGGCCACGAATGGGGAGGCAGGCCACTGAAGCGCTCGACCAGGCACTTGCCTCTTTGGGGGTAGGGGGCCTGGGCATCGGAGGGGTGTAGGCACTCCCTGGGCGGATAGGCCACCCCTAGGGGACTGGGCGGCGGAGAGCTTCCAAGAGGTCAGATACGCTAACCTTTGAAAGGGAGGTACTGGCTTGTCTCTCTGCTTTACAGTAAGGAGGCACCAGGATGGGCAACTCTGCCGTTATCTGCCAGGAGGCTGGACCGAGCATGGAGGTAGGGCCTGGAGAGGATGGTGACGACCAGGAGGGGGCGCCGGAGCTGGAAAAGTCTGGTCAACCGGTAGTGGTTGCAGTAGCACCAGCGGAGGCGAAAGGTAAGGCAGCACTGACACATCAGGCGCAAGCTTGGCCATGGGGCCAGTATTCCACGCCCAGGCCTTCTGGGTCTGCTAGTATCCCTGCACCAATCACGGGGCAAGGGGGGCAAGGGGCTTTTTCAGGTCAGCTGGGACCATCATGGGCAGCTCTGGTGCCTCCTCTCCAGAGACCATTTCAATGTAGTATGTCAGGCTGGGGACAGCTGCCTGCCACAACGGTGGCTGCAGATTCCTCGCAGGCGACTGCCGCACCTTTGGCGTCGCCTGGGGTTCTCCCTTGGGGAGGGCACATGTTATCACCTCAGCACATGGGATGGCCTAATGGCCAATGGAGCACGTGGGGCTACCCTCCAAACCCGTATGGGTGAGTCCCGTTTTATGCTCTCCCATTTGGGCAAGCACCTGACACCCACCATGCGGGACAAAATATTGGCGGGGGGGGATACATAGACGTGTTTAGTCTGCTTTTTCGGGAGTTGGAGAAGAAGAGTAAGGACGAGTTGGATGAGGAGAAAGAGAAGCTCACGCGCAGAAAGGTTTATAGGACCTGGGTCAATTGGCTGCTGGGCTTTTTTGATTTATGCCGGAGTGATTGCCAGGGCCCAGCCAGCTAGGGCCACTCCTTTATTCCAATATTGCAATATTGTATACAGGGCATACAAAGACTTTGTGGATGCGGCCTGGTTACAATATGACGAAGCGTTTAGGATGAGGGCTGCGGTCAACCCATCTCTCCCAAGGGACCAGATCAATCAGCAGTTGTGGCTGCAGCTGATGTCACCTGCGAAGCCAAACACGGGGGACCAGGTGGACAGTGGTTCAACCCTGGCTGTTGTGCTGGGAGTTCCCAGGGCGTCTGTTCGCGGAAGTCATGTAAGTTTAAACATGAATGCTCGCTTTGTGGCAGGTCCCATACCTTTTCCGCATGCAGCAAAACCAAAGCAAAGGGGGTTGTCAAGTGCGCTGGGGGTGGCGGCAGCTCCCAGCCGCCTGGAAAAGGGACCTAGTCCCATCCGGCTTAAGCGAATGTTTGAGGAGTACCCAAAGAAGGCTGACCGTGTTTATTTATGGGAGGGGTTCACTTATGGTTTCTGGATTTCATTCCAGCGCCCCAGGGGGCCCTGCATGGTCGGTGGTGGGAATGGAGCACATGGTGCTCCAGTTTGGTGTAGTGGTTAAGTGTGCGGACTCTTATCTGGGAGAACCGGGTTTGATTCCCCACTCCTCCACTTGCACCTGCTGGAATGGCCTTGGGTCAGCCATAGCTCTGGCAGAGGTTGTCCTTGAAAGGGCAGCTGCTGTGAGGGCCCTCTCCAGCCCCACCCACCTCACAGGGTGTTTGTTGTGGGGGAGGAAGGGAAAGGAGATTGTGAGCCGCTCTGAGACTCTTCGGAGTGGAGGGCGGGATATAAATCCAATATCTTCTTCTTCTTCATCTTCTTGGTGAGGACCAAGATCGCAAAAGAATGCTTGGAAGGGTGTGTTCTTAGCCCTTTCGAAGAACCGCCGGTTACCGACCTGAGGGTATCCCCATTGAGAATGGTGCCCAAGAAGACATCAGGGGAATACCGGCGTATCCACCACTTATTGTACCCCAAGGGTGAGTCGATGAATGATGGAATTCCCGACCACTTTTGTTCCGTTAGGTACATCTCCTTTGACCAGGCGGTCAAAGCTGTGCAGGGTTGCGGGCTGGGAGCAGAAATGGCAAAGTGCAACATTAAGTCGGCTTTTCGCTTGCTGCCAGTGCACCCTGGCAATTTTGAGCTATTGGGGTTTATGCTTGATGGTAAATATTATATAGACCGTGCCCTACCAATGGGGTGCTCAATCTCCTGAGTGGCATTTGAGCATTTTACTTCCTTTTTGGGATGGGCACTGCGCAATAGGTTGGGGGTGGAGGAGGTAGTGCATTACCTTGATGACATGGGCGCAGCAGGTACCAGGTGATGCGCCAGATTATTACAGATGTTTATGAAGCTGGCGCAGGACCTGGGGGTGCCCTTGGCACACGAAAAGACTGAGGGCCCGGCTACGGTGCTGACATTTTTAGGCATCGAGTTGGACATGCATTGGCAAGATTCATGGCTGCTGGATGAGAAGGTGATAGCACTCAGGGCCCGTATCATGGCCCTAACAGAGAGGTGCAAGGTATCCTTGCTGGAGCTGCAGCAGCTTGTAAGGCTTTTAAATTTTGCCTGTAGGGTGGTAGTGCCAGGCAGGGCATTCTTAAGGCGTTTTTGTGACACCATGGGATCCTTGTGCCTCCCCCACCACAGAGTTCATATAACTGCAGGCATGCGAGGGGATCTGGAGGTATGGGAGGAATTTCTGGCATCTTTTAATGGGGTTTCCTTTTAGAGGGGTGACATGAAAATTGAAGCAGACCTCCAGATTTCATCGGATGCTGCAGGTTCCACAGGCTTTGAGGTATTTTTCTGGGGACATTGGTGCGCAGAGCAGTGGCCCGAGGAGTGGTTGTCCAGCTACCTTTGCAGGAATCTCACTTTCCTGGAGTTTTTTTCCCATAGTGGTGGCAATGTCACTTTGGGGGGAGCAGCTGGCCAACCATGTGGTGCATTTCTGGTGTGACAATTTGGCGGTGGTCCATGTCATCAACTCCTTGTCCTGTAATGAATCTTGCAAGAGCCTTTACGCTTAGTTGCCTGCGCTTAAATGTTTTGTTTCTGGCCAAGCATGTTCCAGGTGTCTGTAATGGAGTTGCGGACACTCTGTCTTGTCAACAGATGGAGCAGTTTCATCAGTTGTTCCCGGAGGCAGACCCCTTGCTGGTGCAAATGCCCCAAGACCTGTGGCGGCTTGGTAGGCCAAAGCTGTTAGGGCGATCCTGTTAGCCTTGGCTCCAAGTATGCGTAAAGCTTATGAACGGGCTGCATTACAGTTCAGAGTTTTTAGAAATGCTGAAGGGCTAGGGGACATGTGGCCCATCCCCGTCCACCACCTGATGCAGTTTTGTGTGCAGCAGCAGGCTTGGGGGTTGACAGTCAAATCCATTTGGGGTCAGTTGGCTGCCTTGGCATTTATTAGTAAGGCACAAGGCTTCACTGAGGATACCGGGGACTTCAGAATTAAGAAGATGCTTGAGGGCTGGTCTTGGGAACGTGGGCCTTGGCGGGACATATGGCAACGCATATCCCCCTCCATGTTGGGTCAGTTATGGCCAGAGGTATGCGTTTTGGGCTATGAATCGGCTCTGTTCCATGCACTGGCACTGACAGCATTTTTCAGGGCCCTCGGGGACAGCGAGCTGGTCGTGCAGTCTCGAAGGGACCAGTCTGCATGGGCATTACAAAGCACTGATCTTAAGCTCAAGGATGATCAGGGGGTGTTGATGGTTCATTGATCCAAGACCAATCAGGGTCACAGGGGCACCACGGTCACACTGGGCCCCTGTGGGGAGACTGGGCTGTGCCCGGTACAGGCTCTACGCCACTATGTGGCAGTTAGGGGGGAGGCAGAGAGACCATTATTTTGCCACAGCAACGAGGCCCCGCTTATGAAATATCAATTTTGGGCTGTCACCTCACGGGCATTTGTTAAAATGGGATTGGGGGGGGGGGTTAAATTTGGGACCCACTCCTTTCGGATTGGGGCTGCATCCACAGTGGCAGCAATGGGCTTTCCCAGCCCAGTTATTCAGCGGATGGGCCGTTGGAGTTCTGCAGCTTATCCGTCTTATGTTCGTCCCCTGGTTGGGCCATGAGGGAGTTTGGGGGGAGTTGCAAGCAGTTAAGCCCTGTTGGGCAAGTTTATTCCTGTTTGACTGTTTTCTCTGTTCCAGGTGCTGTGGCTCAACAGAAGGGGCTGCGGATCCTCATCTGTGGGCACAGTATGGTGTTCTGGGCTGCCCACTCTGCCAGGAGGTCCCCGTTTGGTTCCCAGTTGGGACTGAGTGAGTGGGCTGTAGTTGAGTGGCAGGGTCGGTGGGATCTGAGGTAGCCCAGGCTCCTGCCACTGTTGTTTCGAGAGAGGGTTGCTCCTTCGCCCCACATAGTGGTCATCCATCTCAGTGGGAATGGCTTGGGGCTGATGAAGGGGAAAGCCCTTTCCTTACAGGCTGTGGCAGATTTCCAGACCATTGTGTGGAGGTGGCCGGGGGTCCGTTTAGTCTGGTCAGCCATTCTCCCACACAGAGTAAGGCGTGCGGCCTGGGATCCGGCTGGTATTGAGCGGGCCAGGCGCAAAGCTAAACGGGCTCTGCAGAAAACCATGGAGGGTGGCATGGGCACCTTTCTTCCTCATCCTGACATTAGGGTGGAGTGTACCGACCAGATGGTGTCCATCTGTTGGACAGGGGTAATCGGGCCTTTTTACATGATCTGCGGCAAGGGCTTCGGGCGGCTCTGGGCTGCCCGGTGGGCATGAATGCCTGAGCAGAGGCTTGGCATTGGTGTTGGCGGAAGGTTAAGGGGTTAATCAAGTTCTGGTGAGCACCTGGGGCTATGCATCTGTTGAGTGCAAGCAATCTGCAGGAGCGGCAGATGGGCTGTATAGCTCAATGCCACATAATGCGGATCGTAGGTATGCTGCTCCTCCCCAAAGCGGCTTCTTCTGGTGATCAAGGTCTGAGTTGGGGGTGTCAGGGGTAGCATTGCTCTAGCTGGCCCGGTGTTAGCCATATTAATGTATGGCTCTCACAGGGGGCAGGGTGGCTCACCCTTATTGGACAAGGAGGTGTCGGGGTACGACCCCAGGGCTTGTCCAATGTAGGTAGCCCTTGCAGTGCTAGTATATTTAGTTATGTTTAATAAAGTGGCCAGTTTTACCCTAACATACTGTGTCAGCCTCTTTATTCTGACTTGGGGGGGCAATGAACATGTCTCTTAATGGGAAACAGAGAAGCTGTAAGAGAAGTGTGGAAAGTATTGAACATTGATACTTCCCCCACACGTAAATTTTGTATGACTAAAAATAAATCACTTCAAATGGCTCAAGCTTCTCCATTTTATTTTCACAATAACTCTGTGAGGTAGGTAAGGGTGAGAGAAAGTATGCATAACTGAGTCAGTATAATCAAGCAACAATGGATTTTGATTCATTAGAACGAATGGGGCAGTGCCCCATCAACAGGCAACCTCCATTCCCCTCTGGACAGTCTCCTTACTGTCCTCACCAGACATTCCAGGGGGTAGGAGTTGTCAGCTAAGGACTTGCCCCTTTCAACTCAGGACATTTAGCCCTGCCCCTTCAAACTGAAAAGCAGGTAGCCAGCCCAGCTCCATCAGTGGAGAGAGCAGTTGGTGATGGTGGGGTAGAGACTGAGAAAATGGTGTTATGCAGTGCCACTTCCAGCTAGGAATCTGGAAGTGGCATCACTACATAGCATGATGACAGTCCAGGATTTCCCCCAAGCTGTATGGAATGGAGAGTGCTGGCAGGGCTTTGCCTACTATAAGCAGGTAGGCCAATGGCAACCGTACACATAAGGCAACTGCTTTCTGTCGGTTAAGAAAGGAAAGCTAGGAGAAGTGGATTGAGAGGTATTAGACTCATAAGCTTCTACAGTAACTCATTGTGGGGGGAGATTGTATTTAAGGGAAAAGGCTAGAGCTGCCCTCCTTACCGATATAAACTTCCTTGGCCAAAGAAAACCAGACCTCTTTCAGGCTGCAATCCGGTACAAACTTGCTTGAGAACAAATTCTATTGAATACAGAAGGACTGTGTAGGATTGCGCAATTAACAGTAGAGTCAAGGTGCTCTCCACACGTTAATAATTTCACCAGAACCTCTGGAAAATGTTGCCTCCTAAAAGGCCTTGTGATTCTTTTCCGGAATCATCATTCTTTATTCTGGTTTGGGCTGGTTGCAAGCAGTTAATTATTCATTAGTGAGGATTGTTTTGTTTTGTTTTTTTAACTTCTGTGGCCGAAGAGCTCCTTGCTTTGTTATTTTACAAGATGGAAAATGAGTTTTTGTGCTGAGATATTGGTAAGTTTCCAACCAGTGGGAGCATTGGAGGCAAGGACGTAGGAGCGCATGGCATCATATATGTTATGACATCACTTGTGAGAAAACCCATGAATGACAACATGTTCTTCCAGGAAACACCAGTTTCCTAGAGCTACAGGATGTCACTTAGGGTTTTCCCCCAAGAAGTGATATACCAAGTGCAATACTGATTTTTTTTAAAAGTTCTCCTGCTGCGGTTCAGTAAGCCTGGCAGCCAGCTTGCCAGCTTCTGAAGCCCAGCTCCTGCTCAGTAACCACCTTCATGGTAAGTCATATTCTTGGGTAGACCAGGCAATGCCTGAGGTAAGAACAGGCACCTACATATCAGTGCTCTCCTTTTATACAATTGAAAAAAAATGTTTCTAGAGGGTCTTCTAAATGCTGTTGTCTTCTGCAGTTACAAGGGAGGAGGGTGAGGACAAAACCAGAATGAGTTGATTTTGTCTACTATTGACCCCACCTGTCCCCTGTCCCAAAAGTCCCAATGGGTACCAGCCACCACTGTTCAGCAAGCTTGATAGCAGAGTGAATGTTTGAACCTGTCACGGCTGGGGCCGGGTCAGGCAAAGTCCAGAGGCAGGCCAAGGTCTGTAGCCAGCAAGCAGGAGTGTCCGAGGTGCCAAATCCAAATCGCTGTGCAAGTATCGCAGGTCCGAGGTCCAGAAGCCGAGGTCAGGGAGTCCAGAAGTCAAAAGCCAAAGTCAGGGAGTCAGGAACCAAAGTCAAGCCGGAGTGGATGCTAGAACGTCAGGGAGATGACTAGTTGCTTCCACAAAGCCTCCTCCCAAAGCCCACAGCTATATAGCCCTCTGCTGGCTGTTGCCCATTTGGGCTAATTGCTGGCTCTGGGAGGCAGCCAGGATCCTGTTACAACTCAAGCATCCTTGCTCTTAGGAGGGCCAGAATCCTCTCAAAACTCAGGGCTCAGGGAGCGTCTTGCTTGTGAGCGTGCCGCCCTCCTCCGATCCCTGAGGTCCTGACGGAGGCGGTCACGCACACGAGCCACCCGAGAGGGCGAGGCAAGGGGGCTGGGATCTTCTTCAGCAGGAGGCAGGGGTACTGGTGCAGGTGGCAGGGGTACAGTTTCCTTGGCAGACTCGTCTTCCTCTGCAGGGTCCCCAGCACCCATGACAGAACCTAGGTCTTTGTGGCTTAGTCACTGTAACCACTACATTGCACATTTTGTTCTGTGTAGGAGGAGTACAGTCTGAGGGAGGAGGAATTAATAATGGTTCCTTTGTCATGAATAGATCAAGATTGTGCAGGGTTGGGGGATTTATTAAATTATCCCCCCCCAAAAAAAAATAAAATAAAGCCAGATGGATCCAAATAGATATTTGGTGGCTCTTGGGTTCTCTTTTTTCTTTTTTGGATTTTCTTTTTTCCATACAGTTGGTGCTCTTGTCAATACTCTATTGGACTTCTGGAATTAGGAAATGACCTGGGCTGTTGACACAGTTGTCCCCAGATGCTCCCTCTGCAAAGTTAGCGCACAAGTAGCTGCTTGGTTTACTGAAAGGCTGGGGATGATGAAAAGACAAGAGAGACTGCTAGAGCAAGACTTGGGACAAATCCAATAAAACATGGGCAAAAGCTCATCGACAGTGATGGTTGCAAAGAAACAATGCTTTTCCGCCACTGTGTAGGCTGGCAGAGCTGTTCCAGGTGGTCAAAGCCCTGTTGGGACCTGACCTGTAGGAGGAGTTGGACTGCTGCTATGGCTGTTTTGTTCAACAATAGTAGCCATTCTGACTTGGACTCTTCATTAGCAGTGACAGAGTCAGATGATGCCTGGGATTTGCACAGTAGTTTGGGATACTTTTCAGATTATTTGGTTGGAAGATGTGGACAGGATCCTTGGAAGTTTGAGACCTATCACTTGCTGGTATGACCTTTGTCCTTCCTGGTTACTTATGTGTTTTAACAATTTATTGATAACATATGGTTACAAAACGTAATTATAAATTTTCTATACTAACCCATATGATATTTCAACCCCCCCTCCCTCCAATGTTTGACTTCCCCGAAGTTATAGATTTAAGTTCAATACTAAAGGTACCGCTAACCCATCAAAGTTCAATATTCTTTTTTTTTCTCATTAATACTAAAAAAATGTCCAATGTCTTTTTACATTCCACTCTTTCTCCATATATCCTTTAAATTTCTTCCACTCCTTTTTGAAAATATCTAAATCATAGTCTCTTAAAGTTCGAGTTAGTTTGTCCATCTCACTCCACAATAAAACTTTCACAATCCAATCCCATTTTCCTGGTATTTTTCCTTGCTTCCACAGCTGTGCATATAATGTCCTAGCAGCTGAGAGCAAGTACCAAATTAAAGTCCTGTCTTCCTTTGGAAATTTTTCTAATTGTAATCCAACCTTCCTGGTTACTTAAATCTGCTGATGGGGGGCTAGCTGACTGGATCCAAGAGGTAATTAATGTCCCATTAAGAGAGGGGTGGTTGCCCCAACTTTGAAACAAGCTGTAGTACATTCACTTCTAAAGAAGCCTATCCTGAATCCAGATCTCAGTAACTACTGACAAATCTCAAATTTTCCATTATTAAGCAAAGCCATTGAAACAGGTGTGGCTGAACAACTTTAGGCTTTCCTGGATGAGGCAGATTGTTTAGATCTTTTCCAATCTGTTTTCTGGATTAATTATGAGACTGAAACAGACTTGTGGATGATCTCCACCAGGAGATGGAGGGTGGGGAGTCCCACTGTGTTGATTCTCTTGTAACTTTCAGCAGTTACTGTTAAAATCTATCTTCTGCACTGTTTTTTTCATGCTGGGATTGGGAGACACTGGTTTACTACCCTGGAGGGTTGGTTTCAGAAGATGGTACCAGCAGACTGCTGATCAGCCCTTGGCTTTTGGCCTGCAAAGTTCTATGCTGTCCCCTGTGTGCTTTAACATGAAACTGCTGGGTGAATTTGTTTGGAGATATGGGCTGAGTTTTTATTGAGAGGCAGACGGCATTCAGCTCTATCTTGGGCTTCAGGCTGATCTCAAGGAGGCTGTAGAAACCTTGAACTGTAGTCCGGAGGCAATTTTGGACAGAATGCAGGCTGAAAAAAAAACTGAAGCTTTATCCCAAGACAGAAGTGGAACAGGAAGGCAGAATGTCTGATTTGGGATTAAGGTGTCACCCGTTCCAGATGGTGTTGCACTCTCCTTAAAGGAACAGCTCCATAGTCTGAGGTGCTTTTGGACCATAGCCTACTGCTGGCTAAGCATCTTTAGCCAGGAGTGCTTTTTGCTTCAACTGGTTAGTTATCTATGGCTTGGAGAGCCAGTTTGGTGTAGTGGTTAAGTGTGCAGACTCTTATCTGGGAGAACCGGGTTTGATTCCCCACTCCTCCACTGGCAGCATGGCCTTGGGTCAGCCATAGCTCTGGTAGAGGTTGTCCTTGAAAGGGCAGCTGCTGGGAGAGCCCTCTCCAGCCCCACCCACCTCACAGGGTGTCCGTTGTGGGGGAGGAAGGGAAAGGAGATTGTGAGCCGCTCTGAGACTCTTCGGAGTGGAGGGCGGGATATAAATCCAATATCTTCTTCTTCTTCTTCCTGGACAGAAAATATCTTGCCACTGTGCTTCATGCTCTAGTTACATCTAGATTAGACTACTACTGCATTTCTGAGTGGGGCTGCCTTTGAAGAGTATTCAGAAACTTCAAATGGTGCAGAACACTTCATCACTCCAGTCTTGGTCCACATACGCTGACTTAAATTTTCTTTCTGGGCAAATTCAAGGAGCTGATCTTGACCTTCAAAGCCCTGTGTGGTTTGGGACCAACATACCTGAAGAACCACTTAATCTCTTATAAACCTGCCAGTTAGGGTTCCAGAACAAGCCATCTAACAGACTATGATCATCTTCAAAGGTCCTGCTTTGAGTTCCCCAATCTTGTGAGATTAGGTGGGTAGCAACCTGAGAAAAGGTCTTCTTGGTCATGGCATGAAAACTCTGGAATTCTCCCCCTAGGAAGATTCACCTGTCCTCTTCTGTTGCCATATTGTGGCAGTGAGTGAAAGATTTTTTGTTTGCTTTGGTGTTCTCTCAGTGTTTGGTGTTCCCTCTTTCCTAACCAATGATTTAATTGTTGTTTTTATAGGTATTTTATTTTATTTTTTTTTATTTTATCAGATTTATATCCCACGCTCCCCTGATGGGCTTCGGTTTATTTGTTATGATGATGTGTTTTTGTTGGTTTAAATAGTTTGTGATTTTATTAAGTATTGTGACAGACCTTTCTATAATTGGCCAAGTCAGTAGCATTCAGTCCTTGATAAGAGGCCAAAGAAGAACCTGTCAGGAAGGGCCCAAATATTGTCATCCATTGTTGCTTGGCCCAACCAGCTGCCATGGATGCTCATTCAAGATCTGAGGTAGGCTTCCATGTTATCCAATGGTGCCATCTTATGATTCCAGAACTAACCATCTGACAAACCACCCCCGTTGATGTCCCCTGGGGTGACTAGACATCATCATCTTTGCTAGCTCCTGGACCCAGTAATCCACATGTTGCCATTCCATTATCTTCTGTATGAGTTCCCCTTGAGCCATGGCCAACCATTTTCCAAAGGCCATAAGGTCAACAGCTGATGCAGTGACTGAGGGGTCCCATGGCCCTAGTGCCGACATCTTGAGGGTTCCTTCCTTTTTAGAAAACCGAGCCTTCCTTCCCTGTAGGACTCACCAGTCACAAATCCCATTTGAGCCCCCACTTGTGAGAGATGTGCTGTGGCCTCAGACTCGGAGCTAGGCTTTAAACCTGGACTGTACTCCCCGAAGAGTCCTCTTTGGCCTTCCTGCAGTACCATCTCTCCCCACCTGGGCTGCCTCACCTTTCAGACCTCAGTCCCCAGAACTGTTACCTGTACCTTCCTTGCTTGCCCTTGGTGAGCTCCATTATTCTCACTGGTTAGGGCATCTTGCTCTTGCTCTTCCCATGGCATCTTCTGCAGCTGCTGACTCCAGCCTGTATCCTTGGCCAAGGGTTGCTCTGCTGTTCCTAGCTGTTTCTCCATTGCTCCAGCTAGGTGTGGTCTCATGGGTGTCTCCTTGCTTCTGAAAGTCCAGCCATATTTCCTTCCTGTTGGGCTGTCCAGAGTCCCCTGATACCACTTAGGCCTTGTGGGCCCACTCTGACAGCCACATGTATGTTATTTGTAAGCTACACTGGTGGCCCTTATGAGGGCAGAAGGGCAGGATGTAGATTTTGTAAAATCATAAAATAAATACTTAAAATAGTAATAGAGTGTTGGACTACAATCTGGTAGACCTGGATTTGAACCCCCATATTGCCATGGGAACTTGCTGGGTGATCTTGAGCCAGTCACACACACTCAGGCCATTTTCTCACTGACCTTACCCCAGAGCGACGTCCCTCTTCACCGCGCAGCATCTGCGCAGATTTCCCACCAATTGCTGCGCAGAACCAGGAAGAGCCGTGGCTTTTGCGTCACAGATGTAAACTGGTTTTTAGAGGTTTACATCTGTGACGCAAAAGCCGCGGCACTTCCTGGTTCTGCGCAGCAGTTGGTGGGAAATCCGCGCAGACGCTGCGCGGTGAAGAGGGACGTCGCTCCGAGGTAAGGTCAGTGGGAAAACGGTCTCAGTTTAACCTCAGATGGTTGTTGCAAAGATAGAATGGAGAAGGGGAGAATGTTGTAAGCCCCTTTGGGTCCCCCGCTGGGGAGAAAAGTGAGGCATGAATGAAATAAATAAATGAACCAACATTTCAATTATTTTATCTTTTTAATCTACCCATGTCTCCATGGTCACCAAGATACTGTATTTGGTTCCTGCTGCCCATTTTGTACTCACAACCTGAAAGTATTTTCACTGAGCTTCACAGCAGAACTGGGAAAGAAAGCATTACATTTCAGCAATTCCATGTAAAATTTATGGGAAACAAAGGTTACCCAGAATGTTGACTTGAAGTGCTGTTTTGACATGCTTAGAAAAACTGAAAAGAACAGGCTGCAAAAGTTCTTACATCTAGTGTAGTTAGCTTCAGACACATTATATGTTTGTTTCTGTCTTCCCTAAGAAATCTATGGGGCAGAAGCCACTCTGCAGTAGCATATGGCATGCAAATATGAGGTGTGTTGGACTATCTGTGCCGTTGTAAGCATTTTACACTGGCTCTCTACAGATGATATTGTGTGCATTGAAATCTTTATGTGAATTGAAATCAGGGCGCTTTTTTTGTAACAGGAACTCCTTTGCATATTAGGTCACATACTCCTGATGTAGCCAATCCTCCTGGAGCTTACCGTAGGCCCTGCACTAAGAGCCCTGTAAGCTCTTGAAGGATTGGCTACATCAGGGGTGTGTGGCCTAATATGCAAAGGAATTCCCACTACAAAAAAAGCCTTGCTTGAAATCAAAAGGGAATGGGGGACACATATCTGCTTGGTTGCTGGCTCATAGATATAGTGTTTCTAGGACATGTGTAGGCTCTATCTTTGTAATTGATGACATTAAAAACAAAAAATCCTATGCAAGCCAATTATTGTATGTAAGCAGGGACCAAGATCCACACATTTGTGCCCATTCCCCCTTATAGGGCTGCCAAGCCCCCGGTCCGGGCAGGAAATCCCTCACCCAGGAGGTTCCCAACACACCGGCCCACATTGGGCCAGTGGGGGGAACCTCCCCTACATCGCTGGTGCGATGACATCACCCGGAAGTGACATCATCAAAATGGCGGTGCCCCATGTGGGGCCACTCTAAGCGTTTCCGGGGAAACTCTATGGTTTCCCCAGATGCTCTAGCCATTTGGGAGGGAAAACTCTGTGGTACAATATGGTACAATACAGTGGCCCTGCATGGGCACCACCATTTTGATGACATCACTTCCAGGTGACGTCATTGCGTCGTGCACGCTATGGGAAGCGGGGGACTCGGCAACCCCATCCCCTTATGTGCACTGATATATGTATAGAGCTATTACGAGCCCATGCTTTTGGGGGATTACGAATGGCATATTCTCACAATGGACATTAAATGAATCTGAGTGCCTCTCATCTATAACATCCTCCATTGTGGGATCTATGAAAGTATTCCACATACCCAAATGGACACTGTGCATAAGTAAAAGCAACTGGATTTATGCATATCATTAGCTGTTGCCCTCACTTCTCCCTTTCCTTTCCCTTCCTCTGTTATCTCACCAACTGTGTTGATATTTTATTTATAAGATATTTCGGTCAGGAGCCTCTTGTTTTTGTTTCTACCACATAGGGTTGGATTTGGCCAGCTTTCCCTTCCGTTTTGCCCAATTATTTCCCATACTATAGACTGTTTTCCATATGGCTTTTATACATGCAGGTGCCATAATCCACAGCACAGCCCCTTTTTTGGGGGTGGGGGCAGTAAATGGGGATCCATTGTTCCTTTTTCACCAACAGGAAAGCTGGCTAGATCCAATCCATTGCAACAACGGTAGTGGACAAAAAGAGTTGTTGTCATACCATTGATGGTGCCAGACATATATTACAATCATGAAACCATACTGCAGTAAAGGAAGGTAAAGGAGATTGTGAGCTCTGAGACTCTTCGGAGTGGAGGGCAGGATAGAAATCCAATATCTTCTTCTTCTTCTTCTGCAGTGAATGTTATTGTCTTATTATCTAGAATCTCCATATGTGTGCTACTGAACCTTAACGCCTATGGCCATGAGCATCTTCTAAACACCCAGAACAAACTTTCCCCCCCCAGCCTGTTTTGTCATTGTACTCATGGCTGGCAATATGGCAAAAGGAGCCTGCTGGTCTTTCTGAATGTTCAGTGTTTACATTCGGCGAGCAGCTGAACCTTCATGGGCTTTTCTTTTTAATTGGCAGCTCAAGCATAACAAATGAAACAAAAGTTATATTTAGAGCCATGAATAATTCTGTATTATGAGAGAAAGAACATACAGTACAAGACACACAGGAGAATTCATTATATGTTTTGCAAAGTTTTTCCCTACCTGCCAGTTGAGTTTCCATTTGAAAACATGCCAATTCAGTTGTAGCAAGCACTGAAGCCAATGTACCATATTCTTTTAAAAAATCCTAGATATTCCCTGTTCATTGAAAATGGGCAGGGTGATAAATATCTAACAATGCTTAAGATACCTTCAACAATAACTAAATCCAGCTCTTAAAGTTGTTCCCTATTTTTCCCCCCTTGGTTGCATCCATGGTATTCTTCCTTTGGCACAGAGAACTAATTATAAACAAACCGTAGTATAAGCTGGGATAAATCTGCAAATACAAAAGACATACGCAAAAAAACCACCCTGTTTTTTTTAACATGTTCCAGTCATTTGATTATTATATTTTCTTCCTGTAATGAAAGCCAGATACTGGGAATACTTTTATCTGTCTTCCTGAGTTTGATGGATAGAACCAACATGTTGTCACACTCCAGAATGACCTAGAAAAAAAAATGCAGACAGTTGTTCTGCGGATAAGTACAGTTGGGATACTCTGTGACAAGGGTCACTAAGGGTGACCCCTTTTAGCACCTTCCACTGATGGTATGCCAAGTTACCCCCCTGTTTTCTTCCAGTTGTATGAATGACATTCCCTTTTGTAGGAAAAGGAAAAGCTCTTCATCTGGGGACACCACTGCAGTAATAAGGCAAAAACCTGTCCTCTACTTCTAATGTAAGTGGTTTAGCCCTCAATGACAGGGAAGCCTGACAGCAACCATGGTTAAAATACCTGACAAGGATTTGGGAGCCTTAGGTTCAAATACCAGCCATGCCATGAAGCTGACTTTGGACCTAAGCCAAGCTGTCGGCGTAATGTACCCTACAAAGTTGTTACGATTGTGAAGACACTATGAAGATAAAAAAGGGGGGAATAATTTATGCCACCCTGAGTTAATTATTATGAAGGGTGAATAAAAAGGTAGATGAAAGCCTATGCGAGCTGAATACAGGTGCAGAAACAACACTTGAATCCCTGCAATATATAATCACCTTCCTTCCAAGCTTTACAACCCCCCTTGTTGCAATAAAGAGTACTTTGCCAGTTTATAATGAAATACAAAATTGTATAAAGAAGTGCAAGAACTTTCTCATAAATATACATAGAAAAACTTTCATTATTCACCGGCCCTGACTTAGCAGGGCTTGCATTTGTGCTAGGGCCAGAAGGGAGATGAGGAAGATGGCTCCCAGCTGCTTGCTGGCCACATGGTTCACTCAGCAGGGCTTGGGAGGGCATAACCTGGCAGCAGCTCCTGGGCCAGCCACCCATGAAATCCTGGGGCCAGCCTCGGGGGGCGCACGGGCAGCATGAGGGCAGGCTCATGATGTGGGAGCCGTGTTTGCTCACACCCACATCTATTTAATGAAATTATGTCATCACCCAGAGCCTTGCAGTAGAAAGGATTGGGTGATCCATAAATTTAACAAAATAAATAATAAAGTGCTGCTGCTTGATGCGTCTTCATTGGGGTTTTTTTTTTCCTGTCTCTGTTTGCTCTGTGGTTTTTTCTTTGACTCAACATGGGAACATCAGAGCCAGCAACCAACTTCTAAAACGGACAAGTCCCAGACTCTTCAGCCTTTGCTCACAGGGAAGATGCTTTAACCCCTTTAATCATCTTGGTTGTCCTCTGCTGTACTTTTTCCAGCTTTGCAGTGTCTTTTTTGAGATACGGTGACCAGAACTGCTCACAGTATTCCAAATAAGGCTGAACCATAGATCTGTATGGGACATTATAACAGCCACTTTATGTTCAATCCCTTTCCTAATAATCCTAATACAAAGTTTGCCTTTTTCACTAAAGCATTCTAAGTTTACCCATTCAATGAGCTATCCACTATGACCCCAAGATCTTTTTCCGTCTCTGAAAAAGATCAGGCCCATTGAAGCTGGGATTTTTGTCACACCATGAACCACCTTGAACATATGAAGCTGCCTTATACTGAATCAGACCCCTCGGTCCATCAAAGTCAGTATTGTCTTCTCAGACTGGCAGTGGCTCTCCAGGGTCTCAAAGCTGAGGTTTTTCACACCTATTTGCCTGTCCTTTTTTGGAGATGCCAGGGATTGAACCTGGGACATTCTGCTTCCCAAGCAGATGCTCTACCCCTGAGCCACAGCCCCATTCATGCTCTCCAGGGTCTCAAGCTGAGGTTTTCCACACCTATTTGCCTGGACCCTTTTTGGGAGATGCCAGGGATTGAACCTGGGACCTCCTGCTTCACTGAGCCACCGTCCCTCCCCATTTACATTTAGCAAACTTCATTTGCCCACATTGTTGTGCACTGACCCAATTTGTGGAGATCCTCCTGAGCTATTCACAGTCATCCTTGGTTTTCGCCATTTTGAATAATTTTGTATTACTTGGCCGCCTTACTACTCATCCTGACTCCCAGATCAGTATCAGCCTCAATTCTAATCCTTGTGGGGCCTCACTGCCTACTTCCTTCCAGTGTGAGAAGTGCCAATTGATTCCTACTCTTTGCTTTCTGTCATTGAACCAATTTTTAAACTGTAAGAGAATCTGCTAAATTCACTCAGGAGTCTTTGGTGAGGTACCTTGCCAATAGCCTTTTGAAAGTCCAAGTATATAATATCTACCAGATCATCATTGTCTACATGCTTGTTCACTTTCTCAAAGGACTCCAAACAGTTGGTGAGACAGAATTCCCCTTTGCAGAAGGCATGCTGGTTTTCTCCCAGCAGACTTTGTTGCTCTACGTGTCTACAATTCTATTGTTGATTACCGTTTTTACCAATTTGCCTTGGACAGACATCAGGCTGACTGGCCTGTAATTTCCTGCTCTCTATCCTTCTGGTACAGTGGCTGAATTTAGTTATAGGTTGCATATATGGGTTAGTAGATCAACTATTTTACCCTTTAAGTTCTCTAAGAACTCTCAACTGTATGCCATCAGGACCTGGAGTTTTATTGGTTTTTAATTTCTCCATTAGGTCTAGAACTTCATCTCTCATCATCTCAATTTGACCCAGTTTTTCAGACTCCCCTTTTGAAAATAGTGGTTGTGGCATACATATATACCCTACACTTTTCACAGTGAACATAGTAGCAAAAAAAATCATTGATTTCAGCCATCTTCCCTTCTTGCTTTAGCAATCCCTTTATGCTTCTGTCATCCAAAGACCCAACTGCTTCTCTGGCTGCTCAGAACCAGGTCCAAGATGGAGGCCCCCCAGCTCTTGTTGGCTTTCTCTCTACGATTAGTTTAAAAGCTGCTCTACCACTTTTTTGATATTAATTGCCAGCTGCCTGGTTCCCCTTTGGTTCAAGTAAAGCCCATGTCTTTTGTACTAGGTTGGCTTGTCCCAGAAAGTTCCCCAGTGCCTAACAGATCTAAACTTTTCTGGATCAAATCAAGCATGAATTAGGGTTGCCAGATCCAAGTCAAGAAATATCTGGGGACTTTGGGGGTGGAACCAGGAGCAAGGATGTGACAAGCATGATTGAACTCCAAAGGGTGTTCTGGTCATCACCAATGTTCCCTCTAAGCTGCAGAGTCTTGTGAGCAAAAATTCTACTTTGTGAGCTACTGGCATTAAAGTTGTGAGCTCCTACATCAATTATCGTGCTCTGGGGTCATCCTTCCTGAGCTGAGACAAAAATGTGTGAGCTGGAGGCTAAAAATCTGTGAGCTAGCTCACGCTAACTCAGCTTAGAGGGAACACTGGTCATCACATTGAAAGGGACCGCATGCCTTTTCAATGCCTTCTCTCCATTTGGAAATGATGAATGATAGGGGCACCTTCTTTTGGGGCTCATAGAATTAGTCCCCCTTGTCAAATCTTAGGGGCTCATAGAATTAGTCCCCCTTGACAACTTGGGGGTCGTTTTGAGGAGAGGCACCAGATGGTACACTGAAAATTTGGTGCCTCTACTTCAAAAAACAGCCTCTGAAGTGCCCCAGATACTCACAGATATATTCTCCATTATACTCTGTAGGAATCAGTCTCCATAGGATATAGTGGAGGGCCCAGGAGACATTTCCCTCCCCCCTCACACACTTTCTGATAACCCTGAAGTGAGAGGAAGGCCTCTAAACTGGGGTATCCCCTGCCCCCAGCTGGGGATTGGCAACTCTAGCATGAACTCTTCCTAGAAGTTAAAATGAACAAACTGGGCCTATGGTACTTTGGTCACATTATGAGGAGACAAGGTTCAACGGAAAAGACAATAGTGCTAGGAAAAGTTGAAGGCAGCGAAAAAAGAAGAAAATTCAACATGAGATGGACCGACTCAATCAAAGATGTTTTTGAGGTTGTTAATTCCTAGAGTTAAATCAGAAGCGATTTGAGAGACAGCTTGGCATAGTGGTTAAGAGTGGCAGACTCTAATCTGGAGAACTGGTTCAATTCTCCACTCCTCCAGATGAAGCCAACTGCGTGACATTGGGCCAGTCACAGTTCTTTCAGAGCTCTCTCAGTCCCTAAAAACAAGTTTAGCTTGCCATTACACAATACTAAGAGCTAGAACTCGCAGCTGCTAAACAGTCTAAGGATCTTCTGACTATTCTGCACACCATGCCATATGATAATTTAACTGAGTGACTTGATGGCACTTCACGCACACACACAATGAAAACGACCAACTGCAGTCGATTGTGGTGGGGTTTTTTTTTGGTGATGTTTATGCATACCTCACATTGGGGCCAAAATGATTTAAACACCCCAATGATTTGTACCCAATTAACCGCTTGTGTCTAGCAAATACAAAGGGCTGTGTGTGCATGCGCAGCTGTTTTTTAATCCTTCAGCATAGGATGTCAGTTAATGACAAGTAATTCACAGTTTTCCAAAGAGAGATTTCCCGATCAATAAGAGAATTAGCAAATGATTAACTTCCTCTTAGCACATACAAATTGTCTCTTGCAAGATAATTATCAAATAATTCTGCAACTTCTGTTACTTTTGTTTCTACAGCAATTAACCTCTACAGAGAACACTAAAAACATGTTTTCTGAAGTCAAAATTAGCTTTTCAAAGCTGGCCTGCTTAAGGAAGCAGGTAGTATCCTCTCTGAGTGGGCTGCATATTATTTATTTATTTAAAATATGTATATGCTCACCTTCCTCCTGAACATCTTAGGCAGGTAATTCATTGTATTACCTGTTCAAACGGACAGATGACAAATTGACCTTCATAGAACTTTCTATCCGATAAGCCACTTAGTTAAACTATAAGTAGGTATTGCAGGTTGGATCCAGCAGTCCATCAGCACAAGGTTCTTTTCTGTGTTCCCCTCCCTGCTGAAGTTCTTTCTGACTTCAGAAAAGCTCGTTTCTGAGGCCGCAGGAACAACGTGGACTGACAGCCATTTGGGAAGAGGGGAAACACCGTGGAGAAAGAAGGGGTTGAAAACACACTCTCTGTTCTCTTCTTCTCACTGCTGAAAGAGACATGGTTAAGTTCATCCCCATCTCCTTCCTTGCTGTATAGGCTTGTCAATCCCCAGGTGGGGGCATGGGATCCCACAGTTTGGAGGCCCTCCCCCTGCTTCAGGGTCATCAGAGAGCGGGCAGGGGGGGGGGATATTTGCAGGGCACTCCATTATTCCCTATGGAGACCGATTCCCGTAAGATACAATGGAAAAATTGATCCATTTGTATCTGGGACTCTAGGGGAGCTGTTTTTTGAGTTAGAGGCACCAAAGTTTCAGCATAGCATCCGGTGCCCCTCCAAGTTTCAAAAAGATTGGACCAGGGGGGTCCAATTCTATGAGTTCCAAAAGAAGGTGCCTCGATCCTTCATTATTTCCAACAGAGGGAAGGCATTTAAAAGGCACGCGGCCCCTTTAAATGTGATGGCCAGAACTCCCTTCAGAGTTCAATCATGCTTGTCACACCCTTGCTCCTGGCTCCACCCCCAAAGTCTCCAGGTATTTCTTGAGTTGGACCTGGCAACTCTATTGCTGTATCTCCCTGATCTGCAAGGCTGTTAGACTACGGATGTCACGCTGCTGGGAATCAGCAGTCCTGGGAACAAGTGAGACTGCCGGGGAGGGGGGATACAGAGGTAGTCTGTGACCATCAGCACTTCTGCTGATAGGCTGCTTGACTGAATCTAAAAATTGTGTCCATCCTCCCTAGCACACCCTTGCAAGAAAGGTTAGAGTGTCATAATTAGAAGGCTCTTCCAGGTCTCATGAAGAACTGGCCCCAGCTATTTGTGAAGGAACTGAACATGTTCATTTACACATGTTACACAACTCGGGTCTATACAAGCCCTAACTGCAACTACTCCACCAGCCATTAGGCAACATCTACTCTTGGGGTGCGGTCAAACTCACCATTAAATCTATCTGCGACGCACCTCTATCATAATCCGCACAACCAATTTCCCGATCAGACAACAGCCAGGCTACCGTTCTATCCCATGTGGGTCCCGTCACTGGTCGATCAGAGTGCTCAACCGGACCTCATTTTTTGAGATGGCATTCCACACTCTCGCAAGCACAGTACCATGGGATATCGTGCTTGGCTTTTTTTTTTAAAGGTGATAGAAAAGGTGGGCGATCTGCCCCCCCCCCCCATTTAAACACCCGGAAAGGAAAGGGAAGCTCAGGAGTTCTCTTTGCTGTCTCTCCGCCTGGCGGGGAGATAGCAAAGGTGCGGGATCTTCCTCCCCCCCATTTAAACACCCCGCCGTGGTGTTTAAATGGGGGGGGGCACATGGCAACTCTCTTTGCTGTCTCTCCGCCTGGCGGGGAGATAGCAAAGGTGTGGGATCTTCCTCCCCCCCATTTAAACACCCCACCGTGGTGTTTAAATGGGGGGGGGGGGGCGCACAGCAACTTTCTTTGCTGTCTCTCCACCTGGCGGGGAGACGGCAAAGGTGGGTCATCCTCCTCCCCTGGCAGGGAGATAGCAAATGTGGGTGATCTGCCCCCCCCCATTTAGAAAAGGTCCCCTGTGCAAGCACCAGTCATTTTCGACTCTGGGGTGACGCCGCTTTCACAAAGTTTTCACGGCAGATCTTTTACGGGGTGGTTTGCCATTGCCTTCCCCAGTCATTACACTTCCCCCCCCCAGCAAGCTGGGTACTCATTTTACCAACCTCGGAAGGATGGAAGGCCGAGTCAACAATTGCTGGCACAATGATATCATTTGGAGTGGGCTCTCGCAGGGAAGTGGATGTGCGCTTGCAACGAGTCGGCTACAATGGAGCGTTCAAACATAGAAAGTACGCGTGGGAGTCATCAGAAGCATTCTTATTCCAGATTTAATGTACTATCAAAAAAGTCCGTGTCTCAGTCGTGGCAGTTTGGGACACGAACGAGCGAACAACAATTGCCAGATGCTGATGTTTGGACAACCGCATAAAATCCGACGTGCATCTGGCTTTCATCCATGCCTATCTCGTCAGTTTATGTGCGTCTGACCTCGGCCTTGGTTCTTCCTCCCAGGTTCCTCCAGAAGACAGATGCCTCTTCTTCAAACATTGGCTCTTTATTAACTGTACAATCCGTTTGTATTCTCTTTACTACAGAGACCAACAACAGAATTTTAATATAGGTTTTTGAACTAAGCGGGGCTGGATTCCTGCCTTTCAGTTAAGTACTGTAGAAGGATAACCCTGTTGATATTAGATAACAAACGGCAGCCTCATTTTATGGATGACATAAACTTTTCATTTCACACAATGACCTTCTAACATGACCTATATACAGAGGGAAATGATACATCCAAATATGCTTAATCACAAAACAAATGTCTGACCTTTTTAATTGGCACTAAAAGTTTTATATCCCATCTTTCCTCCAAATATAGGCCTTCAAGGGTTCATAAACAAAATGATTTCATTTGAAAGAAAAACAGTAGTGATTAATCAGTCAGCCATCTGAGATCTTTCCCTGCTAAAGCACAATCGGCACCTGCCTTCTATCTGTTTTGCAATCCAGTCTATTCAGCCATGAGTCTGAAGGCAGGGAGAGCATATGGTCTGTCTCTGCCAGAACTGCAGAGTGGGCAGATATCCTAGCAAGTGGTCTGTATTGTGCTATGAGAACAGCACAAGCAAACAGACATCTCTCTGCTTAACTAGGAACGATTTGTTTATTTTAAAAAGTACCTGAAAGATCCAGGGCATCGTGTAAAATAGGCAGAGAAATAACAAAATGCTTTTAAAAATTTCTTCACTGTCCTGCTTGAGCTCAGTTTTACCGTTGAGATGAAATGGCAACTGGCTACTGATGAAAAAACAGCACACCTATGGCTGAGACTCAGTGGAGTAAACGTGTCATAACGCATACTGCTGTAGATATGCTTGAATGCCCATTAGTTTGGCTGCCATTTTCGGGCAGACTGTTTATTAACCTGTTCACGGCTATTTAACAGTTTGCTTCATGGTATTTCTTCCGCTAACAGTACAATGCAGTCCGAACTGCTTTTTGCACATGCATGTTCTCACACAGCTCTAAGGAGCTATACTCCTCCCCCGCCCCTCTGTGGCTTATCTCACTGCTGCTTTGCTCAGCAGACCGTTGTTTAAAGAGATGGTTAGACTGGTCACAAACCATATAAGTCAGTCATAAATAAATACTGTGTTCAGTGTTCATCTGTATTGTCCTTAGCAGTGTTAAAGAAAGCTTCTGTGCATGCATAGTTTTCCAAGGGAGGGAAAGCAGCATGGCCTAGCCTCAGCTTGCTGGATCTTGGAAAGCCAAGCACGGTCAGCCACCAAGGGAGGCTCTGCAGAAGAAGGCAATGGCAAGCCATCTCTGCTTCTCACTTGCTTTGAAAGTCCCTTTCTGGGAACTCCATAAGTTATCTATTTATTTATTTATATTTTAAATTTATAAATCACCCAATCAGGGTCAGGGGAATGCTGTGGACATAGTTTACCTTGATTTCAGTAAGGCTTTTGATAAGGTTCCACATAACAAGTTGGTAAAATGTGGTTTGGATCCTGTTACTGTTAGGTGGGTCTGTAACTGGCTGACAGATCACACCGAAAGAGTGCTTGTGAATGGTTCCTCATCCTCTCGGAGAGGAGACAAGTGGAGTGCCTCAAGGATCTGCCCTGGGACCTGTTTTGTTCAACATCTTTACAAATGATTTGGATGAAGGAATAGGAATACTTATTAAATTTGCAGATGATGCTAAATTGGGAGGGGTCGCAAATTCAGTAGAGGACAGAAGCAGAATACAGGATGATCTTGACAGGCTGGAAAACTGGGCTAAAACCAATAAAATGAATTTTTAACAGGGATAAATGTAAATTTCTGCATCTAGGCAGGAAAAATCCAATGCATTATTATAGGATGGGGGAGACTTGTCTTGGCAGTAGTATATGTGAAAAGGATCTAGAGGTCTTAGTGGACCATATGCTGAACATGAATCAACAGTGTGATGCGGTGGCTAAAAAGGCAAATGCAATTCTGGGCTGTTATCAACAGAAGTATAGTGTCCATATCACATGAGGTGATGGTATTGCTTTACTCTGCTCTGGTAAGATCTCATCTGAAGCATTGTTCTCAGTTTTGGTCACCACAATTTTAAAAAGAATATAGACAAGCTGGAATGGGTCCAAAGAAGAGCAAAGAAGATGGTGAGGGTTCTGGAGACCAAGTTGTATGATGAAAGGTTGAAGGAGTTGGGTATGTTTAACCTAGAGAAGAGGTGAGGACAGTAGCTTGCTCTCAGTGGAATGTAATGCTCTCCCAGGGACATACCAGAGGAGGTGGTCCTGAAGATACACAGGTCCCAGACTGCTCGAGGCCTTAAAGTTCAACACCAAAATCTTGAACCTGATTTGGTACTCCACTGGGAGCTAGTGTTGCTGACGCAGCACAGGTTGTGTATGTGCTGTCCGTGGCATTCCCATCTAGACTTGCACTGCTGCATTCTGGATCTGTTGGAGCTTCTGAGTCAGTTTCAAGGGCAAACTAGCATTGAGTGAGTTACAGTAATCTAGCCTGGAGGTGACTGTTGCATGGATTACTGTGACTAAGTCAGGGTGCAACAAGAAAGGTGCTCATTGCTGTGCATGGCATACATGGAGAAATGCCAGCCTAGCAATATTCGTAACCTGAGCCTCCATAGTTAAGGAGGCATCCAGAGTCAAACCCAAACTCTTGATGAATTGCACTGTTGTTAATGGTGGGAAAAGAGGGAAGTCTATGCCCCAACCCTGAGGTCCCCCTCCCAGCCACAAAACCTCCATCTTTGCTGGATTCAGCATGTGAGGAAAAGCCCCCTTTCCGAACATCGTAGTTACCAGCCCTGTTGCCAGCCACCTGGAGAAGTAATTCACACACGTCTGGCCAGAGAGTGTGGGTATACCTATCCAGGAATATAAGGGACTTATGTTGTACAAGCAGCCATAAGTTACATAGGCACTCAAAACCAGTACAGAGTGCCTGTCAGCAGAACAGACATCTTCCCGTCGTCTCGTATGCCAGCCATGGAGCGGAAGAGACTGCGCCGCCAAGGAGCTATCCAGACAAACTGTTATGAAGCTCGGACCATGGAATCCACCGTAGAGGGCTAACACCACATGTAGCCATCTTCCCGCCAGGCTGGACTCCATTTTATCAAAATAGAAGGCTCACATACACATCAGATGTCACCTTTGGCCTACAAGCAACCCATCTGCCCAATGAATGGACCATCAACCCAACTATCGCTTCCTTTGTCCAACAGAACCCTGGACAAAGACTAGTATCCAGAACAAGACAGAAGAAGAGGAAAACCATCTCCAGCCAGAGCCAAGTCCTTTGTCTCAGTCCGCTGTTACCTAGGCCAACATTTGATTCTCTATTGTTCCCTTTTTAGATAAGTCCATTTAATCTTAAGTGTCCCCCACCAAGTAGTCATCTCTATTCTTCTCCCCAGCTGTCACTTTGGAGTCGCCCCAGGTCCATTTCAATCTGAAAGTTTACTCAGGTACTCCTGGACCAAGCTTGGTCATTGGCTAGCCATGGCACCCAATCAGGTGCCACCAATGACCTTCCTATTGGCTACTGCAGAAGTCCAGCCCTTATAGTCACTGCAGAGCCTCCCCTTCTCCTCCCATCCCCTGAGGGCTCAAGAGAGTCCTTATAACCTGTGGACTAGTTACCCACAGGTGTGCTCCTATCAGTATCCCAACTTCCGCTGCATAGATCCATCCCCGATTCCTGATCAGTTTCGGGTCCCTTACCTACTGTCCTCACTCGTCGCCAATTGGAGCCTTCCTCGAAGACTATGATAGGTAAATATTACCCTGTGTGTCTACCCTTTATGTTCCCCTATCCATCTATCTATATTTCCTAGGACTGTATGTGTGATTGTATGTGTATTTTTATCTTGTATGGAAGACTATATTGTTCTCAATAAATTTTAATTGGTTTTATTAAATTAGAGTCCCAAATTCTTGTGCATTACTCTCTGGATGGTTAAATCTTGTATACATTGGTAAAAAGATCCCTAGTGAGCCAGGTGCCCACCTAACTAATTCCCCAACCTCGTTTTGAGGGCATTTCGGCTTACAAGCCTCAGCCTATTCTTTCTTAACCACCCACCATGGCCTCCAAACCCACAGCTAGATTATGGGGGGTGGTATCTGAGTGGCTGTCCAGTAGCAGATATAGCTGGTGATGTCAGCATACTGGTTGCAATTTGATGACAGGTATGTACATAGCTTTCAAAAAATGCCAACCTGTTTGTCAGATTTGCAAGTTGTTTGGTGCCGAACCAAACAGACCCAGTGATCAGCTCACATCTGACCATCACCATCAAACATGGTAAATTCGACTGTTCAACGTGTGCTGCGAAATCCACAGCATCACTACAATACACTAAGAACATAAGAGAAGCCATGTTGGATCAGGCCAATAGCCCATCCAGTCCAACACTCTGTGTCACACAGTGGCCAAAAATTTTATATACACACATACACTGTGGCTAATAGCCATTGATGGACCTCTGCTCCATATTTTCATCTAAACCCCTCTTGAAGGTGGCTATACTTGTGGCCGCCACCACCTCCTGTGGCAGTGAATTCCACATGTTAATCACCCTTTGGGTGAAGAAGTACTTCCTTTTATCCGTTTTAACCTGTCTGCTCAGCAATTTCATCGAATGCCCACGAGTTCTTGTATTGTGAGAAAGGGAGAAAAGTACTTATTTCTCTACTTTCTCCATCCCATGCATTATCTTGTAAACCTCTATCATGTCACCCCGCAGTCGACGTTTCTCCAAGCTAAAGAGTCCCAAGCGTTTCAACCTTTCTTCATAGGGAAAGTGCTCCAGCCCTTTAATCATTCTAGTTGCCCTTCTCTGGACTTTCTCCAATGCTATAATATCCTTTTTGAGGTGTGGTGACCAGAACTGCACACAGTACTCCAAATGAGACCGCACTATCGATTTATACATGGGCATTATGATACTGGCTGATTTGTTTTCAATTCCCTTCCTAATAATTGCCAGCATGGCGTTGGCCTTTTTTATTGCAAACGCACACTGTCTTGACATTTTCAGTGAGTTATCTACCACGACCCCAAGATCTCTCTCTTGGTCCCTCTCTGCCAGTTCACACCCCATCAACTTGTATTTCTAGCTGGGATTCTTGGCCCAAATGTGCATTACTTTGCACTTGGCCACATTGAACCGCATCTGCCATGTTGACGCCCACTCACCCAGCCTCAATAGATCCCTTTGGAGTTCTTCACAATCCTCTCTGGTTCTCACCACCCTGAACAATTTAGTGTCATCCGCAAACTTGGCCACTTCACTGCTCACTCCCAACTCTAAATCATTTATGAACAAGTTAAAGAGCATGGGACCCAGTACCGAGCCCTGCGGCACCCCACTGCTTACCGTCCTCCACTGCGAAGACTGCCCATTTATACTCACTCTCTGCTTCCTATTACTCAGCCAGTTTTTGATCCACAAGAGGACCTGTCCTTTTACTCCATGACTCTCAAGCTTTCTAAGGAGTCTGACACTAGTCTGACAGCACATGATTCTCTTCTATTGAAACTAAATGGATCATCTTCTGAAGTTTCTTTGAATGCAAAACAAACTGGTTATATGTCACTTGATTTAAGTTTTGAGGAGAAAGAGATACAAATATGCAGGGCTTTCCCCCCCACCCACCTGTGGAAAAAGAGGTGCCGGAACTCTCAAGAGGGAAATGAAGGAGAAATACACAGGTGCCTCTGGTTCTCCAAAATGGAAATAAAATAGAATAAAGTTCCTTTTTCATAAGAAAAGGGCAGTGCCAGCCTGCCCACTAGGCAAATTAGGCATTTGCCTAAGACATTGGCAGGGTAGGGGTGCTAAATTTGGCCCTCCTCCCTCCCCATGCCCTAGACAAATCGCTAGTTTGCCTCTTCCCCTCCTTAGTAGCTTGCCTGCCCCACCTCCTTCCTGTGGCTTCTATTTGTCCTCCCACCCTGCCTCCTCCCCATCACTTCTCTTCTCCCGCTTGCCTGTCCCGTCTCTTCCCTGCCAATTCTCTTCGTCCTCCTGCCCGCCACCTCCCCATCACTTCTCTTCCTCTGCTCACCAGTCCCGCCCCCTCCCTGTCGCTTCTCCTCTTCCTCCTTCCTCCCTGCCCCTTCCCTGTCTTCTCTTCCTCTGTCCACCCCGCTTGCTCCCACTGATTTTCTTTGTCTGCTCACCCTGCCTCCTCCTCATCCTGTCTTGTCCTCCACTCGCCTGCCCTGCCTCCTCCCTGTCGCTTCTCCTCTTCATCCTCTATGTGGGCAGTGGGGCGCGGTGGGTGGTGAGTCTGCCTGGAGCACCATGTGCCCCAGGGCCAGCCACGGAAAAGGGATGGACTCGGTTTAAAATCTATTGATAGATAAATTTATTGTCATTGTTCTCAACAAAAAGAGAGCAACGAAATGAGGTGCTCTTCCACAAAACATACCAACACATCAAACACACATATTCATATTCATACCATTTAAATACATCTAAAACCATTTAAACCATTCAAACCATTCAAACCATTTAAATACATCTAAAACAGATAAACATTCATAAAACCATTAAAACCATTTAAACCATTTAAATATATCTAAAACAGATAATCCTTCATAACCCTGCATTTAGCCTAACCACAGCACTTGGATAGAAACTGTCCTTAAATCTGTTTGTCCTAGCCTTCAACACTCTATATCGTCTACCTGACGGTAAGATCTCAAATAGCAAATGGCCCAGATGTGAAGGGTCCCTTAGGATCATTTGTATCTTCCTTTTACATCCCATATTGTACAAATCCACCAATGAGGGGAGAGAACATCCACAAATCTTTTGTGCTCTTCTCGTCACTATTATTATTAACTCAATAATAAAATCTATTATTATTAACTCAATAATAAAATCTGTTATTATTAACTCAAATGATGTATTTTAAATCTATTAACTGGTTTTTATATGTTTAATTTTAATTGTTAAATTTAAAGTTTTTATCTATTAATGTAAATGTATAAAATGCTGTTAGCCGCCCTGAGCCGCCTAGGCGGGGAGGGCGGGATACAAATAAAATCTATTATTATTATTATTATTATTATTATTATTATTATTATTATTATTATTATTATTATTATTATTATTATTATTATTATTTTCATAAAATCCTTCATGACCAGACAGCTGATGATGGATTTTGAGTGGCAAAGTGAGAGGAAAGGTTTGGAACAGATTTGAACACTGACCAGAGCAGAGGGAACAAACACGCCCAGGCCTCTCTCTGCCTTCTTTCTGTTTAAAATTGTTTGGTGATGTGTTTTAAATATTACTTACATGTAGCCATGAAGCTATGTAATCATGAAGCTATGCTGTGCCATGCAGATTAATGCTACGCATCTATACACAGTTTCACATGCTACATGCTAATGCTATGCAAACTATGCACTATAGTATCCATTCTTGACAGTTACCAGAAACTTCTTAAGGGATTGTTTGGGGGATGCTGTGAGTGAAGAAGGATAATTATCAAAGAAGGTTTGATTCTAAGATGGATGCTGTCTGGAGACAGAGCACATTAGCAGTTCTGAGCCAATGTAGAAGTGGGTTTAGGAACAGTTCTAGCGTGCAACAACTTGACTCAGTAAAATGGTGGCATTTTTGGCTAGGGGAAATCTAGACAGGTGACACGTTTTTTTCATGACCATATGATATTTTTTTTTGCCAATAATGATCTGTAATCAAATTGGTGAAAATCCAAGGCAAGTTGAATAGAGTATAAGAATCAAAGGCTGCCCAATGGGCAGGCAGATAAGGAGGATAAAAGCCTCTCTCACTTGCTGTCGTTCAGGCATCCAGCTGAAGGTGAACCCATTGCAGGAGAGCCAGTTTGGTGTAGTGGTTAAGTGTGCGGACTCTTATCTGGGAGAACCAAGTTTGATTCCCCACTCCTTCACTTGCACCTGCTAGCATGGTCTTGGGTCAGCCATAGCTCTGGCAGAGGTTGTCCTTGAAAGGGCAGCTGCTGGGAGAGCCCTCTCCAGCCCCACCCACCTCACAGGGTGTCTGTTGTGGGGGAGGAAGGGAAAGGAGATTGTGAGCCGCTCTGAGACTCTTCGGAGTGGAGGGCGGGATATAAATCCAATATCTTCTTCTTCTTCTTCTTTTCCTACCAAATCACCCGTAAGCCACCTTTGAATACACTTCACTACTCTTTTCCTGAAGAATTGGTGAGAATCATACACTGCTTGCCATGTCCTTACATTGCTTGTTATGTTCTATGCTGCTTATGTTTTACGCTGCTTCAAATGACATTACTGCGTCATTCTAGCCAGGGATAATTTTGGTTGAGCTAAGCTCCATGTTCTCAGTATTTTTTCTATGTTGGGGAATGTTCTTAAAATTCTAAATGTGATTAAAAGAGCAAAACCTTGTCATAGCTTATGTACTAATAAAATGCATGAAATTTATGAGCCTGGTGTTCAAGCTCTTTTTTTCCCCCTCTCACAAACACAATTTTAGTTTGGAAAGAATACAGGTTAACAGGAGAAATAATAGTATGATTTTCACTAATCCACCCACTCACACAGGAGGCCTCTGAGTCCACCCCCAGGCTATTCCTGGGGGTCCTTAACCCATAGAAGAAGCAATTTTGAGAGTGTTTTGGATGGCCAAGGGAGCACAGAGTGAATGAAGATCACTCTGTGAGAGCCAGTTTGGTGTAGTGGTTAAGTGTGTGGACTCTTATCTGGGAGAACCGGGTTTGATTCTCCACTTCTCCAGTTGCAGCTGCTGGAATGGCCTTGGGTCAGCCATAGCTCTGGCAGAGGTTGTCCTTGAAAGGGCAGCTGCTGTGAGAGCCCTCTCCAGCCCCACCCACCTCACAGGGTGTCTGTTGTGGGGGAGGAAGGTAGAGGAGATTGTGAGCCGCTCTGAGACTCTTCGGAGTGGAGGGCAGGATATAAATCCAATCTCTTCTTCTTCTTCTCCCCTCTCTGTTCCTGTAGAACTTTAGAAGTTATCAAAAACTCTGGTTTTAATGGAGAAATTGAGAATGCCACAGCTTAATGAGAATATTGGGAGGACTGATGGAGTAATTTCAGTTAAAAATAAAACAATACTTAGTATTTATAATGGTATCATTACATTCATCATCACCCTGCCCCCCCCCCAACTAAACCACTTATAGCTCTTGTTTTACAAGGTGCAAAACATAGCTCAAGATGAATTATGAAATACGTAACTGGGCAAAGTGACTTTTAATTTGAAATCTAGGTTTCAGAATGATTTTGCCTTAATTAAATTTTAAACAAGTGATTTGTTCTGCTATAGATTTTTTCCCCAGAACTACATTTCTTCCTATAGATTTTGCAATACAACTACTATATTTTAATTCAAAATGATTTTATTGTAATAGGTAGTCTGGTTTATGGTCAAAAGGAACATAACCTATTTTTAAAAGGCTGATTCTGTTTGATAAACATGGAGGGAAAGTGATCCTGTGTTGCCAGAATTCTTAAAAATGACATTAAAAATCTAGCAAAAACCAGAAGAAATCTAAGCAGAAACCAACAATAAACCAGGTACTCCTTTGAAAAAGGATTGGACATAAGGCAAAAGTATAGAAAATTTCAGTTGGGTATTCTGTTTGCTATGACAGAATAGTCATGGCAAATTCAGCTAATTTACAACCTATTTTAAGGTCTCTTTCTCCTGGGGTGTTAAATGGTATGGTAGGCTGCTCAGCATGGTCCATACTTGGATGGGTGACCTCCAAAGAAAACTCTGCAGTTGAAGGCAGTGGCAAACAACCTCTGCTTCTTACTTGTCATGAAAGCCCTTTAGCGGTGTCACCATAAATCAGTTGTGACTTGATGGCACTTGTGCGTGCACATTTTATTTATCCACACTGGTATTTTGCATTGATGAATGTTGTTTTCCCAGGTAAAAGTAAGCAGTAAAATAATATTACTTTGTAACAAATGCACAGGTTACACTTGCCCAAATTCCTTGTTTTTGTCATTGCCAGCTTATTTTTCTCTTGAAGCCATAGCTAATAATAATTATATTAATATTAATAATACTAATATTAATTAATACTAATATTAATAACTGGCAGTGCCTGGATGAAGCTGTGGGATTCTGATGTGAAGCAATAGGACTAATCTCATCCTGTATAAGCATTAGTAGCCATAGAGTTCCCAAATGAAAACATGCCTCGCCTTGTGATGGCTGCTCAGAATTTTGTTTCAAAGCATGTTTCAAAGTTCACTATGTCTGGAACTGGGGAGATGAGAGGGGAGTGCAATGTATACGATTTGCCTTTCCTGTTTTCATACAGCTGATGAAACCTGTGTGGAAATAATGTGCGTACTGTTTTAACACACTGAACTTTCTGACTGTGAAAGACATTCTTGCTCTGCTTCCCATAACCAACAAGGGGCATAAAGGATGCTTGAAAAGAGCACATGCCTGTTCAAATAATGTACAGCAGCTTGCCGCTAGAAATGCTACAAGAAATACTTGTTTGTAGGGTTCCCAATCCCCCCGCTTTAGCGGGAGACTTCTGGGTTCCCAGCTTAATCTCCCGGTCTTCAAAAATTGAGAAGCGGGGGGGGGGGTGGAGGGGGGGAGAACATACCTATAGAGCTCCTGTTGTAGAGCTCCTGAGCAGTTTGTAAAATCCCTGTCCCTTTAAGGCTGGGCAGGAAGGAGGAAACAGGAAGGGCTTCGGAGAACGGCCCCTCCCTTCTTTGCTTTCGTTTTCTCAGCAGGCACAGTTCTCCGGAAGAAGACCAAGTAAGTATTTGTGTGTGTGTGTGTGAGAGAGGGAGGGGGATTCCCTGGTATGGAGGCCCTCCCTCCCTTTAGAAAGTGTGTGGGGGGGAGGGAAATGTCTACTGGGCACTCTATTATTCCCTATGGAGAATGATTCCCATAGGGAATAATAGGAAATTGATCCGTGGGTATTGGGGGCCCTGGGGGGGCTATTTTTTGAGGTAGAGGCACCAGATTTTTAGTATAGCATCTAGTGCCTCTCCCCAAAATACCCCCCAAGTTTCAAAACGATTGGACCAGAGGGTCCAATTCTATGAGCCCCAAAAGATGGTGCCCCTATCCTTAATTATTTCCTATGAAAGAAAGGCATTTGAAAAGGTGTGCTGCCCCTTTAAATGTGATGGCCAGAACTCCCTTGGAGTTCAATTATGCTTGTCACACCCTTGTTCCTGGCTCCACCCCCAGTGTCTCCTGGCTCCACCCCCAAAGTCTCCTGGCTCCGCCCCCAAAGTCCCCAGATTTTTCTTTAATTGGACTTGGCAACCCTACTTGTTTGTAGTCTGTGGCATTATGGAGTAACTCACATAATGGCAGCCAATTGGTTTGGTGAGCAGCTATGTTTAAATTGCTTGCTGGATAGAATGGTTACTACATGGATTAAATTTCACACAGGTGGTCTGTGTGCATTGAAATAGGTCTTTATTCTGTTCTTTTTTGCAGTTTGTTTTCTACAAGCACCCTTTCATTTACAACAAATGAACGCCCATCCCTTGATTGGATATAACAATGAGGAGTTGCTTCTGCATTCTTGCTTTCCTACTCACTTTTATCTGAGAATGTTTTTCTATATATAGCAGTCAATAGGGGTGCAGAAATTAATAGGGGTACAGAAAAAGGGGAGAAAGGGGTATAGAAAGTGTTAATTATATAAAATTATTCATATTTATCAAGGCCATTCATATTATGTATAGCACATATAACAAAAACAAGTTGTTCTCTAAAATATTTCACTTTTCAACTCCCTTGTTATAAAATTTAATGTAACAGTTATAACTACATCAAAGAAAGAGAACGACAAACAATTAAATGAAAATAATTTTAAAATCTAGTCCATTTTTCACATGCATACACCATGTATATATATATGATTGAGGTTTCACGAGAGCTGAGTGTAGCTAGGCATTTATAGGCTGTGCTCTACTACAGAGGAGCATTGTTTTAGCTGATTTTAATTGGTTTTAGCTTTTGTTTTAAATAGTTTTTTATTCTTTTTATTCTTTTAATTGATTTCAGCTTTCATTTTAAACAATTCCTTCTTGATTATAACTTTTAAACCGTTTTAAATCCTTTCAAAATATTTTTATATTATTATATGAAATTGTTGTTCCAAATTAATCTAGAACTAACCACCTGCATGTTGATTTTTTTTCTTTTTTCTCCATGTATATTGATTATAGAGTATAGGGTTTTGATTTGTATTAGTGATTATTGAAATAGGTTTAAAAAGGGTCTGCCCTTTTGACGGGAATTTTAACATGAAACTAAAGCAAAGTAGACTAGATTACTTTTTTACTAGCGTCTCCCTAGTTTCACTAAAAAAAAATAGGTTTGATCCTTTAATGTTACAAAGCCAGGTGGAGGCTGAAGAACTTGACAGAGCTCACTCTGAACCAAAATGATTCATTTATCACAATGGAGAAAGATGATATGACAATTACTGATGAGAACATTGAAAAGAGGTGCCAAGATTTCAGTCTGCAAGCATCTCAAACTACACATAGTAGACACATTGAAACTTATCTATAAGAGACTTCAGTTCATTACAGATTATCTTCTCAAGGTAAAACCACTGAACCCAGAACACTCATTACAAAGACACAGTTAGCCCCTTTATTCAGATATGGTTATATTAAAAGATTGTGGTAGATTAAAACTAATAGTATACTAATCCTAATAGATATTAATAAACAGTGATTTCCAGGTAATTAATATTTAATATAATGTAACATTGATCATTCTTTGTTCTATATCATGTCAGAAAAAGAAAGAAGTCAAAATCCCACAGACTCTGGTAATACGGTAGCATGTTTTTTTAAAAAATGAATATTAAATATATGCTGAGGACTAAGTGTATTCCCTCACCCATCCTCTCTTATTTGACTACATCAAGTGAATCAAGCCTAATATAATAGCTTGTACATGGCATCTTCAAAATATTATATTTTTTCCCCAATTTTTATCCATAAAATGAGTGGTGGGCTTTCCATTTTTGCTGGAATTCTTCAGTTAGTCTTTTATTGCTATCTTAGAATTTTCCATAATTTCTGTCAAGTATACCATGTTTGCATATTTGAAATCTATTTTAACATTCTGGTATCCATATTGAAATCTGCTGTTTGTTAACACTGTCCATGAGCTTGTCACACTAAAATCAAGATGCATGTATTATCACTATATTTGTATTATTGTGATAGTCAAACCCTTTTGTGGCAAACAATTAGTCTTGTCAAATATGAGGTCATCTTTCACACAAAACACACATACATCAGCAAAACTGTCTTGGAGATTATGAAGTTTAAATAGAGTCATAGAATCATAGAGTTGGAAGGGACCTCTAGAGTTATCAAGTCCAACCCCCTGCACAATGCAGGAAATTCACAAACACCTCCCCCTAAATTCACAGGATCTTCATTGCTGTCAGATGGCCATTTAGCCTCTGTTTAAAAACCTCAAAGGAAGGAGAGCCCACCACCTCCCAAGAAAGCCTGTTCCACTGAGGAATCACTCTAACAGTCAGGAAGTTCTTCCTAAAGCTGAGCCGGAAACTCTTTTGATTTAATTTCAACCCATTGGTTCTGGTCCTACCTTCCGGGGCCACAGAAAACAATTCCACACCATCCTCTATATGACAGCCCTTTTTTCAAGATTTGCATCTTAAATGATCAAATCTAGAATATGTGGAATATTGTGTAATAGGAGATTTCATTGCTGTGTCTGACAGACAGTTGGATAAGAAAACACATAAAGAGATAAAAAGTAAAAGTCCTCAGCTTCCGATAAGTTTTCGGAAATTAGCAGAAGAAATGGACTTGGTGGACGTTTGGAGAACAAGATACCCCAATTCTAGAGATTTTATGTACTATTCTCCTAGTCACCAAACCTGCTCAAGAATTGATATGTGCTGGCTTTTTACAAGTTTGATTAAAGACCTAGTGGACATAGAAATTCAAACAAGAGTCATATCATAGTCCTGTAATGAAAAAACTAAAAGGTCCACGGATAAGAAGATCATGGAAGTTAAATATCTCAATTTTGAAAGTTAAAGATTTTCTTAAGAATCTAAGCTGGAAATGGAATCCTTTTTTAAACAGAATATAACACAAGAGGTAAAGATGCAAACAGTTTGGGATACTGCTAAAGCTTTTTACAGGGGTCTTGCAATTAGATACAGCATTAAAAAAAAAAAAAGAAAGAGCTGAAAATTTCCAAAATTTAATGTCACAAACTGGAGAAGCTGAGAAGAATCTTAAAAAGCAACCTACAAAATATGAATTTCAAAAAAAGGGTGAAAGAAATGCAACACAAAATGAATTTAATTCTTATGGAAGAGGTGGAGATTAAATTAAGGTATGCTAAACAAAAAAAATTTGGACATGCCAATAAGCCTGGAAGATGGCTGGCCTACAGGATGAGAAAAGAGAAGGCTAAAAGAATAATTGCAACATCGAGAGATGAGAATAATAAAGAGAAATCTCAAAAACAAGAAATACGACAAATTGTAGAACAATTTTATAAAAAAAACTATATGAAGACAAGCAAGTCCATAAAACAGGCTTAGAAGAATATGTTAAACAAAACAATGTTAATAAATTCACAGAAGAACAACAAAAAACTTTGAATGAACCTATAATGATAAGGGTACTTGGAGAAACATTAACTATACAAAAGAATGGCAAACCACCAGGACCAGATGGATTACCTGCAGAATTTTATAAAGCTTATGAAGTACCCTTTTACCATCTTTACTTTTACCATTTAAACACCTCATTGAAAAGATACAGGAGGAAGGCCAAATTCCAAACTCACAGCACGAAGCTACAATATCTCTGATTCCGAAAGAAGATAATGATTAAAAACTACCGTCCAATCTCCCTTTTAAAAATCTCCCTTTTAAAACACTTTTTCGAATGTCCTTCAACTAAAGTACAGAGCTGCTTAACATCATGGTATGGAACTTAGCACCAAAACTGTTTTTAAAAAATTGCTCAATATTTAAAGTGCAATCCTTAATTTTAATTGATCTTACTGTAATTGTTTTTATTGCTTTATGGTTTTATTGTTTTATTGTGGATAGTTAATGACTTGAACATATGACTTGAACATATGAACATATGACTTGAACATATGAAGCTGCCTTATACTGAATCAGACCTTTGGTCCATCAAAGTCAGTATTGTCTTCTCAGACTGGCAGCAGCTCTCCAGGGTCTCAAGCTGCGGTTTTTCACACCTATTTGCCTGGACCCTTTTTTGGAGATGCCGGGGATTGAACCTGGGACCTTCTGCTTCCCAAGCAGATGCTCTACCACTGAGCCACCGTCCCTCCCCTAATGTTGTTGTTAGCCGCCCTGAGCCTGCTTCAGCGGGGAGGACGGGATATAAATGCAATAAATGAATGAATGAATGTGGGTTATAACATTTTTGCTGCAATATTGGCACAACGCCTGAAGAAAGTTTTGCAATCTACAATGCACTATGATCAAGCAGGATTTCTGCCTAAAAGATATCTGAAAGATAATGTTAGAACAGTTTGTAATATTTTAGAATATTATGAAAACCACCCAGAGAAGCAACTGGCCTTAATTTGCCTAGATGCTGAGAAGGCATTTGACAACATTCGTTGGCAATTTATGTTACAGCAACTGAAAGGTATGGAATGTGGTGAAAATTTTTTGAGAGCGGTAGAAGCAATATACTCTCTACAAAATGCAAGGGTGACAGTGAATGGTGAATTAACAGAAATAATCAACATTCAGAAAGGTACAAGACAAGGCTGTCCGCTGTCTCCTCTACTCTTTATTCTATCCTTAGAGATATTGAACAATCAAATATGGGAAGATACAAGCATAAAGGGAGCTGTGATAAAAGATGAACAAGTCAAACTTAGAGCACAGGAAGCTGGCAATTTATGATACAGCACCTGCACAGGCAGGAAGCTGGCAGGTGCTTGGCTGGAAACACTGCTGCATAACTCATACAGGGCAAGTGTCCATAGTGAAGCTGGCACAAAGGCCAAATGCTTATAGTCCAACAAGACTGGGTGTCCCTAAGGCTGTAGGCATGTGAGTTTTTAGGGACAAAAGTCCATAGTGACTGAGAGTCCATGTGGGCCTGGCATTACAGCCAGAGAAATCATAGTCCTTAATGATGGGAGAGATAACAGTCAGCCCTGGTTGGTACTTGGATGGGAGACTTCTGAGTAGGGTTGCCAATCCCCAGGCGGGGGCAGGGGATCCCCCGGTTTGGAGGCCCTCCCCCCACTTCAGGGTCATCAGAAAGCGGGGGGAGGGGAGGGGAATGTCTGCTGGGAACTCTATTATTCCCTAGGGAGATTTATTCCCATAGAAAATAATAGAGAATTGATCCGTGGGTATCTGGGGCTCTTGGGGGGGCGTTTTTTGAGGTAGAGGCACCAAATTTTCAATATAGCATCTAGTGTCTCTCCCCAAAATACCCCCCAAGTTTCAAAAAGATTGGACCATGGGGTCCAATTCTATGAGCCCCAAAAGAAGGTGCCCGTATCCTTCATTATTTCCTATGGAAGGAAGTCATTGAAAAGGTGTGCCGTCTCTTTAAATGTGATGGCCAGAACTCCCTTTGGAGTTCAATTATGCTTGTCACAGCCTTGATCTTGGCTCCACCCCTAATGTCTCCTGGCTCCACTCCCAAAGTCTCCTGGCTCCACCCCCAAAGTCCCCAGATATTTCTTAAATTGGACTTGGCAACCCTACTTCTGAGGAAGACTACAGAGAAAGGCAGTGGTAAACCACCTCTGCTTCTCACTTACCTTAAAAGTCACTTAGGCTGCCATAAGTCCGCTGCGACATGGCGCACATGTCCAATGGCTTGTTTTTATATTGTGATATTTTAACTGTTAAGTCACCTCAAGCAGGTCTCTGAAGAGGCAGCACAGAAATATCCAAATAAATAAATAATGTAAAAATAAATACAGGGGATGGGGGGGGCACTACTGATATCATTAGGCTTAGCAGACATGATACTGATTAATGGCAAACAGGATTTTCTGCACTTAACTACAATGGGGGTGGTTTGCTTTTCCAAGCTCATTATCAGTTGTCCTAGTTCTTTTTGTGAATAAGGTCGTTTGTTTTTTTTTTTAAAGAAAAAAAAGCGCCACAAGCAAAGATTAATTTTGTGCTGTTTCTTGCCTGCAATCCTTGTCATTGTGATGGGAATATGCAATAAAAGAACAAATTTGGATAATGAGAAAATCGTTTTCAGGAGGTACATTTTTAAATGATAATGAAGACATTATAGACGTTTAGACCCTAATTGGCATGATTTGCATTTCAGTGACAGCACTACAAATTAGTTTTAAAAAAGAATACTGAAAATATACACAATTTGGACATCTAATAGGGTTTGGGGAGCTGGTCCTGTGCACAGCAGCCCAATATATATTTCCAATTTGAGAATTTGGGCAGAGGAATACTTCATTTATAAGCAACTTGTGCTTTATGAGACACTCCACTTCATATCTGGAGTCAGAGAATTAAGAGATTTTGCAGTGTCACTCATGGTGGCACTTCTGAACAGCCGTTGGTTTGAAATTTGTGGCAGTTGATGCGGAAATGATGTCTCACACAAAGGGTTTTTCCCAGGGTTTTCTTCTTTTTTATAGAAAAAGCCCAGCAAGAACTCCTTTGGATATTAAGCCACACCCCCTGATGCCAAGCCAACCATTCCTGTGTGTTCCTGCTCAAAAAAAAGGCACTGGTTTCTCCATATATGGCAATTGACGGCAACTTAGCCACATACCTAATGGAAGCTCATATGCACTCTTGGAAGCAAACACAATGGCAGCCCCACACGTTAAACATTCCTGAGAGAGAAATCAGATTGAAAGCTGTTGGTGTGTTGGGGGGGGGGGGGCGGGGAGGACAGTCCTGGGTGTCCATTGAACCAGGCAAGGTTTTGATATGGCACAGTCACAGCATATCTGTTTGAATAAAGTATTGTGTGTATGTGTGTGCTTCTGCATGTGAGGAGGAAACCAAATGAAGGGAGTTCAGAAGGAGTGTTTTTCTGGAGACCCATGGTGATTCTCAGCAGCCCAGTATTTAAACTGTCACTGATTTCACACATAGTCTTCTAATGTTTATTCATATTTCTATTTGTATATATTAACTGTACATATTATTATTTTATCTATTTAATCACACCCGTCCTTCAAGGAGCTCAAGGCATCTGACATTGCCTCCTTTGCCTCCTAAGAACATAAGAACATAAGAGAAGCCATGTTGGATCAGGCCAATGGCCCATTCAGTCCAACACTCTGTGTCACACAGTGGCAAAAAATTTTATATATACACACACACTGTGGCTAATAGCCACTGATGGACCTGTGCTCCATATTTTTATCTAAACCCTTCTTGAAGGTGGCTATGCTTGTGGCCGCCACCACCTCCTGTGGCAGTGAATTCCACATGTTAATCACCCTTTGGGTGAAGAAGTACTTCCTTTTATCCGTTTTAACCTGTCTGCTCAGCAATTTCATCGAATGCCCACAAGTTCTTGTATTGTGAGAAAGGGAGAAAAGTACTTCTTTCTCTACTTTCTCCTCTCATTTCTATTCCCATAACCCACCTGTGAAATAAATGAGAACAAAAAGAGAGCAAGTGGCCCAGTCTTATAATCTCCCAAGTGTAAGGTGATAATTCTAGACTGCTATACAACATTGGCTCTCAGTCAGATTAAAGAAGTATTGGAATATATGGTCATCTACATGCTGAGGAGCATCAATAAAGTGAAGTCTTTATGGGTACAAACAAGTAACCTGTACTGGGGCTCTACATATATACTTCTCTCCAAGCCACATCTGGAGAGAAAAGAAACAAATTACTACCTGAAGTCTCTGTTTATACTCAAATAGCTTCGAGATACAGCAGGGGACTTCTTAGCCGATCCACCTGCCAGCCACTCCACCCAGAAAAGGAAATGTCCAGCTGCTGATCGTTAAACTAGATATGAAAGCTGTACTGCTTCAGACCAAGATGGCTGCCCACTTGCATCTGTGCACAGTAGCTGGACCAGAGCTCTTATATAGCTTTAGGGATGGAAAGTGCCATCAAGTTGCAGCCAGTTTATGGAGACTTTGTAGGGTTTTCAAGATAAGAGATGAATGGAAGTGGTTTGCTATTGCTTGCCTCTGCATAGCAATCCTGGACTTCCCTGGTGGTCTACCATCCCAATACAAACCAGAGTGGACCCTGCTTAGCTTCCAAGATCCAATGAGACCGGAATAGCCTTGGTTCTCTAGGTCGGGGCTATGTAGCTATAGCAGCACATAAAATGTTAACTTTAAAAAGCTATGGTAGTGCTTTGGTAGAAGCCACGTGGTGCAGTGTGGTAAAGCTGCAGTACTGAAACCCAAGCTCTGCTCATGACCTGAGTTCGATCCTGCTGGAAGCTGGGTCCAGCTAGCTGGCTCATGGTTGACTCAGCCTTCCATCCTTCCGATGTTTGTAAAATGAGTTCCCAGCTTGCTGGGGGGGGGGGGGGAAGTGTAGATGACTGGGGGAGGAGATGACTGGAGGAGTTTTTACTTAGGCTAGTTCACAGATGCATGTGTATCAGTTGATTACAATAGAAAATGTGTTGTCTTTGCATGCGTGAACGACCCTGTAAAAAGTCTGTCTTGAAAATGTCATGAAAGCAATGTCACCCCAGAGTCAGAAATGACTGGTGCTTGCACAGGAGATTACCTTTACCGTTTGTTTGTTTTTAATGCTTTGGTGGTTGTGGTGTTGGAGCTCTTGCTGGTATATGGGACAAGGCACATACCCAAATCTGCTACCTTTTGATAAAGGACCAGCAAGCCATTCATGTAGCCTTTTTCTCCCCTACACGTTCATGTGGTTTTTAAAAGTTTCTATGAAGCCATATGGTCACTAAACCATATAGTGAGCACCACACAGCTGGAACCATTTGAAGAGGCTTCCATATTGCAAGCTTCATATGTACACTGGCCCGACACTTGGGAATGGCCCTGTGTTGCTCTTCTGTCCTTTCCTAGTTTATTTGGACGGATTTAGCTAATTTGGGCAACTGGTGTTGCTAAGCAACCAAACTACTCTGCTCTTTCTCCTAGCACCCAACAGCAACATGATATTCTTGAGGCAGATGTTGAAATCCTCCCTTTTGATTTTCCCCATGAAAATCTCTTCTGATTCTAGAAATAATCTGAAAAGTAAATTAGAGATTGAGTTCCTACCTAAGGTGCAAATAGAAATCAAAGTTTCTGCAGAGTAACTGCTATAATATATTGTACTTTATTTTGTGGGGTTTTTTTCTTTACGGTTTAGCATGCATCTCCATACATATTTTCTTTGTTATTGTTACTACTGTTTGTTTGTTTGGTGATTTGTGATAGGAGTTTTTACTTAGGCTAGTTCACAGATGCAGGTGTATCAGCTGATTACAACAGAAAATGTGTTGTCTTTGCACGTGTGAAAGATTCACCGGAGATTAGCTGTCTCTAAAGCAGAGAAGCAGCATGGTTTCGGACTTGGACTAGAGAGAGCTTTGCTCAAATCCCAGTTCAGATATGTAGCTTCCTGGATCGTTTTCATTTTCTTTATTATAGTTGTTAGGCCTATCCGGATTCTTGCTATTCAAATTATGCATTTCATGGGTATCGATTGGAAACACACGCCCAATTGCAATTGTTTTATTTTCTATCGACACAAATTGAAATGATCTGGGATTGTTCACCTAAAAAAAGGAGAAAAAGGAACATTATCTGATATGAAAAATAGATCCCTATTTTAGAGGCGGTAGAAACACAAGGGGAGGCGTCAATTGGGGCATTTTTCCTTCTGTTCTGAATGCCAAAGTGAAGACTGGGAGGGGGGGACTGGGGAGTTCTAATATTTCTGTTGACAACCGAAGAGTTGCATTGCCAAGTGGAATTAAACCTTCCATGCTAAGACTTCCTTGTTGCTCTGTGTCTGGATACAGACGGGCAGTTTGGGGCAGCAGCCTCCCATCACAGATTAAAGCCAGCATAGTGAAAAGCACTGCCGGGATGGTCACACAGCATGCAGCCCACTGCCAGAAGAGGGATGAGCTGCACTCGCCCCAGAGGAGTGGTCACACCGCTCAAGCCCTTGAACAACACTTCCCTGGGGTCCAGTCAGCCAGAAAAGGTGCCCGGAAGCATTTCAGCAACTTCCTACCTGGTATCTTTTGGAAGTGCCAGAGTGACAGCAGAGGATGAGGTAAGGGCGGGAGTGAGGTGGGACCCAGATACGTGCATTTGAATGCACCTTTTTTTGATCCAGAAGTGGGCCATTCCCAAGTCAGCCCAAATTGGCCATCTGTATCCAGCCTGCGATAGCCACTTCAAACTGTTTTCTACTGTGGGCATACTCTTGTATGACTAGGGCTGTTTCCACAGCTGCCTTCATGTACATAAATGCTTTACGAAAATGCAGTGCTAATATTGAATTCATGACTAGGAGAGGCATATGCAGAGGTGGTACTTGTGTGAACCAATACATCCACAAAGGGAGTTATAGAAGTTTTTGCCTTAGTTATACAGTTGCCTTGATTGGTGATGTTATGGCAGTCATTTTCTGCCCCATGCCAGGCTAATGAGGAGATCCACTTGTGCTTACTTGGATCATTTCCCCAAGCTCTAGCTCTCACAGAAGCTTCCAATAACAGTAAAGGATCAGTAAAGGATAAGTAAAGGCATTGATAGAGATGTAGTGTAAGGAGCAGTGCTGGGTTCAAGGGAAAACAGGAAACAGCCTTGGAGGAGAGGATGGTGGAGTGGTACAAGGTGGTGCCAGGCCTCAGACAAAGAGTGCTATTGGCAAGGATAGGCCTTGGCTATATAACCATTACATATGATATCTAGCTTGACTAAATTTTCCCCAGAAGACATGTGCCTACATTTTAAGTCAGAGGTCTTCAACTTTCTTGAGCCTGCACCACAAAATGGCTGCTATAGAAGATGAGACCGATCACAAAATGGCTGCCAAGATGGGGCAATTATAAAATGTTGTGAAGTTTTAAATCAAGCATTTGCTTCTGCCTGGGGAAGCTGTTTTAGAAAGGGTACTTCCTTTAGACTCAATGGTGATGCCGAGTGGGATTTTTAAAGCACTGACTGCACCAATGAACTGGAAAAAAAACAGGACTGGGCCTTTGCTTTGGAAAAGAGATTTTTTTGGAGGGGGGGGGAGAAAGGAGTGAGTACAACGAAACGTATCAGTGGGCATCGTGGTGCCAGCGGTTGCCACAGATGGGAGTCATAGTCAACCTCTTGTGGATTTACTCAGGAAGGTTCAAGTGTAAAAGTACATATTGGAAATATAAAATAATTATCCCCATGAAGTAAGAACATAAGAGAACATAAGAGAAGCCATGTTAGATCAGGCCAATGGCCCATCCAGTCCAACATTCTGTGTCACACAGCGGCCAAATATATATATATATATATATATATATATATATATATATATATATATATATATATATATACACACACACACACACACACACACACACACTTTGGCTAATAGCCACTGATGGACCTCTGCTCCATATTTTTATCTAACCCTTTCTTGAAGGTGGCTATGCTTGTGGACGCCACCACCTCCTGTCTTAAACCTTTTTATCTTTTCCCATGAAAATTCACCCCTGGAATCCAGCACTATACAAGGAAGCATTTTCAAGATGGAATGAAGCCAGAGTGGAGTGGAGTGGAGCTTCTGAGCTATACATGGCATGTCTGAGTGAGCCCCAAACTTCTACAGGCTCAATCCATGGACATCACACTTTCATCTATACCGGATTTGGTTCAACACAGCACCGTATTGTATAGTTTGCTCTTGGCCACATTTGGAGACGGTCCTTGAACTTTTAAAACTGTTTCAAGCCACCAATGATCCACTGATTGTGTCCCTCAAATCCACAAGGGCACCAAAGTCATTAAAGAAGTCCCAATGCATATTACCCCAAAGGGTTTTTTAAAAAAATGATTGTCTGTTTTGGAAATTAATTTGGAACACCTCGGGTAGGCCTAGAATTGCATATAAAAAGCTTTATCTACCTATTGAACAAGGGGACTTTGATCTCTCTAATCTGTGCCATTACCATTTCACCTTTAGTTTTGCCAATCCCCGGGTCTCAGTAGGGGATCCTCTGGTTTTGCAAGCTCCTCTCCACCACCAGCCAGCTGTCTGGTGGAGGGAAGCCCCATCCCAACAGCAATCATGTGCCTTTAAACCTTGGCAGACTTAGAAAACACTTACACTCTTTGTGTTTTGGAACGTGTGCTTGCTTTTAAATATCAGCAGCAGGAAAGCAAGAGGCAGGGTGAGCAGTCAGAGCCATGAGTGTCTGAAGCTGTGAGAAAGACAGAGAGCAGAGTCCCCCTGTTTTGCATTCGCTTCAGAAATCGTTTCTATAGTAAAATATATAGGAAAGAGTTAGCTAGAACCTGATTTGAAAGGAGACTGCTCTCCTTTCCTGTTCTTGTCTGAAGAAGCTGGTTGAAATACAGCAGATTGTTACATTCAGCAACTCCCATGCGTAAACTGCCCCAGTGGGATCACAGTGAGATCTGCTCATTTTGGCTGCTTTGTGTGTATGCATGTCCCTTTAAAAAGCCATGCTTGAAAATGCTTCCAAAGCCTGACAAGGGGACTTGTGAGGGTATGAAAAAATTCACTTTCATTTAGTGGAAGTGCAGCTGCCTAGTAGGCAAAGAAATAGGATGAGGAAATGAAGACCGTATTCAGAGGAACTGCACGGCTGTATTTTATTTATTTATTTAGGGAATGGGAAAGTCTCCTGGCTCCACCCCCAAGGTCCCCAGATATTTCCTGAGTTGGAACTGGCAACCCTACTCACTTTCCTGCTTTCTAATGCACAATATGGACTCTAGTTCATGGACAGGAAACACCTGATGGGACTTATTTGAAAATGACTAAGCTTTATCTTCTATGTAAATGGGCTGCTTTGGGCTCAACCCATTTAAATTATCCCAGGGGTCTATTCATCTGTAATGAACTGATGGGTGAGCTTGGTGTACAATTGGCATTCAGTTGGCTTTTGACCCTTATACTCACAGAGGTCTTACAATTTGGAAAAACCTCGAGATTAGGGTAGGGAATAAAAGCACCCTCCCTTTTTTTAAGACTATGGATCTCTGGTTTTTTAGTACACTTAGCTAATTGGATCAAGGAATGACTTTAAACCATTTGATGTTTTGTCCACCAAATTTAATCTCCCCTCCATGGCCAACTGGCAATATATGCAACTAAAACATTGTCTATCTTCTGTTCTAGGACCAGAAGTTTTTGTAGCCTGGGACTATCACTCTGCCCAGTTTTGCCTATTTCCATCCTTAGAAACCCTTGATGGGCAACCCATCCTTCTATATAACTTTCAGAGACACCAAGCCAAATTTAATTTGGATTATATCTGCTTCCAGTGGAACCTAGAACTGGGTACTCTTAATTCAACTGACCCAATGGCAAACTGCACAAAAAGCCATTAAATCCACCTCTGTGATCTTGCGACTAAATCTTATCCATCAAAAAACTGTCTTGGTACTGGTACCCTACTAAATTCTATCATGTTGGTCTCTCACGGAGAATGATTCCTGTTGGCATTGCCAGATGCCTGGAGCTAATTCACATGCTGTGGAATTGCTCTAAAATCATAAATTTCTTTCTTTTTTCTCTTCTTTTGTATTTTTTGTATTTGTGTGTGTGTGTGTGCACTTGGAAGTAATAATGACTTCTGGTGACTGACCCCTACTGGTGGCCTGGAGGATATTCAGAGAAGAGGCTGAATAAAGCCTGCTCTGCCCCCTGACTATTGGTATTCCAAGAAGGTCTCCCATCCAAGTACTTGCCAGAGTAAACCCTGCTTAACTTCTGAGATTGGGCTTGCCTGAGCTATCCAAGTCAGGGCTAAAAATTACACACTTATGACAGGTTATAACCAGGATCAAACTCACATTAGCTGCTAACTTAGACTTCACAGCCAATAATCTAATCATAGGATATATACTATCTCGGGGGGGGGGGGAGGGGGGTTGGGGAGTGCATGCATGCCTGGAAGTCATGGCAACTTTTGGCAACCCCTACTGGACCATGGAGGACATCCAGAGAAGTGGCTTGATACATCCTGTCTCTGCCTCCCGGTCCTGGTATTCCAAGGAGGTCTCTTGTCCAAGTACATGCCAGGGTCGGCTCTGTTTGGCTTCCAAGATCTGATGAGATTGAACTTGCCTGGGCTATCCAGGTCAGGGCTAGAAAACAATAAAAAAACCTTTGTTTGTTTGTTTTTTAAGATTGAATGGAGCCTATTTAAAGTTATTTGAAGGATGGGTGAATTGTGATTCAGTTGTCATTAACTGCTGTACCAGTTGACATAAGCTAACAAAACACAAGGCACCACAGTCTCTAAGCAAGACAAAAGCAATGATAAGACCATGCAATTTACAACAAACATACACGTAAGTGTATTATAACGTAGAAAAGTAAGAAAATATTAGTGCAGTAACAGTCCATGAATTGTGAAAAACCTTTTCAGTCCAAACAAGGTGTTCTGCAGATGTAGTCCCAGGACCATACCAAGAATGAAATAGAAAGTTCTTTCCTCCTTTCTTCCACTAGCCAATGGGACTTCTCTTGAACAAGAGACAAGCTTCTAAATAGGAGAAAAGGATCCCTAAGCAGCAGTGCTATTTATCATAGTAAACAGGGCAGCCAGGGGTGGAGCCCACCATTCTGGGTGGAACTTCAATAGCTCTGGGATGACTGCGTCAGGGCTGAGGGCCTTTTTAGGCTTAAGTTGCGAAATCAGGGTAATGATGTCCTCCGGGGACACAGGTGGCCACTCAGGATGTTCACTGATGCCAGTTTCAAGGGAAATGGGGAAATTTGCCCCATCGTTTCCAAAAAGATTTAAAAAGTATGAGTGCCAGGCTTGGGAAGAAATTGTTATTGTAAAGTAAGGTTTCCCCTGCAGGTCCCCAGAGATTAAAGCCCAAAATTTCCCACTATCATTGGACCTAGAAGCTTCGATCAGGCGCTCCCATTGGGCCCTTGCATTCTGGAGCTTCTTGGCCTTGACCGTATCTAACAGCTTGTGTTTAACAATAAAATAATCTTTTGGTAAGGCAGACTTTTTTTTGGCTCCTATAATGATGATAAATAGAGCAAAGTTTGGACTTCAGGCGAAGACATTCTCTGTTATGCCTGGCTTTTGACCTTTAAGTTTTGGCTGCGCCTTTTATTTAACTCTGATCAGAATTCTTTCACCTTTTTGATGCTGATGGACCATTATGCATCCAAATGGTTGACCCTGATCCAAAAGAAAATTACATCCATAGGAATTTCCTTGGATGCATTTTATCTATCCTCTGCTCCTGCGGTATTTCAATCCATCAAACGCAGACTATTAGATATCCAGTTGCAACGTCTAACTGAGGCAGCTTGGAAAACTTGCTCCCCAAGTTATCTGGGTTTATCCCAGACTCCTGGGTTTTTAGCTCCCTATTTCCTCTAACTGATCCTCACCAAAGAAGAGCATTCATGCTGGCCAGATTTAATGCACTACCATCGGCCATCCTCTTCGGAGGATACCACAGAATCCCCCGCAATCTTAGACGATGCCCTTGTAGCCAAGGAGTCATCGAAACGGTCTCTCATGTTCTTCTGGACTGCCCTTTCTATAGCAGTCCACGAGCAAGATATTTAGATGCTCTGCTCTTTGTCCATCAAGGCCTCTCTGTCAATGCCAAGGTTCACTTTTTACTCCACGGGAAACACAATTTTGTTACTACTCACGTTGCTTGCTTTTTAAAGGTTGCGATCCAAATCAGAGAGGCTTTTACTCATGCATAGCCCACAGCTATTTTATGTCATTTAACTTTTGCTGTTTTTTTTAAAGGTTTTATTATATTCTATAGTGTTATTGTTGGTCTTAAAATATACTGTACCCTTATATCAATGCCAATAAAGGTCTATGATATGGTATGGATCCCTAAGCCCTTCTTGCTATTCCATTACATGAATATAATCATTGACCAGCAAAGTCCAGTGGAGCAAGAAGGTGAAGAAGACTCCTCTGAAGAGGTGGTAGTCAGAAGACCTGACCCAAACCTACAATCTGCGGCAGAGATACTGCAGGAGGAGGCAGTCCCTCAAGGGCCTGGCATAGATCCTCAGCCAGGAACCAACACACTGGCCCCTCAGCTTCCCAGATATCCAGCCAATTCACCCCCTCTATCACCAGAACCTCAGGAAAGCCATCTGAGGAAGATAAGACAGACCTTCAAATCAGAAAGTGCAGTGACCAGCTAGCAGCACAGCATTGGTCCAGCACCAAGAGTGAGGATGAGTGCTTGCTGGAGCAGGACTGAGGAAGCCAGTATGTACATGATGCAATACAGATGATTTAGCAGCATGGGGCTTAAAAGCACCAGAAAAGGAAGAAGCTATGTAGAAATAACTTGTGTGACCTTGCTGCCTCTATTCAGGATAGATTGCCTCGTCTCTGACCTTGGCTTGTATCTAGGAACGTTGATATTGGATTCCTCTTTGGACGAAGTTGTGTCATCTAGCCAGCATCTGAACCTGGAAATTGTACTCAAGCCAGCTCCGATGTCTAGAAACTGTGTGTGCTTGCCGTGTGCCAGTAATCAGGACATGACGATATCAGAGTAGGTATATGTTATGTTTTTAATAATAAATTATGAATTAAAATATGTGATCATAGCACTGTTCCATAAGGTTGACTTCAGTACACAGATTTTAATTTTTGATACCAGAGAAAATACAGCTCAGTGATAAAGCTAAGAATCTACTTATTGCCTTTTAGGTGCACTAGACTGTATCTTTTATCTTAGGACATATTTAATATCCGATACTCTTATCTGCATCGCAGATAACAAAGCATTTGTATGCAAAACTGAAATGTTATCGCCTTCCTCCCTTTGATATCATCTTATCACATATCGAACTACAGCAGAATATTATTTTAGCAAAAGCCTAAGGCAGTAAGGTCAGTTTCTAGGAAATGGTCTTGATCCCTGATGCCTATTTTGAAGCTATCAAATTGATCAAAACATGCTTAGATGCTGAAACATTTTGCCTCAACTCAGTTCTTGACAAAAACTTTTTTCATACTGTTATCCCGAGTCTAAATATTGTCTTAGTGCAAAGTACCAGGACTGACAGATAGTGGTAGGAGGACCAAACTGACAAGCAAAAAAAAGTCTTGAATGCCATTATATAATGTTGCCAGGACAACAGGGGTCATGTTCTTTTGTGATGTCATCTGACCGCACCACATAGTCTTTCTGGATAAAAGGAAGGGCTACCATGGTCTGTTTGTGCTCAGTTCCGAGGCACAGGAGGAAATATTGAAGCACTCCTGCAACTAGTAGGCAACATTTTTTTTTAAATCAACCAAGTTCCATGTGAATATGTCTTTGCTAGGTCAACAGAGAAGTACTTTCTGTTTTTTTACTCTTTAGGCTGCAGTTGTCAACTTAGTGTTTCTCCAGCTGAAATCACTGGCCTTAGAGTTGGAGAACATACTGGAATTTAGTCCTGAATAGTATGGATGCTCACATGGAGCAGTCAGCTTTGACAGCCCCCTCTGTATTTTGCTGGTACCATCTAGTAGATACATAGAACAAAGTGTTTTTTTAAAATGGAATTATTATTCATCCATGCAAAGTGAATAGGCAGTGAAAGACAATTGTGGGCACTCAGAGGTGCCAAAGAATGCACAAAGCCTCTCAAACAGGTCAAGGCTTATTGGAAACCAAAGTATCTTCCAGGATCTTTGTCCGTAATTTCTCTCGCCTAATATTCAACCGATACAACATTGCCATCCTAAGCAGGGTGATACGCTTTTAAGCCCATTGACTTCAATGAAAGGTGTAACTATGCTTGGGATGGCACTACAAGAATGCCTTAACCACCAAGAACTGAACAGTATTGGCTCTGTTGGACTCCTGGCCCAAGGATTTCTGAGCACTGATTGCTCATAGAGCTGCATGGGTGCAGTCAGTCAGTTACTGTGCAAGTAGACTGGTGCTTATGACCAGCTTTCTCAAGTGTGAACTCTGAAGCAAAATAACAACAGGGCCTGAAGCTTCATTTTTTTTGAAGAATCATGTTAACAGAATTAATTTCCAGACAATAGGTCTGCATATTTATTTAAGAAATGTTTTTTTTCTCTCTCAACAGTTTTTGTCATGTAAAAATCCAAACTCAGTTCCATGAAATTGCCTAAAGGCACATAATAGTAGCCTGGCTCAATTTGTGTACAATGTACAACCTGGGGGGTAAATTTCAGAAGGTGGTGTTGGCAGACTGCTGTTCAGCTGTAGCTATGAAAAAGGCCAGCAGGAGCTCATTTGCATAATAGGCCACACCCCCTGACACCAACCCAGCCAGAACTGCATGCTGGTTTGTTCCTGCTCAAAAAAAGCTCCAGCTATAGAAATACAGAACTTTTCAATAGAGTATTACCCTCATGTGCATTATAGCAAATTAATTCTGGATGAAATGTCAAATTTAAACAATACATTTATGATGGACAATCTGTTGTGTGTCTGCAGTTATGATGCCCTTATCCTTTTTTTTTTTTGCCCTTATCGACTTCCCTCTTAGAAGCAAGATTTTCCCTCCATCCCCTCCCCCCCTCCCCCGTTTTGTGACTGAGCTGCCCTAGTTATCTGTTTTCTTCTTTTCTGAAAAACTCTGGCTGTCCAACCTTTCACAGTATAATATTTTGGCTGTTTGCTCAGCCCAGGAACCTGGGGACCGGAATGGGGAATTTATATTACTTAAATGGCACTTGAAAAGTTTTCATATTCCAAATTAACAACATATTTTATCCAACAAAGAAGGGAAAGGTTAGGTGAAATTAAAGGTAAAATTTCTGAGGTAACTCAATATAGATAACTTTTTTCTTGAAACACCTGTACTTGTCTTGGGTTTTTAATTGACTCTTAAGGTCTCTAAAAGCAGTTTCTAACCACACCAGACTAGGGATCTCTGCACTTTTCAGAGCTATCACCCTGTTTAGACTGGGTAGGGAAATTCCTTCTCTCTCTAGAAGACCTATCCCTTTTCCTTGGCCTGAATGGGAGTCTCCATCTAACTACCTACTTGTCCTTGCCAATTTTTCCCACTTCTCCTATGTTAAACTGTTCTGAATTCTGAATGAATTCCGAATGAATTCTCTTCCTCAGCATTCCACTCTAAAGTCTTTTTCTGCTCAACTGATGCTAACCAATCAAATTGCTTGGAACAGCCTGTCACTCAAGACTTTCTGTTTCTGTGAAGAATTAACCCTTCCCAGACCTTTAGTTGTTTGTGCAACACTTGTAAGCTTCTTTAAAAGTGCAGCCCACCACAGCAGTATATGCAGAAATTATCATTATCTAATGCTGTAGATTGTCTTCATAAAAAATAAACATATTACACATTTTGAGTGAGTAAAGTCTTGCATTAAAAAGCACTTCAGTCATTTCAAAACAGAACATATTTCATTGAAGCTTTTCTTCATTTCTCCCCCCCAATTTTCTGTTAGAAAAAAGCCTGGGGGATATGTTTTTGTCCTACTTTTATCCAGTTTGTTTCTCTGTCTTCACACACACACACACACACACACACACACACACACACATATATATATATATATATTTTGGGGGGGGGGATATAAAATATTTATTATTTATACTCATTCCTCAGAATATTCAGGATTTCATGGAATTAATTAAATGCCTGTTAAATTGGATTTGACCAAGTGTCAGCTTCATCAATTTTCAAATATATACATGATATATTGAAGCTAGCATACAACATTTTTATTTGAAAAAATTCTGGCATTTTAGATGGGCAGGGCAGGGTCTGAGACAGGTCGGATAGTGAAACCACAGAAGGAAGCGGGGTGAGGACACTTCCCACAGCTACCATGTGTCACCATATGTTACACTGACAGTATCCACCATAGTTTACTCATGCAACTCACAGCATGATATGGCACTCCACTCCACCCCCCACCCCACCTCCGTCTGCTCATCAGAGCATCCCCCCCTTTATTGGGGATCATATGCAGCAGCATGTGAGATATTGTACTTAACAAACTGATGTCTTGGTGCACAGGCATGAGTTATCCTGTTTAATTTAGTGGGCATTCTTAAAATGATGCAGCTGATGTTTAACTTTTGTTCAGTCTTTTCTTTGCTTTTTTTCTCTCTTGGAAAGGAAAAGAGAATCCATAGAGAATGCACTATGTCTATCCATTGTGATATCCTGATAACAGGATGGACTTCGATTGGTTATTTTAATTTAATTTTAATTTGCCAATCAGAATGGAATACGGTGGCTCATTTAGCTAATTGCTTGTGTATGCTTGTAGTCCTGATATGCCTGTTAAGTTTATTTCATCTGTAATGCTCGGCTCGGCTCATTAATGCTCCCAATGCTAAGGTTTCCTAGCAACACACTCTGGATAAACTATACTTCTCTAGGGTCCTTGAGACAATCTGCAAAACTCTCTCTGTACAAGGGTAAAATTCCCTGCTTCTATCAACAGCTCTTAAAAGTATGATTTACTTCTTCAGTTTAGATTCAACTATCTGCTACATTAGATTGCACTAACAACATGGATTCAGTATGCACACATGACTTATTTGTTGTACAGATTAACAGGATCATCTTCCTGCAATTATATAATACATTGAAATTCTTTATGTATTGTATAATTGATAAAAGATGCTGCTTTTTTTACATCTGTGCAGTGTAGCAGCCCTGATAGCCTAGACCTCCAGCATCTCTTCAGAGCTCAGCAGCTAGGCAGGGCTGGTACTTAGATCAGTGTATACCTCCTCTAATAGCAATCCATTAGTGGTGGTTCGGTCTTGAATTCCACAAATTTGCCATGTGTGTTGTCGCTGCTATGTGCATCCTTATTATCAGTGCTGAGAACTATTCTTTTATATCATGAAAAAAGTGATTTCCCATATCTTTTCAGATATCGCAAAATTAATACCCCCATAATCACTCTAATTGGCATGGCAAGTTCCAGATGCTTTTTAATTTAAATGTCCTGGAATTAGGAAATGAAGTTTGCCTTCATTTACTAAGAGCAAGGGGATAATCTCATTAAGTCAAAGCACTGCTCTGTGTAGCATGGCATTCTCTCTCCCAGCAGTGGACAGCCACAGGAAACATCAGAAGCCAAGCTAATGGTGATCTCTTGTTATCTGTCTTCTGACCTTGGAAGTTGTATATTTTTAAAATCAACATGCAGGAAGTAGATGGAAGACAAAGCACCGGGGTGCTAATCTACATGTACAGGAGGTTCTTTTCTCCGCTCTCTTAGCGACAGCATGCCACTGACCTCAAAAAGTTCTTCCCAGAATCACTTGCTCTCTGGAACAGCATCTCAGTAGGGACAAACCAAATAATAGGGATTCCCTGACCTGAGTTTGACTGAAATACTCAAGGAACATGTACAAGGGAACTCATTTCCTAAATTCAGATTAGGACCACAACATGGGGAGAATGGACTTCCTAATTAATTTCCAAATTGGAGCATGCGCAATTCGTTTCTATTTTCAGTTCCTGAAAGATTTGCTTCTATCTGCACCCTTTTACCAATGAGCATAAGAGTATTCATCTAGGAATTTGTTGAACATTCCTGGTCCACAGATTGTCCTCCTTGTGTTAATAAGGGCAAGGGCCTTCCTGATAGTGGCCCATGTTCTGTGGAATTAGCTGTGTGAAGAGGTGCATCCCCTGCAGGATCTCTCTAGGTTTCTCAGGACATGCAAAGCTGCTCTTTTTCATGCAACCTTGGGATTATTGGGAGAGCCAGTTTGGTGTAGTGGTTAAGTGTGCGGACTCTTATCTGGAAGAACCGGGTTTGATTCCCCACTCCTCCACTTGCACCTGCTGAAATGGCCTTGGGTCAACCATCGCTCTGGCAGAGGTTGTCCTTGAAAGGGCAGCTGCTGGGAGAGCCCTCTCCAGCCCCACCCACCTCACAGGGTGTCTGTTGTGGGGGAGGGAGGTAAAGGAGATTGTGAGCCGCTCTGAGACTCTTTGGAGTGGAGGGAGGGATATAAATCCAATATCTTCTTCTTCTTGTAATCCATCAGACAGATGGTAAATTATATTCCAACTGTTTCGTCACCACCTATGCATCCATCCCTGCTTGATAGTGGATAGATTTTAACCAGGATAGATTTTTAAGTGTTTTATGTATTTAAAGTTATTTATTCACTGTATCTTTTGTACTGTTCTGTCTGATGTATTGTATATGTTGTTAGCTGCCACAAGTCCCATTCAAGGGAGTGGGATATGAGTTAAAAAATAAATAATGTTATGGTAAAGCACATCAAGCATTGTGGTCAAACATCAAGATGCTTATTGATTTTTTTTAAAACTGATGTGTCTTGGTGGACTACCATATTAAAAAAAAATCATACAATCCTGTTAAAATTCTCTCTTTCTTTAGCAGGGAGTATTTCATTAATGAACAAAAACCACATGTCCATCAGAAAACCACCACAACAAGGGAATATTGATGCAGTCCTCTCATGCATATGAGTGTACATAAGTAGGCTCTGTATGTAAAATCAGCACCCAGTTGTTTTGCAAGCTTGCTGACCCCATTCCTTCCTCTACATACTCACTATATGCAGAAAGAAAGTCTGAGTAGAGTTTCTAGTCTTTAAAAGATCATACCTACACAATAAACTTTAAGGTGCCATGGTGTTCATTTTCTATTGTGATAAGGTAGATGACAACCAAGGGGATTTTCTCAAATATTTTGAAATGTCAACTCATAACCCACAATACTGTGAGAACCTGGGTAGCTTTCCGCTAAAAAATAATAATTTGCTGTGAAGGTTAAAAAGCAGATTTGAGGATACAGAATTAATTCTGTATTACTTTCAATAGACTTCAAAAAAAGACTGTGATCTAGAAATGAACATATATGAAGCTGCCTTATACTGAATCAGACCCTTGGTTCATCAAAGTCAGTATTGTCTACTCAGACTGGCAGTGGCTCTCCAAGGTCTCAAGCTGAGGTTTTTCACGCCTATTTGCCTGGACCCTTTTTAGTTGGAGATGCTGAGGATTGAACCTGGGACCTTCTGCTTACCAAGCAGATGCTCTACCACTGAGCCACCGTTCCTCCCTGGAAGTTTTATTTTTCCTTCTCTCTTTCTCTTTAAAAAAAAAAGTTAACTGCCACAGTTCGTTGCTAAAAAAATGAAATACATCCTGTCATACTAAAAATGGCCTTGTAAAATATAGCTAGGAGTAGGTCTACTGCGTTTCTGTATAATAAAATATACATCAGGAAATGCATAATTTAATTGCCTTCATTTGTAAACACAGATAGCTCAATAATTAACGTATGTTTTACACTGGAAATCCACTTTGTAAGGTTGTCTGCACACCCAAGTATTTTTCCTAAGTGTATTTAAAGACTTTTATAGCATGGTAAAGCCAGTAATCAAAACACAGCTTTTAAACAATACTTGATTAAATTATTTCAAAAGGTTCTAATGCTCACTCAGCAATCTTGTTGATTTCCTCTCAATTTGGGAGAAAATTTTAACCTTTATTTTAATTGTTTTTGTCCCTTTACAAGATTACTTTGTGGGTTTTGTATCACTTTATCAAAAGATTGTTGAAGCATTTTATCACTTCACCTGCTATAAACTTATCAATTAGATATCATAAACATGCAGAAGCAGGCTTCTGTATTCTGTTTTGAGCTAAATGTAAAATTATGTGTAATAAATAAATATGAAATTGTGTATTAATAAATGCAGTTTCTTCATTTGGCCCAATAACTGGGACTGCATGCACGTAGTTCCAGTGCGTAATCAGCTGCTCACGAGAAAGTGCTTAACAACTACTAAATAAGTGACTGATAAAACTGTCACTTATTTGTCAGGATTGCCCATATGAATGGTTGGTTCTCTCCAGGGAAAGAACTAGTTAATAGGAGACATGAAGAACCTCTGCCTGAAACACAGGAGACTATGCAAGTCAGAGTAAACAATATAAATACTGATATACCAGCGGCCTCAGTATAAGGCAGATTCAAATGCAAACATTTCCTTGAGAGGAATCACTGAGTCTTATACTCTGTCTGTCATGACCTCCTTCAGCAACTTGGCCTCAGAGTCCTCAGGGGAAAAGCCTAAGGAACCAACAACACAGGCTGAAGAGGACCTTACATGGTAGAGGCATCACTGGATAATGTGCCAGAGGCCACCCTGTTGGAACTTGCAAGTGAGACCTCGCCTCTGGCCTCTCAGATAGCCAACATGCTTCTGCTGCATAGATCTCGAACCTAGTCCCATAGTCTCCCCAGGACCTGTCCCCTCTCTGCAGGAATGTCAGTGAAAGAAGGCTCAGGCCAAAGTGGCCCAAAGGAGGTGATGTGCCAGTCTGGTTGCACACAACCTCATCCCAAAGCCATGTAGTGAGAGTAAGGGTGCGGTCACACGTCACATTAAAAGTGGGTGTGTAGCGCTCAAATTTGAACCGCTGAATATTGATTCGATGCAGGGCCGATCAGACGAGCATCCAAGAATACAACTCATTCTGTTGTTGAGCGATCAGACATCCAATACTATCACGCTCTTTTCTTGGCACATGCGTGATCAGATGGTGATTTCTGGGAGGGGAGGTTCCATTGAACATGCGCCCAACTGTTTGGAGGTGGGAAATCAAATGTTGCTTCAGAGGCGGGGGGGGGGAAGGGGGGAAAGTTTCCGGAATTAACATTGCTGATTCAAACCAGGGAACTGCCAGGAATTACTTTCCTAGAAATCGGCAGTGACAATGATAACTGGAATCCTCCATATTGAAAAAAAAGATTTTTTCCTGTTCTGAATAGTGGGATAACGTTCCCCCCCCCCCCCTCCGATCCTGTGTTGATTGGAGAAGCAGAAGCATCACCTCAGATTCCTGGATGATCTGGCAATGAGCATGTCTGCTGGGGCTTTAAAAAAAAAAAAGGTGGGAGGGAAGGTAAACATTCCAAGGAGAGTATCACGCATGAGCTGTCCAAACAGGAAAAAACTGATCTTGTGCCGCTTCTTTGAAAAAGGGCCGGACTTTCTGTGCTATCAAATTAATGCGGCATTGATCCACAGCAAGCTGGGATGACCCTGGATGACACTCGATTGTCAGATGTGGATGTCTGGACGAACATATTTAATCCATCAGCGAGACAGAACGCACCCTAAGACTTCTTTGCATGATCCTGGCTAAAGTATAGCACAGTCAAAGGAGCCCAGCATCTGCCAGTGGTACAGCTGACCCTGATTACCTCCCAGCCTATTTGGGCTGAGGCTTAGGAAGGCTACCTTACTGGATCAACTGCTTGCTTAAGCACAAACCTGTGCTTCAGCTCCTTGCCTCCAGTTCCTGATCTTTGCCTCCAGTTCTAACCCTTGCTCCTGGCCACCAACTCCAGTTGATGCTATCGAACCCTAAGGGCCCTGCTCTAAAGGAGACCTGACTTGGTCTGCCTGCAGAGCACAGGGCACTATCTATAAAAGTAACTAGTGAGACATCCTAGAGAAAAACTTATAGAATCTTGAGTAGGAAGACCAAAAGCAGGGCTGTCAAGGGGTGTCATGGTCCCCCAGACAAAGATTATCTCTGGGGGGGGGGTCTTCCTGTTATTCAAACATTGTTATACCCCACTCCAATCAGTCTAGAAAAAGAAGAAGATATTGGATTTATATCCCGCCCTCCACTCCGAAGAGTCTCAGAGCAGCTCACAATCTCCTTTACCTTCCTCCCCCACAACAGACAACCTGTGAGGTAGATGAAGATATTGGATTTATATCCCACCCTCCACTCCGAAGAGTCTCAGAGCAGCTCACAATCTCCTTTACCTTCCTCCCCCACAACAGATACCCTGTGAGGTAGATGAAGATATTGGATTTATATCCCGCCCTCCACTCCGAAGAGTCTCAGAGCAGCTCACAATCTCCTTCCCCTTCCTCCCCCACAACAGACACCCTGTGAGGTAAATGAAGATATTAGATTTATATCCCGCCCTCCACTCCGAAGAGTCTCAGAGCGGCTCACAATCTCCTTTCCCTTCCTCCCCCACAACAGACACCCTGTGAGGTGGGTGGGGCTGGAGAGGGCTCTCCCAGCAGCTGCCCTTTCAAGGACAACCGCTGCCAGAGCTATGGCTGACCCAAGGCCATTCCGGCAGGTGCAAGTGGAGGAGTGGGGAATCAAACCCGGTTCTTCCAGTCCGCACACTTAACCACTACACCAAACTGGCTCTGGCTCTAGTGACTAGAACTCAGAGTCTTCAGGCCCCATGACTTGCTTGGTGTCAAAGTGACACCAGAGTGGCCAGGTCCTTTTAGTGGCTCTGACCAAAAGGCACAGTTGCTTTAGCGACTAGGTGCAATTAAAAAAAAAAAACAGGAAGAAGAAAGGAGGAAAAACTTATGGAAAGGCCCATTGCAATCATTATGGTCACGGAATGGAAACTGAAATAAGCTGAACTGAACCAAGTTTGTGAACAAATGTGTACTTTAGTGAAAACTGGAAATGTTATTTCTTCTGTAAAATTTGGAGTCTGAAAAACATTGGAGGAGACTATTTGTGGTGCAGTAGATATTAAAAAACATGTAATCTAATGGGTTAATATGTAGGCCTAGATAAAAATTAAAATAGAATATATATAACAATAAAATAATAACATGCAAAATTAAAACATACAAACAAACCAACAAAACATTAACACAGGCAAAAAAGAAATAATCCACCACCGCCCTTACAAATATATTATGCTAGAAGCAGAAAAAATGTGACAGTATCAAAATAGCTAAACCACATTTCAGATAGCAGGCAGTATAATTTTTTTTTCAAAATGGGCAGCTGCATAAAATCAAAGATTTCAATAAAAGGGAAGAGGAGGAAGGGCAATTTCTATTCCCACCTTTCCAGTGTTCAAGGCATTATATAAATGTCAATAAAACCACTTTATTTATTTCATTAAACAATTTATTTATCCATACCCAAACTTTCTCCCCAGTAGGGACTCAAAACAGCTTACAATGTTCTCCTCTTCTCTGTTTTGTCCTCAAACCAACCCTGTGCAGAAGGTTAATCTGAGAAAGAGCGACTGGCCCAAGAACATCTAGCAAGCTACTACAGCACAGTGGGGATTTGAACTTTGGTCTCCCTGATCTTAGTCTGGCACTCTAACCGCTACACCACACCAGCTCTCAAAACATCATACATTACAAAGTTGGATCTAGGAAAAAGCTGCTGGGAGATGGAAGAGGAGGAAAGTAGTAGTAAGCTGAAACCAGAGGGCTGGTTTGGGGCAGCTTGCAGCCGCCCTGAGGAAAGCCGGCCAGAAGAAAAGCGCTCCGGAGCTTTCGGACAGTGCTGGAAGAAGGGGTGGACCTTGGGCGGCCAGAGAGCATCTAGAATGCTCACACGTCCCGCTCACAGCTCCCCAGGCACTCTTAAAGCGCTCTCCAGCCTTCCAGATGGCCGGGCGCCACCTCAGAGCCACCTCAGCGAAAAGGGGCCATTTTCTAAGTGGTGCCTTTTTGAGGCGGTTGGAGCATCCTCGAGGATAGGGTAAGTGCAGGACAGGGGCGAGCAGCAGATGTTGCCATCTGGCCGGGTTTTTTTGGTTGACTTCAGAGTCGTCTCTGAGTCGACCCAAAGTGCTGGTCTGTAATCAGCTGTGATGTGTGAGAGACCAGTGAACTATATGTCTGGCTGCCATTTCTTCCCTGGCAGTGGAACCCTCTTAACCCCACTTTACAAAGAACAAGTGGCAGCTAGACTTCAAAGACTCATAGCAATTCCACGGGGGCAGGAGGAATTTCCCTGGGAGGACATTGGTTTTATCTCCTATATTCGAACTTCATGAAACTGTTCTATAAGATAGTGAAGTCACAGAAATAATCAAATCAACGGCATTCCTTTCACGATATGTTAACCACTTCAGTTGAGAAAGCTGAATAAAAGCATCTTCTTGCGTTTCAGTTTCATTAATGATCACATTAATCAAACTGAACCAAGGTTTTGTGTGAATGTTCACAAGGACTCAAAGCTGCCTGAATTTAAAAATGAGTTTTCCATCTGATTCCCAAACACTGTTTAGGCTGGTTAGTTTCTTTCTAGCTCAGTGTTTCCACTACCCATTTTTAAAAATGGAGCTATTTCCTCCTTACTTTCACATAGGTATGAATATGTTAGAGGGTAAACTACTTTTTATTCTGCTGTGCTGCAAGCCCCAGGCAAAAATATTCTCAGGCACACACCTTATTTTGCTAGCGATTTCGTCAGTAATCTACACTCTGTCGTTCATTATTTTTAATCAGAGTGAACTCTGATTCCTTTTCCAAACCACTTTCTCTAAAGAGTGACATGGTTAGAGCCAAAAAGAAGCTCTTGATTGTCAAGTCTGCAGATTCAATGATGAGTCGATGTAGGTACAAAGGAACTATTTTATTGATACTGATACTTGCCGCCTAAGCCAAGGCTTGAAAAGACTAAAGACCATACAGTAGATACATTGCATATAAGGAATACTTCAAAAGGATTCCTACCGGGGGGGGGGGGGTTGTGCAGGGAATATTCACACATAGATGTTACCAATACATTCTCATGTTGATTGGAGGCTCCTTCCTCCCTTCTTTGAGCCTGAGCTGAGAAGGCACAGATAAGACTTTTCACACGTTTCCATTTCAAAGCAGGAATACTCTCTACTGGAAGGGAGGGGGTTAGGAGGAAGTTTGCTAGCAGCATTTGGTTACACTTTGGTTTTACCCAGAATGCTCAATGGTTGAGCCAGAGTTATAGACAGACTTGACATTGATGCTTCACTGGGGAGGCTCTGAAACGCTCCATGGCTGGTTTCTCACCTGCAACATAGGTGGAAAGATGATGAAAAAGTCTGAACTTCCAGATGGTTTTTATAAATGGAAAGCCTTGTTCTGAAAAGTTTTATTATTGTGCTGAGAAATATTTATTCTGTGAAAGGCTATTATTGTCTTCAATTTTAAACATCAGCAACTAGCAAATTATATTAGCACAATATTCTTTCTTCCCTCAATAGTTTGGAGCACAATCCATGACAATTGTAAGCATTTTGATCTGGGGAACTGGTTCTTTTTGTGTTAAATGCAGCCCTTAATACAATAAATAAATAGATCTCCCTACCAGCCTTTGACGGTGCGTCACTGACACCAGTGCGCAGGGTCAGGAGCTTGGGAGTGCTACTGGAGCCTTCCTTGACAATGGAGCCACAGATAGCAGCCACTGCTAAGTCCGCCTTTTTCCACCTTAGGAGGCCGAGGCAGTTGGCCCCCTTCCTGGAATGTAGCGACCTGGCAACAGTGATCCATGCAACGGTCACCTCGAGGTTGGACTACTGTAATGCCCTCTACATGGGGCTGCCCCTGTACCAAACTTGGAAACTGCAGCTAGTGCAGAATGCGGCAGCCAGGCTGTTAGTGGGACTACCTCGGTGGGAACATGTACAGCCTAGGCTGCGGGAGCTGCAATGGCTGCCAATTGTGTTCCGAGTTCGTTACAAGGTGCTGGTTTTTACCTTTAAAGCCCTATATGGCCGAGGACCTGCCTACCTTAGGGACCGCCTCTCTCCATATATCCCCCAGAGAGCACTGAGATCTAGTTCTCAAAATCTTCTAAAAATCCCTGGACCAAGGGAGGCCAAATTGAAAACAACGAGGGAGCAGGTCTTCTCAATAATGGCTCCCCATTGGTGGAATCAACTACCAGAGGAGGTGCGAGCCCTGTGGGACTATAATCAGTTCCGCAGGGCTTGTAAAACTGTCCTTTTTCAACTGGCTTATAAGATGGAATCCTGAAGTGACATCTAGCCATCTTGATATATATATATATATATATATATATATATATATATATATATATATATATATATATATATATATATATATATATATATATATATATATATATACTGTACAGTAGCACCTTCAATTTATAGTGGCTTTAATTAATTTATTTATCTAAATGTGTTTTAATTGTATTTTATTGTATAATTGTATTTATTATAATCATGGTACACTCCATGTCTTGTGAGACGCCCTGAGCCTGCTTCGGCGGGGAGGGCGGGATATAAATAAAAGTTTATTATTATCATTATTAAATAATTAAGTGCTGCTAAGACTGCCCTGCCCTGGATGGCTCAGGCTTGCCCAATCTCATCAGATCTCAGAAACTAAGAAGGGTTAGCCCATGTTAGCGCTTGGATGGGCGACCACTGAGGAAGTCCAGGGTGGCTACACCGAGGGAGGCAGTGGCAGAACATCTCTCTTCACCTCTTGTCTTGAAAACACTGCAGGATTGCCATGTTGGCTGCAACTTGAAGGCGGTTTCCACCATCAAGACTGCATGGCATTAATATGAAGGGGGAAAGTTTGCTTGGTCGTTAAAGTTTTGCTGTACAATAGGCCTTTTAGAATTGAGTGAGAATAGCCCTACTGGATCTAGCCAAAAGTTCATTTAGTCTTCATTTTTGTTAATGGCAATGACCACTCAGATGCTTCTAGGGAGCATGCAAACAGGTCATGAAGGCAGAAGTCTTCTCCTGATGTTTGAGAGTTGTACAAGTTATGACTGTATAGGTTCCATTTATGTATGATAGATAACAGTGTTCATATGGCTATAGAGTGTCTTGGTGGATAAGCAAAATGACTATAGAGTTTTCATGCTGGCTAAGCGAAAGAACTGCTTGAGCAGTGAAGTGGTAGCTTCGTGGCTCTTTAAAGAACCAGGTGCTATCTCAGCATGAAGAGCACAGTATTCCTGAATGCTGCAAAAGAAAACTACAGCTTCTCCTGAACATCTGGAGCTCTCTTATACTGAATCAGACCAGTGGTCTGTCAGTCAGTGTAGCTCACTTTAATTGGCAGCAGGATCCAGGGTCTCGAGCTGATGTCTTTCACATCACATACTACCAAATCCTTTAAACTGGAGATTTTGGGGATTGAGCTCAGTACCTTCTGCACGCAAAACAGATGCTCTGTCATCAAGTCACTGTTCCTCCCTTTCTCTTTCACTATTCAGGTTCTGTGCTTCTTTCTCTCCATCCTCCAGTCTCTTTATTTGTGGCAGCTGTCTTCATTCCACAGCAGTGGTTTAATGAAAAAGGTAAAGGTAGTCCCCTGTGCAAGCACCAGTCGTTTTTGACTCTGGGGTGATGTTGCTTTCACAACATTTTCACGGCAGACTTTACGGGGTGATTTGCCATTGCCTTCCCCAGTCATCTACACTTTCCTCCCAGCAAGCTGGGTACTTATTTTACTGACCTCGGAAGGATGGAAGGCTGAGTCAACCTCGAGCCAGCTACCTGAACTAGCTTCCGCTGGGATCGAATTCAAGTTGTGAGCAAAGGGCTCCGACTGCAGTACTGCAGCTTTACCACTCTGCGCCACGGGGCTCTTTGGTTTAATGATAGAACATGGATAACTGCAAGGAGAATTGAGACCTCAAGACTGAGCTAGAATTTCTCTAGGCAACAGTGCTTTAATTTCTCTACAATGTTCCATGATTTGCAAAGAAATGTTTCTAGTCCTTTTTATTTTTTTAAAAAATGATGTCGTTATTTCAAAATTGATATTTTTTTCTTAAACATCTGCCTTGGTAACACTTCAGGGATATGATGTCAAGGAGGATGAGATGCTGTACTATTAATACTTGCGTAGAAGAGAGAAGTTCACCAGTGTAGCTTTTCTTATCCCTGAATAACAATGCACAATTCCCTTGAATAGAGCAACAATATGACACCATATTTTGTTTTCCCAATGTTTATATGCCGCTTTCCTGCCTCATCGGTGTTGAAATGGCTTCCAAACACAATATTCATTAAGTCCTAATTAATTTTTTTTTTACGCCATTAAATTTAGACTGACGTTTGTGAAATTGTGCTAGTTAGGTGTCTATATTTAGGCGCAGAAAATGACTTGGCTATAGTCCCTCTAAAGAGTTGTCTCTGGGCAAGCAAACAAACGATCAAGATTTAAATAGTACTCTGGTGTGGTAAATTAGAGTTAAAAAATGCACCCATGGGTAGGAAGGAAGTCTGCACTCAGGCTACTCTAGAAAAAAAAATGACTTACTGAATGCTGCCTTTAAGTGATGTACTATCCCATTATACAAGGACATTGCAATACCCAGTAGTACTTCAGAGAGCTTTGCAAAGTGCCTGGATTTTGCCAGCAGCGGGTGAACCTTTAATTCTAAAGAAGTATAACCAACATGACAAGGAATAATTCTTCAATGCTGCAACTGGAAACTGGACTCGTTTTACAGCTCTTCTGCTGCTAATCATATTACTGCTTATGGACTAGCCGATTAATGATACCAACAGCCTGGCAGTGGAATAAACAACAGAGCAGAAGAGGATGCAAAATCCAGAACTGAATTTGTGATTCTATTCCCAGTTTAGTTTGTGGGGATATACTATTATCTGTACTTCAATGAAATGGTCATCAGCAGAGGGTAAGTGGTAGCAGGCTGCAAGATTCACTCGTCATTTGATTGTCAATTATGTGCCCAGGGGTCGTTTTGTAGAAAAATAGGTGGTGGAGCTCATCCAAGACTGCACATACTATTCGATGGACAAGGAGGTGGAACCCTCAGAAGGAGGAGGTGGAACTCTCAGTAAGGTTCAGGAGCTGTGCTCCTGTGAGCTCCCACTGAATTCGAGGCCTGGATGTGCCCTCTATGTCAAACTCATTTGTTATGAGGGATGAATCTGACATAAATGAGACCTTGTCGGGCTGGCACATGAGTGTCATAAAATGTAATACCAGGTAGCACAGATATAAACTTTATAAAGGATATAAACACATTTTTTAAAAAAAACTTAAAACACACTGAAAAGATTAGGATTCTTGCAATACTTTATTTAACAGTCTCTGATAATTGACACCTCTTGCTCTGAATTATTGCATCAAAATCTGGAGATAATGTCTGTGATGTAGCAATCTTGAGTATGCTGTTCAGGTGTTGTTAAGGTGTGTATCTTGATTTACTGATGTTCATTATAGAAATCTCATGGTCAGTGCTTTGAGACTAAGACCCAGAGGAAAATATGAAATGGTTGGGCATTGCGAGCTTTTGCACATAAGTTGTTTCATGTGCTGTTCAGCCAATGGAGAAAAAAGAGGCTTTGCTCTGTAACTTGATGGTGCAAGCTTGGCAAAGCATGCTGTGATGCAGAAGGAAGCAAGAGAGGGAGACAGAAGCAGACAACAGTGAATTGCTTGCGGGACTAATAGGAGCCCTCCAGGGGCCTGATCCAGCCCATGGGCCACATGTTTGACACCCCTGCTCTATGGACTGATTCACACAATATCTTCAGAGCAGCCACAAGAACTTTGTATCATGAATTGGCCCCAAATGGTCACCATGCAGGGGCAACCAAACAATGCAATTTGCATCAAAACTGTACAGGAAAGCCAGTGTGACTGGCATCTTGAACTAGGGCTATAATGTTGAACTTGGGCTATAAAGGGGAAAGGGAGAATCATGTAATCTTCTGTGCACTTCATGAAGATGTGATTGATAGACAGGGAAGTGCTGATTATAATACATTTTATACGTAATTAACACAAAGTAAGGTTATAAACTGATCATGGATGTTTCATGGGAAGTCATATGATCCCCCCCTCAAAAAAGAAGAAGAAGATATTGGATTTATATCCCGCCCTCCACTCCGAAGAGTCTCAGAGCGGCTCACAACCTCCTTTCCCTTCCTCCCCCACAACAGACACCCTGTGAGGTAAATAAAGATATTGGATTTATAGCCCACCCTCCACTCCGAAGAGGCTCAGAGCGGCTCACAATCTCCTTTACCTTCCTCCCCCACAACAGACACCCTGTGAGGTGGGTGGGGCTGAGAGGGCTCTCACAGCAGCTGCCCTTTCAAGGACAACCTCTGCCAGAGCTATGGCTGACCCAAGGCCATTCCAGCAGGTGCAAGTGGAGGAGTGGGGAATCGAACCCGGTTCTCCCAGATAAGAGTCTGCTCACTTAACCACTACACCAAACTGGCAGTCAAAACGGTATAGCTTTAAGTACCCTTTGTGGTAACCATACTCACACCACTCACCTTTACAATCCATTTTCTTCTGTGTCTGAAATAAAATGATCTGTCTGTCTTGCCAGTACCTCGGGGTGTTACAGAAAGTCCCAATGGGGAGATGGAGAAATGCCCCTAAGTCTAACAGTCCTTGTTGTACACAGCAGCATGGCCAAGTAGTGGAATGAACGTTTTCCCCGCACTTCTAGATTGATCATGAGCCCCCACGTGATCAAGTGATTGGATGACACCCCCTCTCAGTTTCCCTCTGGACTCCAGCCAATGAGATGTCTGTGCACAAAGTTCTGCATAATTTATAAAAAGTGAACCCATCCATTGTTCTCTGCATGGTTCTGTTCAGTACAGCCCCGTCTACTTCTCTGATGTATCCGAACTGGAGCAAAGGAAGACAGAACTGCATTCAACAGCATTGATACTAGGTATTTTCAATTGCTAAGGAATGTATCTAGTCAGCTGATGCTTATGAATATGTTTCCTTTTTTTACACTGTAGATTTTCCTGAGTCCTTTTTGACTTCCCAGTGAGAGCTGTACTTATTTCAACCCCATCGGTTCCAGTTTTTGCATCCAAATGAACTTCACTGTTTTTACATGGAATAAGTTGCTGCTACATTTTCCCTGGGAACTACTGAGGCACAGCTGCTTCAGGAAAATGAGGAAAAAGTAAACTTTCCATTCCGGGTTTTTTTTTTTTTTTTGGTCCTCTTTTCTCCAAGAGGCCATTCCAGGCTGCTGTCCAGGGTTCTGAACGAACAAAATGGTCTATACAGTGTGGCAATGAAAAACCCATTTTCCGTCTCCTCTGCCAATTGGCAGTCCCCAGCTCCTCCCCCCACACCTGACCAAGGCATAACTTTTCCCAGGGTCACTGCACTTCATCTCTTGATGGTGTGACAGGTGTTGCTGGTTTGACATTTATTTCAAATCCATTAATACAGAACTTATGCGGACCCAATATTAGAACCATATGATATTTAGAGTTAAACCATTTAAACTGGACTTGCTATAGGTTATACATTATGGTTATATGTTATATATGAAATTGTACGCTACATTTTTACAAAATAAAAATAAAATATAAAAACTACAGAGTTTATGAATTATGCCATATGTTTCGTGTAATGAGAATTCCCAAGTATTATAATCTTCTGAATTCATCTCTTCCTCCACTGTAGCTTTAAATACAGACATTAAAGAAACATATTTTGTGTTGCTAAAATTAGCAGATCTATCTAGTTACATGCATGAATATGTTATTGCTCTTTCACAATAACAACTAGCAACCTTAGAGATCACAGTACTGTATCTGAAGTCTCAGAAGACAAGCTTATTTTTGTTCAGGGTTTTATAAATTCTCACTTTATTAAGGCATCCATAATTATTGTTCACATCCCCCTTCTGCATATAGTCGTATTTCAAATTGCATTCACCTCTTCTCACCCTGGACTGGTTTTAAAGGCCCCTTTGTGGATAGAAGGTGCCATTTATATATATATATATAAAACCCTATCGCATGAAAATTCATTTACTGTAGCCTAATTGGATTCTTTAGGATTTAGGCAGCTGTGTGTTAAAATTTACACTGTTTATAAATAAATAATAAGTTGCTAATAATAGCCACTATCTAGATTAATTAATGTCTTTTCCTTTTAATAACAGCTGAGAACTTTCACATTGCTTTTTGAATCACAATGTAGGTCTTCTGTTTCATTAATGAGGTTTGAAGTCAAAGCAAGCAAGACCCAAATGTATGGAATATGACTGTGTTCCATGGTAATTATTTGGGGGGGGGGGGAGGGTTGATGTTTAGTCTATTACTAGCAACACAAAGAGATGGGTTTTTTTTAAATTCAGGGAACTGTCTCAGAAGGTTTAATTACACTGTAGGAAATTTAAGAGAAATGGCTACTAAGTTTCTACCAAACTACTAATTTCATACAATACCCAGGTTTGTCGTTGAGTGCACACTGGACCCCTGAGAAATCGGGACCCTTAAAAATGCGATGAATGAATTTGTTTTATTCTGCACATCGCATATTTAGATGAATGGCTCAAATATATGAAAGTATATGACTGAAAATGTAATATAGAAGAAGCCACCATGGACATCCAATATCAATGACCTAGTGCTCTATTTCCTCTAGTAAGCACTCTATTTCCTACAGTGTAATTAAACCTTCTGAGACAGTGGGTGGGGCTGAGAGGGCTCTCACAGCAGCTGCCCTTTCAAGGACAACCTCTGCCAGAGCTATGGCTAATCCAAGGCCATTCCAGCAGGTGCAAGTGGAGGAGTGGGGAATCATACCCGGTTCTCCTAGATAAGAGTCCATGCACTTAACCACTACACCAAACTGGCTCTCTTAAACCCTCCAGATCTTCTCTCCACTGCTTTAGGGAGAGCAAGAGAACTGGAAGGTTAAAGAGAGCCTTTAACCTTTAACAGGAAGGTTAAAGAGAGCCATTTAAACCTCGAGTTTTGCTCCCCAGAATGTTTCGATGGGTTAGAGTCATTTAAACCTGCGCAGTGGGAAGTTCCTGCTCCTCAGCTATTTTTTTTTTTTTGAAGAGCAGAAAGCAGACCTTTTTTTTCCTGCTTTTCATGAACCACCATCTACTGCATCGAAGTTTGTGGAAGTTCATGGCAGGCCCAATGTCCATGAATATGGGTTTACGAACCAGCTAAAGTTCATCACGAGCTGGTTTATGCCCATCCCTACAGCTGAGGTTGGAACTAACGATGGAAACAGGAAGAGGTAAGCATTGAGAAGCAAACACTTACTAGAGGAAATAGAGCACTCAGCCCCACCCACCTCACAGGGTGTCTGTTGTGGGGGAGAAGGTATAGGAGATTGTGAGCCGCTCTGAGTCTCTGATTCAGAGAGAAGGGTGGGGTATAAATCTGCAATTCTTCTTCTTCTAAGTGATGAGGAGCAGATCTCAATGGTTTAAATGTCTCAAAGTCTTCTGGGAGGCACTACACCATTCCTTTCTGCTGTCTGAGAAAAGCCATGCCCAGTAGAAAGGAGGGGGTGAAATGCCCCCTGGGAGGCACTTCAGCCCCATATTTAACCCTCTAGTTTCACTCCCCACCACTTCAAAGTGAGGGAAAAAGCACAGGGTGGTTTGCTCCCTGCCTCTCCAAAGTGGTATTTATATTCTCAGCTTATTTTTGTTCAAGGTTTTATAAATTCTCATTTAATTATTGTTCATGTTTCTCTTCTTCATATAGTTATATTTCAATTTTGCATTCACTTTTTCCCGATCCTGGAATGGTTTTTAAAGGTCCCTTCATGGATAGAAGGTGCCGTTTAAAAAAATACCAATAACATGAAAATTCATTTCCTGTATCCAACTGGATTCTTGCTGCTTTAGGATTTAGGCAGAAAACCAAGCCATTTAACTGTCTGGTTTTGCTCACCCATGCTTCAAAGCTGTGAGGAGCAAATCCAAAGTGTAAAACGACTGGGAGCCATTTCAGTCCTCCTGATCTTTCCCCCATCCCTTTGAAGCAGCAGGAAACAGAACTGGCCACTTTTGCAGGAAGCACAAAGCAGGGGTTTAAACTTGAAATGGCTCATGAACCTATACAAACTGGTACGGTTTGTGAACCAGCATATTGGTTCATGTTGGTTCATGGTTCAATAAGCTGCATGTGGTTCTTCTGCAGGGTCCACTCTCCCCTGTACTTTGGAGAGCCCACATGGTAGGCTGACACCTGTTGGCTGACATCTAATCCCTCCTTTGGAGGGAGTTGCAATGGAAGAGTGTTTGCAATGTCTGCTTGGGCTGCTTCACAGGGCTCTGCTACTGCAAGGCAGTAAGCATTGCGTGTGCTCGGTTAGCATTAGCACAGGTCTCTCATTGGGTTGTGTGAGAACACACATATGTGAAATGCAGCTGATGGCACTGTACTGTTCTGTGTCAATATGTGGAAAGTAACCTACTGAATTAGGGTTTGTAGAATCTTTCGGGCTCGAGTGCTGTGTTCTACTGGAGAAAGTTTTTCTTCCAGACGTTTCGTTCTCAGCTGAGGAGAACATCCTCAGTGGCGTTGCAGCCGGAGCAGGCGCTCTGATAACCTACTGAACGTAACCATCTTTGAATCTTTGATAACCTACTGAAAGTAACCATCCTTCCGAGGTCAGTAAAATGAGTAGCCAGCTTGCTGGGGGTGGGGGGGGAGTGTAGATGACTGGGGAAGGCAATGGCAAACCACCCCGTAAAAAGTCTGCCGTGAAAACGTTGTGAAAGCAACGTCACCCCAGAGTCAGAAACGACTGGTGCTTGCACAGGGGACTACCTTTTACCTTTAACCTACTGAATGAGTGGCATCACTTCCGATGATGTCAGGGAGTGTGGCCTAATATGCAAATGAGTTCCTGCTGGGCTTTTTCCCATCATAGCTGAGATTGGATTAAAGTAGTTGTTAAGACCTGTGAACGGCAGCATATTAGCATGCATATGTGGGTGACACACTATATACCTCTTAATCCAACTATGCGCAGTATGGTTTCTATGACCATATATACTGGAACAAAGTTTGGGTCCAGTTGCACCTTCAAGAACAACGAAGTTCAACTCTGAGAATAAGTGAGAACTGAGAGACTTAGCATTTTTGTTGCACACAACCTGTCCTCCTGTTCTTCTGAGATCCCATTCCTGGGGACTCACATCCCTACCTGGGGACTTGAACCACACCTGCTTTCCTCCGTAGTAATGCTTTGCTTCCAGAAAGTCTGACCCAGTCTTACAAACCCACCCAGAAAAGTTCCTTGCCAGCTGGCCTTTTCTGACCTGATTTCTCTTGTTACAGGACTTCTGTTGGTTCCTTAAGCCATTGTTCAGAGGCTGCTGTCCTCCGTAAGTAGGGTCAAGACACCTGGAGTAGCTGAAAATCAGCAGAGATGTCCTTCTTGCTCCAATGCGTTGAGCTCACCCCAAACCACAGTGCCTCCTGTTGGCTGATCCCAGTGGTACATCCATTTTGTTCCACACAACCTGTGGGCAAGAGTGCTCCCCACCCAATAAGCAGTACACTGAAAGTTGCTGTAACAGAGGAATCTGATTTAGTTAGTTAATTAATCAATTAAGAGAAAACATGAATAGAGAGTGAAAGACTCTCAGGAACCTGTCAGCTTTCTGAGGGATACAGGAAATGGAGACCATGTTATACATTAATTGCCTTCATTCCGAATTATACAAACAACCGTGATTAGCTACCCAAGGGTGACTCCATATACTTTGGAGACACCTCTCTGGATACTTCTGCTGACCAGTCTCTTGTGGTTTACAAGTTCAAGAGGGCACATTCCTTTGTCCAGTACAAAGAGCTTGCTTTGCTTTTTTTCTGGCCTCTTAAAATGCCAGGAAGTCTAAACTTAAACTTTCTGCAAGCACATCAGCTTGTGATTAGAACAATAGCTCCTTTGAGGAGTTAATTACCTTCTTCAAGGACATTGGTGGCTATCTTGTGTTAGGAAGCTATTGGAATTAAAATGAACTCTAATATAGATTCTATACGCTTGACCAAAATGTCTCCCATATTCTATGTGATTCTAGGTGTAAAGTATGATTTCTTGGTGTGCCCCTGGGTTGGTAATGTAAGCAAAATATGCAAATAAGTGACCTTGTCCATCATGTGTAGATGCACACTTCCTCAGATAAACTGAAACAGATTTCCTCAAGTGTTACATAATAGTGCAAGGAGGAGGCTAGTTGCCAGCAAGACCTAATTGGAATCAAGATAGAATCATAAAATCATAGTTGGAAGGGGTCGTACAGGCCATCTAGTCCTACCCCCTGCTCAATGCAGGATCAGCCTAGAGCATCTCTGGCCAGTGTTTATTCAGCTGCTGCTTAAATATTGGCAGTGAGGGGGAGCTCACCACCTCCCTCAGTAGCTGATTCCACTGTTGAACATAACAAAATAAAATAAAATAAATAAAACATCTCTTACTGTAAAAAAGTTTTTTCCCTAATTGTCAAGTCTCCAAATTCAATAACGAGTCGTTGTTGAAACAAAGTTGCTAGTTTATTGATAAGGATGTACTTGGATAGATTCAAATTGAAAGACTAAAGATCATACAGTACAATGCCATCAGATAAGGTACACTTCAAAGGGATTCTTAAGGGAGGGGCACTATGCAGGGCACATTCACACATTGATGTTACAATTTCTTTTTCAAGCCGACTTTGGCCTTGAGCGTCTCTTGGCTCCAACCTCCCCCGATGCCCAGCGTGAGAAGGCATAGATTATAGCTTCCCATATTCCCATTTCAAAGCAAGGCTACATAACAAAGAAAGAGGAGGGGGGTTAAGGAGAGGTTTAGCTAGCAGCATTGGAATACAGAAAGGCTTTACCCAGAAGGCTCTTTGCCTGAACCAAAGTACAGTACAGACTTGACCAAAGTTTTACAGAGACTTGACACTAATATCCAGTCGATACCTTCTCACCCTTAATTTAAAAGCATTAGTACAAGTCCTCTGCTCTGCTGCCAACAGGAACAGCTCCCCGCCCTCCTCTAAGTGACAGCCTTTCAAATACGTATAGAGAGCAATCATGTCCCCCCTCAACCTCCTCTTCTTCAGACTGAACATTCCCAAGTCCCTCAGCCTTTCCTCATAGGCCTTGGTCTCCAGGCCCCTGATCATCCTCGTCGCTTTCCTCTGCATCCGCTCCATTCTGTCCACATCCTTCTTGAAGTGAGGCCTCCAGAACTGCACACAATACTCCAGGTGTGGCCTGACCAATGCAGTGTACAGTGGAACTATGATATCTTGCGATCTGGAAGTTATTCCTCTGTTGATACACGCCAAGATGGCATTTTCCTTTTTTGTTACTGCATCTCAATGGCTGCTCATATTTAGTTTATGGTCCACCCATACCCCAGAAGTGTACCCCCAATCCAATATGTGTGTTTCTCATTTTTGTTACTGAAATGTAGAACTCAGCACTTATCCTTGTTAAATTGTATCTTGTTCACTTTGGCACACTTTCCCAGCATGTTCAGATCTCATTGACTTCTAACTCTATCTTCTGGTGTATTCGCTGCTCCTCCCCATTGGGTGTCATCTGCAAATTTAATGACTAGCCCATCCACACCCTCATCCAGATCATTGATAAAAATATTGAAAATAACAGGGCCTAAAACCGAGCCCTGTGACACCCCACTGGACATCTCCCTCCGTTCAGATGCAATGATATTGACAACTACTCTTTGAGTGCGGTTCTCCAACCAGCTCCCTATCCATCAAACTATCCTAGAGTCCACTCCACAGTCCTCTAGTCTAGTTTACCCCTCAGAACATCATGAGGAATCCTGTAAAAAGCTTTACTGAAATCTAGGTAAACAACATCAACAGCATTCCCTTGATCCTGAAAGCTTGTCACTTGATTAAAGAAGGAAATGAGTTTGGTCTGGCAGAACCTGTTGGGGACAAATCTGTGCCGACTCCTCTGGATCACCAAGTTGTCCTTTAGGTGCTTGCAGACTGATCCCTTTAAAATGTGCTCCAGTATCTTCCCTGGGACAGAGTTCAGACTGATTGGTCTGTAGTTTCCTGGGTCATCCCTCCTCCCTTTTTTGAAGATTGGGTTGACATTCACCATCCTTCAGATTTGTGGCACAACTCCTATCCTCCAAGAGGTCTGGAAGAAGATTGACAAAGTCCCTGCCTCCATTTCTTAAACATTTCCTTTTTCTTCATTAGCAGACATTGGAGTTCTCTGTTCATCCACATTGGCTTTATGGATCCCCTTCCACATTTTCTTCTTGTTGGAATACTGATGGCTTGAGCTTGCAAGAGCTCTTGGTTTAGGGCAGTCCACCCCTTATTTGCTCCTTTCTCTTTCAGCAGTCTTGCCCATGGAATAATTCTCATCATGTCTCTGAATTTATTAAAGTCTGCCCTACGGAAATCTGATACACATGTGTGGCCACAGTTTGGTGTAGTGATTAAGTGTCTGGATTCTTATCTGGGAGAACCAGGTTTGATTCCACACTCCTCCACTTGCAGCTGCTGGAATGGCCTTGGGTCAGCCATAGCTCTCACAGAGTTGTCCTTGAAAGGGCAGCTTCTGTGAGAGCTCTCTCAGCCCACCCCCCACCTCACAGGGTATCTGTTGTAGGGGAGGAATGTAAAGGAGATTGTGAGCCCCTCTGAGATTCAGAGTGGAGGGTGGAATATAAATCCAATATCTTCTTGATCCCCTACAGCAAAGGGAATTCTAGCAGGACATGGTCATTTCCTCCTAAGGTCCCCACCACCTTCACACCATCTACTATCTCTTCCCCTGTTGGTCAATATTAAGTCAAGTATGCCCGAGCCCCTTGTAGCTTCCTCCACCATTTCATGAAGGAAGTTGTCAGTCAGACAGGTCAGGAATGTGCATGACTGGAACAGGGTTAATAGAAGAGAGGAGATTCCAGCCTGTTTCTGAAATGATGTTGCAGCAAAACAGGTTGCTCAGCTTTGTGAACCTTGTTTTCAGATTTGTGTCCATTCATCTCTTGGTGTACCCAGGCCACCAGCGGCTGGGCAGTAGTTGGTAGAGTTGTGCCACTGGGCTAGTCACTATTAGGTTGGCACAAGGCTCTGCTGCTTAGCACCAGTGCATTCAACACACTGTTTCTGTGTTTGTAATTCAGAGAGTTTCTCGGATTTGAACTAAGGTCCTGTGTATGGCCCTGCCACTGCCACACTGGCACTTGTTCTTATGGGCACATAGCACTGCTATGCTCCTTGCAGACAAGCATCCTCACTACAGATGACTTTCTACTGCAGAGATTCTCTAGGAGAATCTGACTGCTGCCTGTGTTTGCGAGTTTTTCCCGTGATAGGAGACTATGGGAAAGGAGGTCAACCACTTTGGGGTCCCATATAATGGGAACCCCTGGTCCAATCTTTTTGGAACTTGGAGATCCACTGCAAATTTGGTGCCTCTCCCTCAAACTCCCTCCTTCCCAGTGTTAATTTTCCCACCATGGGGAAAGTGACACATTTCCCTCTGTCATATGAAAGCATAGGGAATGGGGGCACCCTCTTTGGATGTTCCTAGAATTAGACCCTCTGGTCCAAACTTTTTGAAACTTGGGGGTCGTGTGGGGAAGAGGTTCCTTCAGCTGCCCTGTAAATTTAGAGCTTCTACCTCAAACCTCTCCCCCCATCTGCAATTCATTATACCCTATTTTGCCATTGAGTTCAATGGCTCATAGGGTATACTGGAGCCGAATAGCTGCCAAATTTCCATGGCTATTCATGGCTGCTGTATTTGGCAGCCAAATCAGCTCAGAGAATCTGATTCGGCTGTATATGGCCAGAATACAGCTGAATCTGCTGTTTTTCAGGGTTATATTCATTTCGGCCAAACCGAATGCACACCCCTACTGGCTATTCCTGCAAACTAGTCAGTCAAAGGCGATTAGTTTCCTGTTCTCTATTTCAAAAGACAAGCCTAGTGCAAAACTGATCAATAAGGAGAGACCCACTGGCCTGTGAGGAGAGGGGGGAGTCCAAGGAAATGTATATTTTTTTAAAGGCTTGGAACAAAATCATCACAAAAGGACTCTGAGAAGCCCCAGGGAGAAAGCAGACTGAAACTGGACTCAGAGCTGAAAGCGGGGGGGGGGGGGAATCAATGCAAAAACAAAAACACAATGTGATTGAAATGTGCAAGGGAATGTAGAAGGGGGGGCTACCAATTGTGATGCACAGTGAAAGTGAAGTGAACAGAGGTACAGAAAGGGCCTTAGTCACAATTTCTCTCTTTTTCTCATGTAAATAATCATTTTATGTGTAGAATTTTGGCATGAAAAGTGGATGAACAGAATATTTCAGATATCTGAAGAGGTTAAGTAGATTTATCAGCACCACCATCTGCTATGCTATTTATCATTAATACTTTGTTTGAGGTATAAATGAAAAATAAGCTCTGTAATTATCATCTCCTTAAGATAGTTTTGAGCATAATGAACTGGGCTTTACCAGTGAAATGTCACTTGAAGGTTGTATGCGTGCAGGTTTGTTTATTGCTGCCACCTGCTGCTTCACTGCAAAATGAATTAATACCTTTCTAAAACTCCGGAGACAGACGGAGCTAACTTGATGACATTACAAACCTCCATCACTCAAATGCATCCAAGGTGAGCTTCTGATGCCTTTAAATGCTCAGGTGATTGCCTTTGAAAATGAACAAAAATATAAGGCTTATTATTAAGTTGGATGCTGGTTCAAGTCAGAGAGCAATATTAAAATGACACTCCAAACCTAAATAGACTTATACCCTTCTAAGTTCATTGAAGTAAAGGGAGTAACTCTGCTTAGAACAGCACTGTAATTAAACTAGCTATGGTTAACATTATCACCCAAATGCAGGTCATTGCTTTGACTGTACAATCTTATGCAGAGTTACACCAGTCTAAACTTAGTGATTCCAATGGGCTTAGACTGAAGTATCTCTGCACAGGACTACACTTTAACCAAGGTTAGTTATAATAATAATAATGATAATAATGATAATGATAATAATAATAATAATAATAATAATAATAAGAAGAAGAAGAAGAAGAAGAAGAAGAAGAAGAAGTAGTTTTATTTATATCCCGCCCTCCCCGCCGGAGCAGGCTCAGGGCGGCTAACAGGACATGGTATATACCATGATCAGTTATACAATTCATAAAAGATACAGTTAAAATACAATTTAAAAGTTACATAAAATTATAAAACCATAGTAAATTAAAGGTGCTATATTCAGTGGGATGTCTATCCAGATGGCTAGATGTCACATTCAGAGTTCCCTATAAGCTTGTTGGAAGGTAGTTTTGCAAGCCCTGCGGAATTAGTTAAGGTCCCGCAGGGCTCGCACTTCCTCCGGTAGCTGATTCCACCAGTGGGGAGCCATTACTGAGAAGGCCTGCTCCCTCGTTACTTTCAGTGTGGCCTCCTTTGGTCCAGGGATTTTTAGAAGACTTTGGGAGCTGGATCTCAGTGCTCTCTGGGGAACATATGGAGAGAGGCGGTCCCTAAGGTAGGCAGGTCCTCGGCCATATAGGGCTTTAAAGGTAATAACCAGCACCTTGTAGCGGACTCGGAATACAATTGGCAGCCAGTGCAGTTCCCTCAGCCTAGGCCGCACGTGTTCCCACCGGGGCAGTCCCACTAGCAGCCTGGCCGCCGCGTTCTGCACTAGCTGCAGTTTCCGAGTTTGGCACAAGGGCAGCCCCATGTAGAGGGCATTACAGTAGTCTAATCTCGAGGTGAGAATAAACTGAAACAATGGCTTGAAATTGTTTTAATGTTCACAGTTAATCTCAACACTGGCTTCATGGATTCTAACACCTTATTATGTAGATCAGCTGTCAAATATACTGCTTAATCAATTGTTCCATATAATATAGTATGGTTTTATAGGACATACAAACTTCCTTCTGGCAACATCCTCAATGCAATGTAAGTCGGGATACCAGCTGAGGTTCTAAAAGGGAGGTGAGAGAAAATGTAAAGGTGGAGAAATTAGCATTTGTCAAGACCAGACAGGGATATAGATTAATGTACGTGAGCCAAATCCTGATTTCAAAAATTAACCATCATTGAAATAACCCACAATTCCATGTTATGCCTGAACTGAGCCATAGTTTGCCTCTCTAATCTCCTTTACAAGTTGGCAAAACAGCCTTACGCCATGATTGTTAACAGATTTCCTTGGGAACGTCAGTCCTGTGAATGGAAGGACTCAACATATGCTTTCCCTCTTCCCCGGAATCTTTCCACACACACCCAAACTCTGCTGATAGCCAAATTCTTCTGCAGGAAGAGGAGGGAATTTAAAAAAAAATTGCCTCCCTAACAGTTCTAAACAGTGCATTCACAAGAATGGTTCCATCCATCTAAATCCATTGAGGGTCAATGGTTTTACAAAAATATAACTCTGCTTAGGATTGCACTATCACTCTTCCTGAACAGATCTGCTTTTCTTCTTTCAGACATGGCACAGGAGTCCTTACAGATTTATATCACCTCATTCAAAGTCACCTTTCATGTTCCTCTCAAGAGTTGCACTGTTTGCCATCATTCTCTGACTACTCTTTCCCCCCCCTAATTTGTTAGAATGTTCCTAAACATTCAATTCTTTCCTCATCTCTGTTTCCTTACCCTCCTACCTGACAATGTGAAGTGGGCGGGTGTTTCCATACACTGCTGTGTCAGGTGACTGGTGAAACACAGGCTCACAACATCCAGTGTATAGCTTGCTGTGTTATGTAATCTCTTCACAACACTAAAATATAATTACAGAGCTGTGGTTTCTCATATGTGGAGGAGTTTTACATTTGTGTGATAAATCAAATATTATTACAGAACTTGGATGATTACAGACAAAGGACAATTTAAATCCTTTTCACATTTTCTTACTATACAGAATATCTGTGTTGCAACCTGACATTCAAGGAAGCGGTAGGAGCCATCACATGTGTTTCCTCTGCATATCTTTCTGTTGTTGCTACAGTGGGAAACACTGACTGAGGAAAGACCCACAAAGAAATGCAAGAAGTGTAGGAAAGCTGCACACTCTTCATTTCTCTGAAGGGCAAGAATTTCCAGACACACAGATGTCTAGTTCAGTTCACTCACCGAGGATTACACAGGTTGAGTCTGGGGACCTTACTCTGTGTAATGGTCAGACATGAGTGTGGATTCTTCTCAGTTTCCAAACTTGCCTGATTCATTATTGTACTGTTGTGTACTTGAAGGTCTCCAGCCTTCCCCTTGAGCCTTTCCACAACCTGAAATAACCTGGAGTGACACTGTTTGACTTATCAGTAAAATCTACATCTTTCCTGGAATATATGTGAGTTTTCCCAACAGACCAAATAGAATCCTGTGGGACTGTTGCTGGGGAAAAATGTGTTTGTGGGGGGCGGGGAGGCTGAAGCTCCTTCTCTAGGCACACTCACCCTAACTGAGAACTACTGCAGCTCACACATCTGACTATTACACAGCGTAGGAACCAGATTCATTGTGTATGACCTGCACGGTGTTAATTGGTCCTACAAAGATAGCTGTTAGTTGACTGAAGCACCCTTGGGCTCAGCATTTCTCTCTCTGGGAATTTAATGTTGGGCAACTGGTCTACTGACATTTTAGGGTGGCTCTTTGCCTGCCCTACTCTTCTACTTTATTTGTTAAAAAAGGAAATACTATAGAACTGTTATCCATCTCCATTGCCCCAGGTAGACAGAACGTCTTTCTCTCTTATGTTTTTTATGCATACTCAACAAAGCTATCAGTGAACCCTCTCTTAATGATTAGTCATCAATGTATCAAAGGAAGGTTCAGTGAGCATCATTGGCAGAAACATCTTAAAATGTGCTGTAACTTGTCAGCTTAATGTAGCTACTTCAATTCAGGAAAGTGCTCAGTTAATGTAGATACAGATGCACCATCTAGATGTGTATCCACATCCATTTTACTATGTTAGCCTGGGCCCCGTTGAACTGTCTGGCTGTATCCTTTGATGCAAATGTTCATTTCCTTACAGAGCCATTAGTTATTGCATATGACTATTTATCTGTTCCTAGGGATGGACTAAGGCCAACACGTTCAATATAATATTCAAGTGCTTTTTAAAGGATTCTTACTGTAATTTTTTTAAATCTTGCAAATATATTTGATTTGAAACTATTGCCCTTCCTCAGTGGTACATCCTTGGCAGGGTTTATTTTTCCCTCAGCTTGAATACCATTACAACAAAGCTTCATACGTCCTCTTCCAATGTATGGGTTTTTAAAGTGCATTTTCCAAATTACCATGATTAATTGAAATGAGAGTAAATAAAAACTAACCATACAGCCTGAGATCCAAACATATTACAGATGGAACAGAGTTTACAGAAGGGGTATTTGCCCTTCTGGAAAGCCATTCTTGAAGGCTGAATATATCCTTGGAAATGGCATGTGTGATGATCTGCACTTTTTAACAGGCTTGGAAGTGCTGCACCAACAATGAAAGGCCTGTGAAGGGTTAATTCTTCAAAGTGCCAGAGAGCCTTGAGTGACAGGCTGCTCTAGGCATTCTGATTGGTTAGCATCAGCTGAGCGAGAAAAAAAGTCTTGAGAGAGCCAAATGCTGAGGAGATTGAGTCAGATTCTTGCTTAAACTGAGAAGAGATGGGTAGTGAGACTGTCTGAGAATAGCCCTGACAGAAAGTGCTGACAGAATCAGATTTCAGCCTTGACTGAATGTAGTCTGAATTCAGCATTAACTGAGAGCAGTTTGAACACAGTTACTCCTCAGAGAGCCATTTTCCCATGACAAGCAGAAACCGTTTGTAACAGGATATTGCTTGCCACGGGGAAGTGGTGTGCCAACTCACAGCTCCATGGCAGCTTGTGTGAAAACAGAGAGAAGCGCCCGGAGCAAAAGAGCTCTCCACCCAGAACAAGCCTAGCGTAAAATTGATCAGAGAGAACTGGAGGAAAGTTTGGCAGGGAAGTTTGGGTTGTAGAAAAAACTCCCATTCAAGTCAAAGGAAAGGGGGTCAAACAGGAAGCGTTGTCTCTGAGTAGTATAGAGATCCCTGGTCTGGTGTGATCATAAACTGCCTGTAAAACCCTTAGAAGTCAATGAACTACTCCAGAAGAATATTGGTGTTCCAAAGCTAAGAGTTTTGGGTACTTGGAAGAGGGTACCACACTTCTGGGAATCAGAAAAAGTCAGGGATTACTCAAAGTATTCTAGAGTGTTCAGGAAAATGGTAGATCAAAAGCCTCTCAATATAAAGATCTAAGTAACTGAATAAATTAAGAACCATTCATTAGCCTGATGTATAAGATCAAAACGCTGTAATTGTGCTAGTTTAACCTCAGTAATTTCAACCCCTGGTTTCATGTGAGTTTCTCTTTGACATTAAATAAAACCTTTTTATATCTGTGAATTTTAAAAGATGATCTGTGTATTAAATGGTAAAAATACATCAGGCAACAAAGAACCACATGGCGCTTTCTCCTTCTGGAAAACTGAGCCTCACAGCTTGATATGCATTGATCAGAAGCAGTTTTCAAAAGAAATCAAGCTATCTCAGATCATGGGGAAGAGATATGACTCAGTGGTAGAGGCTCTGTTCATGTGCAAGTATATATTTAACATATCTGATATCTGAGAAAGTGTGCTTGCGCACGAAAGCTTATACCTTGAGTAAAACTTTCTTGATTTTAAAAGTAACACTGGGCTCACACTTTGTTATCCTCTAGTACAGGGGTGTCAAACAGGCAACCCACAGGCCACGTTTGGCTCACGGAAGGCTCAAATCCATCCACCAAGCAACCTCCTTCTCCTGCTTGCTTTTCCAGGGCGGCGGCTGCAGCTGCACTATACCAGCTCCCTCAGTTGTTCTTTGTTTTCTGTTTCCTGCCTCTTGCTTCTCTCCCCCTTTCCCCCACTCTCTCACAGGCACACAAAGAGCTCCATGGCTGCTTTGTAAGCAGGAAACATATAAAGATAAGCTTGCCTCCCTCCCTCCCTCCCTCCCTCCCTCACTCACACACACACACACACACACCCCTTCTGCTTGCTTCTCTGGGGCTGCTTCTCCTCTTTGGGGGATGAAGGGGGAAGAAAGAGAGAGAGAAAATAATGTTAGACTTTCATGGCAGATTGAAGATCAACAACGTTTTATTCCAGATATAAGCTTTTGTGTGCAAGCATACTTCTTCTTTGGAGGGAGGGAGGGTGGGTGGGTAGATTCTTTTGACAAGTACGACGTGCATAAAGAAAATTATTTTGGCTTATTCTGAAAACTTGTGGGGGGATTTTTTAAAATGGATTTTACTGTTCCTGTCTGGATTTATTTTCTTTCAAAAAACAACAACAACACTGATTAGGAATTAGAACACTTGAATTGGTCCTTATATCTTGGAGAGTGGAGTGATTTCAGATGCCAAAGGATAATAGCACATATTAGTAATGAGACAGGAAACCTAGCTCTCCATTCAGTCCAGGAGGATGCATTATCTTGAGCTTTGTTATCAATTGCAATTCAATAGTCTCTCTTTCTAATCTCCTTTTGAAATTCCTTTGTAAAACCACTGCTACTCTTAGGTCAGCGACTGAATGTTGTGGTTTCTAGTGTCAGACTTCTGCCCACTTAGTCTTTGCATCCTCCTGCACTGAATACTCCTGGATGGAATTGAGACCTAGGGGCGTTTTCGCACTGACCTTAATCGGCAGCGATGTCCCTCTTCACCGCGCAGGATCTGCGCGGATTTCGCACCGATTGCTGCGGAGCACCCGGAAGAGCCGCAAAGTCCCGCGGCTTTTGCGGCGCAAATGGAAATCACCAAAAACCAGTTTCCATTTGTGCCGCAAAAGCCGCGGGACTTTGCGGCTCTTCCGGGTGCTCCGCAGCAATTGGTGCAAAATCCGCGCAGATCCTGCGCGGTGAAGAGGGACGTCGCTGCCGATTAAGGTCAGTGTGAAAACGCCCCTAGGTTTCCTGTCTCATTGCCAACACTGATACCTTCATTGCTATTGCCCATCTGTTTATCTCACCTAATCCAATCAAGCCTGCTGTTGTCATTCATCTGCTATTGCCATTCAACATCTGAATGTTGATGCGCCTGTGCTTAGTGAGGGTGGTCCTTAGTGACGCAAAGAATGAAGGCTTGCACACAGCAGTGTTAAAACCACTATATACAATTTATTTACACCTTAACTCTTCAAACCGACAGAATGCTCTGCTGCACCTCCACCATACATATCCCACACACAGTAAAGTGTCTTTGTACATTTATACACAAGGTCCACCCAGGTAACCAATCAGCTTCCTGCTGAGTCATGCTGACATTGCCCAGGCTGATGCAATCTGGCAACCAGCCACCTTCTGTCACTTAGATGATCTACCTGGCAGTTCTGTTACTTTCACTTTCCCAGCATGTGCATAGAAACTGCTTGGCTTTGCATATACTGACACTGAAATCCCCTTTATAAAGTTTATCTCTCCAGTACCTCATGTTACGTTTTATGGCACGCATGGCCCAACCCAACGAAGCGACACTTATGTCAGATCCAGCCCTTATAACAAATGAGTTCAATACCTCTGCTCTAGTTAAAAGATGAGGAGAGCAGTCTACTTATGAGCTGTTGTCCTTCAGCTGCAGAAATCCAGCTTGAAAAGACAGGTGCAGATCAATAGGTATAAATAAGCAGAGTACAAATCAAACTATGCAGGGAACAACAATTACACGTGGGATAAGAAACCCTTTTACAATATTCTGCATAGTATCTGAAATGGAGTATTGTTTAAATATCTTTTATTGGTCTAATGCTTATTAAGACTATGTTTCATCCATGGCAGTTAATGGGAGGAGATGTTCTCCTGGTAGCTGGAATTCACTCTCTTGCATTTGGAACAGAAGAGCTATTAGAATTAGAAGGCACTGGGAGGGGGTAGAAAAATAGCTGGTGCCAAGTTTTGCAATTTAAAAGAAAGACAGGGAGAAACAACCATGCAAGGGGAAATCATTTTATTTTTTTTTATCTTTGAACTAGCTGAAGAAGGTTAGATGTGCAGGAAGGTAGAGTTTTGTTTCCTTCAGTAGCACAAACATTTTTCTCATACGAATGAAACAAATATTAGAAATAACATGTTAATTTTCCAGTGTGCTTTCTCTCACTCACTCATTCAAAAGAATCTATGGCAGTACCTGAGAGTTTGGGGCACAGGAGAGTGCATAGTAATATTTATTTCCATGCCCTTGTTTCTGGGAATAGATAACATCACACACACACAGAACCCCATAAAAGTCTATAGCATTCTTTTTCCAGATCAGATGAAATCTGAAGGCAAGATTCATTGGCCATATTCCAGCATTCTGTAGCTCAGCCAAAAAACATGCTCATGGGCTCAGTACCTTATGTAGCATCTTTATTACCAGTTCTGTAGTGTATAATTTTACTAAAAATGAATCCTTTAATTATACATCAGCGCGAATGGCATATACTCTTAAGTAAGCCCCTTGCTGCAAAATGAAGACAGTCAGAAAGATCTAGGCTGCTGAAATTTCCATTTCACCAACAGACCCCAAAGAACAGATGTTGAGAAATCTGCTCATGGCTGGCCAGATTGCTTTCATTCTGTATTTCTGGCCATAAAAAACAATCTCTATCTTTTCAGACTTATGTGGATCATTTGCAAGGTGAAAGATAAACACAATGTGAATACTGATGTAATAGCCTCTCTGGGGGGAAAAAAAATCTTGCCTTCTGCTATTGCTAACTTTTGGCTCGCCAGATATATCAATTGAAATGTTATGACACCATCCGAACACATTTTTGCTGTATAAATTTCCCCATCACTGCATCCAGTGCTTAGCAAAGTCACATATCTAAGCCCATTAGCACTGGTTTAATGCCGGGCTGGCACGGTAATTCAGCAGGTTCAGTTTTTGAAATAAATATTGTAGTCCTCTTGCGCCTTCAAATATCCTGGGCCAACCAGGATTTCATCTGATTCGTATTGCAGTCCTAAACAGAGGCCCTTTTAAACTCACTGATTTCAATTAATGCAATCCTAATAACCCTTTCCTGGGAGCAAGCTCCATCCAATATACCTTCGGTAGGCTTCTGAGCAGACCTGTTCAGGATTGCTTTTTTAGATAGGTGTCATGCTGATAAGGTTGCACTGTAAGTTTCTGAAAATGAAAAGAGCATATTAAATTGAGCATACCGTTCATTTTTTCCAAGGTGCACTTAGATATGCAACATCTTGCAGAAGTCTAGATTGTTGTACTATTATATAGTGGGTTCTATGCATGGCAAAGTCTCGGAATAAGTGATAATCTCTAATAGGGATAGCATAGTATAAGGTTACATTACAAGACTAGGGACGAGGCCAACGGGCCCAAACTTATATGCATCTCTGGGTTCCCATGCAAGCATGTTATTGGGTCATTCAAACCCGTGGGGGGCTGTGATTGGTCTAGGGCTGCAGAGATTTGGATCCTGCAGCCCTTTGTTCCCAAGTCCCCATGTTCAGTCCATATGGCTCCAATGAGCCCGGCAAGAACACCCAAAGTCTTCCCTTGAGTCCACATACATAACATGTACAAAGTTCACAAAAAGTGACCAAGAAAATAATCTCCCTGTTGTCACCTCCACAGTATCTGGATGGTTAGTATGATGTAGTAATTAACTATTTCCATATCCAAATATCTGTAAATAAATATGTTTCAGTGCTGCTTCTCGTAGCCTTTGCGTAGAATTCTTAAAATTTAGGCAAGTTGCTGCATTATCAAGGGTATCAATGTATTATCAAACCATTTGAGCCCATGGGCACCTTTGGAGTTCTGATATAGGGCACCATGGGAGGCTGAGCCACACAGAGATAGAGAGAGATGTATACACATACACACAGAAGAAGTCAACATGTAAGGGACAAAAGAAGTAATTTTTACAAATGCATTGCGCAAGTGGAATGAGAAAGAGGAATGGTGTAGCATAGTAGTAAGAGAGTTGGACTAGGACCTGGGATGACTGGTTTCAAATCCCTCACTCAACCATAGAAACTACCCAGGTGAACTTGGGCCCATCGCACTCTCTCAGCTTAACCTACCCTCACAAGGTTGTTGTTGTTGTGAGTATTAAGTGGAAGAGGAGGGAACAATATGAAAAGCAGGGTCCCTGATCAGGGAGAAAACTGGGATATATTGTAAATTTAAAAAAAGAAAAGAATAAACCCAACACAAGAGCAATAGCTCCCTCTGAAACAGTATTTTCATCTGCATAACCAATCAAATCTTCAGTGGCCGGTCAGAAGGCTTGCTGGATAAGAGCCCCACTTAGCCTCACCAACTTTGTTAAAAGACTTGGCAGGGTACCATGGGGGTCCCCTCCACAAAGGCTACTTAGAACAGAATGAAACTGACAAGCTTCCTCCTGACAAGTCAATCAATCAATCAATCAATTTTATTTATATCCCGCCCTCCCCGCCGAAGCAGGCTCAGGGCGGCTAACAACATAATCAATACAATAGTTTTACAGGTATTTGAACATAACTAATTAACACATTAATTAAAATTCTACTAAAACTCTAAAATCAATAAAATCAATAAAAGCAAGTGGGGAAGAGAGAAGCAACTTCCATGAACTCTTTTCCTTGCAAATATTTAGGTATGGAGATGGATAGTGAACTCTTTCATAACCTGAATACCACAAAGCTAGGGTCACTCCAGACTTTATTAAACAAGAAACAGTTCTGTTTAAAATGGAATCCTATGGGTAGTGAAGCAGTTCACATGCTTTTTTTGTGGATTAGCTTTAAAAAAAATCTGCAGCAGCAGTTTGAAAAACTCTGTTTCCATGAATTCTTCACTGGAAAAATGTTTGTTTTTCACGGGATTTATATCGTCAGATATAAGTATGGTTATTGTAGGTGTTTAAAATCAAAAGAACTGGGTCATTAGTTTTGCAGTCGCAAGGATTTACTTCGCATAAATTTCAGTTCTGCACCTTTGCCACCCATGCCCACATGATAAACCACTTTTCAAATAGAACAATTAATTTTAGGTTCAGGTGGGCAGCCATGTTGGATAGCCATGTAGCATGCACACAAAAGCGTATACCTAGAATTAAACTTTGTTGGCCTTAAAGGTGCCACTGGACTTAAACTTTGTTCAATTAATTTTAGAGTTTGGGCTGTGCCATCCATATTGCCATTTGAATGCATGCTCTGTTTGCTCCCACCTAGTCTTGCCTAATCTTTCTTTTCCTTTTGAGAATCCAAATATTAATTTTACTCTTTCTATTAGTTTTGTTATTTCTTTCCTATTAATCTCTTACTGCATTTTCTGCTTGATATCCTTCTGATCACAAGCTCTTCTGTCAACATTCTTTCCCCCTTTTTTAAGCTAATAAAATTTGGTTTAGTCTTTCCATGCAATACCATGACCAGACACTTTGCAGGAGTTTTGTTGTCTTCCTTTATCTAAACTCCCACAATATTAAGAGTTCCTTATGTGTTTTTTCACATATCACTTGTTTCAAAATATGAGGTTATACACTAAGAGAAATACTTTTATTTATGTTTATTTTGCCTCCATTAAATGACAATGATGGAAGCTGATAGGAAGAAGAGGATTGATTTGAAACATCATTTTGGAGGAGAATTTTAGAGATACCACGGACCACCAAAAAGACAGATAAGTAGGTTCTAGATCAAATCAAGCCTGAACTCTTCCTAGAAGCTAAAATGACTATGCTGGGTATTATTAGGAAGGGAATTGAAAACAAATCAGCCAGTATCATAATGCCCCGTATAAATCGATGGTGCGGTCTCATTTGGAATACTGTGTGAAATTCTGGTCAACGCACCTCAAAAAGGATATTATAGCATTGGAAAAAGTGCAGAAAAAGGCAACTAGAATGATTACAGGTTTGGAACACTTTCCCTATGAAGAAAGGTTAAAACGCTTGGGGCTCTTTAGCTTGGAGAAACGTTGACTGCGGGGTGACATGATAGAGGTTTACAAGATCGTGCATGGGATGGAGAAGGTAGAGAAAGAAGTACTTTTCTCCCTTTCTCACAATACAAGAACTCGTGGGCATTCAATGAAATTGCTGAGCAGTCGGGTTAGAACGGATAAAAAGAGGTACTTCTTCACCCAAAGGGTGATTAACATGTGGAATTCACTGCCACAGGAGGTGGTAGCGGCTACAGGCATAGCCAGCTTCAAGAGGGGGTTAGATAAAAATATGGAGCAGAGGTCCATGAGTGGCTATTAGCCACAGTGTGTATATATATGTGTATATATATATGTATGTGTGTATATATATATATATGTGTGTGTGTGTGTGTGTGTATATATATATATGTGTGTGTGTGTGTGTGTGTGTATATATATATATATATATATATATATATATATATATAAAAATTACTGGCCACTGTGTGACAGAGTGTTGGACTGGATGGGCCATTGGCCTGATCCAACATGGCTTCTCTTATGTTCTTATGACTAAACTGAGACTATTGTACTTTGGTCAGATTTTGAGAACTCACTGGAAAAGACAGTAATGCAAGGAAAAGTTGAAGGCAGCAGGAAAAGACAGCCCAACATGAGATGAATTGACTCAGTCAAGGAGACCATGGCCCTCAGTTTGCAAGACTTGAGCAAGGCTGTTTGGGAAGACATTTATTCACCATACGTCAAGATGACACTTCACACACACAAATTATTTGTGTTTATTTTAGTTTAGTTGATTTGACACCTGGTCTAGTCATTTCAGTCTAGAATCGGCTGCAGCAAAATTAAAGCAAAGTCAGATGGCACTTAAACTGTTTCATTTTTGTCCAATCTATTGTAGCATTTTTTTTTTTTGTATTCCAGTTCTATTTTTGCCAGTTTCCGTGATTCCTTTCTCTATTTCTGTCTTCTGTTTGAAGAACACAAACTAACATTGCTCATTCTTGAGGAAAAGGTCCGGCCCCTTTCCAGCCAAGCCGGCATCGCTGGCGTTCAGGCTGGGGGCCGTCTTTGCCCCCTTGGAAGGAGGGAGTGGCAGAGCGCTCAGCCCGGCACATCCGGGTCTTTTCTCTGGGCGCGGCATCGGGGCTATATAAGCCCTGGCCCCGCCCAGAGCTACACAGTTCTTTTGGGCTCTCTGCCCGCCCTCCCCTTGGCAGTACAGGTTTCAACCGGTTGCCTTATTAGGGGCCTGGTAGGAATTTTTTCACCTTCACATAATTGGCCCATGTGGAGTTGGTTTTCGCCTACCTTGTACTGCCTTGTAGCGTTAGGTTTTATTGGTAGGAGTTTTAGTTTGGTCGCAGGCTGGAGGATGTTTTGGCCACAGTGTTTTCAGGGGAGCACCTATGGCCTAGCACCAGTGGTGCGGGTGGTCTGTATGAACCGCAGATGGGCTACACGGCTCAGTGCGGGAAATGCAGATCACGGAAAAGCCTCACCCGGGCAGCTCTTTCCATGGGGGATTGATGCTAGCCCATGTGGAGAATGGCTGGGGGCCTGGCCGCTCAGCTACAACCCGAATACGGCAGGCTTGTGCTGGGGGCAGGGTGGCTCGCCCTCTAGGACAAGGCGGGGTCAGGGGGTGACCCCAGGGCTTGTCCCGTTCAGGCCCCATCCCTGCCAGTTATAGGTTGATAAGTTCTTAAATAAAGTGGCCCAGTTTTTATACCCAACACTTTATGTCTGTCTCTTCATTCCAACTGGGGGGGCAACAAAATGAAACTTAGTCCTCACTAGTGACACCAATGGAGTTCACAAATAATACGTGCAAATAGACATTTTCCTCACTCCTAATGCTCATGGTTTTTATCATGGTGGGCATTTTTACCCTATCGTTGCCATGCTGTATTGCTAACAAAACTTATTTTGAGCTGATGTCCCCTCTTTTGCATCTGTGCGGTCATTCCGCATTCATCAAGATTAGCAACCGCTCTTGGCACATGCTCAGCGTACTGGAACTCCTTACTGAGTCTCCATGAGAAAATTAGTCCTCTTTCCTGATACGGTTGAAAATGACTTGCATTATTTGAAATAGTGCTGTAATTTATAGAACAATAGCCTGGCTCCATCTGCAATCCACCAACCTAATAATCATTACGGAAGCCCTAGAATTTGTGCACAGCCCAAGAACAGACTTTGCACAGAGCTGATTGCTTCACAAAAGAAACACATGAAAGTTGAAGGGACAAGGAAAGAGAGGTCTTTGGGACGATTATTTTAGAGAGTGGGGATTCTTCCTGAACAACAACGAACCGGTTTAAAATTTAGTCCAATACCAGTCATGCTTCCTTGTTATCCGAGTTAATTATCAAAAGTTAAAACCTCTGCCTCTATCCATCCATAGTTTGCAGGCAAGAAGGCTATCTACCATCACAGTGAGGGGGGGGGAACTGAATGTTTATGTTTCTTCCTTCTTGCCTCTACACACCCTGCCTGTTTGCCAGCATGTACAGAGCAGAGGAAGCAAATGCAGCCTGTGGTCAAGCCTCCGCTCCTATCACTCATCTGCACTGCCTTACCGTGTAGACAAACAAAGCCTATGCCCCAGTAAGAATAAGGCAATCCCAAAGAATGCATCAGCTCTTGAAAATGCAACCCAGGTTTTTAGAGAATCAAAAAAAATCAAATGAGAGCCAGTTTGATGTAGAGCTTAGGTGTGCAGACTCTAATCTGCAAGAGCCAGGTTTGATTCCCCATTCCTCCACGTGCACCTGCTGAGTGACCTTGAAAGAGCCGCTTTCTCAAGAGCAGTTCCTGAAAGAGCTCTAGTAGCCCCACTTACCTCACAGGGTGTCTGTTGTGGGGAGAGGATTGGAAAGGAGATTGAAAGCCACTCTGAGACTCCAAGTGAAGGGCAGGATATAAATCCAATCTCCTCCTATATGGCCGAGGTCCTGCCTACCTCAGGGACCACCTACCTATATGACCTCTATATGGCCGAGGTCCTGCCTACCTCAGGGACCGCCTCTCTCCATATGTTCCCCAGAGGGCATTGCGCTCCAGTTCACAAAATCTCCTGGAAATCCCTGGGCCTAAGGAGGCCAAACTTAAAACAACCAGGGAGCTGGCCTTCTCTATAAAAGCCCCCCAATGGTGGAATCAGCTGCCGGAGGAGGTGCGGGCCCTGCGGGACCTCAATCAGTTCCGCAGGGCCTGCAAAACTGCCCTCTTCCAAGAAGCCTTTAGGATGTAACCAGAATAAAGATGACGCTGCCGGATAAATAGAGATTGTAGCACCACTGTATTGTTTTAACTTTTTAAATGAATTTATATTTGTACTTATATTGTTATTGATTTTATCTGTCATTTGTGATACCGTGATTTCGTATCATGTTCTGTAAGCCACCCTGAGCCTGCCTCGGCGGGGAGGGCGGGGTATAAATAAAAAATTACTTACTTACTTACTTAGAAGAAGAAGAAGAAGAAGAAGAAGAAGATGATGATGATATTGGATTTATATCCCGCCCTCCACTCCGAAGAGTCTCAGAGCGGCTCACAATCTCCTTTCCCTTCCTCCCCCACAACAGACACCCTGTGAGGTGGGTGGGGCTGGAGAGGGCTCTCCCAACAGCTGCCCTTTCAAGGACAACCTCTGCCAGAGCTATGGCTGACCCAAGGCCATGCCAGCAGGTGCAAGTGGAGGAGTGGGGAATCAAACCCGGTTCTCCCAGATAAGAGTCCGCACACTTAACCACTACACCAAACTGGCTCTCCTTCTTACTCACCAAACTTACTCCTCCTTCTTTTTCTTCCTCTTGCCATACTAAAGCCAGGGAGACAGATTGTTGGAAAGGGGAAACTATGTGCAGACTCTTTATGGTGGGAAGATGAGCTAAGTGTTCCAACTGCATGGTGACCATGTTAGGCACACATCTGTTCAACCGCTCTCCCCTCTTGCTACATCTCTCACATTCTGCTGCTTATGGAATAGTGAGGCACTGGATTCTGGAATCAGCTTTGAAGGCTTCTGACCAGTCCTGAATATTGAAAATAGTTCTGTTTTTATTCAGAGCATTTACTACATTTACAAATTGGTCACTTTGCAAGTTAGAACTTTATTAGTAAATTTACAATCCTATGTATGTTTGGATACATTATCTCGATCCCCATTCTACTCTGCAATACTACTCATGTCTACTTGGAAGTAAATTCTACTAAGTTCAATAGCACTTACTCCCTGATACATGTGCATTTAGGGGTGGGGCCTTGATAAATTAAGAGACAGCATTATGTAGCGGTTAGAGTGTCAGTTTAGGATCTTGAAGACCTGGGTTGAAATCCCCAAACTGCCATGGAAGTTTCCTGGATGGCTTTGGGTCGGTCACACTCTCTCAGCCTCACCTACCTCACAGGCTGGTTGTGAGGATAAACTGCAATGCAAGACACTTCGGATCACTCTCGGGGAGAAAATGAGTAGAAATCTCTACATCAACCAACAAATATGCAAGTCAACCCAGATGTGGGAGCATTAATTGCTTTGTTTCCCCATCCCATGCTTTCTCACAAACAGTTCCACAATTTCCCACAATGTTGTGTAAAAATGACCTAAGAAGGGCAACTTTTAATGGGGACAAAATGTTAATGAAATGCCCTTCTCTTTCCATCCAGCACTAATTTACAGCAGCCTTGTTTGAGTATCATGGCATGTATACAGCTCTGGATTGTGGCTCAGTCCTGTAATTCGGCATAACAAGGCTATACCATGTTTAGTGAGAACTGATGGGGCTACTGATGGGGTGAGATTGGATGGTGATGCGTAAACTGGGATTCCAAGCTTTAGGAAGTGTTAGCCACCAATTCCGCAGGAAGTGTTAGCCACCAATATGCTAACACAACTAATGCCTGACAAACGCATGCTGTGTTTCTCTAGTGACTTCCAAGTCCTGATAATATGTGTAAGTTTTTGAAACTTGCTTAAAATAGGCTCTTAATTCCCAGTCCAGTGATTCAGTCCAGTGTACTGACCAGAGTGCTGTGTGCAGAGAATTCCCTACACTAGGGCATGCATATAATATGATTTGTAATGCACGATTCAGTCAAACACCAATGCCATTCATTTCAAAGGAAGAGTTAAATAAATACATAAGACTACCGTTCAGTGTACACGTAATCTGTGGATAAGGCCACGGTGGGACTTTCTACGAAGCATCCAGCTGCACTTCTCTCATTTGGAAATCATTGGGGCTTAACTTGGTCTGCAACACGTCCATGTTAATTTATCTAAACACAATCCCACGTTTAGATAAATTAATCTAATCACATTAACGCATCGCATGTGCAGTATTCTTAAATGCAGATTGGTTTACACTTTTCTTTCTTTTTTTTCTTCCTGTGAAGTACTTAATATTTTCCACTGGAACTATCAAAATGATAGGCAAAGGTATTTAATGTTTGCCAAATGATTTGAAGATGAAAACCACTAACGAGACACTCAGAAGTATTATTAAACAAGTTTATTAAACACTCTTTTGAGGAATTAATTTCTGGCCTTAAATTCATTAAGAGCTCCTCAGAAACCATTAATAGGCATTGATTTTTTTTTTTAACGTTAAAAAGATCTGCGTAAGAAACAGCACTTCTTTCCCCTGTTCATTCTTGTTTATAAAATGTGTCTTTTAGAGGAATGTGTGGGATGTGTGGATACTTTTTAAAGAACATTTTACAGCAGTTGAAGTAAGCGAACTAATAAGCTACGGTAGCATAAAAACAATTCTGTTTAGGAATTGCCGTTATCAGGATCCCCAGTTTCATCAAAGAATTTTTTTTAAAAAAAAATCCATATGCCCATGTACGGTAGATGTAGAAGCTTGGAAGGGGCCTTGATACTTCCCTTAATCATGTGGAGCTAACGTCTAGTTACAAACGGCACTCAACATCTGTTTTGTGCAATCCTCTAAATAGTCTTATGACTGGGAGATGTGTAAAGTCATCTTGTCTCATTGTCTGATCCCTTTTCAGACTTAAACTAATAAACCCATAAGTGCCACTGATATCCAAGCCAGAGAAAAAGACAGACAAGGACCTCTGTGGCCATTTCTGCCAGTGAAAAAGGCACGGGAGAAAAATCTGGAAGTCCTTTCTCCTCCTTTCAGCTTTTATCTGTTTATTATGATTTATTTATTACGTTAGATTTATATCCCGCCCATTCCATGAAGACTCAAGTTGGCTAGCAACATAAGATAAACAATGTTAAAAGAGTGAAACAGTAAAACAATCAGATAAAATCACAATGGTGCTACTTCATCTATTCAGGCAAGAGCATATCATATTTGTCCTTTCTCCAGATCCTAGGCAGTTGGTACTAATGTGAGATAGATCCAAGTGAGGTAGCAGTCCTCTCCCATTTAAATGTCATCTGCCATCCGAAACAATTCAGTTTTGCAGGCAGGGCCAGATCTAAGGGGGGGGGCAGAGGAGGGTTCTTGCCCTGGGCACCAATGGAGGGGGGGCACCAAATTGGGTATGGAGTCCATTATATTCTATGGGAACATAAGATAGAATGGCCCATAAGGGGGCCCCATTTTTTAATTTTGCCCCCCCCCCCTCAAAAAACATGTAGATCCGGTCCGGCTTGCAGGCCCTGTGGAACAGCGATAAATTTTCACAGCTCAACAGATCTATGGAGCAATTTCAAAGTAATCTGCTCAGTTCTTTGATACGACAGTAAATCAGGCACCTGTATCCCAACTTGTCCCTCACATAGTATCTAGTCAGGCTATTGGCAGTAGCTGTGCATAGGATTGCACTATTGGTCTCATGGAGTTGAAATCGCATGGCTAGCCTCTTCGTGTCCTGTCTCTGTTCTATACTCCTTGGGTTGGATCCAGACTGGATTTTCTGCTCATGCAATGCACTTTTGTCAGTGGAACAAAATGTTACTGCCAGCCTCCGGGTAGGGCCTGGAGATCTCCTGCTTTTACAACTGATCTCCAACTGGCAGAGATCAGCTCCCCAGGAGAAAACGGCTGCTTGGAAGGGTAGACTCTGCGGCATTGTACCATGTCAAGGCCCCTCCCCTCCACAAACCCCACCGTCTCCTGGATCCACCCGCAAAGTCTCCATGTATTTTCCAACACAGATCTGGTTCTTCCCTCCCACCACAGCCCAAAATGCTGCCCCTGAAGTAGTGGAGACCATCAGGAACAACCCAAGAGTCTTCAGCAGGAAGAAGGAATTGGTGATGACAGAAATCACCCCATGCCTTCTGTTACCAGAAAATTTAGTCTGGATTTTTCCTATGATGTTGGATAAATGATCAGAGGTGTGTGTGGGGGGGAGGGGGGAAGGTATAACATATTGTCATTTAGAATGAGTCTTTTTGCTCTCATTGATTGTACTTTAATCATTTGAGGTACCTATATAATTCACCACCACTTAATTGAATAAGAGTTATAAAAGGACTGATTTTCTTTTTACCTAGGCTTTTAACTTGATCATTTAAATTGTTTTTACAATCTGATTCCAACTTTGAGAACTATTATGAGGATCATTTAGGCTGCCCAAAATTTTATGCTTCGTTGTAATGTTCTAAATGTTTCAATTTCAGTGTTTTATGTTTCATTTAGGCTGCTCAGTGTGTGGGGTTTGGATGTGCTTTTATGCTCTGTGTTTTTCTATCTGCTTTTATGCATTGGGGGCATCTATGTGCTTTCACTGGCTGATTTTGTTGGCTGTTAGTTTAAAGAATTTTTATCTTTTAAAGATTGTATCTTGTTTTATTTTGTAATCTGGCATGATCCGGTCTCTGAACAGATGGCACATAAATTTCTTAAACAAATAATAAAATTTCTCACTCTTTCAAAGGATCCTGGATACTGTGCTGAAGACATTTGCAGTTCTGTTGTAGAACCAAGAAATGGACGTTCAGGTCATATAGAAAGTAACGGTATGTTCATGTGTATAAGCAGGTTTTTTTTTTCTTCCCACTCCATCCATGCATGCTTAATGTGAAATGTGGATTAATATTTGTTATCCCAAACGCAGAAATTAGGGAAATGGAGGCATAGCTTGGAAACAGAGATGCTTCCGTTGTCTCGTCCATATAAAGAGATGCTGTCAGTTAAAAAAAAAAAGTGAAATAGAAAGAAGCTAAGTTAAATGTGGAATCTTTGTGTTGCAGTCTGTATCATCGTGTGACCCAGTCATGTGACTCAGCCAGCACAGGTCACATGATTCTTCCCCTGCCTGCTCCTCTTTTCGATGCCATCTCAGTCTGTGGGCACTCTAGCCAGCTCTGCCCAGGCCTGACCTAGCTTGCCACCTTAGTCTGTGTGTACTCTGAACATCTCTGCCTCAGTCTGGGCACAAAGCAGAAATGGCCAAGGGCTCTGCTGGTGGTGGCCATGACAAAGAGCAACAGGAGCAGCAGAAGGAGGAGGAAGAAGAGGTGGTGGCTCCAGTGGAAGTGAATGGCAGCCAAAACGGAGCCAGAAGCAACCAGATCAATGCCAGCAAGAATGAGGAATATGCAGGGTGAGTGCGAGTGGCCTCCGTTCCCCGGCACCATGTGGACTAGCTGTCATGCTGGCAAGATGTTCCACAGGTTATCCCAGATGGAGGCGAGGGGTCGTGACTCCACTTCGCTGCCACCAGTGCTCCAGCCCCCGCTCTACCACCCCAAATTTTCTGGCTATGGCTCTGCTCTTCAGCCATGCAGATAACTGATTGCCCCCCAAGTCGGAATAAAGAGGCTGACACAGAATATTGGGAAACAGGCCACTTTATTTAATTAACACAATTAACACGGCAAGGGCAACCTACGGTGGGACAAGCCCTGGGGTCTTCCACATACCCCGCCAAGTCCCACGAAGGGCGAGCCACCCTGCCCCCAGCACGAGCCATAAGATTCTGGCTAATGCCAGGCCAGCCAGGCCAAAGCCCTCCCCTAAACTTCAGCCCCGATACCCAGAAGGAGGCGAATTTAGGAGGAGGCATGAATACGATCCGCATTATACAGCATTGAGCCGTAAAGCCCATCTGCCGCTCCTGCGTATCGACTGCACGAACAGGTGCAGCTGCCTGGGTGCTCACCTGCAAGGTATAAACCCCTTGCACCTTCTGCCAAGTGACCAAAATTAAACCCCACCCCTTACCTCATATCCACACCACTGTCGGTAGTACAAGGTAGGCGAAAAAACACCCCACCATAGGCCAATCAGGTGAGATGAAAAATTCCTACCTGGCCCCTATAAGACGACCGGTCAAACCTGTACTACACAGGGTGGGTGGGTGGGCTGAGAGCGGCAACAAGCCTGAGCTGGGAGGGCGGGGTCGAGGCCACAAATAGCCCCGACGCTCTGCCCGCCTGTAACTCCTGGATGGATGGGAAGTTGAAGTGCAGCCTCCCCTCCTTCCAGGGAGGCAAAAAACGGCCCCGCGGCGTGCAGCCGCTTTGCGGCGTGGCCTGTGCGGGGCCGAAATCTTCGACCAATCACAGTCTTTCATGCTACAGTCAGATGAGCACTTTGCTATAAAGTCACTGCGGTTCCCTGCTAGATTTAAAGTGCATGATCAACAGTGACACCTGCCTCCCTTCAAAATGGAGTTCTTAGGCATCGGGGAAAGTCTGGTCCTTACAGATGTCAGCACTTTCATCCTGCATATCTGGATGCCTAAACTCCCTTGTTGTGAACTGATGCCGGTTGGGAAGTGTGAACCTTCCTGTCCATTCCCCGCCCCCCTTTTAAAAATCAAGTAGAGATGTGCACATAAGCATCAATTATCTCTTGTCTGTTTATCATTTACAGTTTACAGACAACCCTTTCCCTCTGTCACTTACGGGAACGTCTTTAAAAAACCTTCAAGGCAGTTTCAAAAACACTTCCCCATGCTGAACTGCATATCCCAGCAGCCTCCTCTAGCAATCTCATTGACCACCAGCCACTGCCATCCTGCCAGGAGTTTGAAGCACTGCTTACCATGAGCTCTTATGCACATGCTCAGAAGACAAATGATGAAAAAAGCTGCCTAACCACCCACTCCGTGGTTGCCACAAAAAAGCCCCCTCTGAATTAATTAGAGGCGGGGCCAGATTGTGCAAAGGCTGTTATCTGACCACAGCCTCAGTCTAATGTAGCTTACAGGATTCTCATGAAGATAAAACAGGGAGGACAGCGACATGTTGTTGCTGAAAGAAATCCCCAAGACAAACAAACTTCTCACAGTTATCAACTGAGTCTCCAAGAAAATAAGCCATATTCTGTTGTCTGTTCAAAATATTGTAATTTGTATAACCAACAAAATTTACCTCAGTTTCTCATCAGTCAGAGGGGGGAATGGTGTTCGAGAAGGAAAATCTGCCTCACGGTAAGGAAGAAGCAGAGGTCTGTCATAGTGGCAATAGACTGTAATGAAGCCACAGACAAGAAAGAAGCCATGCTAACTTTATAATCTGACTGGACAGTGACTCTGCGTATGCCAAATCCCACTGCTGTGTAGACAATGCTTGATCTTCTGGCTTGGACTTTGATATTCTAAAAGATGTACCATCCAGGGCTTTTTTTGTAGCAGGAACTCATTTGCATATTAGGTTTCTCCAAGAGCTTACAGTGGGCCTTGTAAGAAGAGCCCTGTAAGCTCTTGGAGAATTGGCTATATCAGGGGTGTGTGACCTCATATGTAAAGGAGTTTCTGCTACAAAAAATGCCCTGGTGTCATCTAATACTAGGCACTGAAGTGTTAGAAAAGTTAGCTTTCCTAGTTTCTTCATATATTTTACCAAGGTCTGGTTTCTTGTTATTTTTATTTATTTATTTATTTATTTCGATTTATATCCTGCCCTACCCCACCGAAGCGGGCTCAGGGCGGCTTACAACATAAAACTCTAACAATAAATCAGCTTAAAATACATTAATAGTTAATACAATAAAATACATAAAAACACATTTATCAATATACCATGCTACATCTTCCCTAAGTCAGTTCTTCAAGTATTCCAATGTTCAAATATGCTGATGTTCGTGAATTCAGATAATCAGGTATCGGTCAGTTATATGCCAGCCGGAAGAGGGTTGTTTTACAGGCCCTGCGGAACTGTCCAAATTCCGCAGGGCCCTCACCTCCTCCGGAAGCTGTGTACATATAACCTTGAGGACTCACAGGTCTGAGTGTTGCTTGCTGGCCCAAGAGATGGCAGCTCAGAGGAACCCAGGCTTGAGTCCTTGATGGGGTAGTTAAACATGATCAGAACATTCTAAAATATGGCAATGACTTCTTAACCTGCCTTACAGAGTGGTAGGATAGAGGTAGGATCCACCCCAGTGAATGGCCAAGGTCACCTGGTAACCTTCCAGGCTAGTCTCCCAGGTACTAATTCCACACACTAGTACCATATTGCTTCTGATGTGACAAGCAATCCAAGTCTAATGGCACTGATACCTCATATTTAATTAACAATAATATAACCATTCTTTCAATAAAATCCAGTTGATTTGATTCTAAATGCATCCCCCCTGTGTCTCTCCTTTCACCTTCTGTATGATTCGCAACTGCACATTTTTATTCCACACTTCCTCTAAGGAGCTCAGGGCAGCATACATAGTTCTGCTTGCTATTTTGTCCTTTCAACTATACTGTAAAGTAGCTAAGGCTGTGAGAATGGGGTGGAGCCTACCCTTCTTCTGCCACACCACTGAAGTAAACTTTGACGCCCTCCTCTGGATGAAGGATCCTTCCCCCAATTTAAGTGGTTCTTCCAAAACCTCTGAATGAAAATGTTTCCTCTAACTAGTTCTTTTTCATTAAGGGGATAACACATTCTTATATAGGAGCATCACTGTTTGCATGTTGATTTGCTTGACACATTAACACCATATTCACTCTGCCAATCTGACAGCCAGACCAAGCCAAAGACATTGCTATGTTTCAAATACTAAATGCATTAAATTTTGCTTCTCTCTCCTTTCATCTTTTTGTATGATTTGCTCCTGTAATTGGGGCTACATAAATGCTACCAATAAGTGAATCCAAATACACTTGCCACAACCACCTTCTCTGATATCTTGATCTCAAAGAAAAATGTAGATGCTAATGAACATATCCAGAGTGATGCTCCTTTACCTGCTATTTCCTTAATGAAAGGCAGAACTAGCTAGAGAGAATAGTTTGATTCAGAAATTTGAAAATTATCAAATCATGACAGAATTATGAATGTGCACAGTTACTGCAGCAACTGATACTTTCCAGGGTCTCATGTCTCTTACAATCTGGTTCTTTAAAAAAAAAAACTGGAGATGCCACATACCTTCTGCATATTGAGCAGATTCTCCACCACTGAGCTATTATCCCTCCTCTATAAGTTAATTATGTCTAATGTCAAGTTTATATACAGAGAGACCGATTTTGCACTAGGGCTTGCTCCGAGTGGAGAGGCCTTTTGCCCCTGGCATTTTTCTCCGTTTTCACACAAGCTGCCGCGGAGCTGTGAATTGGCACACCACTTTTCTGTGGCAAGCAGAAACCATTTGTGAAAGGATCTTGTTTGCTGTGGGAAAGTGGCACACCAACTCGCAGCTCCGTGGCAGCTGGTGTGAAAATGGAGAGAAGTACCAGGAGCAAACGGGCTCTCCACCCAGAACAAGCCTACTGCAAAATCAGTCACAGAAATACCTACACTCAAGGTGCTAGTATTAACCTTTAGAACCCTTTGTAATTTGTGCCCCTGATATAGGGAGGACTGCTTTCCATTTCTACGTGCTCACAAAATAGATCCAACCAACAGATCAGGGATTATTAGCGGCTTCTCAAATCTGGTGACTAAGGAGTGTCCATGCTCAGGCTCATCCTTTCTCTGCGGCTGCACAGGTGGTGTGGAATAGGCTTCCTGAGGATGTGAGGAAAGCCCTGAACTTGCACAGGTTTCAGAAAATCTTAGTGGAGCTTTTCCAATGTGCTTTTAGTATCGAGCGTATGGTTTGTTTCTTTCCTTTGGTTTGTATTTCTCTAGATGTGTGTTAGGGAAAAAAGCAGGACATCAATATTTTAAATAAGCAAGGACAACTCTACTGTGATAGAACCCCATAAATCGTCTTTGTCCTGTTACTTTAGGAGTGTTGTGGAGGTGCATAGAGAACCCTCCCTTTGCCAAAGCCCCTGAAAGTAAATTCAAAGCCATTAGGGTTTGTAGAATCTTTCAGGATCAAGTGCCGTGTTCTACTGGAGAAAGTTTTCCTTCCAGACGTTTCGTTCTCAGCTGCGGAGAACATCCTTAGCGGCGTTGCAGCCGGAGCAGGCGCTCAGACCTTCTTGGCTGCTGTGCATTGAGTGAAGGTCTGCATTGAGTGAAGGCCAAGAAGGTCTGAGCACCTGCTCCGGCTGCAACGCCACTGATGATGTTCTCCGCAGCTGAGAACGAAACATCTGGAAGGAAAACTTTCTCCAGTAGAACACGGCACTTGATCCCGAAAGATTCTACAAACCCTAATGATGTTACCAACCGTGAAAACCTGAAATCTTTGATAAGTTCAAAGTCAATCATAGAAGAAGGATGCAGATGACCTGCCATGGACGTTGCAGGCAGTTGTTCCTGTTGTGCCTGAGAGAGAAACCTCTGCACTAGAAATTCAAAGCAGTAGGCCCTTTCTTGAACTGTCACCCATCTAGCATCAGATGGTAGGGGCACTTGAATCGAGGGCCCTAAAGATGGTGGTAGTGGTTGTGTTGGTTCATATAGGAGTAGAGGGTGTTTACAGTATACTGGCCCCAAGCCATATAGGGTTTTAAAGGTCAACACTAGCACCAGAAGCAAATTGGGAGCCAGTGTAGGTGAAACAAAACGAATGATATAGTCCCTAAGACCCTCTCTAGTCAATAATCTGACTGCAGCATTCTGTACCAATTGTATTTTCTGGGTATTCTTCAAGGGCAGATCTAACTATAGAACATTTCTGCAATCTAATCTAGACGATACCAGAGCATGCACCACATTGGCAAAAACTCTTTGCCCAGGAAACAACATAGCTAGCTCACCAGCCAAAGCTTGTGAAAGGTGTTTATAGCCACCACTACCATGTGCTTATCCAACAGGAGGTCCTAGTCAAAACAGCATCCTCAAACTCCGAACATCTTCTTTTAGCAGGTGTGCAACCTCATCCAGAACATGAGACACTTCAATCCCTTGGTCAATCCTTCTGCCCACTAGTAGCATTCCCAATTTCTTGAACTGGATCCAGTACTTGATTGGCCGTACCCATGCTATGCACTGGCTGAATACGTGCTCACACAGATGCCACAGTCAGGAAGCATACCACTGCATTTTGCACTACTTGCAGTTTCCGGGTTAGGTTCAAGAGCAGCTCTGCATATAGCATGTTACCGTAATCCAGTAGTCCTAAATGTAGCACTGCGATAATGCCCTAATACACTTTCTCCTGTTATAGTTTTAAAAAATCAGATCTAGCTACATTTCCAGTCATAGAGGTTTACCCATGCAAAGATAAATCAATGTACTCAGGAGGTCCTAGTCAAAACAGCATCCTCAAACTCCGAACATCTTCCTTTAGCAGGTGTGCAACCTCATCCAGAACATGAGACACCTCAATCCCTTGGTCAATTCTTCTGCCCACTAGTAGCATTCCCATTTTCTTGAACTGGATCCAGTAGTCGATTGGCTGTACCCCATGCTATGCACTGGCTGAATATGTGGTCATACAGATGCCACAGTCAGGAGGCATACCACTGCATTTTGCACTATCTGCAGTTTCTGGGTTAGGTTCAAGTTCATCACTGCATATAGCATGTTACAGTAATCCAGTAATCCTAAATGTAGTACTGCAATAATGCCCTAATACACTTTCTCGTTAGGGTTTATAGAATCTTTCGGGCTCAAGTGACGTGTTCTACTGGAGAAAGTTTTTCTTCCAGACATTTCGTTCTCAGCTGCAGAGAACATCCTCAGTGGCGTTGCAGCCCGAGCAGGCACTCTGACTTTCTTGGCTGCTGTGCATTGAGTGAGGCCAGGGCTGCTGGAGAGCTGCTATTTCTAGGCTGGAGGGGGTGTGGTGAGAGGGCAATTGGTTTGTGAATGTACCCATTGTTTGGTGGGGCTTCCTGGAAGGGTGGTGATAAGGAAACTGGCTGTGGAATGTGACCATTGTTCTGTGTTGATTGCTGGGAGGGTTGGAAGGGGTGTGAAGATAAGGAAGATGGTTGTTGATTGTGCTGATTGTTCTCTTTCTCATGTTGTAGTTTTTAAAAATCAGACCTAGCTAAATTTCCAGTCATAGAGGTTTACCCATGCAAAGATAAATCAATGTACTCTAACTACACTGTACGTCTGGAAGATACTGAAGAATTCAGATTTAAATATGCATTTAAATTTGTTTCCTTTTTTAGCTTATTAATAACCTGCCTTTCTCACCGAGGCTCAAGGTAGACTACAGAGAGAGAGAGAATACAGTATGAGATATATAATAAACAATGCAACTGAACAATGTACTAGGATTAAGAATATAAAACTCAATGACAATGTGAATTGTCAATTGCTCAGGCTGGCATAATGTAAGTAATGAAGAATGTGAGATGACAAACGTACAGGCAAGTACTCAGTCCCATATGAAGGTGTGCCCATTTTAAGATAATGGAAAGCACTCTATAAATAAATGGTGCAATGCATTGAGTAAAAACTTTAATGACCAATGGCAGCCTATGCAGTCTTTGTGATATTAGTAAGCATCTGTCACCTGTGATGACCTTGTGTTCAGAGTCCTGTGTCCTTCCAGGCAAGTACTGCTTGGTGACAGAGGAGGTGGGGCACAGCTTGGATAGCACTTTGATGTCATCAGCTCATACCTACAGTAGCCACATCTGGCTTGAGCTACCTATGGTTCCATTGCTGTCCTGTGATGCCTGACAAAGAGCATACAGGGTTTTGTTCTCCTCAGCCACCACCTGTTGTCACCCCTGCTATCACCACTAAAGGCAGCCTTTGTGTAAATGAAGTAACTTTGAGCTTGTTTTGTTATAATACTTTTTTTCCTGTCAGTAAAAAACATGCTTTAATATCATCTTTAAAAAAATAGGGATTCAGGTGTTTGAAACCAGAAGTCCTTTTCTAAAGACCTATGTCCACTGAGAGGAAGAGGGGGTGGTTTTTGCCAATTCTCCCTTCTGGGGCAGCCAATGAGCCCAAAACACTGTTCTTACAAGACAGGGGACCCTTGTATACAATACGTGGAATTTTCTATTGGGACAGTGGGATGGGAAAGAACTGCCCTCCTTCTGCTGTCCAAATTAAGCAGGATTCCCTAAATAAATATTCTACTATTTCAAATAACCTATGTATTTCTGCAGTATCCAATCACTATGGGCAGAATCAGGTCAGATGTAACAATTTAGGTCTCATTGATCTTATATGCTTTGCAGTGCATTCCTCATCAGAGTGATGCCCTTCTAAGCTTGTTGATGTCAGTGGGCTTAGAAAGGTGTCGCTCTGTTGAGGATTGCGTTATTAATCTCTTGTCATTTGATTCCTTCTGTTTATCTCCTGTCTTTCAGAGCTGTTAGGTCAGTTAAATGGGACAGAATAAAGTGATCTCCCCCCCCCACCCCAAACTGCAACTGGAAACAGAGACAAGTGATGTATCCTTGCAAAGCAAGTGAAAGTCACACAGTTATTCCAGACACTGCATTATGAAAAGAAATGCAAATATAAAATATGAGCCTTTATAATTCAACATGGAACTTAATAATAGCTGCACATGAAACACTGTCCCTTTATATAACGTAGTTTCTATAGCAACAGCAAATAATTGCTTGAATCGGGTATATTCATCTTCGTTCACTTATGTTGAACAAGGTACTGCGTTACATTAGCCAGACTTCTCTAATCCATATTCTTTTGTATCATAAATACGTCTTATGACCCCTCTCCATGCCGTATACACAAACAACTGAGTGCTTTTGGAAAGCTAATGCCTAAACTAATTAATCTCCCAAGATCTATGCTGCTCCTTGTATTTTCCTTGGTAACCTTTTGTACATTCTCATTTTCTTGTTCAACTAAGATAGCCTCCAGCCTGCCAAATATAGCTATTGAAATTCTCTTTGAGAATAACTGAATGAAAAACAAAATCTGCGGAATAATGCTCCATGTTCAACATCTCAGAAACCTGTAAATCCACTGAGATCTGGCAAGTTTTGCAAAGCTTATTTCAGAGTGGCTCTTTCCATCGCGGTGGTACACTGAGCATGATCCAGCCTATCATGGAAAAGAGTGGAGCAGCTGAATCTACATATGGAAAGCAGACCAGTTGCTACTGGGAGCTAGACAGAGAATTCATATTGCATCCATTCTGCAGTCATTCCACTGATTACCTCTCAGTTACCAGGTTAAATTGAAGGGTATATGCGTGTAGTTGTGTGTGTTAAGTAATATCAAATTGCTTCTGGCTCATGGAGACATTCTAAATTAATGACCTCCAAAACATCCTATACCTATCAGCCTTTATCAGGTCTTGGAACTTATGGCTGAGTCTTCCTCTTTTGCTGCCGCCTGCAATTTTTCCATTGTTATATTTTCCAATGACTCTTGTCTTCTCATATAACATGACATCTCATATAACATAAAAGTATGATAGCCTTAGTCTAGTCATTTTAGCATCTAGGGAGAGTTCAGGCTCGATCTAGAACCCACTTATTTGTCATTTGGCAGTCCATGGTATCCATAAAACTCTTCTCCAACACCACATTCCTGTCAGCTTTTGCAATGGGGAATATCATGGCATGAATGAACTTGATCACCAGCGACACATCCTTACAGTCAAGTTTCTTTCCAAGTTTTGTCATGGCCTGATTTCATGATTTCAGACTCCCTTTCGGTTGATGATGGAGTCAAGAAATAGAAAGCCTTTAACAATTTCATTTTCTTCACCATCAATCCTGAAGTTCTGTAATTCCTCACTTTTGTCTTCTAGATATTCAGCTGTAATCACGTCTTTGGTACTTTCTTAATCAGGAATCATTTCAACACTATTTTCTGCCAGCAATATGGTGATATCTGCATGTCTTAAACTATTCATGTTCCTTCCACCAATTGTCACTCCACAGTCATTGAAATCTAATTCTTTATATGATTTGCACATAGACTGAAGAGGCAGGGGGATAAAATACATCCTTGTCTGACATCTTTACCAATTGTAAACCATATTGTCTCTTGTAAACCATATTCTGTCATAACAGTAGCCTCCTGTCTGGAATACAGGTTACATATCAAAATAATCAGATGTTGTGGCACATCCATTGCTTTTAAAACCAGGCATAACTTTTCAAAATCTACGCAATCTAAAAGTGTTGCTGTAACCTATGAAACACAAGACAATTTTCTTCTGAAATTCTCTCATATGCTTCAGTAATCAACATCAATTTATAATATGATCTCTAGTGTCACTTCTTTTTCTAAATGCAGCTTGAGCATCTGGCATTTCTCTTTCCATATATGCTAACTGTTTTTTTGTTGTAAGACCTTGAGAATCACTTTATTCTCATGAGAAATTAATGCCATGATCTGATAGTTGCTGCAGTCTTTGACAGCTCCTTTTTTCAGAACTGGAATATAGATTGTGCATTTCCAGTCTGCAGGCCATTGTCTTGTTTCCCATATTTGTTCACATATTCTTGTTAAGATTCTGGTGGACTCTGTTTCTGTGACTTGAAATATCTCTGTTGAAAACCCATCTACTCCTGGTGATTTGTTTCTCTCAAATCCTTTGAGTGCAGCATTTACTTCACTTTCTGAAATGGCAGGTTCTTCTTCAAAAGAGTCTTCTTTGAAAGAATTTGTCATCTTCTCATCACTTATTTATAGTTCTTCATTGTATTCCCATCTTTTCTTTATTTTGTTCTGTTCAGTTAATGTATTTCCATGTTGATCTTTCAGCATGCCAAACCATCATTTAAATTTCCCTCTGAAATCTTAGATCTTGTTCAACAGACCTCTTATTCTTCCTTTTTTGTTGTTCTCTTCTATTTCTTCACATTGGTTACTATAATAGTTATCTTTTTTTCTGCACGCCAGTCACTGGAACACTGGTACTTCTGGTTCCATTTCTGTCCCCTTTTACTTTTGCTTCTCATCTACCTTTAGCAATGTTAAGAGTTTCCTAAGTCATCCTTTTCATTTCTTTTGGCTACAGGAATAGTCTTTGTTCATTCTTCCCATGAGTCTTCCAGTTCCTGATCACTTGAACTTAGTAATGCAAATCTATTATTTACATGGTCATTTTGTTTGGTTTTTTTCAGCTTTATTCTAATTATCAATATTAATAAATTGTGGTCTGTACCACAATCAGCTCCTGGTCTCATTTTAGCAGACAGAATAGAGACCTTTCCGCACACAGAGACAAACAATTTCTACTATCAGAACTGTAGAATCACACCTGAGCTGCCCTGCGCCCGCTTTGGTGGGGTAGGGCAGGATATAAATCAAATCAAATAAATAAAAAACCTTGCAATTTCCCTCTCTGGAGCAATTCCTCAAGGGAACCTCAGAAGCACACAGTGGCATCAAAATAGTTTATTGATTTGATTTCTAGCCTGCCCTCCCCTGCATGGCAAGGCTTAGGGCAGGTTACAACAATATAATAAAACAATATAATAGTTAAAACCCAGTAAGCATCGATCAATCAATAAATGCTAAAACAATTAATGGCACCAATTAATACATCTACTCTCAAATGAACTCCATATCTGTGTGCAAGCAGAGGATGACTAATACTGAGGGAAATGGGCACACAACAAGAGCAGCGCCAGATAGAGCTAGGCAAGGGAAGCCAATACTGATAGGTCTCCGCTACCTCAACTCGGTGGAATATCTCCATTTTACAGGCCTTGCAAAGCTCCTCTAAGTCCTGCAGGGCCCAGATCTCTCTTGAGAAATGTTCCACTAGGCCAGGGCCAGAGGTGAAAAATATATTTATGTAAGGATTCTGGCTGCTGCTATGGATTGCCTATAGGATAAGTGACTTATTCAAACAAACTAGCCAGTACATCTTCAAACATGCAACCACTAGGACAAGAAATTTGCTTTTAAAATGAAATCTAGGATCCCTAAATTCAAAGAACATCATCTGGGCTGTATAGGAGAAACTTGGGGGCTTCACAGTCCTGTAGGTTACAAATTCTACACCTTGCCTCCTCACCATGAGAAGTTAGAGAAATAAGTGTTTTAACCAAGTTAATGGCTACAAACCTTATTGGAAAGACAAACTAAGTAAATTTAATGTGATCCTAACCGACTACTTGTCCTTCAAAGCCACAATAAAAACTATTTGCAATAGACGGTTATGATAGCTAACATTTTCCAAATGCCACAATTAAATCATTTGACGCACCCTACTAGTTATTCCATTGGCAGGTGTTGTGTGGGTTGCTGGTTTACAGAAGATGAAGAAGCAATAACTGGAAAAAGTGTGACAAGGAGTGAAATTTAAAAAAAAAAAATAAGCCATTTTTTATTATTGCAAATCCACTGATGACTTTTTAAAATATTCAGATGTGCTGGCAAGGTAGTAGTATAACTTGGCCAGAACTCAGCAAGAGGCCTTCTTTGTACACTCTAGGAAACCGCTAATAATAAATACCAAGGCAAAAATCAAAATGTAATATGTTTATGTAATCACAGATTCCTGTAGGAAACTCTTAAGGATCCTAGTACACCTACTGTCTAGAAAATGTGAATTTTTGAACCTTGGTTCAGAGAGATTTGTGTGCAATCATGTGCTTGCAGCCTGCAGCGTAGCTGCTAGGCTGCAGAAAGCACGGGTTTGTTTCCCTGGACGGGAAGAGTCAGGGGGCGCCCATTTGGGCGCGCAGACTGGGAGGCGTGGTTTGGCTGATTAACGGTCAGACCAGCCCTGGCCAGGCCACTGGTGGGGTACCCTTGCTGTTAATGAGGTTATTTAATAAAGTGGCACAATTTTATTCCAACACTTTATGTCTGACTCATTATTCCGTCCTTGGGGGGCAACAGTAGATTGTATATATCATTCTCTCTCCAAGGATCTTACTTCCCTGACCATTTCTGTAATGCTTACTGTCATGAATGACAGCTGTGATCACTTGATAGAAAAGAAGAGACAATGAGGTGCCTGAATTAACTGGCCTATCCCTGAAAGTTGTGATGAGAACTGTTGATTATAGGACTCTTCACCCAGAACTCAGAATGCTACATGGAGGGTTTTTCATGCACTCAGCAATCCCTCTGTGAACTCGGAAAACGATCCTGAAGACCAATCTGCACAAGAACCTTGTTGCAAGTACTGATCGCTCTTGCTAGGTTGGGATTGTAGATTGCTTCTGGTGGTAGGATTTGCGTCCTGGTTTGCTTTGCAGGCTGAGATCTGTCTGCAGCAGATCAAGCACAAGTGACACAGGAACAGAAGCCAGAAGGGTGTGTGTGTGTGTGTGTAATTTTTAAAAGTCTTGTGATAAATACATTATTCCCTACAATAGAAACTTGGCAAGCATTCTTGATGTTCAGAAATTAAAATTCTTATTTTCCTGCAAACCAAAAAATTGCATGGTGGATGCTGTTTTATTTTTGCTATTTAATTCCTGGGCATATGACAAACAGGGTTCATATTAAGGATGTATGGCCTTTAGGCTGCTAAATCCAAGGAAAGTCAGTCAGTCAGTCAGTCAGTCAGTCAGTCAGTCAGTCAGTCAGTCAGTCAGTCAGTCAGTCAGTCTGTCTGTCTGTCTGTCTGTCTGTCTGTCTGTCTGTCTGTCTGTCTGTCTGTCTGTCTGTCTGTCTGTCTGTCTGTCTGTCTATCTATCTATCTATCTATCTATCTATCTATCTATCTATCTATCTATCTATCTATCTATCTATCTATCTATCTATCTATCTATCTCTCTGTGCATGTGCAAATAAATCTAGCAGAGATTTCAGAATTGTGTAGAACAGGGGTGGCCAAACTTGCTTAATGTCAGATGCTTAAGATAGATGCTTAATGTCAGATGCTTAAGATAGATGCAGAGATAGATCTATCTATCTATCTCTCTGTGCATGTGCAAATAAATCTAGCAGAGATTTCAGAATTGTGTAGAACAGGGGTGGCCAAACTTGCTTAATGTCAAGCCACATAGAATAAATGTCAGATGTTTGAGAGCCACAAGACATGAACATCAGATATTCAAGAGCTGCAAGACAGAAGGAAGATAGATGGGGGTAGGGTGAAAGAGGTGGAAAGAGAACAACTTTAAATGCATTCTCCAAGCCGCCGGTTGGTTTGGAGAAGTGATTTAAAGAAACAAATGCCTTCTCCAAGCTGGCTGATGAGGCAGTGGGAGCTTCGAGAGCCACACAATATGTGTGAAAGAGCCACGTCTGGCTCCCGAGCCGCAGTTTGGCCATCCCTGGTGTTTTAGAAGAATTTTCAAGTATGGAACAAGGCTGTGTACAGATACTGCACTCATTTGTTTGATAGCTTTTGATATCACTGATCAAATTACTATTGCAATGGAAAGACAGGAGGGATTTTTGCTGCTTGCATTCAGTTCTGTGTTCTCCTACTGTTTGGTTTGCCAGTTTGAACCAGGTGGCATGAGAAGGCAGCCCATCTGGGCTAGTTGTGTGTGCCAGGAGTCAGTGGCTCCCAGAAGGCACAGCTCGGTACTGTCTCCTCCTGCCACCCAGTTGAAACAAGGCGGTGGGAGAGGACAGCCCGGCCTGGCTTGCTGTGCATGTGGGGAGCTGATGGCTCCCAGCAGGCGTAGCTCATTCTACTTCCTCCTGCTGCCTGGTTGAAACCAACCGGTAGGAGAGTACAGCCCAACCTGGCTCACTGTACCTGCATGGAGCTGATGGCTTCTGGCAGACACAGCTTAGCATTTCCTTCTTGGGTCACCTATTTCAAACTGGGCAACAGGAGAGGCCTGCCCAGTGGGGAGTCATTTTTGTACAAGCAGCATAAGACTAGTAATAGGCTCCTATTGCTAGACTCATGCTGCTTGAATTTTTTTTTAAAATGTAAGCTACAGAGTGGCCTATGAGGGGCAGGGACAGGGCGGTGGGGGTGGGGATCCAAGGGAATCTGTATGCTCTTGACTTACCTTGGGCTTGGAAGTGAAGCACAGGAAAAACCACCACAAAACCACTCTCGTAAAACCTGAGGAAACAGCAGATGGAAAGCAAACTGAATGGTGAAAGGAGGAAACAAAATGAAGAATCAAAAAGAAAACCTGACAAATTTACGTGGGAAAAGTGAAGCAAAACACACATGCATTAAGGTCCTAGTTCTCCTAATGTTCCCAAATGTACCAAAGCTGTTAACTTTCTCAGTCGCTTTGTTACCCGTTGTTGGTGTAAGGAAATAATTTCAGATGATCTTCCTTTGCTAATGGGGTTATTTATTTGTTGCAGAATAATGAATTGATCTGTGTGTGTCAGTCAAGACAATTTACTTTGGATGAAACATTACCCAAGAAAAAGGAGGAGGGAGTGATTCATAAAGGGGGAAAGGAAGAGGTGTAGGTAGGAATTATAGTGACTGGTACTTGGTCATTTACAACATGGAAAAGGATATTCACACATAATGATGGCAAAATTAGGAAATAGCGTTTTTATGTCTGGTAAATGCTGGCTCTAGGATACCTAATCTGCCCTTTCCTACTCTGCAAATTTGAATACAAACACATGAAACTGCAAATACCAATGTCAGACCTTTGATCTGACAAGTCCATCTTGTTTACTCATACTGGCAGTGATTCCCCAGGGTGTCTGGCAGAGGTCTTTCACATCACCTACTGTCTGATCCATTTAACTGGAGATGCCAAAAGATTAAACCTGGGACTTTCTGCATGCCAAGAAGATGCTCTGCCACTGAGCCACTGCCACAGAGACATAAAAATAAACAAGTACTGCGAAGCAACTTGCATCCCTTGATGCAGATATCATATGGTCCTCTGGAACAGCTGTATGAATCCCAGAGACCATACATCACATGCAATGAATGCACATATGCACATGGAATGGAAAGTCACACTTGAGTAAAATGTGCACAATTTCCTTTAAAGATGTGCTCCCATACTAGAAATACTCTGATATAGCCTTAAATCTAGTCTAGACAGATACTCTTTGTATATAGAGTCATATGGACATATGGACATATGAAGCTGCCTTATACTGAATCAGACCCTTGGTCCATCAAAGTCAGTATTGTCTTCTCAGACTGGCAGCGGCTCTCCAGGGCCTCAAGCTGAGGTTTTTCACACCTATTTGCCTGGACCCTTTTTTGGAGATGCCAGGGATTGAACCGGGGACCTTCTGCTTCCCAAGCAGATGCTCTACCACTGAGCCACCATCCCTCCCCTAAAATAGATATAAATATTTACATTATTTCAGAATGTAAGAGCCAAATGTCTGTAGGCTTTATTGCAATTTCCACTCACTTTACATATGAACATATGAAGCTGCCTTATACTGAATCAGACCCTCAGTCCATCAAAGTCAGTATTGTCTTCTCAGACTGGCAGCGGCTCTCCAGGGTATCAAGCGGAGGTTTTTCACACCTATTTGCCTGGACCCTTTTTTTGAGATGCCAGGGATTGAACCTGGGACCTTCTGCTTCCCAAGCAGATGCTCTACCACTGAGCCACTGTCCCTGCCCTTTGTCTCTTTATTTGCCCTTGCAGCTAAGAAGATAAGAGCAAGAGTGATATCAAACACTGTAACTTCTTGAGGTTGGCCCTTCTGGGGAACTCTTAAGATGTATCTGGGAATTTTGGTGTTTGTGTTCTGTTTTGAAATGGCCAATGGCTATTCACAATAATTTTTTGTCTCTTGTATCCACTCCACTCAATGGAGTCTTTAATATATATAAATTAAAGCCTGACAGGAGAGGAATACCATCCTTCCATATATTTAAGGTGGCCTTTGCATAGGATCCTATATATAGGGTGTATTGATCATGCATAGGATGCCTATGTGCATGCCTTTTATGCAAATGGTACAATGAAGAAGTGGAGTTGAGAGTAGGGCCTGGCAGGTACAACCCTTTAAACTTCTAGACATTCACGTATAAGAAGAAACTGACTACCTCAAATCTTTAAATTGACTGACATAATTCACTGAATTTTAAAGTAGTAATTAAGGCATAAAACTGAAGCGCATATCCCCATTTGTGTCTAGCTTTAACCTTTCTTTCCAGTGGGAGCTTGGGTTCTGACTTTATAGGTCAATCTGACTTCCTTTCAGTGACCTGGAATAAAGGGAGGGAGGCAGCTATTACCGTATGCATGGCTAATTCTGCTTTCTGAAAGACCTGAATAACTGCAAGGTGTTCTTTTTTCCCTCTCTTCTCTATGTAAGTTTATGCACCTTTTCACATTTCAGTTCACTGATGTCCTTTTCCATTTGGATGGCCTACACAGAAGCAATCTTTTCCATCCTACTGAAAACAATTAGTGCTGGCTTATTACTCTAAACAGTCTAAAGCGACAGGCCCCTTTCATAAGCTCAGCTTTTTTGCTTTACGAAAACAAGTTTTCAACATTTTGTTCTAAGGAAATGCGGTTGTGTATGATCCAGGTCCAGTTCTCAGCTAAGATTTGTTGATATTGTTCTGGTGAACTCTTATTGACCTCACTGCTAGAGAGCCAGAATTTGTCTCTTTTGGATGTCCCCTCCCTAAAGTGAACTCAGCGTAGCACAAAAAAGGATGTGCATGAACCAGGAAAATGTGGTTCAGGTTGTGGTTCACAGAGGACCCACAAACAGAACCAAGACCTAAACTAACCAAACCAGTTCATCAAGTTCATGATGCAGCAGACTGCCCCCCCCCACCAAGAGCTTAAGCAGGGGTGGCCAAACTGTGGACTGGGAGCCCCATGCAGCTCTTTCACAGGTGTTGTGTGGCTCTCAGAGATCAAGGAGTAATTTATTGCAGACTTTTATCAGGCGATGGAATCTCAAGGCAGTATTCATTGAAACAATGTATACTTTCAAAGATTTCAGGTTTTCATGGCTGGCAACATCATTAGGGTTTGTAGAGTCTTTCGGGATCAAGTGCCGTGTTCTACTGGAGAAAGTTTTCCTTCCAGACGTTTCGTTCTCAGCTGCGGAGAACATCCTCAGTGGCGTTGCAGCCAGAGCAGGCGCTCAGACCTTCTTGGCTGCTGTGCATTGAGTGGGTAGAACACAGCACTTGATCCCGAAAGGCTCTACAAACCCTAATAATGTATACTTTATTGGAAACTCATAGCTGGATACAGAAATTGAGACTAATGCCTGGAATCAGGCGGTTACTAGTCTTAAGGAATCTACATCAAAGGATTCTCTAACCAAAGTCACTATTCTCAAAACAAAAAGGGAGTGAAGGTGCAAACTTTCACACGAGGGCTTCCGCTTATCTTCTTGCCCCTGGGAAGATGCTTGGCGACCGCATTATCTACCAACGGTCGCATTCTTTTGTTCTTTGGCAACGTAAACAAAGTCTACATATCATATGCTACCCTCTTTGATATGCACATTACAGCATAATGAAAGACTTGGGTTAGTACAAAGAGTTCATATGGTTAGTATTCTATATTTGTAATACAATAGAGTTACAGAGCCTGACACTTTCTCTCAACTAAGCTTGCTTATCATTGAGACCTCAGTCAGCCTCTGAGCACTAACCCATATGTAGATGTGAATTGGGGAAGGAAGGGGAAACAGGCCATCCCTGCTGTAGGCTGATCCAGCACTGAGTTTGGGGTTGGACTAGGCCCACTGCATCATGAAGTAAATTGGATGTCAACCTGAGCAGCCCTCACTGTCACAAGCCAGCATGATAGGGCCACACAGTTTAGACTTTTTCAAAGCTTTGGACTGATTTCAAATGTCATAGAAAAGTCATTTGTATGGATTTTGTTATTATTTACTTGACATTACATGTTGTTGCAATTGTTGTTTCCTAGTTATTCTGTCACAGCTTCTGTTTGTCTTTATCCTCTTCCATGAAGAAGAAGGTGATGATGATGATATTAGATTTATATCTCGCCCTATACTTTGAATCCCAGAGTCTCAGGGCAGTCACAATCTCCTTTACCTTCCCCCCCCACACACACACACCCTGTGAGGTAGGTGGGGCTGAGAGAGCTCTTATAGCAGCTGCCTTTTCAAGGACAACTCCTCCAAGGCCATTCCAGCAGATGCAAGTGGAGGAGTGGGGAATCAAACCAGTTATCCCAGATAAGAGTCTGCACACTTAATAATAATATTAATATAATAATAATAATCTTTAATTTGTATCCCACCCTCCCCACCGGAGCAGGCTCAGGGTGGCTCACATGGCATAACATAGTATGCTACATTTCAGCAGTTAAAACAAGGTGTATACAAAACATATTACAGATCATATAAAAATATAGTTATCCTACATTAAAACCATCTAATTAAAACCATCAAATTAATTTGGTGCTAAAATCTCGGTGTTGACCATCTTACAGTTGTTCCGTGGCGACGGTATTTCTTCTACAGTAAACTTAACCACTATATCAAACTGGGTTTCACCTGGACAATGGCTTACCTGGACAATGGCAACAGTGGTTCCCCAGGAGGAAATGGCTAGTTTAGAGGGTGGAGTGTACGGCATTGTACCTGTCTGAGGTCCCACCCCTCCTCAAACCACACCCTCCCCAGGCTCCACCCCTTAAATATCCAGGAATTTCCTAAGCTGGAGTTGGCAACCCTATTTCCTTCCCTTTATTTGCCCCCTGACTCCAGCTTTCCATCACCTCCCTTCTCCTTGCAGTCTCTATGTATGGCAGTCCTCTCCCCCCACTTTGATCTGCACAACAACCCTGTGAGGAAAGTGTGTGACTTGTCTGAAATCACCCAGTCAGCTTCCACAGCAAAAGCCTGGGTATGGCAGACCCCTCTCTGAAGCCTTAACTCCTATGCCCTCCTCAAAACAAAATCTCCAGGAATTTTCCACCAATCTGGCGGCCCTAGTCAGGACTGACCACAATGAGTTCTCTCTCAGAGGCCTTTAGAGGCTTTCAGACCAAGACTCTGCCTGATAACCAGGGCTTTTTTTTTTAGCAGGAATGCACAGTTCCGGCTGGCTTGGTGTCAGAGGGTGTGGCCTAATATGCAAATGAGTTTCTGCTGGGCTTTTTCTACAAAAAAAGCCCTGCTGATAACGTTGTTGGTCTTGAACACAGAATTCTAATCTAGGGTTGCCAATCCCCAGTTGGGAGCAAGGATTCCCCCAGTTTGGAAGCCCTCCCTCACTTCATAGCCATCAGAAAGCAGGGGGGGGGATGTCTGCAGGGTACTCCATTATACCCTATGGAGACCAATTCCCATAGGGTATAATAGATAATTGATCTGTGGGTATCAGGGTATGACTGGTGTCTCTACTCCCAGCCCTTCTGACTCCTCTAGACCCACATCTCTCCCTCAGCAACCTCGTTAGTTCTTAAGAGAAGTGTATATGTTTCTGTGACCTCTCAGGTCTTTCACTGTGACTCTCCTTTCATCACACTCAGCCCCTTGGCTGTCTCCACAGAGCTAGCTGCGAGCTTCACTTCACTAGAAGTCTCTCCTCACCTCCTGTCTCAGCTCCGTCTCCTCAGCTCTCAGCTGATAATCCCCTGTCTCTTCAGCTCTCTGCTGAAAAACCAACTGCTCTCTTCAACTGTCCCCCTCTGACCGTTATTCACTGCCGACTCACCAGCCGTTATCTGTCAATCACTCCTTCTGAGAGTTCCGAGCACTCCGGCCCCCACCCTCAGATCACCTGATTTAGGCTCTATGAGTCCTTAGTTTTTCTATTAACCCTTCCATTACTGTCACACAGGGGCTCTGGGGGGCTGGGGTTTTTTTTGAGGGAGATGCACCAAATCTTCAGCATAGCATCTGATGCTTCTCTTCAAAATGCCACCCCTCCCCACGTTTCAAAAAGATTGGACCAGAGGGTCCAATTCTATTCACCTTAAGGGAAGGTGCCCCTATCATTTCCAAATGGAGGGAAGGCATTTAAAAGTTATGTGGTCCCTTTAAAATTGATGGTTAGAACGCCCTTCAGAGTTCAATCATGCTTGTCACTACCTTGCTCCTGGATCCACCCCCGAAGTTCCTAGATATTTCTTGTCAGACCTGGCAATTCTACTTCAACCTCTCTCTGTCTCTCACTTTCCCTCTGTATCTCTCTCTGTGTATCTGTTCTGTTGCTACAGGATGCCATTTCCCCCTCCCCATCCGTCTGTTTCCCTTTCAGAGGAAGATAGGGAGGAGCCCTCAGTCAATCAAGTGAAGGCTTTCTCTAGCTCTTTCCATTATCTTCCCTTAGCCAATCAAGGCAAGGTTTTCTCTGATTCTTTCCCTCCTCCTCTCTCCCTCAGCCAATTGAGGGAAGGCTTTGTTTCCTTCCTCTGGGAAGCAGTGCAACAGGTGACTCAGTCAATGGGAGAGCAGGGAGAGCCAGAAACTGCAAGAACCAAGACTGGTTGCCATTTATTGACAGAATCAGCTTGGCTGGCAGGCAAAAGCCAGTCAGGCAGGAGAGAGGAGTGGCATGCTCTTGATTGATGGCATGAAAATACCCTTGATTGATGGTTTGATGGGCCAAAGCTTGATGCAGCACAGTCCCAACAATGGCAGAGCTCAGTTTTGCCACCATGAAAGGGCTTTTGTTATATAAAGGATAATAAAGTGACTTTGTGGATTGATGTTATTTCTGTGCAAGTTTGTTTTATTAGGATAGTTGATAATATTGCATTTTGTAATGTTAGATAATATGGTATTTTTAATACCACTATATTTGATTATGCTGGATTCTTACTGTTTTAAAATTTTGCTTTCCTGTTGGAGTGACGTACAATCCACTTTTAGTAATGCCTTTGTGGGATGCTGATGAGAAAGTACGGTATATTGATGCCCTATAAATGGATTGCCAGTTTGCAGATGATGGCTGGAGATCTCCTGAAATTACAATTGATCTTTGCGTGACAGAGATCAGTTCACCTGGAGAAAATGGCCACTTTGGAAGGTGGACGATATAGCAATATACCCCACTGAAGTCCCTCTCCTCCCAAGCCCTGCCGTCCTGAGGCTCCACCCCCAAAATATCCAGGTATTTTCCAACCTGGAGCCGGCAAACTTGGATTTACAGGATTCTATCAGTTTTTTAAGCTCTGGCTTGCAACATGTTGAGTGAGCTACAGTCAGGCTGTTGTGCAGAACTCGTTGCCTCTGGATTTCATTTTCTTATTTTTCTCTTAAGTTTCCTTGCTATACATAACATTTAATGGACTGTTTGTTGCGAAGATTGCTTGATTACAATGAACTTCCCCCACCTGAGGGAAGCATCTGGACCTCATTTTACTTTGATTTGTTTTATTAAGTCTACAAAGGTACAGTATTTTGACCGGTGCTGAGCTTCTATTCTCAATGAACCATTGGCACCCAACCCTTTGAGTGAAGTGTGGGGAGCACATTACTCAGGACATCTTGCTGTCTTCTTCACAATTCTCACCTAGCTTTGAGAGCCACAGGAAACAAACCAGCACTGTTGTTCATCAACTAGCACTTTAACCCTAAGTGTCTACTTGCTGATAACTTGTTCTTGTTATAGCATGCCTTCTAGTAGGTGTCAGGATGATACAACAGGAATGTGATGGATGAGTTTCAACGAAGTCAGAAATGTTAAGGCAGCTAAACAGCAGATAAGGACGTGTACTTTCAACAAAATGTAGTTGATTGGAATGGGAAGTTGGGAAATATTAGCTGCAAATGAAGATCTGGAATAAAAAAGAAACCAAAAAAGATAAAAGCATGTGTTATTCTCAGTGGTGGGAAAGGGAAAAGAAATAAGATTGCTCTCTTAATCAGTAGACCATTACCGTTTTCGCACACAGCTTACCTCGCAGTCACAATCCTGTTCCCTCTGCAGCGTCTGTCGGATTTCCCACCATCTGCGCCGGAGTTACAGGAAGTGCCGCGGCTTTTGCGTAGCAAACGTAAACTGGGTTTTAGCGGTTTACGTTTGCTACGTAAGAGCCACAGCACTTCCTGTAACTCTGGCACAGATGGTGGGAAATCCGACCAGACGCTGCAGAGGGAACAGGACTGTGACTGCGAGGTAAGCGGTGTGCGAAAACGGTCCGTTAGTAACCCTGCCGGAACCTTTCTTGCCCCTTCTGATATCTTGGGGTACTCATAGGGATCTATAACATGTCCTGGAAAACTCAGTAGAAGGCAGCTTCCTGGGACCCTTACAGATGTGGACTTCAGCCTTTCCAGACCTTGCAAACTGAGCTGCAAACAGAAAGTCATTTGTCTTCAGGGTCGTATGATAGGAAGTGGAGAGGCAAAACCCTGCATCCCTTATAGGCATCAAAGCTGAGACTGGGGACAGTAGACCAAGGAAGTCAGGGACAAGAAACAAAAACCAAGCTATGGTAACAAACTTGCCAAGAGCCAAGGCCATAGAGCAACACTCCACCCACTGAGTGCACTTGCCTGCTGCTCCTATCAGCATCCATGCAAAGACAGGCAGAGGCCATCACTCTCAGTGCATGAACAGTAGTAAGCAGGTTCTTTCAAAATCAAGAAAAGGTGCCTGTGTGGGGGCTTGCAACCCAGCAAGTGGGGCTAAGAGTACTGAGTTGAAGACTACTACCCTAGAGAGACTATCTCCCCGCTGAGCTGTTTGTGGAAACTGAGCAGACTGGGTAGTTCGAAGGGTCATACAAAATAACAGCTCCTTTTTCAAAATGCTGGAGTAGACAACTCCTTTTTTACGATGCTGGAATATCTGCTCCTAATCTGTATTTTTTTCAGCTGTGCCAGCATCAGATGCTACTGTGCTATAATGTTTCTACAGTCTGGACTATAACCCCTTTTCCATTTCATCTTCACATTACCTGTGTCGCGGATCTGGCTGCTTGGTAGTGAAGTAGAATGTTTTTCTGCATTGCTTGGAGTCTCCTCTATCTTCTTGTTTTCTGTAGGGCTTTCCTCAGAAGCAGCCCTGTAACTATGGTTAGGCCAACAAGGTCCTGCTCCCCCCCCCCCTCCACCCTTACCTGCGCTTCTATGGACTCGCCTCCACCTGGCCCCATCACTTACAGCCACTGCTGCTTTCTTGTGCTTGCTGCCACCACTGCCTGACTTCTGCTGCAGCTAAGAGAACCTCTCCTTCCTGCCCTGGGCTTGCCTGAGTGAGAGGGCTTGAAGGAGAGAAGCCTGGAGGAGGGGATGGAGGCCATGGAGCTTGGACAATTGGCTTTGCCTTAAAGGCAAAAGGGGTAAAGAGGGAGATGACAGCCTTGCTGTCACCAAGCAGCCTGCCTGTGCCAGCTCAGCTGCCTAGGGGAGTGGAGGTTGCAGTGCTGGCCTCATGCGAGAAGCCCTCCAGATGCACCTGAGACATGCAACTGGCATGGAAGCTACTCTCTGCTTGCTCTACCTGACCCAACAGGCCCTGGGAGGCTGTGGTGAGCAGAGTAGGTCAGGGCATGGTTGAACATGCCTAGGCACCCCCACACACCATCAACCAGCCAGAGGGGCTCTTTGCCATGCCTCGATGCCTGTAGGTGGGGGTGGGAGGAGAGCAGCGTTCCACCCACATGTGTGTTCCTGAGCCCTGGGCACCAAACTAGGTGCCCCCTGGCCCCACCCAGCAAAAATGTTGGCTATGTGTCCCACCACACTTGAAATCCTGTGTTATGTCTTGCATTTCAGTCTTGATGTTACAGCACAGCGAACGCTACAGAGGCAACAAGTGGAAGCCCACTAGTCCCCGGATGTAGCTTGCTAATACGCTCTGCCAATCAAGATCTGTGGCGGGAAGTTTAACTGGCCAGGATTGGACCTGGCCAGACGGAGGGTTGTTCCGGGGTATGTATATAATCAGGACCTGGCCCGCGTTTCCTTGCCTTGTGATGTACTCGCCAATAAAGTATGTTGCCTTCAACACATCTTGTCACTCACTACATTACATCCTGGTTACATGCCTGCTCAGAAGTTTCTTCTCCTTGAATCTCAAATATCAGGTCAAATTCTACCCTTTCTTTGAAACTGTGCAGTTAATTCAATTGAATCCAGTGTTCTTATAAGAAAGTTAGACCTTATCTGCAGTAACTAGATGGTTTCCATTTAGATCCCAAATCAAATGTGTGAAACACAGTAGGTGCCTACAGTGCATTACTAGGCAGTATTACACCTTTCACACAAGCGAAACCATTGAGTTCAATAGTGTCAAAAGGGGGAGCTGTAGTTAGACATTCATAATAAAAATAATATCCCCACATTAGTTGGAATGGATGTTATTAGAAAATAGAGACTAATTTTCAATCGTAAGAGTAACAAAACCTGTTAGAAAAAGAGTCTATGCTCTTTTTTAAAATCTATACAGAGAAATCTGATGATGATAGTAATTGACTATCAGTGGTGCTTCAGATAACTTAAACGCTGTTCCACCATTTCCAACTAGTGATGTACTCCGTTGAACATGGACACTGTTGAATGTTCAAGGGAACCCAGACACAAACTGTCTTGACCAAGTAGGTGTTACATTCTTACAGCAGACGAAACAAACAGCGCTCCCTCTAAGCTGTGGAGTCTTGTGAGCAAAAATTCTACTGGCATTTAAGTTGTGAGCTACTGCATAAATTAGTTTGCTATGAGGCCATTTGTCCTGAGCTGAGACAAAATGTGTGAGCTGGAGGCTAAAAAACTAGCTCACATTAACTCATCTTAGAGGGAACACTGGAAGCAAATTAACCTTATGTGCTCACATTTGGGATCCATTTAAAATATGGATTTGGAGTAATTGTATAATCTACAACCACAAAGCCAGATACAATCTTGTAGCACTTTACTGTTTCTCATTACGGTACATAGGGGTGGAATTCTAGCAGGAGCTCCTTTGCATATTAGGCCACACACCACTGATGTAGCCAATCCTCCAAGAGCTTACAAAAAAGAGCCTTGTAAGCTCTTGGAGGATTAGTTACATCAGGGGTGTGTGGCCTAATATGCAAAGGAGTTTCTGCTAGAATTCCACCCCTGTTGGTAGGATTAAACCTCCACGTATGAAATAAATAAGTGCTTTTGCAATACTGTCCCTTCTGCTTTAACGTTAGAAAAATGCTGGATGGCTACCATCTGTTTGTAGGAGTGCAATCTCCTAGTCTTCTGGATTTAATCAAGATATGCATAGATCAGGGATCTCCAACAGGCAGCTCCTGAGCTGCTGAAGAGTAGTTTGTGCAGCATCTAGAAGACCAAGGAAAACATCTCCAGGGAGAATGCTCCTGCAAGACTCAAGGACCTGGGAAGGCCCTGTCAATCAACCTGAGATGTCTACTTTTAAAAAGAGAACTGGAACCAGCACTGCCGTGAGCTCTTTTCTACATCTCTGCTGAGACCAGCCGAGGTGAGAGTGAAAGAGAATGTGAATTGCAAGTGTTTCCTCAAGTGGCCCTGAGGAAGGAGTACCACCAGCTCTGGCAGGAGCTGTGTGGCTCTGTTACTTAAAGATGCAAAATTGTGGGGAGGGGCAAGGATCTCAGCCTGTTTTTCATTATGCAGAAGTAGCTTTCATTAAAGAAAAGCTAGATAAGTAGGGTCACGGTCTAATACAGGGCTAATGCTTTCAAATCAGTGAGCCAAGCGCTGAACTGCGCATTTCAGTCTGATTTCAATAGGGCCAAAGAGCAATTCACTTCTTCAGGGCTGTTTATATCCTAATCAATATACACACACACACACACCTCAATCAATTGAATGAGAAACTGTTCCTGATATACTCAGCACATTAATCTTAGAACATGGTTAAGTTTATGGCCTTAATTTAGTAAATGTGTAACTTCACTTCATTGTACATGATCATTTATTTTCCATAACTGTTGAAGCATTTTGTAGCAGCAGGAGATTATTATTTTAGGAGAAGAAATTTTATTGAGGATAATAAATCTCAATTGCACTTTTTAAAAAACAAGGTCTGCATCACAAGCGATCAGTGGCGTCTCATCTTCTCGGAGGGAAGGACCATACAAGGAAATCTGGTCTTATGGAAGCATGAGTGAAAATGGCATTTTATGGACAGGGTTTGGATTTAATGGAAGAACTTCTTGGTCTCGGGTTCAGTCTAGGGCATCTGTAATTTTAAAAAAGATTAGATTGTAGCAAGGCTTTTTTTAGTAGCAGGAACTCCTTTGCATATTAGGCCACACACCCCTAATGTAGTCAATCCCCCTGGGGCTTACAGTAGGCCCTGTACTAAGAGCCCTGTAAGTTCTTGGAGTACTGGCTACATAAGAGGGGTGTGGCCTAATGTGCAAAGGAGTTCAGAACCCTGGAGAGCTCCTGCCAATCTGAGCTAACAATACTGCTCTTGAGGAATCAGTACTTTGATTCAGTATAAGGTGACTTCACGTGTTCACTTGTATGCTCTGCAGGTTATTTAGTAGTTTAACATGCCATAAGTAGCAATGGCAATTAATACCCATGCTACATTTCTTTTTCAGGGTCTTCTGCAACATATATTTATTGGAATTCAAATACTGTCTACTGATCCATTTGGTACTTTTTAAATCAGCCCTTCTTTCCAGGAACTTATCATGGATTTCCCTTCCCCCAGGCCAGAGAGAGCAAGATACCTATTTTATGGACAAAAGCAAGTTCTAAAAGTCCTAAAGAGAGTCTAAGCCCTCTCTCCAGGCTAAAACAGCAGCTGCCACTAGACCTTTCGACTATTCCCAACAGCTCCAGAGTACAAGTGTCAAACCTCAGAGCCTTCCAGGGAAATTATTCCAAAAAGTCAACCCTGCAAGACTGGTTTGCTGGTCTGAGTTTCCAACTGAAGCATTAACTGTGATTGAGCAGTCCAAGGTTTCTGGATTTAGCTCTTGAGGCTGTAGGAGACAAAATTCACATCAGGTTGAAAAATAAATATTTTATTTTAACATGCAAAAATATTTAAAAGAGACATGACATGTGAAGGAACAAAAATAAAGAGCTGGACTTATCCAGCATAGCTAACACTTAAAAAGCAAATAGTTACATATGAACATATGAAGCTGCCTTCTACTGAATCAGACCCTTGGTCCATCAAAGTCAGTATTATCTTCTCAGACTGGCAGCGGCTCTCCAGGGTCTCAAGCTGAGGTTTTTCATACCTATTTGCCTGGACCCTTTTTGGGAGATGCCAGGGATTGAACCTGGGACCTTCTGCTTCCCAAGCAGATGGTCTACCACTGAGCCACAGCCCCATTCATGGCTCTCCAGGGTCTCAAGCTGAGGTTTTTCACACGTATTTGCCTGGACCCTTTTTTGGAGATGCCAGGGATTGAACCTGGGACCTTCTGCTTCCCAAGCAGATGCTCTACCACTGAGCCACTGTCCCTCCCCAAAGGTTACCATAAGGTTCTAAGCAAAAGTTAGTTTCAGCAATCAGCTCTGCATCTCAGAGACAAAGTAAGGATACCCATCAAGGATAGCAGTGAGCTACTTGACCACTGACATGTTGGCTTGCCAAGAGATCAATAGCTAAACCCTATACAAATGACTTATAGAAAAGGATTGTGATTGCCTCTGGGCCCTGGAGCCAATCACAATACTGGAGGTGATGTAATCTCTCTCCTTTCATTACTAGGAAATCCAAACCATGTGCTGCAGAATTGTGACCTTACTTTCCAGAGTCTGAGGTTGCCAAGTCCCTCTGCAGCTGTGGCGGAGGACTCTTCTCTTGTGCACTTTGCACATGTGACGTGATGATGTCACTCTAGGATTTGCAGTAAAAGGTAACGCAACACTCTAGGATTCACAGTAAAACTCTATGGTACCAGTTTTACTGCGAATTCTAGAGTGTCCATGGCATGATGTGCCGGCACGATGATATCACTTCTGGGTGACATCATCACACAGGGCATGATGTTGGCAACAGGGCCCTTTGGGATTAGGGATACCCCGGTGACCTGCTCTGTGCTGGTGGGTTGGGGATTCCCTGACCCCAGCTGGAACTTGGCAGCCCTATTTTGCTCAGCTGTATTAAATTTGCTTATTTGCTTATAGAGGAGAGCCAGTTTGGTGTAGTGGTTAAGTGTGCGGACTCTTATCTGGGAGAACTGGGTTTGATTCCCCACTCCTCCACTTGCACCTGCTGGCATGGCCTTGGGTCAGCCATAGCTCTGGCAGAGGTTGTCCTTGAAAGGGCAGCTGCTGTGAGAGCCCTCTCCAGCCCCACCCACCTCACAGGGTGTCTGTTGTGGGGGAGGAAGGTAAAGGAGATTGTGAGCCGCTCTGAGACTCTTTGGAGTGGAGGGTGGGATATAAATCCAATATCTTCTTCATCTTCTTCTTCTTCTTTTTCTTATTTAGAAGCCCTTGTTAGGGATGGTACAGGCTTCTCCCAGATGCAAGCGGTTTGCTTTGAAAAGACACATACCAATTACAGTATCTCTGTGAGAATGTGCTTGTGCAGTCAAGAGAGGCCTAGTCAAGATTTCTCTGCACGGGTCTTTGCAAAGAACCAAAATCCATTACTGCACTCATGGTAGTATACACCATTCTCTCTGCCTCCTTATTTTTCTTAACGCTCTACCAAGTACATTAGGCTGAAACAGTCACCCAGGAGTGCCCCGTAGTCACCCAACAAGCTTCTGGGCATGCAGTAGTGCTACCCAAAATTAATTTATGTTAAGGAAACAAGCAGCTCCTTGAAAACGATGAAACTGAGAAGAATGATGGGCATCATCCAATGAAAGGGAGCGCTTCTGATTCCAGTTGTAGGGGACTGAACACATGCTTATTTGTCAGATTGAAACCAGTTGGTATTCCCATCCCTTCTCTCTTTGTTTTATTTAATTTTGTTATATTTCATTACACCACCATTGTCTTCCATATTTTCTCAGCCAGCACAAGCCTAAGCAAAAGAGATGAATTTTAAATCTACCATTAAAATCAAAGAAGGAGCCAAAACCGTAAATATCAAGCCACTGTATTGGAGTATTTTCGCAGATCAATAGGCCTGTGGGAGACTAATAATTAAATAATTGCTTTAACTGTCTCTTCTCCGGCAAAGCAGCATGAATTTAAGCCACTTCAGAAGACTTGAGAAGGGACGGTGGCTCAGTGGTAGAGCATCTGCTTGGGAAGCAGAAGGTCCCAGGTTCAATCCCTGGCATCTCCCAAAAAGGGTCCAGGCAAATAGGTGTGAAAAACCTCAGCTTGAGACCCCGGAGAGCCGCTGCCAGTCTGAGTAGACAATACTGACTTTGATGGACCAAAGGTCTGATTCAGTAGAAGGCAGCTTCAGATGTTCATATATGTACTTGGCTGAGAGATGGAAGTCCTTTTTGATGCTTGTTCTCAACAGTGCCTCAGAGGCCAGGGGCTCCCATCATATAGTGTTCCCCTTGTTGCCCACCTGCATCATCAGTTGCTAAGAGACCTTTATTTTTTCCACTTTTATACACAGGTAAAGAGTGCTGTCTCTTTAATATCTGCCCTCAAGATCTTCTGTAGGTTGGAGACTGAGACTGATTTCGCACTAGGCTTGTTCTGGGTGGAGAGCCCTTTTTCTCCCGGCGCTTCTCTCAGTTTTCGCACAAACTGCCCTGGAGCTGAGAGTTGGCGCGCCACTTTTCCGCAGCAAGCAAGATCCTCTTACAAGTGGTTTCTGCTTGCAGCAGAAAAGTGGTGTGCCAACTCGCAGCTCCGGGGCAGTTTGTGCGAAAACCAAGAGAAGCGCCAGGGGCAAAAGGGCTGTGCACCTGGAACAAGCCCTAGTGCAAAATTGGTGTTTCTGTTGGTTCTTCCTCATCTAGGAAGTAGCTTTGACAGGAGCTAGTTTCTTCTGCCTGGTTTTCTTTGTTTCCAGTCCCAGAGCATCTTCTCTTCTTCGGAGTTGTCTCCTCTCTACCCTTGAGCAAGCTATCTGCAAATAAGACTTCCCTTGACAGCCTCCTTTGCTTGCAGTCCTTTCTCTTCTCTCCCAGCTGGGCCTGCTTTATTTTTTTTAAAAAAAATCAGATTCCAGTCAGGGGGAGGAAAGGCCACGTAGCCCTCTACAGCCTCCTCCCAAAGTTTTTTTTTAATCCAGTCAGACCGGCAGCAGCTCAGAGCCCACACATGGTCCTTGCAGCCGCCCCTCCCACATACACTTTTCGGTTCAGTGTAGCTGAAATAGCCCAAACTGAAAATAACGTTCCTCATAAGATGACAGGGGAAAAAAAAACAGTTTTAACAGCAATGTTTCAACACCACTGTAAATTGCCCTGAATAATAGTTTGCTGTTTTAAATGTCCACCTGCTTGAAAAATCTGTACATTTAAGCTATAACAAAAAAAAAAATACCTATTTCTCCTTAGGTAGGAGAATATTATATCAAGGATGTTGTCACAGATTGTTTACATTAAGGAAAGGCATACGAAATCAGGGCAAGCTTTCCAGCACTTTGTCTTCCTTATATGTTCATCTTGAGACAGGTAACATTTTTCAGAATGTCCATAAGCGCATAACTTTGGGGGAAAGCTGTCTCTAGTCTGCTAAAATATCTTGCCGAACTGTCTACTGCAGTATCTAGACATATCCTATAACATCCCAAGATCCCTTGCTGCAGTGGTAAAAAAGATGACTGGAGGTGACTGCAGAAAGACGCCATTTTAGATTTCAGGAACAGCAGATATAGTTAATCGTAGATGTATTCCAGGATAAATTGTCCAAAAGCAAGATTTATTTTTTGTAACTCAAAGGAATTCAGTGCAGAGTCTAAGTAGAGCCGGTTTGGTGTAGTGGTTAAGTGTGCGGACTCTTATCTGGGAGAACCGGGTTTGATTCCCCACTCCTCCACTTGCACCTGCTAGCATGGCCTTGGGTCAGCCATAGCTCTGGCAGAGGTTGTCCTTGAAAGGGCAGCTGCTGGGAGAGCCCTCTCCAGCCCCACCCACCTCACAGGGTGTCTGCTGTGGGGGAGGAAGGGAAAGGAGATTGTGAGCCGCTCTGAGACTCTTCGGAGTGGAGGGCGGGATATAAATCCAGTATCTTCATCTACCTCACAGGGTGTCTGTTGTGGAGGAGGAAGGTCAAGGAGATTGTGAGCCGCTCTGAGACTCTTCGGAGTGGAGGGCGGGATATAAATCCAGTATCTTCATCTGCCTCACAGGGTGTCTGTTATGGGGGAGGAAGGTAAAGGAGATTGTGAGCAGCTCTGAGACTCTTCAGAGTGGAGGGCAGGATATAAATCCAATATCTTCATCTCCCTCACAGGGTGACTGTTGTGGGGGAGGAAGGTAAAGAGCCGCTCTGAGACTCTTCGGAGTGGAGGGCGGGATATAAATCCAATATCTTCAATATCTTCTAAGCACAGCTAAACTGGCATCAGGATGCAGCAAGACCCATTGGTAGGTCTGGCAGTTTCCATAACATTTTTGGGGTCATGAGAGGTTTCGTTGTATGTACAGAGAGGTTTCTGGTGCTTTTGCAGGACTGGCAATATCACATCATCGTTTGAAACGTACAGCGAGGCTGAGCGAAACTTATGAATCTCCAGAGTTGCCAGCCATTAACACTGGTCCATCAATGTGCTGGTTGCCTGCAGGACCACGGGGAGGGGGGAATAGAGGAACATCAGCTGGGGCCAAAATCAGCAAAAGCTTCTCCGTTTATTTTACATCCGAGGCAGTTCTGTGCTGCAGCAACCAGGGGCATGGGGATGGTAGAGAGAGTGCCATAAAGAGCAGTAACTCTAATTGCTTGGTAGCATTTCTGCAAAGTTTATTACAAGGAGGTGACCACTTTCATATCCTGCCAAACCCATCAACCTAGACATCTTTGGAGCAAGGCAAGACCAGACAGCACAGCTCATGGCTGCTACAATCATGGTCCGGCTGAAGCCTTCTAATAAGCTTCTTATTGCCGGCAGCCTGTTTTCTTCTTCTGTTTCTTCCACCCAGCTTCATAAATCCTGCAACCCTTTTTAGTGTTTTGTAAAAAATGAAAATACAGCAACCTTTTCTCTTTTGTTAATTAAAGGTAGTCCCCTTTGCAAGCACCAGTCGTTTCCGACTCTGGGGTGATGTTGCTTTCACAACATTTTCAAGGCGAGCCTTTTTACGGGGTGGTTTGCCATTGCCTTCCTCAGTCATCTACACTTTCCCCCCCAGCAAGCTGAGAACTCATTTTACCGACCCTGGAAGGATGGAAGGCTGAGTCAACCTTGAGCCAGCTACCTGAACCCAGCTTCCACCGGGATCAAACTCAGGTTGTGAGCAGAGCTTAAGACTGCAGTACTGCAGCTTTACCACTCTGCGCCACAGGGCTCTTCTACTTTTGTTAATTACTCCTCCTTTTCCCCATGCTTTTCTCCTCCATTTTGCTCTTTTCCTTTTCTTGATCTGCCTTAATTCCTCTCCTCCCTTCTAATTTTCCTCACCCCCCTTTGTCGGTCTCTCTCAGCTCATCCCTACCCTGTTTGGCAGTTTAGAACACAATAGTAATATAGCAACAAACCCTTGCTAAGATTATGAACAGAAAGGGGGAGTTAATATTTTCCCCAAGATGTAGAGGATGGTTTCCCTCCCCCTCCACCCTTTACGTGCATGGTAATGGAATGTTAATCAGCCTTAGTAGTTGCACATGTAGAACAGGAGTTAGAACTCCTTTTCCTCCCCCTTAATTAGATTTAATTATATTTTAATCACTGTCCAGGGAATGATTGTTGTTATTGCATTGATGAGACTTCTAATTTCTCGGCTTGACTTCGCGAACGAAGATTTAAGAGAGGTGCAGTAGTCCACGTCTGCTGCAGGCTCGCTGGTGGCTGACAAGACCAATGCGGGACAGGCAGGTCCGGCCACAGTGGCTGCAGGGAAAAGTCTGATTTGGGGTTAGTGCTGTAGCAGTATGATTCTTCCTCATTTTCCTTTTGTCCTCAAGACCAGCTATGCGTGCGTTCTCAAAGGAAGAGACAGCCTGGTGGATGGTGTGCCTCCATGCTTTGCGATCTGAGGCTAGGTCAGACCACTGGTGATGGTTAATGCAACAGGTACCAAGGGATTTCTTCAAGGAGTCCTTGTACCTCTTCTTTGGTGCCCCTCTATTTCGATGGCTGGTGGAAAGTTCGCCATACAGGGCAATCTTGGGACTTCTAATACCCTTTGTAAAAAAGGTACTTTGCCCTAACCTGGGTAGCCCAGTGAGATCTCAGAAACTACACTGTCTGCCCTGGTGAACATTTGGATAGGAGACCACCGAGCAAAACCAGTTTAACTATGCAAAGGCAGCAGGCAATGGCCAACCGCCTCTCAGTGGCTCTTGCCTTGGAAACTCAAGGGGGTCACAGTAACAGCAACAAAAATATGTTATTTTGTTATTGTAGTCATTTAGCTTCAGGTTACATGACAAACGATATATATATATATATATATATATATATATATATATATATATATATATATATATATATATATATATATATATATATATATATATATTAGAAAAATATGTCAGCTAAATTAATCTCAATGTTCCCGGTACTGCTCTTCCAGCACGACTACATAATTGGTTTGCCCCACATTTGTGTTTGGTAAAGGTATAAGGGTAAACAGAAATAGACATCTTACTGATTTACTGACTAAAGATTTATTGCGACATGAAGTTTTTGTAGGGCTGCAAGGTCCAATTCAAGAAATATCAGGGGACTTCGGGGGTGGAGCCAGGACCAAAGTTGTGACAAGCATATTTGAACGTCAAATAAAGTTCTGGCCATTACATTTAAAGGGACCGCCTTCCCTCCATTGGAAATGAAGGATAGGGGGCAACTTCTTTTGGGGCTCATAGAATTGGACCCCCGTTCCAATCTTTTTGAAACCTGAAGGGTGTTTTGAAGATATGCACCAGTGTCTCTGCCTCAAAAAAAAACCCCTCCCCCAAGCCCCAGATACTCATGGATCAATTCTCCATTATACCCTATGGGAATCAGTCTCTATAGGGAATAATGGAGTGCCCAGCAAACATTTCCCTCCCCCCCTGCTTTCCGATGACCCTGAAGCAAGGGGAGGGCCTCCGAACCGGAGGATCCCCTACCCCCACCTGGGGGTTGAGCAACACACAGAAACTGCAGTGGAGATGAAGCAACACACAAGAAAACAGTGCATATGACACGTATACACTATATATTCATACTTTACTTTTTAAATATATATTTTTTCTTTCAAATGTACTAGCTTGTAACATAAACTGTACTTGAAATAACAAATTACTTATACCAGCCACGTCCGCTCCAAAACAAATACCTTAAGGGCTCAGACCTTCAATAAACGGTCCTTGAAAGAGACAGCTACTCATCCAATGTACTCTGGTTGATCCAATGGACTTGCAACTCGAAGAGAATGACGCTGTCTTTTAAGGTAATGCTGAGGTATTTTAAGCCGAAAGAAGAAAGTCTCTCAAATGGAGGTACAGGAAGTCATTCAAAGGAGCGGCATACACCTCTTCAGGCAGAGCACAGTGGCAACATGCTGCCTAGGTTTACATACGTGTTTCTTTTGAAGACTTTATCAAGCCACAATTATGTCTGGAACCTTGGGCTACGGGCTACAGCTCTATCTATTTTCAAGTCAGCACTCTTCGTTCTCTAAGGACTGAGCCTTTCAGGTATTTGTTTTGGAGCGTACGTGGCTGGTATAAGAAATTTGTTATTTCAAGCGCAGTTTCTGTTACAAGCTAGTACATTTGAAAGAGAAAAAAATATAGTTAAAAAAGTGAAGTATGACTATATAGTGGGTAAGTATTAAATGCAGCGTTTTCTTGTGCGTTGCCCCACCTGGGGGTTGGCAAGCTTACGTTTTTGCGAACTGGAGCCCATTTCATCAGATGCAAGAAGTGTATCCTATGTGTGTGTACAAAGATAAACATTATGAAATTAGATGCATGGTTTGGATCTGCGACATATGGTCAGGGCAGGTAGAATCTTTGTCCTGGGGCTCATGTTGGCTCTTGGCAGACTTGGTTGCCTGCACAGGTAGAGCCCTATTTTTCTTCTCTTTGCCTTCTTTTACATTCAGGAGGAAGGTGATGGCATGGCGTACCTCCACAACAGTCTCTTGAATGCACATGGGATAAAATTGCATGGATATTTGCTTCCATGTGGTGGAATACCGGCAATCCAATAACTGGATTAGAGCTCACATCTTTTATGTTTGCTTGTGTTAGACAAACGCTACTGATTGCTGCAAGAAAGCTGGACCAAGGTTTTTAACCTATTTTCCAAAAACAGCAGCAGCTGCAAGTGAAGCCTAGCTGTTCCTGAGGTACTTGGGAAAAATGAAGCATGCTTTACTTGACAATCGCTGCTTTCTGTATCATGAAAACTTCCCCACTTCATTTCCATATGTCTTCAACAAAACACAATCTAATATAGAAAAAATGTGCCAATAATATTTATCGTCCACCTCAAATTAAAAGCACTTGAAGGATCTTATTCAGGCATGAGTAATGTCTCCTGGGTTCCCTCTAAGCTGAGTTAGTGTGAGCTAGCTCACAGTTCTTTAGCCTCCTGCTCACACGTTTTTGTCTTGGCCTCAGGAAAAATGGCCCCAAAGCAAGCTAATTTGTGAAATAGCTCACAACTTTAATGTCAGTAGCTCACAAAGTAGAATCTTTGTCACCTGTTGTTCAAGCTCAAAGTTGTGATGTTGTGTAAAACTGGACGCCTTGACCATCCTGTCCTTGAAATGTTTTTCTGAAGTTTTGAATAAGATGCAATTGTGCCAGAATCCCCTTCTTCTTTTGTGCATTGCCATTCAAGAAAGTAGAAAATATTTGCATTTTAGTAAGTCCATATCTGTTTCCTTTGAATATCAGTCCCCTCGACACTTCTGTAACTTTCAGCTTTTTTTGTTTTATATTCATGCCGTACCAAATGAAAACAAACAAACGGGGTTTCAAGCTCTGTCTCTGAACTAACTTCAAGGTGGCCACAGACTGGCACCCTAGGCAAGGTTAACTTCTTGAGCTCTCCCTCCCTGTGCTGGGAACATCACCGAGTCATATGTCGGGGTGTGTGTATCCAGTTCCGTGACACCAGAAGGCCAGCGCCCTAGGTGATCCCCTAGTTTGCCTAGGGGCAGGGCCTGCCCTGACTAGTTCTCAACATTCAAGAAGGGCATCAATGAAAGCTGTTAAGCCATGTTCCACTTTGTGAGCTACTGGCATTAAAAATTCTACTTTGTGAGCCACTGGCGCTAAAGTTGTGAGCTACTGCATAAATTAGTGTGCTCTTGTGTCAAGTCTGCAGATTCAATGATGAGCCAGTGTGGATACAAAGACTCTATTTTATTGATACTGATACTTGTAGCATAAACCAGGTCTTGAAAAGACTAAAGTCCATACAGTAGATACATTGCATATAAGGTATACTTCAAAGGAATTCCTACGGGGAGGGGGGTGAATTGTGCAGAGGACATTCACACATAGATGTTACAAATACATTCTCATGTTGATTAGAGGCCCAGTTGGCCTTGATGCTCCCAGGCTCCTTCCTCCCCCCCCCCCCCACGCCTAGGCTGAGAAGGCACAGATAAGACTTTCACACATTACCATTTCAAAGCAGTAACAGATCTCTAAAGGGAGGGGGGAAGGAAGAGAGGGTTAGCTAGCAGCATTTGGTTATACTTTGGTTCTACCCAGAATGCTCTGTGCTTGAGCCAGAGTTGTAGACAGACTTGACATCTTGGGCCATCCTTCCTGAGCTAAGTCAAAAATATGTGAGCTGAAGGCTAAAAATCTATGAGCTAGCTCACACTAACTGAGCTTAGTGGGAACACTGGAGGTCACAGTCATCCATGCTCTGTTCACTTCACTCTACATGGAACTGCCTGTTTAGAAACGACAGTTGATCCAAAATGCAACAGCCAGGCTATTGTCAGGGGTTGGTTAAGGTGCTCTTATCATTCCTGTGCTGAAATATCTGCACAGGTTACCCGTCTGTTTCCAGACACAATTCAAATGGCTGGTTCTTAACCTAAATGGCTCACGACCAGATTACCTGAAGGACTGACTCCTCCTCCGCTATCCAGTCTGCATGTTAAGATCTGCCTCTCCAGCCCTGCTCTCTGTGACCCCATCTTCAAAGGTGAGGTGGGTGGCAACCAGAGACAGGGCATTTTCTTTGTTGGCAGCTAGCCTTTACAATGCCTTCCCCATTGGGATTCACCTGTCTTTTACGTTCCAGCCCAAAACACATCTTTTTACTCAGATTTTTCATTAAGTGTTCTATGCCATCATCTTTTAATGGTCTGCTTCTGTTTTATGGATAGTTTTTAATACTGCTTAGGTCTAATGGCTTCTTTTTAATGGCTTGTTTTTAATATGGTGGCATGGTTGTAATTGTAAAACTGCCTCAGGAAGGACTCTGAATGGGTGGCATAGGAATATTCTAAATAAATAAATATTTTTTATATTTTTCAGATGCATTGCTAGGCCGTTCTCTAATCCTAAAATCTAAAGTAGCCCCCTGGTTCAGACTAATCAAATCTGATCATCTGAGATCCCCATATCTCAGTCGACTGCGGGGTGACATGATAGAGGTTTACAAGATAATGCATGGGATGGAGAAAGTAGAGAAAGTAGAGAAAGAAGTACTTTTCTCCCTTTCTCACAATACAAGAACTCGTGGGCATTCGATGAAATTGCTGAGCAGACAGGTTAAAATGGATAAAACGGATAAAAGGAAGTACTTCTTCACCCAAAAGGTGATTAACATGTGGAATTCACTGCCACTGGAGGTGGTGGTGGCCACAAGTATAGCCACCTTCAAGAAGGGTTTAGATAAAAATATGGAGCACAGGTCCATCAGTGGCTATTAGCCACAGTGTATGTGTGTATATAATTTTTTTTGCCACTGTGTGACACAGAGTGTTGGACTTGATGGGCCGTTGGCCTGATCCAACATGGCTTCTCTTATGTTCTTATGTTCTTATCTGGTCAATATCTCCAGATTATACATCAGAACATCCTTCACAGCTCTCTGCTTTCAGATGATGCAAACAACTCTGTTAACTGGTCGATATTCCCACATCCCAACAGAAGAATGCTCTTGCATTTGTGGTTCATCTACAATAGAGAACCTCCCCCATTCTATCCTGTCCACTCTACAATGCCCCCAGAATTAAATTTCTGTCTGGAGTACTAACCTCCTTAAAAGCACGTTCAAAAACAGAAAAAGATTATATTTCTGTTATCTGACAATGGTGCTCATGTGTCCTATAGAGCCTCTTTGTTTGCCCTTGCAGCTAAGAAGATAAGAGCAAGAGTAATATCAAACGCTGTAATTTCTCGAGGTTGGCCTTTCTGGAGAACTTTTAAGTCATCAATTGGAAACTTTGTTGTTCGGCTTCTGTTTTGTTTTGTAACAGCCAATGGCTATACACAATACATTTTTGACTGACTGACTAAATAAATAAATACATTTACATTTTGAAACCTATTTTCAAGAACTTTGTTCTTCTTAGATTAGGGGGAGATAATTTCTTTTTCCTCATTTCAGTCTTCCAAATCAGACTGTGCATTGGATTACACAGCAAATCCTTGTAGTTAGAAAGGATTCCATCAACATATCAGAGCTTCCTCACATCCCACCTCCCATTGCATCCACAAAGGGATCCCCAAAATGCTTCTCCTGGATGACAGGGAACACCCAGAACATGCATGAGGGAGGAGTTGGAGGTCTGTACTGTGAGGGGGAGGATTGATGAAAATTGTCCCCCTTCCATGAATGGAAATTTTCCACAAGATCCAAAACTTTGAATGTTTTTGCTAAAACAATATCCATTTCCAGCATTGTGTGCATCAGTGTTTTAGGAAGTAATTTCATTTTTTAAAATTATACCCCCCCCCCACCCCCGGCATCTTGTGAACATGGGTAAATGAAATCAAAATCTGATGCAATTAGAATGAATACGCAGTAATTTCCTGTGGTTCCTGGTTTGTTTCTATGGATTCTTAATGAAGTAGTCATTTTTTTTAACAAGAAAACATTCTGTTCTGTTAATAGATTCTACATAGCAGATGGTGTCAGTTCCTCTCCTGAGATTTTTACCTATAGAACATCATTTTCCTATATATTTCATTCTTTGTTGGAACAAAAACAAAATGTGAGTATCTTGGTAAGATCATATGTGGATTGACTTCCATACTGTCAACAAATATGCAAATATTGTATACCTTTTAATTGTGTTTCCCCCCATTTTTTGCACATCTAAAACAATAGTCGTGGAAACTGACTATTTTAATTACATAAGCAAAATTGGCAATACGCGTGGAAATATAGTGGCACATTCTCAATAATTACAACTTATTCTTCAGGTTCAGAGATCGCACCTGTACTTGGAAAATACTGAGACAAAAGAGTAAATGAAAGGTCCGGCCCTCTCCCAGCCAAGCCGGCTTGCCGGCACTTAGGCTGGGGGCCGTCTTTGCCTCCCTGGAAGGAGGGAGGGGCGACATCACCCGACATACGGGTGTTTGTCGTGGGCGCGGAGCCGGGGCTTTATAAGCCCCGGCTCCCCGCCCCTCAGCAGCACGCAGTTCTTTTGGCTCTCTGGAGGAGAGCCACGTGCTGGTGGGTCCGTGCGAGGCCTGCTCGCTGAGGGACTGCGTAGGCGCGTGCGGCTCCTGTGCGCTGGCGGCGGCGAGGACGCGTAGCGGCGGCTGTTGTTTCGCACCGGCGGGCTGCGCGGCGTTTTTCCAGCCGGTTTGAGGCTTGGGGCGTTTTGGAGGCCGGGGCAGGAGCGCGCGTGTGGCGGCCAAAGTATACCTGGGCCCCTGGTCCTAGGGGCGGGTTTTGGGAGGCACCTTTTTGCGGGAGCGGTTATTATTGTTCCCCTCGAGCTGCGGGACGAGCGCAGCGGTCCCGCTTGGCGGGCCGATCGCAGGCGGGCGGCAAGTCAAGGCTGTTGCCTCATCATCGTCTGATAGACTCTTGATAAGGGCCTGCAGTTAAAGGAGCGCGCGTGCGGCGGACCATACCTGGGCCTCTGGTCGGTGGGGCTCACTTTCCGGCGGCAGCTATCCTTTTCCCCTCAAGTCGAGGAAAGAGTGCGGCGGTCCCGCTGGCGGGCAGTTCACAGGCGGGTGGCAAGTGAGGCTGTGGCCTCGTCATCGACTCCTAGGGCCCTATAACAGGGGCCGGTAGCAAAATTAGTGCATTTGGATAGCTGGGGTTGCACCCGGGCGTGTGGCTGGCTGGGAGGGAACACTGGTGGGGCCTGATATGTTTCTTGTCCCCCCCCCCTCCCAGGACAGGCAGCCTGTGCTGCCTCAGCCCCCCCCTTTTTTGTCCAGGTCGCTGGTGGTGGCTTAGGCAAAAGGCACGTTTGAAGGCCCTGGAGCACGGCGCACGCGGTGGCCATTGTAGACTGCTTTTACGGTCCCAGGATAGTTAAAGGGACAGTAAATGAAATTTAAAGGGAGGAGAAGGTGCAGGCATATAGGGGACTTGAGGGTGGCCGGGCAGTCCGAGTTTTTACATACCACTTGAGTGGGGAGAGTGAGGTGTTGGGATTGGGTTTTCAGTCAGATGCCCGTTCCTGTGCTCACCACCCCTCTCATCAATTTGTGGTGCCTTTAGACATACAAGTGGCTGTGTGGGGCCTGGCCTAGACTTTCCCTCCCCCCCCTCCTTCCTGTTTGTTCTCTCTCCCGAGCAGCCACAGTGTGCTTTTAGAAAACTGCTCCCAACACCTTCCAAGCTGATGCTTGCAAGTTATTAATTGGACGGTCGTTCCATAGCAAGGGCAGGGGCGGTGGCTCAGTGGTAGAGCATCTGCTTGGCAAGCAGATGGTCCCAGGTTCAATCCCCAGCATCTCTATCTATAAAATATGGATATATATCAATTTATATAAGGGCCAGGAAAATGGGCGTTAAAAACCTCAGCTGGAGCCGTTGGAGAGCCGCTGCCAGTCTGTGTGGACAGTGCTGACTTTGATGGACTAAGGGTCTGTTTCAGTGTAAGGCAGCTTAAACACATTGCCCCCCCCCCCCAGTTTTTAGTACTATTATGGGCGGTGGTATAGTTGTGGGGCAGTTCAAGGTTGCTGAAAGGCTTATTAAGGTTCCTGTGGTGTGTTCAAAAGCTGAGACCAAGGACATTAGTATGGCGCCTAGAACCCAGGACAAGGGCAGCGGGTCCGGTTGCCATCATGAGACAACTGGAGGGTCTTGAGCAACAAATGGTTGCCATAGGGGCTCCCATATGGGAGGGACGGCACTGCGCTTCAGGGTGGTCGATGGGGTTATAGCACCCCCCCTCCTATTTACAATGTGCCAGCTGGCGGTTGGAAAGGCTGGAAGAGCCCCTCAATGCAGAGTGTTAACACTGCAGCGCCGCAGTCCCAAGTTCTGCTTATGATCTGAGTTCGATCCCTGGCGGACGCCGGGGGTTCAGGTGGCTGGCTTGAGGTTGACTCAGCCTTCCATCTCGGTGCTGCTTGGGGCCTTGTTTGATCTCGTTCTCCCTTAGTTGGGTCAGGGGGCTACGGGGTTGACTAACCTTGTGGGCACCCATCCACTTATTGTGTCATCTAGGCTTGACGGGGGACCTTGGGACCGGCTAGTAAGGTGCCGCTCAGTTACTGCTGTGGGCCCGGCCGCGGATTAGAGGTGTCCTGATGGCACCCACGATAGAGCAGGGCAGGTCTAAGGGCATTCAACCCGCCCGCCTGGCCCTGGGGCGAGGCCTGCAGCTCGGCCCTGTTGAAGGGCCGGGGCAGGGGGAGTGGGTCAGAAGGGCCATTTTAGGCCAGTTAGAGGCCCTCGAGCAGGAAGTAAAAGTTGCCTGGGGTGCTCCCTCCTGGGAGGGGCGTCATCGCTCATCTAGGTGCTCGGCGCTGCTAGCTTTTGTGACGGTGGTACTGGCCCGCTTGACTGCTTCACAGGGCGGTGCACCTGTGCCCGAACCTCAATTGGAATTGGATCAGGAGGATGGCCCGGACGAGGGTCCGTCGGGTGAACAGGTGAGTGGCGGCGCGTCTGGAGGCCGAGTGCAGTAGACCCCAGGCTGGTCTGGAATGCCCGGGGTATTGGTGGTAAGTTCCTGTTGCAGCATGCGCAAGGGTGGCTCGGCGGTCCTATTCGAATGCCACCCCCCCGGCGTTGGGGGGTGGGGGCTTTGGGGCAATGGACGGTCCGTAACCTCTGCCGAGCTGGGGGGGTTCCGGGCCGCCTTGGGCTTGGGGCGTGCAGGGCGTGGCCCCCTGTGAGCTCCACGTACCCGGGCACTTTGATACGCTGCCTGTATCCAGATAGTGCGTAGCTCCCCCGGGGGTGGTGCCTGGTAAAGCGCCAGGGGAATATTGCTTCATTTTTCACCGGTCCTACCCCATAGGGGCGGCGGTAAATTATGGAATTAAGTTCTTATGGTACACTTTCTTTGACCAGTCGGTTAAAGTACTGTGGGGTTTGTGGTGTTGGGGCTGCGATGGCGTTATGCGACATTAAGGCGGCATTTCGCCCTTGCCAGTTCATTACAGGATTTCGAGTTCCTGGGTTTTGTTTTGAGAGCAGATTTTACATGGATTGGGTCCTCATGATGGGGTTCCCAGTCTCCTGCGCTGCATTCAAGCGCTTTGGCTCCTTGGTGGAGTGGGCGTTATGGGATTGGACCGGGCTTAATGACACAGCGCACTATCGGGGCGCCTACCTTGTGTCGGTCCAGCAGGTACAAGGATGTGCCTGGCATTACATGCTTTTCAGGAGTTGGCCACCAAGCTGGGGGTACCTTGGGCGTACGAGAATACTGCAGGGCCCAGTACGGTGCTTACATTCCTTAGGCATTGAGCTCGATACCCACAAGCAGGCATTTTGGCTGCCGGAGAATATGTTTGTGGACCCTAGGGGCCAGTTGGCTGCCCTTGGGGGCAACGCAGGGTGTCGCTGCTCTGATTGCAGCAGGTGGCTGGTCACCTTAACTTTGCACACAGGGTGGTGGCACCTGGCGGGGCCCCTGTGTAGGCGTATTTGGGACGCTATGGGCACCTGCGTTGGACAGCGGGTTCAGTAGGGACTTGCCATTTTTGGAATCTTTTCCCTATTCTAGTGGCCATTAGCTTTGGGGTGAGCTACTCGCCAACCGTTTGGGGTTTGTCTGGGGCGATAGCATGGCGGTAGTACATGTTATCAGCTCCTTGACCTCTAAGTCGTGTTGGTGATGAACCTGGTTAGGTGATTCACACTTCGGTACCTCCGGTGGAATATTTGGTTCCTGGCAGGGCACGTACCCGGAGGCTGCAATGGGGCGGCGGACGCTCTATTTCGCCATGGGATGCAGTGCTTTCGGCAGCTCGCTCCGGAAGTGGACTCGCAGCCGGCGCAATTCCCCCCGGGACTCTGTTAATTTGGGAAGCTGGTGCTGGTGGGGACATTTAGCTGGCTTTGGCACCTAGTACCAGAGGGGATTATGGTAGCGTGGCCTCCTATTCCAGGAGTTGCATATGGCCGCTGGGCTGCAGGATTACTGGTCGAATTCGACGGCTCATATTATGCAGTCCTACGTGTTGCAGAGAGATAGGTCTGGAGTTGAGGACTGTTAGGGGCCAACTGGTGACGTTGGCCTTTATTGGTAAAGCCCATGGGTTTGTTGAGAGGATTTACAATAGAAGGGCAGATGACGGAGCGGATTCCCAATCCCGGGCATTTGGGAGCTCCACGGGACTGCTTGTTAGTTGGCTGGTGCCGTGGCACGGGTTATGCAGTTCTCCTTTCGGGGCCACTGTGCTTCATGCGGCCCCGTTGATGGCCTTTTCTGGGGCGCTATCTATTAGCTAGTTAGTTGTGCAGTCTAATGACTGACACTGCGGGTCGGGCGCCCCAGGCCGAGATACTGACATTGGTTGGCCTGTGGAGGGCGACAACCTTTTGAATCAGGTGCGCCCGTTGGTTGCCTAGGGGTTATTTTTGAGGGCAATGGTTTTATCGCCTATTGGGCATTACCTGTTCTGACAATTTTTTCTGTTTTTCAGGTGCTGTGGCTCGTAGTGAGAGGTAGCGCGTTCTCATCTGCGCGCACAGCAGGGCGTTCCAGGTGGCCCATCAAGCCAGGCGGTTTCCAACGGGCACCCAGCTGGGCTTCAGCGACGGGGCAGTTGGGGAATGGCCGGATCGCCGAGGGCCGGTGTTGGCCGTAGTGTGGGGTGAGGCAGGGCACCTCCTCCACCCATCTGGGTCATTCGCTTAGGCGGCTTCAGGGGAGCACCTATGGCCTAGCACCAAGGGTGCAGGTGGTCTGTATGAACCGCAGATGGGCTACACGGCTCAGTGCGGGTACTACGGGTCACTGAACAGCCTCACCTGAGAGTATCTTTCCATGGGGGATTGACGCTAGCTCAGGTGGTGAATGGCTCAGGGCCTGGCCGCTCAGCTACAACCCGAATATGGCGGGCTTGTGCTGGGGGCAGGGTGGCTCACCCTTTGGACAAGGCGGGGTCCGGGGGCGACCCCAGGGCTTGTCCTTCTTGGCTGGTCCTGGTATGGTCAGCTAGATTGCCACGCAAGAGTGGAGGTGCCCCCCCCCTTTTCACCTGGTAGGGATGGAAGTGCGTTAGGTGCAGGGTGGAGTTGAACGTGCCAGGCGTAAGGCCAATAGGGCCATTCAGAAAGCCATGGAAGGGGGGATTGGGAATTTTTCTCCCCCATCCGGCCATTCGGGTCGAGCAGGCCGACCTGTATCGGCCGGATGGCGTTCATCTCTCTGAGGTGGGTAACCGGGCCTTTTGGGATGAGATTCGGCAGGGGGTGCGGTTGGCTCTGGGCCACCCGGTGGGGCGCTAATGCCTAAGCAGAGGCTTGGCATTGGCGGTGGCTGGAGGAGGTTTGGCCACAGGGTTTTCCAGGGGAGCACCTATGGCCTAGCACCGTTGGTGCGGTGGTCTGCAGGAACCGTAGATGGGCTACACGGCTCAGTGCGGGGAATGCAGATCACAGGGAGCCTCACCTGGGTGGATCTTTCCATGGGGATTGATGCCAGCCCAGAGGGTGATGGCTGGAGGCCTGGCCGCTCAGCTACAACCCGAATACGGCGGGCTTGTGCTGGGGGCAGGGTGGCTCGCCCTTTGGACAAGGCGGGGTCCAGGTGTTGACCCCAGGGCTTGTCTGGTTTGGTTCTTTCACCCCCTGCCAGTTACAGTTGTCAATTGTTAATAAAGCGGCCCGGTTTAAAACCCAACACTTGTGTCTGCCTCTTCATTCCGACTGGGGGGGCAAGGTCCGGCCCTCTCCCAGCCAAGCCGGCTTGCCGGCACTTAGGCTGGGGGCCGTCTTTGCCTCCCTGGAAGGAGGGAGGGGCGACATCACCCGACATACGGGTGTTTGTCGTGGGCGCGGAGCCGGGGCTTTATAAGCCCCGGCTCCCCGCCCCTCAGCAGCACGCAGTTCTTTTGGCTCTCTGCCCGCCCACCCTTCCCTCTTTCGTTTGGCAGTACAGGCGTATGCCGGTCGCCTTATTTGGGGGCCAGGTAGGAATTTTTTCGCTTCCACACAATTGGCTCACGTGGGGGTGTTTTTCGCCTACCTTGTACTGCCTAGTAGGTTAGGTTGTAGTTGTATTTGCTTTGGTCGCAGGCTGGAGGAGGTTTGGCCACAGGGTTTTCCAGGGGAGCACCTATGGCCTAGCACCGTTGGTGCGGTGGTCTGCAGGAACCGTAGATGGGCTACACGGCTCAGTGCGGGGAATGCAGATCACAGGGAGCCTCACCTGGGTGGATCTTTCCATGGGGATTGATGCCAGCCCAGAGGGTGATGGCTGGAGGCCTGGCCGCTCAGCTACAACCCGAATACGGCGGGCTTGTGCTGGGGGCAGGGTGGCTCGCCCTTTGGACAAGGCGGGGTCCAGGTGTTGACCCCAGGGCTTGTCTGGTTTGGTTCTTTCACCCCCTGCCAGTTACAGTTGTCAATTGTTAATAAAGCGGCCCGGTTTAAAACCCAACACTTGTGTCTGCCTCTTCATTCCGACTGGGGGGGCAAAATCACTCCGTTTGTGGGAAATGAACTCTTGAGATGAAGGTATGAATAATTCATTCAATAAAGTAATGAGTAAACTACTGTTTTCTTTCAACTTAAAAGAAAACTGAAGTTGCAGAGCATATCATTACCCTGGATAAAAGGCATTGGTGCACACTCTTATACAAAAGATCCATTGATGCAGCCTTCATGATATGGTTAGAAGCCTTGTGGTCCTTGTTAGACCTGGTCAGTATTTGGATGAGAAATGTCCTAAGCATTCTTAGTAAGCAGCTTAAGTTCCTCAGAGTTAGAAAAGTAGGATACAACCGCAAGGAGTAAAAACATCTATTTCTGGCAACCACTAGTCGGTTGTGTAAAACGACGCGAGACATTTTCTTCAGTTCTCCAGCAATTCAGGGACCAGTGGGAGGCAGACACACTGTTTAAAAGGGCTCCCTGGCATAATTACCTCACTGCTGGCGCTTACTGCACAGGGTTGCCTGACATTTGGCTGAGTGTCTGCAGGCACTGGGAGATGGAAGGTCTCCTGCATAAGCAGAAAGCTGGCAACCCTAGACCTCAGAGTTACATGCATCATTTTGGAGAGGGAATTTAGAGGAAGAAGAAGATGAAGAAGATATTGGATTTATATCCCGCCCTCCACTCCGAAGAGTCTCAGAGCAGCTCACAATCTCCTTTACCTTCCTCCCCCTCAACAGTCACCCTGTGAGGTGGGTGGGGCTGGAGAGGGCTCTCACAGCAGCTGCCCTTTCAAGGACAACCCAAGGCCATGCTAGCAGGTGCAAGTGGAGGAGTGGGGAATCAAACCCGGTTCTCCCAGAGAAGAGTCCGCACACTTAACCACTACACCAAACCAGCTCTCCGAGTGCTGTCATTCCTATTTTAATACCAGCATGGAATTAATACCTTATTTTGCATACAGGAATAAAATCCATGCATATGATGATGCACCAAGATCTCTGTGTAATCATCTATGGAACAAGTGCTTGGTGCCAGGTGGGGAGAAACAATAACAATGGGTTGGATCTAAAGAGCCATGAACAGAAGGATCTGATGAAAGCAAACCTACAGGGCTGGCACTACTGAGTAGGTCAGGTAGACAACCACCTAGGGCGCCAGGGGCAGCAAGTGCTCCCTCCCCATGTTAAATGCCGGTAAGGCATGAGGCATTGCTTACTGATCTGACAGCTGCTGTCAAATAGATGACTGAGGATGATCTGGCAGATGAGAACTGGTTCTGGCCAGATGGATGATGTAATCAGGTGAGGAGTGCAGAGTGACTCAGCAGTGTCTCCTCATTGGTTCAGCAATTAACAGCAACTGTATATTAATGGAACTATGCTGTACCTACTATCCTCTCACTATTATACGATTGATTGGCGGAGCATTATGATGGAGTGTCTGTATATATGTATAATAAAACCTTGTATATAGTTTAAGAGCACAGTGTGGTGTTGGCTGTGTTAAACTATTGCTCACCGGAGTGGAACGGTCAGAGGCAGACACCGGCAGTCACAAATCTGCTAACTTATACACCGACACCCCACGCTTAGCCTCCCTTCACCATCCCCTCCACCACAGAAGCAGCAGCAGGGGTGGCAGCAGCAGTGCAGACGGCAACTCTCCCTGGGAGCAGCACCCTGCTGCTGCCTGGGGAGGTAGGTGGGAAGATGACACTACAACCTGGCCTGGGAGCTAGCAGTGCCTCCGCTCCTCCCATCACTGGGCCATTGCTGCCTCCTCCAGTGCTGGGATTGGTGGTGGCAGCACTGGGGTTGGCTCCACAGGAAGGGGGGAGGGAGGGAGACCTCCTGCTGGGCCCAGCAGCCAACATCCAACTGAGGGATGGTGGCAGCACCTCTGCAAAGGACAGTGCAATTGCATGCCAGCCCCAGCTGGCTTGGCTTGGCTGCCTGCTGGCTCCTGCCAGCCCCCTTACCAGTGCCCCAACAACGCCCCTCCCACACCACCCTCTTAGTGGTCTTTCACCTCCACTCAGAAATAGGGGGAGTAGGAGAAGCTTGGAGCTTTGGCCAAGTCGCTGTTCTCAGGGGAGCAGGAGAGAAATGGGTTCTGATGGCCAGGAAAGGCAGACTGCCGCTTGAACATATGAAGCTGCCTTATACTGAATCAGACCTTCGGTCCATTAAAGTCAGTATTGCCTACTCAGACTGGCAGTGGCTCTCCAGAGTTTCAAGCTGAGGGTTTTTTTTTTTTTCATCACTATTTGCCTGGACCCTTTTTAGTTGGAGATGCCGGGGATTGAATCTGGGACCTTCTGCTTACCAAGCAGATGCTCTACCACTGAGCCACCGTCCCTCCCTATTGCTTGCTTGGGAAGTCATGCTTATACACGTGAGGATTTGTTCACACCACAGGGGACAGGCAGTATGCTACGAGGATTGAACAAACTCCATGCATCAGAATTTTCCACTCTGCTGAACACATTCTGCGAGTTACAACCCAGCAGGGCAGGAAAAGAGAGAGGTGGGACTGGTGCGCTAGTTTTATGCCTGCAAGGAAGCTGTATGCAGAGGGCCACGCAGAGCTGCCAATGGTCATCTGTGACCCATTCTGCCAGCTTATGATGCTGTTAGGACAGCCCTGGCTTTGCCTGTGGATGGGGGGGTAGGAAGGTGGCAGGGCAGGAAGCCGTGGGCAGGAGAGCCTCACCTAGGGCACCCAAAACCCTGGTGCTAGCCCTGCAAACCTACTTTCCTTTTCTACACTCAAACCATGAAAGGCCACTAGTATAGGTGGGGGTCCTACCTCAATGATTTGCCGTGTGGAATGGGAGGAGAATTGAAGCTGTAGAGAGCCTGTAGGGAGCTAGTTTGGTGTAGTGGTTAAGTGTGCGGACTCTTATCCGGGAGAAACGGGTTTGATTCCCCACTCCTCCACTTGCACCTGCTGGAATGGCCTTGGGTCAGTCATAGCTCCGGCAGAGGTTGTCCTTGAAAGGGCAGCTGCTGTGAGAGCCCTCTCCAGCCCCACCCACCTCACAGGGTGTCTGTTGTGGGGGAGGGAGATAAAGGAGATTGTGAGCCGCTCTGAGACTCTGAGATTCAGAGTGGAGGGCGGAATATAAATCTAATGTATAATAAAAGTTAAGGGTGTCCACTCAGACAAGAGGAAAAAAAGGTGATTTTGCCCAATACCTTGTCTGCAGATTAACAGATACTGCATGGCATATTATTCAGGAGGGTTCCTCTGACTTTTCAAGGAGGTACAGGTCAAGGTAGGTCTGCATCTGCAAATATCTCCTGTTCGTGCAAGTTTGGCTCCAACTCAATAAGGGCCCAGAGAGATTTTAAAAGATTGAACCACCTGTCTTGTACACAAAATGCCAATTGCAGTCTCCTGCAGTTTCAATTTGCCTTGGAGGTATGCAGGGAAGGAGGAAATGGTTTTAACCCTTCAATCTTTGCTCAGTTTCGCTATTTGAAACCTGCTATTAATATTTTAAAGAAGAAAATAATATCCTTGGAAAACACATTTTTTCTGTTTTTAAGGGGAGAGAACCTGGTTCAGAACACCCAAATACCTTTTCCCTTCCTTGGCCGTTGAAGCAAGCGGATAAGTACAAGCCTACGGGGTTTTTTGGACAGAACAAAGTACGTGGTTTTTCCCCCTCAGATGTTTGAGCCCTTAGTTTAGAAAAGAACATGAGTTCAAAAGAAACTAGAAGCATTCAGTTGAGAGGACTGTTGGAAGTGCCATTATAGTTCTGTCTTTGCTTGTTGACGTCACTAGAAGGGAAATGTTTCTGCTGTCAGTGCAGGCTGATCAAGGTGAGTGGAAAGGGGGAGGGGAGCCTCCTCCTAATCCATTCTGAAATTGAAGGGGATGAAAGTTCTTTTCTGACAGGAAAAAAAAAACAGTTTATATTCCATACAGTACAAAATCCCAATAGAAAGTTATGTTTCTACTGACTTAGCAAACCGTCTGTGACTGCAACTGCAGGAAGAGTTTTGACTGACTCAGGGCACTCTGGTATGCAACAGAACCATTTTAAATGATGATTAAATCTGAAGACGGGAAAAGACTGAGACTGTGAATAATTTTAACCCCATCTGCAGGATACAGAAGTAAATAATTGCCATTAGCTTAGTTAATAAATCAGGGAGGAAAACAGAAAACTCTTTTAAATAGAAGTTTTTCATTTTTTCATTTGAATTTGAAAAGGGGAAAAAAGGACATTGGTAGATTCTGATTTTCCTTCTGTCTTTGAAGTTGTCCAGAAGTAGAGAGCCATATGTTTAGAAACCTTGCTTGTACTTTCCTATATTTGTTGATTTGTAATAATTGTAATTATTCACACAGAATCATTGGCAGTGGCTAAACTCATTTGAGGACATCATGAGATGTGGAATTCACTCCTCCAAGGAATCACCATGCAGTATGATCCTTTATTCCTAGTAATATCAAAAATATTCATATTTATCTGGATGGAAATATAAATTTCTCTATTTTGCAATGCTCGGCTACTTTCCCTGAGAAGTTCCTATCTGGCTCAGAATAAAACAGAAGTTGTCCTGACCATGCACTATTCCACAAGGACCTTTGGGAAATGCAGTTTCCATGGCACTTCAGAATGGAACACCAGGCACTGTAAGTCACCAAAACATAAGCTCAATGGCTCTGGTAGCCAGTGGCATGCCCAGTTGTATCTCAGGTGCAAAGAGACATGTAATTGCCTGAGCACCTGACCCCCCCCTGCTGAGTATTCAAGCACCTTGGAAAACTACATTCCCCAGAGTATGGTGCATACACCTTGACCTGGATACCCCAGGCCAGCCCTGTCTTGTCAGGTGCTGGAAGTTAAGCAGGGTCATCTCTGGTTTAATGTTTGGATCGGAGGCCACCAAAGAATATCAGGATTGCTACACAGAGGTAAGCAATAGCAAATCATGTCTGAATGTCTCTTGCCTTGAAAAACCTGTGGGGTCCCCATAAGTCAGCAGTGACTTGATGAGGGGGGGAAAGAAGGTGCCTGCGATGCTGCTATTTCAATATTAAAGGCCCCTCGGAGGAGGAGATTCCACAGAGAGACATTCTGCCATTGCCAGGTAACTTTTGGATGAAGGGAAGTAGTGACAGAGTACTGGGTGGGGGGTTTTAAAGAAATTTGGGGTCTTGTGAGGGAACGGAGCGCAACAAAGTTTCCAGGATTTAGAACTGAGCATGGGATATATGTTATTTTCTGATTTTTTAAAAAAACCAACTTCTATTAGCAGAGCTCAATTTAAATTGAAATTCAGAGAAGTTTGTCCATCACTATTGGTTGCTGAGACCTGCCCCTAGAGACTAGGCCTTTGTGGAGCTCCTGGATGCTAGATACCTTCTTATTGATATATGCAAAGTAGATTTGTGCATTTATTTTATTATTTGCAATAATTACAGAAATTGGGTATTTCATAACTATCATAACTAATATAAAAATGAAACAAATTGTCCATATAATCAGCCTGATTTTTTTCCCCTTTTGTTCTCTTTCTTTTGTTATTATAGTCTTGCCGTTCACTGACTTTACTGGTTTCACTTTTACAAGACAGCTAGTATTCTCCTAATGATGGCACAATGTGTTTCTTAAGGGGAGGCAGGAGAGGGTGGGAGGGACTGGGTTTTCGAGATTGACTGCAAGCTGTAGCCACTAGGGTTACATACATGCATAAGGTATTTCAATCCTGAAGGATATGAGTAGGATTTTGCCTTCTGCTCCCTGCTCAATGCTGCCCTCCTGTACCACATTTCCTCTTGCAGTTTTCACTCCCCTGCTTGCCTGCTGCTCTCCAAACCTTATTCTTTGTCCAAGCAAATCAGGCTCCTCCTGCTGCTGCCTGCCCACCCAGATACCTTGTCCTCCTTTGGCCACCAAAAGCACTTGCCTTGTCAGTCTGCCTCTTCCTTATGCTACTGTTCTTCAAGTGAAGTGGCTACGATGCCGAATTTCCTGACCGCATGCCGTTGTCTGTGTTTGGCATCTTTCTTCTCCCTTAGACTTTAATGTTAAATACGGATGCCTTTTATTGCCTCCAGAACGGGGAGCCCTTTATTCTAGCTGTCTGAAATTTGACAATGAGGATGTCCTAGAGGAGTACCACAATCCCTTGTGACCAGGGCCTTTTTTTTTTTAGCAGGAACGCAGTCCCGACTGGCTTGGTGTCGAGGGGTGTGGCCTAATATGCAAATGGATTCCTGCAGGGGTTTTCTACAAAAAAAGCTCTGTGTGAAACAATGGTGACATCAGGGGGCGTGGCCTAATAGACAAATGAGTCTCTGCCGGGCTTTTTCTGCAAAAAAAACAAAAAAAAACCCTGCTTGTGGCAAAGCTTGTATTTGCTGGGCATTTGGAAATTCTCCTACAGCAACGGTAATGTCAAAAAAGGTGGAGAAAATGCTCGGTTGCAGAAATCAGAGCAAGGTGGGGACGACTGCTGCGCTTGTGAAATATGACTTGGTTACAACAAGCAATTTTGTTGACGAATGGACTCTGTCCACAAACTATTGGAAACTGCTAAAAAGATTTTCCAAACAATTTTTTTAAAAAATACTACAGACCAAACACGGGGATCTTCCATTGAAATCAATGGGAAATAATAGCAGAATAGAATTAGGGAAATGAAACAACAATATCTGAAGAAATAATAATGAAATAAAACCATACAAAACAAGGCAAATGACAAAACAGTCCTCTTTGGAGTTATTAACAAAAATGTTAAAACTCCCATGCACTAGTCAAATTCAATGTGTTGCGTTTAATGCTACTATACTTTTAAATTAGATTGTGATTTCTTTTTTGTTACACCATTGTTTTGTTACCATTGTTCTGCTGTACTCACCGACTGGGGTATTGTGGAACGGTAGCCTGGCTTACAGTTTGCTGGAAACATTCGTGGCAGTGCCATGGCTGATGGAGGACTCTACATGCTGGGAGGGATGCGATCTCTACTCCAAAATTCCTCTAAACTTCCAATTCAGGAAGAGGATATAGTTATGTGATCTTATTCTAGCTAGTTGAATGGAAAGTTTCTGCCACTACCTACCTAAGTATGCACGATCCAGATGTTAGAATGGTTACCATCAAAAGGCTGCTTCATTTAGTTCTTAACCTCAACAACAACCTGGTTTCTTATGAAACTCTGTGAAATCTATGCAGTAGGAACAATGAGAAATCATGTAACTTCCCACGGTCATACCAGGGATAGTAACATAGCTTCACCAGCAATTCTGTTTATTGTTTAAGGTCTCTCTCTGTGGGAACACATCTTGTTTCAAACAGACTATGCTCTCAACTGGGAGGGTGTTGAGGTCACCCAGAAGCGTTGCTGGAGCAAAGCTATTGCTGAAGCGATGTCTAATGACGATGCTTTAACACCCACACATGCCTTTCATTATCACTCACCTGAACGGTTTGTTTTTGAAATGTGGCACCATGGGCCATTTCATTCTGACCCCTGCAAAGCAAGCTGTGCAGAAGGGACTCTGTTAGGCCAATCTGTTTATAACCAGGCCACTGCAGGAGTTCTTTTAACTATTTTGAGGTGGAGCCCATATGATTGACACCAGTCACATTTGCGGGAGGGGCAGGGTAAAGAGCTCGGTGTTTTTGTGTTAATCTCCATATAATGATTGATCTGAAATAACTGGCAAACAGGACAATGTGAAGAGAGCAAAAGAATCTCAGCTAGCTCTCTTTTTATAGGGATTCCACATTTTATCCAGTGTTTGATTTAAAGGAACAACCACGACATTGACTTCAATTGTGGACATTTTGTTACTCTCCAGTAGCAAACCGTGCACAGCACAAACCCCAAAAAGGAGTCACTTTCTTTCTTTTGTCTGGTGACAGTGCTGAGTTTCTTAAATGGGAGGGGGTGTGGAATGATGGATTTAGGAGTTTGCTGCTGAGTCTGCTGTGAATCCAAATCCTCATAGATTTTTTTCAAGCCCAGCTCATAATGGACTTGACTTATCACCAGTCTCCCTAGAGGCTTACTAGCACCAGACTTTCTCTTTCCCCAAATTTACCCTTCTTTCAATAAGGGGCATGAGAAAGGCGACTTTTCCACAGCATTTGGGAGATCCTGCAATAATGAAGATGCACCATCCAATTTATAAAGAGAAGTGCCAAACAAAAAAAGATCAGCATATTGACAGACAGCTAGTGCCACATAAGCAGAATTATATTCTTCTAAACCCATTGGTTTGGAAGAATATAAACTATCCTGGGCTAGCACCATAAACCTGAATATTCTTTCATTTTTTATAACATACATTCCTGTGAAAAACTTTTTTTTTCTAGAAACAGTGATTCTCTCTCTTTTAAAAAGCACAAATATTTACTTAACTACTCCTTCTCATGAGACAATTATTTACCATAAATGTCAAGAATGAAGCAGAAAGCATATGGACTGTAAATGTGTCTTAGGTAAGAATTAGCCATCTAATTCATTCTGGGATTCTGAGTTTGCAGCATGCCAAGCCAGCAACATCTGTTCTGGTAGATTAATAAACTACATTAAAAAATCATGGCTGAAGAGTGATGATTAACAGACTTGACTAAACAAGTAGATTCTGGAAGTTAACAATATAAGATTGATGTCCTTTTTAATGTAAAAGGCTTGGGATTATCCCAGGAATCTTATACATCATTATAATAAACTAGGAATATGGCCTGTTGTGAAGAAAAATACAATGGGCTCTAGAAAGAGGCTCTGGGTGAATGCCCCCCTTACTGTCTTACCACTTACCCAAGTGAAGACATTCGCTCCACCCCCACACACCTCAAGGGGAGCTGATCTCTGCCATCTGGTGGGCAGTTGTAATTCTGAGTGATCTCCAGCCCTCACCTGGAGATTGGCAACAATGGTTCCTCATGAGGAAATGTCTGATTTGGAGGATGGAGTCTATGACATTGTACCTGTCTGAGGTACATTGTACCCTCCTGAAACCCTACCCTCTCCAGGTTCCATCGCTCAGATCTCCAGGAATTTGCCAGCCTGGAGCTGGCAGCTGCTAAGTCACACTGGTTGTCATAGGGTGGCTGCTGCTGAACACGAGTAAGCAACCAGGCCTAGTTAAGTCATGCCTGTCAGGTGGCATCAAGTCATTCAGAGGGTACTGCCAGGCTTAAGGTAACCAACCTCCAGGTAGAGTCTGAAGATCTCCTGGGATCACAACTGAACTCCAGACAACAGATCTCTCTCCCTCTGAAGAAAATAACTGCTTTGGAGGGTGGACTCTATGGCATAATATTCAGCTTAGGGCTCTCCCTCTACTGACAGAAGCAACCTTGGTTGCCTAGCAACAGCCTCTATTTAGCAGGTTCCCTAGTGGCCCAATCTCATCTGGCCTGCAGCAAGGCTGAGTGGAGAAGAAAGGGAGGGACAGGAGAAGAAAGGGAGGGACAGAGGCCATAGCCTCTGATGAAATGCTCTGTGAGGCTGCAGTAGAGTGGCAGCCCTTTCTGAGGTCAATTGATGGAGAGGACACAGAGAAGCATTGGAGATGTGTCTGTCTCTGAGATAAGACTGTTTTGGTGGTTTGTTTTGTGTTCCTGCACCTGCAGTAGACAGAGGAGTCAGCCAATGGGAACCCGGAGGTGGTGAATGATGAGCCAATGATGGGCCAATGGTTTGTTGAGTGCACCCGTCAGCCAATGGGAGCACTCCAACTGGCCACCACCATTAGGGAATTATTATCTATGATGACTAGTATGATTCTGAATTACATAAACTCTGGTTTCTCTTCAAATAGCACAAAAAATAGCAATGCAATCCCATTAGTGAGATTGTGAAAAATAGTAGTAGTAATTGCTCTAAATCTTTGGTTTAATTGTTCATATGCTATTGGCTTTTTAAGAAATAACCAAGTGGCACTCTGGGAAAAGGGAGGGACAGAACAGACTCCATTATCGGAGTGATATTAGTTCTGAAGATTCCTTCACTTTCTATCTAGGAGTGGACTTTCAGCATCTGGTTTTTAATGTCACCTTTGCACCACTCACAAGCATGTGATTAGACCCTCACTCCATCACTCCAGAATGTACTATTCCTCTTCATAAGATGCTCTGGGAAATCTACCTTTGGCTTCTTTTGACAGGTGATGCTACAGAGTACTATTGAGCATCTCATGGTAGTTCTGCCATACTGTTGTTAATCTGAGATAGACCAGAGAATGGGTATTTGATGTACATTATAGCCAGTGGGTGTTTTGCATTCTGATTGTAGGTTAAGCACAAATCAGTTTAATTACTATTGGTGGGAAAACTTTTTTGCATCTGACTTCTGCCATATATATCAGTTTGCCTGTCCTTAGCTAGTCCAGAACATAAGAACATAAGAGAAGCCATGTTGGAACAGGCCAATGGCCCATCCGGTCCAATACAGTGGCCAAAAAAATCAGGTGCCGTCAGAAGGTTCATCTGTGGGGCCAAGACACTAGAAACCCTCCCACTGTTGCCCCCCGCAAAGCACCAAGAATACAGGAGCATCACTGCCCCAGACAGAGAGTTCCAACAGTATGCTGCGGCTAATAGCCATTGATGGACCTCTGCTTCACATGTTTATCCAATCCCTTCTTGAAGCTGGCTATGCTTGTAGCCGCCACCACCTCCTGTGGCACTGAATTCCATGTGTTAATCACCCTTTGGGTGAAAAAGTACTTCCTTTTATCTGTTCTAACCCACCTGCTCAGCAATTTCATTGAGTGCCCACGAGTTCTTGTATTGTGAGAAAGGGAGAAAAGTACTTCTTTCTCTATCTTCTCTATCCCATGCATAATCTTGAAAATCTCTATCATGTCACCCCTCTGTTGATGTTTCTCCAAGCTAAAGAGCCCCAAGCGATTTAATCTTACTTCATAGGGAAAGTGTGCCAACCCTTTAATCATTCTAGTTGCCCTTTTCTGGACTTTTTCCAATGCTATAATATCTTTTTTGAGGTATGGTGACCAGAATTGTACACAGTACTCCAAATGATTCCTCAACTCTCCAGAAGCTCATCTGTTCAATTCTGACCCAGATCCAAATTTCTACAGCTTGTTCCTCAGCTGAGAATTCTTTAGCCTTCCTGAACCAGCTTCTAGGCTAAGCTTTTGATTTCTTGCATTGCTTCACCCCACTTTCTGTTTGCTATTGCCCTGCTTGGTACACTAGCCTTCTTTGACCTGGTTTCTCTTTAGTACCTAATACAGTGCATTACAATGGCTGTAAGGTTCACTAAAAGCAGTCAAGACCTGTTTTACTAGCCTGGCAATCATAATTACAGGTAAGGGGTCCCTGAAGCTGAAGGTGTTAAGAGGCATGTGATTAGATAAGACAGAAAACAAGTTTATAATTTTGCATTGATGGTTGAGTACTAGCAACAGGTCACCCGGTATCTGTAGATTACATGTCAGTGATCTACTCTGATTAAACACAGTTGTCTTTTTTTGAGACAGTTTTATTTCTGTATTTGGAGCTCTCTCAGAATTAAAGACAAATAGGGTTTCCTATTCCACCTTTAATCCATGGTCTTTGCTCCAATGACGTTCAATCGGTTTTCATGGAACTCTGAGAAACAGAACCACAGGAATAAAAAGAGAAGGCTCATTCCTATTATTCAAGTGTCTGTGGAGACCATGGTTGAAAAATGGGGAGGGGGGGTATATCTTATCTTGTTTACCTAACAGTTACTATTGATTCTTATGACAACTATGGAAAGTTCCAAACATCACTTCTTTATAAATAGGACCATCCAGCTTTGAAGAGGAGCCCAGGCACTCTCTTATCAGTAACGAAAAAATGTGCCCTATTACTAAAGCTCCCAGTTGTCAAAACAACTGCTAAGTGTCACACACTGTTTCAGTGCAACTCTGAGCATCCTATAATCCAGCTGACGTTTTTTTTTGCAATGCTTAAGTGGAAAACTTTCTGCATAAAACAAGCCCTGCAAATGAGTTCATTCCATTTTTAGGACGGCTGATTGGGGATAAAGTCAGATGTATACTTTTGCATTAAGCGTGCCCTATGCTATTTCTTCCGTTTGCTGATATATGCAGTTAGAGATGAAATAATTGCTCCACTTTTGGCTACTCTAACAGGTCAGTCAGTAGAATATTTAGCTACCCTTTTTTCTTCCCAGGGACAATGATTATATCACTGATAGAGCAGCTGTTTTAAATGTAGCCGTTGAGTGTAGATATTGGGCAATGACAGAATTTTGATAATCAAACTTGTTCCCCCCCCCCCCCCTGTAACATAATATTTAAAGTGATAGTTGACTGTTTAATGAACAACTTTACCAATTGCGGGTGCCCTGTGACCTTTTGCTCCCTAGGCCTTAATTCTAAACCTTAAAATAGAAATAAAATGTTAAAATGAAAATAACATCCACTAGGCAGCTCTAGATAGGGTTGCTAGGTCCAATTCAAAAAATATCTGGGGACTTTGGGGGTGGAGCCAAAAGACTTTTGGGGTGGAGCCAGGAGACATCAGGGATGGGGCCAGGAGCAAGGTTGTGACAAACATAATTGAACTCCAGAGGGACTGCTGGCCATCACATTTAAAGGGACTGCACACCATTTAAATGCCTTCCCTTCATTGGAAATTATAGAGGATGGGGGCACCTTCTTTGGGGGCTCATATAATTGGATCCCTTGGTTCAATCTTTTTGAAAGTTGGAGGGTGTTTTGAGAAGAGGCACTGGATGCAATGCTGCAAATTCGGTGCCTCTATCTCAAAACACAGCTCCCCAGAGCCCCAGATACCCACAGATCAATTCTCCATTATACCCTATGGGAACTGGTGTCCATAGGGAATAATGGAGTATTCAGCAGGCATTTCCCTCCCCCCACTTTCTGATGACCCCGAAGAAGTGGGATGGCCTCCAAATTGGGGGATCCCCTGCCCCCACCTGGGAATTGGGGTCTTGGAGAAACCTGTGCAATAGAAACACACACAGTACTGATATTTCATATTCACATCAGAATAGAACAATTCAGCAGCTCAATGATAACTCTTCACATCAATGTAATTACAGTGTACAAAGACTTACAAAAACAAAACATACATCCAAGTCACAGACTTGGTCAAGTCAAATAGTCCACTTGAGAAGAGATGAAAAACTCTTTGGTACTACAAGTATTCAGCTAGTAGAAATCTTCAATATTCTATAGTGACATGCTTCCTAGGTAAATTTCGGCATGTTTCAATAGCAACCTTAGTCTGACATAGTTATTCCCTTATTATCTGGAACTAAATATATACAATACATAATATGCTGAATATACAACTAAATCCATTCCAAAACATACAAAAATTTGTGACACGACTCACCCAATGCTCAATATAATACAGATACAGTAAGTCAGTATGTCAATTTCTCTCAATGGCATTAGCGGTTCTCCTGTGTTGCAAAAGCCACGCCTAGCTGTTAAACAGAAAGCACCTGTGTGGAACTAAAAATGCCTTAAAGAGAACTCACGTTTAATTTTTGTGCAAGATAATAGTTATTATAAGAAGGAGATGAACCTTCCTATGCATTTAAACCATGAGGTGAAACTGTGTGAAATTTGTGAATGAAATATGATTAATTCTGTAAAAGTAACTTATGTACCTCTTTTACATCATAATGATTATTGAACTGCAATTTATAAATAATTCCATACTTAAGGTCCTTAGGATCATGGTTGTGCTCTAATATATGGCTAACAATTGGAGCTTTCAATACTTTTAGTTTAACCCTAGATAAATGTTCCAAGAAACGGACCTTAAAGGGTCGCATGTAGAACAAGCGACAACTGTACTAAAGATTAGATGACCCTGGATGATTTGCAGTTTGAAAAATGTTTCAAGTGCCATGTAAATTTGTCTCATTCATCTGAACTGTGTAGTTACATACAGTACATTGCTTCCCACATCTGTAATGTCCAAAAGGTAAGTGCACTTTAGCGGGACCCTTCATATTAAGACCTGAATGTACTAAAAGGTCCTGTAAATTGTGTCCTCACTTCCAACCTACTATAGGAAATGCATATTACGCAAAGAGGGTTGAATAATGTGCCAATGTTTCTGCAATATCTGAACCAATTATTTACAACGAGGTACGTGTGTTAGTGTATAGATCATACTACTATTGGTTGCAGGTTTTTAAACAAAAAGTTCACTCCTGGGTATGCAATCTGTTTGTCTTTAGCCCTATGAACTACCTCAGCTGAATAACCGTATTCTAAAAACGCCTTTGTCATTTTTGTGCTACTTAATAGGTAATGATTACTGTACTATGTGTTGTAAATAGAGCCGGAAGTGTATTTTTTCTATTGCATGGGTTTTTCCAGGACCTCAACCTTACCGTGTTTTCCCCAGTTGTTTTGCCTCACCTGGGGATTGGCAACCCTAGCTCTAGACAATCAGAACACATGACCTCCAAATGATATAAGACAGGTTACTATTCTGCCCACTGCTGTCACTTGTCACTGCAGACAAAGAAAGAAGAGAAACAAAGGAATTGGGGGGGGGGGTGTAGTTTTTATAGGAATGCCAGCCTCCAGGTGAAATTCCATGGATTTATAGCTCACCTCCAGACTATAGAGATTAGTTCCTCTGGAGAAAGTGGATGGTCTGGAGGGTGGACTCTCTGGCATTGTACCCCACTGAGAGCCCTGCCCTGCCCTCCCCAAGTGCCATTTCCAAATCTCCAAGACTTTCCCAACCTGAATCTGGCAACTCTACCCCTCCCCATCCCTGTTAGGGGAACCTGGCAAGCCTCAATTTATGGCACAGAGCAACCATCTTGCCGTTTCTCTGGTCCATTCTTTTTTCAGCCAATCCAGACAAAAACTACAGTACCTGAATTTATATATCTACAGCAAAAAGGGCCATAAATTTACTTTTAAAAAATTAAAATGGTTTTCCAAGTAGGGGGTGTATATTTCTGAGTGGACACAGCTTCCTTAGCACCTCCTATAGTTGTGGGCCAGTAACTGACTACCACTTCACTCCTGTGCTTTTTGGAAAGAGAAAGTAGCAGAATCAATGTTTCTCTAGCCACTAATGCTATAAAGCAGCTGCTCTTCACTGACTCTGGCAGCGGCTGCCTTTGTGTAACTAGGCAAGAGCAGCCGCTGCCAGAACAAGCAGCTGCTGCTTGACCAAGATAGCTGCAGTGGGGAGACAGATGACATCTTGGTGTAAAGTTACTTTTCTGGGATTCCTGCCCTTTCTTTCCGTCGAAGAACACAAGGCTAGCCAGTCCAAAGTCCTCCTTATTTCCTTCCACTTTAACAAGTAAATGGGGAATAACGTTCTGGCATTAAAAGGGCAAGGTGAAAATTGAGCTGTACTTAGGAACAAAAAGCTTTTATTCCCGTGAGTGAAGTTCTTCCACCTTTCTGAAAGAGGCAGTTATTAGAAAACTGTGAAACAAACCTACATCATCTAAAGAAGATTGTAGACTACTCTTAGGGAGACTAATTGAACAGGTGGTGACAGAACAGGCTTTCCTGGATGCACATTTCAGTCTGACTTCAGGTCCAGCTCTGGGATCAGGTGTCAGGACAACTCAAATTCCTCTGCTGTATGATCCGTATATTTACATGGATATGGGCAATACCTTTTTATTGATTATTAGACCTGATAATGGCATTTGGATACTCTGGGTTGTATCTTTTTTTTTTCTAAATATTTTAGCCAGTAATCTTAGTGATTTGGATAATTTCTGTCCCATGAGACACAATTGTTAAAGAGGCCATGAGAATTGACATTGGAGTGCCTCAGTACTCTATCCTTTCACCTTCGCTGTTTCATATTTATTTCTGGATTATTTGGTTGTCACTATGGAGGGAAAGCTGAAGCTGAATCCAGACAAGACAGATGGGATTTGGTTGACAGTTTTGGTAGAGTTCTATTGCTGACTTGGGGGATAACTTTATTATTGACAGGGAAGGTTTTTCACATTGCTTATCTATTCCATTTTAATAACTGGTTGCTGATGGATTTTTCCTGACATTTCAGACAGACCTGTTTTAGTAACTGGCTGCCAGCAGAATTTATTTACCTCTTCAGACAGACTTGCTTGCCCCACATTGGCAAAGTGTAGCTGAGCTGTTGTTGATGTAAACTGCTTTCTTCCATTTTCAACCCCCTCATTGAGCTTCTGGATCATTGTGGTGTGCTATTTAAAATGCCCTTAGCTCTGCCTGCAATGCCACTTCCCTCACCCTTTTTTGCCACACTCACGATCTCCTTTGTCTGTGTGTGTGTGTGGTTTTTTTTTAACATTCTAAGATGAGGACTATAGCACTTTAGTACTATAACAGTACCATTGAGATGCCTGGACTCCACTGAGATACCGTGAGATTCAGTGAGATAGCCACTGTTGTCACCTGGAAACAAGAGGAGGGAAGAAGCTCATTGGGCAGCAGTTGCTGAGAGTATCAGTGATTGGTGTAACAGATGTTTCTAGCCTAAAAATGTGTCTGTAGAAAAGCAGCCAATCATATGTGGGCATGGATGGGCGAACAGCAGGATGCCATTTAAATACCTTCAGAGTTCACTCAGGTTGGGCAATGGGGCTGGTGATGGGCTCCGATGGAATTTAAATGCCTTTTGGAGCTCAATTCCAGTTGGATGCTGAAAGTATTTAAATACTGAACAAACCCTCCCCAAACCTCATGAACTGTGGGTTTATGGGAGGCACATTCTTCTGAACCCCTGCTTCAGGAACTACAAAGCAACCTAGTTCATGCTCAAACCATGGTTCATGGTTTGGTTTCTGCCCATCCCTAGTACACAGTTTTCCAAAAGAGGTCATGCCAGAGAACTATACAGGGGTATTACAATATCAGCAGCTTTATTTTGAAATCCTTTCTTAATAATCCCTAATTTAGAGTTTGCCTTTAATGCCCTTCATGGCCCAGGTCCCACATATCTGAAGGACTGCCTCTCCCTGTGTGTCAGCTTCATTCTTCAGACAAGACTCTTTTAACTTTTCCCTCTCATTTAATTGGCAGTTGCCCATTCCAAGGGTTAGTAGTTGCTCTCCACTATTCTGGAGTGGGCTACCAGTTGAAGCACTGACTGTTCTTTCTTTCTCACAGGTAGGAAAGATTAGAAAATCATTTTATTCTCAGAGACTTTTTGCTGAGACAAACTGCTGTTTTTAATGGACTGTGACTATGATACTATGCTATTGTTTCTGAGTTGATGTTTTCCAGGTTTATTTTATTACATGTCTCCTTCATGCATTTGTTAGCTGTTGGGCCCACTTTGTGGGGAAAGGTGGTGCAAAATATTTTTCATAAATTAATTTAATGTTCATTTTCACAACCTTTGCTCATACAATAATGGACTACTCCATTTGGTGCTATTTTCCTCTCAGTTCACATCTACCATAAGTCCTGTCTTTCTCAGTGTAGCATCCTCGGTATGATATATTTAATAAGGAACAACATTTTTAAAAAACCTCTTCCTAGGTTGTTGACTGTTGTTTGCTAACCCACAGTTTCATATTTCAGCTGTTCTAATACGTTATCAGGCTGATAGAAAAAGCGGTATTGAGTTAGCATTACTATCTGTTGCAAACCTGATGAGCAAAGGGAGAGAATCTGGCAAGTTGTTGAGGTTAACAGCTGTTCTTATGATCCCACTGAGAGAAGCATAACAAACACAGAGTGTCTCTGTTGGCTTCAAGCTGGTGCTTTGCCAGGCGATTTGAGACATCACCTTTTGGGGTCAAGTTAATGACTCTCACTCCTTCACCATTAAGGATATTTTTATGCTTCAGCATGAAGTGAGCCATTGGGCTTTTTTCAGCGATGAGCTGTCTGAGTAAGTAGGTTAGCTATAGTGTAATAGCACATTTTACGGTTCACAAATCACCTGCTTTTTCCTGTTTGATAATGAAGATAGAAACTAGACAACTTTAGAAACGTATTATTGATATTCTCATCAATTGTAGTTTCAGAGGGTAGCTGTGTTGGTCTGCAGTAGATTTATACCCCCAAAATCTTGTTGGTCTCTAAGGTACTGTTGGACTCAAATCTACCTCATCAGTTATAGTCATTCATATTGCCCTCATGTAGAGAGAGGAAAAAAAGAAGACGTCACCCTGCAAAGACAAGTAGAAGAATTATTCATTCTGGGTAAGTTACTACATCAACAAACTTAAAATGTGGTCTGGTCCTTTTTTTTAGTGATCTGACCCCAAAATGTACCTGAAAGGCAGATTTCGCATTGGTTAACAAAATGGTTTCCTGTTCTGTTGTGCATTAATAGCCAAAAGATACATTTCACAGGCTCTAAAACCAGCCTAGCAGAACATGAGGTATAAAATTTAAATGAGGGTCATATACCAAATGTAGCAGTAATCGGGAGAAGCTAATTCAACATAATTTCCAAGGGAGTAGGTACAGTGGAGGATCTAGGCTTAATGGAAGAAATGGATTTAGAAGCTTAAAGGGGCTCAGGGAAGGCATTTCAGGTTTTAATGGGGAAGGGAAGAAGGTTTTCAGCAATATTTAAAGAGCCATTCTCTGAGATATATTCAAGCTTAAACTGCAAAAAAGAAAGAAAAGAAAGAAAAGCACATTTTAAGAGAATTTGTTCACTTTTTAAATACCTCATAATAATTACCATAATGCTATGAACATAGGCTGGAAAGCCTCACTTGCTTTTTAAGCAAAGAATTATGTGTCTTTGGTACACATAGCTAGAACGTGGCTGCCTTTAGAGATGGTGAACTGGCTAGAATTGTGGGTAAGTATGAGGAAGATTTACCAGAGTTGTGAAGTACAATGGAGGACAGTGCCCCCTTGTCCTCCTTAAAAGGTGCCCCTGAGAAAAGAAACAATAGCCCTCTGCAGAAGGCTCCATTCCATTTCTATGAATTGGGAGCCTGCCAGTCATACATGTTGTGAGCATACGGGTCTCTATGATGCACCCAATACACACTGCCACCATCTTGCATGAAATGTTCGATGTGTGGATGTTCCGTGCAGATAACAATTTCCATTCACACGAACTAGAACCCTGATTTTCCAGGACTATGAGTGGAAGTTGTATCTGCATGGAAGTCTACACGTTGTCCAATTAATATGAGAGAACAACTGCACGTTATCGCTCTCCTGCTTTATGTGAATGGAATTTAATGCAACAGAACATCTGCAGAGAGTTTATGTGCAGATTATTTTTAACAACTCTGGAAGGGTATAATATTATTGAGAAGGTTATGAATAGATTATGATCATAATCAGGGGAATCCTTGGGGGAATATCTTACCAGTTGCTCAACATCTTGGCTATGTTTTTGTGTGTTTCCTGTTTACAGGTATTAAATCCTGAGCATGGGCAGAGGCAAAAGCTAAGAGGTAAAACTCAAATGCTCTTAACCCATGGCTCACAGCCTGTGGCCATTGAGTGAGCTGGCTACTGGATTCAGAATCTGCCAAAGATAACTTTCGTGTGATTATTTTGTTGTTGCTGTATTTTGTTTATTGATCGTTTATTGAATTTAGGTACTTTGGCAAATTGCTTTGGGGCTCCGTCAGGAATAAAAGTGGGGTAATAAATAACTTGAAGAACCCCAGGGCGCACAACCTGAATCTGATCCCGGCAGAAGCTGGGTTCAGGCAGCTGGCTCAAGGTTGATTCAGTCTTCCATCCTTCTGAGGTCAGTAAAATGAGTACCCAGCTTGCTGGGGGGTGAAGCGTAAACGACTGGGGAAAGCAATAGCAAACCACCCAGTAAAAATTCTGCCAAGAAAAGGTGATATGACATCACCCCATAGGTCGGTAACAACTCGCCGCTTGCAGAAGGAACTACTTTTACCTTTAATAAATTTTTATTTTTATTTATTTCATGTAGTCAATTTATATTCCGCGCTCTCCCAGGAACAGCCTCAGGGTGCATAACAAAATAATAAAATAACAATTTAAAACAATCATTTAACATCAGAACAATATAAAACAGTACAGTGAGCTGTAAACAGTAAACAGTGGCTCTGTTGGGCATGTTTTACAATATTGAAGGTCTAAAACAGTAGTTGAAAATAAAAGACGGTATTGCAGCAGAGATGGTATCGCAGCAAAGAGGCCAACTGATGGGATAGAATGCCCACTGCCTCAGCCAAAGGCCTAGTGGAATAGCTCTGTTTTGGGGAGGGATGGTGGCTCGGTGGTAGAGCATCTGTTTGGGAAGCAGAAGGTCCCAGGTTCAATCCCTGGCATCTCCAAAAAAGGGTCCAGGCAAATAGGTGTGAAAGACCTCAGCTTGAGACCCTGGAGAGCCGCTGCCAGTCTGAGAAGACAATACTGACTTTGATGGACCATATGTCTGATTCAGTATAAGGCAGCTTCAGATGTTCATATGTTCATCTGTGTGTATACACAGGATTTAGGGGAGGGACAGTGGCTCAGTGGTAGAGCATCTGCTTGGGAAGCAGAAGGTCCCAGGTTCAATCCCCGGCATCTCCAAAAAAGGGTCCAGGCAAATAGGTGTGAAAAACCTCAGCTTGAGACCCTGGAGAGCCGCTGCCAGTCTGAGAAGACAATACTGACTTTGATGGACCAAAGGTCTGATTCAGTATAAGGCAGCTTCTTATGTTCATATGTACAGGCCCTACAGAAAGGTAGTAATTCTTTGGGGGCCCAGGTCTCTGTAGGGAGCTGATTCCACCAGACTGGGGCCAAGGCCACAAAGGCCCTGGCCCTGGTCAAGGCAAGTTGGACATCCTTCAGGCCAGGGACGGTCAGTAGATGTTGTTAGCTGGATTGTAATGATCTTCGAGGCACATATGGGGAGATAAATAAAATAATAATAATAAAATACAGAAATAAATACATAACATTATGCAGGAAATGATATCTTGCTCCTGTAAAACTGCCCTTACGCTCTGGTTTCTCAGCCCGTTTCCGCCAGTCTAGTTGATCCAGGGCTTGAGGTTCTTTGCTGTCGACAGCAGGTGGCTCTGAGCAAGGAACTGAAGAAAGGTTCCTCACCATGACTGTTGATGTAAAGCCTGCCTTGACTGTGAATTCAGAGTACAGTAGGGACAGTGCACATGACAGTTTCTTGTGGTAGGGCTATGTTTTGGAGAATGTTAATTCATAGTGTCACCATAAGTTGGAAGCATTCGCTTGAGGGCATTTGAGAGAGAGACAGAGAGAGAGAGATTATTGAAGGGGAGGGAGTCAAGTACCATCTATAAAACATCTTATACAGGTTTTCTTTAAAAGTTACTGACCTGGTTAATTTAATATTGAACTTCCACAATCTCTCCCATTCTTCTAATGTAATGTTATGACCCAATTTTTTTGCCCATTGGACCATACAATCTCTTACAACTTCATCTTGCATCTTCATCTGAGGTAGGTATGCATATAGTTTAGAGATTATAAACTCTTTTTATATAGTTTTCTTGAGGGCCTAGGAAAATTTTATCAAATGGATATTGTTCTGTGTTAAAGCCTATCGTCTTATCTTTGACGTACCTAGATTCGACTTGCATTCTCAACCACCAATTCATTTTAATGTCCATGTTTTCCAACTCCTCTCTGGTTTTCAGTTGGTTGTCTTTTCCCAACAAGTCATCATATCTATAACTCTGGTTAGGTTTTAAAAGATTTGGATGAGTAAATGCTTCCACTGGAGATACCCATCTTGGAATTTTTTGGTAAATACTCATTTTTAACCATGACCATGTATGATACAAAGATTTCCGAAACCAATGGTTCTTAAAATAGGAATGTCCTTCAAGTCTTTGATACCATAAATACGCATGCCAGCTCAAAGTGAGATCATGTCCCTCTAACAGCAATTGCCTCTTGTCATTCAATAGTATCCAGTCTCTAACCCACAAGAGCACAGAGGCTTTGTAATACAAATACCTGCTCTCAGTTTAGAGTCGTGCAATATCTTTAGTTTGATTCTAGGTTTTTTGCCTTGCCAAATATACTTAGAGACCATCTTATTCAATTCTTGAAAAACTCACTATTTAAAAATATTGGAATAGTTTGAAATAAAAATAATAACCTTGGGAGAATATTCATCTTTATTGAAGCTATTCTTCCAACTAAGGATAAATTCAAATTATGCCATTTTTCAGGTCTTTTTTAATTTCTTTAAGTAGTTTATCATAATTGTCCATTTTTAAACTGGTGCACTTATCTGAGATAAGTACACCAAAATATTTGATTCTTTTCTCATACAAAAACCCTGATTTTTGTTGAAAAGATTGGATTTGTTCCATCGTCATATTCTTTGTCAAAAATTTTGGTTTGTGGTAGCTATTCTTAAGTCCTGCCCAGTAACCAAATTGGGTGATCTTATTTATAAGACAGTCTATTGAGTCTATTGGTTGCTCTAATATAAAAACTAGATCATCTGCGAAAGCTCTCAATTTGTATTGTTCACCTTTTACCATCGCTCCCTTGATACTTGTGTCTTCTCTTATCTGGTTATTCAATATCTCTAAAGATAAAATAAAAAGTAGTAGTGACAGTGGACAGCCTTGTCTTGTACCCTTTTGAATATTAATTGCTTCTGTTAATTCACCATTCACCATCATCCTTGCTCTTTGGAGAGAGTATATTGCTTCTACTTGTCAGAACTTAAGAACTTCAAACGGATCCCATACTTGGTTACAAAGTTAGGATTTTATTGAAGAGAACTAAGCACTGGAAGAGGCAAGATAACAGTGATGGCGAGAGCCAGCACCAGCACAATTTTATACACGTAAAACAAACATCTCACAAAGCCACAATTCACACCGTTACAGGCACATCTGTCTTCTCACCATCACTATCAGTAGAGAGGATGCCTCCCTACTCCGAAGGCCATGCTGCTCGGCTTCAAAGGGTCCCAGTGTGAGAATGTGCAGAGACATAACATTACTCATTCTACAGCCCCAAATATTTTGGATACCAGTGGGGCAAGGTTAATTACTATTCAAGCACTTTGGGTCAAGCAAGGGTTACAACATGGAGTCAGTTTGGTTCAGTAACAAAGCAGCTCTAAGTCATAGTAAAAATACATTGCAGCATTGGTCACATTATAGGGAACCAGCAGTAAAGATACAAGTTCTGACATACTGCCCCCCCTAAGCGCCCCCTCCCACGGGGCCAGCCTTGGGCTTGTGCGGGTACAGTAGGTGAAACTTTTTCAGCAGTTGCGGAGCGGCTACGTTCTGAGATTCGACCCACTCGTCACAGCTCGGGGGGAAGTGTTTCCACCTGATCAAATAATACAGTTTCCCCCTTTTGACTCTGGAGTCCAGGATCTCCTGGACCTCATGGTGACTCTGACCCCTCACTGTCGTCGGAGGGGGCGGTGGGGCCCTGGGATGGAAGGACGTAGCACCAGGGTCTTTCCGAAGCAAGCTGCAATGAAAAACAGGATGGATCTTACTTAGAGATTTGGGCAGTTCGAGTTCCACGGTCACTTTGTTGATTACCCTTTTTATTTTAAATGGGCCAAGGAACTTCAGTGCGAGTTTGCGACAGGGCTGGGGAAGGGGAAGGTTTTTTGTGGACAGGAAAACCGTATCCCCCACCTTCAGGTCCCACTCTTGGGAGTGCTTTTTGTCAAATTGCTTTTTGTAGGCTTTTTTCGCTTCCTCCAGGTTTTCCTGAATACCCTTCCAGCCTTCACGGAGGCCCTCCCACCATTGTTGACAGGATGTGGGTTCGGCCGGGCTGGCGGGGAGGGCGAGAGTGGGAAACGGTTTGCCCTCGTAACCATTGATAATTTGAAAAGGGGAGGTTTTGGTTGAGCTATGGAGGCTATTGTTGTAGCCATATTCTGCAAAAGGGAGGAGGTCCACCCAGTTGGACTGTTGGAAATTAATGAAGCAGCGGAGGTACTGTTCCAGAAGACCATTAACCCTCTCCGTCTGTCCGTCCGACTGGGGGTGGTAGGCAGAGCTTAGCCCCTGCTCGATGCCAGCGAGTTTGCAGAACTCCCGCCAGAAGTTGGCAACGAACTGCGTCCCACGGTCGCTAATGACCTTGTCTGGGAATGAGTGTAGGCGTACAATGTGGGTGAAAAAGAGCTGGGCGAGTTTTTTGGCCGTGGGTAGTTTCTTGCACGGGATGAAATGGGCTTGCTTAGAAAATGTGTCGACTACGACCAGGATGACTGTTTTGCCCTGTGAGGGTGGGAGTTCGACAATGAAATCCATGGAGACTACCGACCACGGTCTGGTGGCTGTAGGGAGGGGAACCAGGTGGCCCGGGGGTTTACCCCCCCCCCCCTTCTTTTTGCCATGAGGCAGGTGGGGCATGAAAGAACAAATTCAGATACATCTTTCTTAATTTTCGGCCACCAGAACTGGCGGGTGAGTAAGTTGAGGGTTTTGACATAGCCAAAGTGGCCGGCTAGGCGACTTGAGTGACAGCGCTCCAAGACCTCTTTTCTGAGGGGGTCGGGCACATAGATTTTTTCATTGTGCAGCCAGAGCCCGTTTTCGGCTTTAACCAAGTTAGGTGGGCGGTCGGTCTCCTGGTTGTATTCTGAGAGGAATCGAGGCAGCAGATCTGAATCCGGAGGGCTGGTCTGCCTGCCTGAGCGGGTAGTGACCCCCCCCCCCGAGATGGCTGAGGGGGAAATTAATGAGTCCACTACCTCCTCCCGGAGACTGTCGTGTTGTGGCATGCGAGAGAGGGCGTCTGCTAAAAAATTCTTTGAGCCTGGGATGTGTTTCAGCACAAAGTCAAATTTAGCAAAGAAACCTGCCCACCGGATTTGTTTTGCAGTCATTTTGCGGCGCCCGGTGAGGGCTTCAAGGTTTTTATGATCGGTCCAGATTTCAAAGGGCACTCTCGCTCCCTCGAGCCAGGAGCGCCAGGTTTTCAGGGCAAACATGACTGCAAACGCCTCCTTGTCCCAGACCGACCAATTTCTTTGTTCGTTGGAAAATTTCCTTGAGATATAGGCACATGGACAGAGCACCCCATTTTCCCCCCTCTGCATCAGTATGGCTCCCACTGCGGCGTCGGAGGCGTCGCATTGGACCACGAAGGGTTTCCGCTCGTCGGGATGAGCCAACACGGGTTCGGAGGTGAAGAGGCGTTTTAGTTCATTGAAAGCTTTTTGGCATTCAGGCGTCCACGTTAGGCGTGCGCCTGGCTTTTTCGCCTCTTCACCCTTCCCTTTGGTTTTGAGGAGTTCCGTGAGGGGGAGCATGACTGTGGCAAACCCCTTAATGAAGTCGCGGTAAAAGTTAGCGAACCCGATAAAACTTTGTAACTGTTTGCGGGTTCGAGGGGGTTCCCAGTCTAGTACCGCTTGGACCTTTGCGGGGTCCATGGCCAATCCCTCCCCCAACACTCGGAAACCCAAATAGTCCAATTCGGTCTTGTGGAACTCGCATTTTGACAATTTGGCGTACAGTTTGTGTTTGCAAAGGGTGCGTAACACTTTTCGGACCAGGGGTACATGAGACTTTAGATCTTGTGAATAGATAATGATGTCATCAAGGTACACCACCACCCCCTTAAACAGGAATTCCCGTAGCACTTCATTGATAAAGTTCATGAAAACACCAGGGGCTCCCTGCAGTCCGAAGGGCATGACTAGGTACTCAAATTGTCCCAGGGGGGTGTTGAATGCTGTCTTCCACTCGTCCCCCTCTTTGATGCGGACGCGGAAGTACGCGTCTCGGAGATCAAGCTTTGTAAATACTTTGCCCTTTGCTACGGTGTTCAACAAATCCTTTATCAACGGGATCGGGTAGGCGTTGGACATGGAAATCCCGTTTATAGCACGAAAATCTGTGCAGAGCCTAAGAGACCCGTCCTTTTTCTTTCGGAAGAGGACGGGGGCGGCATGGGGGGAAGTGGCCGGCCGTATGAAGCCGCGCTTAAGGTTCTTGTCCAAAAACTTTCGGAGTTCAGCTTTTTCCGCCCAACCCATGGAGTACAGTTTCGCCTTGGGAAGCTGTTGCCCTGGGATCAGCTCGATGGCACAGTCCGTAGGGCGGTGGGGCGGTAGCTCGTCCGCTTCCTTCTCGCTAAACGCTAATCTTAGATCCTGGTATTCCTTGGGGATTGAGGCGACTTCCTCGAGAGTGAGGCAAGCCCGCATGTTTTGGGGGGGAGCGTGCGGTCCCCATTCGGGGCGCCAGTGGTGATGCTCACACCTCCAATCCGGGAACCGGACGATTTGTTCCTCCCACCTTATGTCTGGTTGGTGGCGGGCGAGCCAAGACGAACCCACCACCACGTCAAAAGAGCAAGAGGGGGCAATTACGAAAGTTTCAATCCCCCAATGCTCCTCGGTTCCCACCGGGACTGCCTGAGTCTCTAACGCACATGGTTCCCCTCTCATGGGCCCCCCGTCCATCTGCTGGAACTGCATCGGCTGTGGTAGGGGGGAGGTGGCTAATCCCAACGCCTCAACTAGGCGGGGGGTGATCAGTTCCCTGTTACACCCGGAGTCGATCAGCGCTCGGGCGTGCATGAATCTCTTTAGGGTAGGGTTGAGGAGGGTAACGGCCATAAATAGTAAACCCCCTGTTGCTCTCACCGTGAGGAGTGCCGGCTGTTGTTGGACCTGCTTTGCGGCACCCATTAAAGCAGGTCGCTGTCGTTTCCCGCCGACTCGGTGTCGTCCGATTCTTCGGTCGATTCTTCCACTGTAGCCAAGTCGGTGGTAAAATCCTCGTCAGTCGCCAAGGAAGTGGCGACAGAGCCCCGGCTGGGCTCCTTCGAGCGGCCGCTCTTTTTCTTCTTCGGCCCCGGGGTAGTTGTCTTCGCCGTGGGTGGGGTGGAACCCGCTTTCACTGGGCAGTTGGCAGCGAGATGATTTGGGTCTCCGCATTTGAAGCACTTGCGAGCAGGAGACGGGGTGGAGGCCGCCGGTGCCTTCCTCCCTTCGGATTTAGTCGGTGTGAGCTTCGCCGCCTTCTTCGCCAGCTGCTGCTGTCGCATCCCCACATGTTGGAGGTTGGTCTCCACCTCTCCGGCCAGCTGGATCCATCCGACCAGCGTGTCGGGTCTCCCTTGACTGTAGCAGCGGTCGAGGATTGTCGGGTTCAACCCATTGATGAACGCGGTATATTTCATGACCTCGTTCCATCCCCTCGCCGCCGCGCAGTACCCCAGGAACTCGGTGGCATACTCGCGGGTGGAGCGGTTGCCTTGCTCTATGCGCTGAAGGGCGGCGACAGCCTTCTCCTCCCGCAGGGGATCGCCATACTGGCGGAGCATCGCGTGCAGGAACCCCGCCACCGTAGCTAGCTCGGGTTTTCTTCCCATAAAAAGCCCGACGTACCACTTGCGGGCCGCGCCTCTCAGTCGGGACGCGATGTGGTACACTCGGCTGGCTTCGGTCGGGTAATCCGCACCCCAGTGGGTGAAGAACGTGTCGCACTGTATGGTAAAATACTCCACGTCCTCCGGATTCCCATCGAAAGTAATCTTCAATTCTCTTCCTCGACCCTCGGCCCCCCCTGGGGCTCGCGGCGCCCCCGGCGGCGGCGCGGGGCCCGGTAGAGCCGGCAGGATCGGGGCGGGGGGCGCTGGGGCCCCTGGAGCGGGCAGGGCCGGCAGCGCCGGGGCAGCCGGGGCCAGCGGGGCTGGTGGTGCCGGGGCGGGTGGAGCCGGCGGCGGGACGCCCGGAGCCGGCGGGGCTGGGGCGGCCGGAGCCGGCGGAGCCGGGGCAACCGGAGCTGGCGGGGCCGGGGCGGCCGGAGCTTGCGGAGCTGGGGCCGGCAGAGCCGGCGGGGCTACGGGCAGTTGCCCCAGCGGTAGCCCTCCAATCGGGACTCCCAGGACCGCAGTTTGCAAGGTGCGGAGCTGGTCGTAGATCGCGCCCAGGTTCTGCTGCAACTCCTCGGCCATCGTCACGCGGGATCGATGCACGTCGTCGTGTATCTCCCGAACCCAGTCGAATAAGTCGTTGCGGAGGGTCCGGATCTGGTCGTCTCCCCCTCGGGGCTCCGGGCCCTCCTCTTGGTCGCCGTCTCCGTCTCCGGCTCCCCCTTCGCCCAGCATACTTCGGTACCGCTGCTCCGCGGCGTCGATTGCTGCCGTGGACTTCCGTGGGCTCCAGGTTCGCGGGGCTGGGAACGCGACGTCGACCGAGAAAGGCGCCGGGACCTTAATTTTGCGCCGGACCCCCGTCACATTTGGGTCGAGCGGCGGGTCCTCTATTGGGGTGGTGGGCTCTCCGTCGTCTGGCACTTTTGCCGCCATCGGGCCAAGCCTCCAGTACAGATAAGCCACGAACAATGGGATCACTGTTATAATGTCAGAACTTAAGAACTTCAAACGGATCCCATACTTGGTTACAAAGTTAGGATTTTATTGAAGAGAACTAAGCACTGGAAGAGGCAAGATAACAGTGATGGCGAGAGCCAGCACCAGCACAATTTTATACACGTAAAACAAACATCTCACAAAGCCACAATTCACACCGTTACAGGCACATCTGTCTTCTCACCATCACTATCAGTAGAGAGGATGCCTCCCTACTCCGAAGGCCATGCTGCTCGGCTTCAAAGGGTCCCAGTGTGAGAATGTGCAGAGACATAACATTACTCATTCTACAGCCCCAAATATTTTGGATACCAGTGGGGCAAGGTTAATTACTATTCAAGCACTTTGGGTCAAGCAAGGGTTACAACATGGAGTCAGTTTGGTTCAGTAACAAAGCAGCTCTAAGTCATAGTAAAAATACATTGCAGCATTGGTCACATTATAGGGAACCAGCAGTAAAGATACAAGTTCTGACACTACTGTTCTAAAAAAAATTTCACCACATTCCATTCAGTTGCTGTAACATAAATTGACAACGAACATTATTGAAGGCCTTCTCAGCATCCAAGCAAATTTGTGTCAGTTGTTTCTCTGGGTGAGTCTCATAATATTCCAAGATATTACAAACTGTTCTGACATTATCTTTCAAGTATCTTTTAGGAAGGAATCCAGCCTGGTCTTGATGTATTGTAGACTGTAGAACATTCTTCAGACATGGTGCCAATATTGCAGCAAAGATTCTATAATCCACATCTTCTTTTGGGATTAAGGATATTGTAGCTTCTTGCCAAGAAGCTAGTATTTGGCCTTCATCTTGAATCTTTCCAAAGAGACATTTAAGTGGTAACAGTAAAGACTCCTCATAAGCTTTGTGGAATTCCGCAGGCAGTCCATCTGGACCCGGGGCTTTACCGTTCTTTCAAGATGCCATTAAGTCTCCAAGTTCCCTTATTGTTATTGGTTCACTAAAAATTTTTTGCTGTTCTTCTGTAAATTTGTTAAGATTGTTTTGGTTAATATAATCTAAATCTGTCTTGTGAACTTATTTATCTTCATATAACTTTTTGTAGAATTGTTCCATGATTTGACATATCTCCTGTTTTTGAGCTTTATTATTGTCATCTTTCAGGACCGATTTTATTCTTTTGGCGTTCTCTTTTCTCATCCTATAGGCCAGCCACCTTCCAGGCTTATTGGCATGCTCGAAAAATTTTTGTCTGGCATATCTCAATTTTATCTCCCTCTCTTCTATGAGTAACAAGTTCAATTGGTGTTGTATTTCTTTCATCTTATTTTGGAACTCCTGTCTTGTCGGTTACATTTTTAAGTTCTTTTCAGCTTCTCCAGCTTGCAACATTAGTTTTTGAAAAATTTAAGTTCTTTCTTTTTCTTGGCACTATATCTAATTGCAAGACCCCTAAAGTATGCTTTAGCAGTATCCCAAACTACCTGCATCTTTACATCTTATGTTCTGTTCTGTTTGAAAAAGGATTCCATTTCAACCTTAGATTCCTTGAGAAAATCTTTATCTTTCAGAATTGAGGTATTTAACCTCCACGATCTTCTCATTCGTGTACCTTTGAACTTGATACAGGACTATGATCTGATATGACTCTTGTTTGAATTTCTGTCTCAACTAAATTTTTGACCAAATTTGTAGAGAGCAAACACATATCAGTTCTTGACCACATTGGGTGACTACGAGAGTAATAGGTAAAGTCTTTCGAATTTGGGTATCTTGTTTTCCATGTGTCAACCAAATCCAATTCTGCTAGCTTCCAAAAGCTTATTGGCAATTGAAGACTTTTACTTTTAGTCTGTTTATGTGTTTTTTTGTCCAGTTGTCTATCAGAAACTGCATTAAAATCTCCTATTAAACAGTATTCCACATATTCCAAATTTGATAATTTAAGATGTAAATCTTGAAAAAATTTCTCTTGTTGATCGTTTGGGGCATAAATATTTGCCAGTAGGATTTTTTTATTGTCCACTGTAATTTCCACTAATAGGGTTCTTTCATCTTCAGAGGCGTCCTGCAATTGCGGGTTCAATGTATCCTTAATATATATTACCACTCCCCTTTTCTTTTTATTCATATCTGTTGCTGTAAATAGACTAACAAGTTTTTTATTTTTCAAAAGGTGTTGATCTTTAGTTAAAATATGGGTTTCTTGTAAACAAATTATATCCATTTCCAATTTTGTCAAATATCTGAAGGTCTTCCTCCTTTTAACAGAAGAATTGAGTCCATTCACATTAATAGAAATTATTGAAGCTATTATGGATTTTTCTTATCACTATCTTTTTTATCTTTTTTAGTTTGCTGTCTTGTTGGGTATCTCCATGGTTCATTTGGATTCTCTTCACCAGAGCTTTCTTCTTCATCATCATCATCCTTCTTTTCCTTCCCCTATCACTCTAACCAGAAAGTTCCTTCACTCTAGCCAGAAAGTTCTGGGCTTTGAAAATGGAGTTTATCCTATACCTATTCTCCTGATAGGTAAAAAGAAGGACTTCCGGCATTAGCCATGTATAGGGTATTTCTCTTTCTCTCAGGAAGCCTGTTAAAATTTGATATTCTTTCCTCTTTTGTCTCACTGGCCATGGTACCTCTCTCAAAATTTTCACCGTATTTCCAGCTATCATCATAGGTTTATCTCTTGCTTGCTTCAAAATATCATCCCTGGTCCTCTTTCTTGTAAGCTTCAAGTGAACTTCACTGGGTTTATTCCGTCTCGTAAAGCTTGATGGTACTCGTCTAACTTGATCAAACTCTTCTTCCATCCTTTAAGGAGTCACCTATAGAATTTCAGCCAAGGCTTCACTTAGTATTTTCTGCAAATCTTTAGTTTTCTCTTCTGGTATGTTTTGGAACCTCAGCATATTAAAAATTAAACAAATAACCCAAGGGAAAAATAAAAACACAAGTTGGACCAGACACTTCCAAGAAAAATAGCATAAATAAGAAAGACTCCAAATTTGGTAAATAAAAAAGAGGAAAAGTGGAAAAATGAATCCAAAGCCAAAATTATTCAAACCATATCAAAAATATCCAAACCATGTATATAAAAAAATAAAAACAAAATTAAAGGGTTATATCCATAACATCCACCATCAGAGAATTATAATCCACTTTAGAAATTGGCACAAGTATTCTTCCTTTAACCAACAATCATGTTATGTTGTATAATCCAATATACAATGCTCACCAGGATTTAAGAGTCTAGTTGGAGCTCATATAAATTTGTTCAGAGCACTTCAGCCTAAACTTCAAATTACTTCTTAAACCAGCTGTCCTTCTCATCCATATATGCTTGCAAACACCTTTCTCAAAGTCAAATCTTTCTCTAGAAATAGATTTAAAACAAATCAATTAAGTTCAGCCATCAAGTCTCTTCTACGTTTAAAAATTAGTGTGATTCTTCTCATGCAGGGATTATAAGCATCACCAGGATAGGCTGAAACTTTTAGAAGCCTTGAAAGAGGAGAGAGTTCCCCCCCACACACACACTTCTCTAACTTTGTCTCTATCTGAATTCCACTTCAGCCCCAGTTCTCCATTTTTCCTGCTTGTCAGAGACAATGCCTCAGAGATCAGCAGCAAGAGGAAAGAAAACTTACAATCATAATAGTGGAGATGCAGTTTGTCTCACTACTGCAGAGTCACTTGAGTCAGAAGAAGGAAAGGAAAAGTCTGGCAGTCGACCCTTGAGCCATTTAAAAATGGCGATCGAGACAGCGAGGCTTGGAGCGAGCTGGGATCGGGGGTCAGCCACCTCCGCTGTCACCCCCATTCAACCGCTCAAGCTCCCTGCCTTCCAGGACCCTTCCTGGGTCCCAGAGTCAAGTCGCCCCTCGTGGGGGACCCCTCCGCAGTCCGATTTAGAAGTGGCTCTGGATCCGCCAGTCCGAGCTGCTCCTAAAGACGTGTCGCTGAAACCGAAAGTCTCCTATTATATGAGTTTTGAGAGCTTCTTGGAATTTGTTAATTATTGAGGCTGGTAATCACAGAAGCCTTGTGCTTTCTCTTGCTACCTACTACTGTGATTCTCATTTTTGGTTTACTGATCCCCAGTGAGGGCAGGGGAGCCCCTGGTTTGGAGGCCGTCCCCCCGCTTCAGAGTCATCAGAAAGTGGGGGGGGGGGGGAGAGGGAAATGTCTGCTGGACACTCCATTATTCCCTATGAAGTCCAATTCCCATAGGGTAGAATGGATCCACAGGTATGTGGGGCTTGGGGGGGGGCTATTTTTTGAGGTAAATGCACCAAATTTGTAGCAGTGTATCCAGTGCCTCTCCTCAAAACACCCTCCAAGTTTCAAAATGATTGGACCAGGGGATCCAATTCTATGAGCCCCAAAAGAAGGTGCCCCAAACATTATTTCCAATGACTTTTTAAAATGTGATTGCCCGAACTCCCTTTGGAGTTCAATTTTGCTTGTCACAACCTTGCTCCTGGCTCCACCCCCAAAGTCTCCTGGCTCCACTCCCAAAGTCCCCAGATATTTGTTGAATTAGACTTGGCAACCCTGTACAGAAGTGTTCCACCTCGCCTATAATTCTACCACACATACACATGTAAAATGCAGTAGGAACTGGTCTTGTGCCATTCCCTGATGCTTTTTGAGAAGGCTGATGAATCAGCAGCTGTCAATGATGGAAGCTATATACCTCCCAGTGAACTGCTGTGTGAGGTACCCTGGGGTCCAGCACTGTGATAAGAACCTCACTAATGTCCCCATCATCATGGCTTCCAGTGCTAATGGAACAAAAGCACACTTGCTCATTTAAGGAATGGTAAAAAATTAAGATGGTCACATTATCAACTGCCTGTTTCTTGCCTTATTCAATACTGCATTAACAGAATAGTCATAAACCTGAGATGACCTGAGATGTTGTTCAAAAACCCCTTTGAAGTTCCAGTACTCATTCCTGTATGTGATATGTTTCTTTTCTTGTGAAGTGTGATTCCACATTGATCATTCTTTTCAATGCCCCAGTGTCTGCACATACAAGTCAATATTTATAATTCTGTTTTGTGGTTCTGTTCCTTGGATGGTTTGTATCGTATCTTTGAAAAAATGTCTCATTTATTAATGAGACCAATCAAATAGCATATGCACAAAGAAATAGAAAAGGGAAATATGCAAAAGGGATATGCCAAGAGAGTGGATTTTGCTTTCAGAGTGTGTATTAGAAAATGCCCTCAGACACAGGTGGTTAATCACAACATATCTGTATTCCAAACTTTTCCCATGAAGTTCAGACAACATAGATAATGTTACCTAATTTTAGCCTCACAACCTCTGTATAAAGCCGATAAGAAGTTGAAAATTCGTTCTCTGCTTTTCTACAGAGAAGATATTCCAAGGTAGATCAGGGTCACCAGCAACAAAGCAAAGTCATTAGTTCCTTCTTTACTATCATGTGTATGCCTATGACATGTACTCACATTCTGCCCAGATTAGTTTTGCCAACAGCATGTCACCAGTATAACAGCTTTTCAGATGTTTTATGTGGTTTAGCAAAAGTCCATACATATCAGAAAATAAAATGAAAGTCTAATGGAACCTTAAAGAATAACATTTATTTCAATAGTGAGCTGCAGCTTATTTCTGCAGACAGGGAAGATGGGGCGCGGGGAGCTGAGGCAGAGAGCTTTGAGGTGAATTCCTTTATAAACCTTTTAAGTGTGAATTCTCAATGTAAGGGGGGAAGGAAAGAAATAATGTAGAAAGAAAGGTGAGGTGTGAATACAAGCACAAGGTTTTAGTGTACATATACAGCTAGTATGTAAGAACATAAGAACATAAGAGAAGCCATGTTGGATCAGGCCAACGGCCCATCCAGTCCAACACTCTGTGTCACACAGTGGCAAAATTTTTTATATATACACATACACTGTGGCTAATAGCCACTGATGGACCTCTGCTCCATATTTTTATCTAAACCCCTCTTGAAGGTGGCTATACTTGTGGCCGCCACCACCTCCTGTGGCAGTGAATTTCACGTTAATCACCCTTTGGGTGAAGAAGTACTTCCTTTTATACGTTTTAACCTGTCTGCTCAGCAATTTCATTGAATGCCCACGAGTTCTTGTATTGTGAGAAAGGGAGAAAAGTACTTCTTTCTCTACTTTCTCCATCCCATGCATTATCTTGTAAACCTCTATCATGTCACCCCGCAGTCGACATTTCTCCAAGCTAAAGAGTCCCAAGCGTTTCAACCTTTCTTCATAGGGAAAGTGCTCCAGCCCTTTAATCATTCTAGTTGCCCTTCTCTGGACTTTCTCCAATGCTTTAATATCCTTTTTGAGGTGCGGCGACCAGAACTGCGCACAGTACTCCAAATGAGACCGCACCATCGATTTATACAGGGGCATTATGATACTGGCTGATTTGTTTTCAATTCCCTTCCTAATAATTCCCAGCATGGCGTTGGCCTTTTTTATTGCAAACGCACACTGTCTTGACATTTTCAGTGAGTTATCTACCACGACCCCAAGTTCTCTCTCTTGGTCAGTCTCTGCCAGTTCACACCCCATCAACTTGTATTTAAAGCTGGGATTCTTGGCCCCAATGTGCATTACTTTGCACTTGGCCACATTGAACCGCATCTGCCACATTGATGCCCACTCACCCAGCCTCAACAGATCCCTTTGGAGTTAGTTCTCTTGTGTGTGTTATCTTGTGTGTTAGTTCTCTTCAATTCAAGTCAGCACAATTTGGTTTCAAATTACAAACAGTAATTTCAGGGAGGGGGGGGGGGACAAAATTTGCTTTTTACCAAGAGATCTCAAGAAGTGTATCACAAAGGCTTCAAATGTGTACATTTTTGCACTGCCACTTGGGAATTATAGTTCAGGTGTGTATGTGAGAGAGTGGGGGGTGGCATTGCCTTACCCAGGTAATTACATATGTCACATCACCTTGCCCCTTAATTGCATTGCTAACAATATTCATCTTGAACCAGCCAGCAGCACGGATCCCCTGAGAAGGAGGAAGAGGGCAGAACTCCATATTGCCCAATGAAACCACAAAAATCAGCAGCCATAAAGAGTCGCCTGTTATTGCATCTTAGTTTCTAAAGTTTCACAGGAAGCTTTCCCTGAAAGAGTCATAGAGGAAAGGCTGGACTGGAATGAAAGACATTCCAAGCTCTTCTTCTAATTCTGCTCAAATTCAGGGGCAGGCTTGCAAACTTTCTGAGGAGCGGCTGGAATTCTAGAATTACAGTTGATCTTCAGACTACAGAGATCAGATTCCTTGAAGAAAACAGCTCCTTCAGAAGACGAGCTCTACAGCATCACATTCCCACTGAGCTCCTTCCCCTCCTCAAACTCTACCTTCCTTCAGGCTACAACTCCAAATCTCCAGGAATTTCCCAATGGGGGTTGGCAACCCTAGGCTAAGCATACAAGGACATTCTGAGAATAAGCCAACAGCAGCTACTGTGACTGGCTGCCTAGTGCGATGAATACCACTAGTTTTGCAAACGCAAAACCTGCATGGAAACTATATTGTTGTGTAGCTTGGTGCAGATGAGGAGTCAACCCAAGGCAGGATTCTTAACACAAGACTTTACTCTTCTCTCCTTCTCACAGCCCTTTTACTTCCCACCCTTCATTCCCCACCCCCACCCCTGATTTTTCCCCCTTTGAGTCTTGAGGCTCTAGTTAGCCCAGTAACCAAACTTTTAAACACCAACCATGAAACAAACAACAACTATTTAAACACCACACCCTTTTAAAAGCATGAATAGATGAATAAGTTTTGATTGCTGTGAATCAGGATCATATTAAAAATGCCTTATAGACAGAGTCAAATGGCCATTATGCACACATTATTTGTGAATTTCATGGACTCCTTCTGCTCAATTGCTGTGCAAAGTGTGGCAATAGTGAATCAGGCAGTCGTACACTAAGGAAGAGTGTGTAGAAGGCGCTTCTTAGATTTCAAAATCTAAGGCAGCTTCTTGGATTTCAAAAGCAGATAGAGGGACAGCCAAATCCTAGCTGAATTGGAGACCACATAATATTACTGCAAGAAATGGGACTGCAATTGAACACATGAGAAAGTGGATGACTCTGGGTGTAAGTCCAGGATGGTAGAACTCTGCATTCAGGGCAGAGCAAGTGGGTCTCCGATATGAACCAAAGCCCTCATTTGCAGACAGCAGACAAAGTGGAATTAGTGACTGCAAAGCAAAGTGGGGAAAATACTCGATCCCCACCTCCGTCTCCGCATGTAGTTATTGCCTACAGTTTTACCCTTAGTTTGGAGAATACTAACTTCTACCCAGGCATGTCCTTGAAAGTCACTTCTGTCTCCCTACTGTGATTTTAAAAATGTTTTGCTTTTGCCTATTCCTGTTTCCCCTCTTGGGAAGACTGCTGCTCCGCACTGCCATTACCCCTCCTCTTGGCCAAGTTTATTCCAAACATACAAAACTTATGAGAGAGAGGCTTTCACTTGTCTGGTAGCGTACTCCAGGGAAGCAAGGAATTCTTTGCAGCAAGGCATGATCAATCATTCTTAAATGAACAAAGAGAGGTACGCTCTCCTACCTAACTGCTTTTTAATCCCTCATGTGTATACGTTGAAGGAAAGAGAAAGAGACAAAAAATATTAATGATAAAAGCAGTGAAAGAAGTATTCTTAGAAGGAAGTTATATATGCTCAAAGAATCCAGGTAAGAGTAATATGTGGGGGGGGGGAGTCATCTCATTTTGTCTTGCATTAAAATGGCACACAATTCTCACTTGCCCGCGGCAATTTAGCACTGATGTGATTGTCATATGATTTAAGGTCGCTGCACTGTGGATTGCAGTCAGGAATGGGAAAGGCTGTAAAGAAAGCAACATGAGTGTGTTTCAGTATCCCAGCTGGGAACAGTCTTTCTAAGGAAACGCTCACCGTGTACAGTTGAAGTGGATAGTATCACATGCATGCAAACACAGCTACAAGAGTTTTCCTTTTGCTGTGAGAGCCTTTGATTATCCCTTAGGTGCTACGCTTCTAGCAATTTTCATTATTCTGCTTTGCATATATTACATTTTTTAAAACATACCTTTGGTAAAACACAGCAATGATTCCCCCAAAATACACTGCAGAGTCTCAAAATTATACTATTCTGTTGTAAGTAATAGTCTTTCAAATGACATGGAGAAGCAGTCTATATGCTATAGCCCTTGTTCTGATCTTTGCTAGTAGTAATAGGGTATTTTCCCATCGTGCCTAAAGCACTTTCTGTTCCATCTAGTAGAAATAAACAAAACAAAACCACTGATGGATAAGCAATGTATGTGGCAAGGAATGTGCATTTGTCACAAGCCCTATGTGGAGTCTTGGAAATCCACATCTTCCATTTCAAGAGCTTCTTCCTTGCTGCAGACCAGCGTTCTTCTCATTCTTAGTTCATTACCCTTTTGTCCCTCAATGTCCCCGGAACAAAATTTTCCATCCTTGCAATGTATGTGGACATCTTTACTCTAGAACTGGACACTGTTGTTGTCAGGGCTTTTTTTTTTGTAGTAAAAGCCCAGCAGGAACTCATTTGCATATTAGTCCACACCCCTGATGTCACCATTGTTCCATACAGGGCTTTTTTGTAGTAAAAGCTCAGCAGGAACTCAATTGCATATTAAGCCACACATCCTCATGCCAAGCCAGCTGGAACCGTGTTCCTGTGCATTCCTGCTAAAAAAAAACACAACCCTGGTTGTTGTTGAGCTTGGTTTATTCTTACACAGTATGAAAGCTGGGTCTAGTGATCTAACTGACGTATCATGTTGTTAATAGGTTTCTGTACTCCAGTTTCTCATCCAGGTAGAAAGACATGTTCAAAAGGGTATTTCCACACATCACATGTATAAGAACATAAGAGAAGCCATGTTAGATCAGGCCAATGGCCCATCCAGTCCAACACTCTGTGTCACACAGTGGCCCAAAAAATTATATATATATACACACACACACTGTGGCTAATAGCCACTGATGGACTTCTGCTCCATATTTTTATCTAAACCCTTCTTGAAGGTGGCTATGCTTGTGTCTGCCACCACCTCCTGTGGCAGTGATTTCCACATGTTAATCACCCTTTGGGTGAAGAAGTTTTATCCATTTTAACCTGTCTGCTCAGCAATTTCATCAAATGCCCACGAGTTCTTGTATTGTGAGAAAGGGAGAAAAGTACTTCTTTCTCTACTTTCTCCATCCCATGCATTATCTTGTCAACCTCTATCATGTCACCCCGCAGTCGACGTTTCTCCAAGCTGAAGAGTCCCAAGCGTTTCATCCTTTCTTCATAGGGAAAGTATGCCACTACATTTCCCAGCATATTCTTATCCCCCCTCCAAGTTTATGGTTCTTCTTTCCTTCATTTTGTTTTCATAACAAGTCTGTGAAGTAAGTTAGGCTGAGAGAGCTGAGAGAGAACCAAAGCAACAGGCCCAACATCACTCAGTCTGCTTAATGGCTGCTTGGGGATTTGAACTGGAGACTCCGCAGTTCTAATGAGGTTCTCTAACCACTATGTTACATTAGCTCTTCCTAGTGAGTGCTTGCTTCCCCTTTTGCAATTTAATTGTTGGAATGTTAGGCAGCAGTAGATCTACTGCCAGTCTTGAAGGCCAGTGTGACTATATACAGTATACAGGCTCAAATGGTTTCCCACAACCCATATATAGATTCTAGTGGGCAAACCTCAGATAACGAAACACTGCTTGGTTAATTCTGAGAAAATTTTCAAATGATAAAATCATTGATTCCTTGCCAGAGGGGATATTATCTTTTTAAAAAAAGATTTTTCTAATAGAAATTTGTTTGGTAAAAGAAGTTTTAATGCACACACATGCGCGCACGCACGCACACACACAAAAAACCGACCTCACATTTCCTTGTAATGTTTTCTCATTATTGATGGTAGGAGATCATGATGGGAGATCAGATTAAACTGTTTCTTTGTGAAGGTGAATTATTTCCATCAGCATGGCCTCTGGTAACAGGGCCATTTTGCGCTGCGTGTGGGAAATCATGTTTCTTATTGGAAATTAGGTTGGGCGTGCCCACTCCTGCTGCACATTTTGGTTTGTTTGATTTTAACTCCTTTAGGAAAAAAATCTTTCAGCCAGGCAACAATTTTACATTTATTATAATCATTCTTGTCATTTATTGAAAAGAGTTGTTTTTAACATCAAGTTGCAAAGCAGGTATTTACAGAGGAGGCTTAAATCCCTCCGATACGATGTCTGCAGAAAACACTTGATTTTGACAGATTTTAAAACTGGATGAAGCTTAACAGATAGCATTTACTCAAATACAAGAGTAAGTTTTTCACAGGTGTGCCATCAAAAACGTGAGGTGGCCTTACATTTAAGTTACAGTTATATTGAATAACTTTGTGGGGGGGTGTATAACATTTTTAAGGGTTGTCTTTTGTTCAGTGTAATCTTCTTTTGTGGGTAGTTCAGCTAAGCATAGCCAGCCACACTTAGTACTTGAATTTGAGAACATCAAGGAAGACCAGGATTGCGATGTGGAGGAAGGCTATGGCAATCGGCCCCCGCTTGTCTCTTCCCTGGAATGCCCTGTGGATGGGATCACTGTAAGTTGGTTTGTTGCAACTTGATTTCTTCTTCTCTCCTCCTCCTCCTCCTCCTTTATAGTTCATACCTAGTTTACAACTGCAGATCACTCCAAGGTACATGTCTGAATTCTTTGGCACATTTGCATGCCTCAGCTGTAGTAACTATGAAGTAATACAATGAGAAAGGCAGGCTAACAATCAGAGGCGTCACTAGGGTGGGTTGCACCCTGGGGTGTAACTGATTCAAGTCACCCCCCCCCCATTGGGCATCACCCCTTTTGGAGGGCTGCTTCACCCCCTCCGCACACAACCCCGCCCACTTCACATGGCCCCTCCCTCATCCACCCTCTGGTCACATGACCAGCCCTCGTAATCCAAGATACCAGTTTTGCAGCATTTAAGTTTCCCCCACTCACCCACACACTTTTAGCTGAGCCGGCGGCAGCGCGCCCCAGTTTCAGAATCCCGGACAGCCCACACACAGCAGCAGCGTTCTAGTCCCAGGGCCAGCCCCTTCCTGTTGGGGGGGGGGGGTCATGGGTCAGTGCCTGGGGCCAATGAGAATGCTCTGGGGGAGGGCTGATGGCCCCCTTGGCCCCGCTCTAGTGACGCCGCTGCTAACAATGAAGGAAGTAAATAAAATTCACCAGTATCTCCCATCTTGGGTCAGAGTGCTTGTGCTGACAGCCATTGATTTTTATTTGTTTGACAGCACAACACAGAGTTTCCTAGTTGTTCTAAAAACTTATATACAGTATATATTTATCTTTGTTCCAATTCCCCCATATTACTTTCTAACAAGAAGTTTATTTCTGAATAAAGCCCAAATATGGCTTTCTGTGTAGTCCTGGGTTTCATCTGCTCCATTTTGAAACGCTCTGAATTAGTAACACTGCTTAGAAAAAGTATTGTGTATAAATGTAGATCATTTCAAGGATATGGGGGCAGAAATATCGGCATGAAAGATAATGCCAGAGAAAGATAAGAATAGTAATTAAGATGGAGGAGTAGAGATCCCTCCAATACTTATAAATCGTCCAAGCAAGACACTAGTAGTATTAAAAAGGTAAGCTGATGCAATAATAGAAGAAATATGCATAGAGATAGGTTGTACTGCGTTGCAATATTTGGATGGCTATGAGCATGAAGAAATGTTATACTGACTGAGAGAGCTCAGATAATAGTAAATAAAAAGAAGGGACAAAAATATGCTTTACTGAATATTCAGCATTAGAAAATTTTTGATGATACAATTATAAGTGAAACTATATATGCCAAATGGATAGACATGGCTGGGAAATGAGGCTCTAGGATTTTTTTTAAAAAAAACTATGAGGATGATGAAGTAACTCATTAACAGATACTGTGAACAATTTTTGTTTTTGATTTTCAGTTAATTTTCTTTAACTTTCTGAAATTAATTGCAGAAACTCGCAATTGTAATTATTTTATTATTATTATTATTTTATTTCAATGGGGAAAAAAAAACATTTCTAGCTCTACCTTTCCTCCCACATTCCATTGAGGGATAATTCTTAGGAACCTCATTCGAGTGAATTTCATTGTCAAATTTCAGACAGGTGAGAAGTGTCTCAGTTTCATAGGCAATTATTTTTTTTTTGCTTGGCACAAATGCTTGGGAACCCATAAGAGCAGATATAAACATCTGGCGAGCTCTTCTGGACCACACTACTGGTCCCTATAGTCCAGCATCCGGTGTCACACAATGGCCAACCAGTTAACATTGAGGGCCAGTGATGCTGGCTCTTTGTACTGGTATGCAGAGTTTTTCTGCCTCTGAACATGGAGGTTCCCTTTAGTTACCATGGGCAAATCTATTCTCCAGTAATGGGCACAAATCATATTTTTTTTTTCACAAAAATTGCATTAAATGGGAATGTAGGTCCATAGTGCAGGAACTTTTCTCCCTTTCTCACAATACAAGAACTCGTGGGCATTCGATGAAATTGCTGAGCAGACAGGTTAAAATGTAAAAAAAGGAAGTACTTCTTCACCTAAAGGGTGATTAACATGTGGAATTCACTGCCACAGGAGGTGGTGGCGGCCACAAGCATACCCACCTTCAAGAGGGGTTTAGATAAAAAATATGGAGCAGAGGTCCATCAGTGGCTATTAGCCACAGTGTGTGTGTGTGTGTATATATATATATATATATATATATAATTTTTTTTTTTTTTGGCCACTGTGTGACACAGAGTGTTGGACTGGATGGGCTATTGGCCTGATCTAACATGGCTTCTCTTATGTTCTTATGAACTGAATAAAGGCAGATGCCACTTCCAGGTTAGCTACTACTGAATCCCTCTTCTCACACTGTGATATTGCTATATGAGTTTCCTCAGGGAACCCTTGCTTATATAAACAAATCTTCCCATTCACATGCACATGAAGTAGAGAAGGTGGAGTCTATTTTTACGCAAAAGCAGGCCTCGGATTCAGCGGGAGCTCACAGGAGCACAGCACCTGAACCTTTCTGAGAGTTCCACCTCCTTCTTCTCACCTTGTCCATTGAATAGTAGCTGCAGCTGCATAACAATCCCTTTTTTTCTACAAAATGACCCCTGCACAGAAGCATATGCATAGGCAAAGGAAACTCAAATCAGCTTAATGCGATATATCGGGGTGGCCAACGGTAGCTCTCCAGATGTTTTTTGCCTACAACTCCCATCAGCACCAGCCGGGCCATGCTGGCTGGGGCTGATGGGAGTTGTAGGCAAAAAACATCTGGAGAGCTACCATTGGCCACCTCTGCAATACATTCTACTAACTCAGTATTCTTCTTCCAGAAAAAAAAGAATACAAGAAATAACACACAATGAGGAGGGAAATAACTGCTTCGTTTCCTTGCTCGTGTGCTCTGTTAGTGCTTAAAAATAAACACCAGCTGCTTTCTTTACAAATGAGTGGCTAGACTCATATAAGTATATAACAATTCCTTATAATATATAAAGGTGTTAGCTAGTTGTCTGTTTCCCCTACCAGGGTTAATAGCAATTGTGAGAAAGAAAGGCTTTTATTAAATATTTTATCAAGGAAACAGTGTTAGGTTAATGCCCCCCATAACAGGATCCTTGTAAAGCTACTTTAAAAGAAAATAAAAGCTGTGGAGAGATATTTTGGATCATTCCCTCATCACCAAGCTCATGTCTTCTGATTGGCCCTAAGTCTGTCATCTCTAGATATTACTGGTACTGATGCTGTGCCTAACATCTGAGGAGGTAATTGCAATATATATAGATCTATCACCTTTCCTGTTTAGTCTACTGTGCTGCCTATTAGTCCACAAGTGAACTATTTGTTTCAGTGGACAGGAGGCTTAGAGGATAGTAAGCAAACACTGGTTCTATAGAACCTCCACAAGTCATTGAACCAGCAATATAATTCATTCAGTCTTGATGGCCTGATGGACCATCAACACAACCTACTTCGGTTAGATACTTGAGTAACTGCAGACTGGAAAATATATCTGTCAGTTACATCGGGGGTGGCCAATGGTAGCTCTCCAGATGTTTTTTGCCTACAACTCCCATCAGCCCCAGCCAGCATGGCCATTGGCTGAGGCTGATGGGAGTTGTAGGCAAAAAACATCTGGAGAGCTACCCTTGGCCGCCCCTGAGTTACATATTTACTGATTCACTCCCTACTTGCTTAGCTTCCCAAACTGTGAGCCAGATGGCCAAAGTTCCAGAGTAATGGTGATTAGACAATAAAAGGTTAAATGGACAAGCAAGTTCACTCGGCTAGCACATGAATGCTAGCCCTGGAATGTTAGTGATGAGAATGTTTGACCCTTTGTTGCAAATGTGTTGATCCCTTGTTGCAAATTCTCAAATGACTGCCAGTAACTCTCCAAGGCCTTAGACAGAGGTCTTGCTGCTGGAGATAGGGAATTGAACCTTGGGACCTTGGGCATACAAAATAGGTGTAGAAGAGATTATAAGAGATTGTTTAAGAGAACAAATGTCACTTTTGTGCATCTTTCATCTAAGAGGAAAGATCTTAAGCATTTCCTCCCACTCTGTGTTTCTCTTTGTAATCATTGTATAGTTCAGTACTTTAGACGGTTATTCTCAAAATGATTATATCTGTTGACCTTAACTAGCTAGGTTTCTCGCTCAGGTTGCCAAGGTTAATTAGAGTTCTGTTTACTGAGCTGTAAATAATGCCTGCTGTTCAGAGAGACTTTTCCTCTGAAAAATGGATGAACATTTCAGCATGTTAATGTCTTTTGATTATTATGAAGTTGCCATGGATTAGCAGAAAGAACAGTCAGGCCAAGTCTACCCCAGGTGTGCTCCTTTGTAGACAGGAATGAATCACCGCACCAGGTATTTTGGTCCAGGAATAAACTGTATTGAATAATAATATGAGTATGAAAGGACAGGGGCACACAACATATATTGTGCGTAGTTCAAGCAAATCTCTGCTTTTCTTTTCCCAGTGCCCTCCCAGCCTACTCCTGGTGGCTAAAAGTTTCTTGTTAATAAGAGTTCACAGACCAGCTGAGCCATGTCTACTTCAGCGCGCCGGTGAATCCCCACCATTCCAATGGTACCTGATGATCACAAACAGTTTTGCAGGGACTGCAGTTGGAAGGGGAAAGATCTCATCCACAAACATTCTCCATTTGTGATTGATAGAATCCAACCCATGATCTCAACATTTTTAGCAATGATGAAGGCAATTTTTTGTAGCTTTCAAGAGAAGGGGTTTTTTTTAAATTGCAATTTGAATTAGGGACTAAGTGTGTTTTTTCCCAAGTGGTTTCCTTCCCCTCCATATTAGTTTTGCAGTAACATGCTTATTGGACCCAAACAACACCATCTTTGGAAAAGTTGTAGTATAACTTGTTATTGTATTGAGATTGCAACCAAGTTTAACATACAAGTTTAGGGCACCAAGGAAAGGCGGGCATGACAGTTTGGTGTAGTGGTTAAGTGTGCGGACTCTTATCTGGGAGAACTGGGTTTGATTCCCCACTCCTCCACTTGTACCTGCTAGCCTGGCCTTGGGTCAGCCATAGCTCTGGCAGAGGTTGTCCTTGAAAGGGCAGCTGCTGTGAGAGCCCTCTCCCGTCCCACCCACCTCACAGGGTGTCTGTTGTGGGGGAGGAAGGTAAAGGAGATTGTGAGCCGCTCTGAGACTCTTCGGAGTGGAGGGTGGGATATAAATCCAATATCTTCTTATCTTCAGTATCTTCTATTGTATACCAAGTATATTTTATTTATTTTATCAGATTTGTATCCTGCCCTCCCCTTACGGGCTCAGGGTGGCTAACAACATTTTTAAAGCAACAATTCAGCTTAAAAACAAGACAATATACTAAAACAACAATATAACAATTTACAAAACTATAAACCAATCATCCAAGATTCATTTACCATCGCTGCTATCATTGCTTTGGAGCTCACATTATTGCTGACATTGATACTCCTGTTGTGTTGGCGCTTAGATGCTATTATCATGGCGTTATTGTATTCAGATTGCTACCAAGTTTAACATCACCTCTATTAAAAAATATATAAAAGTTAATAAAAAACAAGCAAAACGATAAATAAAAAGTTCATAAAACTCCTAAGCCCTATTGCATGTATAGAAAGTGAGTTAGGGAAAGTGGAAAGGGACGAAACATAAGATCTGGGTACAGTAAAGATTTGTCATGCATATATAGCACAGAGAGAGAGAGAGATATATTTTCATTGGGGCTTGTAAAATTGTGTTCACCTTGCCTGCTCCCTCTGCATTTCTGTTTTTTATTACACGTTGCTGCTACCCTTCAATGGGAGTGATCTCTTCTATTTCTCCTTTAAGAGCTGGATAGGAAAAGCAGCAATGGGCAGCTTTTCCAGTTACTGCAGCTCAATGACTAGAAAATTTGCACTGGTGGAATCTTTCCCTGTCACACAGCTGTTACAAGCACAAGCATCTTTTTTGTATGTGCGCATTAGGGGATTTCAGTTATCTGAGAATTTCAATGATTCATATAAAATAAATTCTGATATGCAGGCTCAGCCCATATTCAGACACCAAAAGTGAATTATAATAGTTTTTCATGTCTTACAAATTCAGTAACAGAACCCCTCTCCCAGTTTATTCCTTTATCATCTACCTGTTTCGCTGACGCTCAAGACATAAACATAGATAAAATATAAATTAATACAAAAAGATACGAAGAAAGCATTTCATTCGTAGATTGCAACTATATTTTACCATTTCAAAAAAGGAATGAAAAAAAAAATGTGATACTGTTCTCTGGACACGACCAAATAAAATATAATTGATACAGAATCCAAACCAGGCGTTTCCAGCAGTTAGCTCATGAACTACTGGAAGCTTGCCAGCTATTCCAGAGTGTCCCAAGCATCCTATAGAAAACCTAGGAAAAGATTGTGCAAAGATCAACTCTGGGCTTTAAAAAAGAGAAGAAGAAGAACATAAAAAGAGCCCTGCTGGATCTGAGCAGTGGTCCATCTAGTCCAGCATACTGTTTCACATGGCAACCAATCAGCTGCCCTGGAGGATCAGCTAACAGGGTATAGAGGTCAAGGTCTTCCCTTGATGTATTTAGAGATTTGCTGTCTCAGTATATGGAGGTTCCCTTTAGTCACCCTGGCTAGTAGAAGCCCTTGATTAACCATTAAGCAAAATTAGCATGTGCTTTGGGCACCACAGAGAAATTTTCGCTTATATTGCTTAATACTGTTTAGTGTTGATTTTTTCAAAGTTTATATTTAGCATAGTTCTGGTGTCTGGCCCAGAAGAAAACTGAATTTTTAATCTCTTATTTCACCTTCAGTATTTATTGAGTCTCAATGTCTTGTCAGTTAAGCAATGAAAGGGTTGAGGGGTGCCAATATTGGGCTGTGTGTAGGGCATCAGTTGCCCTTAATCCAGCCCTGGCTAGTAGCCATTGATAGACCTATCCTCCGTGAATCTGTTTAACCACCTTTTAAAGCTTTAAAGCCATCAGTACTTGTAGCCGAGATTACATTCACCAGCAGTGAATCCCACAATTTTAATACTAATTGGGTAAGGAAGTGTTTCTGTTTCTCTGTCTTGAACCTTAGACAGAGTTGCCAGGCAGAATCCAGCAACTGACAGGAAAGTTGAGGGGGGGGGGGAGCTGAGTCCCAGGCTAAAAATTAAAGGAAAAGGTAGGCTTTTATTACTTACAAGCAGTTCTTACCACAGAGTTCCTGGTGATTCCTAGAGTTACTGTGATGTGACAGGAATTGCTGAAAACTCTGTCAAATCAGAGACCTGTGGTAAGTAAACTTCCCAACTCCCAAGTCCCAGTGGGGGATACTCCAGTTTTACAGACTCCTTCCCACCCCCAGTATGTTGGCTGGTGGGGGGAAACCCTTCCCCAACAGCCATGATGTGTTTTTCCACCTTAGAAGGCTTAGAAGATGCTTGGGAACAGCTTGCTTTTTAAAAGGTGGGTGTGCCTAACTCTCCAGAGCCAGGCTGAATAAGGGTGGGGGGAACCTGCAGAACAATGTGGCTGTTATGAGAAAGGGAAGGGAAGCTGCCCAGTCCCTCTGTTTATTTTACAGTCCCTTCAGAAGTCATTTGCACAGTAAAATAGAGAGTAAAGAGTGAACTAGAAACTCTGGTTTCCCTGTGTTAGTCTGAAGAACTTGGTTGAGTATACAGCATTCAACAACTTCCAAGGTGAGTAAATTGCCCCAGTGAGACCACAAAGTGTATGCTTCCAAACTGTGTTTATTTTGGCTGCTCTGTGTGTGTGTGTGTGTGTGTGGGAGAGAGAGAGAGAGAGAGAGAGAGAGAGAGAGAGAGAGAAGGAGGGAGGGAGGGAGGGATGAAGAGAGAGTCCAGCAAGCTGCTGGGGGATGAGGAAACTGAGATTGTATCCAGGGGAACTGCACTGCTGTATGGTTATTTATTTACTTTAAGGAATGGGAAATTCTCCACAAAATCTCTCTCCTCCCCCCCAAGTCCCCAGGTTATTTTCTGAGTTAGACTTGGCAACCCGAGTCGTAATAACTTTCTGTAAGCAGATGAGGCCTTATTTTTCTTTCTAATTTTTCTCCCACCACTGCTTTCAGCAGGCAATAAAACCTGGGGATGCTTGGCAGCCCTATGAACATATTGGCCTTTGTCTTCATTAGGTGCTCCCATATTATAGGGTGATGAAAAGACAATAAGCTCTCTCTCTCTCTCTCTCTCTCTCTCTCTCTCTTTACTTTTCTGGCACCATGCATAACTTTATAAACCACTATCATGCCCGCCCCCCTAGTTTCCTTTTTTCTGAACTGAAAAGTTCCAGACTCTTCAGCCTTTCCCCATAGGAAAGGTGCTCCGACCCCTTAATCATCTTCAGTTTAGAAACTTTAAATAAAACCCTTTAAATTAAACAAGAGGTCATTTCATAGAATTTTCTCTGCACTGCTTTGCTGGTAGCTTCATTTCTGATGTTCCTCCTAGGCTATGTTCTGTTTCTAGCACAGAACAAAACTTAGTATCTGTTGGGATATATGATTAATATAGCAGAGTTTGCCCAGTCATAGAGCTGTGATACTGAGTGCAGTTAATAAGTATATTGCAAAAAAGGTAAACTTGGACCATTTTCGCACACAGCTTACCACGCGGTCACATTCCTGTTCTCTCCGCAGCATCTGTCAGATTTCCCATTATCTGTGCCGGAGTTACAGGAAGTGCCGCGGCTTTTGCGTAGCAAACGTAAACTGGGTTTTAGCGGTTTATGTTTGCTACGCAAAAGCCGCGGGACTTCCTGTAACTTCGGCGCAGATAATGGGAAACCCGACGGACGCTGCGGAGAGAACAGGAACGTGACCCCGTGGTGAGCTGTGTGCGAAAACAGTCTTGTTTATTCAAGTAGTTCCAGTTCACATTCAGATTGCAAGAGAAAGAGAAAGAAACCTAATCTAAAGAGTACTTTCCCTATCACAAATGGCCAGCTTTTCCGGTATCGTGTGTGCGGGAGCATGAAAGCACTGTATCTACAGGAGAGACCTGCAGAGACATGGAAGGACATGTCCAGAGTAATAGAACAAAGCAAGAGAGGAGGGATCAGAGGGCAGCTCCCAGATTACGACAAAAGAGAGGTATCCAATTCAAGGAGATAACATCTATACATGCTCAGCTTAGAGTGATGTAGTATCCCCCACCTAATGTCCAGGCATGCTGAGTTGCTCACTCCAAGAGAATCTTGCTGAAGAGGGGAAGTATCTTTGGATTTTTTTCATTAGTATATCTCATTTTTTTTAAAGGCTCCGACTTCTGGTCCAGACCCTATTCTCCTTTTCCTATTCTCACCCAAAACAGCTACAGTAAAAACAAAGTATGTAGTTTTGGAATCATATGCAAGTTGTGACAATTGTGTTACATAGTAAAAGCATACTCAAATTAATCACACTGCTTATTTTTTCCCTAAAGGGCCAGCATGGAGGGGTATCTGCTTACTATGGTGTAACGAACAGAAAAAGAAACACTGAAGAAGTAAGTTGGTCACTGGAGCATTTTACGTTAAGGGATATTTGCTGTTTCTTGGCGATCTGCACTTGCAATATCAGCTCCAGCAGAAGAGCAACATTCTTACATCTGACTGCCTTTATTAAATTGTTACTGGTCTGCTAAGGATATGAAATTTCCTGCTCGGTGGGAGAGGGAAAAAAGTTCAGCGATTCCCCTCTCCAGGTCTTTCAACTGTGATCAGTGCAGCCGTTTCTTGATTCACTTTTGTTTCATAATTACCACAAATGCTGCATGAGTTTCCTATTGTCTTCTGGAAATTAAACCATGTGTATCAGCCAGGCAAACAATGTCATCTAGGTGTAATGAGAACAGTGTGCAAAACAAAACCATAATTAGTACTAGATTATATTTTATGGATCACATAGAGACAGTTAACCCCTAAGGAGAGTGTGAATTTATAACGTTTCAGTTTTTGATATATCAGTACATAACAATAAGTTGGTATACTTTTGATCATGCAACTGCCTGAATATGAAAAAGATAGGGAAGTAACAGAATGCAAGGGCATCGTTATCTGAAATTTCTGACTATTACAACAATAGAACTAATAGAACAATAGCCTTCCACACAAACCATCTGTCTCACCAATCACTGTTGGTCTGTTGGTCTGAAACCTGCTGCCCTATGGGCAACCCCTCTCCAGGTGGCAACAGCCCCCCCCCAAAAAAAAATATGCCTCAGAGTCACCTACGAACCAATCTCATTCCCCTGACTCCCGTGTGGGCATGGAAGTGATAGCAACAGGTGACAGACCAACGCCTGGTGCCCTGATCTCCCGCTTGAACTGTGTATCCAATGGGGCACCTGTTACCAATTTTCAGCGGCGGTGATCTCTGGCATCTCAATGGAGCCCAGGCATCCCTATGGTGGTGCTGTTGTGAGACATCGCTATAGCGTTATAGCGATCTTAGCCCAACGTTCCCAAAAAAAAAGCCGGAGATCGCACGCCAGCAGGCAAAAACGGCTGGCGCTGGTGGAAGCGAGATAAAAGTGGAACAGTCTGAAATGGCTCGGTTCAATCACAGAACCCTATCGGGAAAAAAACATGTGTCTGAAAACTCCCATCCCTGTCTCGGATTACTGCAAGGTGGCACAATACCGACTCCCTTCTGGTTTCCACTGGTAAGTGTGAAAAGGCCCAAGTTCTCTCAAGAGCAGTTCTCTCAAAAGCAGTTCTCAAAGAGCTCGCTCAGCCCCACACTGGAAAACCAGATGCCCCAGAAGGCCCACAAGTATGGACACAGGCCAAAGTCTCTCGTTGTTTCCCCCCAATAAATGTTGTTCAGAGGTAGGTGTCTGTTGTGAGAAGAGAAGGAGATTGGAAACCACTTTGACACTCTGACTGAAGGGCAGGGTATAAATTCAATAATCTCCTCCTCTTCTAAATACATCTATTATTTCAGAAGTAAAGGAAAATATTTAACTATTTACCCAGCAATCATTCAAACATATACATTATTACAGTCTCAAAACAAATTATTCTTATGAAAATAGCTGGTTTTGAGAATATAACTTTTGTATGTTAGAATTTCCTTTTAAAACTTAGGTTTGGAAGACAATTCTAGGTATCAGTTGTACTAGTGGTAGAAATGTATGCAAATATTGGTTGTACTCAACATGCCAAAGGTTTCCTTCTTGTTATTCTTATCCTTCTTATTCTCATTATGAGCCCATGTTAGCCTACCTCTGAACAACATTTATTGGGGGGAAACAACAAGAGACTTTGGCCTCTGTGTCCATACTTGTGGGCCTTCTGGGGCATCTGGTTTTCCAGTGTGGGAAGCAGACTGATGCACCGTTCATTCAATCCAGTTGGACTTTTCTTCCTTTCTCAGCAATCCTCCTGTTATGACTTGTCTTTGTTGGCAATGCCTAGGTAGGCAGTCTACAGTCTCAGAGTAATAGGCAGGAGCCTTTATGTGTGACTACTTTAGAAAGCCCTATAAACACGGTGAACATGCCAGAGCAAAAATTCAAGGAGCTATTGGCACTGCAGTCCATTCATATGTTACTCAACCTGTGCGCCTTCTCTGCTTAAATGCAACTCACTAAATTATATATGACAGCCTCACACCAGGTGTGAAGAGTGGTAATTGCAAGTTTACTTTCTGAGTACTCTTTATGGTCATGAACATAACACCAAGGTCCTGGCAAACTTCCTGTCTTGATAAGTGCCTGGAACTAAGAGACATTCTCAAACACTGTGGGAGGCCATAATGCACAGCTGGGCTGGTAGTGAAGTAGGAGGAATCACTGGCTTGAATCATCTTGTGCATTTCCATGGATGGGAGGTGTAATGTACTGAGTTACTAGACTTGTAGAAGGCAACATGCTTTATTGGCGAGTGCATCACAAAGAGACTTTCTGCTTGCACTTTCTTGCATCTCCCCTGCTGCTTCAGCCAAAAGGTGCTCTCAAATAATAATAAGAAGAAGATATTGGATTTAAATCCCGCCCTCCACTCCGAAGAGTCTCAGAGCGGCTCACAATCTCCTTTCCCTTCCTCCCCCACAACAGACACCCTGTGAGGTAGATGAAGAGATTGGATTTATATCCCACCCTCCACTCCAAAGAGTCTCAGAGTGGCTCACAATCTCCTTTACCTTCCTCCCCCACAACAGACACCCTGTGAGGTGGGTGGGGCTGGAGAGGGCTCTCACAGCAGCTGCCCTTTCAAGGACAACCTCTGCCAGAGCTATGGCTGACCCAAGGCCATGCCAGCAGGTGCAAGTGGAGGAGTGGGGAATCAAACCCGGTTCTCCCAGATAAGAGTCCGCCCACTTAACCACTACACAATACACTACACTTAACCACGACACAATACTTTTACTGGGTAATTGGGAAGCCCCCAGGAACAGCATCAGGTGGCATTTTGGGCTGCAACAGAAGGAGAAAGGTGAGAAAACTGCACTATGCAGGCAGAAATTCTTCCATCCGTGGAACGTTCTGCTGTGGGTTTTAATGGTGAGTATTCTATGTGATCTTACCAAAAGCAGGTACCAGTTCTTTGGAGCTTTACAGGTGTGAAAACTTCTTAGGCAGGTGTTTTATTTGTATATTATTGCAAATGTTCACCCGCTGTCTTCCATCGCAAGTTCGTTCTCGCTTCTCTACTGACTGCTTCAACAAGTTCAAAAAGTAATCATCACTGAAAAAGCAAGTGAGCGTATCATCAAACCAATGGGGAATCAGCTCTCACTGCACCGTCAAGCAATTATTATTAGAAAGGCAGGTGGGAGAGAAACTTCCATTGATCTCCCTTACACATGGAGGTGGGGCAAAGTTTCAATCAACTTCTCTTTGGCAAAATCAATTCTAAGTCCTAATTTTGATGGTTTATTTATTTACTTTAATTATATCCTGCCTCTGTCCCCAATGAGGACCCAAAGTGGCTTACATTGTTTTCATCTTTTCTATTTTATCCTCAAAGCAAACACTCTGTGACAGAGGTTAGACTGAGAGCGCACGTGTGACAGACTGTAAATGGTTAATGCTGTAACCTGGTCTGAAACCCTTGAGTGACAGGAGATTCAAATGCAATTCTTCAGTTGAGAATCACAGTTAGGAATGGCAGTTAAGAATTGACAGCTGACTGGGAAGAAAAGCTAAAGGAGTGAGAGGATCAAGAAAGATCCCCATTCAAGCCTGAGGGAAATAGCTCCTAAGGTGATCCCTGCCTAATCTGAGGGGAAAAGCTCCTAGAGAAGGAGGGTGATGCCTATGAAATGGTTAAGAAGGGAAACTGGAATGTGTTAGAATGTGCCTACCATCACCAGCTTTAGTGTCTGCTCAGTGAAGAATGAGATAAAGGGAAACCCTGTGAGGGTGGGCAAAATCGTCATAGCATGACTGGCTCAAGGTCACCCAACAAACTTGCATGGTGTAGTGGGGATTGAAACTTGAGTTGCTCAGATTCTAGTATGACAGAGTAACCACTACATACAGGCAACTAGTTTGGAGTTACCAAATGTCCTCTTCAGACATATTTACAAGTCATAGAATTTTGTTTCCGACTCTTACTGTAAGTTATAGTCGGTATTTTATAATAGAGATTGTTTGCAGGGCAATCCTAATAAGGTCTACTCAGAAGTAAGCCCTATTTTGTTTAAGGGAAGTATTCTTAGAATTGCAGCTTTGGTTTCTTTTCTGGACCCAGTTCCAGGCAAGCATTCACCACCCATTTTGAAAGAAGAAAGATTTTTTTTTTCTTCTGCTCATGTTTTTCAAAGAGCTTTTGGAGGGCATTGGAGACATCTGTGTGATGGCATTTGGGACTCTCTTGTAATGAGCAGTTCCCTTTGTTGGCTCTTTTGTCTGCAGAGCCTTTGGTGTTATGAAACAGGGTTGCTAATTACACATGTATCTCCGTGTCAGAGATGTGATCTTCCAAGGGTTGTCATGTCGGCAGCGGCTCATCTATTTCTCTTAAGGGATGCTTTTAAAGCACATGTAGCTTTGACTACTTCAAGGGCTAAGGTTTTTATATGCATAGACACGTGCTAGGGACAGTGGTCTTTTTAAAGAAAATGCTCTTAATTCATTCTCTTTAGCTAAACGAGGCCTGAACAACTGGTTATCCACCCAGCTGTATGCCAACAATTAACCATGAATTGCCAATCTTTGACAACATCCCTACAGCCTCCCCCCCCCCCTTTTGGAATTCTGAGGCAGGCAGCAAAAGAAAACCCCTGACACAAACACATAGCTGTTACGTGATTTGTGAGCAGAAGTAAGAGACTCTGGAAGCACAACGTTAACCACAGTTGCGTGAAAGCTAGGAAACAGCCGTTTAGTCCTATATTGGTACCCTAGTTCTATAAGCTGTACCTACACATTCTATTGTATGCTGGGTGGAGCTATTCCTCTACCACCATCCCCCCCTCCCCATTGTACAACACTAGGGTTCAAAGGGTGAAGAATAAGCTCTGAATCAACCCCAACCCTCCCTGGATCTGGTTAGCCACGAGAGGTTGAAACCTCCCCCCAGCATAAAATGCCTCAAAGTGCTTGCCAAAATTTAAATATGAACATCTGTGGCTTTTGTTTTTGCCTGTTATATTCTCAAAGGGGGACTACATGTTTTGTGTCTCACTGCGCTGTTTGTTTGTTGGCTGTGGGTTCTTAATTTTAACAATGTTATTATTGTAATTGTTTAATTGATTGCTTTCAATTATGTCGTTAGCTGCTGTGGAGACCGGCCTCAGGTTGAAAATGGAATAAAAATATTTTCCCAATGGATCAAGGATATTTGTTTTATAATAGCTTACCTTAAACTTGTTCGTGTCATCTAGGAATGAACAAATATTCATCGCTACAGATTTCTAGCCAAATTCTACTTCCAATCGTGGCAGAAGTAATGTTCTTTCATTAGGAAACTAGTAACTGCCCTCCCCGTTTCCCTGGTTGAGGACAAAAGGATCTTACTTGAACCAGCGATCACCAGTAAGTTATTTTCAGAGCAAAGAGCTCTTCTTGGGGTATAGTGGGAGAGGCAGTCCTGAAGGTACATGGGTGCAAAGGAGACCAATGAGGATGATCAGGGGCCTGGAGACCAAACCCTATGAGGAAAGGATTTGGGAATGATCAGTCTGGAGAAAAGGAGACTGAACAACTGGTTATCCACCCAGCTGTATGCCAACAATCAACCGTGTCTTGTGTGAATTTTAACACAGCAGATCTAAGAACACCTTCAAAGTTCATTGAAGTCAATGTGACTGCTTAGGATGTCACTGTTAAACCTGCACAATGTGTAAAAAAAATGTAGCTAATAGCAATGATGTTACCTTATATTATAGTGTTCTCCCACTATTTGCAATGTTCTGTAGTTCCTTGGGCAGACCACCAGAGACTAAACCTTCTTCCTCCACAGGATGGCCTGCATATTTCCTTATTCTATACATAAAACACAGCATCTTGAGTCCCATAGGTGCATTTGGAAGGTTGCTGAAGTATATTAGGAAGTTTGGTGAATCTGACTTTAATTTTTCCAACTCATAACATCACCTTCGTGAAAGTGGTTTGCTAATTGCCATCCTTTATCCGCCTTTTTAAATGTTTAAGCCCTCAAAACAGATAACAATGTAGCTCTCTCTTGAGCATATTTTTATAGTTGCTAGAAAGAGGGATTTCTGAGTTTATCACCAATTAGTTCATCAAATGCCAGTCAGAAGCTGCCATGCTCCTAGGGAAATGTGGGTGTTAATTGGAATATCCTGTAATTACCCTCATTCAGATGTTTCTAAGCCTCCGTTCTTGGTTTCTGTATTGCTCTGATACTATATTGGTTCCCCTTGATCCCTTCTAGCAGGTCAAAGTTTTGGGGTAAAAGGGTCTTGTAACTTATCTCATTCCTGTTCAAGCTTATTACTATGTGAATTGAATCAATATTTCAGTCATTTGTCATTTGCTAGTTAATAAGTATAATTATATTGCTTTCATTTATCTTATAATAAAGTTATCTGCATTTTGTTTTGTTGTGATTTTGCTATCTGTTATCTGCTATTTGCTATTTTGCTATCTGTTCTGATTTTTATTTAGTGGTGTTACTCTGCAGTGTTGTAGGAAATATTTAAAAATATTGATCCTATGGTTCCACTTCCCACTATCTTCCAATGGCAGGGTCACGACCCGGCACCAGGCCACGCAGGCCTCCATGCCGGGTCACGGCCTCCCATCGATGTCCCCCCTGGCCAGAAAAAGTCAGGGAACCCAGCCGTACTTGCCACCTCCCATGCCTCTTCCCCATGCCTCCTCCTTCTCCCTCCCTTCCCCACACCCTGTAAGCCGCCCTCACACCCTGTAAGCCGCCCTGAGCCTGCCCCGGCGGGGAGGGCGGGATATAAATAAAATTTTATTTATTTATTTATTATTATTATTATTATTATTATTATTATTATTATTATTATTATTACCCCTGGTCAATTTCAATGTCTGCCAGCGTCGTTCAGGCTGTGTAAAGGCGCCCCCCCCACCGATCAGCTGTTTGGTTGGGAAAATGTGCTAAATGTTCACTCAGTGTCCAGGCAGGCCAGCGGCAGCATGAACCAACCACATCTCGAAAGGGCGCCACCAATGCTCCTATCTCCACACTTCCTGAATGTGAGGGAGTGCAGAAGAGGGAGCAAGTACAGCACCCTTTCTGCATGTGGTTGGTTCGTGCTGCCGCTGGCCTGCCCAGGCACTGAGTAAGAACTCAATACATTTTCCCCGCCGATCAGGTGATCGACAGGGCAGTGCCTTTATACAGCCTGGAGCAGCACTGATCACCCTTCCGGACATTGCAATTGACCTGGGGTGGGGAAGGAAAGGAGGAAGAGGCATGGGGGGGGGGGCAAACTAGGCCTGACATCGTCCTGGCCGGCGAAGGTCAGGGGACCCAGCCACACTTGCGTCAGCTGCGCAATGAGAGTCAGCAGTTTTAAAGGTGAATTGCTCCCATCCTCTTTCTTTCCATTTTTCTTTTCCTCTCCTCTCCTTTCTTTTCTCTTTCTTTTGTCCCTCTTTTCTTTCACTCCTTCCCTCCCTTCCTATTTCCTTTCTCTTTCTTTTTCTCTATTTGTTTCCAACTCTTTCTTTCTTTTCTTTCTTTCTTTCTTTCTTTCTGTCAGAAAAGTCTTTCTTTTACCCTGTTTTGATTAACATGAATGGACAATTTTCTGTCAAAAGGAGGAAGACTTTTAGATACCTGACAAAATTGGAAATGGACATTACAAGAAACCCATGTTTTAGCTAAAGATCAACACCTTCTGAAAAATAAAAAAACTTATCAGTTTGTTTATAGCAACAGACATGAATAAAAAGAAAAGGGGAGTAGCAACTTACGTTAAGGACAAATTCAACCCACAACTACAGTATGCTTCGGAAGATGGAAGAATTCTTTTAGTGGAAGTCACGGTGGACAATAAAAAAATTCTACCGGCAAATATTTATGCTCCAAATGATCACCTAGAGAATTTTTTTCAAGATTTACATTTTAAATTATCAAATCTAGAATATGCAGAACATTGCATAGTAGGAGACTTCAATGCAGTTTCTGACAGACAATTCGACAAAAAAATACACATGCTAAAAGCAAAAGTCGTCAACTACCAATAAGTTTTTGGAAGCTAGTAGAAGAACTGGATCTGGTTGATGTATGAAGAACAAGATATCCAAATTCGAAAGATTTTACCTACTACTCTGCCAGTCATCAAACATGGTCAAGAATAGACATGTGCTGGTTCTCAGCAAATCTGGTTAAAGATTTAGTTGAGACAGAAATTCAAACAAGAGTTATATCAGACCAATGTACGCTATCCTGAGATTTTTTTATTCCAAGGAGGGCTTTTATGTTCCTGCAGCACCGAAACTGTTCCAATATAAAGTTTTAACACAACTGCTCTATGGTATTAACCTGGGCATCTCGGCTAAAAAATTACAGGCTCTTGAGAAAGTGCAATCTAAATTTCTCCGTAACATCTTGCAGCTCCCGCCAGGTGTGCCAAATGCCCTTTTGCGACTAGAAACTGGGCAAATGAGAATTGAGGCCAGAATTATGTTGTCTTCGGCATACCAATGGCTAAGAATCTATACAAACAAAAAAGGCCTCTTTCCTCTATTAATTCAAGACCTCTATAGGCCAAGGTGGCTGCAACTGGTTGAAAGCAATTTGGAAAGTATAGGATTCTCACTTGAAAACCTCTTGACGCAGAGTAATGCCAAAGCAAAAACAAAGAATCTGTGATATAGAGAGACAAAGGGATCTAGAACAGGCCCCTTCTTTCTTGGCATCTACCGAGACCAAATATGTTACGAGGATGGCCAAGTACTTTTCTTATTTGGAGGTACCAGCTCACAGAAGAGCCTTTACATTGGCTCGATGCGCAGTCATTCCCTCAAAAGTGTTAGAAGGGAAATATAGAAAAGTTCCATATGAAGATCGACGCTGTTCTTGTGCTATGAGAGAGGTGGAGTCGATGATTCATAAGTTTTTTCGATGCTCATTCCACCAAGCATATAGGGACAGGTTTGTTTCCCTGTTTGTAGTCAAACCAATAGTAGATGCAGACAGGGCGTGTTTGGAGAAACTTTTGGTGGATGAAAGTCCATCTATCTCTAGACAGATAGCTAAATTCTGCCATTACCTGGTGAAGTTCCATACTAAGAAACAAGAAATGGTAGGTTTTGTATGATCTGTTTGAATTTTAGGTTATAAACAATTTTATATATTCGGATTTAAAGGATTTAATATTAATTTGAACTGATTCTGGATTTTAAAATTGGTTAAATTATATTTTAGTTATCCCCGACCTGTATAGGTGCTGAAAAGTTTTAAGTATTTTATTGTATTTTATGTATTTTAGGAGGGGTTTTACATGATGTGTTATAATTTTTATATTGGTCTATGACTGTAATAAAAAGTTCATTCATTCATTCAGAACATAGTTCTGTAATGGTGAAACTCAATGGTACACGAATGAGAAGATCGTGGAGGTTAAATATTTCTATCTTGAAAAAAAAAAGACTTTCTTAAAGAATCTAAGGTTGAAATGGAATCTTTTTTTAAACAGAATATAACTCAAGATGTAAAGACGCAAGTAGTTTGGGATACAGCTAAAGCATACTACAGGGGCCTTGCAATCAGATATAGTGCAAAGAAGAAGAAAGAAAAAACTGAAAATTTCCAAAAATTGTTGTTGCAAGCAGGACAAAAAGAATTTAAAAGCACAACCAACAAGACAGGAGTTTCAAAATAAGGTCAAAGAAACACAACATCAACTCAATTTATTACTTATAGCAGAGATGGAGATAAAATTGAGATTTGCAAGGCAAAACTTTTTTGAATATGCTAATAAACCTGGAAGGTGGTTGGCCTATAGAATGAGAAAAGAGAATGCCAAAAGAATAATACCGGTTCTGAAAGACAAGAATAACAAAGAGAAAGTTCAAAGACAGGAGATATGTCAAATTGTGGAACAATTTTACAGAAAATTATATGAAGATAAACAAGTCCATAAGGCAGATTTAGAAGAATATATTAGTCAAAATAATCTTAATAAATTTACAGAAGAACAACAAAAATTTTTAAATGAACCAATAACAATAAGGGAACTGGGAGATGCAATGGCATCGCAAAAGAATGGAAAAACTCCGGGTCCAGATGGATTGCCTGCAGAATTTTACATAGTTTATGAGGAGTCCTTATTGGTACCATTCAAACGTCTACTTGAAAGGATTCAAGATGAAGCCCAAATACCAGACTCCTGGCAAGAAGCCACAATATCCTTAATTCCAAAAGAAGGTGCAGATTTGGAAGATATTAAAAATTATTGTCCAATCTCTTTTGAACGTGAACTATAAAATTTTTGCAGCAATATTGGCACAACGCCTGAAGAACGTTCTACAGTCCACAATACATCAAGACCAGGCTGGATTACTTCCTAAAAGGTATTTGAAAGACAATGTTAGAACAGTCTATAATATATTGGAATACTATGGGACTCATCCAGAGAAACAATTGGCATTAATCTGTTTGGATGCTGAGAAGGCCTTTGGTAATGTCCGTTGGCAATTTATGCTGCAACAATTGAAGGGAATGGAATGTGGTGAAAATTTCTTGAGAGCAATAGAATCAATATACTCCTCCCAAAGAGCAAGAGTGATGGTGAATGGTGAATTAACAAAAGCAATTGATATCCAAAAAGGTACAAGACAAGGTTGTCACCACTTATTTTTATTTTATGCTTAGAGATATTAAATAACCAGATAAGAGAAGACACAAATATTAAGGGCACGTGGTAATGGGTGAACAATATAAATTGAGAGCCTTTGCAGATGACCTGGGTTTTATACTGGAGCAACCAATAGATTCAATTGACTGTCTTATAAATAAGATTAACCAATCTGGCTACTGCACAGGACTGAAGATCGACTATCATAAAACAAAATTTTTGACAAAAAAATATGACGGTAGAGCAAATTCAACTTCAACAAAAATCAGGTTTTTTGTATGAGAAAATAATCAAATATTTAGGTGTACTTATCTCAAATAAATGTAGTTATTTAAAAATGGACAATTATGATAAACTACTTAAAGAGATTAAAAAAGACTTGGGAAAATGGCATGATTTGAATTTATCTTTGATGGGAAGAATAGCTTCAATAAAGATGAATATTCTACCAAGACTGTTATTTCTATTCCAAACTATCCCAGTATTTTTAAATTGTGGGCTTTTTCAAGAATTGAATAAGATGGTTTCTAAATATATTTGGCAAGGCAAAAAATCTAGAATCAAACTAAAAATACTGCAAGATTCTAAACTGAGAGCAGGTATGGGCTTTCCTGACTGGCAACTGTATTATAAAGCTTCTGTGCTCCTGTGGGTAAGAGACTGTATACTACTGAATGACAAGAGACAACTGTTGTTAGAGGGACACAATCTTAATCTGGGCTGGCATGCGTATTTATGGTATTAAAGACTTGAAGGACATTCTTATTTTAAGAATCATTGGTTCCGGAAATCTTTATACCACACATGGCCATGGTTAAAAATGAGAATTTATCAGAAAATTCCAAGATGGGTATTCCCAGAGGAAGCATTTACTCCTCCAAATCTCTTAAAACCTAATCAAAGTTACAGATACGATGACCTGTTGGAAAAAGACAATCAACTGAAAACCAGAGAAGAGCTAGAAAACATGAACATTAAAATGAGTTGGTGGTTGAGAATGCAAGTTGAATCTAGGTATGCCAAAGTCAAGATGCTAGGCTTTAAAACAGAGCAATATCCATTTGACAAAATCTTTTTAGCTCCTCAAGAAAAGCTAATCTCCAAACTATATGCATACCTATTACAGATGAAGATGCAAGATGAGGTAGTAAAAGATTGTCCAATGGGCGAAAAACTTGGGTCATAATATCATGTTAGAAGAATGGGAGAGGTTGTGGAAACTTAACATTAAATTAACGAAGTCAGTAACTTTTAAAGAAAATCTGTATAAGATGTTATATAGATGGCACATGACCCCACAGAAATTGTATAAGATGTATACTAATATGTCTAACAAATGTTGGAAATGTGCTAAACAGGTGGGTTCCTTTTATCATATGTGGTGGACATGTGAGATGGTGAAGGACTATTGGAAAATGGTTCATGAACTATTACAGAAAATTATGAAGACACAGATTCAATTCAGACCAGAACTATTTTTATTGAACATATTTCCTGAGGACTATTCTAAAGAGATGAGACACTTGTTGGCGCATATTTGTACAGCAGCCAGGATTCTTCTGGCACAGAGATGGAAACTTCAGGAGACTCCCACGAAAATGGACTTGGTGGGAAAAATTCTGGAAACAGCAGCTGTTGGCTGAGAAATCTAAGGAAGAAGCAAGAAAATACTGGTTGAAATTCTCTACTTGGCTAGATACTCAAGACTCTTAAGATTCTTTGGTGTGAACTTATATCTCCTTATCCCTGTATTTTGTATTATAAGATTCTCTCTGTTGGAAACGTCAATTTGAATAGGTATTTTAATAAGAAAATTTACAATATAAAAATATCAAAATATTGATGACGCAAAGTTAAGAGATAATGATGTGACAACTTACGTATTTTAAGAAAGTATTTTAGATGCAGACTTGTATTTTATGAAAGTATACTATATATGCAGACTAAGACTGATTTGTAACTACTATTTTCTGTCCCCTCTTGCCCTTTGCCCTCAATTTCTAGAAAACTAATGCAACTTTTAAACGTTAAAATGTGGAATTTGCTGCCTGAGGATGTAATGATGGCCGCAGGAATAAACAGTTTTAAAAGGGGATTAGATAGATTCACTAATCTATCCGAATCCTTTGAACCTTGGAGCGAGGAGGCAACATCAGGGGAAAACCTAAGCCTCTATGCCCTGTCCAGAGGAACTGGTTAGCCACTGTGTGAGACAGGATGCTGGACTAGATGGACCATTGGTCTGATCCAGCAGAGCTCTTCTTATGTGCTTAATTTAATTCACCTATGAAAAAATTATGCATTTGAATGGCTAGCCGTGTATTGTAGACATACGATAAAATATATAGTATTAATATTAGCTTCTTTTCAACTTGAAAAATTATAAAATAAACATATGGCATAAAAGTATTCCTATTAATCATTTCCTAACAAGGTATGGCAGAATTTCTATACTCTGTGTAGGAATTCTGTTATACTTGAGGAGCTCCAAAATATCCAAATTCCTCCTGGTAGTCAAGAAGTGAATCACATAGGGTCTGCCTGCAATTTTACTGAATGTTCCTTAAGTGCATATATCTAAAAATGGACAATAGCAGCTGCTGATATCGTACAGATTATCAGAATCAGAGGGCTAGACTAGACAATGTGGTGCTCTCAGAGACACTACCGCCATTTTTACTGCTGGAATTCCTTCACCTTACTTGGGATTGTGGCACAGGGAGAGGGGGTCCTATCTCAGCACTTTTTTCAAGATCCCAATCCCTCTGCAGCAGCATCTGGACTGTTTATGGCACTGAGTAGGGAGATAGGAGCCCCTCCTCCCACCCTGTAGTCCCAAATAAGTCCAGGCCCCCATGGAGGAAGTTCCAGCAATAAAATGGCAGTGGCAGCCCCAAGGTGTCCTCAGGGACGGTTTCATCTAGTTTGGGCCTCTGAGTGACTTCAGAGATTGTCACAAGTGCAACTATATGCTTTGGTGTTGCATTATAGCTGTAACCTTTGAACTGGGAGACTTACCTAGGCAAGGGTCGTAAGTCTCAGGCACAGCTCTAGCTTCTCAATTTTTCTTGTGTGCTGTCTTTCAGATGATACACCATCAGTGTAACATCTGGAAGGGCAAGATATAAAAACAATTTAAAAAATTTCTAGTGCTTTTGGTGTTCAAAGCAGGGCCTTTTATATATAACCAAAGATAACATTGGTGGTTCCAGGGAGGGAAAATGTGTAGTTCAAAAATTCATGACATGCAGAAGTTGTATTTTGTTAGCTTAACATGACACTCTTCTTCATTAGTGCTATCAGAGTGCCAGTTCTAAGGATTTTCTGTTATTCTGTGTAGGCGTCTAACAGCACAATTCTAAATACACTAAAACCCTCCTGACTGTATTCACTACAGTGTGTTAGAAAGGTGGAACTCTGTTTAAGGTTGTGCTAAAGATGTCATGATATGCGACTCCAAGGAGCAAAACATGTGCCTACACCGAAGATAACTGCACAGGTGTGTTGTAGGAATCACACAAATTGCAGTCACATATTTCATATTATTTTTAAAAGGCTTGGTTCACAGCATTTCACAGACATTAACTTGATGATGATATTGGATTTATATCCCGCCTTCCACTCCGAAGAGTCTCAGAGGGGCTCACAATCTCCTTTACCTTCCTCCCCCACAACAGACACCCTGTGAGGTGGGTGGGGCTGGAGAGGGCTCTCACAGCAGCTGCCCTTTCAAGGACAACCTCTGCCAGAGTTATGGCTGACCCAAGGCCATGCTAGCAGGTGCAAGTGGAGGAGTGGGGAATCAAACCCAGTTCTCCCAGATAAGAGTCCGCACACTTAACCACTACACCGAACTGGCTCTCCAAGTGATCTTGTAGGGTAGAGCAGGATATTTTCCCATTGGACTTAAACAGAATAGCTTGACTAAAGCCACCTAGTGATTTTGTGGCAAGAGCTGAATTAGTCACCTCCTGTACACTCTTAGCCATGCTATGTCAGTTTCCATGGAGGTGGTCATGCTTGTAGTGACATCCAAAGCAACTCTGAATAAACAGCTGAGACGTATTGGCTCCGAGATGAATTCAGACTGCCAAATAATATGCCGTCATACTCCAACCTTAGAATTGATTTCATTTTTAAAACAAACGAACAAAAAAAGAACAATTTATGGCATCCAAACTTTCAGATCCAGCTAAAAGCTGCATAAGGCATAGTCTCATCCTGAAATTTACTGTTTCAAAACATTGATCACCTTTCTACAAATCGATTAGGAACTTTACTTCCTAGGACCGTGCACAGTAGGTTAATTTTGTCAGCATGATTTTTCCAAATATTCTGATGCCACTCTGATAGAAGAAGGTCTAGGCTTTTCCCAGTTTACTGCAATAACAGAGTTTGACTGCAGTAAACAAACTGAAAAGCACCTCCAAATCAGTACATCTAATACTCAGTGTGACTAAATCTGTGGATAGTATGGATACATAACTCCAAAGATTGGAGCAATGAATGGACAAGACAAGACAGATAGAGCTACAAATCCAATAATGCCTAGGTTTTCAGAAAAAAATCTGAAATCTTTAAAAAAGCCACCCCAAACACTTGGAGTTATATGCCAAATAATATAAGCAGCACCTCTTAGGGTTGCCAAGTCCAATTAAAGAAAAATCTGGGGACTTTGGGGGCGGAGCCAGGAGACTTTGGGGGTGGAGCCAGGAGACATTGGGGGTGGAGCCAGGAACAAGGATGTGACAAGCATAATTGAACTCCAAGGGAGTTCTGGCCATCACATTTAAAGGGACAGCTCACCTTTTTAAATGCCTTTCTTCCATAGGAAATAATTAAGGATAGGGGCACAATCTTTTGGGGCTCATAGAATTGGACCCTCTGGTCCAATGGTTTTGAAACTTGGGGGGTATTTTAGGGAGAGGCACTAGATGCTATACTAAAAATTTGGTGCATCTACCTCAAAAAATAGCCCCCCCAGAGCCCCCAATACCCACAGATCAATTCCCTATTATTCCCTATGGGAATTGTTCTCCATAGGGAATAATAGAGTGCCTAGTAGACATTTCCCTCCCCCCCACACGCTTTCTAAAGAGGGGGAGGGCCTCCATACCAGGGAATCCCCCCTCCCTGCCCCCTCCCTCTCTCACACACACAAATACTTACTGGGTCTTCTTCCCTCTGCCTGCTGTGAAAACGAAAGCAAAGAAAGGGAGGGGCCGTTCTCCGAAGCCCTTCCTGTTTCCTCCTTCCTGCCCAGCCTTAAAGGGGCAGACATTTACAAACTGCTCAGGATCTCTTCACCAACATGAACCCTACAGGTATGTTCTCCCCCCCCCTCCACCCCCCCCCCCGCTTCCTGATTTCTGGAGACCGGGGGATGAAGCTGCGAACCCAGAAGTCTTCCGCCAAAGCGGGGGGGTTGGGAAGCCTAGCACCTGTACGTTTAAGACATGCAGCCTCAGTGACTGCTCCTAAGTATCTGCAACAGTATTGCCAGCCTTCAAGTCTTGGTTTCTGTCAGTAAAAAGGTGTGGAGGATCCTTTCCAGGGCTTTGAGGGAGGACTCATTGGGGCCAAGCCTACAGCAACCACTGGGTGACTCACTCCTACATGATTTGCATGACTCACCCAGGCCCAGCTGCTTGCTGTTGATCAACAGAAGCCACCCACAAAAGCCAGGGAAGCTACGGTTTCAGGACAGAATCTGGGAGACTCAGGGTCAAACCCCCACTCTGCCATGGAAAGTCCCTGGGAGACCTTGGGCCATTTACACATTCTTAGCCTACCTCACCAGCTCATTGTGAGAATAAAATGGACAAGAGGATAATGATTTGAGCTCCTTTGGATCCCTGTTGTGGAGAAAGGCAATGCATAAATTAAGTAAATAAATAATATATAATAAATATAGCTGAAGATAAAAGGTAGATTGCTTGGTTGATAGGTGAGAAAGAGAGAAGGAAACAGTGAAAAGGGGAGGATATGAGGGTTGCCAGGAGGAGGTAAAGAGGAAATATGTGGGGAGGGGGATCCAGGGGAAGATGAAGTATTCCCCACTAGTCCTTGGAAGCTTTCCATCACACAAAGGTGCCTAGCAGTTGGAACCTTACAACTGGACCGTAGATTTCCTCAGTAGATGCAGCTAGGGAGAAGAAAGTAAGGAAAGCTGATGACAGAAGGGTAGATAAAGGCAGGTTGCTTGGTGGGTGTGAACGAGAGACAGAAGCAGGAAAAGAGGCTATGGAGGCTTTCAGAAGAGGGAAAGAGGAAATAGTTGAGAGGGGAAAATGAGATCCCTCCCCACAAATCTTTGCTTGTCACATTCTAAAAATGATATTCCTCCCCACAAAACCCTGCTTGTCGGATTCTAAAACTCTGTGCTTACCTTATACTCAGGAGTGGCCAATGGTAGCGCTCCAGATGTTTTTTGCCTACAACTTCCATCAGCCCCAGCCAGCATGGCCAATGGCTGGGGCTGATGGAAGTTGTAGGCAAAAAACATCTGGAGCGCTACCATTGGCCACCCCTGTTATACATCATGAAATAGGCACTGGGCCAATCTGGCTGATTCTGTACCTGAAAATGTCAACTGGCAGTGCTCTGTTCCACATATTTCTTCACTCCAACCCAGCTATTGATCTAGCCTTTCATTACTGTCATCTCAGATCAGTCACCCCACAAAAACTATGGCACTTAGCAAATAAGAGGCATGTTTAAAATTGCTGTTTGGTTTGCCATACAAAATTAAAAGCTATTGAGCATTTTACACTAAAATCTCTTCTTGTAGATGGCTGTCTGTTTTAATTGAATGCAGTATCATTGCTGTTGCCCAATCTTTACCAAGATACATTTAAACATGCTTTAAAAGGAAAACCCCTAATTATAGTTACAGTACATATTCTTTCTCTTTGAGGGCACTCCTCAGCCCAAAGCTTGCCAGCCTTGATTATGTAGGCCCAGTGTGGGAGGTGAAGGAAAGCTTGGCTATCTGGCTGGTGTACTATCTGCCTAACACACCAGCAGTTATCCTGCTAAGTCTATTGGAAGCTGTCTCCACCTGGGCGTTGGAGTACCCCAGACTACTTATTCTGGGGGACTTTAATGTCCATGTTGATGAGGAACACTCCTTTTGGATCAAGGACCTAATGCTATCCATGGCAGCATTGGGGCTTTCCCGGTTTGTAGTTACCCCCACACGCAAAGCAGGTCACACACTGGGCCTTATTTTTGGGACAGAGATAGAGGTGGATCAGATACACACTGATACACCTGATTGTCATGGTCTGACAATTTAATTTAATTTTAACTTTGCCTTTAAGGCCTGGATGGGCATACCTAACCCTCCTTGTTCAGATGGCAAACAAATTCATGCTTGCCTGTGAAGACTTATGGATCCTGATGGATTCCAGAATGATCTGCATGACCTGATGTCCCCTGGAGATTTGCTTGATGAACTGGTGGGAGACTGAAATAGCTGGTTCTCTGAAACCACCAAGATTATTACCCTCCGGTGCCCTCTCTATCCCCACTCCAAATTGACCCGATGGTATACTCTGGAGCTTTGGCATATGAAACAGGAACTGAGCTAGCTAGAATGAAGGTGGTGGCACTCATGATGAAGCAACTAGAGCATCTTTTAGCTTGTTTATGAGAACCTATGAGATGACAATGAAGGCTGCAAAGAAAGCCTACTATGCAGCTTTCATTGAATCAACGAGCTTCCACCCAGCCAGTTTGTGTAGTGGTTAAGTGTGCGGACTCTTATCTGGAAGAACCGGGTTTGATTCCCCACTCCTCCACTTGCACCTGCTAGCATGGCCTTGGGTCAGCCATAGCTCTGGCAGAGGTTGTCCTTGAAAGGGCAGCTGCTGGGAGAGCCCTCTCCAGCCCCACCCACCTCACAGGGTGTCTGTTGTGGGGGAGGAAGGGAAAGGAGATTGTGAGCCGCTCTGAGACTCTTCGGAGTGGAGGGCGGGATATAAATCCAATATCTTCATCTACCTCACAGGGTGTCTGTTGTGGGGGAGGAAGGTAAAGGAGATTGTGAGCCCCTCTGAGACTCTTCGGAGTGGAGGGCGGGATATAAATCCAATATCTTCTTCTTCTTCAGTTATTTAGAACAATTTGGTCCTTGACATCATTGCCACAGGGCAAAGAAAATATTGAATTGGAATTAGGCTGTGAGGTTTTTGTGAGCCATTTCAACAACAAAGTCTTGTTGCTCTGCCAAGACCTCCCCGCTACAGTTGAGACAATAGCAGAACTGGAAGCCCCTTGGCTGTCTTCTAGTCCTATATTGGACACATTTAGCTGCCTCTCCCCTGGTGGCTGTGAGGCCCACCACCTGCCTCCTTGATCCATACCTGTCTTGGCAGGTGAAAGCTTGTGGAGATGGAGTTTGGACCCACCCCCGTGTGAGATTATCAATCAGCCCCTCTCTTTGGGAGTTTCCCTGGGGGGCTGAAGGAGGCAGTGGTGCGTCCACTCTTAAATAAGTCATCTTTGGACCCAACAATCCTGGCCAACTACCACCCAGTGTCAAAGTAGGGAGCCACCCTGAGCCTGCTCCAGTGGAGAGGGCAGGATATAGGTCTAATAAATAAATAAATACACTTCTTTTCCCGCTGCACTTCCACAGGGCCTGTAAGACAGAGCTCTTCCACCAGGATTTCAGATGAGGGAGTGGATGTCTGATACGATCTGCCCCTCCTGCCATACATTGCCCCAGACTTTTTGTTGTTGTTGTTGTTGAAATGCCCATCAATAGAATCTGGTTATTAGAATGCTCTGTGCAGATTCATGAAATACCACCATCTTGTGTTTTAATTAATTGTTTTGTTTGAATTATTATATATTGTTAATTGAGGATTTTATTATTTCATTGACGTCTCACACTGTTCATTAATTGCAACAACCACATTATGTGCTGGCATAATGTTGGCATGTCTGCCCTTCTCCTAATTTTCCCCTGCTGGTCTTTGAGGCTCCAGTGAGCAGGAGGAATGGCTCAGATGTCTTCCAGCATTTTGTGAGACCTGGCAACCCTACCTGCAGACAGGCTATGAAATATACATAGGCCATTTTGGGCATGGCTGGAACACTTGAGAGAAAAATCATGCAGCTTCTGCTCCATACCCTTCAACAAGGCAATCAACGCTTTTATAAACGAAGATTTCTTCCTGTTGGGTTGACAGATGTGATAAGGGGAAACCATGATCAAATATTTGTGATCTGGGCTAGAGCGCATGGAAGCAGAAATCATGTGCCACCTTTAAGATTACCCCTGCTTATTCCGGAATAGACTTTCATGAGTCAGTCTTTATTAATACAGTCATAGACCAGCACAAGTCTTAGCAAAATTCCCAACCGCTGCAGTAAGAGAAAACGTAAAATTGTTTCCCACACGTAATAACTTTAAGGGAAGTACATGAGCCCTGCCTAAAAGAGAGTTTAAATCACTTATTGGCCAAGTCAGAAGAAGCACTCCTGAGAAACAACATAGAGGGCTCTGCTTTTGACATCACTTTTTATTTGCATTGACGCTTCTGGCCATATCCCTAAGGCAACTATAGTTCCATTTTTTAAGAGTGGGAAGAGGGATGATTCCTGCTAATTATAGGCCAATTAGCCTGCTCAACATTATTAGCAAACTTTATGCCAGACATCTACTGGCTTTCTTGAGTCAGATCTCACTTCTTCAGATATATATGAAAATGAAAATTTTACAGTAACGTTTATAACCAAAAATCATAGGGTGGGAACAAAACGGATGAGGTGAGAGGAAGAGCACCATGGCAAAGACCTATTGTAAATACTTCAGGTGAGTAATCTGTGTAAGAAACTGAAACAGATGTTGTTGCAATTAATGAACAGTGTGAGAGGTCACAGGTTCTAGTCTTCCATGAAGTTTGGTTACGGACAGATAAAACAAGTTAAGAAAAAGTAGGTCTATGAAAAAAAGTTCTGTTTGGAGAATCCTTTTAGCAGTTATTTCTAAAGTAAATAGCAACACAACTTGCTGCAAGGACACAGTGCGAAGCTTAAGAAAAGGAATACAGTGTGATGCAGCATAGTTGTATGATTATATCATAATCCAAAGCACCAATTAACAACTCTAGAGGGTGGGTTTGCTGGAATATTATCAAGTATAGTAAAATAGGAATCCCAAGTCTCTGTTTAAGCTGGAATGGGATGTGGTATTTAACGTCGCGAAGAGCTCTGATTCTCACTTTCACATTGGATGTTTCTTTTAACTTATTTTTTTTATTGACAAACAGAAACAAATACAAGCAGAAAAAAAGTGAGACAGAAATACTACAATACTACATATTCACATCTGCAATCATATTTGCTAGACAAAAACATAAATATTAATAAATGAGATAGACATCATAATAATCAAAAGTGTCTATTAAATTGTAATGAACCACATTTTCCTATCAGAATTGTCTAACAGATCTTACTTTATTACATACAGATTACTTATATACTTCTAATTTAGTCTGTTGTCTATCATTTCTTCATTCCTAACATTTCTAACATTTTATCATTACAGACATATATCATTATAGACATATTGCTTAGTTCTGTCTCTTAATCATTCTAGACTCTCTCGTTTAGTTCTCATTTTAATCCTTAAAGTATTCCACCCTGATTTTGACCGATTTTTTTCTTTCAACTTCTTTGAGGGAGTCGGAGAACAGTGAATTTAAGATCTCCAATAGTGAGTGTGCAGGAGGATTAAAATTTTCCTCCATGATAGGCTTCCCAGTCCCCAGATCCCAGTGGGGGATCCCCCATTACAGGCTTCTCCCCACCCCCAGCCTGCTGGCCGGCAGGGGAAGCCCCGCCCCCCACAGTCACCATGTAGTTTTAGAGCTCCTGCAGGTCCGTTTTTTAAATATGTATCTTTAAGGCTGAGCAGAAAGCAGGAAACAGGAAGGGCTTCGGAGAACAGCCCCTCCCTTTGTTTTGCTTTCGTTTTCAGAGCAAGGAAAGTTCTGCAGGAACAAGACCCAGTAAGTATTTGTGTGTGAGAGAGAGGGAGGGGGCAGGGGATTCCCTGGTTCGGAGGCCCTCCCCCCGCTTTAGAAAGCATGGGGAGGGAGGGAAATGTCTACTGGGCACTCTATTATTCCCTATTTATACTTATAATTTTACAAATGTGTTTAAAATATTTCGTTATACATAAAAATATAGCTAACTCTGAACAACAGTCTCAGAGTGGAGATCAATTAGGGTTGCCAATCCCCAGGTGGGGGCAGGGGATCCCCCGGTTTGGAGGTCCTCCCCCCGCTTCAGGGTCGTCAGAAAGTGGGGGGAGGGGAGGGGAATGTCTGCTGGGAACCATTTGTAAAAAGGAGATGCTGCTTACCTTATACTGCTATTCTATCCTTTCCCATTTTGCCTGGCTGACTTAATGTTCACGTCTCTCACCAAAAGGACTCTAAACCTAGAGGGTTTACGGCAGGCATTCTGGTTTCCAGTAGCCCTCCATATCAGTCTGGTATGACAAGATTTGGGACCAATTCATGATGGACAAAATATCAGTGGTAGTGAATCTTAATTACACTGATTCCGGAAGAAATTATCATAAATTTATTTCTATCTGGGCCCCTGTATTAAATTTCATGTCGGAAAAGAATATCCTTCCTTCCAATCGTTCCTATCACTCTTGGTTATTTTTTAAATTTTCATATGACCTGAAAAACCCACTTATGAGTGACTCAGATCAATAACTCATGTTTATACTTACCTCGTCTTTCACAAGGTAGTAGTTACAATATATATCCTGAGTATCTTTATCTCTGTAATGATATCTGTTGCTTGCTTTACTTTTTATTGTATTTATTAATATTTCATAATAAAATATGTATTGGTTTAAAAAAAGAAAATAAAAGAAAAACCTGTTTTCCAGTTTCTCCCAGATATCGGGAGACTGTTCTGCATATTGTCTGATTTGGCAATTACTGTACACTGAATTACAACAGCATGAAAACTTTCATTCTTCAGAAAGATTGCCTACTCCAGCAGTTAAATGTAGAGGACAAGTGGAAATGGGAATGCAATCATTGTGATGTCCTTAAAGCTTCTGTACCTAAGAGCCCTGCTTCACGAGATTACTTGAAAGCGTACTTGGCATTGCACATAAGAGCGCTAATGTGTAGATATCAGGTCAGAAGGGGAAAAACATGGTGTAATCGGAAGCTTGCAGCCTGCAGCATAGCTGCTAGGCTGCTTCTGCGCCGTTTGCCTCCCTGGGAGGGGGAGTCAGAAGTCACCCATTTGGGCGCGCAATGTGAGGGGCGGGGCTAGCTGCTTTATTGGCTAGCTCCACGTTCCCCTCAGTTCATTCCGTCATTGATCGGCCCTCCCTCCCGCCCTGTCTGTTATGTAGGCTTGGCTGGTTGCCTCATTTGAGGAGCCGGGTAGGAATTTTTTACACCCGGCTGATTGGCTGTTGCTGGGGTGTGTTTTTCGCCTACCCTGCATAGCAGTGCAGTGGATTGTGGATTTGGCTCAGGGAAGGTGCCTTTAAATAGTTGGTCACTTTAGTTGGCAGGTTTTGGGGGTTTAGGACACTATGCGGCTAGGGGAGGACTGTGAAGCATCCCCCTTTTGGGGAATTTGGAGTCTGGCATGAACAACCTGGGGTTTGGAGACCCGGGTTTGGAGATTGCAGACTGTCCAGGAGGCTCGGCTAGAGGGTGTCTTTCTTGCGAGACATGCGTCTGGGTTTGGGGCCCTCTGTTGCGTGCCTCCCTGCTGGGCCTGCCTGGAGGGAGCTGAGTCACTCAGCTCTGGCTGGGGGGCTGGGTCTCTCGCCCGTTAATGGCAGGGGAGCGGTCGCAGTGACCCCTAGCCCTGACCAGGCCGCTGGTGGAGTACCCTTGCTGTTTATGCTGTTAGTTAATAAAGTGGCCCAATTTTATTCCAATGCATTGTGTCCGACTCTTTATTCCGACCTTGGGGGGCAAACACTGACTTAACATTTTTGCTGAATCAGTGCTAGCGCAGAAACAGCAATATTTTTTTTCTACAATCCATGCTCCCACCACCACCACCCATACTGCTTTTTCCTGTTGCACCATCATGCCATCTTTTCTGGCCATCGTTCCTTCCACCCCAACTCTACTGTTGCCACTGCCTCATATGTTTGCTTGCTCCTACTACCACCAACACTGCTTAGGCACAGCTGCCACCGATTCCACCTTTTTCTGCTACTTTACTGCTGCTTCACTCAGTCACTCAATCATGTCACTGCCTCCCCTGCTGTCCACACCACACACCCTCTGCCATCTTTTCCTGCCTTTGCTGTCAGTTTGTAGAATTGATAAGTAACCCTCAAAATGCTAGCTAAGATTCTGCAACATAGTGTGGCAGGATCTCATTTCCCCTCATGTAAGTTTGGGTCTGGGTGATTTTTCAAAGTCCCTTTTTTATTATTCTTGGATTTTTCTACAAAGATAGGAGTTCCAACAGGTTTGTAGAAAAATCCTCCCTATTTGAACATGGCTCCATTGTGCAGATGTATTGATCTTAGGGTTGCCAAGTCCAATTTAAGAAATATCTGGGGACTTTGGGGGTGGAGCCAGGAGACTTTGGGGGTGGAGCCAGGAGACATTAGGGGTGGAGCCAATATCAAGGCTGTGACATGCATAATTGAACTCCAAAGGGAGTTCTGGCCATCACATTTAAAGGGACGGCACACCTTTTCAATGCCTTCCTTCCATAGGAAATACTGAAGGATAGGGGCACCTTCTTTTGGGGCTCATAGAATTGAACCCCCTGGTCCAATCTTTTTGAAACTTGGGGGGCATTTTGGGGAGAGGCACTAGATGCTATACTGAAAATTTGGTGCCTTTACCCCAAAAAACAGCCCTCCCAGAGCCCCATATACCTGCGGATCAATTCTCTATGATTTTCTATGGGAATAAATCTCCCTAGGGAATAATAGAGTTCCCAGCAGACATTTCCCTCCCCTCCCCCCGCTTTCTGACGACCCTGAAGCAGGGGGAGGGTCTCCAAACCGGGGGATCCCCTGTCCCCACCTGGGGATTGGCAACCCTAATTGATCTCCACTCTGGGACTGTTGTTCAGAGTTAGCTATATTTGTATGTATAACGAAATATTTTAAACACATTTGTAAAATTATAAGTATAAATATTGGTGGTAAATCTAGAGAGCCCTTTGTATGAGAGGAATGTACTTTTGTTTATGCAGAGTTGGAGCTATTTCCAATTTCCACTGATTTTCCCATTGCAGCTCCACCCCACCCCAATTAGGATCTCAAACTCCTCAGGACTGCCTTTTCTACAAGTGCAAAAGATGGAGCAAAAAGAAGGTGGGAAATCCCCATTGGTTTACATGACTTCAAAGGTATATTGAACAAATTAATGGATTAATTTCAATACCTGTTAGCCAGAACGAAAATGAATCTCCAGGTTCAGAAGCAGCATATTTCTGAGTTCCTGTTACTAGAGAAGGAGGAGAGGAAGTATTTTTGGCCTGCTTATGGGCTTTCTGCAGGCACTTGGCTGCCCAGCGTTGGCAACAAAATGCTCAATTGGTCTGATCCAGCAAGGCTCTTACGTTATTAAAATGTCTGCCTCTGGCCCAAACTAATGTTGTCCGATAAGACTTTTCTTGCTCTCAGACTGCTTTAAAGCTCAAAGTAAGACACAAAGGCGATGGGATCTTTTCTTTTTAGGGCTGGGGAAGCTAAGGACAAGGTTCAGTGAGTGCCACTTGCACAAAAAGTCTGAGAAATTAGTACTGGTCTGAACTTGCGTTTGTCTTGGCCTTCAACAGCTTCAGGAGAATGTAATAATGTATTTATTGGTTTCTTTGCAAAACTCAGAGTGTACAGAAATTCACAGAGCTAATTTAAGAGGCTATCAGTAAGAAGTTAGATAGGAGAAAAGAGAAATGTGTGTGCATGTGTAAGAGAAATGCAGTTGATGAAGGTTGGGGAAATTAATAGAGTCCAGTTAAATTCAGTTGTCCTATCCTAGCAAATTTAAATTTGATATATGTCTAGCTTAGGACAATGAGAAATTATTTTCTTACATACTTACAACCAAGCCTTTTTTTTGCAGGAAAAACCCAGGAGGAACTCATTTGCATATTAAGCCACACCCTGATGTCACCTTTGTTTCTCACAGGGCTTTTTTGTAAAAAAAAAAAAAAAGCTCAGCAGGATCTCATTTGCATATTAGGCCACACCCCCTGATGCCAAGCCAGCCGGAACTGCGTTCCTGTGCATTCCTGCTTTTTAAAAAAGTCCTACTTACAACCTTTCTCAGTATGATTTTCAACTTACACTTTTCAAGTTGCAAAATAAATTGGAATTTTTCAATTAGCATTCTAAGTTGCATTTGCACCTTTGAGGAGACACAATCTACTCATCACTCATCCATTAAATACAATGGGGCTGGGGTTTTATTCTTTCTATATGTAATGGAAATGGGAAAGTCTTGGATTATTTTCCATTACAAGTCTATTAAGTAGGGAAGAAGGGGGGGGGGTGTCACGTAGCCTATATTCAGGAGGAGAATTATTGGCTGGCCAAGAGCAGCCTGTAAATATACTAATAATCTTTAGATCATGGTGGTAGATTCTCCTACAGGATCTTTGGGGTCCAGAATGCTGGACTGCCCAGTGTCTCATACATGCATGCACAGTGGATCCAGGGAACCATAACAAAACTATCATTTCGTCAATTTTAAACTGGTCCCTCTAACTTCACCTTTAATATCAGCTTGATCTGCAACAAAGAACAGGTGACATTCTTTATTTCCATGCTATGAAATGTTTTAACTACCCAACCCTACATATTAAGTCTATGAGGCAATATTTTTTTCCTCCTTGCCAGTTGGAAAACCTGCCTTCCAGATTTTATTAGGAATTATGTAACTTCATGTCATAGAAGAAGATAGGATATATATATATATATTTTAAAAATATATGAATAAAATATCTGATAATTCTGACAAATGAGATTTAAAATCTATAAATTGGGATGCTATAGTCTCAAAATGCATTATGGAAAATGTCAGATCCAGAGATATTAGAGTGACAACTCTTTGGATGACTGAAATGACACTGATGTGTTTCTAGAGAGAATATAGACTGGAATTTGGTAGAATACTGATTTTTAAGAACATGAAGGCTTCTGTGATGGAAAGGAAACAGTACTGGAAAGAGTCACAATCATTTTAACACCAGATTGTTGGTTAATGTTTAATGCATTGAAATTATTAAATTGTAAACTGGCATACTGGCTAAAGATATATAGCAGTATATTATGAAACGCAGCCCACAGGAGTGCTGAAAAAACCAAAAAGAGAACTAGGAAGACTAGAACTGAATGCAGAACAATTCAGAAAGTCTGAACCAAAAATCAGAACAAACTTAAACTAGAACAGAACCTGAACCACTTACGGTGCATTCACACTGCATTAGCTAAGTATTTTTGCTATTCTTACACAGTAAAAATCTGCGTGTAAAATGCAATAGTTAGTGTAGTGTGAATGAATCCTTAGAAACTTAGATGAAAACAAGGAGGAAGAGGCATCTCATTTCTTCTTTCCCCACTATTTCCTCTTTCCCATTCTTGAAAATCCCCATAGACTGTTCCCTTTTCCTGCTTCTAGTTTGGTGTAGTGGTTAAGTGTGGACTCTTATCTGGGAGAACCGGGTTTGATTCCCCACTCCTCCACTTGCACCTGCTGGAATGGCCTTGGGTTAGCCATAGCTCTTGCAGGAGTTATCCTTGAAAGAGCAGCTGCTGTGAGAGCCCTCTCAGTCCCACCCACCTCACAGGGTGTCTGTTGTGGGGGGAAGATGTAAGCCGCTCTGAGTCTCTGATTCAGAGAGAAGGGTGGGGTATAAATCTGCAATTCTTCCTCTTCTTTCTTCTCTTCTTCTAGGGTTGCCTACCCCCAGGTGGGACTAGAGAACACCTGGAATCGCAACAGGTCTCCCACCCACAGAGATCAGGCCCCCCCTTATGGTTGCCAGCTCCAGGCTGGGAAATTCCTGGAAATTTGGGGACAGAGCCTTGGGTGGGGAGGGGTGAGGTTTAGGTATAATGCCACAGGACAAGGGTGGCTAAACTTGCTTAACATAAGAGTCACAAACATCAGATGTTTGAGAGCCACAAGACATGAACATCAGATGTTTGAGAACAGGAAGGAAGGAAGGAAGGAAGGAAGGAAGGAAGGAAGGAAGGAAGGAAGGAAGGAAGGAAGGAAGGAAGGGAGGGAGGGAGGGAGGGGAGGGGCAGAGGGAGGGGGAGTAAGGAAAATAGATGGGGAGGGGAAGAGGTGGAAAGAAAGCAACTTTAACTTTAAATGCATTATCCAAGTCAGCTGACGGGGGGTTTGAGAGTCATACAGGTCGTTTTCGCACTCACCTCCAGCCAACGCGACCCCTCTCTTCACCGCGCAGGATCTGCGCGGATTTCCCACTAAATGCCGCGGAGCAGCCTTTTGCGCAAACTCCCGGCGCAAAAGCCGCTCAAACGTAAACCTCCAAAAAGCAGTTTCCGGCGCAAAAGGCTTTTGCGACGGGAGTTTCCGGCGCAAAAGGCTGCTCCGCAGCATTTAGTGGGAAATCCGCGCAGATCCTGCGCGGTGAAGAGGGGGGTCGCGCCGGCTGGAGGTGAGTGCGAAAACGACCACAGTTTTGGCCACCCCTGTCATGGGAGAATCCACCGTCCAAAGCAGCCATTTTCTCCAGGGAAATTGATTTCTGTCATCTGGAAAGCAGTTGTAATCTGAGTGATCACTAGCCTTCAGCTGGAGGCCGGTAACCCTAGCTTCCATGGAGAAAATGGCTGACTGGAGAGTGATGGCATTTTGCTCCCTCTCCTTCTTAAACCCCATCCTCTCCAGGCTCCACCCACCAAATCTCCAGGTGTTTCCTAACCTTGAGTTGGTAACCCCATCTACTTCCCACCCAACAGCCAACCTACCTTTATCTGCTCCTCTGTTTTAAGCTTTTCTCCCCCCACCCCCCAGCAACCTCTACCAAGAAGAAGAGGAGGAGGAGGAGGTGGAGGAAGAGATTGGATTTATAGAAGAGGAAATTGGATTTATACCCCTATCCCAACCTAGAGCTGGCAAACATAGTCAGGCCTGGCCCTGGTAAGTCTTCCCTCAAAGGCACTTTTAAAAAGTTTTCAGATTTTTCTGCAAACCTGAGGAGTTCCCCACATGTGCAGAAAAAAAAAATCTGCTTCGCCTCCATGAGCCCCAGATCTGCAGATTTAGATATCTGCATAGACGGGCATGTTGGCTATTAGATATCTAGATGAGGCAATGTGATTTTAAAAACCAGTATCCCAAAATAAGGACGTGAACACCAGTATGTGGGTTAACTAATGGATTAATTGTTAACCTGCATCAGTTAAACATCCCTGAATAAGTCCAAGTGACTACTAGCAAGAATCCTATTATGGTTGCTGGTGTTTTGGATAGATCCGCCTTGATTCATGAGGTCGCAAAGAGTCGGACTTGACTGTGAGACTGAACAACAATAAAGTGCCAAACTTAACTACAGCCAGGGCTTTATTTGTAGAAAAAGCCCAGGAAGAACTCATTTGCATATTAGGCTACACCCCCTGATGTCACCATTGTTTCACACAGGGCTTTTTTTGTAGAAAAAGCTCAGGAGAAACTCATTTGCATACCTCCACAGCCGGAACTGCATTCCTGCTAAAAAACAAACAAACCCTGAATACCAATTGCTTCCGTTATCTTCATCTGCATATAAGACAGGTCTGAGATGTGTTAAGCCTCATCTCCCTCTCTTCATGTGCCACTCAATTAACTAATGGTTCTGTTTATACTGGAGGGCTAACAGACAAGGCATAGAAGCGAAGGTCTTCAGCTAATGCTGCCTACCAACACTGGTATTCAGATGTTTACTGTCTAAACCATCTTCCCCTAACTCTTAACTCTTCAAGTCGATTCTCAGAAACATACTTCCTGCAATTTGGTCTAGCAGCCCTTAAAGGTGGCGTCACTCCCCAGAGTTTTCTGGAATGACCACACTTCCAGCACCCTCCATCAACTGCTGAAATCTCCTTCAGCCGTAGAATTTAGGTCTGCTTTAATTAATGCACCTGACCCCTCCACTTCTATTTCTGTTTATAATTCCCTAATACACCATATCACAGAATCATTGAGCGCTAACTCTGCCTGTCCAGAAAGAAGAGTTTCCACTCCACTTGATTTTCCATCTCCGTGGTTTGACAGAGTGTGTGCAACTACTAAAGCAACTCTGCAGGAAATTTATCATAATTTCCACCAATCTGGGACCTCAACCCTCCCCCTCCCAGAATATTTCTATTACAGGAACCTTTTACAGCAATTAATTAGGGACAAGAGACCTGACTATATTTAAAAACAATGGGAACAGTTGTACCAAGCCACAACTCTAAATAACTCCAAGAAATTTTGGGCCATAGTCTCAGGGGCTTTCTGGCCAAATGATCCCTCAATGTCTGTCATCTCACCTCATATATGGTTTCAACACTCTTTGGTCCTATTTAGTCATGACTCTACCTATGTTACTTTCCTCGAGCCCCCAGAAGCAGATTTACCCGATTGGCCTCCGGTCTCTCCGGAAGAAATCAAAGACCTCATTGCACAATTGAAAGCAGGAAAGGCCCCAGGCCCTGATGCCATTCTTTCTGAAATATTAATCACAGATTCAGGCTGGTGCCCCCCCCCCTCTGGCAGCTCTGTTCACTCTTGTTGACAGTACAGGCATGATACCTCGAGCATGGCTGAATTCAATAGTGGTCCCAATTTATAAAAAAAGGGAATCACTCTAATCTGAATAACTTCAGACCCATAAGCTTGCTTTCTGTTATAGGCAAGCTATATGCCAAACACCTTCTGGCCAAACTCACTTTGTGGATGTCGCAACATAAAATCTTAGGACCTGAACAGATAGGGTTCTGCAAAGGAAAGTCCACCCTGGACCATTGTGCCGTATTACCGCATCTAATAGAACAAATATTCCGTAAGGGCTAAACAGGAACTATATGCTGCCTTTTTAGACTTAAAAGGGGCTTTTGATTCAGTAGATAGGAACCTCCTATGGTCCAAACTCGCTCAGCTTAATATTGATAAAAGACTTCTTTTAATTATCAAAAAACTATACACTTCTAATACTTGCCAGATCAAATGTTCCCTGGATGGTCAGCTAACCTCCGAGATCCCCGTTGATAAAGGCATTAAGCAAGGTCACATTTTTGTTCAACCTCTTTCTTAATGACCTAGCTGTGCACCTAACAGACCCAGACTGTCATAGACCTAAACTTGGAGCAATCCACGTCCCTTTATTACTTTATGCGAATGATACTATGCTTTTATCCTGTTCTAGAGTAGGTCTAAGGCAGCTGTTGTCTCGATGTTCCTTGCGAACAATAAGCTCCAGCTAAACTATGAGAAATATAAAATTGTAGTCTTCTCCAAGAGAAGGAGTTCCTTTAGCTGGTCCATCGTGGGGAAAAGGATAAAACAACTTAAGCATTTAAAATATTTAGGCATTAATTTCCAGAATAATGCGTCTTGGTCTGCACATCGTAACTATGCTATGAAAATTGCCAATGTTAGTGTGTCAGCCATAACATGTTTTTTTTTATGGTAGAGGTAATCAATTTGTGCCAACAGCTATAAAGATCTTTAAGACTAAAGTGATTCCGCAATTACTTCATGGTATCGCAATCTGGATCCATGCTTTTGACCAATCCATCGAATGGATCCAATCGAAATTTCTGTGGAAAGTCTTAGGCTGGCCGAACTGCATTCCATAAGCAGTAATATGCTTGGAAACTGGCATGTCTTTATTGGTGACCAGAGCTTGACTTGCTATCACCAACCTCTGACTCCGTCTTCACAGTTTCTCTGAACCTGAGAGCTTGTCCCATCATATGATCTCTGAATATAAATTGTCCACCTGGTCAGAGTATATTGCAGGGAAAATCAAGTCTTTGGGCCTATCCCTGGAATCATTCATGCTGTTGTTTTCGGCAGCATTTTACCAAATTAAAAGTAGACTTTTGGACATTAAATGCCAGGAATTATACAGTCTGGCCAATAAAACTTGTTCTCCACTGTGTTTTGAGATTCCTTTTACTATGGCTTCATACCTCTCCACTGTGTTTTGAGATTCCTCTCACTATGGCTTCATACTTTTCCCTTTTATTGACATCCCAGGACCGAAGAGCTTTCTCTCTTGCTAGATGTAAAGCTCTGCCCTCTGCCATACTTCTTGGCAGGTTTAACAAGACAACGTACTCTCTTTGTTCAACTACTCTCTTAGATTCTGTCCTTGCGACCATACATCCGTTGAAACAGTCCCTCACGTTTTGCTCCACTGTTTGTTACATTCACAGCTTCGTAACTCACTGCTGCGTCCCATTTTGGAGAAATCAGGAAGCTGCTTGGATGCCTTAAAAGTCTGTAGGCTCCTGAGTGGTTACTCCCCGAAAGACACTGAAATAGTAGCCAAGTTTATTTTTCCGGCCACCATGATACACCAAAGGATTTTGTAGCCGTAGTTTTAATTGATAATGATGTTTCTAAATTTGCTTTCATTTTCAGAGCAAGTAAAGTTCTGCAGGAACAAGACTCAGTAAGTATTTGTGTGTGAGAGAGAGGGGGGCAGGGGATTCCCTGGTTTGGAGGCCCTCCCCCCGCTTTAGAAAGCATGGGGAGGGAGGGAAATGTCTACTGGGCACTCTATTATTCCCTATAGAGAACGATTCCCATAGGGAATAATGGGAAATTGATCTGTGGGTATTGGGGGCTCTGGGAGGGGGGCTATGTTTTGAGGTAGAGGCACCAAATTTTTAGTATAGCGTCTAATGCCTCTCCCCAAAATACCCCCCAAGTTTCAAAATGATTGGACAAATTTCCATAGGAAATACTGAAGGATAGGGGCACCTTCTTTTGGGGCTCATAGAATTGGACCCCCTGGTCCAATCTTTTTGAAACTTGGGGGGTATTTTGGGGAGAGGCACTAGATGCTATACCAAAAATTTGGTGCCTCTACCCCAAAAAACAGCCCCCCCCCAGAGCCTCAGATACCCGCGGATCAATTCTCCATGATTTTCTATGGGAATAAATCTCCCTAGGGAATAATAGAGTTCCCAGCAGACATTTCCCTCCCCTCCCCCCGCTTTCTGACAACCCTGAATTTTAACTGTACCTTTTGTATTTTATAGGTAATTTTTATTCTGTATAATTTGGTAATCCTTTTATTCTGTATAACTGATTTCTTTTGCCCCCCCAGTCGGAATGAAGAGGCAGACACAGGAATTGGGTTTAAAACCGGGCCGCTTTATTAAACACATAACACAGTAACTGGCAGGGGGGAAAACTAAACCAGACAAGCCCTGGGGTCAACACCTGGACCCCGCCTTGTCCAAAGGGCGAGCCACCCTGCCCCCAGCACAAGCCCGCCGTCTTCGGGTTGTAGCTGAGCGGCCAGGCCTCCAGCCATCACCATCTGGGCTGGCATCGATCCCCATGGAAGGATCCAACCAGGTGAGGCTCCGAGTGATCTGCATCACCGCACTGAGCCGTGTAGCCCATCTACGGTTCCTGCCGACCACCGCACCAACGGTGCTAGGCCATAGGTGCTCCCCTGGAAAACCCTGTGGCCAAACCCTCCAGCCACCGCCAATGCCAAGCCTCTGCTTAGGCATTAGCGCCCCACCGGGTGGCCCAGAGCCAACCGCAACCCCCTGCCGTAGCCAACTAAAAGGCCCGGTTGCCCAACTCAGACCACCATCTGGCCGACACAAGTCAGCCTACTAGAACAGCAGGGGCGGGATCCCAGGCCAACGGTAGCCCCGCACTGAGGCCAGGCTGGGCGCCCACCGGGCAAAATGTGAAACTGAAAACCGTGCTGCGCCCGCAGATGAGAACCGACATCACTCACCACGAGCCCAGCATCTGAAAAGACAAACAGCAGTCAGCATAACAACAACACACCCAAAAGAGCCCCCCTACCCACCAGAGGTAACCAGAGGGCCAATAAGTTTGGCCGGCCGCCGACCGCCACCCGCTCATGTGCCAGGTGGCGGAGTGCCATCGGGCGGTTGGGGCTGGGCCCCCCTTCCAGGTGGCTGCTGACCACCCCCGCCTCCCCCGGAGGTCCTACTGCCCGGTCTGGATGAAGATCTGCTACAGGCCGAAAGTGCGTGGGCCCCGCTGCAGAGCAGGCACTCGTGCCGGAACTTACAAGGTTTCCTGGGGCACGCACCCTTATGTGCGAATTCCCAACATAACAGCCGGGACTGGACAGACTGGCCCGAGGTGTCACAGGCCCCTGTAGAGCACTGTTGTTGCTGCGACCTCTGCACAAGATGGCCACTGTCAGACCTGTCTCCGGCGTTCGGTTTTGCCGGGGACATCAGCTGTAACCACAGCTGCTGATTTATTTGATCCCACGGCATCCCTGGATTGACGGCGGCCCTCATACGGAAAGCCTCGTCGTACTGCAGCCAAGCTGCACCCACGAAGTCCGTATACGCCCTATAAACAATATCTATATACTGAAAAAGGGCCGCCGCCCGCGCCGGCTGCGCTCTCGCGATTACTCCGGCGTAAATCAAAAATCCAGGCAACCAGTTCGCCCAGGACCTATCAACCCTACGCCGTTTCAACTTTTCCTTCTCCTTATCGTCGAGCTCGTCTTTACTTTTCTTTTCGAGCTCTCTGAAAAGGAGACCGAAAACGTCCACGTACTCCCCACGGAGGATTTTCTCACGCGTGGCCACCGTTAAATGATCCCCCAACGGCAGAGAGGTATCGCCGTATGGGAGGGAATGAAAGGGGATACTAGCATATGGGTTGGGGGGGTAAAACCACCCACTACTCTGAGGCGCCATCTGCTGACCGCCCCATGACAAAATGCCCGGTACGGGCGGGGCTGAAGGGGCCATGGGGACCGCCGCAGCACCTGCCAACTGGCCGTTTGTGGACGAGACCGGACAGGGGAGTGGGTTAGCTCCATGAAAACCCCAAGCCCAAGGCTGGACAGGACCAGGCTGCTCAACCACTCCCAATTGCCCCATACCCCAGGACGCCCCACTTGGGGCCACCGGGGGGGGAGGAAGTGGAATGGGAGCCCATGGCCACCCCTGAATTGGCAGAAGAGGAAGCCTACTACCATCGCCGGGAAAAACGCCAGCACCTTCAGCGGGCTGCTGCCCACTACCTCCGGCTGCACCACTACCGAACGCCGTACCTGATGGGCCTTCCTGTGGATCTTCCTCCTGGTCCGGTACCGCCGGTGGTTCAGGCTCAGGTGGCCCACCCTGCAAAGCAGATAGACGTGCAAGCACTTCTGCCTCAAAAGTCGGGCGCGCCGACCTGCCAGAGGCCCGGCGACGCCCACCCCATATGGGAGCGCCCCTAACCAATCTATCCTGCTCTAAGGCATCCAGCTGGCTCATGATAGCGAGCCTCACCCTCTCTCCTTGGCTAGGCTCTTCAACTGGAGTACCTTGTTGCCCCCGCCCGCGGGGTGGGCGGGCGGGCTGCTTTCCCTTGGACTTGCCCTGGCCTTTCTTTGGAGCCATCCCGTACAAGGCACCGAATAGCGATATAATAAACCAGGCAGTCAAGGAGCCTACTGTCCTACCAGGGCTGTATTTTACTGTCAGGAGAGGAGGGGGTGAAATATATTCAATCTCCCCCTGCAAGTATATATTTTGGGGAATACCACTAATGAAAATATGACGCTGCCTTATACTGAATCAGACCCTCGGTCCACAAAGTCAGTATTGTCAACTCAGACTGGCAGCGGCTCTCCAAGGTCTAAGCTAAGGTTTTTCACACCTATTTGCCTGGACCCTCTTTTTTTTTTTTTTTTTTTTGGAGATGCCGGGGATTGAACCTGGGACCTTCTGCTTCCCAAGCAGATGCTCTACCACCGAGCCACCGTCCCTCCCGCCAAAACGCACAGTACCCGCCCTGTAGTCAGGGCAACAGAGGGGGGGGGGTCACCCCAAGCACCACCAACTCCCTCTGCCCACCAATGCAGGGGAAGGGAGAGGTTAAATGCCTGCCACCGAAGCACTCAAAGATTCCTTCTCTGCCCCACCCACCAACTATTGGCAGATAGAGGGGCCGTGTAGTTAATAGGGGCGCTTAAACTCCCAGTCCGCAGGCCAGAAAGCAAAGCACAGCCCCCCAACCAGCAGCCTGTGTCCACAGGCTCCCTGACCCCAAAGGGGAAAGGAGGTATGTGGGGGGGTAGTGACCAGGAAAACGAGCCCCAACCCACGCAACAACCAGCCCTCAAAGGGGCGGGCCCAGCCTATCCAGCCGGAAAAGAAAAAAGGGGGTGGGTGGGTGGGGGAAGGCTACTAGGTGCAACCCCCACTAGGCAACCACAAGTTTAGATCACCTGCAAAAAGAGCCGCTACAAAAAGCCGCTGCGCGTTGCCTCCCCAAAGAAGGCTACTGCCCTCTAAAAACGCCCAAGGATAAGGCCGCCGCGCTGGCCCCGCGCGCTTCCCTCATATGAGGGGACGGAATGACTGAAAAGGGGGGGGGGGCCCGGACGACCCAAGCCAGGTATAGTCTGCTGCGCTCGCGAGCCCCAGCCCCAGCCTCCCAACCACCAGGCGCCCAGGCAAACCCGGCTTCACAGCGCCGCTCAGCCTCGCTCGCGCCTCCGATGCCGAAGAAAAAGCCGCCGCTCGCGCCTTTCTCCCGCCGGTGATCAGGAGCCCGCGCGCCAAACAGTTCCCAGACCGATCAGGCCTCTTTACCAACCCGACCGGCACGTGGCTCTCCTACAGAGAGCCAAAGGAACTGCATGCAAAGAGGGCGGGGGCCGGGGCTTATATAGCCCCGGCTCCGCGCCTTAAGCAAACACCCGTATGTGGGGTGATGCTGCCCCTCCCTCCTTCCGGGGCGGCAAAAGTGGCCCCCAGCCTGAGCGCCGGCAAGCCGGCTTGGCTGGGAGGGCCGGACATTATGCCGATAAAGGCTGCTGCTGCTGATACTGTCTAAAGGGAGACTTTCTTTAGTCACCATTGCTAGTGTTCGTTGATGGAAATAGCCTCAGTTTGTTTGTTTTTTTATTTGCTTCTTGCTGTCTCTTGCCGACAGCAACCTGAAACCTGAATCTTGTTGGCACCATATGCACCATATGCTGGCTTACGTTTAACTTCATGACCAGAAGGATTTGCTTAAAATCTCACTACCCCCTCCCATTTTGTAACATTTAGCCTGAGGAAAAGTTCAGTGAAGCTGGAGAGACCCTGCATACTGTCATATATCATCAGATTGGTCCTAAAAATGATATTACATGGATCTGTGTTTTCTGATCCCTCGGAACCTGTGATGTTGCTGCTGCCTCCCCAGATCTCTTAGGGATCATATAATATAGTGAGCTCCATACATGGAAGAGGTGAGGGGTAGTGAATCATAAGCTCTTTATTGATTTCAGCATAGTAAGGCCTAAGTATAAGACGGGGAAAGGGCCAATGGGCCAACCTTATATACATGTTAGGGTTCCTGCGCTAGTGTTTTGTTGGTCCATTTAAACCAACAGGGGGCTTGTGAATGGGGCAGGGCAGCAGGGATTTGGATCCTTGAAGGCGCCTCTATGCGTTACTATTGTTTGCGCCTCGGCCGTGGCAGCGTCCACCGGCAGCTGTTGGTACACCTGGGCCAATTTCAATTTTCTGAAAATCTTGGCCCCCGCTAGGGAGGCCAACACATGGCTCACAACTGGCACCAGGTAGGCATGGTTCCTTAATGGCTTATTTATCATACCCTTATAATCTGCGCAGAGGCGGACTCGGCCGTCAGGCTTGACTGAGGTGATGATGGGTGTCTCCCAGTGAGCGTTACCAACTGGCTCCAACACTCCCTGGGCTACCAGGGGGTCAAACTCCTCCTCTATCTTGTGTTTCAGGGCAAAGGGAACCCGCCGGGCCTTCAGCCTTATGGGCTGGACATTCGGGTGTAGTTGCAGAGACACAGGGGGCCCCGTGTAAGTTCCCAGGGTCCCGTCAAAAACTGCCAGAAACTGCCACAGATGCTCTGGACATCCATGGGCCGGGTAGGAACCTGGTTTAATCTGGTCACCTGAATTCTGAGGGATCTGAACCATGTTCTGTCCAGCAAACTGCACAAGTCCCCTTCCACAACTATTAGGGGCAGTCTCCCTGTGAAGCCGCCGTATTTCACCCTCAGAAACCCCACCCCCTTTATTGCACTCTCCCGCTTTTGGTAGTCCCGGACCACAAACAGGGATGGCTGCAGATGGGCTCCCCCCCCCCCCCGCCCAAGGCATAACTTCCAAAATGTCCAGAGTGAAATTACAGTCTGTCCCCCCCAGAGTCCACTTCCATTTTACATGGTTTGTCCTCTATGAATATAGTCACTTGCAACTTCCCAGGGGAGGGCAGGGGAAGTTGGCATATCTGCTGATCCAAGGAGTAGATGGAGTGGAGGTCTTCTGCCATGGTGGTGTCTTGGTTTCTGCTTGCATTTCACTGGCCGGCGCTTCTCGGCGTGGATCACCTTGGCCTGGAGCAGAAGACCCTTGACAGGTGGCCCGTCTTTCCGCACTGGTGGCAGACGGTGTCTCGGAATTGGCAGGGACGATGCTTGTGGTCCTCCCCACAGCTGGCACACTCACGGGCCAGCGCACTTCTAGTTGGCCGTTTCAACGGTTGTTTCGAAGCCGCGTGCCGGAGCTTGAGTGCATCATCCTCCCCCGGGTCCTCGGATTCAGACGATGAAGCAACAGCTTGATGCACTGAAGTCAAAACTTGCTCCTTCCTTGTCTTCTTGTAGGCCGTGGTTTCCTTGATGGCCTTGGCCAGATTGGTGTCGTCCTTACCGAACAGTTTCCTCCGCAGCTTCTCATCCTGAAGACCAAAGATGAACCAGTCCCTCAGTGCTTTGTACAGGTTCAGGAACTCGCAGCGGATGGGCAGCTGGTGGAGAGCGATGCTGAATTCAGCCACGGTCACTGGCTGTGTTCTGAGAATTTGAGGCGGTGCGCTAGGACTGTCGGCTGCGGAGCAAAGTGAGTTGTGAGGGCCAAAGTGATCTTGTCCAAGGTGGCCGCCTTGAGAGTCACAGGCACCATGAGGCCTTGCGCCAGCTCCAGGACGTCCATTCCGCAGGAGCTGAGGAGCAGTGCCTTCTTCCTGCAGCCCGTGAGCTCGTTGTATTTGATGTGGTTCTCCAGCTGCTCTAACCATGTTTGCCATCTCTCAGTCCTGGCCAAGTCGAAGGCCGGAATTGGTCCTGGCGTAGCAGCCATCTCTTCCACGGCAGTGCAGAGCGTGGTGCTGGAACTGGGGCAGTGAAGCACGTTGCAGTACCCGTCTGGGCCGCTCACCAGGATCCCATCCTCATCCCCACTATAATATAGCGGGTTCCATACATGGAAGAGGCGAGGGGTAGTGAATCATAAGCTTTTTATTGATTTCAGCATAGTATAAGACTGGGGGAAAGGGCCAATGGGCCAACCTTATATACATGTCAGGGTTCCCGCGCTAGCGTTCTATTGGTCCATTCAAACCAGCAGGGGGCTCGTGATTGGAGCAGGGCAGCAGGGATTTGAATCCTGCTGCCTATTGTTCCCAAGTCCTGAAGCTCTGGTCTTCTGGCTCCAATGAGCCATGCGGGAACACCCAATTCAGTTCTCACTTGAGTCCGCATACATAACAGATCAGTTTATCTGGAAGTCTAAAGCTTAGCAGCCACAGGTTTATTCTCACTCTCTCACACTCTGCTTTTGTCCTTAAACAAGGCATACAGCAGCCCTTGCGCTAGATTTTCTCCGTTCATCACCAACTCACCACAAAAGCCTGCTGCAGAAAACTGAGCAGTTCTCAATAGCTTTGCCTTCACGCCTCTGATTGGCTGCTTTGTGTGAAGTAGCAAGTGGCTCACCAAGAGCCAATAGTGCTCTTCTTTGTGCCTTGCTTAAAACTGGGACTGGCAAAAAGCAGTAGCCCAACACAGCAGGTGGTAAGTAGATTCTTTGAAGGCAGCCCACTCATCAGCACTGTAGCAACATCCAGAATACCCATGGAAGTCGACTTGCTTGAGAGCTTTCACAGGGCAAAAAACCCTCACCAGCACTGTAGCAACATCCAGAATACCCATGGAAGTCGACTTGCTTGAGAGCTTTCACAGGGCAAAAAACCCTCACCAGCACTGTAGCAACATCCAGAATACCCATGGAAGTCTACTTGCTTGAGAGCTTTCACAGGGCAAAAAACCCTCACCAGCACTGTAGCAACATCCAGAATACCCGTGGAAGTCTACTTGCTTGAGAGCTTTCACAGGGCAAAAAACCCTCTCTAGGCGGGCAGCTAAAACATTACGGAAAGGATAAACTTGAACTTTTAAAAATTGCCTTTTTCTAGTCATGGAGGTTTCCAAAATGACAGAATGACAGCTTCAGTGCACAAACTCATCATATGTTATCACCTGTAATGAACTCAAGACCATTTCACAAGCAGCTCTCCCACTGCGGCTGTTGAATGCGACAATGAGGGCAACATTGCCTGTGAATCTTATCCTAGCTCAAACAAGTATGTATTTCTAAGCAGACAAAAGAAGAGTTTCCTTAGCAACCAGAATTGTAGAATACATCCCAGACACCTACTCAGGTTTAAAGTTCAGATTCGTACTGATGCCACTGAAGCAATTCTGAGCGTAAGCATAAACCTAAGTATCAAAACACTAATTATTTCTTGTCAAATGTTTGCCCTATCTGTGATGTAACATGGGCAAAAATGTTCAGGCACTTGATTTGCAGGATGCAGAGTCATCAAAACAGGGTCAGATTCGCCAAAAACACTACAGGACGGTTCTGCCACCACAGCTCTAAACAAACGGAAGATACTTAGGCTTTGAGCTAGCCGCAAGCTCTTGCCAACGGACTATTTTTTCAATAGGAGCTTCTGTTCTAACTTTATCGAAAACATGTTATTTGGCAGCAAGCCCTTCAGAGCAAAGGAATATAAATATGCCGCAAAATGAATTTCAACTCTCTGAAATGGCAATGCACTCTTCTGCTCCACCAAATGCACAATCATGGAGTAGGTGTCGTTCCAGTGTTTGGCCATGTCCTGGAAGAGCCAGTGTTCAGGACATGAGAGGAGGTGAAGCGTACGCACCAGGCGGACAATGCCCTTGTGGTGCACAAGCCTCACGACTGCCTGCACTGTGACCATATAGCCACAGACAATGTTTGTGCCACCCAACCACTGTTTCAGGCTACTTGGCATCATGGAGGTGTTGTTTACCGCATTGTGGTCTGCATCCATTCCCTGTGTGTGGATCCGAACCATCTTGTAGCCAGATGGCCGGATTGTCCCCACCAGGGCCCTGGGCCTGACAGTCTGGACAGAGAGGTCTTCCAGTTGCCACCAGTGGGCAGTGAGGGGGAGAGATAGCCATGCTGCCAGCTGCTCCAGAGGTCTCCCATGAAGAGGATGGTCCAGGCCTGTGCTTTGGAAAGCTTAGTCTTGACCATCACCACTGTGGAGTGGTGCATGGTGGGTAAGATTCACTGGCTCATGGTCATCCTCGAGGGAAAGGAGTACCAGGGAGCCAGGTGGTGCAGCAGCCAATGAAAGGCTACATCCTCCATGAGGGAGAAGGGTTGGCCAGTCATGACAATCATCTCAACAATGAGGCAAGGGACTATTTCCTCAGCCCTCCCCCTTGCCCTTTTGCCTGGCAGTGTTGGCATAGACCTCTTGAAGAGTAGTGCGCCTTGGGATCCTGACTCCCAACCATGGTACCCAGAGGCATTCGCTGAGGAGCCTCCTGTTTCCCCCTGCTTCTGCTTGCCAAGAGGCAGTGGGCCTCTTCTGCCTCCCACTGGCCTCCACTCCTTCCTCCAGCACCAACACCATGGAGTACACTCTTTGCAGGTTCCTCTGGAGAGCAGTGGAGGACAGGTGTTGGGTGTTCCTGTCCCTCTGGACATGGGTACAGCACACCAGGCACTCCACCACACAGGGGTCACTGGGGATACTGAAGCCTGGACCCCACAGTTGGAACAGGTGGGAAGCACAGCTGCTTTTTGGTGCTGGGCTGGGAAGCACCAAGATCAGCCTACTAATGATGAGCAGCAAGGAGTTGAGATGTGAAAGGGGAGGATAGTTCCCCACCACCACCCTCTGAATCACTGCCATCAAAGTTCACCCTTCAATACAGTGTTAGCAACTCCTGCTGTTTGGGCACTGCTAAACACTGTTTCACAACCTGTGAGAGCCCCATGGATGAAGCAAAGGAAGGAGGCTCCGTGACCCCTGCTGATGACATGCTGGGGATGTCCTTCAAGGAGGCTGTGTTTGGTGCCCAGGGACAGGGTCTTCTGGTGCATGGGAGGATGAGGGTTTCTTCCCCCCACAACAAGCACCCCTTCCACTTTCACCCAGAAGGCACTGAAGCCCTGAGACCACCTCAGAGTCCTGACACCAAAGCTTTGGGAGAATGTATTAATGAAGAAGAAGAAGAAGAAGAAGAAGAAGAAGAAGAAGAAGAAGAAGAAGAAGAAGAAGAAGAAGAAGAAGAAGAAGAAGAAGAAGAAGAAGATGATGATGATGATGATATTGGATTTATATCCTGCCCTCCACTCAAGAGTCTCAGAGCGGCTCACAATCTCCTTTCCCTTCCTCCCCCACAACAGACACCCTGTGAGGTGGGTGGGGCTGTAGAGGGCTCTCACAGCAGCTGCCCTTTCAAGGACAACCTCTGCCAGAGCTCTAGCTGACCCAAGGCCATTCCAGCAGGTGCAAGTGGAGGAGTGGGGAATCAAACCCGGTTCTCCCAAATAAGAGTCCGCACACTTCAGCACTACACCAAACTGGCTCTCCACTAGGCTAGACTCCACTGTTCGGTCTGTGTGGAGAGGCAGATCTAACACTCAAATCTAAACAGCAGAGAGAGCAGATCATAAAAAGTAGGGGTGGAGGTGTAGCCCCCTCATGCTGGTCCCGGGGGGTGTCTTTTACTCCAGGAGCAGCATTTTAGGGGACAATTTGGGCTGAAGAAGTCAAGGTGAAGCAAGCAGTTCTGGCTCTGCTGACATAAATCCCTTCAAACAGCAGATATTTATTGTGGGATTCAACTGAGAATTATTACCACACACAAATGGGGAAATTTCAGGTGGTCATAGCTGGCTCAATAATCATGTGAGCCTGCTACTCAGTCTTGTAAAACGTGACCCTTAGATAGTGGTGTGACCCTCCTTTAATGATCGCATTATGGACTCTTTCTTCCTTTTTATTCATTCTTTCCTCTATTCTCTCCTAACCTAAAACCTATTCCTCAGCTGTTCTGGTACTACTATTATGGTGTTTATGGCCTTCCAGTGGGGATATTTATCATCTTCCACTGAAAACACAGGGACGGAAAGGTTATTTCTTTCAAAATAGAAAAGATTCCCTGCCATTCTGATGAATTGGAAGGATTCAGTGGTTTACAGCATTCATCTACTATATCTAAATTACATAGTGCAAAGAAATGTGCTGCAGAAGCTGAGCTGAGGAAATAACAATTTGGAATAATAGTGTCTGACTTCTGAAGCCAGGAATGAGTAGGTAGAACATTTAGAGGTTTTTTTTTTTTTTTTTTTTGTAATTTCTCCTTTGTTAGTCAACTCCTGATGGTTTGACAACCACAAGCACTTGCTTGTTTCTAAATATTTAAGGTTAAGATGTTAACGAAGTTAAAATGTTCACTCTCTGTGTAAATTTTCTTCTACAACATATAGTTCTTCCTTTTTCCCAATACAACTCTTAAATAATGTGTTATAATTCTCCTGTAATATTTTCTTTGGGCGTTTTCGCACTGACCTTACTCCGAAGCGACGTCCCTCTTCACCGCGCAGCGCCTGCGCGGATTTCGCACACGTTGCTCCGCGGAACCCGGAAGAGCCGCAAAGTCCCGCAGCTTTTGCGTCGCAAATGTAAACCGCCAAAGACCAGTTTACATTTGCGACGCAAAAGCCGCGGGACTTTGCGGCTCCTCCGGGTTCCGCGGAGCAACGTGTGCGAAATCCGCGCAGACGCTGCGCGGTGAAGAGGGACGTCGCTCCGGAGTAAGGTCAGTGCGAAAACGCCCTTTATGTGTATGCAGCATAATCCTATGCATATTTGTTTGGAAGGAAGCCTCTGCGTGCTTAAGAGCGCTTCAATCATTAAAATGTCTCTCAGGAAACCAACAGCATTGGTTGTTTCACTACCTACATTAATTACTGGTAATAGCACATATTGACAGTTTTTCAGCAACAAATATCTACGCTACACACATCCAGAACATAGGATGGGGAAAGGATCCCAACACTGGGATCATCTCATTAGCATCACTGGGTCAAACTTCTGATTATCCAGATGTGTTTAAATATCCTTTAAAGGATTGTCAAAGGGCATCATGTGCCTGCTCTGATACATCAGTCTACCTGGCAGAATGGGAATGACCTATGTGACCTAGCAACTAAAATCATTGCAGCTGGTTTGAGTCCAGTGCCCCAGAGTTACCCTGAGGAGTAGGTCTCGACAATATAGACATGTCTCGTGTAACTGTGCTTCACTCATCCAAGGAGTACATTTGATAATTTGGAGATGGTCATAAGAGTTAACTAATAATTATGTATGTGTGTTAAGTCACAACTGATCAACCGTGACTCCAGCAAGGGGCTTTCAAGGCAAGTGAAAAGTGGAGGTGGTTTGCCATTGCCTTTCTCTGCAGAGTCTTCCTTGGTGATCTCCCATCCATACACTCATCCTGCTTACCTTCAGAGATCTAATGCCATGCTGTTTTCCCTCATGGATCTAATAATTATGCCTCTCAAAATAGATAATTGGTAATTGCTCAGAGATTCTAGATCTCCCTGTTTTCCCTACTGTAGGAGTTACCTAGGTGTTGGCTTTTGATCATTTGTATTTGCTTCCCAAGCAACTCAGTTTACCCCATCTAGATTCCCAGATTTCGGAGTCTCATTTCAATGTTGATACAGATTTCCTCCTTAGTACTGCCTTTGAAGGCAATAGAAAGCGTGAAGAAATGCATTTTTTCCTGGGAAACTTGAGATGAGCAAAACCTCCCCCTTTTGCATTTTATTTTATATATTTATTTTTCCTCTGAGCAGAGAACAGCTTGGGAAGGAGGAAGTCCATCAATGGTTTTCCAGGCTTATGCTAATGGGCCTAACTAGAGACAATGGGATGTCCACGGTTCCCTCATCTCCCTTCTCTTAGCAGGGCATAGAGGCTTGGAGATATTAAATGCTAGATAGTCTTCAGGGAAGAGATTCCTGGAGATTTCCAGAAAATGCTTCCGGTTAGTGGGTGGAGTAACAGAGGTGATTAAATCTTGCAACAGGAAGGCACTCTCTTCTCCTTGGGTGCTGTGTCTAGGAGTGCTCACAGAACTCTCCACAGGCAAGGAAGCTATTTGCCATGCGCTCAGCTCACCTCAAGAGCTGGAGCAAACATCAAGGTAGAGATCACTATGCAGAGATCTGTAACTTCTTAAAGCTAAAGAGCCTGTCCTATATTTTAACGTCTGATAGGGCATGTATAGAAAGAGGATTTGTGGTTTTGGTTCCCTTGAGCCATCAGGTGCTGTGCTAAAAGTATAGTTGTGGACATTTTCTTTTTAATAAATACTTTATAACCGTGGACGCTGGTAGCAGTTCTCTGTACCACATAAGACCTCCACCATCTTGGATGCACTATTTCAGAAAGGGTGCTAGGAAGGAAGACAGTTGGCAAACAGCTATTCCTCTTGGGGTGCACAAAGCAGGGGAGTCTCCCCATGATGAGTAGGTGCTGTGCAACAGGAGACACAGAGGCAAGGCCTCAGAACATGGAAGAGAAGCTGAGATTTCTGACCTTCCCAGTGGGCAATTCTGTACACAGGTCAGGTGCAGGTGGAGGGCTACCCTGAGAGTGAAAGAAAATCCTCTCCAGGTGTAGATAAACACCTAGGAGTACAAGGTGGAAATGGGGCCTGCAGGCCAAAAAAGGCACATTCCACCGCAGAAGGGTTACCCAAACAATACAGGAAACATAAGAGAATTGCTACCTGCTAACAAGGGAAAAGGCAGCTTGCTCTTTTCTCTAAAGAAGATGTATGAATTCCACTTCTCTATACCACTTGAATACAGAGATTAAAGAAGTAAAATTCAGGGGTCATCCTGGAGGTCCATGAGATTGGACGGATCATGAGATTTTCATTGGGTTTGGGTCGGGGGCGGGGGAGATCTCAGAATGTGCAAAGAAGCAATCTTTTTGAGGATTTTTGGTGATTCTTGGCATCTCTGTTTACTTAAAACTGGTGATTTAATTTAATTTTAGCCCTTAATTGGGTGTCAGGGTTGCTTGAGATAGCTCACAAGGTCATAAAAGCAATTTAAAGCCAATTAAAGACATCTTGTTACCACTTTGCTGAGCATTTAATGAATACATACCATTTCCACAAGCCATTATGATTTTGGGAATGACAATGAGACTATGAAATCTGCCAGAAGTGCTCTTGCTGAGGTCTTTATTGAAGTTCCTGAAACTTTAGTGCTCACAAAAACGCTCCTCTTTGAACCTCCTAACTAGGAATATAGACAATCTGTTTCCTCTACATGCTCACAGAACCCAAATATAATAAAATGGAACCGCTATACAAATGCAAAAATCAGAAATGGGAGAACAGGTTCTTTTAAACAGGATCTTGTTCTGAAAGCAAAAGGGCCCTGAAGTTATTTTACTTTATCTCTGTTAATTGTGGTGCTGCTATGTAATGCAGTTTATCGATACTCCCACAATCTTGGAAGGCAATTTTGAGTGAGCAGGATAGCATATTTGACTAAAATAACAAACTATAAGCAGGAATAATACTGTGGCAATAATAGCTTCCATACAGATAATTTTCTGGAATGATGGACTTAATTACGTTTCAAAATAAACCTAAGGCTGATATTGAGTCCTTTCTTTGAGGCATGGTAATTTTGTTGTTGCATACCCCTTTAATTGTAACATATAAAAAACAAATTTTAAAAATATTTTCTTAAAAAAAAAAGATATTAAAGAACCTCTGCCTTGCAGTATAGGAGACACCTTGTTATGCCATCAAGAGTTGGGTTTAATATAACTCTTCATTAGGTAAAACAGCCGTTTCATGTCCTCTGCATAAAAGTTTTCCATTTCCATAGAATATGCTTCTGGAGTATTTACAGGTGGGATTTTGGCATCTTTTCAAGTTTGCATTGTTTCATTTGTTGATCTTCTGGAAGCCAAGTCCTCTGAACATTTGCACAGAGACTTGTGACCTGATTTCCAGGTGGAGTAATAAAAATGTTCCTGACCTGTTAGCTGATATTCCAAGGCTTAGAATCAGCAAAAATGAAGCAGCTGCCATGAGGAGGCTATTTTCCTTGGCTTTTTCTGGTTGCTCTTTGTAAGTGACAGCCATTTTGTGTCAAGTTGTGGCCCCCCACAGGGACAGCAGAACATCATATGTGACTTCCTTGGACAGCAGATACTCACCAGACACAATGGTGCTCCTTAATTGTCTCTTTATTGGATTCAGAAAAGTCCACACAGGCTTCCTCATGAGCACAGTTCCCGTCACCCACCTGCTTCTGTCCCTTCAAAACCTCAAGGGGCTGAGCTGTGCCTCAGCTTCCCAATCCCCAGGTCCCAGCGGGGGATCCCCTGGTTTTACAGGCTTCCCCCTGCCCCCAGTCAGCTGGCCAGTGGGGAGAAACCACACCCCCACAGCCACCAGCACCTCTAGATCTCTCGCAGGTTAAGAAACCTGCAAACAGGTCCGTTTTAAAATGCCTCTTTGTGTGTGTGTGCCTTTTTAAAGTTAAGCAGGAAGTTCTTCATGGGGAAGGGTCAGAAGCAGAGCCTCCATTTGTTTTCCTTTCGTTTCACAGCAAGTAAGAGTGTGTGCGTGTGTGAGAGAGAGCCGCGTAGCCCCTTTAATTGCCAGATGTCCTTGTGGAGGAACCAGACCTGTGTGAGAGAGAATACGTTTCAGAAGTCTTTGTAGGGGAAGCAGTAATAGTGTGTGTCTGTCTCTGTGCTTGTTTTGCATTGTTTTCAGAGTCTTTGTATAGGAGCCTGTTTATGGGATAGAGGAAAACTCCACCTCTCTCTCTTTCGTTTGCCTGTGTTAGGCTGAAGAACAGCCGTTCCTGTGAGTAAAGCCCCAGTGAGATCACAAAAATGTGAGCTTGCAAACTCTGTGCCTTTTGGCTGCTTTTTGTGTGTTTATACTTTCATTTACTAGAATTGCAGCTATTGGGGGATGAGGAAATAATGACTATTCAGGTGAACTGCACTGCTATATTTTTAGGCATTTATTTTGGAAATAGGAAAGTCTGGCTTTGCCCAAAGTCTCCTGCCTCCACCCCCAAAGTCTCCTGGTTCCACCCCCAGATATTTTCTGAATTAGACTTGGCAACCCTAGCTGTGCCTCTACCTTGGAGGCAGTTCCATCAGGCCTGCCCAGGTCTTGTAACCTTACCTTGCCCCAGGCCCTTCTTCCTTTCTTATATCCTTCTTTGCCTTGCCCCATCCCCGCTGGGTTTGCATAGGGCTATCTAGAGGCCCTTCCTGTCCCTTGTGCCCTCAACTAATGCCCTGGGCTGGCAAACCTTCTGCTGCTATGTTCAGCTGCTGCCTGGTAGGAGGGAGGCTATCCTACAGGTGGTGCCCCCTCCCCAGTCCTGCTTGGTCCATAAGGCCACTACTGCTTTTTCGTGAGGTGCCCCACTCTGTCCTGGAGCAGCTGCTGCCTTCTACCCAGTAGGTGGGACCTCTTCTAGCCTCCCCTGCTGCTGCCTCTGAGCCATGCATGTAGATCAAGCAATTTTCTATATATAAAATTTGCAACATGAAAATTTACCGTGGGGAAATTTTTAAACCATTTCCATGTAGTAGCTGTTCCTTACTGACTGATCCTTAGGGAGGAATAACCTATGGCTAGAACCCAGACTTTGTTCAGGCACATGTTTTGTGCACATGCCACCATGCACGTGGTTGTTATTTAACACTTGGTGCCTCAAATGCTCTGTAAACTCAAGGGATTCAAAGGAATCCTCTGAGGAATACTTTCTGAAAGATTAGCTGGTGGGGTGGCAGGATGTGGAAGAAAGATCCTCTTTGGAGCCTCAGCCTACCAGTTGTCTTGTATCCCTTAACAAATTCATAATTAGGGTTTGTAGAATCTTTCGGGCTCAAGTGCCGTGTTCTACTGGAAGAAAGTTTTCCTTCCAGACGTTTCGTTCTCAGCTGCGGAGAACATCCTCAGTGGCGTTGCAGCCGGAGCAGGCGCTCTGACCTTCTTGGCTGCTGTGCATTGAGTGATTGAGTGTAATGAAATGCACGTGTAATGAAATGCAATTGAGTGATTGAGTGTAATGAAATGCACAGCAGCCAAGAAGGTCAGGGCACCTGCTCTGTCTGCAACGCCACTGAGGATGTTCTCCGCAGCTGAGAACGAAACGTCTGGAAGGAAAACTTTCTCCAGTAGAACACGGCACTTGAGCCCGAAAGATTCTACAAACCCTAATGATGTTCCCAGCCGTGAAAACCTGAAATCTTTGATAAATTCATAATTGCACCAAGAGCATCTTAGAGCAAAGCCCCTGATGCAGGCCTTTCTCTTGTTATTGTATTTTATAATTCTTTACCAATAACAAGTCATTCAGGCTACAGATGTAACACACTACAGAGTTATGCACTGCCCACACTTTTCTTTTATATGACTTAATATCGATTTCACTGTTTCCTTAAGCACGTGTGGAAAAGTGAATTTGTTTTCTTTAGTGTGTTCACTTTGACACATACACAGGATTCTGTCATCCTGGAACAGAGAATACATCTACAACAAATCCAAATCCCTTTTCCCTGAGTTTTATAGAGTATGTAGTGGGCAATCTGGACTGAGGATGACAAAAGGTCATATATACATACATAAACTTGATTGCATTAGCAATAAGAGCCGCAGCAAGTAAACTTAAAAGTAAAAGAGCATAATACAATAATCAAACCAGCAAAACAATTAAAAATTGGGTAATTCCAAAATGTAAAATACAAGTATAAACATCATTACATTAGTAAAATTTATATATCAACGATGAAATTGTAATGAAATCAGTACAAACTTAAAAAAAAAACAATTTAAAAATTAACCAGAAGCAGGTTAAATGTCGCATTTATCATTTTTTCTTTTTCTCCACTTTTCCTATAACAGCAGCGGCAAATTTGGCCACTTGGATACTGATATATTTTACCCTATCTGACAATAGAAAGACCAGTTTCTCTTGGTCTGTTTTTTTAGAAAGGTGAGATATAATGGGACATAAAAACATATTTTGTTCAGCTTCATGTTTTATGCAATAAAATATAGCATGAGGTAAGTCTTCAATGGACTTTTGATCACAAGAACATACTCTTTTCCCCTATGGCAACCCTTTGTTTCATTTTTTTTTTAAATTTTATTGTTATATATTCCAACACCAATCCACCTCTGTGAGAGTCCCAGGCCATAGATACATTATAATATTCCATAAATTTATAACTATTAACATTTCATCCAAATACAACTCCATCACTCTATTTAAACATCTTATCCATTCATTTTCTTATTAACCAACCAATCGTCTTAAATTGTTTAAACTTTTCCAAATATCTCACCATCTTCCTAAACCACCCCTCCTCCTGTTCCCTAACCTTTAATCCGTTCATTCTTCGTATCTTCATCGTTAAATACTCCAAAATAATTATATAATTCATTTTATCCCTCCAGTGATTAATTGTCAATTCCTCAGCTTCTTTCCAATTCCTTGCTATCACTTGTCTTGCTGCTACTAACATCAAATTAATCCATTTACTATCCTCTTTTGATCTTAATCCCACACCATCCAAATTAATAATTGCCATTGCTTTAGATATACTTATTTTCCATCCCATAATCTTTGTCATCTCTATGCCAACCTGCAACCAGAATTTTTTCACTAAGGGACAATCCCACCACATGTGACTGAAAGTTCCAATTTCTCCACATTTCCTCCAACAATTTTTACTCCCTGATTTAGAAATATAATACATCTTAATGGGTGTATAATACCATTTCTGTATCATCTTCAATCCCTGCTCCTGCACTAACCTAGATGTTGTAACAAAGGGAGGTAATCTAAACATCCTCTCCCAATCTTCATTTAAAATTTTATCTCCAATATCTGTTTCCCAATGTTCCTTCAAAAATTCTCTCGGGGATTTCCCTGTACCTAATAAAATCTTATACAATTTTGAAACTATTTTTGACTTATCTTCGCTATACTCTTTCACCAAGTTTTCAAAGGGAGTATTAATTCTTTTACCAATATTTTTAAGTTCTTCCTCCTTCAGCAATGAGGAGATTTGACTTTTTAACAACCAATTAATATTATTCAAAATATTATACTCCTCTTTCTTCACCCCATCAGTACCCCAAACCTCTTTCAATTCTCGAATCGTAATCCTCTTCAGTTTATCTCCTACTTCCTTTGACAGCGATCCCCTTAATGGAGCAAATTTATCATAATACCACATTTTAGTAATAGATGATATCTCCGGAGCGAGTTCTTTTTTCCACTTCTCCCATACCCTACTGGGCCCCATAAAGGTTGATAATTTATCACCTATCTTCTTCCTCCTTTTCGTTCTCTCAAATAAACTTTCCTTACCTCCTACTACCTCTAAATTTTCCTTTTCTATCCCGTTCAGCTCTTCTCCTAATTCTCCCTCCAACCAAATCATTAAGTGCCTTAATTGATATGCATCATAATAGTAAATTATATTGGGAATCCCCCATCTTTAATACCATAATATCTATACCTATTAGCTGTCCTTGGTTTCTTTGATGCAAAAACAAATCTATCTATATCTCCTTGCCATCTCTTCAGTACGTATTCTGGTATATGCCAAGGCAATACATAAAATAAATAAGTCAACCTAGGAACTAGAAACATTTTAACCATAGCATTCCTTGTACTAATTGACTCCTTCCTCTTCCTCCAGTCTCTCATTTTAACTTGAATTCCACTCCAGATTCTTTTATAATTATACTCAAATATTTTTTTAATATTCCTAGGAATATTAACCCCTAAATATTTCACCATTTTATTTGCTATGGGAATACCCAAAATTTTTGAAGCTGCTAATTGTAACCCTGGTTTTACATTAACACACATCATCGAAGATTTTGAAAAATTCACTTTTAACCCTGACACTTCCTCAAATTCCTGTAGTATCTTTTTTAAAGGTGCCACTGCGGGCTCCACATCCTTAATTGTCACCATCATGTCATCTGCATACATTGTTAAGAGATTCCCATCTATTTTCCCTTTCCCTGGAACTTCAAAGCCTATAATTCTTTTGTCCTTTTTTAATTTATTCACTAATGGTTCCAATGCTAAAATAAATAACATAGGGGATAAAGGGCATCCCTGCCTCGTACCACTCATTACCTGAACATAACCCTCTACTGATCCACCAACTCCTATCAACGCCTTAGATTTAGAATATATAGCCTCAATCATATTTTGAAATTTCTCCCCAATCCTATACTTTTGAAATATGATCTTCATGTATGTCCAATCCACAGAATCAAAGGCCTTATAAATATCCAACGCCAAAAGCGTAAGCGGCAAATCCTTATTTTTAGCTAAATAAACCATACCCATCACCTTCCTAACTGCCTCTACTAAATACTTTTGAGGCATAAACCCAAATTGCTCTTTCCCTATCAATTGTGCTATACATTTTTTAAGTCTCATTGCCATAACCTTTGCAAATATTCGATAATCCATATTGGTAATTGAAATTGGCCTATAAGAATCCCTTAAAGTCTGATCTTTCCCAGGTTTCGGAATTAACACCAATCTCGACTCCAACCATGTAGGCGGTGTAGGAGATCCATCCAAAATTCCTTGAAACAATTCAGTCACATGAGGCACCAATATATCCTTAAAATGCTTATAAAATACCGCATTAAAACCATCCAGTCCAGGTGCAGATTGCATATTCATAGAATCTATAGCCACCTTAACTTCTTCTTCCATTATATCCTTATCTAATTCTTTCCTACTATCTTCACTTAATTCTAAAAATTCCAACCCCTCACAGAATTTTTCTATATCTTCCTTTTTAATCCCTTTGTTTGCGTACAATTTATTATAAAATTCTATAAAATTCTCCAGTATCATTTTAGGTTCAGTTTCCAAAAACCCTATATCGTTCCTGATTGCCTTAATATTTTTCCTAACCTGAAAATTCTTAATTTTATTTGCTAAAATTCTTCCTCCTTTCCCTTCAAACTCATAATACTTCTGTCTGTTATACCATAATTTTAACGTAGTCCTATTAACATCCAATACATTCAACTCTTCCCTTTTCCTAACTACTTGTTCTTTATCCTCCTTCTTCTTAGATTTCCTAAATTTCTTCTCCAATACTCTAACTTCTTCTTCTACTTCTTTAATTTTCCTATCTTTACCTTTCTTCAATCTCACCAAATTCTGTATACACACACCTCTAATAGTGGCTTTCATTGCTTCCCATATTATTGTTAATGAAGTATCTGATTTCCTATTCTCCTCAAAATATCTTTCCATTGCATTTTTAATATTACACTTACTTTCTTCATCTGCCACTAACCATGGATTAAACTTCCAATGATAAGATCTATTACAATGACCTATTTGCAAAAAGGCTGAAACAGGGGCATGATCAGTAATCTTAATCATCCCAATCTCCATATCTTTAACCCAATTCCTCATTTCTTGAGAGACTAGGATTCCATCCAATCTTGAATAAGTTCCATGCACGGCAGAGTAAAAAGAATACACATCATCATTAGGAAACATTTCCATCCATAATTCTAGCAGACCAAATTTCCCGCACACTCTTTTAAATTTCTCTGCCTTTCTTTTTTTAACATTGCCTTTCCCCTGCAAATCAATATTAAAATCCCCCCCTATTATTTTAGTATAGGGTGAAAATTTTTCAAACTTCTGCAAAAATCTATACAATACATTCAACTGATGCACATTAGGGAGGTACAAAGAAGCTAAAGCCACCAGCTCTCCCTCCAAATGACCCTGTACAAAAATAAACCTTCCATCCTTATCTCTCATTACCTTATCTGCAACAAAATCTATTTTAGAATTAAATACTATTCCCACCCCTCTGCTCTTCGAGGAGCCTGGAGCAATAAATTTCTTACCTTTCCCAAATCCAGGGAAATTCATCTCTCTTTCCCCCCCATTATATACCTCCTGCAAAAACAGCACATCTGCTTTTAATTCTTGAATATATCTCCCAACTCTTGCCCGTTTCACTGGATTTCCTAGCCCTCTAACATTAAGAATTGTACATATAACATTAACATTTTTTATCATATTATACCTAACCATAGCTCTTCCCCATATCTCTTCTGTTCTCTACCAGCCTGGAATTCTAAACCCCAACAACCCTTAACCAGCCCCATGTGATGTTGCTTATCTACCCTCCACCTACCCTCCATCACCAATTCTACCCATCCAAGAGAAATGCAATATGCCAATGCTCGTGGCATATCTCTTGTATAAAAAATTCTACCCAATATGCATTCACTCACCTTCTTACTCCATTCATAATCCACCCATTCACCCCTTAGATCCCAATCATCCATCCATACCCCAATCACACCATCCAAACATACCAACATCATCCCAATCAGCCACCATCTACACATCTTCTTCCCAATCATACCACTAAACACATCAGACATCCAGCTACCACTGACATCCATATTGGGGAGGGGGGAGAAAAAAGACATCTCTCCCACACTGTAAACTCAAAAAGAGCAACAGCAACAATTAAAAAAAACCCAAAAAACTGTTCATGTTGAGCTATTCCGGTCCTTCTATCTTCTTTCCTTCTTCCTTAATCCATCTTCCCTTAATCATTTCTTAGTCTTAGTCCTTTCCCTGAAGTCCCAAGTCTTTTTTTCCTCCTTCTTTTTTTCCCCCTTCTTCTGTTTCTGAGTGTTCCCCATTTCCTCTTCCAAACTATTTTCCCCTTCTGAGTCCCGGTCAGGGAAATGCTTGTAATCCTTAGGCAGCTGCAGTCCAACACGTTTAAATAGCTCCTCCATCTGCTTCTGATCTTCTGCAAACAACTCTACTCCTTCATGCACCATTTTCAGAGCAAAGGGTGCCATTCTCCAGCTGTATTTCATTCCTTTATCCTGCAGCACCTTGGTAAACACTCTTAACTTTTTCTTCCTGTTAATTGTTTCCTGTGATAAATCTTCAAAAACCAACGCTTTTTTATCATTATACAGTAACTTATCTTGCCTATCCAAGGCCTTCATGCCTTTAAGCACCTGCTCCTTTAATATATATTTTCCAAAGCACATTACCACATCTCTCGGCCACCTCCACTCAGCTGTCTGCTTCCCAACTCGATGAATACGGTCCAAAACTTCCCTTGAAATTTCTAAGTCTGGGAGCATTTCAGCCATCCATTTAATCACATTATCCATATCCTCCGTTTCTGGAATATTTTTCAACCGCAAATTTGACCTTCTGGCCCGATTTTCCAAGTCCATCAGTTTATCTTTAAAGTATTTATTTTGCTTTTCCAACTGTCTGGACTGTTTTTGCAACAAGTTAATTTTCTTCTCATTTAACTGCGCCATTTCCCATGCACTATTCACAGTCTCTGCCATAGCTTCAACGGCCTCAGCTAAATTAGTTATTTTTTCATCCACTATCTTCGTTATTGCTTTAATAATGCTGTGTTTGGCAGCTCCCATTGCCTTCTTAACTTCTAATTGAAAATCTTTTGGTTTCATTACCTTATCTTCACTTTCAGCTTCTGAGTCCGAGGTCGCTATGGCAACCCTTTGTAACAAAGAGGTCATATATAACAAAACAAATAATTTTATTTGTTTGATTAGCATGATGTATAATTCCTTCCCACTCCAGCCTGCTAGCTGACACAGTACCAGAACTGGCAGGTGTGTTATATTTAGGAGTTACAATGCTTATTCTTTCAGCAGCTTTTAACTTAATAGACTCCTCAAACCATTTCACTGAGGGAACACTCCCAAACCCTGCCTATAAAGATCAATTACGGCAGTCCCTACCGAATTCCTTGCGTGGTCCAGATACCTCCTATCCCTTTCCCCTCCAAAACCCAGTTCTCTGTTTGTCCATTGCCTGTTGACAGTTAACATGTCCAAGATTTCCACCCCCCCTTTCACTTCAGAGTTCCTTTTGTATTTATAATTTGATTGATCTGCTCTTACCAGGGAGAACTGAGGGCAGAACCTCCTCCTGTTCATCACACAAAGTAATCAGTGTTCTAATTATTAATATATATATTTTTTAAAAAATCAATAATTTTATCTGAATCCAGAAGATCAGTATCAGACAAATTTGTTCCATTTCTGTGGAAGAGTTTATGCCATTTTTAGGTAGGTTTTTCCCCATAATTACAACACAGCTTCTAGCCTTTTTAGTGCTGATATGTTTCTGGTTTCCAGTTTAGAACATTTGTTGCTCATGGTTCAGAAGGCTCTCCAAGCAAGCTGATAAATTCCTGTTCCATTTATTTTCTTAATTCCTAGCAGGGTGCATTGCAAAGCTATAATTGCTGCTAATGTAATGACACGGCAATGGTTCCCCCATGCAGGCTCACCACTGCAATCCCTCCCAAGCTAAGGCTTGTTGTGCTCTCATTAGTAACTCTCTGTGTATGATACTTGAGAAATAATCTACTGCACTTCTAGTGATGATAATGAATACTTTGCTGAAAGCAAAGAAATTGGAGGGCTAGATGTGTTCGCATTTGTTCTTTTGAGTATCCATAGAGACAGAAAAGATTCCACAAATGAAGCAATCTTATGACATCATTTCACAAAATTATGTAGCTACTGGACCATTTATGTGTCAGGATTCTACTTATTCTCCCTGCTCTGTGGAGTATTAAAATTAGTTTCACCAGAACTAGCTAGAGTTGACACCCAGACAATATTCTAATGACCTGAGCAGCAAAACCATACCAACTTGTGCTGAGAGCGCAAAAGTCAGAATTCTGCTGGGCTCTAGAATTCTGCTGCCAGTTTGGTTGTCCTTGTTGAATGCACTCAACAGCCATATATGGAAGTGCACCAGATAAAGACAAACTATAGCATGAGATTTTTAAAAGGATAGTTAAGCACCTAGCAGACCATACTACATAGCTAGTGGAATGCATTTTGCTTGGTAGAATACAAGTGGTACACCTCTCCCTGTGTGAGTTCTATGGGGCTAATTCAGGAACAGAGCTTGCAAGACAACTTAAATTAAATAAACACCCAGTAAAGTTTAACAAAGCTTGTATAAGCTAAACATATAGGTATAACAGTGAACAGAAAATGGCAACACAGTAGCTCTGTTCACAAGTTATAGTGAACACACAATATACACTTGACAGTTATTTGTACATGTATCTCAAGTTACGTTCAACACAAGCACAGGTGAACATGTGATACAAATGTATCCAGGTACATAAAGTGAATGTGCATTGCATCTTTTTTACAAACAGATGTATGCATGTATAAGTACGATGTGCATGTGTTCACTGTAGCATGAAGAAAACCATAGTTTCTATGAATTCAGTTGGGAGCCAGTTTGGTGTAGTGGTGAAGAGTGGCAGACTCTAATCTGGAGAACGGGGTTTGATTCCCCACTCCTTCACATGCAGCCAGCTGGGTGATCTTGGGTCAGTTACAGTTCTCTCAGAGCTGTTCTCTCAAGATCAGTTCTCTTAGAGCTCTCTCAGCCTCACCTACCTTACAGGGTGTCTACTGTGGGGAGAGGAAGGGGAGGAGATTGTAAACTGCTCTGAGACTCCAAGTGAAGGGTTGGGTATAAATCCAACTCTTCTTCATCATCATTAAGAAACTGGTTACAGCCGCAGGGCTTAGTAGAAGAGGTCTTATGGAGGTACACAGAATACACCACACAACATTTTGGAATAAAAAACAGGCCTCAGCTTTTATTGATTACAGACCAAAAAGGGTGTGTATGTGTGTGCATGTGCGTGCCAGATTAGGCTCTCCCCACATGACTTCAAATATAAAAACAATTATTTGTATTAACTTTGCTGGTCTGAATTGTTCTCCCTCAGCGGAGCACTGTTTTTTAAGTTGATAATTGTGTATGGCCCGCAAATGATGTTATAAATATCCATATGGCCCTTGACAGAAAAAAGATTCCCCACCGCTGCATTAGGCAAAGAGAGGGCTTCTTCTCTCCTGCCTGCATAGCAATCTGACCCTTTCATGTAAGCCTCAGTTGGGTTTCTTGCTTGCCATCACCAAAGTGCTAGATTCTTGCAATACATCCTTCTTGCAAAAGGGAGCAAAATGAACATCACAAAAACAATTTTCAGCTTGAAAAATATAGCCCTGCAGTAGTGGTATGATTTCTAATAGTACCAATTATGCTTAATTTAACTTCACCTTTAGCAATTAACTTTACACATACACAAATTTTAATTACCTTTTACAAGGTATAAGAGCCCAGGAAATCTCATGCAGTTCCCTCGCAAACAGATTCCCTCTGCTGCTAACCCTCATTCGTGGATGTGTACCAGCTAGCTCCTCGCAGTCACACATGGACGCAAATGGCTCATAGAATCATAGAGTTGGAAGGGTTTGTAATTGTTCCACAGTTAAAGCATCCATAACAAGTCTATGGCCAGTGTTTTCTGAAAATCTGCAATGAAGGAGATCTTCATGGAAAATGGCTGTTAGATTCAAGCCAGAGAAGATGCATCTATTAAACAGAAGTTGTGTTCCACTTGTTCTACAGTGAGGCCATGGCATGTAGGGTTGCCAAGTCCAATTCAAGAAATATCTGGGGACTTTGGGGGTGGAGCCAGGGGACTTTGGGGGTGGAGCCAGTAGACATTAGGGTGGAGCCAGGATCAAGGTTGTGACAAGCACAATTGAACTCCAAAGGGAGTTCTGGCCATCACATTTCAAGGGACGGCACACTTTTTAAATGCCTTCCTTCCATAGGAAATAATGAAGGATAGGGGCACCTTCTTTTGGGGAACATAGAATTGGACCCCCTGGTCCAATCTTTTTGAAACTTGGAGGGGATTTTGAGGAGAGGCACCGGATGCTATGCTGCAAATTTGGGGCCTCTACCTCAAAAAACAGCCCCTCCCCAGAACCCCAGATACTCGCGGATCCATTCTCCATTATTTCCTAAGGGAATACATCTCCATAGGGAATAATAAAGTTCCCAGCAGATATTTCTCTCCCCTCCCCCTGCTTTCTGATGACCCTGAAGTGGGGGGAGGGCCTCCAAACTGGGGGATCCCCTGCCCCCACCTGGGGATTGGCAACCCTAATGGCATGGGAGCAGCAGGGTTAAACTTTTCTACTTGTGCTGTTTTCTCAGCCACCAATGAATGTCAGGAAACTGCAGTTTGCTCTTGGGGTAGCATATAGGTGACCTATATGTTGTCCCATTGTGGCAAAACAGCAGTTCCCAGAGACTGTTTGAGCATGGGGAAACTGTTCAAAAACCATCCTTTTCCTCACCCCATGGCCATCATCTGAAATGGAGCTCAATGTGGCTGTTATTTAACAATAACAAACTCACCGGAGAACATGGATTCATATTCTTGCTCTTTTCCCTCTTCCAGTGCTTGAGGTTGCAGCAGAGGCGTTACAGAGAAATACTAAAAGGTAGAAGGAATGGAAATTGCCAGCCCCCTGGCTGTATGCACAGATCAGCTACCACAGACACTCTAGATCACAGCTTGACAAGAAAAATTTAAACTAAAAGGGATTTGGTACAAAAGGTGGTTCTTCCTCACTCCACACAGAGAATAAACATACAGCCTAGTAAGCACTGGAAAAGATGCTGCAGGCAACACTATTTGTGTTTGTGCAGATGTTCATAATCAATATTCTGAATTGAGTCACTCGTCACTCAACAAATGGCGGCATAATTTGTGTTTAGTGCAGTGCTAGCCATAGATTTCTTGTGACAGGATAAATGAAGTGCCTGTGTCACTAGGGGATACAACCTTCAAAACAGGATGAGCATTTGCACGTCTCTGTGGAGAAGTACATTATTGGGGTGTGGCGGGGGGGAAGTAACTGATAAAGAAAAAATGTGAACAGAAAAATCCAAGCTTGGGACTCTGAGACTGAATATTTCAACTGAAAAGGGCTATTTAAGAGCAGAAGGTTAACATCTGTTGTTCAGAAGGTTTCTAAGCAAAGAGGGATGTTGTTTATGGCTACAGTTTGGAAGGATGCATGCTTTTTGTAAGCTTTAGGTTAAGAGGTAATAGTCTTCGGGGCCAGCCAGAGAGGGACCAGGAAGGCCATCTGGCCTAGGCTTCAAGCTCAACTGTAGACACTCATCCAAATCCATATTGTCTCCTCTTTGAAATTTCATATTTTGTTTTCATGTGTCATCCTTTTAATTTTTTTTTTGTGACTATGAGTCTTAGCCTGACCTGGATAGCTTAGGCTAAGAAGAAAGTTTTGTCCATGTCTGATGAACTGATGACAACTGATGGACTGATGACTGCCCTTAGTTGGTTCTCCTCATTCCTTCAAGGATGCTGTCTGAAGGGAGGAAAGGTCTTCCTGATGAAACCTGAATTCTGGGGTTCCACCTGGTTCAATTCTCTCTGTGATGTTATTCAACACATATATGCACCCTTTTGCTGAAATCATCAGGAGGTTTGCAATTGGTGCCATCAGTATGCTGATGACACTCATCTCTTCCTCCTGCTGAATAAACAGCTGGCAGCAGGGCTCTTGGCACTATCCCAGTGCCTGGATGTGGTAGTGCAATGGCAAGGGAGGAGCTGGCTGAAGTTAAATCGACCCAAGATGGAGGTCATGCGCCTGGGAAAGACTGAGATGATAGCTGGAAGGTCACTACAGAAACTCAATGGCTTCCAGCTAAAAGTGGGAAAGAGCCTTGGGGTGTGGTGGGATTCTGTGCTATCATTGGATAAACAAGTGTCCATGGTAGCATGGTCAGTGGGTTTTTCATCTACACAGGCCCACCAGCTTATTTTTCTGGGTCAGACCTCACCACAGTGATCCATGCAACAATCACCTTCAGATTGGACTACTGCAATTTGTTCTATGTAGGGATACCCTTGAAAATGCTTTGGAAGCTGCAGGTGGTCCAGAATGCAGCTGCCAGATTGCTAACTGGAACATCATGGTCAGCTCATATTATTCCAATTTTGCAGCAGCTGCAGTGTCTACCAATTAGTCTCAAGATCCAATTCAAGGTGTTGGTGCTAGACATTAAAGCCCTTAACAGTCTGGGACCCTCATACCTGTGGAACCATTTCTCTCATTACAACCCCTGCTCTCCCTTCAGACATCCTCTAGGGCAGGGGTCCCCAACCCTTGGGCTGTGGACCGGTACCGGTCCACAGCCTGTTAGCAACTTGGCCATGAAGCCTGGCTGCCCCCCCCCCCAGCGCTGTGCAGCCTTGCCCCCTTGCCCACCCTTGCGGTGCCTCCTCCACCCTCCGTTTCTACAATTTTAAGGACGGTGAAGCACCATGTTCCCCAGATCTTTAAGGGCTGACACCACCACCCCCCACCACTGATCAGGGAAAACCTCTGCAGCAGCAGTCGGCAACTCGCTGAAGAAGTGCCACCGCCCTTGCCCTTCTCCACTTCCTTCCTGGGCGTGGGAAGAAACTGGGGAGGAGACAAGTGTCAAGTCGGCTGGATTCAATAACGAGGCTTTGCTGATACAAAGTAGCTAGTTTATTGATACCATTGTTCTCGACCTCAGAGAGATTGAAGGACTGAGGTCCATACAGTAAAAGCAATCATATTAAGGTACACATCAAAGGGATTCTTGAGGGAGGGGTACACTATGCAGGGCACATTCACACATTGATGTTACAATTTTGTTCCCAGGCCGGTTTGGCCTTGAGCGTCTTCGTCTCCAGCCTCCCACTGACGCCTTGCCTGGGAAGGCACCATAATCTTCTTCCCAAATTCCCATTTCAAAGCAATACTACATAACAAAGGAAAGGAGGGGGGAGAGGAGAGAATAGCTAGCAGCATTGGCATACAGTATGGCTTTACCCAGGATGCTCTCCTTCTGAACCAAAGTTTGAGCCCAGCATTGACCAGAGTTAAAGCAGACTTGACAACAAGGGCAGTGCCACTTCTTCAACAGGTCGCCCGCTGATCGTGCGGGGGGGGGGGGGGCTTAAAGAGCTGGAGAAGGTGGCACTTCACTGCCCCTTCTCTGGTCTTAAAATTGTAAAAACAGAGGGTGGAGGAGGTGCCACAAGGAGAGATGGGGTGGCAAGGTTGCATGGCCACGAGGAGAGACAGGGCAGCGAGGTTGCACGGCCGCAAGGAGAAATGGGGTGGTAAGGCTGCACGGCCGGGGGGGGCAAGTTGGTGGCAAGGCTGCATGGCTGTGGGGGATGGGGAGGCTGCATGGTTGCAGTGGGGCTGTGCAGTGCTGCAGGGAGGTGGGGCTGAATTTAGTGCCCCCACCTTGCTGGTCCTGGAGCCGTGGTGGGCGGACTGGCCCTGGTGCAAGTTCCCAGTCACACAAAGGTTGGGGACCACTGCTCTAGGGGCCTTTTTCAGGTACCTGGCCCCGGGATGGCTCAAATAGCTGTCACCAGGGGAAGGGCTTTCTTGTGGCCCCATCCTGTGGAATGCACTCCTGGATAACATCCATGGCCTGCTGGACTTGTTCAGTTTCTACAGTAAATGCAAGGCTGAATTATTTAGGTTGTCCTTTGGAGGGTAACCACATGTTCAGGCTGTTTTTATTAGTGGAATGGTGACAGACACATATTTTAAAAGTTTGATATTTTAATAATAATAATAATAATAATAATAATAATAATAATAATAATAAACTTTTATTTATACCCCGCCCTCCCTGCCTAGGCAGGCTCAGGGCGGCTAACAGGACATGGTAGAAACCATGATACAAATAAACAATAGATAATACAGTTAATAATTTAAAGAATAAAACCAATAAAACAGTAAGACATTAAAATACAGTCGAATGGCATATAAGATGGCTCGGTATTATTGATTTTATCAAGAGTTCTGTCTTAAAAAGCTAGACGGAAGAGGGCAGTTTTGCAGGCCCTACAGAACTGGTTAAGATCCCGTAGGGCCCGCACCTCTTCCGGCAATTGGTTCCACCATTGGGGGGCCTTTGTAGAGAACACCTGTTCTCTGGTAGCTTTTAATTTAGTTTCTTTTGGCCCAGGGATTTCAAGAAGATTTTTTGAGCTTGATCGCAGTGCTCTCTGGGGAACATATGGAGAGAGGTCCCTAAGGTAGGCAGGTCCTCGACCATATAGGGCTTTAAAGGTAATGACCAGCACCTTGTAACGAACCCGGTAAACAATTGGCAGGAGTGTAGGAGTTAATATTAATATTTAATGTTAATATTTATATTTGTTGTTTGTTTTTACCTTATTGATTTTTAATCTTGTATATCTCAGCGAGACCCTTTGGGTGAGCGGCGATTAAAAAAAATCTAATAAATAAATATTGTTGTATGTGTTTCTACCCCCTGGTGAGCAGATTACAGCAGTGTCAAAAACCACAAAATGCCACATGAGATGGATCTTCAGATGATTCATCATCGTTATCATCAACAAAGGCACTCCTACACCAGGACCTGACATGAGGAAGCAAAGAGCAGTGGCCTAGTGGGTAAGATGAACCTCTGAAACCTCTCTATGTCACTAGACTTCAGAAGGTAAAAGAAAAAAAAAGCACAGATTATAGTACTTAAGTAGCTTTGAGCTGTGTGGCTAAAGAGCACCAGGAGCACACGCTGAGGAAGACAGACCATATGAGTGAATGAGAAATCTCTTTCCCTCTCATGGAAGGCAGAGTTCAAGAAGTGGTTGTTCTGCCCTCCCTTCTTCATGCCTTCTGCAATGTATGTATTACTTAAATGTATGTCACATGTTTCTTCCATCATAGAGTTCCCAGTATATCCCCTACCCAGGCACTGACAGGACTCAGACCTACATAGGCTAAGAAAAGTTGCACTATCATGCACTTTCTAGGACCAGTCTGAAACAATCAGAAACAAGATCTTCTCCTTCCTATTCTTCTGTAATAACCAAGAGAGGGGAGAGACTGATGGTAATCATCAGAAATATAAGTGAGGCCAAGTTATGTCTCTGTAGGGATCTCTGCCCCTTTGATACAGCTTTATTTTGTTTTTCTGACCTATTTGGAAGCATTTTGCTGAATGTTTTTCATTGCCCTATCAGTAATACCATTTCCAGGAGGTATTCCAGTCTGCCCTCTCTGACTGATATACACAATCATTTGAATGAAAACAGTTTGCATTCTTCCATTGGGAAAAGTTTTGCCTGAGTACAGCTGGATTAGATGATGACCTTCAGGTGTCCCATGCAGAAATCCTTAATTTCTTCTAAGGCTTTGAAAACTATATGGGCTACAGAGACTTTACAGTCTGAGCTTTAGTAGAGGCTTCAGTTTTCAGGATTTATAATGATATTAATATGCAAGGGTTCCCCCACCCATAGTTCTCAGCACTCTGAGTAATTATGAGATTCCTGAATACTACCATCTACAAGGAGTTGACCACAGAACTCTTGGCTAGGCTGTTCTGTTGTGGGGTATAGAGCCCTGTGGCACAGAGTGGTAAAGCTGCAGTATTGCAGTCCAAGCTCTCTGCTCATGACCTGAGTTCAATCCCAGCGGAAACTGGGTTCAGGTAGCCGGCTCAAGGTTGACTTTTACCTTCCGAGGTTGGTAAAATGAGTACGCAGCTTGCTGGGGGGTAAAGTGTAGATGACTGGGGAAGGCCATGGCAAACCACCTCTAAAAAGTCTGCCGTGAAAACATCCTGATGCAATGTCACCCCAGAGTCGGAAATGACTGGTGCTTGTACAGGGGACTACCTTTTCCCATTTTTTTTTAAAGGGTACTCTAATTATTATTTCTTCAGCTATTTTATCTGATTTCTCCATGGTGTCATATTTTATCACTGACAGTGTGACATGAGGCAATATGACATCCAGTACGATCACCATCTTCAAGTACTTGAAGGGCTGTCATAGAGAGGATGGTTTAGAATTGTTTTCTGTGGTCGCAGAAGGTAGCACCAGAACCAGTGGACTGAAATTAAATCAAAAGAATTTCTGGCTCAACATTAGGAAGAACTTCCTGACCGTTAGAGCAGTTCCTCAGTGGAACAGGCTTCCTCGGGAGGTGGTGGGCTCTCCTTCCTTGGAGGTTTTGAAACAGAGGCTGGATGGCCATCTGACAGCGATGAAGATTTAGGGGGAGGTGTTTGTGAGTTTCCTGCATTGTGCAGGGAGTTGGACTGGATGACCCTGGAGGTCCCTTCCAACTCTATGATTCTATGAGAGGTGGTGATGGGGGGAACAACCGTACAGAGATGCAAGGAGTGTGTTTGAAGGTCCATTTCACTGAAGTGTTTTTAATAGAGTATTGGTGGGTGACATGCTTCAGAGCATGATCTCTCCAGGCAGTCTAGAGAAAATTAGAGATGTTAAGTGCCAGTGGGAGGCAATAGAAGCAAGAGGAGTTGCCAAAAGGAAGAAACTTTTAAAAGGGTTTTTTAAAGGGTTATGAGCAAGAAAAGAAAACTTTCTTGCCTCTAAAAGACAAAGGAATTATAATAAGAAATTATTTTAACTTCAAATGAGTGGCAGAATGAGATTTACGCATTGTTTCATGTACCATTAAATACGCTCAACGGACATTATGGGATGGATCCCAGGTAGGGTGAGCAGAGCTGCACTGCACAAAGGTGAAATTTTCTGCCTCCTCCTTCTGCTGCTATCCCCCTCCAGGTGTGTCCTCAGGGGGTCCGAGGACCTGCAGTAGCAGGTCTCATTTGCATATTAGGCCACACACCCCTGGCATCCCCATTGTTTCACTGTCCAGTGAAATGGACCTGCTGGAACTCATTTGCATATTAGCCCACACACCCCTGGCATCCCCATTGTTTCACTGTCCAGTGAAATGGACCTGCCGGAACTCATTTGCATATTAGCCCACACCCCCTGGTGCCAAGCCAGCCAGAACAGCATTCCTCTGTGTTCCTGCTCAAAACGCCCTGCAAGAAATCGTAACGACGCAAATCCAAACAGAGTCCTTGGAAGCACAATATGTTGAAATTTTTATATACTAGTTATTAAGACTGTAAATCTGTGAGTAACGTGTGGTGCCGTAGAAGGCTTTTTACATGATTTATCAGGAAGCTGAGCATTCCAGCTAACTTGATTCACAGAAATAATGCCAGGCAGGAATGGTAGGAAAACCTCAAATATCACCACTGTGTCCATCTTCTTCTTGCCGCTTTTAGTACAGCAAAAGTCAGTAACTACTGAAATAATTACTGGTTGTTAGACACCTTGGCGGTCCAAAAGTATTCTACACTAGTGTTCCTTGAATGCAATTATTTGCGTTTTTCTTTGTTCCAGTTTGGCTGCGGTTGTCCCGTGATTATCTGCTTCTCTTTGTATATTTCATGTATTCTTTAGATTGAGAGTCATTCTTAGAGATTTTTTTTTAAGCTGATTACATGCACAGATTACTCTGTATTTATGTACCCAAGCCAGTAAACTGGCTCATATTGATAAAAAGGACTACACGTAGGAATTTGGAAACATCTGCACAGTGATAGAAAACAGCCAAAGAAACCCAGGTTGATAAATGAATAGGTGTACTTATTTGTCAGTTATCTGTCACAGCATGGCAGTGACAGAGCTAAGGAACATTGTACAAGTAAGCATGGTTGTATCGCAAAAGGATTGGACCTGTGGTGAAATGGTCCTGCTCCGGCCGGCAGACCCTGTTCCACCCTGCCCTCCAAGGTTGTTTGAACAACAAGCCTGGGGTAATAGTATCAAAGGAGCAACTGTGTTAAACTACTATAGCAAAAAAACAAAACAACACAAGAGTCTTGAAGCAGTTTAATGGCAACCAAGATTCCCCTCACCCCAGCATGAGATTTTATGGTGTACAGCTCACTTCATAAGATGCATCTGATGAGCTAGGCCGCAAGAGCTTATGCTGGAGTAAAGCCTTCCTAGTTTTTAAGGTAATGTGAGACTGCTATTTATTTTCATTCCTATTATAATAGGGCAGTTGCCATTAGGGTTGCCAAGTCCAATTCAAGAAATATCTGGGGACTTTGGGGGTGGAGCCAGGAGACATCGCGGCGGAGCCAGGAACAAGGGTGTGACAAGCATAACTGAACTCCAAAGGGAGTTCTGGCCATCACATTTAAAGGAACCGCACACCTTTTTAAATGTCTTCCTTCCATGGGAAATAATGAAGGATAGGGGCACCTTCTTTTGGGGCTCATAGAATGGGACCCCCTGGTCCAATCGTTTTGAAACTTGGGAGATACTTTTGGGAGAGTCACTAGATACTATACTGAAAATTTGGTGCCTCTAACTCAAAGAACAGCTCCCCCAGAGCCCCCGAAACCTCCAGATCAATTCCCCATTATACCCTATGAGAATCAATCTCCACATAGAGAATAATGCTCAGCAGACGTGAGAGGATGCAAGGACTACAAGTCCCAGCATGCACCTCGCGAAGGGAGGCCAAACTGGAGCGAATAGCAGGCCGACGGTGGGCGAGTCTTTGTAACTCGGAGGAAGGGAGAATCCTTAAGCCAGGCAAGGAAAGAGACACGACGCCATTCCAGCCCCCCACCCCCGCTATCAGATTTTTAGGGAGCGGGGGATTAGGCTGCTAATTCAGGGGTCCCCCGGCAGGGCGGGGGGGGGGGGCGGGTTGGGAAGCCTAGTTGCCATAGCAGATTATTTCAGAAGACTGTATTCGCTCACTTAGGCTATCTATATAACTTATGCAGTAGAAAAGAGCAAAGGTTCAGTAGCACCTTAAAGACTAGCAAAATTTGTGGTAGAGTATGAGCTTTTGTGAGTCACTGCTACTTATTCAGATACAACTAGAATATCTAAACGAGACTGGTTGTTCTTTCAATTTGTTAATTATACTGTTTTGGCATAGATTCTGACTCGGTACTATTTTGCATGCTTAATCACTGCCCACCAGGTATATGTAACTCTGCTCACTGTATCCCATTTCATTGTCTGAGAAAGTGTGCATGCACAAGAAAGCTTACATTCTGAATAAAATGTTGTTGGTCTTAAAGATGCTACTGGACTCCAACTTTGAGCTAAAATGTGAGTCCATCTGTCCAATGTATTGGAAAAAGTGATTTCAGATGCAAAATTTATATAACTTATGCAAAACGAATACACATTTTGTCAGAGGAGGTCCTGGTTTTTCACCTTGTTTGTCAGAGAGTCGAGGGGTATAGCGAATGAGTTTGAAACTGTGTCTGATATTCTGATGAAAATGATAAAATACATCAAAGACCCAGGTCAATTCTGCACTAGACCTTTAATCCTGATCCAGCCCTGTCCCCAGATTGATTTTCTACACTATAATCATAGAATTATGAATTCATAGAGTTGGTTTCTATGATTCAAGTGTAGAATTTCAGTCTGGGGACAGGGCTGGACCCTGGATTAAAAGTCTACTGCAGAACTGGCCCCTGTGTTAAGACAATCTCAGGGTGTCATTGTTGCATGGTCATGCCTCACCCCTGTCTCTTTCCATTTCACAAGTGTTATGTTTGCATTGGATCCCCTTAGTAGGTCAACCCCAGAAACCGAGACATTATGCCATTTTTAACGCAGTCTTAAAATCAGCATGAAAAAAGGGCATAATGGCACGAATCAGGCCTCTGTTTTTGGGCAAGACTTCAATTTGCAGTATGTAAGTCTGAGATAGTAAGTAATGTCACACAGCAGAAACCTCAGCTCAGATCAACAGCTACTGATTGTATAATTGTAGAAGAAGAAGAAGAAGATATTGGATTTATATCCTGCCCTCCACTCTGAAGAGTCTCAGAGCGGCTCACAATCTCCTTTACCTTCCTCCCCCACAACAGACACCCTGTGAGGTGGGTGGGGCTGGAGAGGGCTCTCCCAGCAGCTGCCCTTTCAAGGACAGCCTCTGCCAGTGCTACGGCTGACCCAAGGCCATGCTAGCAGGTGCAAGTGGAGGAGTGGGGAATCAAACCCGGTTCTCCCAGATAAGAGTCAGCACACTTAACCACTACACCAAACTGGCTCTCCTGCTACATAATTGTATGTAGCAGTTATCCCCTATATGGTGATCATGGACACCAGAGTGCCTGCCAATGTGTCTCCTAGTACTCATTTCCTTCTTCCTTAAAATATCTATTCTGATAAACAAAGAGCAATTCTGACTTTCTTCTCCCTGACTGGACTGGGAGATATTCCAGACGATCCCAAGAAGCTTCATCTTATCATCCGCAGGTAACACCAATTCGAGAAATAGGCACCTCCATCATATGAAGAGGTCTGGCTTGGAACCTCTCAAAACTTTGTTATATGATCCTTACCTCGTGCCATTCATTTTCTGGTTGTCCTTGTCTCTATGACAGCAATTTTATGCTGATGCCCACTACTTGTTCTCAACATTTTAAAAAGGTAGAAAAAGGTTGAGGATCTCTCACATATAGGAACAGTATATAGTACTTTTATCAGTCAGGACTGATATCCTCAAGCTCAAAGACATTGGAACAAAACAGGCTATCAACAATTCATCAAAGAAAGAAATGCTCTTTTTAAGATTCCTCCTTGCCTTCTGATGCACGTATAAGCATTCTACAGATTTTAAGTTAAAAGCGGAGGAAGATCCATAAACATCACCAGATGTTTTCAAAATGGAGTAGTGTCTCCCTTCAATACAAATTATTTAATTAAGGAGCAGTTGGAAGAAATGACTGTTTTACATGTGGCCTTCATTTTCAAAGACACCTTTCTGAGAATTATTTTACAGAATTCCTTGCCCTCCTGTTATAAAATAACCCTACCGGTTCTGGCACCCCAATTCAACCAATATGTGAAGAAAATTTGCACCCTATAGTCAAAATTCTATCAAATGCTGGACCAGCAAAACAGAACTACTGGTTCCACTCTGTTTTATTTACTGGTGCTTTAGCCAGTGAAATAGAAAGACCACTGCCATGCTCTGTTTGCAATCTTAAATCACCAGTGGAGGAGACAAGAAGGCAAAGAGGTGGAAGGGAATGAACTGGTAACAAGGGAGGGATGCATGAGAGTCAATTCTGGTAAATATATTTATAATTTGTTTCAGTCAAGAATGAGGAATAAGGTTATATAAGCCTAACTGTGTATATTTGTGTATGCAATGGTGATGGGACTCAATTATGCAGGATGTTTAGCACAGCCATATCAATAGCTGCTGCTTTGGAAGGGCCAACAGTGTGTGTGTGTGTGGGGGGGGGGTGTTGTAGCTATAATAATGAGACTTTTCATCCCTTGGCGCCATGATCTCTGCTCCTATTCTCACTTTAGCCTCCTTGCTTTACTATTGAAAACACTTTCCCTGCCTGTGGCAATCAAAGCATTTTAACACTCAAGCTTTCTTATATATCAGAGAGTCCCGTGGCGCAGTCCCGTGGCTCATGACCTGAGTTCGATTCCAGCGGAAGCTGGTTCAGGTAGCCGGCTCGAGGTTGACTCAGCCTTCCATCCTTCCGAGGTCAGTAAAATGAGTACCCAGCTTGCTGGCGGAGAAATGTAATGACCGGGGAAGGCGATGGCAAACCACCCCGTAAAAAGGTCTGCCGTGAAAACATTGTGAAAGCAGCGTCATCCCAGAGTCGGAAACGACTGGTGCTTGCACAGGGGACCTTTCCTTTCTCATATATCCTACCCAGGAGGAAGTCAGAGTGAGAAGATAGTCAAAGTCTACTGGAAAAAATATGAAGTTCCCACTGCTGTTCATTTTTGTGGGTTTTTAGTACACAGCTGGAGCACTAGAAATATGTTGAAAATGTGAAACTGCCTTATGCTGAAACATGTGATTGGCCCATCAACTTCAATATGATCTGTTATGATTGGCAGCAGCTCTCTCAAGTTGCTAACCAGTTCACGTAAGGGCACAGCTGCTAGCAAGCAGACAGCTCATAAAAACAAAATCACAGCAATTTGACAGGCCAACAAAAAGGGCCTTTGGAGCTGCAGGGTAACCAGCCTCACAGCTCATTAGAAGCGATGCTGCTGTTAAATAGTGCATCGTTACTTGTTTCAACAGGTTGAAAATGTTTACCCGCAGCACAGCGCAGGGTGAGGTTATTAGATTTATAGCCAAGTAAAGCATGAGACAATAATCAGAGTGGGGGAGAACTACTGCAAGTTCCACTCTTAAAACAAATAAGAAGGTAACACATTTTATTCCTTGTCACCAGAGTCTTGCCCTCTGTACTCTTTGTTCTCTCTTCACCACCACCAAGTCCAATTCAAAAAATATCTGGGGACTTTGGGGGTGGAGCCAGGAGACATTAGGGGTGGAGCCAAGATCAAGGCTGCGACAAGCATCATTGAACTCCAAAGGGAGTTCTGGCCATCACATTTAAAGGGACGGCACACCTTTTCAATTCCTTCCTTCCATGGGAAATAATGAAGGATAGGGGCACCTTCTTTTGGGGCTCATAGAATTGGACCCCCTGGTCCAATCTTTTTGAAACTTGGGAGGTATTCTGAGGAGAGGCACTAGATGCTATACTGAAAATTTGGTGCCTCTACCCAAAAAACCAGCCCCCGCCCCCAGAGCCCCAGATACCCGCAGATCAATTCTCCATGATTTTCTATGGGAATAAATCTCCATAGGGAATAATAGAGTTCCTAGCAGACATTTCCCTCCCCTCCCCCTGCTTTCTGATGACCCTGGGGGATCCCCTGCCCCCACCTGGGGATTGGCAACCCTACCACCACCCCATGTATAACTGACAGCTGATCTGGCCTTGCTGCCTGACTCGTGTTTCTCTGTAAAGAGCTGTTGATGTAGTTAGCCAGGCATATTCTTCAGAATTTGCATTTGAACTGCAAGTGTCCAGGCCCAGATTAAGACATGGCAAGACCCCAGAGTATCACCCCAAAATAAGCACTTCTTAGTTAAAAGACCCTCATAATCTGAGGCCCTATACTATAGTTTACTAAGCCTGCGCATGAATGCAGCTCTGTAACCATCGCGTTGGAATGTCTGCCATTCTCATTTGCTCTTTCAGGCGCAAGGATGGAGACTGGAGGGGCAACTCCAATGGCGCAGGGCTTCGGTCTCAAGGATCCGCCTCCTCCTCTGCTAAGGGGAACAGGGAAGGCGGATCATCTTCCTCTGTCCATACCCGTGATCACTGAAGCTGCACGCATTTTTCTATATTAAACATATGCCAGCGGAGGGGTCCTTTAAAGTGCATGCAGTTTCTGTTAATAACCTGGAAAAAATTACAGAGAGCTTGAATGGGAATGCATGACCTGGAAACAAAACTTCTTTGGGGGACCAACATTCCATGTATTGTGCTCTTTATATTATGTTGTAAGGATCCTCAGATCTCTGGAGAGATTTCAGTATGCCACATTTTCTGTTTTCCAGTGTTTCCAGTTCCTTCCCCAAATCCTGGGCAGATATCCCATAATATCCAACAACATCCCTTATCCCACTTGCAGTGCCATCCTAAACAGAGTTATACCCATCTATACCCTTGTCAGGGATGCTCTAGGTCGAACTCATTTGTTACAAGGGCCAGATCTGATATAAATGGGACTTTGTGGGGCCAGGTGATGTGTGTCATAAAATGTACTGCCGGGTAGTGAAGATACAAGCTTTATAAAGGATACAAACAGAATTAAAATATTATTTTTTACTTAAAATACAAACATGCTTAAAACTCTTGTGATATTTTGTTTGAAATGGAAAGGTGGGGGAATAGTGGGACTTGGCAATGCAATTTTAAAAATAAAACATAAACTAAAACTAAAATATAAAATGCTCCGAGCCTAGGAAAACATGACATGGCTGGGCATTGCAAGCTTCTCTCCCCACCCCACCCTGAGTCTCCTCAGATTTGCAATGGCTCTCCAGTGTAATGTCCCCCTTTGGCTGTGGGTTCCCAGGTTAGAGTAATCACTAGGCACAAATTCTCATATTCATTCAGTAGAGACAAGCTACTTCAAAGCATCAATCCTTTATCAAAGATTTCAGGTTTTCATGGCTAGTAACATCATTAGGGTTTGTAGAATCTTTCGGGCTCAAGTGCCGTGTTCTACTGGAGAAAGTTTTCCTTCCAGACGTTTCGTTCTCTGCTGCGGAGAACAACACCACTGAGGATGTTCTCCGCAGCTGAGAACGAAACGTCTGGAAGGAAAACTTTCTCCAGTAGAACACGGCACTTGAGCCCGAAAGATTCTACAAACCCTAATCATCATCAATCCTTTATTTGCAAGGAGACAACTCCAACAAGCAATAACCTCAACTGACCATACAAATGCTGGAAAGTAAAACTTGAGCTCCACTCCATTGAAATACATTGCAGCACAGACAAAGTTGGAAGGAGAACATGGAATGGATTTTCCATTATGGTCTCTGTGCCTAGATAGACTATTTATCCAGGCATAGACCTTAATGGAAAACCCATTTTGCATTTTCTTTGCAGCTTCGCAAGCGCAAAAGAGCTTCCTGCTGGAGCAGGCAAAAGCAAGGCAAAAAGAGCTGGACACTTCAGCAGCCTTGGAGCTTCAAAGGATAATGACAGGAGGGGAAGGATGGGGTGAAAAGAACTGTGGGCCTGATTAAAGACCCGGGTGGGCTGGGTGCAGGCCTCAGGCTATAAGTTTGATACCCCTGCTCTACGTTGATCACACATTGAGCAGGGGGTTGGACTAAATGGCTTGTGTGGCCCCTTCTAACTCAATGAATCTAAGTGACTGAAGTCAATGATCTTAGATGGGTATAACTCTGCTTAAGATGGCACTGTTAGTCATCTCAGATAAAAAAATAATGTTGAGTATGAATTTCACTTAATCATCCATCTCCAACAATAATCTCTCATTTCTGAGTCTCATGGTGGCAGAGGTGCTCTCTTGTTGCACCAGGGCATATTATCAGCATGTGTTTATAGAAGTGCCATGTCTTTGTGTGTTTTCAGCAAGTTCACTGTGAGGTATTTAGAAGATAGAAGAAGAAGATATTGGATTTATATCCCGCCCTCCAGGTCAGAGTGGCATGAAGTCACTCGGAAGGTGCTGCCAGGCCTAGGGTTGGAAACCTCAGAGCAGAGGCTGAAGATCTCCTGACATCATAACTGAACTCTAGACAACAGATCTCTCTTCCCATCCCGGAGAAAATAGCTGCTTTGGAGGAAAGGTCTCCAGCTGGGGCCTCTTCCCTCCCCAAAGTATGGCTTCCCGCCCTCCAGTCTCAGAGTGGCTCACAATCTCCTTTACCTTCCTCCCCTACAACAGACACCCTGTGAGGTGGGTGGGGCTGGAGAGGGCTCTCACAGCAGCTGCCCTTTCAAGGACAACCTCTGCCAGAGCTATGGCTGACCCAAGGCCATGCCAGCAGGTGCAAGTGGAGGAGTGGGAAATCAAACCCGGTTCTCCCAGATAAGAGTCTGCACACTTAACCACTACACCAAACTGGCTCTCCTTTTATAACTTTCCATTATAAAAGAAATGTAAGAAGAGAATGTGTAAGCTACTCCTCCTCCTATGATAGTTTCAGAAACATCTGAAACTATTGAAAACTGTGGTTATAATCAAACCTGGTATCTATTCATCATTAACCTGTGCTGTTAAAGATTGGAAAGGTGACCATTTAACATCACCAAAGAATTGATCCCAACAAGTCTGGTATGGAAAATAAATGTCACAACATATAAAAGCTTTTTAAAAAAATAACAGATATGGTTAGTCAGAAGAGTTTAACACAGTGTGCAAAATTTCATTAAAATATAAATTTGAAAGGGATTCAATTAAAAAAGGAGCACCTAGACAGTTGTTCATTTTAATTAGCATTGAATTAAGAATTAGTATTTATTTGAACAATGCCATTTGATTGCAGTGTTAAGTGGAAGGTAGAGACAGCAGCTAAACATTACTAATGTTATTAGACTGTTGTCACAGTACATTATATATATTGTATACTTCATTCATTGTTCTTTGAGATTTTTTTTGGCAGAGGTAACCAATTTTATGCCAGCTGCCATAAAAATATTCAAAGCCAAAGTGATTTTACAACTTTTGTACGGCATCCCAATCTGGATTGGATCTTTTGAATGTGCTATCGAACGTGTCCAATCCAAATTCTCACGTAAAATTCTGGGCATGCCAAAATGTGTCCCATATGCAGTTATCTGCTTAGAAACTGGCATTTCTTTATTGGTTACTAGTGTGTGGCTCATGACCTTCAAATTCTGGCTATGCTTGCACTACAGCTCTGAACCGGGGAGCTGTGTCTATCAAATGCTCTCTGAATTTAACCTGTCAAATTGGTCAGCACATATTGAGAAAAAAAATCAAAACAATGGGTTTATCTCTAGAACTATTGAACATATGAACATATGAAGCTGCCTTATACTGAATCAGACCTTTGGGCCATCAAAGTCAGTATTGTCTACTCAGACTGGCAGCAGCTCTCCAGGGTCTCAAGCTGAGGTTTTTCACACCTATTTGCCTGGACCCTTTTGGGGGGATGCCAGGGATCGAACCTGGGACCTTCTGCTTCCCAAGCAGATGCTCTACCACTGAGCCACCATCCCTCCCCATGCTGTCCTTCACTGCCGCAGTCCAACAAATTAAAAACAGGTTGCTAGATATTGAGCTCCAAGACCTATACAGTCTGGCTTAGAAAACTTGTTCCCCACTGAGCTTTGAGATCCCTCTTAGTACTGGGAAAATGGCCTCATATCTATCCATCTTGCAGGTGCCACAGCAGCATAGAGCTTTTTCCCTTGCCAGATGCAACGCCATGCCCTCTGCCGTTCTTTATGGCAGATTTAACAAGACAGCCTACTCAGTCAAATACTGCCTCTGCAAGCAGAATTGTGTGGAGTCAATTACTCATATTCTTCTTTACTGTAATTTGTATACAGATCTTCGTCACAAGTATTTACATCCTTTTTTTAGTTAGCACAGTTGATTGTTCTGATGCACGTACAGTTTATAGACTTTTGAACGATACTTCCTCTAGTGTCAGTGAGAAAGTGGCTAAGTTCCTTTACTCTGTTTAAAGGCATGTCAGAGGATCTCATAGAAACAGTTTTTGTTTAGGCCTATTCTGATGTATATGTACACACTCGTTCCATTTTATCTCTTTTAACCAATTTGCTCTGATATATCTATCTATATATTTTATGTCAATAAAGGCTAACTTGACTTGACTTGACTTCAGATTAAAACTAAAGGTGTACATTGGGGGGGGGGGGGGCTATGTCATGCATGAAGAGACCACACAGTAACTATTAGTTGTTCTTTTTAAAGATAAGACTTCTGTTCTAAGGACAGGTTTACTGTCTAGTTTTTCCCCCATTTCCCCCCATTTTTTTTTGTTTCCGAACATGCCCATTTGACCCTTAAGGTTATCAAACTTCAACAATACTCTCTGTATAAGCGGGAAAAATCTGTATCCCTCTCAAATATCAATCCTGCCACGTATATCTGATTTACTAATGTTCTGGAAGCAAATACAGGCAACAGAACAAAATCACTGCTTCGTTTTTTTTTAAAAAGAATCTTATTCAGGCCCACGGGTTAAATGATATGTATCATTCAGAAAGATGAAATACTTGGAAACTAGGAGTTGTTAGAAAGAGAGAGATCAAAGAGAAAAAGGGAAAAAAATTGACAGGCTAAAATAACGTTTTCAATCCGTCACACAAAAGCTGGACATATGTTTGGTAGCTGATCAGACAAGGATATATGTGCAGACAGCAGAGAACTCAACAGAACCAATTCCATGTTTTACTATATGAGCATCCACTTCTAAAGCTTTTGAGGAATAATCCACTTGCTTCTTATCTTTCTACTCCATTAACTTCAATGATAGCTACCACAGTAAATCTATAACACTTTAGTACTTTGCATCATTTCACTTTCAGCCATTTCCCCCTGAGCTACCTAGCTGTATTTACAGAGGAAATTCTGTCTTCTGGTAATCCTTGAATTGACATTTGAGATACTGAAGTATGTGATGCACAGTGGAAAAGGAAAAGCAGAAGCTTGGGATCAATTGCCTTACTTTCTCAGTGGCTGAACTTGTGACTTTCTCTTTCATCAGTTGCCTGAATGGAGACCTTTATACACAGACAGAGGCTTGTCAGTGATCCAACACAAACAACCTACAACTGTACACACGTGTAGTTGGCCCAGGATCACTGTTTCTGGATTGGAATCCACTAGCTTTCTATTGGCAAAGGCTGATTTTTCCTTGCATTCTCTTTCTTCCAGCAATCCCATGCCCACCTGCCCCCCCACCAAAAAAAAAAAAAGTGATGCTGCAGATTGTAGAAGCTATGTGGACAAAGAACTATGCAGAATAATACGGATGCCAGCCTCTGAGACTTAGGGATCCGGTGGAATGACAACTCATTTCCAGACTACATAGGTCAGTTCCCCTGAAGAAAATGGATGTTTTTGAGCAGGGCTGGCACCAGGGTTTTTGGCACTCTAGGCCCCCAGCCGCTCCCATGGCAGCAAGGGCAAGCATGGTGGCAACAGGCGGTGTGGCTGTGTGCTGCACTCACTCAGGTCGTTTTCGCACTCACCTCCAGCCAGCGCGACCCCCCTCTTCTGAGTGGGGGTGGCAGGGTGGCAGCAGGCATGCTTGGAGGTTCTGGGAGCCACAGACCCAGGAAGACTGAGGTCATTTTCGCACTCACCTCCAGCCGGCGCGACCCCCCTCTTCACCGCGCAGGATCTGCGCGGATTTCGCACTAAATGCCGCGGAGCAGCCTTTTGAGCCGGAAACTCCCGTCGCAAAGGCCGTGCAAACTGCTTTTTGGCGATTTACATTTGAGCGGCTTTTGCGACGGGAGTTTCCGGCTCAAAAGGCTGCTCCGCGGCATTTAGTGCGAAATCCACGCAGATCCTGCGCGGTGAAGAGGGGGTCGCGCCGGCTGGAGGTGAGTGCGAAAACGACCTCAGTCTTCCTGGGTCTGTGGCTCCCAGAACCTCCAAGCATGCCTGCTGCCACCCTGCCACCCCCACTCAGCCTTCCCGGGCTCCAGGAAGGCTGAGCAGGGTCAGCAGAGTGGCATGTGAGCTTGGAGGCACTCAGAGTCTGCCTCTGAGTGTTCCCGCTGCCACACTGCCCCAGTGACCTCACTCAACCTTCCTGTGTCCTAGAAAGGCTGAACGGGGGCAGCACAGCAGTGGGCATGCTCAGGGGTGCTCAGAGACTGGCTCTGAGTGCCTCCAAGCATGCACACTGCCATGCTGCCATGCAAACCCCGGTGCCTCTTCCATGCCCCCATTGCCCACCTGCCTGCCTGCAGGGAAGCAGAGAGATGGGCAGCAAGAGCAAGCATGGTGGCAGCAGGGAAAGGGCACCAGATGAAGATGAAGATATTAGATTTATATCCCGCCCTCCACTCTGAAGAGTCTCAGAGCGGCTCACAATCTCCTTTCCCTTCCTCCCCCACAACAGACACCCTGTGAGGTAGATGAAGATATTGGATTTCTATCCCGCCCTCCACTCCGAAGAGTCTCAGAGCGGCTCACAATCTCCTTTCCCTTCCTCCCCCACAACAGACACCCTGTGAGGTAGATGAAGATATTGGATTTATATCCCGCCCTCCACTCCGAAGAGTCTCAGAGCGGCTCACAATCTCCTTTCCCTTCCTCCCCCACAACAGACACCCTGTGAGGTAGATGAATATATTGGATTTATATCCCGCCCTCCACTCCGAAGAGTCTCAGAGCAGCTCACAATCTCCTTTACCTTCCTCCCCCCTGACAGACACCCTGTGAGGTAGATGAAGATATTGGATTTCTATCCCGCCCTCCACTCCGAAGAGTCTCAGAGCGGCTCACAATCTCCTTTACCTTCCTCCCCCACAACAGACACCCTGTGAGGTAGATGAAGATATTGGATTTATATCCCGCCCTCCACTCCGAAGAGTCTCAGAGCGGCTCACAATCTCCTTTACCTTCCTCCCCCACAACAGACACCCTGTGAGGTAGATGAAGATATTGGATTTATATCCCGCCCTCCACTCCGAAGAGTCTCAGAGCGGCTCACAATCTCCTTTCCCTTCCTCCCCCACAACAGACACCCTGTGAGGTGGGTGGGGCTGGAGAGGGCTCTCCCAGCAGCTGCCCTTTCAAGGACAACCTCTGCCAGAGCTATGGCTGACCCAAGGCCATTCCAGCAGGTGCAAGTGGAGGAGTGGGGAATCAAACCCGGTTCTCCCAGATAAGAGTCCACACACTTAACCACTACACCAAACTGGCTCTCCGAGTGTGAAGTGGAAGGGCACGTGGGGAGGGGGCCCCCGCTGGCTTTTGAGGGTGAACTGTATGGCATTGTACCCCACTGATTTCCCTGTCTCCACAGGCTCCATCTCCAAATCTCCAAGGGTTTCCAACCTGCATCTGGCAACTCTGCCCCCCCCCCATCTCCCAGCTAATCTAGGCAGTTAAAATGGGAACTGTGAAATTGCCCCTCCTCCCTCTTGAACTAGTGAAAAGCTGGTAGGATCCAACACAAAAGTAGCCACTTCTGAAAACCATAACAATCAAGATTCTCAGTTGTGAAGCGCTTATGCCTAAAAGTAGTTAAATATGAATCGACAAGTGTTTGGAATAATGTAGCACAACGGTACAACCATTACTTTAGAGCCAGTTTGGTGTAGTGGTTAAGTGTGCGGACTCTTATCTGAGAGAACCGAGTTTGATTCCCCACTCCTCCACTTGCACCTGCTGGAATGGCCTTGGGTCAGCCATAGCTCTCGTAGGAGTTGTCCTTGAAAGGGCAGCTGCTGTGAGAGCCAGGAGCAAGGGTGTGACAAGCACAACTGAACTCCAAAAGGAATTCTGGTGATCATATTTAAAGGGACAGTGCTCCTTTAAATGCTTTCCTTCCATAGGAAATCATGGAGAATAGGGGCACCTTTTTTGGGAGCTCATAGAATTGGACCCCCTGGTCTAATCTTTTTGAAACTTGGGGGGGGGGGGTGTTTTGAGGAGAGGCACTAGATGCTATTCTGATGTTTTGGTGCCTCTACCTAAGAAAAAAACAGCCCCCTGGAGCCCCAGATACCCATTGATCAATTCTTCATTATACCCTATGGGAATCGATCTCCATAGGATATAACAGAGTACCCAGTAGCAATTTCCCTCCTCCCCACTTTCTGATGACCCTGAAGTGGGGGGAGAGCTTCCAAACCGCTGGATCCCCTGCCCCCAGCTGTTGATTGGGAACTCCACACTAGACAGTGAATCAGGCCTGATTATTGTTCGGAAACTGCATCTTAAAACATCTTCCATTTCCCCAAATTACTCCCTATCAAATCTTCTCTGTTTGTAGTCAAAAGAATCTTTCTTATTTTCAGTAGTGCACACAAGAAACATGAAACATCCATCAATTCACAGACTGTCTTATTTTACTCGAAGGATTACAAGAGAGGCAATAATTTGCATCAAATAGATGCCTGTGAATTTATCCTGTTTGTTGAATACAATTAAACTTTTGCCCAGCTCTGCAAGAGCTGAAATACAAACCGTTTACATTGTCAAGTTAAAATGCAAAAGAGGCTTATTTTATAACCTCAACAAATGTAACCTTTCTTTTACATATTTAATTGTTATGTAGTTATTTTGTAACACTGCAGGTAACGTTTTCACACTGGAAATCTACTTGCTTTTGTTGGTGTGCATGCATGTGTTTTACATAAGTGGTACTTTCCCATATGTGAGGTATAAAGATAAAGAATTGGAAAATGGCATTCTTGAAGCTTGTGAATGGCGTTCTAAACAGCAGGGACTATGAGTCCATTTCCATCATAGCAGCAGAAACTGCAGGTCGTGTTTATTAATACACGCCGTTTATCATTAGCTTCACTCTTTTGCAAACTAGAACACAAAAGTATTGTTTAACCATTTGGTGTTATTTCAGTGTAGGAAAGAAGAAATAGGTTTCTGAGTTTCAAGGCATGACTGTTAGTGGTGACTGGTGTGACAGTTAATGGTGCATGGTAGCGACCTTATGCTGCCACATTTACAGATTGCAGCACCAGTCAAAGTCAGCCATATCCATTCTACTGTACTTTCTTTCTTGCGTCGTCATGGCCAGCCCTCCCAGCAATGAAGACAAAATTGGCCACATCAGCCCGCAGAAATAATGTAGAAAATGAGGTGCAAGGTGAAATAATATTAATTAAGCTCTTGTAGATCCCTATGCATTTTGTAATTTGCTTCTTCAGGGGATCTAATATAAAATACAAAGTAAAATTAAAATTCAATCAATTAAATTTTTTTTATAGTATTCAAAAATCAAACCTAACACGACAGTTTTCATAGTTACAAGACTGAACATGATACATAAAAAAAACAATACAAACATAATACACTTAAGTCTATAAGAAAAACATTATAGTAAAATGCAATAAAATTTCAGTCCTGAAACGTTCAGGTACAGAAATCAGTATAAAATAATGAACAACAAAATTGGTGACATGTCATTTTCAAAGATATTCACTTTCCACTTTGAACACTAAGGTAATTGAAACAAAGGTTGGCCGTGTTTTATAACCAGGTATGCTGTAACACCTCCTTAGATCCTAAAGGGCCTGCACTCTTGCCAAAAGTGCTTCGTCACCACGACTGGACATATGTAGAAAATCCAGACTTTCACAATCCATGAGGGACCAAAGACCTTAGTCTCAGTATCTATTCACCCTCCTTCCTCATTAATACACTCTCATTTTGTGCTGGTACTTTTTGGATGGCCCAGAAAACAATATCTGCAGGTGAATGCTTCTTCTCTATAAAGTGTGAGACAAGGGATGCTCCTGTTTTTCTCAAGGATATGTTGCTTTTATGTTCACAGATTTTTAAGCATCTAGAGGTCTCTTCAAATTTTGCTTTGTTACAAGGGCACCTGATGGCATATACCACTTTTTTGAAGTTACAATTCATAAAATTTCTTAGTTCATACTGTCTTCCATCGGTAGAATTTATTTTTATTTTTTTTATGTTGCATGTAAATTTACAATAAGAACAGTTCCCACACTTGAAGTGGCCCAAAGGTGGATCTGTACCCGGTAGGAGTGGTGGGTTTTTTGTTTTGTTTTTTTAATGGAAGTGTCACTGTGAACCTGCAAATCTTTGATACTGGATGTGCTTTTGAAAAATATTACAAGTTTGTATTTATAACCCGGAATATCATTCACTATGTTCTAGTTGTGTTTTATACTTTATAAAGTCAGATCATTATAGAGTTAAATGAGATGCTGCAAACTAATCTGTCAAGGTCAGCTTTCTATGTTATATTTTATACTAGATCACCTGAAGAAGAAAATTGTGAAACACATTGGGGTCTACAAGAATTTAATAAATATTATTTCACCTTGCATCGGGTTTTCTACATTATTTCAGCCCTTCCAGCGGGCAGAGCAGAATCAGATGGCAATTGATAGATTCCCAAATCAAACTGGAAACTAATAGATTTATCTTACTTTAATGATGTCTGTCTTTGTGCTCATTTCCACACTCTGCTTCCAAACCACAAAGCTGTAATGTATAAGAAAAAAAATTCTGGACTTACTGTAGCTATGACAGTCACAAGAAACAAAAACCTCAACTGGTGTATTGAAGGGTGCTGGCAGGATAGCTCTCTCCCATCATTGGTGGGGTCTATGATGGCGAATAGCCAATCAATTACTGAGCACTTGCATGGTGCTAAGGATCTCATACCATTGCCTCCTGGTAAGCAGTTGTATGTGATAAGGAGTTGTATGATGTCCAGATTCAAATTGGGCTCACCGTTTGGGAAAGTTTTCCTCTTGAATAAATTCAGCAAACTACATACACAGAGTTATCAGGAATGTGAAAGATATAGGAACCCAATCTTTGCCTATTGCTTTTCATTTCATTCCCCGGTCCTCAAAGCTAGTAGCATCACAGAGTGTCAAAATGTACTGAAGGATTAAATGCCTCCCTCCCTCCAGACCATGACTATGATTCAAATCTGGCCACATGTGGAAGTTTTAATAATGTTGGGAAGAGCTGATAATGGATTACCTCCCATCTCATCTAGCTTGATCCTCACTTTCCTGAGTTTCTGAAAGTTACACAGGGATGGCTACAAGAAAATGGAGGTTCATGCTGGTTCATAGTTTGTGAGGTCCCACTAACCATGAACCTCCCCTGCTTCACAAACTGAATCAAGTTCAAGAGGTTCATGGTCCTTTCTTCCCTCCTTTCTGCTGAGGGCAGCTTTCTGAGGTCAGAAGATTGGAAGGGGGGGGGGGGAGATCTTCCAAAAGCCATTTAAAAGGAACATTCTCTTTAAATGGCTTTTGCAATCAGGTGCCATGAGGGAGCGGAGTCCAAGCAGAGAATTCACTCAGCAGTGTAGAATTCACCCAGCTTTAAATGGCTTTTGCATGTTGTGCACCATTTAAGTGCCTTCTCAGTTGACACGTTGAGTCATGCAGCACACCTTGCAAAAACTATTTAAAGGAATCCGGCATGGCTTGGAGAAGGCATTTAAAGAGGTGGTGGTGGGGGGGGTTTGAGGGGGCGGGATGGCGGGAATCAACGTTCATGAACCACGTCTGGTTCATGATGAATTATGGTTCATAATTTGGTTTGTACTTATCCCTATTATACAGTATCAATGGGGACAAGTGGGTTAATGTTCAGTGGAAAACAGTGGGCATGAATGGAGATAAACATTGTCCTTTTCTTCACTATGCTCAAGTGCTATTAGCATTTTTCTCTCAGCCCAGACAATTTCTAGTATTACAGCATAAGTAGAAAAAATGCTTCAAATACCCAAATAATGCAGAAGAAAATGGGACAGATTTCAGGATCCTTCAATTATATAGTTTTTTTTTTCTTTTACTCTACTTTTATATGTTCACATTTACCAAGATCATTCAATCTGAACTAAAAAAAATTAGCTTTCCCCCCTCAAATAAAGCCTGTTCCAAATCAACTATAAGATGGGCTCACATTTACCAAGATCATTCAATCTGAACTAAAAAAAATTAGCTTTCCCCCCTCAAATAAAGCCTGTTCCAAATCAACTATAAGATGGGCTCACATTTACCAAGATCATTCAATCTGAACTAAAAAAATTAGCTTTCCCCCCTCAAATAAAGCCTGTTCCAAATCAACTATAAGATGGGCAAACCCACCAGGGCTTCCCTTATAATTAATTTGAGGTAAACTACAATATGTACTGATAACACTGAGGATATGATATTGTGCCAGTGAGAGAAGTAACTCCAGGAGTTCCACCAGACAATAGGAGCTATGAGACAGGACACAGAGATTCAGTTGCGATAGGACAATTGGGATTTTGGCAAATGAAGATGGGGAGTTTAAGATGAGAGTTAGCTGAACAGTAAGATTAACAGGACTGGAGTGCGGCCTAGGGTTGCCAAGACTAACTCAGAAAATATCTGGGACTTTGGGGGTGGAGCCAGGAGACTTTAAAATTCCCTAAAATAAATAAATAAAAATATGGCAGTGCAGTTCCCCGAGTATAGTCTTTATTTCCTCATTCCCCAGCAGCTTCATCTCTCTCTCTCTCTCTCTCACACACACACACACACAGAAAGAGAGAGAGAGAGAGAAGTCAAAATAAACAGTTTGCAGTCCCACACTTTTGTGATCTTGCTGGGGCAATTTACTCAGAGAGTTGCTGAATGTAACCATCTGCTGTATATTCAGTCAAGCTGTTCAGACTAACACAGGGAAACCAAAGGTTCTAGTTTACTCTTTACTCTCTATTTTACTGTGCAAATAACTTCTGAAAGGAATGTAAAACAAATCCTCCATTTTTTGCGCTGGCTTCCCTTTCTTTCTAGCAGTTCACTGAGAGCAGCCATGTTGTTCTGCGGGCTCCCCCCCCCCTGTCCCCATTCAGCCTGGCTCCTACAGATTTAAAGGCACACACAACTTCTAAAAAGCAAGCAGTTTCCAAGCTTCTTCTAGACTTCTGAAGTAGAAAGGCATATGATGGTTGTTGGGGCAGGGCTTCCCCTCAGCAGCCAGCTGTCTGGGTGTGGGAAGAAGCCTCCAAAACCAGGAAATCCCCCACTGGGACCTGCAGATTGGGAAGCCTAGTGCGGCCAACTGCGGCCATTCAGAGGAAAGGGCAGGAGGACCTCAGATGTAGACTCTGCTAATTTGTTGCCATTTGATAAATTTCACAACTTCCTTTTATATGGACATCATGTATCGTTTTCTTCTTTTTTTATGGCTAGGGGCTTCAGAATCTGGAATTAGCCTGGGCCTCTCTGAGCATCAGAGAGGGCCTAGGGAAAGCTTATTAATTTTGTCCTCCTATACTGTCCTGGAAAGAGTGTTATTAATTACATGTATGTATTTGGAACAGAAACAGAGTAACTAGAGTATAGCAATATATTTAAGCATGCCCCACCCCTGGCATGTAGCTGATAAACTTTAATCCTTCACCTCCAAGTTGTTATACTTATCTCAGTTCTTAGGCCTGTGATCAGTAAACAATCTTCTTCTGTTTAAAAAAATCTTATCCTTGCTGCGTTTACCTCACACCATAACCATCAGTCACAGATCTGAAGAGCTGTTAACTTCAAGTCAAATTCCATGCTAGAACTTTATTTCCCACCGGAATCTCTAGTGCAATAGGGAAGGCAGAAAAGTAAAGACTCCTGGTGTTGTGTCTGGTGAAGTTTTTAAATGGGACTTGTTGTAGGAAACTGCCACAAATTGGTTTCAACATTCTTTCTGACCTCCACCCTCACCCCGGTCCTCAAAGTAATAATCCTGTTTCTGCTGGTATATGATTGGCTGATCAGGAATAAAAAGAAAAGAAGATTCTTCCTCTCACCTCCTTGCTCTTCCAGCGTCTTGCCTGTTGGATCATCAACTGACGCTTCCAGTACATAAGGAAAATCTACCATATAGGAATCCTGGTCCCAGATTATTTGGGGCTTTAATATGCTTTAAAGCACCTTGCATTGAGCTGGAAAGCAAGTGGGCAGCAACTGAAATATGACTCTATGTGGAGAAGGAAGGAAAGTTGAATTGGAGGTGTTACGCAGGTGTCAAGTTCTGCACAGTTCTCCGTAAGTACACCTCTATGATGCAAATCAAATAAGGTACTTTATTGAGACATGTTACAGCCAAGATACTTCTTTAAGATCTGACCTTAAAGGGTCAGCCCATGCAGTTATATTATCACCTTAAACATGACTATGTAAGCAACATTTGGTGGGTTTGCAAAGCGGGAATCAACGTTCAAAGTATGTTCCCAGGAGGAGAAAGAAACCCCCTCCTGGAGCTGTTTTTTTAAAAGCAAAACTTGGGAGGTGCTGCTACAACAGATAACAGGTGGCCTTCACAGACTAGGGAGGTATGCAAGCCATCTGAGCACCCCGTTTGTTGTCCAGGGAAGAATGGTTACATATACATTACACAGTCGAAACACAGCAAGAGCTACAATTGCAAAGCACAATATCCATTATACATTCATGGCAAGATCTGATTCTTGACAGAACCCACCAATTGTAAGAACTGATATATGCATCCAGCTGTCAAACACATCAGGAAACGTATAACTGTAAAGTGCCATTCAAATACGTATCTAATTCTTGCTTAATACTTGCCTAAAGTGTGTCTTCTTTTGCATGTATTTACTATGCTTCTATGAATTATACATATTTGATTATACTTAAAATGTATATATATATTTTTTGTTTAAAATGAACACTAAAGCAGCTGGTAGCCTTACAAGTTCACAATATCAAATCCCACAAATAAATGATAGGCTGAAACTGGAGATAGAGAGCAACCATTGCTCTACTCAGTGTGATACAAAATTGGGTCCTTGTTCTACTTTCAATATGATTTGAATGGAAGTGGACTACATTTTCCCAAAAGGTGAAAGATCTACTGGAAAGCCATGATATCCGATCTTATCCAGTGTTAATGTCTGTATGCATCCAGCAGTGAAAATATTTTGAAAACGCAGACAGCAAACATAGGATTTAGATTTTTTCAAAAGCTGCTCTCAGTGTAGATGCAAGATTTTATTCTCTGAGAACAGCTGCTTTACTCTTCCCTCAGGAAATTAACCAAGACGTAAAACAGAAGAATTTTCTATAGGAGTGGCTTTTTATTTCTGGAAAATGAGCCTCCCAGAGATTAGCACAGACATGAAATTCACACCATCTCTACCAAAGCTCCCTAGATAGTAATCGTTCTTTTGTTTCTTGCCAAAAAGAAAAAAAAAATCTGGAATCAGCCAAGGAGCATGTAGAACTTGCAGGTATTGATTTGGTTTCCAATTGGGGGGGGGGGGGGAGGGGGCTGCACTATGATTTTAGTACAAAGATTTTGCTATCGGAATCAAACCAAAAGTCTAGACTCCCATAACCACCTGGGATATGGAAAGCAGTGTTATGGAGGAGACTTCAGTAATTACCAAAATTGTTTCCTTTGTGGTGGCCTTTAGGAGATAAGGCTATAGCTTGTTATTAAAGGACAAGGATTATATTGTCCAGAATTGACTTTCTGATTCAGATCTAGGTATGTCTTTACGTTTTTGAAAGAAGGAGGTTCTTAAAGGGGGTGGTAATGATGGTGTCCAGACGCCATTAATTTGTTTCAGCTCCTACAAGGAAAAAAAGTAGGCCTCTATTTTCTACTCAGAGCAACTGAAAATTCAGAATTCCTAATGCATAAGCAGGACGGCAAGAAAGAATTAGTAGACCACTTACTGAACCACTATCTGTGGTCCTCTCACTCAAAACTTTAATTCACTCCTATCCAATGTTTATGTAGTGCCTCAGACACATAGTCATTTATATGGTCTTTGATTATCCAGCAATCTAAGGCAGTACAGAGTATATCCCGCTTCTCATACTGCCAACAACCACAACAGACACCCTGTGAAGTGGGTGGGGCTGAGAGGGCTCTCACAGCAGCTGCCCTTTCAAGGACAACCTCTGCCAGAGCTATGGCTGACCCAAGGCCATGCTAGCAGGTGCAAGTGGAGGAGTGGGGAATCAAACCCGGTTCTCCCAGATAAGAGTCCTCCCCCACAACAGACACCCTGTGAGGTGGGTGGGGCTGGAGAGGGCTCTCACAGCAGCTGCCCTTTCAAGGACAACCTCTGCCAGAGCAATGGCTGACCCAAGGCCATTCCAGCAGGTGCAAGCGGAGGAGTGGGGAATCAAACCCGGTTCTCCCAGGTAAGAGTCCGCACACTTAACCACTACACCAAACTGGCTCTCCAATAGTGAGCGGGGGCATGTGGCCTCTCTGCACTTTGCTGTGCGTGCCTTTCCCACCCTCTGGCTTTGCCCATGGTGGTGGCAGTGGTGGTGGTGTGGTGCCTGGGGCACCAGATGCCTAGGGTCACCTCTGGTCATGAGAAGAGTCCTACTTAATCAGATCAATCCGTCTGTCAAGTAACATGTTTTACAATCAATTATCCTGGAGGGCCAAATGAGCAGGGCAGAGAGGCCAAGGCCTTCCCCTGTTGTCTTGCTATCACTGGTATTCAAAGGTTTGCTGGCTCTGAATGTAAAGGCTCCCTTTAGTCACCATGGCTAATAGCTGCTGATGGACATAGTCTGCATCTAATTCTTTAAAGCCATCCATATTTGCAGCTGAAACCACCTCTGGTTAATCACTTGCCTTAAAAACCCTATGGGGTCAGCTGCACAACATGACAACATTTTTCACACACACTTGCTTGGGGCCATCGCTACATCCATTGGCACTGTGAATTTCACAGTTTTGTTATCAATTGAGTAAAAAAGTATATTTCCTTTTCTCTGTCCTCAAGGGCTATAAATAAGGCAGGGAACTGGGGAGACTGAAGAAGAAAAGGGAGAAGAGCTGGTTTTATACTCCACCCTTCGCTATCTGAAGAAGCCTCGGAGTAGCTTACAATCTCTTTCCCTTCCTCTCCTCACAACAGAACCTTACGAGGTAGGTGGGGCTGAGAGGGCTCTCAGAGAGCTGCTCTTGAGAGGACAGCTCTGCTGAGAACTTGTGTGTGACCCAAGGTCAGCCAGAAGACTTCATATGGAGGAGTGGGGAATCAAACCTGGTTCTCCAGATTAGAGTCTGTCACTCTTAACCACTCCACCACACTGGCTCTCAAGTCAAAACATCGAGTCAAAAAGTTGGATCTCAATTTGGAAACTATGACATAGATTCCCTCTGAATGCTTCCATGGGTGGAAGGATTTCTGCTTGATAAATGCATCTTTCTCACCTCTACCTCCCACAGCAGCCTTAAATGCCCTCCAGTCCTGTTCCTGGGGTTTGCTGTCTCCCAGGAAGAAGATTTGTTTGGAAATTGGAAACTGCTGCTACCATATAGAAATTAAACAAATATTTTAAATGTTTCATGAATTAGTTATTTTCATACCAAGGAAGCCCTGCATTATATTTAATTCATGTGTTTTCCCTTCCTGAGGTGATTGGACTGGCAGACTCAAATGGTGGTGTCACAAGATTCCATGTTTCATTGGCAATGAGTTAATACAAGAAGCCAAAGAGACATGAACAAGGCAATCTTTTCATTTGATTAATGGAAACCAGATTCTCAAGGGAGAAAGGTTTTAAAATATCACACAATCACAATGGAGCAAAAGAAGATTAAGGAAGCATGCGGGCTTGAGCAAGGGATAGTCTCAGGCAACCTGTTTTGCTACCTGATAAAGTAATCTTATAAGATGTGTGGAAAATGTTAACAGTTCATTCAGCTTTTAAGTTACTTGAATTCAATCATCTAAAATTGCTACATAATATTGTGGGCAATTTTTTTCACTTCCTAAAAATACAGAAGGAGAAAAAATGATAGCATTTAAAAATACACTCACATTCCCACTTTCTATTAGGAGTTCAGCTTCACTGCTACAGTGGTTTTAAACTTCATTTCTCCTATGGTTGCCTAATGAAGTCACCATATGTCTAGAACCATATGTCTAGAAACCCGAGTCTAAAGGAATCGGAAGCTTGCATTTTCCAGGTGACAACTTTCCATGCTATGTGGCAAACCATGTTTCAGATGGAAGATAGTATCGCATTGGTGTTTATTGCCCCAATTAAAAAATCTCACTGAGCATGCTCAAGTCCTTGGATGTGCCGAGAATAGCTCATTGTGCCCCCAGCCTGAATAACTTAATTATTGATATAAAGAACAGCTCCCAAACTTAAGAAAAATAGCCAGTTTTGTAGTGGTTTATAAGACTACATCATGATAAGCTTTAAGTCATACTATGGGCATGTCTGTGTGCAAAATTTCCTGTCGTTGCAGAGAACCCCGGCATCTTTTCACTGTTATGAGGAAATTATTGTGTGAGGAAATTGCATTCTGTGAGGTCTGAAATTGCACTTTTTGGAGGTTTGAAATCAATAAAGCCTCCACTCTGAGTTTTAAAAGTTTTTTTCCCCTCCCTGGGCAGAGATAAGACAGGAAATGGGGAGTCAATTCAGTTGCTTTCCAGAATGCCTTCATACAAATGCTAATAGGTCTAGCAGAAGATAATTGGTGGGTCAAGCTATCATCCTTCCTCAAGCAAGGAACAGAGATTTGGAGGTGTTAAATGCTAAAGAGTCTTCACAAAGGAAAAATTTGGAAATGTCAGAAAAAAAGTTTCCTTGACTTAGGGTTGCCAAGTCCAATTCAAGAAATATCTGGGGACATTGCGAATGGAGCCAAGAGACTTTGGGGGTGGAGCCAAGAGACATTGGGGAAAGAGTCAGCAGCAAGGGTGTGACAAGCATAATTGAACTCCAAGGGAGTTCTGGCCATCACATTTAAAGGGACAGCACACCTTTTTAAATGCCTTCCTTCCATAGGAAATAATGAAGGATAGGGGCACATTCTTTTGGGGCTCATAGAATTGGACCCCATGGTCCAATCATTTTAAAACTTGGGGGGTATTTTGGGGAAAGGCACTAGATGCTATGCTGAAAATTTGGTGCCTCTACCTCAAAACACAGCCCCCGCAGAGCCCCTGATACCTCCACATCAATTCCCCATTATACCCTATGAGAATCAATCTCCACATAGGAAACAATGAAGTGCCCAGCAGACATTCCCCCCCTCCCCCCGTTTCTGCAGACTGTCTGGGAGGCTCAGCTAGAGGGTGCCTTTCTGCCGAGACGTGCGTCTGGGTTTGGGCCCTCTGGTGCGGGCCTCCTTGCTGGGCCTGCCTGGAGGGAGCTGAGTCGCTCAGCTCCGGCTGGGGGGCTGGGTCTCTCGCCCGTTAATGGCAGGGGAGCGGTCACGGTGACCCCTAGCCCTGGCCAGGCCGCTGGTGGAGTATCCTTGCTGGCTTTGGTGTTAGTTAATAAAGTGGCCCAATTTTATACCAATGCTTTGTGTCTGACTCTTTATTCCGACCTTGGGGGGCAATCCTCTCTGGTTCTCACCACCCTGAACAATTTAGTGTCACCTGCAAACTTGGCCACTTCACTGCTTACTCTCAACTCCAAATCATTAATGAACAATTTAAAGAGCATGGGACCCAGTACTGAGCCCTGCAGCACCCCACTGCTTACCATCCTCCACTGCGAAGACTGCCCATTTATACTCACTCTCTGCTTCCTATTAATTAGCCAGTTTTTGATCCACAAGAGGACCTGTCCTTTTACTCCATGACTCTCGAGCTTACTAAGGAGCCTTTGATGAGGAACTTTATCAAAAGCTTTCTGGAAGTCAAGGTAAACATGCATTGGGTCCCCTTTGTCCACATGTTTGTTCACCCCCTCAAAGAACTGTAACAGGCTAGTGAAGCAAGATCTTCCCTTACAGAACCCATGCTGAGTCTTCCTCAAGTCAGAAGTTTTCCTAAGAAGATCTTAATTCTGCTTTTAGAAACTGTGCAAGTGAACATCTATGAAGTCTTTGCTTGGAGAGATACTGGAGCAGATAATACAATTGTTCAGTCATATTTGGTGCCTGCATACAATATACAGACTGGCCAAGAACTAATTATTAAGAGTGTGGACCATTTCCTGTACTCATAGCAAACATAAACATTACCTGTAAGGGCTAGACAGGTATCTGCAAAGTGGGAGTCTTGGAAGACAAGGGTTGTTGGGTGCTGGAGGAAGATGGGCCAGGAGGTATCCTGAAATATTCAGGAAAGGCTAACAGGGACTGTTGAGTACTGTTCAGAATGATTATACAACACAGTAAAGTGTTAATGCTTGTCTAGTTATTGTTTCCAAGGTTGAACCTCACAGAAAATTTGCACAGAGCACCTCCCAGTTCTGGCAACTGTGCCATCTATCATATTAGAGGGGGAGGGAACTGTGTCATCCATACAAATTGAATAGATTTCACTGCATTTGTTACCCTTGATCACAATGTTCTTATAAAGTCATACAGCCCATCTCGGATTTCATAGGAGCTGGGGGAAAGGGTCCTGTTTGATATCAGATCTGTTCTTTGTTTTAAGATTAAGCCAGCCTGTGAAAAGAGAGAGACGAAGAAAGAAAAAATCCACTTTGCTTCACACTCCAAAAGCCAAAGGAGGACCTTTCAAAGACAAGGAGGGTTCAGGAAGTGGGACTTGGAACCTTGCAACTTGAAAGACTGGTTTTGGGGTGATTGGCTGTACAGAATGAAAGGCCTGGACTAGAGATTATTGCAGATATCCCTTCTGGGTTTGTGCTGGAAGTGACTTGAGGCATTGCAACAACAGCTACTTCCCCCATATTTCCCCCCCAGCTGCTCCACAGAGTGGCAGTGGGGCAGCAGGCAAAAGCTGGGACGTCTCCTGCTATGGTCTCCCAGTAAAACTACGTGGTGAACTGAGTACTTTACGCTACGTGATTATGGTGCCAACCCCTGGTGGTCAGAGCCTGTGGCATACTGTTATGACCAATACAGTTCCTTTCACAATTTGGCACCATTTCATAACATTATAAAATAGGGGTTTTTTTTAATTTTTAAAATGTTGCTTTAAAAAATCCTTCAATTGAGTACTGGAATTCTCCTGCATTTGAGTGGTCACTATTCATTTCAATAGTGGTTGCTCTTGAGAAATGCGTAAGGGATTGGGGCCTCCGACCTTTTTGCGTCTGTGGGCACTTCTGGCATCCTGACACAGGATAGGGGTGCGAGTACAAAACAGCTGCTGTGAGTGGTGAAACCAACCACAAATTGCCAGGGAGTGAGTTTGTGCATAACTCTAATAGTAACTCTTCAACATTTCAGGCTGAAGTTCTCTTCGGCAGGATGCCTTTTAAAATGAACATGTAAGTTAAAAAAATATTTTTTTGCACACATACAACTTACATTCAGTCATGCTGTGAATATCCTTGTGCTGCGATGGCAACCATGATGCTCATGCAATTGAACTGAGGCCAAATTTTGGAAAAAGAGGATTGACCGCCCATGAAAAGAGAAGTGTTTGTATAATTACTCTTTAACTTTCGGAATTTCTCATGAGTTGTATATGATCTGGAATGCCTTTCAGGCAGAAGGGTTGTGAATCCTATAGATAAAAAAACCCCAAGCCATGCTAGTGACAACTCATCTACCCTTCCTTTGACTGAGCTGCATCTCATTCAATCCCTCAATCCATCCACTGGGAAAGCTGCCTTCACATCCTATTGGCCTGTCCTGCTGGGTCCTCTATTTTCCCTCAGTGGCTGTTGCTAGGTAACCATAGTATTCCAAGCCTGGTTCTGTCAGTAAAAGGTGGGGAGAAGAGACCCTTTCCAGGCCTATTTTGGCCTTTGAGGGAGAACTCATTGGGGCAGTCCTGACTAGGTAGGATTGCCAGGTCCAACTCAGAAAATATCTGGGGACTTTGTGGTGGAGCCGGGAGACTTTGGGAGCAGAGCCGGGAGACTTTCCCATTCCCTAAAATAAATATATAAAAATACAGCAGTACAGTTTCCCTGAATACAGTCTTCATTTGCTCATCCCCAGCAACTAAACTTCCACTAAATCAAAGTGAATACACAAACACACTCACAAAGCAGCCAAAATAAACACAGTTAGCAAGCACACAATCTCACTGGGACAATTTACTCACATTGCTGAATATAACCATCTGCTGTATTTCAACCAGCTTCTTCAGACTAATATGAAAACAAAAGAACAGTCTAGGGGATAGAGTTTTCCTCCAAACAAACAGAGGGATTGAGAGTTACGTGGCTTTCTCTGGTTGCCCAACCCTCTTGCAGCTTTCCTGCTGAGATTTAAAGGCACACACACGTTCAGAAACACGAACTTTTGCAAGCCTCTTCCAAGCCTTGATGAGGTGTGAAGGCACATGGTGGCTGTTGGGGCAGGGCTTCCCCCCACCAGTCAGCTGGCTGGCAGTGGTGGGGAGCCTGAAAAATTGGGGGAATCCCCTCCTGGACCTGTGGACTGGCAAGCCTATGACTAGGGTTGTCAGCTCCAGGTTGGGAAATTCCTGGAGATTTTGTGGTACAGTCCAAGGAAGCTACAGTTTGGGGAAATTAGAGGCCTCAGCTGAATATAATGCCATAGAGTTCACCCTCCATAGCAGTTATTTTCTCCAGTGAGATCTGTTGTCTGGAGTTCAGTTGTGATCCCAGGAGGTCTTCAGGCTCCACCTGGAGGTTGGCTACCCTAGGCCTGGCAGCTTTGGGACTTGATGTCACCTGACTGGCATGACTTAACTAGGTCTGGCTGCTTGCTCCTGTGCAGCAGCAGCCCTCCTATGACCAGTATGGCATAGCAGTTAGTGCTTCAGAGAAGGGTCTGCCAGACCCAAGTTCTTGCTGTTGAAGTTGACTGGGTAATTTTGAACCAGATGCAGACTTTCAGCCTAAACTACCTCACAGGGCTGTTGTGCAGATCAAAAGGGGAAGAAGAGAATGATGTAAGCTGCTTTGGTTCCCACTGTAGAGAAAGACTGTCCTTTTTCTAAGTAGAAGTTTTTTGGGAGAGGGAGGAGATAGAAAGCTGAAGCCATAGGGGCAAAAAAAGGTAGCCTGATGGTTGGCTGGGAAGGAGATAGGGTTGCCAGCTCCAGGTTGGGAAATTCCTGGAGATTTGAGGGGTAGAGCCTAAAAAGGGTGGGACTTGAGGAGGGGTGGGACTTCAGACAGGTACAATGTCATATAACCCTCCAAACCAGCCATTTCCTCTTGGGGAACCATTGTTGCCAATCTCCAGGTGAGGGCTGGAGATCACTCAGAATTACAACTGCTCTCCAGATACAGAGAGAAGTTCCCCTGGAGAAAATTGTGGACTCTGTGTCATTATATCCTGCCGAGGTGACTTCCCTCCTGCTTTGGTCCCCACTGTGGAGAAAGGCTGCCCTTTTCCTAAGTGGAGGCTGCAGGGACTGGAGAGTAGATGGAAGCTGAAGTCAAATCACCTCCCCTACAGAAAACAGCCACCTTTAAGTGCATACTCTGTGGTAAACCATAACATAACCAGGCCATGCCAAAAAAGACAGATCACACCGCAAGCATATGCTGATACTAAATGCTGTAAGGCTGAATATGACAGGAAAAGGGGGCAACAATGCACTAAAAATGAAAGGAATTCTGAGCTTTAACATCTACATGATTATTGTCATTATATGATGTCACAGCAGATTTATGCTGAGTGTCCAAGGCCAGAGCACTCACCCAGAGCTTCTTTCTAGAGCCCATTGTATTTATTTTCACAGTGGACCTTATTCCTAGTATATAAATGAAACAGTCCAAATTTTAGTGGAGCGTAGATTGCCATATCTAGCCTTATACAAAATTGAGCAATAATATCCAATGATTTTTGATGGAGTTGAAACTGGGACATCTGGAGGGGGAGCAGGAGAGCTGATGAAAGGCCTGTACATTGCTTTGATTTTTAGTGAGTTTGCATTAGATATTGATGATCAAATGGAAATCATGCATTTTTAACAAATTATTAGAAAATGCAGCAAAGCTATTTCATGGATTCTCCTCTCAACATCTGATACCCTACCATGTCTTGGATATACCTCACAAACAACTCAAATTATTATTATTATTATTATTATTATTATTATTATTATTATTATTATTATTATTATTATTATTATTATTATTATTCCCCCCCATCCCCCCATGGGGCTCAGGGCAGAGTACATAAAATATGCAATAATAAAATAATCAAGAACAGCTAAAATCATAATGAAATCAGTTACAGCATTGAGCTCAGAATATAATCAGCACTTTACATACCATATATTATGTTACAGAACCCACTGGCTCCTGTCAATAGCAAACAGTCCAAATAATGATGAAATAGCAATGCCATATTAATACCATAATTTTTTTTTGGCACTAGAACATAAGAGAAGCCATGTGGGATCAGACCAATGGCCCATCCAGCCCAACACTCTGTGTCACACAGTGGCCAAAAAAAAAATTATATACACACACACACACACTGTGGCTAATAACCACTGAGGGACCTCTGCTCCTTATTTTGATCCAATCCCCTCTTGAAGCTGGCTATGCTTGTAGCTGCCGCCACCTCCTGTGGCAGTGAATTCCACATGTTAATCACCCTTTGGGTGAAGAAGTACTTCCTTTTATCCGTTTTAACCTGACTGCTCAGCAATTTCATCGAATGCCCACGAGTTCTTGTATTGTGAGAAAGGGAGAAAAGGACTTCTTTCTCTACTTTCTCCATCCCATGCATTATCTTGTAAACCTCTATCATGTCACCCCGCAGGTGACGTTTCTCCAAGCTAAAGAGCCCCAAGCGTTTCAACCTTTCTTCATAGGGAAAGTGTTCCAACCCTTTAATCATTCTAGTTGCCCTTTTCTGGACTTTCTCCAATGCTATAATATCCTTTTTGAGGTGCGGCAACCAGAACTGCACACAGTACTCCAAATGAGACCGCACCATCGATTTATACAGGGGCATTATGATACTGGCTGATTTGTTATCAATTCCCTTCCTAATAATTCCCAGTACCACTGATGATGGTACAACATGATGGTACAGCAGGGGAGGCCAATCAATCTAACAAATGGACACCCGCTGTCTCATCCAAAAGCCTGGCGGAACAGCACCATCTGACAGGGCCTACAAAAGGCTAACAAGCCGGGTAGGGCCCAGATCTCCATGTGGAGCTGATTCCACCAGGTCAGGACCAGGACTAAAAAAGCCCTAGCCCTGGTAGAGGCAAGACAGGCATCTCTTGGGCCAGGGATGGTCAAAAGATCTTGGGAAGCTAAAGAAAGCAACCTCTGGGGCATATATGGGGAGAGGCGGTCCCACAGGTATGTTGGTCCCAGGCCACGCAATGCTTTAAAAGTCAAAACTAAGATCTTGAAATGGGCTCGGTACTCTATAGGCAGCCCGTGAAGTCTGCAGAGCATCGGCCGTATGCTCATCCGTACAGGTGATGCAGTCAGCAATATATATATATATATATATATATATATATATATATATATATATATATATATATATATATATATATATATTGTCAGCAAGAGATGGCATCTTGAACGGAACCGCCATACAAGAAGCAGGAAACAAAGATGATAAAAAGCAAAATTGCAGCCTCCCAGATATTTAAAGTCCAGGGCTGAAGAAGAAGAAGATGTTATTGGATTTATATCCCGCCCTCCACTCCGAAGAGTCTCGAAGCTGCTCACAATCTCCTTTACCTTCCTCCCCCACAACAGACACCCTGTGAGGTAGATGAAGATAATGGATTTATATCCCGTCCTCCACTCCAAAGAGTCTCAGAGCAGCTCACAATCTCCTTTCCCTTCCTCCCCCACAACAGACACCCTGTGAGGTGGGTGGGGCTGGAGAGGGCTCTCCCAGCAGCTGCCCTTTCAAGGACAACCTCTGCCAGAGCTCTGGCTGACCCAAGGCCATGCTAGCAGGTGCAAGTGGAGGAGTGGAGAATCAAACCCGGTTCTCCCAGATAAGAGTCCATACACTTAACCACTACACCAAACTGGCTCTCCACCCAAACTGGCTCTGAAGTATAATGAGAAATGTGAAATCATCCCCCTCAGCGCACTGTGCAAAATGATGAGATCTACCAGCCCTTGAGAAATGCTGATGGCCACGAAGAAAAGCTTATTATTCACATAAATCATTTGGTGATTAGGAGAATATATTGCTGTTCACACCAAGCTGATGGATTCCAAGGACCAAATGTAAAATGTTGGGGAGGAAAGGAGATCATACGTCAACGTAACATGTATTTCTTTCTTCTTCTTACTCCTGCTTCAAAGCCTGAGCATTCTCTTTAGGCTTCGTCTGCAATGACAAGAGTCATTTTCTCCCTCTGAGAGGGTCTGATCACTGTCGCCTCCAGGCTGCTTAGGTTGGCTGTTTTCTAAGCAGCTGCCTGGGAGAAAAAAACATGTTCCAGCCCATTTCCAAACCATTATCACTTACCAAATAGGCGGCACAGTGCTGCAGTAGCTCAGTTCTTGACATACTCGGGCTCCGGTTTGCCTCGCAATTGCTACTCATTTAGGAGCAAAGATCTGATAGATTGTGAAGCAACTGGGAAGTCTATAGAGAGTTCATAAAGCCAACTGAGAACTGAGTGGAAATAAATGAGGGCTGTAATGAACACAAAAGCAAACAGGGCTTAATTTATTTAGAAATGTTCTATTTTGTAATGTATGCCGTTCCATTAATTTGGAAGATGAGCAAGGAAAAGTTATGCAATGACAGAAGAGCAATGAGATATTTGTCTATAGAAGAAATCCATTTCAGTGCAGAGAGAAACAAGTGGGGGATCCACAAGGTCACGTGGGGGGATCTTAATTCCCTCTCCTCCACTGTTTCCTCTTTCTCTTTCTCAGTTCCAGCTATATTTATTATTTATTCACTTCATTATTCCTTGACTTCATTCTCCTCTCCTCCATTTTATCCTCACGATAACCCTGTGAAGTAGATCAGGCTGAGAATGCGTAGCTGGCCCAAGGTCACATAGCGAGCTCCTGGCATAACAGAGATTTGAACCTGGGTCTAGGAATGTGCATTTGGATATTCCTGAGCTGAAAAGATATCTGAAAAATACCTTATCAGTATTTTCTGGATACATTTGAATATCCAAGATTTTTCAGGATACTGAAAAATGGGCCCTGAAAAATTCTGGAAATATTTGTGATTATCTGGAAATATTGAGTCCCGGCACTTGCAGGATTGTCCCTCCCCCCTTTTTTTTCCTCCTGTGTTTCTGTGTCTCCAGGGCTTCTGTGAGTTTCAAGCTTTTTTGTTATTTTTAAAAAGCTGGTTCTTTGCTGGTGTTGGTTTGTGTTGGGTTTTCATGGGTTTAGATTCTCACATTTTAATAGGTTCAAACTCTCATGTTTAACATTTGTTAGGCTTAACAATAGTTTTCAATAGCATTCCTATGGGGGAGATTCTCAGGTTATGCATTTTTTTACACCTTTCCCCCCTCCACAGAAAACAATGGAGGACAGCTGGGGGCACTTTATTCAGGGGCTCATAGAATTAGATGCCTGGGTTCAGCTGACTTGAAATTTGGAGGATATTTAAATAATAGGAACCAGCAACTCCCTTGCAATTCTGGTGTCAGTACCTTTAAAAACACCCCCTCAGCCCCCAGAAAGATTTCCCATATGGAATAATGGAGATGAAAAATATTGGAAACTGGGGAACGGGGCGGGGGAGGGTGGTTGATCTGAATACCATGCTGTTATTTGGAACCCAGGAAACTAGGAATATCAATATTTTTGTCCCCAATATGTCTAGCTCTGCAAAATGCTTCATAATTGTTTTTTTGGGGGGGAGGGTTGCTGCGCATCTGAGTGTCTCAGAATCTAAACTGAAACGCTAACCACTATACCATGTAGACTTTTGTGGGGTGGCTGCTGCAGCACAGTAACAAGCAGCTGGCCTGGGGGATTCAAATGAGGTGGTCGCAAGTCATCCAGTGGTACCTGCCAGATCTGGCCCTCAAAAACCAAAACTGGCAATCAAATATTTCCCTGGAGCTTTCTTAGGTACCACCCAAGGCCGGTGTATGGGAGTAGGCTATGTAGGTGGCTGCCTAGGGCACCTCATGGCCTACTGGGTGCTGCTAGGTGCACCCACACCAGCTGGCCCGTGGCATCTTTCCCCCACCTGAGACTCGGATGGAGGAAAGGGACAGCTTGGCCTCGCTCCCAGACTGTCTTCCCTTGCAGGGGAAGGTTGAGCGGGGGGTGGGCATTTGCACATTCGTCTCCACTCGGTTTCCATCCGGCCCCGCTTGGCTTCCCCACACCATGGGGAAGTCGAGCGGGGGTGTGGGTGTTTGCACAGTGGGCTCCTCAAGAGGAACCCTCTGTGCAAATGGGACCATTTGGCCCTGCTCGTCTTCTCCGTGCAGCAGGGAAGTCGAGTGGGGGGGGGGGGTTGCATGGAGGGCTCCTGAAGAGGAGCCCTCTGTGCAAACAGGCCTGCATTTGGATGGGCGCTGGGGGCCCTTCCCCACTGGAGGGGTGGGGGCAGCGTCTTGCTGGGGGTGGCAAAAGCACATCTCCCCTTGGTACTACCTCCAAGGGGAGATGTGCAACATTGCATGGGTGCCTTGATGAAAGGGGCAGATGCCCGGCCTTCAAGAATTTCTTTATCAATCTTCGGCTGCACCACCCATTCTAAACCCAAAACTGACTCCAAACTCTTTGATTTTCTGTGCACCCAGGCCCCATCAGATGGGATTCTAAACCCCTCTCTAAACTAGGGTGGCCAGACCGTCCCGGTCTCCCGGGACATTCCCGGATCTGGCCACCCAATCCCGGATCCCGGGCTGCCTATACCGGGACCATTAAAGGTCCCGGTTTAGGCAGCCCCGGAGCCGGTGGGCCGCGGGCGCCGGCGGGGAAGGCGGCGAGGGAGGGAGGGAGCGTCCCTGCGCCTGCGCAGGGCCCCTGCGCAGGCGCAGGGACGCTCCCTCCCTCCCTCGCCGCCTTCCCCGCCCGCGCGCGGGGCCCGGCGGCAGTGGTGGAGGCCTCTCCGCGGCCTCCGCTGGTCGCTGGAAGCCCTCCAGAGACTCTGGAGGGCCTCCAGCGACCAGCGGAGGCCGCGGAGAGGCCGCGGGGCACCCGGCGCTGGTCCCGGAAGGCCTTCCAGAGGCTCTGGAAGGCCTTCGGGGACCAGCGCCGGCCAGCGAAGGCTTCCCCGCGGCCTCCGCTGGTCCCTGGAGGCCCTCCAGAGTCTCTGGAGGGCCTCCAGGGACCAGCGGAGGCCGCGGGGAGGCCGCGGGGCACCCGGCGTTGGTCCCGGAAGGCCTTCCAGAGGCTCTGGAAGGCCTTCCGGGACCAGCGCCGGCCAGTGAAGGCTTCCCCGCGGCCTCCGCTGGTCCCTGGAGGCCCTCCAGAGTCTCTGGAGGGCCTCCAGGGACCAGCGGAGGCCGCGGGGAGGCCGCGGGGCACCCGGTGCTGGTCCCGGAAGGCCTTCCAGAGGCTCTGGAAGGCCTTCCGGGACCAGCGCCGGCCAGCGAAGGCTTCCCCGCGGCCTCCGCTGGTCCCTGGAGGCCCTCCAGAGTCTCTGGAGGGCCTCCAGGGACCAGCGGAGGCCGCGGGGAAGCCGCGGAGCACCCGGCGCTGGTCCCGGAAGGCCTTCCAGAGCCTCTGGAAGGCCTTCGGGGACCAGCGCCGGCCAGCGAAGGCTTCCCCGCGGCCTCCGCTGGTCCCTGGAGGCCCTCCAGAGTCTCTGGAGGGCCTCCAGGGACCAGCGGAGGCCGCGGGGAGGCCGCGGGGCACCCGGCGCTGGTCCCGGAAGGCCTTCCAGAGGCTCTGGAAGGCCTTCCGGGACCAGCGCCGGCCAGCGAAGGCTTCCCCGCGGCCTCCGCTGGTCCCTGGAGGCCCTCCAGAGTCTCTGGAGGGCCTCCAGGGACCAGCGGAGGCCGCGGGGAAGCCGCGGAGCACCCGGCGCTGGTCCCGGAAGGCCTTCCAGAGCCTCTGGAAGGCCTTCGGGGACCAGCGCCGGCCAGCGAAGGCTTCCCCGCGGCCTCCGCTGGTCCCTGGAGGCCCTCCAGAGTCTCTGGAGGGCCTCCAGGGACCAGCGGAGGCCGCGGGGAAGCCGCGGGGCACCCGGCGCTGGTCCCTGGAGGCCTCCAGAGGCCAGCGCCGGCAGCTCCCTCCCTCGCCGCGAGGCCGCCGCCGGAGGACTCCCCGCCGCCGCCGCCGCTGGACTCCGCCGCCCTGGAATAAGGTAAGGGGCCGAAAGCGGGGGGGGCGGGGGGCGGCCTTCCTTTCTTCCCTCCCTCCTCCCTCCCTCCCTCCCTTCCTTCCTTTCTTCCTTCCTTCCTTCCTTCCCTCACTCCCTTCCCTTCCTTCCCTCCCCCCTTCCTTCCTTCCTTCCCTCCCTCCCTCCCCCCTTCCTTCCTTCCTTCCTTCCCTCCCTCCCTCCCTCCCCCCTTCCTTCCTTCCTTCCCTCCCTCCCTCCCCCCTTCCTTCCTTCCTTCCCTCCCTCCCTCCCCCCTTCCTTCCTTCCTTCCCTCCCTCCCTCCCCCTTCCTTCCTTCCTTCCTTCCTTCCTTCCTTCCTTCCCTCCTTCCTTCCTTCCCTCCCTTCCTTCCTCCCTCCCTTCCCTCCCTTCCTTCCCTCCCTCCCTTCTTCCTTTCTTCCCTTCTTCCCTCCCTCCCTTTCTCCCTTCCCTCCCTCCCTCCTTATGTTCTTATGTGACAGGGCTTCTCTTATGTTGTTATGTGACGCAGAGTGTTGGACTGGATGGGCCACTGGCCTGATCCAACAGGGCTTCTCTTATGTTGTTATGTGACGCAGAGTGTTGGACTGGATGTGCCACTGGCCTGATCCAACAGGGCTTCTCTTATGTTGTTATGTGACGCAGAGTGTTGGACTGGATGGGCCACTGGCCTGATCCAACAGGGCTTCTCTCATGTTCTTATGTGACACAGAGTGTTGGACTGGATGGGCCACTGGCCTGATCCAACAGGGCTTCTCTTATGTTGTTATGTGACGCAGAGTGTTGGACTGGATGGGCCACTGGCCTGATCCAACAGGGCTTCTCTCATGTTCTTATGTGACACAGAGTGTTGGACTGGATGGGCCACTGGCCTGATCCAACAGGGCTTCTCTTATGTTCTTATGTGACACAGAGTGTTGGACTGGATGGGCCACTGGCCTGATCCAACAGGGCTTCTCTTATGTTCTTATGTGACGCAGAGTGTTGGACTGGATGGGCCACTGGCCTGATCCAACAGGGCTTCTCTTATGTGACAATACTGACTTTGGTGGACCCAAGCACTGATTCAGTGTAAGGGAGCTTTGTGTTTGTGTCTTCTAGTGCAATTTTGTTCTCAGATCCTGTATTTACTTCATCAGTATATGGGATAAGGCACTTTCTCAACTGTGCTGCATAATGCAGCCTATTTATTTTGTCCTGTTGGCTCTGTTGGCTCTATCTGCGCCACCTTCATCACTTTCGGGGTGTGGATCCCCCAGTGGAGTGGTCTCCCGACTCCCTCCGCCGGCTGTTTCTGATAGCCCTGCGCCCCCTCTTTCATTTGATATGTGTCCCGTGCGGGTGCCACCCTCCCGCCGGGAGATGCCGCAAAATGAGCCCCCTTGAGGCTTATGGCGGCAGGGCTCGGGGGAAGCGAGCTAGACTGCTGTTCTTTTGAGGGGTTATAGAATGTTTCGAGCCCGTCCCTGTGGCATCGGTCCCATCATTGTGGGGCCCAGGGGGCCGGCGCAGCGGCACGCTGAAGCAGCCTGTCGGTCACTTCCAGGTTCCTGTCCTGCATCTTGACCGGTGTTATTAGTGACAGGCTGCTTCGGCGTGCCGCTGCGCCGGCCCCCTGGGTCCCACAACGATGGGACCAATGCCACAGGGACGGGCTCGAAACACTCTATAACCCCTCAAAAGAACAGCAGTCTAGCTCGCTTCCCCCGAGCCCTGCCGCCATAAGCCTCAAGGGGGCTCATTTTGCGGCATCTCCCGGCGGGAGGGTGGCACCCGCACGGGACACATATCAAATGAAAGAGGGGGCGCAGGGCTATCAGAAACAGTCAGCGGAGGGAGTCGGGAGACCACCCCACTGGGGGATCCACACCCCGAAAGTGATGAAGGTGGCGCAGATAGAGCCAACAGAGCCAACAGGACAAAATAAATAGGCTGCATTATGCAGCACAGTTGAGAAAGTGCCTTATCCCATATACTGATGAAGTATATACAGGATTTGAGAACAAAATTGTTTCCGGCGGTGATATTTGGGGGATTTTTGTGGACGTCACAGGAAGTGCTGTGAAGTCACTTCCTGTTTCCGGCAGGTGACGCGGGGGAAATGATGTCACAGGAAGTGATGCCACTTCCTGTTTCCGGTGGTGGCATGACATCACCGGAAGTGACGTCACCGGAAGTGACGTCACTTCCTGTTTCCGGCGGCGCACGCGCGGAGCGCGCGCGCACCCCCCCCCCCCAAGTGTCCCTGGCTGGCCTTCAGACATTATGGTCACCCTACTCTAAACCCATGCTTTAAATAGTCAGTATCCTGTCTCCTTGGAGAGGTTAGTAATAGGAACACTAGCACCTTAAGCCTGACCGGGCTGCATGCCCTTCCCAGAGCCACCACCATTGGACTTTTGGGAACCAGCTGCTTTACCACCACCTGAGTGTCTCCTGCTCCTTTGCCACCGGTGGCAGCCAAATGTGACCCTCCGTAGCAACTACAGCTATGTTTGAATCTACGGAGCCACCAGTTGCACCTACCAGAGTTGAAATCTCAACAGATAAGGCAGGATTGAATCCACTGCTTCAAAGTATCTCCTTACCGAGCATCACCTCCAGAGCAAGCCATCACATGGCCACTGTCCACATTGCATCCCTTGATCATCCCCACAGTTCCCATGCACCGTGACTACAATTGCAGGTGCTCCCTATCCCAGGGTAGCATGGGGTCCATGGCCACTCTTGACTGGAATATTTCATCATAGTGTAGCCAGCCAGGCAGCACCTGTGTACTCCCTGTATGCTCTATGAATCAAGTTGAAGTATTTCGCCAAAGCCTGGTCTTTCTCTGCTTGTACCTGCATTACTACACCCATATAGATATATAGGCAGCCAGCCAATTAGCAAAAATATATATATATATATATATCCACCTGCTGCCTCTTGATTTTCTCTAATTCTCTTGGGTCATCTTTTGATCCAGGCTTGACCTCCGCACCATAAGAAATGTAAACAGGTCTATGTACTCTCCCCACCAAACTGTTATCTTCATGGCTGGCAGCAGATGATCATGTTACCCAAAATGGTCCTGCCTCACTATTGGGGAATTAGCTAGGAGACTGGGGGAGACCAAGAGGGTACAGAGATCACACACCTTTGTCTACCGTGGTCCAGTTCAGTAAGAATACTCCAGATTGAAAAGAATTTTAAAGAAATTTTACTAGAAAATATGATGGATTACAATCACACACAAGCAATCCAAAATATACACACAATTCAGGGTTAAGAGAATAAGAGGTGAAAAATAGATTTGCAGGAGCCGTTATGGGGGTAATACTACCTTTCCAGATGAGGTCCAGGAGTCTATGAAGCACAGGATGTGAATATGGATGTGGACCAAACCGTGTTTGGAGGTGCAAGTCTTTAGAATAGAGACACAATGAGCATGTCCAATATATTCTGGAGGTATGGCTGGGTTGATGGAATTCCCTTGTGTAATAAGGGTGAGTTGAATGCTTCTCAGGTGCTAGACACAAAAGCGTAATGTTCTGTTTGCTCAGAGAATGGAGCCAGGAGATGGTTATTTGCAGGGGTCGTTTTGCAGAAAAATAGGTGGTGGAGCTCATCTAGGGATTGTTATGCAGCTGCACTACTATTCAATGGACAAGGAGGTGGAACTCTAAGAAGGAAGAGGTGGAACTCTCAGAAAGGTTTAGGAGCTGCGCTCCTGTGAGCTCCCACTGAAGCTGAGGCCTGGTTATTTGGTAAAAATAGGGAAGGGAATTATTTTCTTGATAGCTTGGAACTGAAGAGAGGAAATGCAGATGAAGACATCAACTAGAAGAATAGCTTTCAGGAAAGATGGGATTAACTGGAGGGGAGAGGTTCTGGAGGGGAGAGCCAGTTTGGTGTAGTGGTTAAGTGTGCGGACTCTTATCTGGGAGAACCAGGTTTGATTCCCCACTCCTCCACTTGCACCTGCTGGAATGGCCTTGGGTCAGCCATAGCTCTGGCAGAGGTTGTCCTTGAAAGGGCAGCTGCTGGGAGAGCCCTCTCCAGCCCCACCTACCTCACAGGGTGTCTGTTGTGAGGGGAGAAGACATAGGAGATTGTAAGCCGCTCTGAGTCTCTGATTCAGGGAGAAGGGCGGGATATAAATCTGCAATCCTTCTTCTTCTTCTGCAGAACCTGGAATGCGGCAGTGTTGCCAATAGGAGACATGGTATCCTTGGCCAACAGACATTCTCAGCCAGTACATCACAGTGATTATTTCTCTTATTACTAAGCCCCTAGTAGCAGGTTCATTCTCATCCTCTGAAGAAGAGCTCTGTTGAACTACTGGTCTTTTAGGTGGCCTTTTGGTCAAGACTCCTGGCAGCTAGCACTGCACAATCTGTAATTAAATCCTAGCTCAGATGTACTCTGCAATGCCCCAAATTCTTTTTGAACTTTTTTTTAAATATTCGGAATAATGCTTGCACACATAAGCCCCTTAAATGAGGGAAGGGGAAGGGGGGGATCAATCTTGAAGGTTCCTGGAACTTTGCGCCCAACAGGAGCCTGGCCTCGACCATTGAAGTCCCTTGCTGTGCATTTTTAGAAAGACTGTGCCCTGAGGGTGGGTGAGAAATGGCAACATGGCTCAGCAAGGCCCACTGAGGCTGATCAAAATTGAGGGTAGGGAGAAGCCTCGTGGCCACTGACTCACCGCCAAGGACACCCACCCAACGCTCCCTAAAGGCCTCCCAAATCTCTCCTTCCCAATAAATGGAATTGCAGTACTGTGACATTCACCCAGACTAGGCCTCCTTGTCTGCCAGAAATGCTGTCACTGCCCAGATCAATGCTGCCATCCTGATCCTGCCGCCATCCATCCTCTCACTCCAACCCTGTGTCGGAGAGAGCCAGGAAGCCGTTACTGCAACTAATGAAGAGGGTGGGATGTCTGGGCAGTGAGCTCGCGCAGACCAGAATGTACAGAGGGAATGTTGCCTCTTCTGATGCATCCTCAGACTGAGCCAGCCATTACCAATGGGCATAGTCCCATTGTGTTTCTATTCAAAGCGAGTGGGCAAATGTTGGTTCTGCTCCATTTGAGCAGGGACAGGGAATTCTTTGGAAGTATTTCTGTGAACCAATGTGTTTGAGTTGTCTCACTGGTGTGGGGTTACTTTGTGGGGCTTCCATTTTTAAAACTATTGTACACTTTTGTATACAGAAAAGGTCAAAGGTAAAGGTAGTCCCCTGTGCAAGCACCAGTCGTTTCCGACTCTGGGGTGGCGTTGCTTTCACAACGTTTTCTCGGCAGACTTTTTACGGGGTGGTTTGCCATTGCCTTCCCCAGTCATCTACACTCCACCCCCCCCAGCAAGCCGGGTACTCATTTTACAGACCTCGGAAGGATGGAAGGCTGAGTCAACCTGGAGCCGGCTACCTGAAACAGCTTTCGCTGGGATCGAACTCAGGTCCTGAGCAGAGGGCTCCGACTGTAGTACTGCAGCTTTACAACTCTGCGCCACGGGGCTCTTTTGTATACAAAACTGGGTCCCAAATAGGGAGAAAGCTGTTTGTTTTACTAATAACAGTTTGAGAATGGAAAATACAAATAATTGCTTGTCAAATAGTAATTTCTGGCAGATAGCATGCAGCTATAAGGGGAGTCAGCCATCTGTCGTATATCCACCCCCAGTTGTCCTTACCTTTATTTCTGATTGAGTGCATGATAACTTAACTGTAGAATTTGTCCTTTACATGTAAGCAATGGACTATTCCATTGTTGGATGCCCCCTATACTACTTGTCTGCTTATTGAGTACCTTTGCTTTCATCCCTTCTCCCTCACACACAGTGGAAAAATCTTGGTGATCTATTCAAGATGATTTTAGAGAGAAAAGCATCAGAGACATTTGTGCCTTTGGAAATTCATGAACAGGTTGTGAAAGCAATGTGTGTCATAGGCAAACAGCACTGAAATGTGATTGGCAGGAATTAGTGAGATTCTGGCCCATTTATGGTTCTGGCCCTTGAGTCATGGAACTGCATCACTCAAGAGCTACAATTGGCATCCTCCACGCAGGCCTTCTGGTCCAATTTGTAAACTAATCTGCTGTGGAAAGCCTTGACAGTAATACTTTGTTCCCAGTTATCTGATTGGATAACTGATTGGGGGGGGGAGGGTCATTTGATTGGATTTGTTTGGTGATGGCAGTCAATTTGATGGTTGTTATTGTTTACTTTCATCTGCTCTATTTATTAGAAGCCACCTTAGATATAAAAAAATTCTGACAAAAAGACTGAAATATAAAATATTAATGAAACAAAACAAAGCTCCAGATCCTGGAGACCGGTAAACCAGCCACTTCTCTTCAGCTCCAGCTTATAATTTTATTTAATTAATTAGTTTCAATGAGTAATTAACTAATTAATTAGTTAACGCTGTCCCATCAGCAGGACTGTGGCATTCATAACCCCTTGGAGCTTTGAGTAAAAAATCTGCATTCTGTCAGACTAGACAGCCCAAAATGGATTGTACATGCTGCTTGGTCTACTGCGGGCCATCTAATCCACAAGTTACACTCTTCTTACTCAACAGCCTCTGTCCTACACAGCCGGATCTGAGAGTATGAATGTGGGAAATTTGTGGAAAAGTGGTCCCTCAATTACTTATGTACTGTCTCCAGGGTTTTGGGTAGAAAAAACCCAGCAGGAACTCATTTGCATATTAAGCCACACCCTTTGATGCCAAGCCAGCCAGAACTGGGTTCCTGTGAATTCCTGCTCAATAAAAGCCCTATCTCCATTTGACTAAATGAATACATTCATATTCAGTTCTTTAGACTCTGCATAATGTGGATACTAAATAGTGTAACATTGAAGACATTTGCCAAGCTATCTGAAATGTTAAGGGCATGAGCAATCTGGTCTACACACACTGCATGGAGTTTTCTGTTTTCACTCAGACTGTGAAGGACTAAAGATTACTACTGGCATCTGGTGTTTTGTTGTTCTCTTGTTACCTCAGGAATCCACCTCAAGAATTTTGTGATAGGGCTGCCAGCTCCATGTTGGAAAATACCTGGAGATTTAGGGGGTGGAGCCTGAGGAGGATGGGGCTTGGGGAGGAATGGGAATTCAGTGGGCTATAATTCCATAGAGTTCACCTTCCAGAATGGCCATTTTCTGCAGGTGAATTGATCTCTATCGCCTGCAGATGAACTGTAGAAGTTGGAGATCACCAGCCACCACCTGGAGGCTGGCAACCTTATTTTGTGATGATTTGATAGGACCTCATGGCATTTTGAACATTTGCATTATGCATGCAGAAGATGATGGCTTCAGTGATGTCACCTATCTGTTCAGCTTCCGCGTTCAGATTCCAGATTGTCTAGCCTCGTCCATGTGTATGGTTCTTCTTCAAAGTGCAGGCTTCGGATATAGCTTCTGCAACTTTTAAAGAAAGTTTGCAGTGACTCATTAGATACAAATTGCCAGAGCCTGGAGAAGAGGTAAGAGGAATATACACTGCAATTGATTTTTTTTTTCAAAGACAAACTTTCATACTCCACAATAACATATTACCGTCTGCAACAATCAACACATGTGGCAAGTACTCCTACCACATACCAGGTTGGAGCCAAACAACTTTTCTGCTGGTGAAAAAGGGAGGAGGAGGTCCCCTTTGACCTCTCATAAGGCAGTACTTGTATGGGACCCCCATAGAAAAAGGCATGTGGGATGTGGGCTGTAGTAAGGAGATTCAACGGAAAAACTGGCTTGATTCAAGCCATCATGTCATCATCCAGGAATGTGGTAAGGATAACCACATGCCTCAGTTTTTCATATGCCTCAGTTTTCCATAAGAGATATGTCCAATATATATATATATTTTTATTTAGCTTTCCTATGGCTGCATGCAATAAAGTTTTTTCACTGAACAGGTTAGAAGAAGAAGATAGAAGATATTGGATTTATATCCCGCCCTCCACTCCAAAGAGTCTCAGAGCGGCTCCCAATCTCTCTTACCTTCCTCCCCCACAAGAGACACCCTGTGAGGTAGATGATGATATTGGATTTATATCCCGCCCTCCACTCCGAAGAGTCTCAGAGCTGCTCACGATCTCCTTTCCCTTTCTCCCCCACAACAGACACCCTGTGAGGTAGATGAAGATATTGGATTTATATCCCGCCCTCCACTCTGAAGAGTCTCAGAGCGGCTCCCAATCTCCTTTACCTTCCTCCCCCACAACAGACACCCTGTGAGGTGGGTGGGGCTGGAGAGGGCTCTCACAGCAGCTGCCCTTTCAAGGACAACCAGAGCTATGGCTGACCCAAGGCCATACAAGCAGGTGCGAGTGGAGGAGTGGAGAATCAAACCCGGTTCCACCCAGATAAGAATCCGCACACTTAACCACTACTCCAAACTGGCTCTCCGTTAGGCAGCTGTCATCACTGGCAACTTCTGCCAGAGGGAGAGAAAAGCTGATTGCAACAGGATTCTCACCTTTTTTCCAATGTGATTATGTTTGGGAGCTTCTCTCCCAGGTATTTTTCATGTATGCGGAAGAGTGCCAGCCATATTCACAGGATCAGACACTTCCTTCCTAAGAATTATTGTTTTTATAGATAAGTGTGTTTGGGGTATGTGTTTTTTTTTTTTTTGGTAAGAATGATTTTCCTTATAGTTTAGGATTTTTAAAAAAGTAAGATTTCTCACTTTTCCCTACTATTGGTACCATCGCAGAAAACCTACACTCCATCCTGAAGAATTATCATTTCGGTTAGGAACAGACTTTTAAAATTTAATTGCAAATTGAATCAACAAGCAAACTCTCCTGGGCTTCTCATAATAAGCCTTCGATGGATTTCAAAAGAGGAAAAAACAGACTGTAGCACAGCAGCTTGGGTGTTTCATTTCTGATAGGAGATTATGCGCATATTTTTGGAATGATATTTCAAGCGCGCTTTCATAGCAATCATGCTGTACTTGGAAGAGCTGTAAACAGATTAACAAAACCAACACTGTGCTCTTCTTAAATAGTACTTAAAGACTCAAAATCAGACTTGTCAGAAGTGGATCATCATTTTAATTTCTTATGGAGTGAAAGATGTGAGCAGCATAAAATATTTACCTCAGGTCAGTGGTAGGGATACAAACCAGCTTGCACAACTAGACTTGAAGCCCCAGTGTGGTTTTGGGATTGCAATGCTTGAAATATCATCCCCTCTAGGTAGGGTTGCCAAGTCCAATTCAAGAAATATCTGGGGGCTTTGGGGATGGGGCCAGGAGACTTTGGAGGTGGAGCCAGGAGACATGGGGGTGGGGCCAGGAACAGGGGTGTGACAATCAGAATTGAACTCCAAGGGAGTTCTGGTCATCACATTTAAAGGGACAGCACACCTTTTAAAATGCCTTCCTTCCATAGAAAATAATGAAGGATAGGGGCACCTTCTTTTGGGGTTCGTAGAATTGGACCCCCTGGTCCAATACTTTTGAAACTTGGGGGGTATTTTGGGAAGAGGCACTAGATGCTATACTGAAAATTTGGCACCTCTACCTCAAAAAACAGCCCCCCCCCCGAGCCCCTGATACCCGCGGATCAATTCCCCATCATTCCTTATGGGAATTGTTCATGGAGGTGCATAATGGCTGTGGGGGTGGGGCTTCCCCCGCCAGCCAGCTGGCTGGGGGAGGGGGGAAGCCTGTAAAACCAGGGGATCTCCCGCTGGGACCTGGGGATTGGGAAGCCTACCTCTAGGCCACATTGCAAGCTGCTTTTGAAAGTGAGGAAGCTTTTCAAAGCACATTGTTGTGATATTGTTTTGCCGCGCAACCGTGTCAGTCATTCAAGGGTGGGGGGAAGGTTTACAAATACAACTGGGTATGTCCAAGCCTTTGGGTGGGCTTAAGAGAAGAAGGTTACTATTGTGCCCTTTGTCATTGAGCCCTTGGAGCAGTGCCTAGAGGTCTCAAGAAACACCAGAACATTCTGGGCAATGAGCAAATAAGACCAGCTCAGCTCCAGAAGACAGGGTTGCTGGGAACAGAAAGAATCCTGTGAAGTTACATCTGTAATTCCCAAGGATTTGGCTAGTTCTCAAATTGCAGAACACCATCTACCGATCACATATCTGTGAAAATTCGTCTTCATCATCATCATTCTCAACAGCACAAGCCTAGGATCCTAGCTTTCAAAAACAGGCCCAAAGATTATTTTGCATGGATGACTTGAAAATGTATGGGAAGTCATCCACAGAGATGGATTTTTTTTACTAAATATAGTTCATGTATTCAGTAAAGATATAGTGATGGGATTTGGCCTTGACAAATGTGCAGCATTAGCACCGAATAGAAGAAAGACTGTTGGATAAGAAGAAAACAAGATGCCAAACAACAGCAACATCAAAACACTGGACTTTGAAGAAAACCGTAAATATTTTGGAATTTTGGAAGCTGACAACCTAATAAAGAAACACAACCAAGGAGTACTACCAAAAATATTGGGAACAAAATTAAATGGAAGTAACACAGTAAAGGCAATTAACACCTGGGCAGTCCCAATTCTAAGATACAAAGGTGGCATTATCGCTTGGAAATAAGCAGAATTAGAAGCAGTAGATCACAAAACCCACAAGACGATGATGTATCGCTATAGCCTGGAAGTGATGTTGATTGTCTCTGTTTGCCAAGAAAATTAGGTGGAAGAGGTCTCCTGAAAGTTAAACAGTTGAAGAAGAAAGACCAGCACTAAATGACCATAAGAACATAAGAGAAGCCATGTTAGATCAGGCCAATGGCCCATCCAGTCCAACACTCTGTGTCACACAGTGGCAAAAAAAAATTATACACACCCACACACACTGTGGCTAATAGCCACTGATGGATCTCTGCTCCGTATTTTTATCTAAACCCCTCTTGAAGGTGGCCATGCTTGTGGCCGCCATCACCTCCTGTGGCAGTGAATTCCACATGTTAATCACCCTTTGGGTGAAGAAGTACTTCCTTTTATCCGTTTTAACCTGTCTGCTCAGCCATTTCATCGAATGACCACACCCAGTAAAGCAGACAAAAGCTTCTAGTTGAAGTATACAAGGCAGACTTGTAATCAAAGAAGATTTCAAAAAGATTGAAATCAAAACTCACTTTGACAACTGAAAACAAAAGAACTCATTCTAGTTGCACAAGAGCAGACGCTTCAAGCAAATTGTATGAAAGCCAAGAATCAGAAGACCAGTGATGACTGCAAATGTTGAGTTTGCAAGACAAAGGATGAAAAAGTCAACCGCATGGTCAGTACCTGCTCAAACGGACTATAAAGAATGCCATGATAGAATTTTTATCTATGTTGCATTGGCATCTTTCAAAAAAGTATGGTTTACCATCAGCTAGAAATTCATGGGAGCACAAATCAGACAAGATCATGGAGAATGATGAAAAAGGATTCTTTGGGACTTCCAACTGCAAACAGATAAACACCTGGATCATAACACCCCTAATATCACAACTGTAGAAAAAAAAATGAGAAATAAAGTTTGGATCATTGACACTGCAATCCTAGCAGCATAGAAAAGAAAGAACAGGAGGAGATCGCAAAATACCAAGGCCTATAAATAGAGTCAGAACAACTATGGGAGAAGAAGGTGACCATCATGCCAGTTGTCATTGGAGCCCTTAGAGCACTGCCTAGAAGTTTCAAGAAACATCTGGACATTCTGGGCACTGAGCAAATAACAGCAACTCAGCTTCAGTAGACGATGTTGCTTGGAACAGAAAGAATCCTGCAAAGATACATCTGTAATTTCCAAGAACTTGGAGAGATCTCAAATTGCAGAATATCTGTCTACCTGTCAAATATCTGACTGTGAGAATTAAATGGTTTTATGATATCTTCCTGATTGTTTAAGTCATTTGTTGTTATGTGCCCTGAGTCCTCTTGTGGCAAGGCTGGGTTAGAAATTGAAGATTTCTATATATGTGCCTTTACAAAGTACTGTGCAATATTTACATGAGTATCCCCTAGCTTAACCATCTAAGTAGATAACCAAAAAGAAGGGGGATTCCCTCCCCAGGGAAACTCATCTGCACCTAACTAAAGTATCTTCCACCAGCAGGTGAAGACTTTTCTGTTTTATCTGGAATTCTCTTGTTACTTCTCATTGACCTTCCTTTCTGGTTGCTTTCCTTTGGAAACAATTCACCAAACCATTCTCTGAACGGAAGTGAAGTAAGCTTTGTCAGAATGGAGAGGAAGGCTCACCAACTTGGGGGCCCTAAATGGGGAGGACAGGCAGCTTGAATTTATCAATAAATAAATAGGAAGGCACATGATAACTTGATACACTTTGATTAATTATAGAAGACCTCGCTTTACAAGTTTGTTAAAGTGGTTCTTGAAGAAGAGATGTGATACCAATCAAATCAATCAATCAATCAACCTTTAATGGCATGTAAAAACAGGTTAAAAGAACAATGGGTTGAAAAACAGAAAATAGGTTAAAATACTGGACATCAGGATTAAAGTACATTTACATAAGATCACAGTTAAATGGGACAACAAAACTGTCCCTTGTCTTGACGAATCATTTTGGCCCAGTACAGAAATAAGGCAGTGTTTACAGTTATGTCAGGAGTAACATCCTTCAAAAGAAACTGGACCTTATCTGGATCAGCCAGGCCCATCTTATTTAAAAGAATAGGATCCAAAAATCGACCACGAATGCTTAGATGAAAAGGACAATACAGGAGAATATGTGAAATGGTTTCAATAGATCCAGACTTACATGGACATAGTCTGGCCGGGTAGGGTATGTTGTGATATCTACCATATAAAACTGCTGATGGCATAACATCAAATCTTGCCAATGAAAAGGCCCTACGCTGTTGAGGACTTTGCAAAGAATAGAGATAGGAAGCCATATGGCCAACATCAAACGAAAACCCTAGACTCACGGGAGAACAAGTTTTATTAGCGGCGCTGTGGAGGACCAATCAAATCAGATGGGCAGGGTACCTGACATAGGAAATTATTTTCAGCACTTATTTTTTTCCCACCACTAACACCACATTCGTATACAGTGGATTATGTTTTTGTATGCAAAACAGTAGTAGTTGCAGTTCCCATGGCTGACACCTTCATTCAGCATCTGGCAAAGCACGTGTGATTGTCTATGTAGGAATGGAACCACATCCAAACTCCTAAGATTAATGGCCCTTCTGTATACAGGTTCCCCATCCCTTGAACAAACCAGATTATTGACACAGTCAAAGCTGAGGGCATGGACCATCCCTCTGACAGCTCTGCGTACGTTATTGAGAAAACTAGTTTTAAGCAATCCCATAAGATTGAGATAAGGGCTTTCTCTGAATTGAAGCCAGTGAACTGGTTTTTGCTAAATTAATTTAAAAAGTTTTGCAATGCAAATCGTATGTCAATCTATCATTAATGTTAGTGTGTTAGTACGGAGATAAAATTTATGTAAATATAAAGTAAACATTTGATGTTCCTCATTTGTTAATGTAGAGTTGATGCTTTAGGTTGCTTTTCAATAAATACTGAAGTGATTTGGTTGAGGCCATTCTTGAGTTCCTGACAGCCTAAAAGGTTTTATAAAAATTACTAGGACTCATGATTCTATAGACCCTATGTTAGTTTGTTAGTGTATAGGTATAATACTTAGGATTGTTAGTGAATTTCCTGAAAACTTTTGTTTGGGTTTACAGATTCCTGTTTCTTTTTTGGCTTCTCCACACATGGTATACAATTGTGCCTTTTTGTCAACCATACTAATTAATGAAAATTACTGAAGACCTAATGTTTATAGCACCATAATGTTAATTTTAATATAACTTGTAAATTGTTTTAATGATGATTTTATAATTATAACTGTTGCTGTATATCGTATTCCTATGTTGTGAGCTGCCCTGAGCCTGCCCTGGTGGGGAGGGCGGGATACAAATAAAAAGTATATTATTATTAAAATATGTTTGTTACATGGACCGTTGTTTTGCTAATTGCACACAAATGGTACAAAGATAATGTATGGTGTATACATGGCATAAAATTGAATTAAAACACATGGAATATGGAATTTTAAAAGGTTTCAAAAGATAGTAATAGGGATGAAACCGAAAAATGTGCAAAATCTTTCTAACCATATACAAAAACCAGAAGAAACAAATATTTATCTTTCTCTTTGTCTGAAGTTTCTACTATACAATGGGTATAGATGTATTCAGTGTGTAAAGGCAAAGGATTGGATAAGCATATGCAGAGGTCCATCTGTGGCTATTAGCCACAGCCTATTGTTGGAACTCTCTGTCTTGGGCAGTGATGCTTTGTATTCTTGGTGTTTGGGGGAGGGCACAGTGGGAAGGCTTCTAGCCCCACTGGTGGACCTCCTGATGGCACTTGGGTTTTTTGGTCACTGTGTGACACAGAGTGTTGGACTGGATGGGCCATTGGCCTGATCCAACATGGCTTCTCTTATGTTCTTCATCCATCTACATGCTGAATTTTTGGGAACACTGAGATAGAAACTGAATTCATTTAAGCTATTTCTGTAGGAAGTACAACTAATCTGACCGTATAACTTACTTGACTCCATCATGCTGATCTTTGCCCCGAATTTCACCCAATTCTTAAGTGTTTCTTTTCACAAATACTAGTTTCTTTGATCAGTGTATTGATTTGCTGAAGACACAAGCTAGGAGTTTTGAAAACTGTAGATTGCCTTATTTATGCAAGAGATCTCCTCATGTTCCTACTTTATACCACCTCACATTTCCACATCTAACTTATCCTGTGAAAACAGGTGAGGCAGTAACTCTTTACAAATACAGCAGTCAAATCCCAAAGTTCCTGTCACTCGATGATTATTTTCTTGCTAGTAGTTGTGAATACTTGGATTTCATTACAATATTTCACTGCTCTATATTTTATCAGTTTCATGCCTTGCTTGGTTCTTCTTTGAGAAATACAGAGCTCTTCCCCTGTCTAGTTACTGTTATGATTCAGTTGGCTTTAACATTTAACATCTTCTGACATGTTGCTGACAGAAAGTGACCAGTCGGCAATTATTCAGTTATTCTCAACAAGATATCCTAAGAATGAAATCCTACCCTTTGTCTCTTCAGCCTTCCTGTGGAACTATAATGAAGCCAAACTCTACAGGAAATGGCAGCAATTAAATCCAGTGAGATTCTTGAGCCAAATATGTATTGGTCTTTTTTAAAAACTGAACTTTGCCTTGCTTTATTGGGGTGTTTATTTCAAAGTGGCTGAATCAGTCCAGGTCCCTGCAACTTAAAAAGCGATTTCCTGATAATCACCTGAGTTTTACTATCAGTTGGCTTTCTTCAGCAGTTTCAGAAAGCTTTGGAAGATCCTGGTTGCTTAGAGATGCTATATCCCACCCCCATCTGACAGGCACCTAGGGTTGCCAAGTCGAACCCAAAAATATCTGGGGACTTCGGGGGTGGAGCCAGGAGACTTTGGGGGTGGAGCCAGGAGACACTGGGGTGGAGCTAGGGGGAGGGGGGGAACGGCGCCGGGGAGCGTGGCGAGCTGCCCCGCAGCTGCCGCCTCTTCTCCGCTCACCGTGCTGCTCCTCCGAGATGGGCTCAGCCTCGCCCGCTCTGCCTCTGGGGTGGAAGCGGAGGGGGGGGGTGTGGAGGCGGGCCGGGGGCGTGGCGAGCCGCAAGTCCGGGTCCTAGAAGGGCCTGGATTCGCGGCTCGCCATGCTCCTGGCCTGCCTCACCCTCCCCTGCGCTGTTGCCGTCTCTTGGCTGCTCCTCCGAGATGGGCTCAGCCTGGGCCCATCTCGGAGGAGCAACTGCAGTGGGCAGGGAGGGGGCGGCAGCGGTGCGGCGGCCTCCAGGCGACTCGCCAGCCTCCAGGCGACTCGCCATGCTCCCCGGCGCCGTTTCCCCCCTCTCCCCCCGCTTCCATTTTTTTTCGGGGAGCGGGGGAAAGAGGGTGGAAATCCTGGGGTCCCCCGCCAGGGCGGGAGGCTTGGGAAGCCTACAGGCACCATCCTTCCCAGCTAAACTGTACCTGTATGGATTTCTGTTGATTAATGTTGGGAAGTAACTGCTGCCATTCTGTGGGGATTGTGCTGGGCTGGAACCAGGAAGGCCTGGTTTCAAATCCATGGTGATCACCTTGGGTTGGTCACTGTCTCTAACACGCCCTGTGGGATCACTGTGAGGAGAAAATACAAGCAGGAGGCCATTAATGCCTCATAAGCTCATCAGAGGTAGGGAGGTAAGATAAAAAATATAAGAAATATTTACTTATTTAATTTTTATTTACTATATTTATATGCTTGCCCTTTTCGAAAATGAGTAGTGCTTGCACAGGGGGACTACCTTACCTTAACTTTTCCTGAACATCTCAAAATTCAAGATGGCAGCGATAGTATAAAAGCAGTTTAAATTAAATTAAAATGTCAGATAAAATGCATTGAAAACTAACCTTCTAACAACTTATGCCCCCATCAACATTCTTTTTTTGTCCTGGTTTAGTCCTGTCCTTTTTTTTTTTTTTTTTTTGTCCTGTCCCCAAAGCTTTCCGGAACCTTGCTAGAAAAATGAGAGGCTATTCTAGCAAGACCCTATCAAATCCAGCAAGGAAAGACCAGAACTATCTCAAGTCTACTCTGCCCACACCCACCTCACCTTCCAGGTGCCTCAGCACTATTGCACTGCTGAATAAAGAACACTGTGAAATAAAATTGTATTGAAGCCTTTACTTGGATGCTCATTATTGTGTGAGAACCACAACAGGGGCTTATCAATATAGGTCTTGCCCACATAACCAACATCCTCCGTTCGGGTTAAACTGTTTTGAGGATGTCTATGTGAAGTGTCTCTGAAATCTGCTGCCGTTAGTCCATTCTGGTTTTAAGAACATAAGAGAAGCCATGTTGGATCAGGCCAACGGCCCATCCAGTCCTACACTCTGTGTCACACAGTGGCAAAAATTTTTTATATATACACACACACTGTGGCTAATAGCCACTGATGGACCTGTGCCCCATATTTTTATCTAAACCCCTCTTGAAGGTGGCTATACTTGTGGCTGCCACCACCTCCTGTGGCAGTGAATTTCACATGTTAATCACCCTTTGGGTGAAGAAGTACTTCCTTTTATCCGTTTTAACCTGTCTGCTCAGCAATTTCATCGAATGCCCACGAATAAGAACAATGCCCACGAATAAGAACTGTAGGACACTCTAAATGGACACTCATTTGTGACAGCACACACATCAATGTGTTCTGAAGTGTGATATTTTATGTCAGGCAATTGGAAATGGATATTAATGCTAATCTAATCTCATTTCATTGTATTGCATCAAGTTCTGCTTCAAAATAGCTAGAAAGGATGAAAAGCCATTGAGCAACCCCCGGTATCATCATGCCTATATTAATTTTCTGTTGTTTTGCATTCATGCAGCAGTACAATTATGCAGCCAATTTATAGCTATTCCCATCACAGTCAGGCTATATTGCTTCAGCAGTATGGTGCCTCATGGGAAACTCTTAGCACCAGAGGGTTTTTTTTTTTTTTTAGCAGAAATACACAGAAATGCAGTTCCAGCTGGCTTGGTGTCAGGGTGTGTGGCCTAATATGCAAATGAGTTCCTGCTGGGCCTTTTCTTTTAAAAAGCCCTGTGTGAAACGATGGCAATGTCAAGGGGTGTGGCATAGTATGCAAATGAGTTCCTGCTGGGCTTTTTCTACAAAAAAAGCCCTGCTTAGTACTAACACAGCACATTGTATGGTACACTGTAGCAGTTAGTCCATGTAGTCCTACCTGCTTGCCCCGCAAAGCAGAGTTTAGAATCAGGCTATAAAATTACTTTATGTTTTATAATGCAGCACATGCTGTGGTTTGGTATAAGGCATGGATGAGGGAAAGGAAGAGGTTGGCTGATAGGTAGGGCTCACAGTTCTGGGTTGGGAAATACCTAGAGATTTGGGGGGTGAAGTCTGAGGTGGGCAGAGTTTGGGGAAGGACTTGCAATGAAGTATAATGCTGCCAAGGAGAGCCAGTTTGGTGTAGTGGTTAAGTGTGCGGACTCTTATCTGGGAGAACCGGGTTTGATTCCCCACTCCTCCACTTGCACCTGCTGGAATGGCCTTGGGTCAGCCATAGCTCTGGCAGAGGTTGTCCTTGAAAGGGCAGCTGCTGGGAGAGCCCTCTCCAGCCCCACCCACCTCACAGGGTGTCTGTTGTGGGGGAGGAAGGTAAAGGAGATGGTGAGCTGCTCTGAGACTCTTCGGAGTGGAGGGCGGGATATAAATCCAATATCTTCATCTACCTCACAGGGTGTCTGTTGTGGGGGAGGAAGGTAAAGGAGATGGTGAGCCGCTCTGAGACTCTTCGGAGTGGAGGGCGGGATATAAATCCAATATCATCTTCTTCTTCTTCTTCATTTCCCAAAGCAGCCATTTTCTCCAGGTGAACCCATCTGTCTGGTAGGATTCAGTCTAAGTCTGAGACGCAATTTGCTTGAACAAAACATTTGAACAGTTAATATCCACTGTATTTATTAGTTCTGAGACCTGCTACAAACATTTTTTCATGACTCCTTGTTAAAGTTTAGTTTTATTTATAGCTGCCCTTACTGCTTATATGCATAAATATGACATTTATTCATATTCAGGTGCACAATAGCCTCCAACATTCCAGTCATATTTTAATAGGTTTGAAAGAGGCTTATAGGAACACATTTCATCTTATTTTCAATAATGGAGCAGTGAATAGAATTCTTCAGTGTTTTCCTCTTTCAATTGCCAATTTTCCTCACCACACTGTCAGGTGAATATTTGTATTGTATATGTATTATAGAAGCAACAGTAGGAATGGTAAGGAAAGAAATGTTCTGTATAGACCAGAAAAAACTGTATACTGAAAAGCACAGCGTAAGTTGCAGGGTTTTGGCTTGTGTTTAAAATACAAATAAATCCAAATGCGGCAAGCAGGATAAAAATTGCACACTTGCATATTGTGCTGTTTCTAAGACTGTCATTATTTTTTTCTTGCATGACTCAATGACTGCTATTCTTCTTACTATAGGAAGTTAGCTAGGCTGGAGGCAATGCAAGTTTCTTTCTTGCATATTCTTTTGTGAGCCCCTAAATATATCTCAGATTCTAATCTACTGCTGGAACTGGTTGTAATCAAATGCCTTGGGTAGCTGGATAAAAATTTAGGGCGTTTTCGCACTGACCTTACGCTGGAGCGACATCCCTCTTCACTGCGCAGCATCTGCGTGGATTTTGCACTAATTGCTCCGCAGAACCCGGAAGAGTCGCAAAGTCCCGTGGCTTTTGCGTCACAAATGTAAACTGGTTTTTGGCGGTTTACATTTGTGATGCAAAAGCCACGGGACTTTGCGGCTCTTCCGGGTTCTGCGGAGCAATTAGTGCAAAATCTGCGCAGATGCTGCGCGGTGAAGAGGGACGTCGCTCCGGTGTAAGGTCAGTGCGAAAACGCCCTTAAACTCTTATTGTCAGATTGTGAGCTCTTACCAGAGCTTTTATGATGGAGTCAAGTTTGACTCTCATAGATCATCTTGGGATAAGTTAATGGAGAATATGTTTTTGAGTTTAGGGTTTAATTTGTGCTTCTCTTCTACTGATATGCCAAATGTTAGAAAGAAGGTTTTGGAGTCACTGAGATTAGGTTAGGAGGTTATTAACTTAGATGCTAGGATACATTGTTCCCCCCTTTTGCGGCGCTTTTCAGCTCTTCTTTTCCCCATTTTGCTGAGTTACTTTGTTTTTTAACACTCCCAATTTTTGTCAACTTTTTTCTTGGCTAGAGTAAATGCTTTACCACTTGCGGAATTGTCAGTTGCTATGAGGGTATTAGCCATTCCCAGAGACTCTGCCCTCGTGGTAGAGCTGTAATTAAGACTTTACCTCACTTTGTATTTAGTTGTAAATTGTATTTGTCTGCAAGAGCTAAAAATATAGTGTGCTGCTTTATTGAGATGCTTTCCTTGCTTTTCATGTGACTTCCATATGTTATATCTTTTGGTTAGCAATGAGAGGCAAGTTACATTATCTGTGGTAACATTTATATTTTGTGCCCTTAGAATTAGACAGGCATATGTAAAAATATTTATAGGGTTAGGTATTAGTGGGGCTGTTTTTTAATTAGTTTTGCCAAAGTGCTTTGGAGCACATGGGTGCTCTGAATGGAACAGGAACAGACTCAACCAACCATTCACAACTGTGTGACTGGAGAGAAATTTGAGCAAGAGGACTGACAGCCAAACCAGACAATACGACCGTTTTCGCACACAGCTTACCACGCGGTCACATTCCTGTTCTCTCCGCAGCGTCTGTTGGATTTCCCATTATCTGCGCTGGAGTTACAGGAAGTGCCGTGGCTTTTGTGTAGCAAACGTAAACCGTTAAAACCCAGTTTACGTTTGCTACACAAAAGCCGCGGGACTTCCTGTAACTTCGGCGCAGATAATGGGAAATCCGACGGACGTTGCGGAGAGAACAGGAACGTGACCCATGCGGTAAGCTGTGTGCGAAAACGGTCTGTCTTTCAGAACTCAGCCACAGGAACCTGGAACCATATTGCAGTGCAAGTTCCTGCGTCAAGTCATGTGTAAAAGCATTAGATGAGCCTGATTCTGACTGAGACAGCAGTAGGGGGAGGAAGTTCCTGCTTCCCTCCACCACTATTTTCAACAGCCAAAATGACCCGGGGCTGAACATTTGCACTTGCAGCCTCCCAACAGGTCAAACAGTGCCGAACCTGAGTTGTTTTGCCTGCAGAAAATAGTGGGGAAGCAGAAGAAGAAGAAGATATTGGATTTATATCCCGCCCTCCACTCCGAAGAGTCTCAGAGCGGCTCACAATCTCCTTTACCTTCCTCCCCCACAACAGACACCCTGTGAGGTGGGTGGGACTGAGAGAGCTCTCACAGCAGCTGCCCTTTCAAGGACAACCTCTGCAAGAGCTATGGCTGACCCAAGGCCATTCCAGCAGGTGCAAGTAGAGGAGTGGGGAATCAAACCCGGTTCTCCCAGATAAGAGTCCGCACACTTAACCATTACACCAAACTGGCTCTCCCTCTTCCCCTTAAAACACTGTCCCAATCTGGATCAGACCAGTCTGTGCTTTTTGCACATGAGTTGCCATGGGGACCTATAGCTGCAGTATGGCTTCATGTCCCCCAAGGCAAACTAAAAAAAAAAAAATCTGGTTTGGCTCTGAGTTTTGTGCCTAGTGGTTGATATGGGGTCCAGGAAGAACATCCATGGAAGGCTCAGATAAGTGTGATATTATGTTCACTGTTCTGCACTAAGTATAACATTGTACAAGTGAGGAGATAGTTCAATATAGCTCAGGAATTCAGTAATTGTCTTCTGAGATGCCCACAAAACTTTTATAGTTTATGATAATAGACATTCCTTTGCATGGATTGACTGATTTCCTCCAGTGAAATTAATGAGATTTCTCCATGCAGAGGAAAGCTGCTGGAAGATTTGGGGAGGTTGTTAAACCTATGGTGAAAATCCAGATATTAGAAAACAAACTTCTTCTGCCCTGCGGTTGAGAAATTCAATAATTATACTTACCACATATAACTGAAGAAAGTGAGGCATTAAAAAGAAAAGGCAAATAGGTTGATGATTACAAATTTTGACCTAGCCATTAAGGGTTTTTATTGTTGTTGTTGTTGATAGGTGAAAATCTAATTAAATGGAGCACATGGGTGCTCTGTGCATCATTTCTTGTGCATCAATTTCTTGTTTGAAGATAGAAAGAGCAGTTGTATGTGTGCTGGTGTTCTTCATAACCTTGGTTACTTCTATATGTTATAATTATTGTATTCTTTCGCTAGGTGTCACTAGACTACTGGTTACTCAGCTAAAATGCTATATAAGAATGATATAAGCATTAGCTCATATAATATATAAGGAGATGCTTTTTGAAAACAGCTGATCCAATCATTCGTTGTGGAAAGAAGATCTAAACCTCTCTTCTGTAGTAAAGACTACACTTCTCTTACACAGACAAAAAAAATCAGGAAGATGAACATATGAAGCTGCCTTATACTGAATCAGACCCTTGGTCCATCAAAGTCAGTATTGTCTTCTCAGACTGGCAGTGGCTCTCCAGGGTCTCAAGCTGAGGTTTTTCACACCTTTTGGCCTGGACCCTTTTTTGGAGATGCCAGTGATTGAACGTTCTGCTTACCAAGCAGATGCTCTACCACTGAGCCACCGTTAAAAATGTTAAACAATGCATGAGTAATAGCATGATATTTTCTATCACAGACACCTCATTATAAGTGTCCAAAACTCTATATGGAATGCAAAAAGTCAACAAGCAGAAATAGATCACTATAAGCTAATCTTTGCAACTGGATACACGTATTCAAATGCTGCAAATGAGCAAAGCTACACAGTTTGGGGCAAGATATTCAAAGTGACATAAGATAGTAATTTTGTTGAAACTAAATACATGTGGGACACCCCATGGGAACTCTACATGAGAGACTCCCTGGGAACTCTGTGTAAGCTGGCATATCAATTTAATAAATAATGTAATGCAACCTAAACAACTTTAGAAACAATATTATTTTGTTTTCATAACTAACAAAATAAGTGATAATTTGATAAACTCAACAGACACTAACATTTAAATCAATATTTTTGAAAGTTTAATATAGCTTTAAATAAAACTGAGCTTGCAGTATTAATAAATACAAGAGTGTCTTAATTATATATTATCCAAATAAACTTGTACATTTATACAGTTATAGATTGCATGCCAGAAAAATGCAATTAGTTGATTCTAATTTGAATATGTACAATTTACAATATAATTCAGGCATAAATTCAGCAGTCAAAAACACAGACCTGCTGTGCAGTCAAGACGGAATTAAGTTGGCACCGTATGCAGTAGGGCTAAGCAAAAATACAAGTAATGAAAAGGCCAGACTAAGCAAAAGGGCTAGCACTATAAAAATTAAAACTAAAAAGATTAAAATTATTTAAGATTTCAGGTTTTCACGGCTGGTAACATCATTAGGGTTTGTAGAATCTTTCGGGCTCAAGTGCTGTGTTCTACTGGAGAAAGTTTTCCTTCCAGGTGGAGGGGCTGTGGTGAAAGGGCAATTGGTTTGTGGATGTGCCCATTGTTTGGTGGGGCTTCCTGGAAGGGTAGTGATAAGGAAACTGGCTGTTGAATGTGGCCATTGTTCTGTGTTAATTGCTGGGAGGGTTGGAAGGGGTGTGAAGATAAATATAAATATTTTTTATATATAAATAGCAGCTATATAAATAGCAGCCTATAAATAGCAGCTCTCCAGCAGCCCTGGCCCCACTCAATGCACAGCAGCCAAGAAGGTCAGAGCGCCTGCTCCGGCTGCAACGCCACTGAGGATGTTCTCCGCAGCTGAGAACAAAACGTCTGGAAGGAAAACTTTCTCCAGTAGAACACGGCACTTGAGCCCGAAAGATTCTACAAACCCTAATTAAAATTATTTGTAAACTCTCTTTATGCTTTGATAGACCAATAAAAAAACAAACAAAGATACTTTCATTCAAACATACGTTTTAATATAATTTATGCCAAAGGGTTGGTTTAACAATCTTGCTTTGAGCAATGGCAAGGGGAAACTATTTTAACTTTCTATTCCAGGTCCTTTGAATTAATCTGCATTAATTTTTTCCTCCCATAAAATGATCAACGTTCTACAAAAAAAACAAAAGAACAGTCTTTTCTGTTTCATTCTGCTAGCTGTGTCAGAGTGCACAAGGATTGCCTAACACTTTATAGACAAGCAACCCCAATTGTTACTATGCAAAGTTTTTAACACTATACAGCTGAACATATAAAAGTGTGATACTAAAATGCAGGTAAAGTTAACAAAGGCAATTAAACATAACCTATCACAAAACATCCAGTCTTGAGCACAAAGAGGCAGCGTTCTCTTAAGAAATGTTACAAAGTGCGTGGGTTGTGGGATTTTGGAAAAGAAGGGGTATGGCACAGAAATCAAATGCATTTTTAAAACCATTGTTAACAACTCGGTACGGAGAAAGGGAAAAGATCTTCACACGTTTCCTATTACACAGCTGAATTCTGGGTTTGGTATTTGGGGGTGTGGGCAAGGAATTATACACCAAGTTTTGAAGCGAAATGAATGATCAATTTGGCATAAAGTCTAAAAGTATGCATTTCAAAATACAATTTTTTGAACTTTGTAAATAGAGCAAAATGCAAAATCTGCACATATACAATGTAATTATCAAAACAGCCCCCCATGGTGTCTGGGGTTGAGTTAGCTCTTTAAACAATGCAGAAGTCTGCGTTTCATTGCTTGTAATAGGTGACAAGATGTTTCATTATTTTCAGTTATTAGTAAACCTGCTATTACTCTTGCCATTGAGTCATACACAGCTATAAATGGCCACACATTCATTTTTAATGGTTCAGAGCCCTTTGAAGCGTATTAATAAAGGTATGAAATGAGCAGCCATTATAAATTCAGACATATTTGTGTTATTTGAATTTAAAGATTCCAGTCGTTACCCATTTAAAAAGCACTTTCGGAAAACGAAATGCAAAATTGCTTCATGCGCAATCCCAAACTTCTATATGGTTTGCGGTCCCTGGCTTTAATTAATCATTTTTCATAAATCCCATGGAACATAATTGTACAAATATTTTTTTATTGAAATAATGAAGATGAAATCATATCCATAAAAATGGCTGCCATTAATTTCATCTCGCTATCAACTTACGGCGAGTTCACATCTGCACATTCATCGCTCGACAAGTACAGAAGTCCATAAATTATATTTTCTTGGGTGAAACAGCATCTCTGACCAAGCGTACATCTTTCATATCACCTCAAATAAACTTAAAACACAACTTACTTCAACTGAGGCCAGGTCACAAGTTCAGATGCAAGCAATCAAGTAATGAGACGTCAAGTCAAGTGATGTACATTCGCCTGTGGAATCAGCCCCTCGGCATATAGTATCTAGCGAATGTTCGTTGCAGAACCAAAGACAACCAGAACAAAATCTGCCAGTGGACAAATGAAATATTTCCAACTAGTCTATTTGGATCTACATTGAGGCTCAAATGAAAACTTTGGGCAAAAACTCAACAGGAGCAAACTTAAACAGGTATACCTGGAAGCAAGTTCCATTTTATTCAGTGCTGTTTAATCCCAAAAAAGTCTTTTTAGGATTGTAGCCATATTCCCCTAACTTCAGTTTGCTTATCTAATTCAGCTATTTTTTTCCCCCAACATTTTCAGTCATAGAAGCTACAGTATTTCAGGGCTGGTTGGTTTGTTTTTGAAAAACAAGGTGCCAAAATTTTGAAATCGATATGTTTATGTTTTGCAGCGGTTAACTGATGTCAAATTTTCAAAGCAAAACCTGAAATTATGTTCAACTGAAAAGTTTTTGAATGGAAAGTCTGAGTTTTGAAGAGTTTTGAATTGATTCATGATTTCAGCACTAACTCCACGTTGAATAAGGCCAAGATCCAAAAAAGCCAGCTGTATCCATGCTCTTAAAGAAGCTTTGGTATTCTCTTTTTCAAACAGCAGCAAATGACAATTTAAAAACAAAAGTAATGGTAATCCTTTGTGCAAGCACCCAGCCATTACTGAACCGTGGGGTGACGTCACATCACAACGTTTTCTTGGCAGACTTTTATAGACTGATTTGCCGTTGCCTTCCCCAGTCATCTACGCTTTACCCCCAGTAAGGTGGGGACTCGTTTTACTGATCTCACAAAGATGGAAGGCTGAGTCAACCTTGAGTCAGCTACCTGAACCCAGCTTCTGCCAGGATTGGACTCAGGTCATGAGCAGAGCTTGGACTGCAGTACTGCAGCTTACCACTCTGCACCATGGGGCAAATGGCAAGCTAAGAGTAATTCAAAACCAGGACTAGGGATCTGGTACTAAAAGAACAATGAAAAAAAAAACACATCAAAAGCTTTATTGTGTCTGTAGGAGGAGCTCTTTGGATCCTGGCCTAAATGTTCTGCATTAGTTAAGAATAAGGGTATTTGCCTTGGGGCTTTACAGATGGTCCTTACTTTGCATTCTGAGGGCTTAGCGGATCACCCCATTGGAAAGGAATTTTATACTGATAACAGGAGCAGTTGGTAACTGCATTTATTGACCTCCCTTTGAAGCATGTAGTACAGTTTCTATAATTAAGCCATCTGGGTTTTGTTAAACATTTTTTTTTCTTTTCCTACAGGCACCTCTGGCATATTCACTTTGATCCCTGATGTCTTATGTGCGCAGCACACTGTAAACGGAATTATTGTAGGCTTTTTCTAGTGGGCCACTCTCATTAGGAATGCCTGGGTAAAAACTGCCGCTGCTTTCTCAGTACAGAGTGTTAGGCTATATGACTTCCACAAGATTTTTACAACTATTTGTCCACAAATTATAGAAAGCCAACAGGCCAGTTGAACATGCAAGATTTGTGGTTATCAGGAAAAACTAAGAGCTCTACTATAAATCTTTGTTTGTGGGGTGGTGGGGGAATGGAACTTATACTTCAGTAGCTCAATTAGATCTAATTTAGGTTGTGAAAGAATCCCTAAAGATCTGTTGAATAGTCTTTGACTAACAAGCATTGCCGTAGAGTCTGCTGTCGTCACCCCATAAGTAGGGTTGCCAACTCTGACTTGGGAAATTTCTGGAGATTTGGGGCTACTGCTTAGGGAGGGCAGATGAGCAATATGTGCATTTAAATCACTGAAGAAGCATAGGTGCTTTCCTATCCTTTATGTGCGCTAAATGGCAACACCTTGGGCAAAGGTCATGTTTAGATTATTTCTAGGAATTCAACGTTGCCGTGCAATTGCCAGGTTTCATTAATTGCCTTAACGTGTCTGAAAAGGAAATGAGCAAGCCCCAGTTACAATTACCGCTGCAGAAGGCTGTTGGTAATGTGAGAAATAACCCTGAAATGACACATAAACAGTTATCAGGAAAGCAACCTTGAATTGTAATGTGAGGGCCAAGACCCATGCAATAGCTACTGAAAAGCTGTCCTGGATTTCCCAGGAGCTGTGAACGGTGGGAACGATGGGCTTTCCACCCAAATATGTATAGATCAATCCACCTATGAAAATTTATCACGACACAAATAATAGAACAAAGTAGGAGTCAAGGTCACCTTTAAGACCAAAGGTGGACTTGATTCCTACTTTGTTCTACTGCTTCAGACCGACATGGCTGCCCACTTCGATCTATCAACACAAATAATAGTAATGACAAAATGCTGTATTTGTAATCTATTTGGGAAAAGTAATTCATAATCTTAAGAAACATCTACCTTTTATTTATGAAACTGTTCTATACTCATGCCTTGATCCTTCTAGTTGTATGTTATGTGTAATCCATGGCTTCTAGTTGTATGTTATGTGTAATCCATTATTATTTTTAGTATTCTGTTTTCTGTGTGTTCTTGTATCATTATCAGTATATTTCTCAATTTATATTGTGATTATAGGAGGTGATAATTTTTGTCATCAGAGATCATTGCAACACATTTTCATACGTGGATTTCTTATGTTCCCCCACGCCCTCCACTGCATCCATCCCTTAGTGTGGTCATATAATCATAATTATGTTTGCTATAGACCAATGCCTTTCCAAGTGACACAGAAAGCTTTTAAGCAGTTATTGGGAGGCAGCTGGCTGGCTGAATTCAGAATCTACCTAGTGTAAGAAGTAAACTAATCATTTGCCTACTGGAGTGAAATCATCAGTTTCATATGTTAATACATATTTCAGTTTTTACTTTTACTGCAACCTTATCTTAACAAACATGAAAAAAAATCTATCATAATTTTTTTTTTTTTAAAAAAAATTGTATTCCTTCTATCTAAAATGGATATTTTCCTTGGCATATTCTTTTGCCTAGCCCCAGACGCTGTCATGTTCCCCCCCACACCCTATAAAGCAAAGGAACAGGGTACTTCTAGCCAAAAAGGTGGGAAAATTTATTTAAAAAGTAAGGTATTTAAGGTTAAAAGTTTTGGTGTTCAGAATGTATAATAGCTTTAGCCTTATTTAACGAAGAAAACATGCAGTAGAAACAAAACATCACAATTTAGATCAGAAGTCTTTATTATTATTATTATTATTGGGCATGATTCAGCCAAAGCAAAACACTCTGAAGTTTCACTGACTGAAAAGGAAAAGATTTCAGCGTTTGCTTAAATCTTTTAAAAGACACAGATCCAATTTATTAATTATGTCCTCCCGTGTAATTCTCCTCCAGTTACAGGAAGGCTTCCAGTGGACGGGAAACAGGGTCAGTGGCAGAAGAATACCCTGCAACTTGTGGAGAATGAGGAGGATATGGCAGACAAATAAATTGAGTTCACAGTGTTTAACTTTGGCTGGATTGTGCCCATTAAAAAAACCAATTCGTAGCCTGCCCTGTTTGCGACCCACTGTTATGTTTATCTATTATTTAATGTTTAAGAAATATAAGAGAGTAACACCTCATTTACATGTTTTTCCCCCCAAGAATATACAGTATAAATATAGTAAGAACCATGCCATAAAACTATATGCAAAATTTGCGTACTATTATTGCATGCTTGTTGTGATACTACATGCCGATTAATATTAGCTTTCATATGGCCCCAAGCTGAACTTTAGATCTTTTATCATTGAATTCAACAGTCTTTCGACCTCAGGGGAGAGAACTGTCACCGACTGCATGTAGTTCTAAGGAAAACTGGTCATCTAAAACAGTTTCCGGTGTACTATTTTCCTGCTTAAACTGGATTGATGGCAATTCAAACATGAAATAATATCTAAAGGTCTCTTCATGTTATGTAAATCGATCAGAATTCATTTTCCGCAGTTTGGGAGGGAGGTTCCCCTCCATTCTACCTCCGGATAGTTTTTGAAGTTTTGGTGGCAAGTCCGCCATAGATTGGCTCATGGGATCTGATAACATTTTTGTGGTTTTAGATACCAGTTTCTCTTCTGAGTTGCCAGGAACAGAACTTATTCGCTGAAGCTTCATAGGTAGGTCCCCCATACTGTAGGCCTTTTCTGAAGTAGTAGAACTCATCCTCAATAGTTTTTTAGGAAAGTCTTCCCTTCCGGTCATTTTTTGCAGTTTTGATGGTATCTTTGTACCAATGTCCTCTAGGCCATCTAGACATTCCACAGAATTATTCCTTTCTTTAGTGCTACTTACAGCTGGTGCTATTAAAGGGGAGGACATAAGAAGCATTTCTTCCTGTTCTTTCACACTATAAGGTGGAGTAGGGACTTCAAATGTTGCATGGAACTGGGAATAGTCTACCTTGAAGAATCCTTCCTCTAAGGAAATAACTGGATAGAATCGATGTCCCCAGAGAACTTCATCTTCTGTGTATGACGTTCGGGCTTGACAAGTCATCCCTACAATCAAAAAGAAAATAAAAGCTGGGTAAAATTACTTGGAAGTTGTACATGGTAGTTGTACCACCTGACAGTGGTTTTTATGGATCAATGGCATTTAAAAAAAAAACCCTAAAAAAGAAAAGTAATAATAAATGTAATAATAATTAAACTGCAATAAGTTTTTATGCACAGTTGGTATGTGATATTGTACTTTACAAAAACCCAACTCATCTATTGACATGCTGCAATCAGAACAGGAGTGAAAATTAGCAATAATAAGGTGGTCACAAATACTTGGTGCTGTGTTTTCTTTTGCAGCTGTGCAATAATTTCAAATAAGCAATATCGAAGGGATTATGAATTGCTGTTTAATTGCAGCAAATGATAAAATTGTAGACAGATCAGAAAATATACAGTCAGATAATGTACAAGCATGGTCCACTCAGCCATGAAACTCATAAATTATCGCAAAGCGTTATAGAGATAAAAATCAGATCATCCATGTATGCAATCCAGAGTATAAGAAAAAGGCAGGATGCAAATAGGACACAGCTACATATAATTCTTCTCTAAATTCTGTTTTTCACCTCAGAAGACATAACATGCAGTACATATGTAACTTTGCTACTTAATGTGGACAAGACAGGCTCAGAATTCTGTTCAATCAATTCCTTAAAAGGCATATCCTGTAGCTGATATCATCTTTTGGTAAATTATCAAATATGCTACAAAGTCAGGGCAGATGTCTGGTTTGATATCCGAAGAGTAGGAACAGTATGCTAGATTTTTTTTTTTAAAAAAAGAAAAGCCTATGAAAATCAACATAGTAAAATATGTAAAGTGCCAGAGGGAATGCTTATTTTGAGTCAGCATAAAGGTGTGAGCAGACGTGTCTCCTGAAACATATAAATACACCCTTTTCTGCATTGCATTAACACTGTGAGTTGTGCCTCTTGACTGAATACTAAAAGGTATGAAGAGAAAGAAAAATAAGAATATCAGCTTTTCATGTGAATATATATCACACTTATTAACAGTTAATATATTATTAATAACATTTTAGTAATTCACTGTACTACAAGTCACCTAAACAGATTTCTCTTTTCACAAGAACTGGCATTTTTTTAAAAAAAGGAATGCAAGATAAAGGGAGATCAACACATGGGCACTGCAAGAAATACAAAGGTGAGATAACGTCTGGCACAAAAGTGTCACTCTTGCCCATACCAGTCCCCATCCTAGATTTTACACACAGGTGACTTCCTGCATTATTACATTAAAAAGTTCCATTTTTCTCACAGTTCACAAGCTTGACAACAAAACACAGTGCATTGTGCTCTAATGGCCAGGTCAATGAACACGTGAAGCTGCTTTATACTGAATCAGACTATTAGTCCGTACTCAGACTGGCAATGGCTCTCCAGGATCTCAGGCAGAGGTCTTTCCATATACCAATTACCTGAGCTATTTAACGAGAGATGCTAGAGATTGAACCTGAGACCTTCTGCATGCCAAGCAGATGCTCTACCGCTAAGCCATGACCCCTCCCCAAAATAGCCTTGAACACAAGAAGCTGTCTTATACTGAATCAGACCCTTGGTCCATCAAAGTCCTGTTTACTCAGTCCTGTCTACTCAGACTAGCAGTGGCTCTCCAGGGTCTCAGGCAGAAGTCTTTATATCACTTACTACCTGATCTATCTAATTGGACATGCCAGGGACTGAACCAGGGGCCTTCTGTGCATGCCGGGTGTATACTCTACCTCTGAGCATCCTCACTCCATCAAAATATCCAAACCTTTACTTTACAAGAATATTTCCCCTAATATTAAATATATCCTTCAAGCAAAATGATTTTGTATTTAAAAAAAAAACAAAACTGCTGCCCTTTGAAAGAAAGACAAAGAATATACAACTAAAGGTTTGTTGGGCATTAGGTTAAGAAAACCCTTAGCAAGATTTATTTATACGTGCATAAAATTATATGCAGGGATTTTTGGTAATTAGTTTCCTCATGGATATAAATTACTTCAATAGCCCACATATTCACCCACCATCTCCATTTTTTGTGTATGAAATTATCATATGAAAGAACAACACTGCACATCAGGTCATGTTGAAATTAATTTTAGAACCAGGATAATTACTCTGAGTAGCATGGCCAATCTGGGTTCTTTATTCCACGGCTGTTCATTAGTCATAGTTACATTTTAAAAGAGCTACGCCAGTAAGAGGACCGTTAACCTCAGCCTCTCCAGTTCTGGATTCAGTTAGGATTCTAATCACTAAAGGTTTTGTTGTAAATGAATAAGTGGAAAATTAGTACAGCAGCATTAGATATTAGATACCCATATGATATTCTGATACAAAACATCGGTGAGATAGAGCTTGAGCATGTTTAAAGTTGCAAGACAATTTCATTGATTACGTTCTTTAAAGGAAAAAGCAATTATTGTACATCTACAATAATTCGGTGTAGTGGTTAAGTGTGCGGACTCTTATCTGGGAGAACCGGGTTTGACTCCCCACTCCTCCACTTGCACCTGCTGGAGTGGCCTTGGGTCAGCCATAGCTCTGGCAGAGGTTGTCCTTGAAAGGGCAGCTGCTGTGAGAGCCCTCTCCAGCCCCGCAAACCTCACAGGGTGTCTGTTGTGGGGGAGGAAGGGAAAGGAGATTGTGAGCCGCTCTGAGACTCTGAAATTTGGAGTGGAGGGTGGGATATAAATCCAGTATCTTCATCTACCTCACAGGGTGTCTGTTGTGGAGGAGGAAGGGAAAGGAGATTGTGAGCCGCTCTGAGACTCTGAAATTTGGAGTGGAGGGTGGGATATAAATCCAGTATCTTCATCTACCTCACAGGGTGTCTGTTGTGGAGGAGGAAGGGAAAGGAGATTGTGAGCCGCTCTGAGACTCTGAAATTTGGAGTGGAGGGTGGGATATAAATCCAGTATCTTCATCTACCTCACAGGGTGTCTGTTGTGGGGGAGGAAGGGAAAGGAGATTGTGAGCCGCTCTGAGACTCTGAAATTTGGAGTGGAGGGTGGGATATAAATCCAGTATCTTCATCTACCTCACAGGGTGTCTGTTGTGGGGGAGGAAGGGAAAGGAGATTGTGAGCCGCTCTGAGACTCTGAAATTTGGAGTGGAGGGTGGGATATAAATCCAGTATCTTCATCTACCTCACAGGGTGTCTGTTGTGGAGGAGGAAGGGAAAGGAGATTGTGAGCCGCTCTGAGACTCTGAAATTTGGAGTGGAGGGTGGGATATAAATCCAGTATCTTCATCTGCCTCACAGGGTGTCTGTTGTGGAGGAGGAAGGGAAAGGAGATTGTGAGCCGCTCTGAGACTCTTCGGAGTGGAGGGCGGGATATAAATCCAATACCTTACATCTAATGGCTAACCAATAATTAACCCATCCAAAATAAGTCGTCTATTTATCCAAGAGGGCAACAATACATAAAGCTAGAAGCTGCCATAAGGAAAGCATGCAAAGCTTATAGCCTACACTCCCTCCTTGTGGGCTAATAACCCTAGGACCTAAAGGGACACAATTCTACAGTGGAAACATAAACCATACGATACAATTCCCCTTCAAAGCTACCCTTAAAGGGAAAAGTAGCATTATTCCTCTGTACTGTAGTCCCAGCAACTCTATGTCCTCTAGGCTAGATTGGGGTTGCCAGGTCCTCATGCCCATCTGGCATGGGGGTGTGGGGGGGCATTCTGGGGTGGGTGGGAATGTCTGGTTTGGGGGCAAACTCTATAGTTAAATTGGGCTTAAACCATATAACTTGCCTCAAAACCAGAGTGCCGCCCATGCACTGTCCCCAATGCGATAACATCACTTCTAGGGGATGGCGTCATGTTGGGGGTGTCATGCAGAAACATCTCTATTTAAAGGAGGGGTTTTCCCCATTGGATGGTCCAGGGTAGAGAGGAGCCTCCCCCCAAACCACAGAATCCCTGACTAGGTCCTGGGGGGTGGCAACTGCAGGCTAAATCCTTAGTATATTAAGCTCTTACTGCTCTTGGGCCAATAATGAGGTTTAGCTTCAGTTCTAATTTTATCAAAGGCCTTGTTTTCTTGAATGCTAATTTTTTTTCATGGCCTATGGTTTCCTCAAGGTTTTCCTCCCTGAAATTGTCTACTTTGTCCCACTTCTGTTGTCATGTTTCCAGCAATTCCTCCCACATTGCGGGTTTCACCAATTCATAAACACAATAGAGTATTAACAGACAAGTATTATCCATAAAAAGATTAAATGTATGGAATATTAAAACCCCGCCTCTCATACTAGTGCCCTCAGTTGCTTATCTAAATATAATTGTTTACACATACATAAGCACAACATACTTTATGTAAGTGCTCTCCTAGAATGAACATAAGAACATAAGAGAAGCCATGTTGGATCAGGCCAACGGCCCATCCAGTCCAACACTCTGTGTCACACAGTGGCAAAAAATTTTATATATACACACACACTGTGGCTAATAGCCACTGATGGACCTGTGCTCCATATGTTTATCTAAAACCCTCTTGAAGGTGGCTATACTTGTGGCCGCCACCACCTCCTGTGGCAGTGAATTCCACATGTTAATCACCCTTTGCGTGAAGAAGTACTTCCTTTTATCCGTTTTAACCTGTCTGCTCAGCAATTTCATCGAATGCCCACGAGTTCTTGTATTGTGAATGGTTATGGATGCATCTTGATAATAACCATTTTCAGTCATTACAATCATAGTACCAATTCATAAACACAATAGAATATTAACAGACAAGTATTATCCATAAAAAGATTAAATGTATGGAATATTAAAACCCCACCTCTCATACTAGTGCCCTCCGTTGCTTATCTAAATATAATTTGTTACACATACAAAAGCACAACATACTTTATGTAAGTGCTCTCCTAGAATGGTTATGGATGCATCTTGATAATAACCACTTTCAGTCATTACAATCATAGTACTCCTACCTCCTTGTACCAAGAGAATATGCTATGTGTGATCATCTCCATACACACCGTTGCCATGTTGCATGAATAGCGCAACACATGCATTTTCTAGCTTTCATATGCATGATCAAAAGCCCTAGAAAACTCCTGACTTCTAGCCGTGTGTGACAAATCTGGAACATATACATATCATCTTATTCACACAAAATGCAGACGGATCATATCAAGAGTATTATGTGCAGCATTCTCTGCCAGTATGTGAGGCAGGAGAACTAAAACAGCAAACACTGAAATTTGTAATGCTGTGATTTTGAACTAATGTCAAAACACTATTGAGTCACAAAGTGTAAGTACACCTTTACTCCTAGGAAAAGGGAGATTTTGGTGACCTGCGCAGTGTTACCTCAAAGCTAAGAATTCTCACATTAGTTTGCTGTTTGATCTGTAGGACTATTCTCAACCTGACAAGATTTGGAAAGCTAATGCTTCCCTTGACATGCACACCTGCAAACATATCTACATACACAGAAATCCTGGTGTAATCTGAATCTCATTCCAGGTTTTGTTTTTAATTAAGAACACATTTCTATTTTTAAAGAAAGTAGGAGAAAACTTTATTGAAAAATGGTTTATCTTTTTTGATTATGTAAATGCCAATTTGTCGAAAAAAAATGAAATGCCAAAAAAATATTTAAAATTTTATTTTAATGCATGTGATTTATTTGAGAAGGGGCCTTCAGACTTGGCTGTGAGTATTGGAGTAGCAGAAGATAAAAAGTTTTTTTTGTTTTTGTTTTTTTCCTTCCTTCATATAGTGTGGGTGAATTTTTGTTTTTCTATATTGTATTGATGCTTGTATTTATGATGTATTTGTTTTGAAAAATGGTGACATATTGGAAAAATAAAAAAAAAATTGAGTTTAAAAAAAATAGTTACTGCCTCACTAATGAAGGACTTATTTTTCAGCAAATGTCTCTCACATTGAACTGGATCTTATGAACTGTCAATTTACAAAATAGATTTATCTCTCTTCTCCCTTATGTCCGTGCCTCTCCCCCTAAAAATCTATCTCAGAGTCAAGAGATCCTTGGAATTGAAGGCAGAAGGCCTTGAGAAAACAGTCAGAAATCACCCTTTCTTCTTGCACAAGCTTTTCTGTGACTCGAGAAAAATCTCATGCAAAAGAGAGTGGGAGACAATTTCAGTCCGTTATACTTTTTTCCTGCAGCTTCCCTAAACCATATTTTACTAGAGGAAACAGCTTGGAGCATAAAAGGGAAAGGGGTTCCACAATTTCTTCTATTCCTACAATCCATCACAGTATCTGTATAGATATTCACTTAGATCCTAACCTGCTTTTAAGATTATGGAAGGAGTGGTGAGATATTAGGCAATTTCTCCATCTCACTGCAGATTTCCATTTCATTCCTCATGCTCATGAGAGTCCACAAACCTTTAGTACCACAATTTCAGAAGTAAGGGCAGACTGCAGCAAGAGGGGAAAGGTCTCTGCTCTTAGACTGGTGTGCTTGCTTTGGTCATTTTATGGAAATTGGTCATTTTATGGAAATTGCTTCAAATCCTTCCAAAATAATAATAATAAATAAATATGATGTTTGCTTCTGCTCCTATAATTCTGGTGCTGTTCTTTATGTATATGTAAGAGTAGAGAAGCAAAAAAGTAATGCAGAAATATTGGGGGAAGAAGAAATCAAAAGAAAATAACTCGAGTACAAACATAACATAGAGGTGGTTTCTAATTCAGTTGAACACTGAATTATCATTATATCCAATCTGAACTGGTCCATATAAAGTGAATCAAAAATTTACACAGTAATTCAAGCAGGATTTTTCTACAAACGTGAGGGAAACAACAGGTTTGCAGAAAATTTTGAAATCTATGGCAGGTTAAACTCCAAACTAATGCAAGCAATGTTTGTAACTTTAGAGATCAATGTTCACTGAGAATCTTGAGGCTATGTTCCAAGATCTCAGTGGTGATTTTTTTTGGGGGGGGGGGAGGGGGTCTTGCTAAGCAACCACAATATTGCAGAGCTTTCCAAGCTTTGGTTTTGGTAGTCAAGCACCCCAGGATGGGGTGGGGGAATGGAATTTTTTAAAAAAAATAAACGGAAAGAAGCAGGGAAAGACTATGGAGAGGTGGATACAAAGAGGAAATGAGATGTTCCTCACAAATCCTTGTGTGACTGCTAACATAAAGCTTTAAAAGAAAACCTGACAATAATCCCAACATCTACACAGAAGTCCTTGGTAATGATACAATACTTCTCTAATCAGGTGCCCATATAAACTGTGAAATGAAAGTGCTAAAATGGAAGTGATTTTAGAAGAAGAGCAATGGATTCTTAGCAAAGAAGGGACCTCTAAAACTTTTGCTTTGACAGTGATTCCCTTATACATTAGTCACAATACTATAGAAAACACTCTGAAGAAAGTAGGTGATGGAAATGAGAAAAAATGAATTCATTTTTATTACACAAAATGACTTGTTAATTATTGGTTCTTTCCTTCCAAAACATTATGCTTCTGTGCATTTTCATTCTGTTAAATAACCTTCTTTTCACGTATATAGTTCAGAAACTCTTAGTGAAAGTCCTAAGGAATGAAACATTCTTTCTCTCAGAATACAAAAAAATATGTTACTGACTAAGCCATGGCAGGCAGTTAGAAATTGCATGAAGTATTAACTGATCTACTAACAAAAGCAGTCAACTCAAAAATGTGTAATGGTGAAATTAGAAAGCTATTTTAAACAACTGCCTTTAAAGCAAATGACTTAATGCAGTCTACTTTGCTACACCTGATTTTTTTTAAAAAGGCATTTCTGTCACTGCTTCAGGCAAGAATGAAATGTTTGTCTGAAATTTAAGAGTACTGCTAAAGGAAGTTCGGCTTTTTATCATCTAACCATTCATTAATGCATATCCTCACTATATTCAGTTAACTTTGTGAGTTAAGTATGAAAAAGCTATGGTATTTCAATTTCAATATGTATGCAAGTTAACTATGATTGCATTTTTTAGGTAGGGATTTCCTCCCCTACAGTATCCTTGGAGCAGTACTCCTATTTTGCAATGAAAACGCAAATGATAGCTTTTCACAAATGTTTCTCTTGCACTATCAAGTTATTGCCCCCTAAGTCGGAATGAAGAGTCGGACACAAGGCATTGGTATAACTATGGGTCACTTTATTAAACATAATAATAAGAATGGCAAGGGCACCCAAAAGCGCAGCCTGGTCAGGGCTAGGGGTCTCAACAGACCGCTCCCCTGCCATTCTCGGGCGAGAGACCCAGCCCCCAGCCAGAGCTGTGTGACACAGCTCCTGCCAGGCCAGCCCAGCAAGGAGGCATGCCCCAGAGGGCCCAACCACCAGACGCATGTCTCAATGGAAGGCACCCTCTGGTCGAGCCTCCAGGACAGTCTGCATTTTTCCCACCCCGGGTCATCAAACCCAAAGGTAGATTATGCCAGACCCCTAACTCCCCAAAAGGGGGATGCTTTATGGTCCTCCCCTAGCCGCATAGTACCCTAAACCCAGTAAAACCTGCCACCACTAAGGCCAAGTCTCTACTTAGGGCTTATCACCCACTGGGAGGCCCAAGGCCACCCGCAACCCTTGCCGGAGATCTCTCAAGAAAAGCATATTACCCTTTTCTGAGAGATGTACCCCAATCCCTCTGTAGAGGTCCGGAAATTCCGTAGAAATATCCAGATGGGGCAGATAGTGGCCCAACCCCCTTTCCAATGCCTTCCTAATGTCCTTGTTAGCTTTGTATTGGGTCCTCTCAATAGCTGCCAGGTTCCAAGCACTGCGCCAAACAAGGCGGGGCAGCATGGCTGACCAAATTATAGTGGTCCCAGGCCATCGCTCCCTAATGTACTGAAAATCCTCAAGGGGTTGCAAGACTAACGCCTTGCTTTTTTGCTAGCCCAAGATCATTTCCTTCCAGGTGAATAATTAAAACCTGAGGAGAAAGACCCATACTCCCTCAAAATAACAAAGGCAGCAAGCCCGGCCACTGAAAACCCCGGCGCCCCTGACACTCAATACAAACATGTTGGCTGAGTCCCAGCTGAGAGCCGACCGAAGTTCTCCGAGCCTGATGTGTGGCCCAAAACACATGGCTGTGGCCACAGACGAGAACTCGGCTCCTCTGGCCAGGAACAACAGCATCTAAAAAGAAACAGTCAAAGAAGAAATAGCAACCAGTAACATTTCAACCAAACAAACAAAGCCAGGAACTGAGCAAAGGTCGTACATAAGATTTGTAGGCCGATGAGTGCCAATGGCCCAGGCCCAAGTGGAGGAAGAAGGATATCCCAGGGCAGCAGCTGTAGAGGCTGCCCCACTGCTAAAGGAGTGGGTCCCAAACCGCACCCCAGACAAGCCCAGCTCACCTAAAGCCTGTGATGTCACAGCCCAAAAGTGATGCTTCGTCAACATGCTACCATTATTGTGACAGAACAAAAACCCTTCCTTGAGCCCCTGAGCTGCCAAATAAGCAGCCAAAGCAGAAACTGCGCACAGCTCCAGCTCAGAGCAGGTGCCAAGCTCAAGCACGGTACCTCTCTGACACTGGTCAGTCTTAGAGCGACGTACAGTAATGACTGCTTTGCCCTCAGATAACCTCAGGTCCCGTACCAAGCATTACCAGAAACATCGTTTCTGGACCGTGCCGCTAGTTCACTGACTCTAAGAGCCCCGAAAAACGCTACCAAGGACACAGCATGAAACAAAGAGGCCTCAAAATATGAAGCGCACACCGTGCCCCAAACCCCTTTCAGACCCCTAAGAATCAACAGGGAAATAGGTTTCCGTGTGTCAAGCCTAGGTCCTGAATCTCTTGCCCACCCCTCCAGCATTTTTTGGAGACAAAAATCAGCTGTTTCCTCCATATAACCCAGCGCCTTACTGGCAAAAGCCAATGCAGACAGGCGCCCCCTAATGGATCACACAGCCAATCCCTTACCTCGCAGAGAAACACAGTAGTGGAGCAACTGCTCCACCAGGAGGGGCCAAACAATGTGATACCCTACCTCGGCCCTAAAGTCCTCAAGCTGCCGCACAGAACGTTCGTAAGACTTCCTGGTGCTAGGCGCAATGGCTAGGCCTATCGCTCTGCAAGCCTCGACTCTCCAATCAGCCATAAGTCCTGGGGCATTGGTGCCGCCTCTTGATCGGCATCTGGGGGCAGCTGACGAAACCTCTCCATCTGTTTATGAGAGAAAGCATCAGCCACCCCATTACTCACCCCAGGAACATGCTTGGCTAAAAACAATATGTTAAGCCGCAGACAATGCAGAGTGAAGGCCCTCACCAACCTCATAATCTGCTGGGATTTGAATGAAAGGGAATTTGACATGGACTACCACCATATTATTGCACCAAAAATGAACCGTGCGATTGGCCATATCCATCCCCCACAGCCAAACTGCAACCAGAATGGAAAAGAACTTGAGAAACATAAGATCTCGGTTCACTCCTACCTGCATCCAGGATTCTGGCCAACTAGCGCACCAATGTCTGTAAAAAGAGACTCCAAAACCCAAAGATCCAGCAGCATCAGACATGACCTGGAGCTCAGCTTCAAGCCTCATGTCATATTTCCAAAAGGAGATCCCATTAAAGGATTCCAAAAATTCTTGCCAAACTCCCAAATTTTCTCTCATGCTGCTGGTAACCTGTGTTCTATGCTGTGGCAAGCATAGGCCTGCCATAGTGTCACAAAGCCTACGGAGAAAGGCTCGCCCAGGGGCAATCACTTTGCAAGCAAAGTTAAGATGCCCAACCAGCTGCTGCAATTCGATCAAGGAGACCTTCCGCTTAAGAAGAAAGGAATGAATCCTGTTCCTTAAATCTACAAGTTTTCGGAAAGGTGTCCTGGACAACTGCCCCAAGGTATCCAACTCAATCCCCAAAAAGATCAGTTTTTGGACCGGACCCTCCATTTTTTCCTGACACAAAGGAACCCCCAATTCTGCAGCCAGCTCCATAAAGCCTGACAGCAACTGTGCACAACGCCCTGTCCCCACGAGACCCATTAAATAATGAATGACATCCTGCAAACCCACTTTTTCCACGAACAGCCCACTCCAAGAATGTGCTGAAACACTCAAAAGCAGAACACGATACAGAGCAGCACATTGGCAATGAATGCTCTGTCCATGTAAAATTGGCCTTCAAAAGAGAAGCCCAAAAGTTCAAAGTCAGCAGGATGAACTGGTAAAAGGCGAAATGCAGATTTCTCTGCACCCACCCTGCAGTGTCGTACCACGGCAACGGCCTGGTCGAAGCTGGTATACCTGACGGAGCATAAATACTCGGAATTCCCATCATTAACAGACTTCCCTTTGGGGAAGGAAAGATGGTGAATCAAACGAAATTCACCAGGCACCTTTTTAGGTGCCACGCCCAAGGGGGAAAACCCTAAGGTTGTCCACAGGGGGGTGGGAAAATGGGCCCAAAACCCTGCCCTCAGCCAACTCCTTGGCAATCTTATATTTAACTACCTGCTCTAAACCCTTAACAGAACTAAGATTCCCAGACATAAATGGGACCTGGGGCCCCTGAAAAGCGATCCTAAAACTGAACTTAAAACCTTTTAGAAGGTAAATGCTGTCATCCCTCCGTGGATACCTGGACAGCCAGTATTCAAGAGGTCCCACCTTTATCGGACTGGGCCCCTTTTCCAGCCTGATAATTGCCTTCCCCTCCTCCTGGTTTCTTCTGATTCTTACACACCCAGGCTTTCAGGCAGTTATTAAAGGAGTGAGGCCTGCCACACATGGGGCATTCGTGCTTGAACTGACAAGCCTTTCTGCTGCACACTCCGTGAGAACTGAACTCCCAGCAAAGCATGTGGGGTTGAACCATCTGCCCTGCAGAACTATGGGAAGAGGCTGCCAAAGCTGAGGAAGTTGCAGGTGACTTGGCCACCAAATGACCGCTGTCAGAGCGGTCGCCGAAGTTTGGCCACCCAGACGACATGACCTGCAGCCCCAGCCGGTGGTGAATGCGGTCCCACTGAAGGGAAGGGTACAAAGCAGCCCTCATCCTGAATTCCTCGTCGTACTGCATTCAAGCAGGCCCGCTAAACATTGTGTACCCCTTATAAATTATGTCCATCTATTGTATGAGGGCTGCCACCCTCCAAGACTGAGCCCATACAATCACCCCAGTGTAGATAAAAAACTCAGGCAGCCAATTAGCCCAAGTCCACTCTACTTTGCGCTTCTTCAACTTTTCCTTTTCTTTTTCATCTAAGTCCTCCTTGTCCTTTCTTCCAACTCCCGGAAAAGGAGGGAGAAAATATCCACGTACTCCCCCTTTAAAATTTTGTCTTTTGTTGCTGGCAACAAATGATCCCCCAAGGGCAAGGCTACAATTAAGTAAAATTGAACAAAATCTAACCTGTAGCACAACTGGAATTCACTTCTCAGGAGACCTCTGGCTGGTCCCTTCTCTCATGGACAGGTTACTGTTGAATGATAATTATATGGTTCAACACAAAGCATGGGTACACCGAAGTCATTTGGATTTAGTTGCCAACTGACCTGATTTGGATTTAGTTGCCAACAAATGATGATGATGATGATGATGATGATGATGATGATGATGATGATGATGATGATGATGATGATGATGATGATGATATTGGATGAATGAATTTGGGCTCTGAACTTAATGTACTTAACCATTTTAAATTAATGTTGCTTTTAGTAGAATGTTTAGTTTTTCATGCTATTTTGATCGCTCCACGATCAAGTCCCTAAATAATTTATTTTTTTCATGCTAATATTGACTCCAAAAGAAGTTGGTTTTTATAATCCAGCCTCTCGTTTTAGACTAGTGTATCACAAACACCCTTGGACTGTTCAGATATTTTTAAACATCCAATATAATTTTGTGTGTTGACGTCGTTTTTGATGGCCAGGTTGCAAATGGTCATATGGGGAACTGCAGCTGCCTTGAAGGGCTATACCACAATCCACCGAACATTTCAAACAGAGGAGGTTTCAAGTGCATAGGAAACTGTTTTCAATTTCTGAGGGTCAAATTGGGGGAGTTATTGGGAATTAATTTTCCTTGAAGAAGAACAGTTAGTTTTATACTTCACCCTTCACTACCAAGGAGTCTCAGAGCAGCTTACAGTCACCTTCCCCTCTTCCCCCCACAAGTCACCTTGCGAGGCAGGTGGGGCTGAACGATTTCTGAGAAAACCACGACAGGCCCAGCTTCATGTTGAGCAGCAGGGAATCAAATGCTTGTCATTGTCAACTGCTATACCAAGCTGACAACACCAAAATGAACTGGTACCAAGGGAGATTTTTCTCTTCTATTATTATACTTATCTGACCAAAGTTCTTGAGCAAAGCAAAAAAACAAATACAAGATAAAATATAAGTAAACATGAAAATACAACATGGCAAATTAAAACCCATTTCTGTAAAGGCGTAGTAGAGAAACCACAAGTTGTAGAAACTGGGCAATGCAACAGAATGCATTATTTCTGAATTGGTGCTGCAGCCAGAAAGAAAAGACTGTGCAAGATTTGACAGGCAGCTTATATTTTCTCAGGACAGGTGTAACCCAACGGTCTGTGAGTGGAGTCCATCAATCACAGAACAAGATGAGGTGATCTATAGATTCTGTTACTCCAGATGCTACTCCAGCAGCAGTAGCAGTCAGAATATGGAGTTTTGGTGAAGTATCCCCATATGATGCAGTTGGCAAGACATTCAGTTTGGTTACTAAAGGCACAAACCGCACACAATACTGTGATTATAATATTATTGGTACAAATACAAAGATGCTACAAAAGCATACAATACATTGTCAGTAATACATCAATACCACATTGCATATACAAAGTATAAATCAGTCCACAGGTAACAGCAATCTAATGCTGAATATTAAGTATCCGAAGATTCTAGAGTCCATTCAAAATCAGCTAACCAGCAATTGATAACTGTGCCACTTTTGTATATTTAACCAGAGAGTTTCCCCAATAACTAGAGTGTCCTCTGTGCAATGTCCCTGTATACTCCAAGATCACCCTCCAAACTCTCCTGCTATATTCTGTTCTATCCCATGATCTCTCATTCAACCCTACAAATATGGCATGCTCAGATGTATCTTTCTTTTACCATTACTCAGTGGGAACTAAGGCTCTGCTCACCTCCAGCTCAAATGAGGACAAACTCTTGCACCAATGATGTAGACAGAAAATTTAATTTTATCATCATAATACAATTACTTCCTATACCAAAGGATAAATAGACACAGATCTGGTGTCAAGAACCAAAAGACTGAGAAACCTGTACTTTTTTCCACTTCTTCAGTCCAACACAGCTATCCACCTGAATCCCACTACATATATTCATTTACCATGCATGCTCACATAAACAAGTACTTCAATTTGACACTGATGAACTTGGATGTTGCATACAAAAGCTCCAGTCACAATTAATCAGTCAGAACACACACTCAGGAAACTGCTGGAACCACTGGATTCTACTCTGGGAGCCTCTGTAGTATTTCTAATGTACTAGAATTAAGTAAAGCACCATGTTTCATTTGTTGTGTGTGTTTTATTTTATTACTTCTATGCTGACCTTCCTGGAGGATCAGGGCAGCGACTCTTTTCTCTGCAGTGTATCTTTACAACAACCCCATGAGGTAGGTTTTGTTGAAAGAGAGAGACTAGCCCAAGTCACCCTACAAGAAAACGGCTGATTGGAACTTGAACCTAGATTTTCCTATTCCTAGTCCAGCCAAATGCTAAACTTTGAGAATTATCTAAACCCCAAAACTTCCTTAAATGAGAATGTTATTCACCAGAAGCATCATCGGCTGATTTTTGGAGTACTGTGTGTCATTTGGAGTACTGTGTGCAGTTCTGGTCGCCGCACCTCAAAAAGGATATTATAGCATTGGAGAAAGTCCAGAGAAGGGCAACTAGAATGATTAAAGGGCTGGAACACTTTCCCTATGAAGAAAGGTTGAAACGCTTGGGACTCTTTAGCTTGGAGAAACGTCGACTGCGGGGTGACATGATAGAGGTTTACAAGATAATGCATGGGATGGAGAAAGTAGAGAAAGAGGTACTTTTCTCCCTTTCTCACAATACAAGAACTCGTGGGCATTCGATGAAATTGCTGAGCAGACAGGTTAGAACGGATAAAAGGAAGTACTTCTTCACCCAAAGGGTGATTAACATGTGGAATTCACTGCCACAGGAGGTGGTGGCAGCCACAAGTATAGCCACCTTCAAGAAGGGTTTAGATAAAAATATGGAGCACAGTTCCATCAGTGGCTATTAGCCACAGTGTATGTGTGTATATAAAATTTTTTGCCACTGTGTGACACAGAGTGTTGGACTTGATGGGCCGTTGGCCTGATCCAACATGGCTTCTCTTATGTTCTTATGTTCTTAAAAACAGAAGAATAGAATGTATACCCATTTACTTGAGTGAATGCCGATCGCTTGCACTGGAATCCCCTTCATGCACCCCCTGGACCAACCAAACAGATTCAATAACAAGAGATACATATAACAGGGAGAACTTCAGAGGCAGCAAATTGTCAGATGCTGAATAGGTGTAATGCATGCAAGTCAATGGTGCACCATGTAATCCACAGCACAGGCCTGGCCCAAAAGCTGCCTTGCGATAATCAAATAACCTAGTCTATGTAAGACTCCCCATTGCCCCTGGGAATAAAATGCTGTATCTCTTCATTAGCGAAAATGAAAGCTTAGATCGTCTACAGTCTTAGCCGATACTAAAGCAATTACGTTTTGCACCTCAGCCATGAGTACAGTCATAGATCTTCTGTTCTGAAGCCAAAAGTTCTACCTCATTAAATGTAATAATTTGTATTTAATCATTTATATGTTGGCAAGGGGGTGCATTTTTAAGAAGCAAAATTACTTCCTAACAATAAAACAAAAGGCAGAAAAAAGAATAATTACCGGGGACTTATATAACACGATAATCTAGAAGTAAAAAAGTGAAGTCTAAGAACCTCATACTAGTATTTCAAAACAGTGTTAACATTTTACGGCCAAGTTTCTGTCAATCTGCCCAACCGAGTTTGCGTTTCAGTTGCGGCTGCTGCACAACCAGGATGCAAATGAAGTAATGCTGAGCATTCAAGAAATCCTGTGAATTACCATGTTGCTACTGAACCTTAGAGACCCACAACATTTTGCAAGGTATAAGCTTTCTTGAGCCCAAAGGTTACTTTACCAGATACAAAAGATTACATCCTGGGAAAAGGTGTTAGTTTTTTAGGTGCTAAAGGACTAAGACAGCCATGTCCGTGAAACTCTCTGGCGGGAGGAAGGAGGGAACATTTCAGAAGTGAGGTGGGGCTCTGCCCCCAAACACTGGTGTCATCACATCGGGGATGTTGCACAGTGATGCTTTGGTTTGTGAGTAAAATTATTACATAAAATCACACACCACAAATGAAAAATTACGTTTTACTAAATGTTAAAAAAGCCATTCTATTGTATAGCAGCAAAAAAAAAAGGATTTTAGGGCATTGATTTATTGCAAGACATATATTTGACTACTTAACTCATTAGATCTCTATTTTTTTTAAGTGAAAGGGCCAAACATTGTTTGCTTGTTCTGATACACTAATAGCATTCACATTCTGAGGTAAAAATCAATTACTCTGCAGCATCTATTGGTGGTTGGAACTAGGAATGACAGCAAATTTCAAAATCCCTCTGAATTTCAGACAGGGCTTATAATGAGCTCATCAGTCACTCCTATTAGCCTCCAAACCCTATGCAAATTTACTTTGAGAAAAGGGAGAAGTGCTGGGGAAGATGGGCTTGCCCTCTCGTTAAGCAAGGAGTGCTTGAAGCACTGTATTATTTGTTGCCTTTGTTCAATTGGTAATTGTTGGAAGTTATAATGCCTATGTATTTAGCATCACTCCTGAACATATTCTATAGTGCCCATGTCTTAGGGCTGAGACCTACAAAACTAGATAAAAGGTTTTGCTCTGAGTATCACTCAAGGGAACTTCTCAGGATGAATGCAGAAGCTTTCTTTGAGATAAATCAGCAAAGCAAACACTTATGGCAAGAAATTCATAAGAACATAAGAGAAGCCATGTTGGATCAGGCCAATGACCCATCCAGTCCAACACTCTGTGTCACGCAGTGGCCAAAAGATTTACACACACACACACACACACACATATATATATATACACACTGTGGCTAATAGCCACTGATGGACCTATGTTCCATATTTTTATATTTTTCTTTCCTTGCCAGAACTGAAGTAAAATTAAACTTGTATATACAGATAATCTAATGGTCCCAGCCTTATGCACCAGAAATTAGGCACACAATTCTAACACCAAAATATATTTTGAAAAGCAAATAGCGGAAAATGAATTAGAGGGTAAATCGTACACAAACCATCTGAAAAGGGGGTGCCTTCCACACGGGGACAGGATTTTGCATCTGGCAGGTTTCTTTGTAGATTCCCTGCCCCAATTTCGTGGGGGCAGTGGTCGCCAGGGCTTTTGTAATTTTTTTTAATTTAGCATATTGTTATATCAATATGCAAGACTCCCTACTTAAAACTGTTTGGGATCTTCTCTTGAATAAATGTAAATAACCTGCCTGCAAAATGCTGATTTAACACACATTCATATTTCCCCCCTCCCCCCCCCCCCAGCCTCTCTTTCAGTCCCTGGAAAGATTATTCCCGGAACCACAAGATGCAAGGAATCCTCTTTTGAGATGTTGAAAGGAGAAGAATGCAGAGAAAATCTGGACCCCTTTCACCATCAGTTCATTGGATACAAGTAATTCTGTTATAGATGCAGGCACATATTTGTATAGTAGAAGCAGCTTATGTAGAAGCTACAGTTATCCAAAGATAACTTAAAAAAAATAGCTTAGGAGATATTCATAATTACACCTTGAATTGGGCTCAAGAGAGAATCAGTAGCCACTGGATTGCTGTAATATTGTTGTCACATGCTCCTGATAACTGATCATGATAACTGGAATATGCATGGGTATACTGGGTTTTACTTATACTGGGCGCCTACCGTAGAATGAGAGAACATTTTTAGCAAGCTGAGGTCTATACTATGACAGCTCCATAATAATTGCTTGTTTGGGATTTCAACAGAACTATAAAGTCTTACTATAGTAATACTATAAAGGCAAGTAAAAATGATTATGTGAATTTGCACCTGCATGTGGATTTGACAAATTTCTTTCGTTAGGCAACAGAGGGCCAAACTAGATGCTATAGTTTCCACTAGAGAATCCCACAAGGGATGCAGCGTCATTTTAGCGCCTTAATTTTTATTTTTCTTAAATGACACAAGGTCCCCTCTTGCTGGCACAAGGGGATGAGTAGCTCCTGTCTCACCTTCCCCTGAGATTCCAAAATGGTCATCTGTTTGCAGACAGCGAAGGCTTAAGAGTTACAGCAAGCCTATGAGTAAGTTAGCTTTATGGCCTGAAGAAGACCAATTAGCATTTCTCTCAGGTAGTAAATTCAAGCTGTGACCTGGCTATTGCAACACACTTTATAGGCTAATAGGCTACATGAAGGACCATTGCCTATCACAAGATTTTCTCACTAGGACTCTGCTGAATGCTCATCCAGTTTTATTGTTGGACCTAAAATAATCACCCCCAGGGCCAGCTCCAGGCCCTGGGCCAAAAGTGCTCAGGTGCCCCATGCCTGTTTGTCCTTCTCAAACTTGCAAGCCCTCTAGCACCCATGCTCAGCTGCTGGCACCACCTGCACACCCTTTCTCTGATAGTATTATAGAGTGTATGCATCTGGTTATGACGCTGTCGTTGCCACCCACGTGCCCTTCCTCAATAACCCTGTGATGATTAGGCAATAGTGATTCCTGGGAAGGAACCTATGGGAGAAAACAGTGCTTCGGATACACTAGTCCCCCAAATCATGTAGGGCTTTAAAGGTCACAACCAACACCTTGAATTTTATTTTATTTTTATTTATTTTATTCGTTTACATCCCACCCTCCCCGCCAGAGACTGAATCAATAGCCAGTTTAATTGCTGTGATATCATGGTCACATGCTCCTGATAGCTGGCCATGAACAGAATCTAGCATTCTGTATTAGCTGCAGCCTCCAAATACTCTTTATGACCCTGACTTCTTAACTTTCCTATGCAATTTGGACATTCTTTGCTTAGAAGAAGAAGAAATTGGATTTATATCCCGCCCTCCACTCTGAAGAGTCTCAGAGTGGCTCACAATCTCCTTTATCTCCTTCCCCCACAACAGACATCCTGTGAGGTGGGTGGGGCTGGAGAGGGCTCTCCCAGCAGCTGCCCTTTCAAGGACAACCTCTGCCAGAGCTATGGCTGACCCAAGGCCATTCCAGCAGATACAAGTGGAGGAGTGGGGAATCAAACCCGGTTCTCCCAGATAAGAGTCCGCACACTTAACCACTATACCAAACTGGCTCTCTTACAGGAAACATGGATGCAGGATTCCAGCGCGCCAATTATCCAGGGATACCGAGCATTTCCTATCCCAGTAATCAAAATTCACTCTAAAGGCTGGGCCAGTGGTAGGGTTGCCAATCCCCAGGTGGGGGCAGGGGATCCCCCGGTTTGGAGGCCCTCCCCCCACTTCAGGGTCATCAGAAAGCAGGGTGAGGGGAGGGATATGTCTGCTGGGAACTCTCTTATTCCCTATGGAGATTTATTCCCATAGAAAATCATGGAGAATTGATCCGCGGGTATCTGGGGCTCTGAGGAGGCTGTTTTTTGGGGTAGATGCACCAAATTTTCAGTATAGCATCTAGTGCCTCTCCCAAAAATACTCACCAAGTTTCAAAAAGATTGGACCAGGGGGTCCAATTCTATGAGCCCCAAAAGAAGGTGCCCCATCCTTCATTATTTCCTATGGAAGGAAGGAATTGAAAAGGTGTGCTGTCCCTTCAAATGTGGTGGCCAGAACTCCCTTTGGAGTTCAATTATGCTTGTCACAGCCTTGATCTTGGCTCCACCCCTAATGTCTCCTGGCTCCACCCCCAAAGTCCCCAGATATTTCTTGAATTGGACTAGGCAACCCTAGCCAGTAGAGGCCTGGTGACCTTTATTATGGTTGATTATGTAAGCTTCTTGGAATCCCCCCTGCGATAAAGGTGATATAAATGAAGTAAATAAAGTTGTAGATTGTGGGGGCAGATAAAAGTTAGGTTGGTTGTTAGATGAGAAGAAAACAGGGAAAGGGAAGAAGATATGAGGTCTGCCATGAAGAAGGGCAAAGGAAATAGTTTTGGGAGGGGCATAAGGGGAAAATGAGATACCTCCTGCAAGCACTTTAGGCTTCCTAGCTTGTAATATATAAATTGATGGCGAAAGCAAAGTTCATCCATTAGCCACTGGCCTTCCTACCTAATCTTACAATGGTTTCCTTTCACTTATTCTGAGAAAATCCCTGAAAATTACCCAGAGCTTTTGGAAAAGCAAAAACATATTCATAAAGAACTCTTCTTTCTGTTCAGTCCTAATTCAACCAGGAACTATTATATATCTTGCCATATGTGTTGGGTTGGATCTAGCTAGCTTTTCTCACAATTTTACCTTCCCCACTAGTCTTTTAAAAAAGGGAAAAAAAACAAACAATACTTTTTTTATTATCATTTGGAAGCAAGCCTGAATGACAATTGCTGCAAGAAGAAAGCATCTTTTCACCGTGGTTATCTGGGCTCTCCTTTGCTTCCCTCTCTAGCTGTAAACGCCAAACCCCCAGCTTGCAAGAACGCAGACAACCCTTGGAGGAGTGCTATTGAGTTTCTTGCCATCTGGACCAGATCTTACTTTATTGTTGTTTTAATTGCCAGGAATGCTCTTTTTTATTGGCTTACATGCACCTGAGTGGTATGATATCGCAACAGAAACAAAATCAACAACATTCTTTAGTGGCAAGAGCAGTCCATTGAGCAGCTTTCTCTAAATAATAGGAAAGAAGGGGGAGAGGTGGGAGAAATGGAAAAACACAGGAAAGGAAGAAGAGGAGCAAAAACAGGTTGCTTACCTGTAACTGATGATCTTTGAGTGGTCATCTGTGCAGTCACACACATGGGTCTTGCCGCAGGCAACGGATCCGTACCTCGGAGCTCCAATAGCTCGCCTATAGCGTCTTTTGGCGCGCTTTCCTCCCGCCCTGGGGAGCAGGCAGCGACTGCGCATGCCTGGAGCGGGGGGAGAGCGCCCATTCCACTCAGTTTCTTCCAGCCGCCGTTGGCACTGACACTATATAAGGTTAAGCAACAATTACAGGAGGCCAGCAGCGGGGAAGGCTGGGTGGGCGTGTGTGACTGCACAGATGACCACTCGAAGATCATCAGTTACAGGTAAGCAACCTGTTTATCTTCTTCGTGGTCTCTGTGCAGTCCCACACATGGGTGACTAGCCAGCTAAATGTCCTGGAGGAGGGTGCTGGTAAAAGAAGCAAGTTAGTTACATAAACAAGTCAGATCATATTATGCAACATAGAGATGGAAGCGGATGCACTCACCCCTGACTTCAGTGGAAGATGGATCTGAGGACCGCTTGACCGAAGGAGGCGTCACGTCTCGCACGAACGTCTAAGGCATAGTGGGAGACGAACGTGGATGGTGAGGACCACGATGCAGCCGCACAAATGTCCTCTAGGGAGACGCCTTGCAGGAAAGCCGAAGAAGTCGAGACCGCTCTAGTAGAGTGGGCCTTAAGACCTTCGGGCAGAGGTTGTTTAGCCAGTTCGTAACACAACCTGATGGCACTAACTACCCATTTAGATAGTCTTTGGGTAGAGATTTTGTGTCCCCTGTGAGGGTTCCCGTAGGCCACAAACAGATTAGGGTCCTTGCGGAAAGGTTGTGTACGATCAAGGTAGAAAGATAAAGCCCTTCTAACGTCCAGAGAATGCAGGGCTCGTTGTCCTTGGTCGGATGGGTTGGAGAAAAACGTGGGTAGAGAAGTTGAAGTCGATAAGTGGAACTGGGAGACAACCTTCGGAAGGAACGCAGGGTCCGGTCGCAGAACAACTTTGTCCTTGTGGAAAATGGTGTAGGGAGGATCGTGGCGAAAGGCGCATAAGTCACTTGCCCGTTTGCCTGAGGTAAGGGCTACCAGTAATGCTGTCTTCCAGGAAAGAAGGTTAAGGTCTATGGTAGCCATAGGTTCAAAGGGCACTTTCATCAGGCAGGAAAGAACTAGTGACAAACTCCAGGTCGGGACGAAGGGCTTAACAGGTGGATTGAGGTGCAACATGCCCTTAAGAAAGGACTTGGACAAGGGATGGGAGAACACAGTTTTGCCATCAACAGGGTTATGGAACGCAGAAACCGCAGATAAGTGAACTTTTAAGGAGGAATAGCAGAGTCCTGATTTCTGTAGAGAAAGTAGATAATGAAGGATCAGGTTAAGGGGCACTGATTCTGGCTGCAGATGGTTAGATGCCACGAATGAGCAGAAGCGCTTCCATTTGCGTTGGTACGAAAGTCTAGTGGAAGGCTTCCTTGCGTTGAGGATGATGTTGGCTACCTCTGTGGAGAGGCAGGCGGATGTATCCTCCAGGCTGCCAAGGCTAGAACCCCAGGGTTGTGATGTAGAACCTGCCCATTGGCCTGGGATAAAAGGTCGCCCACAGGAGGAAGACGGCGGTAAGTGTGGCAGGACATTTGGAGAAGTCTCGTGAACCACGGTTGCAGAGGCCACCATGGAGCAATCAGGATGCAGTCCGTGCCATCTCGTGCTATCTTTACCAACACCCGTGTCAGAAGGGGGGTTGGTGGAAAGAAGTAGTGAAGGGGACCTGCCCATCTGTGAAGGAAGGCATCGTTGCCCCTCCTGGAATAAAAATGAGGACATTTGGCATTCTCCCTGGAAGCAAAAACGTCCACCCTGGGCATTCCGAAGCATCGGAAGATGCGCCGAAGGTAGGTCGGATTGATGGACCATTCGTGGTCGTCTATGCGAAATCTGCTGAGGGAGTCGGCCAGGATATTCTCCACACCGGGGAGGTGAATGGCAGTCATGTAGATGTTGTGCTTGACACACCATTCCCAGAGCAGTACGGCTATGCGGCACAGGTGGAGGGATCTGGTGCCTCCCTGTTTGTTTATGTAGTAAACTGTTGCCATATTGTCCGTGGAAATTTGAACGTGCCGGTCCCTGATGAGAGGGAGGAACGATTGGAGGGCCCTGTGTACAGCAATCAGTTCTAGGCAGTTTATGTGCATGGCCCTCTCGGAGGGAGTCCAAAGCCCCCTGACGGTCTTGTCCTCTAAGTGGGCTCCCCATCCCCACTTGGAGGCGTCTGTTGTCACGAAAGCCATCGGAGGAGTCGGTAGAAACGGCATGCCTGCGAGCAGGTTGTCAGGCATAGTCCACCAGGTGAGAGATAGAAGTGCTCTCTGTGGAACAGTGAGTAAAATGCTCTGCGGTTGCGCCTGAGGATGGTAGGCTCGTACAAACCAGAGCTGTAGTTGTCGCATCCGAAGCCTGGCAAAATAAAGGACAGATGTTGTGGCGGCCATGAGGCCCAGCAGGCGTTGGATTGTGAATGCAGACTGACGAGGCTGTTGTTGAACTGACTTGGCTAAGGCAATGATAGTTAGTGCCCGATCCTGGGGGAGGAAGGCACGATGGAGAGAGGTGCGCAGAAGGGCCCCTATGAACTTGAGGTCCTGGGTAGGTGTGAGGTGCGATTTTGAAGCATTTACAGGGATTTCAGAAGGGTGAGAGCTCTGTTGAGGTTGCTCTGCAGCTGATGTTGAGTCGGAGCTATGAAAAGCCAGTCGTCGATATATGGGAAGACTGGGATGTTCTGGATGCGAAGAGCAGCTGCCACCACTGCCATGCACTTGGTGAAAACGCGGGGTGCAGTGGAGAGGCCGAATGGTAGGGACACATATTGGAAGTGGTCCTGACCCATGGCGAATCGCAGATACCTCCGATGTTGAGGTCGAATGGTCACATGGAAGTAAGCGTCCTGGAGATCTAGGGAAGCCATCCAGGAATTCCTGGGAATCAGGGGCAAGATGGACTGCAGGGAAATCATTCTGAACTTCCTGTATTCGATGTATCGATTGAGGTTTCGCAGATCTAGACTAGGACGCTTGCCTCCATCCCTCTTGGGGACCAGAAAGTATCTTGAGTAGAAGCCTGTCCCTCGATGTTGAGGAGGAACGGGTTCTATGGCATTTTTCTGGAGCAAGTCCAGAATTTCCTGATGGAGGAGTGAAGACGGAGGGGTAGAAATGAAGTAGTGGTGGCGAGGTGGAGAAATGAACTCGATTGCGTAACCTAGGCGCACGATGGTCAGCACCCAGGAGTCGGTTGTGATCGAGTTCCAATTGGGAAGAAACGGAAGGAGACGTGTGCTGTAGGACGGTGGAGTCTGGAGAGCAAGTGGAGTTGTGAAAGAGTCAAAGAGACTGCTTGGTCTGGAGAGAGGCCTTCTTGGTTTGCTGGGGCTTAGGTCTCTGTTGGAAATGAGGCTTTTGTTGCGGATCCTTCCGCCTCCAGTAGTCACTTTGTTTTGGTGACCGTTGTCGTTTTGGAAATGATGGTCTCCAAGTTTTTGCTCGATTGAACTGCTGGGAGTTTGGTTGGGAAACTCCCAGGCGTTTGGCGCATTTGCGGCCATCATCGACAGAGGTTAACACTTCGTCCATGGACGCATGGAAAAGGCCTAGGCCATCGAAGGGCAAGTCCTCTATCTTCTGCTTGATGTCGGGCTGCAGGTTAGTAGAACGCAGCCAAGCATGACGGCGCAAGGCGACGGAGGAGGCAAAGACTCTCGAAGAGCAGGAAACAGCATGTCGTACGGTGTTTATCTGCTGTTTGGAGACTCTGGACAATTCTGAAACCAAATTGGAGGCCGTTCTCTGAGAGGTTTCAGGGAGAGAAGGGATTAAGGGTGTGAATTGATTAGCTAAATTGAAGACATAGGCAGAAAAATAAGCCAAGTAGTTGTTGAGCTTGGAATTGGTAGAGGCCAGAGTGTATAACTTCCGAGCAAGGGTGTCCAGTTTTCTCCCTTCGCGATCTGGTGGTGTAGGGTGCCGTGAGGGCTTGGCCTTAGTTGCAGAGTGAACAATAATGGAGTTGGGCGCAGGGTGAGTCGCCAAGAATTTGGCATCCGGGGCATGAACCCTGTAGAGAGAGTCGAATCGTTTGGAGGTAGGCGGCACAGAGGCCGGCTTGTCCCATGCCTCTCACAACCCTTCGAGGTGTACGGGTAGCATCGGAAGGAGTGACCCTGGTGGGAAGTCAGCCTGTACTAAGTCATGTACAATGTCTGACACTTTAGGAGAGTCAGATGGCAGGGCAATCTGGAGAGCGTCAGCCATAGTGGTGATGAGGTTCAGGTATGCTTTGGAAGCGTCTGATGGTGAAAGGCGCAGCTGTGGTGTAGATTCCAAAGCGACAGAGCCAGGGTGATCCTCCGAATCCGATGAGAGGGAGGATTCCCGATCAGAGTGGGAGTCGTCAGCGTTGGGTGAGCGATGCGGAGCGATCGACTCCGAAGCCGAAGCCCGAAGCTTGGGAGTGTGAGTGTCCTGGGATGGTCGAGTCGGAGAAACCCGGATGGGAGCCGTGGAGGTTCCAGAGGGGATCGTAACAGGCTTGTTGAGGTCCCGAGGGCGATCCTGCAGTGGGGACAGAGCCGACTGTCGAGGGAGGAGATCGGATCTTCGGGGCTCGGAGAGGTCTCGGAGTCGATTGACGTCACGGGTTCGAGGAGAATGTCGATCGACGTCACGGGTTCGAGGAGAATGTCGGATTGGAGGAAGGTCACGGAATCGACCGTATTCTCGGGTTCGGTGAGGATCGTATACTTGGGATCGAGGAGAGTCGTCATAGCGGATCCGAGGGGCAACGACATCACGACCGAGGTCTGGATATCTGGAGCGGTGAGTTCCCTCGTAGGAAGGAGAGCGAGATCGGCGATGACGGGACCTAACCCTTGGCGAAGGCGATCGTGACTGCGAAGAGTAGTCGTAGCGTGGACGAGCATACGGGTCATACCGGTCATAGTAGGCGGAGGAGCCGGAATCGCGGTATCCCCGCGGGGAGCGAGAGCGATACCGAGGAGGCATAGGTGTCGGGGAACGTGATCGAATCCGACGCGGTCTGTGTTGGGTCTCTGGAGAATGCGAACGGAGTCGATGAGTAGAGCTTTGGGTCGCTGAATCCCTATAAAGGGGTGAAAGTGCGACGTCCTGGAAAGATCCAATTCGAAGTGAAGACTTCGGGTAGTGTTGAGTAGGATCGGACGGGTCGGGTTCCAAGAAGTCGGAAGGAACTACGCTGTGGACCGACGGTGAACGAGAGTGAATAGGGATAACTTCTACGGCCGTAGAAGACTGCTGAGTGAGCTGCGGCATGTCAGTGATTACATCTGACGGAGCCGAGAGTTCCGACGGGAGCCGGAGTTGCGAAGTTGAGGCATCCATAGGGCCAGGAGCCGAAGTTGAGGCCCGATGCGAGTGCGAGGTCGGGTGCGACTCGGTCGAGTGCGACTCTGAAGACTTCCTCGGAGTCGAATCCGTCGCTTTCGAATGACGTGGTGCTTTCGGCGCCGATCCCTCGGAGTCGGGATGACGCGACTTTCTTGAAGACTTATGGCCGGTCCCGGCGTGCTTCGAAAGTTTCTTTACGGACTTGTGCGTCTGCTTTTGCGAGAGAGGCACGTCCGAAGCGGCCGAATCTCCCGCTCTAGGTGGGGGAGGCGGCGAGGAAGATGTGGGCATCGCCCGCAAAGACAATTCAAGCAGAAAGCTCCGAAGCCTTGCTGCGCGGTTTTTACGGGCCTGTTTTCCGAAATTCGCACAATGTGTACAGGAGTCGACCCGGTGGGCTTCTCCAAGGCAGAAAAGGCAGTGGCTGTGGCCGTCAGTGGTGGGGATTTTAGACCCACAGCGCCTGTACTTTTTGAAGGTAACCTTCCCTTCCATGCGCTCCGGACAAGGGAGGGGAGGGAGGGGAAGAAAAAGGGGAAAGAAAGCGCAGAAACCGGATTTTTTTTTTTTTTGTTATATTTTAAAGGGACGAAAATAGTAAGGAATAAAGGGACGAGAATACGATACCAGATGGAGATAAAGATGAAGAGAAAAGCGAGCTAAGGAGGAAACGCAGCGAGGTAGGTGATGTCCGGGCGGCGGTAGGGAAGAAACTGAGTGGAATGGGCGCTCTCCCCCCGCTCCAGGCATGCGCAGTCGCTGCCTGCTCCCCAGGGCGGGAGGAAAGCGCGCCAAAAGACGCTATAGGCGAGCTATTGGAGCTCCGAGGTACGGATCCGTTGCCTGCGGCAAGACCCATGTGTGGGACTGCACAGAGACCACGAAGAAGATCTGGGCCATCTTTGTTAACTCACAGAAGAGAAGGTGACTTTCCCCCAACAAGATTTAATTCTCTCTCTTGAGATGCCTGTTTCTGTACTGCTTCTATCAAAGGCTTCAAACTCCTATTTTCTCGGCTGCCTTCTTTCCCCACCTTTGCTCTCCTAATTAAAGGGGAAAAATTCAGCTGTCCACCTCTTTTATCTGTTGCTGCTGTTGCTACTGCTCCAAAGACTTAAAGGACAGGAGGATCTGTGTACGGCAGGGCTCGTATGCATACCAATAGAGTTTTAAAAGGTAACCAATAACACTGAAAATGCCTTTCACTTTGCAGTCATCACCCAACTGTTGAAGCCTATTTTGCAGACAGCAAAAAGGGGGAAGAGGAATGATAAAGAAGAAAGCAGTGAATTACATTGGCATATTAATGGGTGTATAGTATAAAAAGGAAGTGTTAAGTGCTCCAGTGCACAAGGTGAGATAATAGCATTCACACCAGAGTGTGTGTGCAGGAAAGCTTTAAAAAAAAAAAAAACCTCTACAGATCACAGCATGGGGAAAATACAGTGATAATGGTGAAAAACACAAGAATGTGATGTTTTTCAAAAATAAATGAGTGGATGTTGGCAATAACCTGGGGGAAAAAAATGTCCTTTTCACAAAGACTTGACGTGTCAAAATGGATAGTCAAAGCTCTACATGGTACAAAGATAAATAACATCACCTGGTCAAAATCATCCCATTTAGCATCTCTTAAAGGGTCAGGACATTTTTTTTCTCCATGATTTTGGGAACCCTAGGAGAAGATGATAACATGGTGGTACTTAATTTGTGTTAATTTCCCAGTGGAATTTATTGGACTGAGAAATTTTTAGATGGAACTAAAATGCATTTAATAGACCGCTGGTTTTTATGTTTTTATGTCTTATTAATTTATTGTTTTAATCTTCTTATGTAAATGTTTTTTATGCTAAATTTATGTAAGTTTATTATGTTGTAAGCCGCCCTGAGCCACTTCGGTGGGAAGGGCGGGATATAAGTCTAAATATAAATAAATAAATAAATTAGACTCCAAAATATTGGGCTGGTTCCACCCAGCATTTCATTCATTCAAACCCGCCCACCCTCCAGGTCTCTACTACAACCCTGCCCACATAGCTTTTGTGTTTGGAGGTTCCAAGATTCCCAGCACATCATGTTTTGTGCTCAAAGGAGATCCCCCCACCCCTTCCTTTTCAACTAGCAGAAAATCTGGGTGGATCCAACACAAACGTTAAACTGAACTCTTTTTTTTTCTTAGCATAGATATTGGTTCCCCAAAATCCTCACACTCTAGTGCAAACAATGGACTGAATGGAAGGCAAAAATATGCAGCTGAAGGTGGCTTGTTTTGCCACAGCTTCCCCTGAGTCCTACATGACACTGATAAAGTAAATGGGATGTAATTTGGGACATGGGAAAGAGGAAAACTCAGCTGAAACTCTCCACCCCTCTCCTTGATGTATTTTCAGCTAGCTTTTAAATAAACAGCTTGCTTCAGTAATCCCAGCAGTCTGCTAAATTCAGATACCTGCAGATATTATTCTACTCCAAAGAACCAAGAAAAAATGACATGACTTTCTGACATACAACCTTAATAAAGCTGCAATGCTGTGCGCACTTACTGATGAATGCATTTCAATGAACTAAATGAAACTTACTTCAGAGTAAGCATGGCCACAAACTGGGAAAATGGAGGTTCACTGGAAGTTTGCAGTTCAAGGTTCAGGTCAAACCACCAACAAACTCCTCCACTGGATGAACCAGCTTGTGGTTTGTCTGGTTTGGAGTTCAGCTCATCAGGAATGAGCTCTGAAAGCATTCAAATGCCTTTTGAGCCCACCTCCAGGTCAGGCTGGCCTGACTGAGCTCCAAAGGCCTTTATAGGCCTTCAGAGCTCACTCTGGGAGCTCACTCAAATCGGGTTGCCTGACTTGACTAAGCTCCCAGAGTGAGCTCTGAAGGCTTTTATAGGCCATATATGCCTTATATGGGCAGGCTCCACCCAGATGTGGGCTCTAAAAGCCTACAAAAGCCTTCAGAGCTCACTCTGAGAGTTCAGTCGAGTCAGATCACCTGATTCGACTGAGCTCCAAGAATGAGCTCTGAAGGTCTTTAAAGGAGCCCACTCAGGCTGGCCTGACCTGGAGGTGGGCTCCAAAAGCATTTCAGCGTATTTCATGCCCATCCCTACTTCAAAGTAAATATACACAGGATCAGGCTGATCATCCAACAATTTTAACCCCAAATCCATGTGTTCCCAAAGTTTATAAACATGATGATAGCAGTACAAAGCCTTTGTGGTAGAAAAGCCCCCTTCCTTGGGCTAGGCAGACACCTCTGGGGTATGCCAGGATATTTCAGGGTTGAAATGTCTTTTGTTATTGAGAATGAACTGAAGTCTTATTGTTTCTGAGAATTCTGAGCTAGGGGAGATCGCATTTAATCAGTTTGTAATACCAACTCTTCCCCTTCTGTTCCTGGGAATTCCCAATGTCATGGAAAAACCCAGGTGTCTTTATGAGACTCTCTAAGTTTCAGGTCCCCTTGGCATTTAGGCTGCAGAAAGGGGTGCCTATTAAAAGAACAAAATACAAAATAGGGGGATCTCACCTGGAGGAGTGGGCAGGGTCCATACTTTCTCTAATAGACAAAATCTGCTGCCTCCATTCCAGGGGTGGCCAATGGTAGCTCTCCAGTTGTTTTTTTGCCTACACCTCCCATCAGCCCCAGTCAGCATGGCCAATGGCTGAGGTTGATGGGAGTTGTAGGCCAAAAAACATCTGGAGAGCTACCATTGGCCACCCCTGCTCTATTCACATTAATCACTGATAGCCAGATTGCTTAAGAAAGGTAGACTCTAATCTGGAGAACTGGGTTCGATTCCCCACATGAAGCCAGCTGGGTGATTTTGGACCATTCACAGTTCTCTCTGAGTTCTCTCAGCCCCTAAAACAAGTCAAGCTCACCATCTAGTGGTGCACAATGCTAAATGAATTAGTACTTATGGCTGCCAGACAATAATCAGATCTCCTGGCTATACTACACACAATGTCATACATAATTATTGTAACTCCTTCACTGTGGGAGACTGAAGAAAAAGTTGTATCATGTTGTTCTGTAGCTGATAAAGTAATAAAAAGATAGTTGGAGGTGATCCACAGCTGAAAATGCACGAAACCACATTACAGACGTCTAAAATCTGATGATCATTTTTACAATTCTTTCATCTATCTCTCATGAGTTAACTGTGCTCTAATATGGAGTTAATGTATAGGCAATACACAATATGGAGCAGATCAAAGAATGTACTAGAAAGCTGCTTATGGACCTCTGACATAGAATTTCGTTACAAAATTATCTGATGTTCTAAGCATACACGGTAGATGGAGATTTAACTTCCTATGTTATGCTAAAGAGATAAATATGATTATAAAAGAGCCAGTTTGGTGTGAAGAGAGCCAGTTTGGTGTAGGGGTTAAGTGTGCAAACTCTTATCCGGGAGAACCAGGTTTGATTACCACTCCTCCACTTGCACCTGCTGGCATGGCCTTGGGTCAGCCATAGCTCTGGCAGAGGTTGTCCTTGAAAGGGCAGTTGCTGTGAGAGTCCTCTCAGCCCCACCCACCTCACAGGGTGTCTGTTGTGGGGGAGGGAGATAAAGGAGATTGTGAGCCGCTCTGAGACTCTTGAGTGGAGGGCGGAATATAAATCCAATGTCTTCTTCTAAAAGAAGAATACAGATATGACATATTGTAGCATTCTGTTTGCACGGCCTGAGCAAGGCTGTTAATGACATTTTGGAAGTGATTAATTCATAGGGGTGCCATAAGTTGTAAGTGATTTGACAGCGCTTAACACACACATGCATAGATAAAAGCTTTGTATCAGGTGTACAGCTGATCTGGCAGAGGCATCCTCACTATAGAACTACTGAAATTATTTTTTTTCCTGTATCTTAGCAGGCTAAAGTATCAACTGTAATAAATGATGACAAGAAAATATCTTTTGCTGAAGGTCAACTGGCTTCAGTTTTACAGACACGTTTAATTTTGTGTATGAAAAAGCTATGAGTTTTAATGGAGTTCACTACGGTAGTAAACAGACCATAATAAATTTGGCACTACCCTTATTAAGAATATTTCTGCATCTGATACTCCACAGTAAAGCATTATATTCTGAAACACATGCTGGATCAGTGCCTTATAGGACTAACTGAATCCTGGAAAACACTGACTTTTTAAAAAAAAATGTGCTTGACTTATGTTGATGGACACAAAATTCTTCTATGAAAACTCCAAAATGCAATGGCCTCAGGCTTATCTGGGGCTGCGTTTGTGGCTGTGGGTCCAGGAGCTAGACAAAGCAAGCCATTTCATTGGCTCTGAGTTGATGTCAAAGAGTGTGGTGGGATGGCCTTCTGCAACAGACCTGGGCTGGCCTATCAACTCCTTTGGGGGCTAGCCTGGGAAGGGCAGGTCTCCAGATGAGCCTGGAGTTCAGAGGCTTCTCCCTAGTCTGCCCCTTCCTTATTTAGTCAGGCTGCTGTGAGCCTTTATTCTCAGCTGGTTCCAGCTCTCCCTTCCCATGCTCCATCAGATTTATGGCACTGTGCTGGTTGTGTTGCTGCATACTTTGTTGTTCGTTGATGACATTCTCATCATATCTTGAGTTGCTGGTTTAAGCACTGGGATGGAACCGGGGGAGCGGGGGTGGAAGGCTGTGCCTATGTACCCAGTTCCCCTGTTTTGGGGAGTCTCTTATGGAGTCATGGGGGTGGAGCTATACAGCAGCATTCCCAGCTAGGGGGATGTTGGCTCCTCTCAATACCAAGTGGCAAGGGAACTATGCAGTGGCTTGCACCCTTCTGGGATTCTGGGTCTTTCCACTCCATGTGTGTTCGCCCAGCAGGTGAGCTGGGAGAATGAAGTGACACTGGGAAGCAGACAGGTCACCCAGTGCTGGGACCATCCCTATGTTGTGCTAATACTCCTGTGGTTGTATTCCATAAAAGCTTTGGCCTGTTTTTCACCAACCAGATATGTGTTCTTTTCCTTCAGCCTGCCTTCCTCCCTTACCCCTAAGACTGCAAGTAGCTTTTTTCCATTTAAATGACTGTTCAGAGTAAGTATATTCCTTCTATCTGTGTGGCCCCAGCTAGTTAGAGATCACATCATTATGACAATATGTGGTCATTATTACTTGGAAGAAAATTGTCCTCCCATTCCTCTTCAGACCCATTCAAAACTCTTTGAAATATCTGGCATGCTACGTATATATGGCATGCTTTGTCACTCTGTATTTCTGGAATCTCCATTAACAGCAACAATGAAGGAGGAAAGCAATTAAACAAACAAAAATATTTCTTATAAAAGAAGCATCAGGATTTGTTTGAAAGAAAGAGATGTAAAAATGCATACATTCAGAATGCTCACATCTAAATTTAACAATATGTAGCTCTCATTTTATTGGTTTCTTTTTTCATGTTAGAGAGAAAACTGGAGCTTTTATTTTGCTTCTCAATTTAGATGCTTTGTTTATGTGCCAGTACTATAAATATCATTATTGCATGTTCTGATTGCACTGTTCTCCCTGGAGCCATTTCACTTCGTAAAAATATGGTAGTGACAGCCAAGATATTTTTGATCAAATTCATTATAGTTTCTTCCCGGCCTTGACAAATTTGTTCAAATATTAACTTCTGCTCACTGATCATAGGACTGGATCTGGGCTAACATTTCCACAGGTGCAAGAATTTCCACTCACTATGCATGATATTCCCGTTTCCCTTTCTGCAGCAGGCCAAAATGCTTCCCAAAATCTTGTTGCTGGGGGAGAGGGGACTCCCCCCAATGAACACAGTTCATATATTTTGGAATGCTGTGGAGACAAGAAAATCAAGCTTCAGGAGCAGAAATCCTTGCGCTTGCAGAATTGTCTAGGCCAGATCCAACCCATAATGTAGAATTGTACAGCCAGTGATCCTTTATATTGTTTATGTTGTTTATTACTGTCTTTTTTTTAAACACCAAAGTGGAAATCTGTGAAACTTCACAGAAACAATAAGATGAAACAGCCACTGTTGTAGTGGTTTAGAAAAAGCCCATGCTTCTTTGAATACCCGAACATTCTTCTTGAAATGCCAGTCAAATTTAAATAATCTTTCTATGTCTATTTTTATCCATTCTATATCCAATTTTAAAATACAAGCTGAGAGGATAGTTCTGTCTACCTTTTCGGTTTCAGAATGGTGGCCACTAACAGCTCCTTATCTGATTATCATATAAACTACTGGAAGCTAGCTTTTCCTGGACTGTGCCCTATGTATGCCTGAAGTCCCTAAAATGGCAATCAAGATACTGCTGGAATGAGCTAATATGGATCCTTACCTAGACAATTAGCTAAGGTGTTTGCAAAATAAGCTGTAGGAACAATGGAATGCTCATGAGCTAAATATAATTCCATTTTAAAAATCTTAACAGAGGTTTCAAAACACAAAGAGCAATGCTAATAATCGGTAACACAAGATACCTCAAAGAGAGGAAAACACAAAAATACAAATACCGAAGATCCATATACTACATTACTTCAAAACAGTCAATTGTATGATTGAATATGTGGGTAAAAGTTGCTAAAAAGTCCAGATAAATCTCTCATTAGCTCTTTAATAAACCCCCATGGAAGAACAATAATTAATTTCTTTCAGATGATCTCTAGTAATTCATACTTGCCTCCCAAAGTACTCCTTGCAAATTCTTCCGATAACAGATTCATTAAAAATTACCACTGGAAAAATGTATATTGCTAAAATTTAAATACAGCATCTTGGAATAAAAGATCCATCTTTGGGGATGTCTGTGGTACATCATAAAACAAGCAAACAAACAAAAAATCAGCACATCTACAATATTCAATATTCCATTCTGTGTAGCTTTGAATAGAAAAAACTGTACAGAACGTTCCACTAATAGGCAACTTTGTTACCTAGTAACAGAGTCTGCGGAAGATCTACAACATTCAGTGGGGCAAGAGATTTTAAGATAAAAGATTTACCTGTAGCATAATATACTTATTGTTTGATTAACTGAGTTCCAGAAGAAGAACTCAAGTGTTAGCCGTGTACTGTTCCTGTTGCACATTAGAACTGTGGTGTGCATGCAGGGTCAGTTTCGGCCTCCATCCTCTGCATTGTTTGTTAACAACTGCATAGGAACGAAGCATGGGGAATCAGCTGGGTTCAAACACACACCACAAACACTAGAGTACAATAAGGTGTCCGAATGGTGACGTATGTCAGACTACCGAATGCCTTTCAGCCCCGTCCCATGATCTCCACTGCTGGGGGAGAGATCAGAAAGGGGTCCCCAGAGAGGCACAGCTTCTACCTCGTGCAGGGGATAACCCCTTGCCTCCCTTCCGCCGACTTGCCATGGTAAAGATGCACATGGCAATGGGAAGGGGGATAGACATCCCAGTCAACAACTGCAAGCTGATAGGCAGGAAGTATGTTGGGAAATGGAAGCCAAAACCAACTTCACAGGAAGAGTTCTGCATGCACTTTCCTCACAGCGCTGGAGTTCAACAGGCACAGACCACATGGAGAACAGAACATTTAGCCAGTATGCACTTGCTTCTTGTTCGACAAACACAAGTCGCCATGCAATTTTTCCTTCCTTTCCACATAATTTCGGTTCTAAAGTTGCCTTAATAGGCATAGTGCTTCTAAGTCCAATTCTTTTCCTTCCCAACAGCCACTTCAAAGACAAAGGTAAAGATGAAAACTCCCTTCATCTCTAAAAAAAAGGTGTGAAGAGAAACTGGGTTCTGACCATTCATCTTTTGGCATGTTCTCACAGACGCTATCTGTCTTTTGGTATGTTCACTGACAACACAAGAACTAAGGAAGTGACTGTTCGAAGTAGGGTTGAAGTTAGGGATATCTTTCTCTGAGCCCAATACCCTCCCAGAAGAAACAAATGAATCAAGACAGACTTCAGTATTATATAGGTTATTGTTCAAGACTACTTCTATCCTGCTTTGTCTCTGCACACAGACACATCTTGGTGTAAGGACTAGTCTCTCTCGCCATATTGCATCAGAACAGGAGTGGCCCAACTTGCTTAACATAGAATAGACATCAGAAGTTTGAGAGCTACAAGTCAGGGGAAAAGGGAAGGGAGGGAGGGAAATAAAGCAACTTTAACTTTGAATGTATTCTCTAAGCTGCTGGCCAGCTTGGCTTGGGGAAATGATTTAAGAGATCTAAAGAGACAAATGCCTTCTCCAAGTTGGCCAGTGGAGTAGTGGGGAGCTTCGAGAGCCACTCAATGTGTGTGTAGCTCCCAAGCCACAGTTTGGCCACCCCCCACCCCCCGCATCAGAGCAAATGAAACTCTCTCTAGACAATACTGAAACACATGGCAGAGAGAGAACAGCAGAAGCACGACCTCAAGAATTTAAATCATACTAACTTGAACAGACTAAATAAAACTTTGTTGGTCTTAAAGGTGCCATTGGACTCTAACTTTGTAACATTGCTTCAGACCAACATGGATACCCACCTGGATCTAACTATACCAGGGATAAGCTTCACCTTGTTCGGCCATTAATCAAAGACCCTTGGTAATTAACCAGTAGTACTTGAGCTTTAACCGACAGTGTCCTCATAGAATCATGGAAGGGACCTCCAGGGTCATCTAGTCCAACCCCCAGCACAATGCAGGAAACTCACAAATACCCCCTCCCCCACAGCAGACACCCTGCGAGGTGGGTGGGGCTGAGAGGGCTCTCACAGCAGCTGCCCTTTCAAGGCCAACTCTTGTGAAAGCTATGGCTGACCCAAGGCCATGCTAGCAGGTGCAAGTGGAGGAGTGAAGAATCAAACCCGGTTCTCCTAGATAAGAGTCCGCACACTTAACCACTACACCAAACTGGCTCTCGCAGTGTGAGCTCAAATTTACTGAATCGCATATATGCCTAATGGAAACAAATACTTTGTGATAAATAGATCTGGCAAATTTAGCATCGAAGTCAAATCTTTTACTTTAAATATCTTTATTTAAAATGCTTTTTCCGTTCTGTAGCATGTAAGCCTAGCTTTGAAAAAGGCACAATATACAGTGAGTGTTACAATACCAGCATATTTAGATAAGGAACACAATGCAAAATGAAGCGCGCAGTGGTCAGAGTATTAATAGGACAGCAAGAGAGAAAATATAACAATACCACTGCCTCAGTCATCCAAACCCTTTTTGACGTGACATTTTTCTGCTTAAAAGATGGCTCCACCCCTTTTTTTCTTGACAAAAAGACCTTCTGACTTCTGCTAAAAGGTAAGACAGATAGCATTTTGTTTCAAGTCTTATTTCATTGTCAGGGCTGTGAAAGCTTTAGGCTTCAGGAACCTGTAAGAAAGGATTTCTCTGTAGATCATGCTGAGTCAGGGTCTCAGCAGAATCATCTCTTCTTTTTTTAACCTATGGCACTATTTTTGAAAATGAAATGTAAATCTTCAAAGACGTTTTTTTGTGTGAAAAGGAATGAAGCTATTCAAGGAAAACATTCAAGGGTTGAAAAGGGTGTTAGTCTGAAATGTGACACAGTCAAATAATTTTACACAAAAAAGTTTGAAGCTAGTTCTGGACAGTATACCACTTTATTCTATTTGTTATAAAACCCAGAGTTAACCCTGTCACATCTGAATTTCAACTCCTTCCCCTCAAAATCCAATCACACCTACCAGACAATTTTGTCCACTTGAGGAAAGAAGTTTTTAGTAGCAGATTTCAACTAATGCTACCCTAAAAGTCTACTTTTGCAGGAAAAGAGTTCTGTGCCCAGCACGATAATTTGTATTTCCCTAAATACTTGTGAGGCAGGTAGATGAAAGAAAGAACCCCGAAAGCCTTAGCAACGTCTTATGACTGTTCCCAACAGTTTATAAATAACTCCATCTAACAATATCAGCTGGAGGGGGGTGGGGGACTGAAAGAATCAACAACATCAAGTTTGGTGTAGTGGTTAAGTGTGCGGTCTCTTATCTGGGAGAACTGGGTTTGATTCCCCACTCCTCCACTTGCACCTGCTGGCATGGTCTTGGGTCAGCCATAGCTCTGGCAGAGGTTGTCCTTGAAAGGGCAGCTGCTGTGAGAGCCCTCTCAGCCCCACCCACCTCACAGGGTGTCTGTTGTGGGGGAGGAAGGTAAAGGAGATTGTGAGCCGCTCTGAGACTCTTCAGAGTGGAGGGTGGGATATAAATCCAATATCTTCATCTACCTCACAGGGTGTCTGTTGTGGGGGAGGAAGGGAAAGGAGATTGTGAGCCACTCTGAGACTCTTCGGAGTGGAGGGCAGGATATAAATCCAGTATCTTCATCTACCTCACAGGGTGTCTGTTGTGGGGGAGGAAGGTAAAAGGAGATTGTGAGCCGCTCTGAGACTCTTTGGAGTGGAGGGCGGGATATAAATCCAATATCTTCTTCTTCTTCTTCTTCAAGTGCAAAGATTGGGCTGGACCCAGCACATGGACTGTGTAAGGTCTGCACAAGGATCACTATCTTCCTAGCTTTCCCAATCCCACGGCAACCATGTTAACTCTTGATAGAGCTTACTTCTGGGGTCAAGGGGACCTGCCTGAAGCCACACAGGTCAGGAGGCTGCGGTGGGAAGAGGAAAAGAGCAAAACCCACTTCCTTCTTCCTCTTCTTTATAGGGAGGCAGACTTGGCTCTGTAGCTCTGCAGGGCGATTGGGAACACCTGGCACTCCAGACTGTCTCAATCATACAGCAGAGCTACAAAGCCAAGCTCCTCAATTGGCTGAGGCTCCTCCTCCCTTTGGGAAGAGGGAAAGAGTAAGAGGCGACCGAAGGAAGCAGGCAAGGGAGAAAGAAGCAGACGATGGCCAGTTGCTGGCGGGACTGTGGGGGACAGATTAGGCCCACGGGACAGATGTTTGACACCCCTCTTTTAAAGTGTTTTTAGATCTAGTTCTTTGATCTTCACCTACATATCAAAACATGCACTTAATGTAGGATATGCAATTGTAAACTTAATACTTTTATATTTAAACAATTAATACTCTACCTTTTCTCAGGATTGCCAAATGAGCCAATGGGGTATGGATTACTGTATCAGCCTAGGATCGGAGAGTGGGTTTGAATCCTTATTTCTGCAGTGGAAGCTCAGAGAGGCTATGGCTCAGTGGCAGAGTATCTGCCTGACATGCAGAAGGTTCCAGGTTCAATCCCCGGCTTCAGTTAAAAGAACCAGCAGGTAGTAGATGAATGACTTCTGCCTGAGACCCTGGAGAATCACTGTTGGTTTGCGTAGACAATATTGACTTTGATGGACTAGTGGTCTAATTCAGTATAAGGCAGCTTCATGTGGTCATGTGACCGATTACTCTCTCTCAGCCTTTCCTAACTTACACATTTGCTGCTGTGAGGATAAAATGGAGGCAGAGATAATGGCGTCATAAGCTGCTTTGGATCCCCACTGGGATATTTATAAAAATATCTGAACAAACTGAAATTATTTATCCATTTTACAGATGGGAAACAGAAACTGCCTCTAGTCTGAAAGATAGCCAAAATTTATTTATTTTTCATTTATTACACTTAATTAATCACCCCATCCCAGCTCAGGGTGATTGACAACATAGTTAAAATACATACAATTAATAATTCATGCAAAGCAGAAGGTTCAGAACAATGAATGAATATGTAGAAAAGAACTAAAAACCTATGCAAAGAAGATCATTCAAGACAACTGTAATGCAACGAACACATTTCCCGTTCTCTTGTATACTATCACTGACATATCAAGCTCTTCCAAACTGCACTCTTATCTCACAAAAACACACTCTAGGAACACCGGTCCATTCTCATTTGCATTCTTTCACATGTATTCTCACAGGTTCACTGTTTCTCACCGGTAAAATGGTGAAATGGTTTCTATGATGGTCTCTACATCAGGGGTGTCAAATATGTGGCCCAGGGGCCAAATCAGGCCCCCAAAGGGTTCCTATCAGGCCCCCAAGCAACTGGCTCTTGTCTGCCTCCTTCTCCCTCTCTCTTGCTTCCTTTTGCATCTCAGCTTGCTTTGCAAGGCTTGCTCAACCGCACAGGAGCTACAGAGCAAAGTCTGTATTTTCTTCATTGGTGGAGGCTCCTCCTCCTCGATGGTCCCCTGGGGAGGGAGGGAAAGCGCCAGAGCTCCCTTTGCCCAGTTCCCTGGATCCCACAGGAGAAATACAAAGAAAGCACCTTTAAGACCAACACGGGTTAATGTTTTAAACGTGTTTTATTTTAAGGGGTTTAAAAAAAAAATCTTTAATCATGTCTGTCTGTGCCATTTAAAAAGTTTATATCTCTGCTACCTAATCTTAAATAGGTACACACATGGCCCGGCCTGGCCAGACAGGGTCTGATTTATGCCAGATCAAGCCCTTGTAAGAAATGAGTTTGACACCCCTGCTCTACATGCTTTACCTCAACGATAAAGAAGATGGGACATCAATAATTCAAAAGAATAACTACAGCATGCTGCTTATGTATATGTTTCACATGTTATGGAACATGTTTTATTTATTTATGATTTGTATCCCGCCCTTCCCACAAGTGGCTCAGGGCGGCTCCCAACAGTTAGTCAAACATAAAATTAAACAATTATTTGAATAAATAAACAATTAAAACGTTTAAAACAGATAAAACCTTAAAACCAATAAACATTCCAAGGCTATGTAAACAGGAGTCTGGCAGGCTACATTGAGTTTCTCGTCTCAGCTAGGTATAAGCTTCTCGTCTCAGCTAGGTATAAGCATGCTATGTTTGTTATGCACTTTTATTTCATGCTTGTGACATATTTGGAGTCTAAATTGTGTAAATAAAGCCTCTGTTTCCCTGGTGTTATGTACAGAGCAGTGGAGACTTGTAAAAACTAGCTGTGCATTTTTGGTAAACAAAACAGTTTCAGCAGGCTCTGTCTTTTGAACTCGCTAAGCTTTATACCAGGGGTCCTCAACCTTTTTAAATAGGGGGCCAGTTCACTGTCCCTCAGACTGTTGGAGGGCCGGACTGCCGTTACTGTACAAGGCTGCGGGCCGTCAGCTCTCCGTCTTCTGCATCTCTCTCCCTTCCCCACACCACACACCCTGGCCTGGGAACTCACCTCACCTCGGTATCACCTCACACTCTGTCTCCGCCGCCTCAGCCCAGTGCCGGAAGTGTGCGTTGCTAACGCGAGTTTAGATCGAACGTCACTTCCGGTCTGATTTTGCCATAACCTGGCGGGCCGCATAAACGTCCTCAGCGGGCCGCATCTGGCCCGCGGGCCGTAGGTTGAGGACCCCTGCTTTATACCTATATAGCCATTAAAAACTAGAATTTTGTCTCCCAATACAATATATATGCCTGATCTGTTTAATAGTAAACCTCATAAGTCTTGGTATCTCTACAGAACTTTTTAGCAAACAAAGGAACAGGGCTCTTCTATGCTGATTTCTCTTTTAAACGGCAAACACTGCTGATTTATATCAAATGAAGGTCAACAATCTGGAAAGCCCAGTGAAATTCAAGGATAACAATTTTCAGAACACGATCTATTGTTTTGGAGCCAAATTTGCAGTACCTTTCAGTGCAAAAGAACAGCGTTTTCCAGTTATAAGAGGTTTTGATCAGAAAGCACAACTTCAGCTCACAAAATATTTCAAGGATTCATTATGTCCAGATAAAGACATACTGGAAACTAGCAATCACACTGTCAGAGGGGGTAAATTAAAAGTTAAAAATATCATACACTGAACAACAGAACGTTTTAATTCTAAAGGGGGAAAAAAATCCCTATCAAAACTATATGCCTTTCACAGTTCAAGATAATGAAGTATACTGCTTAGTTAAGTTTAAAGTATTAAAATCATCCCCCCCCCAAAAAAAACCAAAAGAAAACTGAGTATCTTGCCATTAAGAATGCATAGTTTCCTTAATATTTCATGTTTAAACCCCAGATTCTAAAGCCAATGACCATCTAATGAACAGAGCAATCCTAAGCATATCTATGCAGAAAAAAGTTTCACTTATTTCAGTGTTGCTTCCTCTCTTTAAATATGCCTAGGACTGTAGACTGGCAGTATTATCCTAAGAACACTTTCCTGGGAGTAAGCCCCATTGAGTAGGATTCTGAAGGCAAAACTATATATGACAACATTCCTGGGTCCAACCTGTGGATGCTGCAATCAGTTTAAAACCCTAATGAGGTGATTTTAAAATGTCCAAGTGTAACACAATAGGATGAGTTTGTTTCTTCCCTGCCTTTTCAGGTGCCAAAAGAGCCGTGTGTGTGTGTCTGTGCGTTAGGGTTGCCAATCCCCAGGTGGGGGCAGGGGATCCCCTGGTTTGGAGGCCCTCCCCCTGCTTCAGGGTCGTCAGAAAGCGGGGGGAGGGGAGAGAAATGTCTTCTGGGAACTCTGTTATTCCCTATGGAGATTTATTCCCATAGAAAATCATGGAGAATAGATCCACGGGTATCTGGGGGGGGCTGTTTTTTGGGGTAGAGGTACCAAATTTTCAGTATAGCATCTAGTGCCTCTCCCCAAAACACCCACCAAGTTTCAAAAAGATTGGACCAGGGGGTCCAATTCTATGAGCCCCCAAAGAAAGTGCCCCTATCCTTCATTATTTCCTATGGAAGGAAGGCATTGAAAAGGTGTGCCGTCCCTTTAAATGTGACGGCCAGAACTCCCTTTGGAGTTCAATGATGCTTGTCACAGCCTTGATCTTGGCTCCACCCCTAACGTCTCCTGGCTCCACCCCCAAAGTCTCCTGGCTCCACCCCCAAAGTCCCCAAATATTTCTTGAATTGGGCTTGGCAACCCTACTGTGCGTGCATGTACGCACAAATGTTTCAGCGCTTAAAGAAGCAGGGAGAGAAAAACAAGAAGGCCCAATCAGAGGACTGGACCCCATGGGATTTTAAAATCACCTCATTAGGCTTTATCTCTGGTCAGACTACAGCCTGACATGTTTAGTTTGGCTGTGAATTTAGACTTGCTCTCTTGGTGCCCTACTCAATTAAGCATAGACCACATTCCTATTCCATGCACACTTGCTTAGAGGTCCGACTTTATTCAGTGTAGGTTATTGCCAGGATTGCAGCCTGAGTTTAGCTAACCCGCACATCTGAACATAATCAAATGAAGCTAAAGAAATCCTAGAAATAAGCAATTCCGCCATCATTCTGAATGCAGAAAGCCTACCCTCATGCACTGATCAATGTGCATGGATTTGTTTCTTATTTTGCATTGGATGGGGAATTCAGTGTGGACCAGGAATCTCCGTGCACATAAGATATTCTCCTCATGTCTCTACCACTGATGAGAAAAACAATCATTCCTGCTCTTCTATTCCTCACTTACCTTGCTAATTCAGATATTAGTCCTCTGTTCAGTCAACCGCTGTTGCTACTCAAAGATGGAGAGACAAACTGACAGCAGAAAGCAGGTGAATTAGCTATTTTTATTAGGGTCTGTAGAATCTTTTGGGATCAAGTGCCGTGTTCTACTGGAGAAAGTTTTCCTTCCAGACGTTTCGTTCTCAGCTGCGGAGAACATCCTCAGTGGCGTTGCAGCCGAAGCAGGCGCTCAGACCTTCTTGGCTGCTGTGCATTGAGTGGGGCCAGGGCTGCTGGAGAGCTGCTATTTCTAGGCTGGAGAGGGTGTGATGAAAGGGCAATTAGTTTGTGGATGTGGCCATTGTTTGGTGGGGCTTCCTGGAAGGGTAGTGATAAGGAAACTGGCTGTTGAATGTGACCATTGTTCCGTGTTAATTGCTGGGAGGGTTGGAAGGGGTTTGAAGATAAGGAAGATGGTTGTTGACTGTGCTGATTGTTCTGTGGAATTTGCTGGTTGTTCTGAGACTTTCTGCAATTTATAGTCTGTAGGGTGTTTTGCAGAGCTGGGTACCAAGATTGGTGGATGAAAATGCCTTCTTCCTTTCTGTTAAAATTGTGCTGGTGTTTGTAAATCTCAATAGCTTCTCTGTTCAGGTGGGTATGATAATGTGAAACCGTAGAAAGGACTTCAGTTCTTTCAAAGTGGATGACATGGTCTCCTTCTTGAAGTTCCAACAAATTAGCTATTTGTTGGATCTGTGTGCATGGTAAAAGCAGTTACAGCAATAAAAGTAGATTCAGGTGAATTGCCGTGGAGGTCTGATGACGAGAACAACGTTTGAGTCCAGCAGCACCTTTAAGACCAACCAAGTTTTATTCGAGGCATCAGCTTTCACGCACAAGCACACTTCTTCAAATACAGTGAAACAGAATTCCCTCATCCTGTAGTCTCCATATAGAGGATTGAGGAAAGGGTGAGAGGATTAGCTGTTAGGAAGAGCTAGTCAGAATCAAAGTGTATAAATAACTTGGTGATTATAGCTGAGATGGGATTAAGACAGTTGGTGAAACCTGTGAATGGCTATAATTTAGCATACAAATACAAGAGTTAACAAACAGCTGTGAGAACACAGTTTGAGTCCAGTGACAGCTCTTTCAAACAGAATTGGGGAGGGGAATCTTCAAAATCCAAGTATCAGGAATCAAATGCCCGTACCTCATTGAAACTTTTGCTAACCTCTTTCTAAGGGATCTCACTGCAATCCCAGCAGCTGGTAGACCTCCAGGACAGGCATTCTATATTAGGCCTTTTGAATACCAGTTCTTATACGACCTCCAGGGTCATCTAGTTCAACCCCCTACACAATGCAGGAAACCCACAAATACCTACCCCAAATTCACAGGATCTTCATCGCTATCACATGGCCATCCACCCTCTGTTGAAAAACCTCCAAGGAAGGAGAGCCCACCACCTCCTGAGAAAGCCTTTTCCACTGAGGAACCACTCTAACGACCAGGAAGCTCTTCCTAATGTTGAGCCGGAAACTCTTCTGATTTAATTCCAACCCATTGGTTCTGGTCCTACCTTCTGGGGCCACAGAAAACAATTCCACACCATCCTCTATAGGACAGTCAATCTCAAAATACTTTATTACTTTTCAAAGATATATACTGTGAAAGAAAGGCGTATGATAAAATGTTGCAGTGCTTGAGAAGATTTTATCTAAACCAATCCTGAAACCAGTCAGGACTGGAACATTTTGCACTGAAACTATTGTATTGTGATTACCTTCAGTAGTCCTAGTGCGGTGTAGTGCAGCATGGTGTAGTGGTTAAGGGCTGTGACTTTAACCTGGAGAACTGGGCTTGATTCCCCAATCCTTTATATCGGGGTGGCCAATGGTAGCTCTCCAGATGTTTGTTGCCTATAACTCCTATCACCCCCAGCCATCAGCCACGCTGGCTGATGGGAGTTGTAGGCAAAAAACATCTGGAGAGCTACCATTAGCCACCCCTGCTCTATATGAAGCCTACAGGATGAGCCTGGGCCACTCAAAGTTCTCTCAGAACTCTCCCACCTACATCACATGATGCCTGTTATGGGGAGGGGAAAAGATTGTAAGCCACTTTCAGACTCCATAGGGTAGAGAAAAGTGGGGTATAAAAACCAGTTCTTCTTCACTGGAAATAGCAACTCTACAGCAGACATTACCATTTTTTCAACATGGTGTCCTTGTTATTTATTAAGAACAGATTATTCTACTGTCTGTTTTGTGCACACTGTGGTGTCCCTATTACCATGCTTTCTGGAATATCCTGCCAATCACCATAAGGTAAATGAGACTCTTTTCAGAGAGGTATGTTACTGATTATTCTATTTTAAACATTTCATTTGTTTCTTTTCAGCTGTTATGTAGAGATTGCTCTGTTTGATGGACAGAGTTGTAACTATATTACTATATGGTTTTTTTCCAATTATGAATATATCTTTTTGCATATTAACATGAGCTACAAAAAACTGAACTAACAATAAATAGCTAATTGTTCAGTGAAACAATGTGGGTTTTTTCTACTGAGTATAACACAGAAGATATAATTGAGATGGTCCTATATGGAAATCACCCACTGTAAACTTAGAGAAGGATAGATGTATAGTCCTGATATTTCATAAGAAAAAATATTCTAAATATCTGAATCTGATTCTTGACATAGCAGAAGTATTGAGCACTGTAATTATTATTACTATTATTATGACTAATATAACATTTAAATATGATGACTTGTCTTCAACTAAAACAATGTTAGAAGGAAATAATGAACCCACAAAAATAGAACAAATAATCTGATGAATCAGTAACACTATGATAGAGGTATGAAAACTAGCAATTATCAACACTGGATGTTTGAACTTAACTTGGCTTATTGTGAAAAATGTTAATGCATATAATTTTAAGAGTCTTTTTCTGAATGCATGATGAAAAAAGCATTTAATATTAAGCATAACAATTAAAAATCCCCCTCCTCCCTTTTTTAATTAAAAAGGAAGGAAATCTGGCATTATGCTGATGACCTTCAGGTAGAAATTCTACAGATTAGAGATGGTCACGAACTGGGAAAATGGTGGTTTGTTCCGGTTCATGAGATCCCATGAATCACAAAACGGGATGAACCTCCCCTGGTTCGTAAACCAGTTTGGTTCATGAGGTTTGTTTCCCTTGAACGGTTTTTGCAAGCCATTTCAGCAATCCCTTTTGCTCCTCCTGTAGATCCTGATGGAGCAACAATAGTGGTCGGCAGCTCCTGGTGGAGCAACAAGCTTTTATCCACAGAATAGCTCGCGAAGATCTCACAGCTAATTCCCGAATTATCTTTTTTGCGTTCGCTATGGGAGGGAGGTTAATGATCTAATTACTCTGAATAACTGAGCTGGGAGACCTAATGGATGCAATGGAAGTTGCATAGAATTCCTTCTTTGTGGCTTTCTCTGCCATCCCATAGGATTTAATTAAAAGAACATAATATGTTCTTGCAGCTTTGTCATGAGTCCACCACCACATTCACTCTAGCTCAGGGGTGTCAAACATGCAGCCCAGGGGCTAAATCAGACCCCCCCAGAAGGTTCCTATCAGGCCCCCAAGCAACTGGCCATCATCTGCTTCCTTCTCCCTCTCTCTTTCTTCCTTCTGCATCACAGCTTGCTTTGCCAGGCTGCTCAATTGCACAAGAGCTACAAAGCCAAGCCTCTATCTTCTCCATTGGATGAAGCTGCTCCCTTGAGGAAGAAGGGGGTGGGAGGAATAGCTTGCTTTGCCAGGCTCTCTCAATCGCACAGCAGAGTTACTGAGCTAAGTCTTTCTTCCTTCTATTGTCTGAGGCTCCTCCCCCTCCTGGAAGGAAAGAGCCAGAGCTTCCTTTGCCCAGTTCCCTCAATCCCATGAGATACAAAGAAAGCACCATTAAGACCAACAGGTGCTAGTGTATTAATCATGTTTTATTTTAAAGTCTTTAATTGTGTTTGTGTCCTTTATAAAGTTTATATCTTCGCTACCTGGCATTACATATTTGTAAAGAATGAGTTTGACACCACTGCAAGCTGTCTCGGCTCTTGTTTCATCCTCTATAGCTCCATGGCGTACCAAGGAGCTGGTTTGGAATGGGAGCAAAGAGGGAACTGGAAAGCAATTCCGTCAATGGCTTCAGAGAGACAGCCATCATCTACCAGCCATCATCTACCAGTGCATCTAACAAATTGCCAGGGGGCATTGGATCCAAAATAAAATAAACCGAAATGCATTCACTAAATGCAGGATGATTCACCTTCACCGGGCCTTCAAACTGACTCGGGGCCCAGAAACTGTGTACCCCTAGTCTACTTCTGTGGGCAGCCCTGATAGTATTCAGTGATTGATGGCTGTTTGTGCCGTTGCTACAGGCAGGCTCCAATGTTGCTTCTACGTTCTCACTTCCTTATCACAGGAATTATTTCACTATATCATTTCCCTGCTAAAAGAGCTTATTGATATTGACAAGCTACCCTAGCATTAATGTCAGAAGTGTGCTGATATAGTGGCCCTTAGGATGCTACAATGCTAAATACCAGAAGTCGTAAGATAAACTAAAATAGGATAAACAGATAAATAACACTTGGTGGCAGTTCAGTGGGCCTCTGTGTTTGCTTTGCATGTTTCATTCAATCTATTTCTAAACAAATCTTAATCAGAATGGCATAATTACGCTACAAATTGATTAAAAGCAATAAAATTAGCTAGTTTAATGAAGTTCATAAACTCATTAGCATGTTATAATCATATATTCCAAGGGAAATTACAATGGTTCTTTGGGAAAGAAAGCATTTAATTATCTAAGTAGGCCCTTTAAAATGACTTAACACTTTGGGATTATATTTCTTTTTTGCTTTTCCCCCCATCTAATTAAAAATTGACATAATGAACATATTGGCTTGGATCCTATGCCTTCCTTCCATACGCACTTCTCTTTAGCCACTGGGGAAGCAGTCCTCCACTGTGCAGTGTTCTTCCTCTGGCGCTAGGCACTTCCACCTGCCTAAATTCAAGAAGCTGAGTCTAGGCTCCAGAATTAGTCAGCTGATCCATTCCTAAATTTGTCAAAACTGTCGCAAGTTTTGTGACACCACATCAAGATGACACCACAGCTTATGACATGATGGATCCACGGCTCTCAAAAGTTGGGAAAGCTGCTTTTAAAAAATAAATTCAATATTCTATTCATTGCTGCGTATGAGACACCGCAAATATTTTGAGCATTTCAATTTTAGCTGTCAAAAACTGATTCATTAACACGGGGGGGGGGGGGAACCCAAGGGATTGCAGGGTCAATAATTCAACTTCTTCCCTTCAGCCAATTGTTATTAGATGTGATACAGCAAAAAAGTGCATTTACCATCTACAAGAAGGTACTTGGTAATGCCCATGATTAGATAAGCAAATACAGAGGAAGATACAAAGCCTTCCCCTAAAGATTTTTGAAATATATTTTCTCCACAAGACAGCATGACAGAACCAGCACCACAGATGTCATTACAAGCTGTGGTTCTGAAGACAGAACTATGTGCCTGTCAGTGTGTTTTAGAATATTTCTTTTACGGTGGAAACAAGAGTACTAGAAAACTGTGCTGCAGTGTTCACTTCAAAGGACTCCAACATGAGATCCTCATCATGCCTTAACTAGTATTTCAAATGCAGTCAAAATGAGGGAAAGAGCAATGAAACATGGTTAGCTACAGAAGAAAAGTGCAATAGATATTATAGACTCAGACTGCTTTATAAAAAAAAAAAACCATTGCCATTAAGGATCACAATATATCTTTATTGATTTTAACATTCCTAGAAGGAAGTAATGTACAATAGAATGAGATATAATTTATTTCCAGCATCAAATGCCAATCTAGCATTTGAATCTGAGTCTTCCATCCCAATATATCATTTTGTCCACTCCAAAAGAATCAGCCCTTCTTCTTTTAATCTTTCCATCTTAATTATCCATTGGTTTTAGCAGGATTGCAGAGTATTTCACATCAAACACAGTGCGTAACTGGCTATGATCAAGGAGCTATATCATAAAGAAAGAACATTTAGATCTTCCAAAGCCAAAATCTTCAAATGACCAAACTGAAATGAGGTTCTTGTCCACAGAAACATAGGATAGAACAAAGAGTTAGTAAAGGAGGCTTTCTTAGATGGCTCAGAGTTTCAATAAATCATGCCCTTTTCAGCCTAGGTGTAAGGACAGTACAGTATATTCAAGCGGAAGCTGGAAGAGACTGAAGGATTGCACAACACAGAATAAGGGATGCATTATATGAACTACCAATGCCTTATCCATACTTCACAGATTAGATTCACTGGAAGAAAAAGAAATTGATCCTTGGAGGTTTGTTTGTTTGTTGTAATGCTGCCTTGTAAGGAGTGCATAGCCAATTGTAATTCATTTGGAGGCCTAGGAGGCTTGTGAAGACTGATGATTTCAAGCTTTCCTGGAAGATACACCTGTCCTTGACCCATTCCAGTCTGGCTTCTGTCCTGGTCATGGGGTGGAGACTGCCCTCGTCACCCTCACAGATGACCTTAGAAGGCATCTGGATCAAGGCAGGTCAGCGCTGCTACTACTTTTAGATCTTTCTGCAGCATTTGACACGGTCGACTATGATCTAATGACCCACCGCCTTGCCGACATTGGAGTTCAGGGGACTGCCTTACAGTGGTTTTTCTCCTTCCTTTGTAGTCAGGGACAAGGGGTGGCAATTGGCGAGAAGGCCTCCCTTTGGCACTCACTAGTGTGTGGTGTGCCGCAGGGAGCTATTCTCTAGTCAATGATGTTTAACATCTATATGCGCCCCCTTGCCCGGATTGCCAGAGGTTTTGGGCTGGGTTGTCACCAGTATGCAGATGACACCCAGCTCTATCTGCCGATGGACGGGCACCCAGACTCTGCCCCAGACCATCTAACCAGGGCGCTGGAAGCAGTGGCCGATGGGCTGCAACTGAGCCGGCTGAAGCTTAAGCCAACTAAGATGGAGGTCCTGTACTGGGGGAAGGGGGGGCGGGGGGCTAAGATTGTGGATCCGGCTCCCCACTTTGAATGGCGCATCTCTTGTGCCAACCCAGAAGGTGAGAAGCTTGGGTGTGATACTGGATGCCACCCTCTCTATGGAAGCCCAGGTCACAGCTGTTGCACGATCTGTCTTACCATCTTTGGGGGCCAAACAACTAGCACCCTATCTGGCCCCTTGGGACTTAGCAACAGTGATCCATGCAACAATCACTTCCAGGCTAGACTACTGTAACTTGCTCTACACAGGCTTGCCCTTGAGACTGACCCGGAAGCTCCAGCTGGTGCAAAATGCGGCGGCATGACTGCTGTCTGAATCGCCTGTATGGGCAAGCAGTCAGCCGATGCTGTGCAGTTTGCACTGGCTACCAATTGAGTACCGGGTCTGCTTTAAGGTCTTAGTATTGACATTCAAAGCCTTGCACCGCCTGGGACCAGCATATCTGCGGGACCGTCTCTCCCCATATGAGCCCCGGAGGTCACTACGATCGGCCAGCCAACATCTTCTGACCATCCCTGGCCCAAAGGATGTCCGGCTTGCTTCGACCAGGGCCAGGGCCTTTTTGGCCCCAATCTGGTGGAACCAGCTCCCTGTGGAGGTTTGCGCCCTCCAGGATTTGTTACCATTCCGGAGGGCCTGTAAGATGAAGCTGTTCCACCGGGCCTACAGCAGACGGGCGTCCTACTATTCAATTGGGACCTTCTGCACCGATTGCACTGCACGGTACTGATTCCTGAACATTTTGAACATCTAGGTTGGGGCAAGTATGCCTAATCGATCTGTTTATACCATGTATGCCACCTATCCAATGTGAGTTGTGACTGACTTGTTTGAATTTTAATCTGTTTTAACTGTTTGAAATTGGCTTGATTGTTTTATTGCATTGGAAGCCGCCCTGAGCCCACTAGGGGAAGGGCGGCCTATAAATCTATGGAAATTATATATATATATATATATATATATATATAGGGTCATATTGGAATGGACAGTAAAATGCGGTGTGTTTTATAGCAGAATTTTAACTTTTAGTTATTTATTTTATATTCCCTCTGTTATAAGCTGCCCTGAGTCCTGTTTGTAGGGGAAAGTGGCCTAAAAATCTAAATAAATAACTTGTATTTAGATATAATTTATTTGTCAAGTAATTAGAAGTCTAAAGACTTGGGGTAGAAGAAAGTTCTGAGATGCCCTGTAGACAATGTTCTTATTTTAAAATGGGTTTTCCTTCAACCATCTTCTTGTAGATCATGTTTGCAGCTGGATTATATATCTACCTATCATACTTAATTTTTCTATCTAGATATCATTTAGATTTGCAGAGTCGTGACCCAGTACCGGGCCACGGAAGACTCAATACCGGGTTACAAGAAAAGCCAAAGCTAGCCCTATTTATTTATTTCTCAGATTTATATCCCGCCCTCCCCACCGAAGCAGGCTCAGGGCGGCTAACAACAGTCAACAACAGCATGAGCTCTGTTCTGCTTCCTTTCTTTCCCATCTCTCTGTTGTGCAGAGAAAAGCTAGGCTTGAAGACTGACACAGGCTGCAAAGCCTGAGCTTCGTTTTCCTTCCTTCCACCCCCCAATGGCTCTGTGTTGTGCAGATAAAAGCTAGGCTTGAAGATTGACACAGGCTGCAAAGCCTGAGCTTTGGAGACCTAAGCTTTCCTTGGAGACCGCTACAGAAGAAAGAGACAGGCTTTCCTGTCTCCCAGCTCCACCCCCAAAGTCTCCTGGCTGAATTTTAGTGGGCCATGAAGGAGAAGTGTAAAAATAACTGGGCTATGGGGGGAAAAGTTTGGGAAACACTGATCTAGATGTCATGCTGTTGGGAGATGAACCACTTAAATTGCAAGAAGGCTTCCTCAGCTGGAGAAAGGTTTTTTCTTAAAGTAAAGAAAAAGTATATTACAATAATCACGAATTTACTTTAATTACAAACAACAATCACAAGTAGAACAGATTAAGCATAATACTTGCTTTAAAAAGTCATACTACACGAGACATTCCATACAGCACATAGCATAAACCCATATCCCATCTACTACTGCTGAAATTTATATGAACTATAGTCAAATAATTAAATTTATCTTAGAATAGTTTCTTTAACTTTTGGACTGAGCCTATTCCAGTACCTTATAATGGACTGTTTTACAAAAAAAAAATCCTAAGAGCCTTCTTTGCAGATTACCTTATGTACTGTTATTTTATTTCATTTATTATGGATACATACCATATCTTACATTACTACTCATTTAGACTGCTTCCAACACTGCACAAGCAACTGCCTTGATGCAATTAATAAATTCTTGACTAAGTATTTCTCCATTTCATGAAGGTTATTTGGTAGAATATTTAGTAAGACCACCCTAGGGTCAAACAGTAATTCACAATTCAGAAAATTATTAATTATTAATTTCATTAAGTATTTTGTTCCAAAAATTTTTGCACCAACACACACTGTCACCATATATGAACAAAAGTCTCTTTGTTACTTTGCCAGTGCAATTTAGACCTTCCTGCTAAAAGCCTAGTGATCCTGTCAAGTGTAAGGTACCATCTATATACCATCTTAATGCCATTTTCTTTTATGCCTGTATTAGCTGATACTTTAGTTATGTCCCTATATAGCTCCTGCCAATGATCCTCAGGAATAACTTTCTGTAAGTCTTCCCCCACTTTTTAATGAATTGTATCTTAAATTTCTGAATCTCCCAAAATCATATTTCCAGATACGATTATCCAATGAGCAAGCAAGACCTGATCTAATCCCCAGATTCTTTGTGTCTCATCCAATCTGAACCAATTAACTAGGACAGAAAGCCTAGATTCCAAATAGCACCTTTCAACATTTTTTGGGGGAAAGCCCACTTCTCCCAAGTATGTTACAAACATGGTTTTTTTTAATTCTAGATTTTTTTTGTTCTCCCAAATAAAATTATTCATTATTTGCTGGATTTTTTTTCAGCATTGCCTGATTAACTAATAAAGGTAGTGCCATAATTACAAACAGAAACCTAGATAGAATTTTCATTTTAATGATAGTACTATGTCCTAGCCAAGGTAATTTGTATTTGGTCCAGTTTTTAAAATCATTTTCCAATTTATTAATTATTGGACATAAATTTTATTCCATCATATGGTCCAATTTACTAGATTAAAATGCCTAAAGATCTTATTTTCTCACTCTTCCAAGGTGAATTAATAGCTTCAGTTATCTTAATCTTGTCTACTTTTGTTCTGTCCACTCCAATAGAAACAACCTTTCTCTTTTTTATCTTTTCATCTTAATTATCTATTGGCTGAACCACTTAAATTGCAGGAAGGCTCCTTATGCTGGATAAAGGCTTTTAATTTAGCTCAATGAAGTGGTAGGATACATACTTAGGGTCTAATTGTCATGGCAGCAGGGGGTGGGAAGAACTCATCCAGGAATGGGGATGGATGGAACAACATGGTCAGTGCAGTGATGTCACATAGAAGTGGTGCCATCATATGGGGATGTTGCACATCGACACTCTAGCATTTTGGCCAAAATACTAGAGCATCAATGTGTGACGTCCTCAACATGATGACATCACTTCCGTGTGTCATCATCAAGCCAACCACATCTATGTTCGACGGGCCTCTTTGGGGGTGGGTATCCCCCACTGCCAGCTGGTGGATTGGAGCCCCGAAGACCAGGGGATCTCCTGGCTGGACCAGGGTTCTGGCAACCCTATTGCCACAATTTCATATGTGTAATCTGCATTAAATTACAAATTTTAATAATCCTTTTGAAGATATGAGGCATTATAAATGTGGACAGGGCAATGGAGATGGGGTATCCTTCCTTTAATACCATGTAGAGAAGGGGTGTCAAACTCATTTGTTATGAGGGTTGGATCTGACATAAATGAGACCTTGTTGAGCTGGGTCACATTGGGTTGGGCCAGGCCAAGTTGGACCGAGACATGCCATGTGTGTAGATTAGGTAACAGAGATATAAACTTTATAAAAGACACAAACACAATTAAATATATATATTTAAAAAGACTTAAAACATACTTAAAACACTAGAACTTGTTAGTCTTAAAGGTTTCTCCCACGGGTTCCAGGGAACTGGGCAAAGGACGCTCTGGATCTTTCCTTCCTTCCCCAGGGCACTGGGGGGGGGGGAAGGAGCCTCAGCCAATAGAAGGAAGAGAGGCTTGGCTCAGTAGCTCTGCTGTGCAATTGAGAGAACCTGGAAAAAATAAGCTGTCCCTCTCCTCCCTTCCTCCCCAAGGGAGGAGCCTCAGCCAGTGGAAAAAATAGAGGTTTTGCTCTGTCGCTCCTGTGCAATCAGGCAAGCCTTGCAAAGCAAGCTGTTATGCAGAAAGAAGGAAGAGATAGGGAGAAGGAAGCAGATGACAACCAGTTGCTTGAGGGTCTGATAGGAGCTCTTTGGGGGTCTGATTCGGCCCCCACCCTGATGTAGAGAATAAAGATGAATTTCTATATAAAAAATAATGTTGATCTTGTTTGTAAATAGCCATCTCTTAAGTCTTCACTAAGCTTATTCCATTTTAGTTTTTTTCTTCAGCATCAGTCCTTTAATCCCATTCTTATTCATTATAACCAGTGCACAAACATGTCTCCAAAATGACAGCATATTCAATTTAATATCTGCCGTCCTGGATGGCCTTAAGAAAAAGCAAACTGAAATATAAATGTGAAATGGAAAGATTTTAAGGATGCCCTTTAGTATTAATTAAGCAAATATCAATAGCTGCAATGTTTGTAAGAGCAAAAACCAGGACCAAGCAGTCTGTTGGGACATCATTAGTAGCTTTTGTTACCTTTAGCAGACTATAACCATTAAAATCAGAAGAATAATTTCTCAATTTCTCTGTATTGTCAACTTGGAACAATAAAAAGATTGATCAGAATTAAGTTTTTGACAGTACCCTAAGAAAATGCTTTCAAAGTCATGTGGGGGCTATTTTGCTTATTATTGTTCAGCATAGCAGACTTCAGGAGAGGGGGAATACAAAATAAATGGCACCATATTCTAGAAAGAATTAAAGGAAGATGGTATTTTTTCCCCTGTGGCAAGTGCTCATTATCCTTTTAGCAACCATCGCAGTATACTTCATATGACATGGACATGGACGATAGCCATGACAATCGTATACATAACGGTGCAGCAGCAACTGAAGTTTCAGTGGCCAGTAAATATTACAGAAGTGTAGTTAGAAATAACCAAGAACTGAACTAAACTGTGGCCATTTGCAAATACAGTAAAATTACCTAAGGCAAACAGAATTATTTCTGCCATTTGGAAGTAGTTAGTAGCATTCCATATGGCCGAGGACCTGCCTACCTTAGGGACCGTCTCTCCCCATATGAACCCCAGAGAGCACTGAGGTCAGCAGGGAAGAACCTGCTGACTATTCCCGGGCCGAAAGAGGTAAAACTACAGAGTACCCGTGCCCAGGCCTTCTCTGTTGTGGCTCCACACCTATGGAACCAGCTTCTGGAAGAAATGCGGGCCCTGCGGGATTTTGAACCGTTCCGCAGAGCCTGCAAGACTATCCTTTTTCGAATGGCCTTCACCGACTAAAGAGAGAGGCTGCTAAGTAAACTTACCATCTGTACAATAGCACCAGCATACTGATATTAATCTTATCATTTTAGAATTTTAATAGAATTTTAATTAAATTGTTAATTTAGTCTTGTCAATTATTGTTTAATGAATGTATTGATTTGTGTTGCTAGCCGCCCTGAGCCTGCTTCGGCGGGGAGGGCGGGATATAAATAAAACGATGATGATGATGATGATTTATACTGGTGCCTGACTATCTGGGTTTTATTTTCATAGGCAGCAAGTACACAAGGGGGGAAAAAAACGATTATGCAGATATGTTCCTGACAGGAGAAGGCAGCTCTACCACTAGGCAAATTAGACATTTGCCTAGGACACCAGACCAGAGGCCCTCCCCCCTCCTGGTGCCCTAGGCAAATGTCCCGGCTGCCCCCGATGCCCACACCCTTCCCCCCTGGGGCGCATGCAGCAAACTAGGGCAGGGAGCGCCGCAGAAAGCTTGCACACCAGCCTGCTGGCTTCGCTCCGCCCCCTTCCAGAACTGGAAGGGAGATGAAGAGAAGCCAACTGAACAGCACACACCTTCTCTGCAGAAAGGGCTGCAGAACAGAGGCCAGAAGCCACCCGGGCACCCTCCCCATCCCCACCCTATTTTGCTGCATGTGCCCCTGGGGGGTGGGGTGGAAGAGTCAGGCAGCAGGGCACAGCACCACGGAGGAGGGCAGGGGTGGCGAGCTTGCCTCGGGTGCCACTCGCCCTAGGGCCACCCCTGCTGACAGGGACTTCACCCAACCAGTTTGTGTATTTCCCCCACCAAACAATCCACCTACCATTGTTATGCACAGCTTTTCTACTGTCTGCCAATCATTTCACTAGTAAACTTACTGGCTCTGGAAAAGATTTCTGATTTTAAATAAACCTGTGTTATGCATTTGCTTGAGAGAGTTTGTACAGTCTTATTTATTTATGAATTAGATTTTTTTTTTTTTTGGCTGCACTTCCCTGCAAACAGGGCTCGGGGTGGCTTACATCGAAGTAGAAACAACAATCTGCAGCAGATAGTTTAAATTAGCGTTACAACACAATACCATTTCAATGAAAAACAGTTCCAGATGGTGATAATTTGGAATTAAAACTGTGACTCTCCAGAGCTTCTAGAAGGCAGGTGAGTGGGGGTGGGAAAACCCAGGAGTGCCAGACTGCTTACTGTCCTGTTACCTTAAGCTACAGTTCCTAAATTTCTTAAGCAAAATATGGTTATGTGATTTCACTAACTGAATTAAAGAATTCCTCCAGGTTATGGTTCCTGACCAGTGATGAACAGGATAGCCCTATCGTGGATCCCTTTATAGAGTTAATATGGAATACAGATTTCCCTGGTCACATTCTAATATTGTTCAGTAGCTTCATTTGGCCCAGGGCTATTCTCCACGCTCTTTGTAAGAGAATACTAAACATTTCTAAAGCTAATTCTAGAACTGCTATAAGGAGAGTTTCTCTCAGTTTTATTTTCTTGTTGTTTTTTTTTTCTCCTTTAGCACACCAACAGATGAAGGCGTGATGAAGCACACGATGTGCAAAATCACATCATTAAAGCAGCCAAATGCATAAGGACATCAGGTTTCCTTGCTCGGGATGCCGGACTCCAAGTGGGATCTCAGGAACCCCCAGAATTACAGCTCATTTCTAAACGACAGAGATCAGTTCTCCTGGAGAAAATGAACTCTGCAGCATTGTCTTCCACTGATGTCCCTGTCCTCCCCCAGCGCCATCCTCAAATCTCCAGGAGCTTCCCAACCTGCATCTGGCAACCCTATCCTCCCAAACCTCCCCCCCCCCCCAGTGGCCAGGGGGACCTGGCAGCTTCACTTTGCACTGTTTTATCAATTAATGGAAATGCATTGGTAAAGTAGAACAAACAAGGCAGGAGCAAATGGAAACAAAGCTGTAGCAAACTACATGTGTGTCTCTACAAAATTTGGTGTAGTGGTTAAGTGCCAGTTTGGTGTAGTGGTTAAGTGTGCGGACTCTTATCTGGGAGAACCGGGTTTGATTCCCCACTCCTCCACTTGCACCTGCTGGCATGGCCTTGGGTCAGCCATAGCTCTGGTAGAGGTTGTCCTTGAAAGGGCAGCTGCTGGGAGAGCCCTCTTCAGCCCCTCCCACCTCACAGGGTGTCTGTTGTGGGGGAGGACTCTTATCTGGGAGAACCGGGTTTGATTCCCCACTCCTCCATTTGCACCTGCTAGCATGGCCTTGGGTCAGCCATAGCTCTGGCAGAGGTTGTCCTTGAAAGCGCAGCTGCTGGGAGAGCCCTCTCCAGCCCCACCCACCTCACAGGGTGTCTGTTGTGGGGGAGGAAGGGAAAGGAGATTGTGAGCCGCTCTGAGACTCTTCAGAGTGGAGGGTGGGATATAAATCCAATATCTTCATCTACCTCACAGGGTGTCTGTTGTGGGGGAGGACTCTTATCTGGGAGAACCGGGTTTGATTCCCCACTCCTCCACTTGCACCTGCTGGCATGGCCTTGGGTCAGCCAGAGCTCTGGCAGAGGTTGTCCTTGAAAGGGTAGCTGCTGGGAGAGCCCTCTCCAGCCCCACCCACCTCACAGGGTGTCTGTTGTGGGGGAGGAAGGTAAAGGGGATTGTGAGCCGCTCTGAGACTCTTCGGAGTGGAGGGCGGGATATAAATCCAATATCATCTTCTTCTTCTTCGACAAAATCCAGAAATCAAAAGGCAGTTCCCTAAGGCAATGGTGCTATCTCATAACAATGATCAATAACATGGCATCCCAATATCTAAAGAGAAATTCTGACAAGGAAATAAATGATGTGAGCAAGCATAACGCAAAGATAGACTTGTACATGTTTAAGTCACAGACTTTTCCCCCTTCAGTGCTATACTGTGTGAACAGAGGAATGCTTTGTACCGTAAAAAGGCAAATTAAGTCCTGCAAAAGTTTCTGCTGCTGCAGTAATGAGGTCCTGTCTAAGAAGGGGATACATCAGCCAAATTCCCCCGACAATCTTTTTTTTTACCATTGCATCAGATAGCTTATACATATGTTCAGCCTCAGCAGGGAGAAGAGTTTTATTCCTACCCTTAAGAAGTTTATAAAAATGTAGAAATTTAAAAATATGCAAAACTACAGAAATAAAGGTAAAGAGCAAAATCCTATAGCAACTATTGAAAGGATTAAGACGCTGGGCTACTTTCCAACTCTAGGAATTATTCTCCAAGTATGAAAATTTATGAAAGCTCGGATTTGTGTTCTCCCTTGCCCTAGTTGCATATGTCTCAAACAATGGCCACGTGGCTCCATCCTTCTCAGTTCTTAACAGATTTAAGATGTTAATATTTGCGAAGCACCTTCAGTTCTTCAGAGGGGGGAAAAAAATCCTCCAAATGCGCAGGAGAGGATTACCTGATTGCCTTCTGGCTCCATTTAAATAAGTAAACTTTGCCGCGTAAACTGCACACTTCTAAGATAACTGGCATAATTCCTAGATTTTTATTACATTGCATTTTATCCTGCCCTTCCTCCAAGGAGCTCAGGATAGCATTACTTCATCCCATCCCTGTTTTATGCTCACCGCAGCAAGATGCAGTGAGTTAGCAAGAGAGAGGAAGTGACTGGCCCAGGGTCACCCAGCGATTTCGTACCAGAGTGTGCATTTGAACTCACATCTCTCCCACCCAAGCCTGAAACTCCACCAGTCCGCTATACAGGCTAGATAGATTTCAATTCAAATCAAGAAACATTATCGCTTAATTTTTTTTTTACAGTCCAGTACTTCTGTAGAATAAAGATGCATATTTTTGGTCACTATACTTTAAGAAAGAGGATGTTTCTTACAGCATAGTAAGAGTGTTAATAGGATATGAATTTCTCTATTAACGCTTCATGTGGGTAGCGGTGTTAGTCTGAAGCAGAACAAAGTCTGAGCCCAGGGGCACCTTTAAGACCAATAACAATAAGTCTTATTAAACAGACTTATTAAAGGTATAAGCTTTAGTGTACATGCACAAAATTATCAGTCCATAGGTAGAGGGTGAGCAGTATATTAGCATACAGGATAATGAAGAAGTTTAACAGATTCAAGGACCAAACACTAATAACAAGCTTAGTGTATATGCTTCCCTCTCCAAGGCTTTTTTTTTTCTGGAAAAAGAGGTGCTGGAATTCTCAAAGAGGGAATGAAAGAGAAACACCCGGCTGCCCCTCATGAACTTTTAAATAATGGTCGAGAATTTTGTTTCCATTAAGAGGTTCTGGAACCTCTTCATGTTCCCTCAGGGGAAAAAAAAGCCCCAATGTTTATAATTTGTTTGGGTTTAATTCTTAGAGGAAATATACTGAAGGAAATAAATATGGCAAAATTGGAGATTCAAGGGCAGATCTATCATTCATTGTGGAATGCTGAGAGTAATTAACTGAGTCCCTGCCATTACACTTCATCTGTCTCATCTCAAGAACGAAGGCAACCTTTAAAGCATTGTTTCCTTTTATTTTCTGCTTTTATAAAGCTCTGCGTTGTTTTAGGCTGTTTTAAACAGTGAGGCAGGGTTTTATGGTTGTTTATTGTTAATTTTTATGGTTTCTTTATCATTTTATTGTCTCATGTTACTTTGTGAGCTGCATCAAGCAGGTATCTGGAGAAGTGGCATATGAATGTCCTCCTGCTACAGAGGCTGGGGCACATCTGCCTGCCTCTCCATCTGTACAAAACATTCTTCACCTGAAGCTGTAAAAAAAAAGGGAGAGGACCCAGGGCAGGACAGAGGGCAGAGACCCATGCAAAGCTGGGAGGACAGAGTTCCCACTGGAACAGATGCTGGGCAGCAAAGGGGCTGGCCACCTTGGTCTGCTGGGGTTGCAAAGCAAGCCTATGTCATTTGGAAGCCCTTCCCTCCACTCCCCCTCCCAATCAAACCAAAGCAACTGACAAGCATAGAAAAGGATCTGATTCAACATTCTCCACCCCCCTGTAACTGATAGTACTTTTCCACTTTTTCTGTCTCCTTCCTTTATCAGCTCCAGCAAGAAGCTTCTCTGAGGCCCCTTTGTTATCTAATACACGTCCAGAGGCCTCAATGAGGTCACTGTCTCTTTATCTAATATAAAACCTTGAATTCACACTCACTTGGGGCTGTCTGTGCTTCTAACGAAGAGTTGCATCAGACACCCTCTTTTTGAAGGCATAAGCATGCTTTTATTCATTATTATAGGGGTATCCATTAATTATTCAGGGGTCCCCCTTCAACACCTGCTTCCATGCCCAGAAAATGGCAAAACAAACAAACCAAAAAGCCTCCAAGATCCCTGGCCAACATGGCCTGGAGAAAAATTGCTGCGTGACCCCAAAGTGGCAAACTGCATTTCCCTGGGTGTGTAAGAAAGGACTATGAGAACTAAGCCGTGATGCAACCCTTTCTGCCCTCCTTGTCATGATCTAAGTTCAAAGAATCAGCATTGCTATGAGATGACCATCCAGTTTCTGTTTAAAAACCTCCAAACAAGGAGAGCCCGCCACTGCCCAAGGAAGCCTGTTCCACTGAAGAACCACTCTGTTCGAAAGTTCTTTCTTATGTTTAATTGAAAACTTTTCTGATTTCATTTCAACCCATTGGTTCTGGGCCAGCCTTCTGAGGCAACAGAAAACAATTCTGCATCATCCTCTATATGACAATCCTTCAAGTACTTGAAGATGGTAATCATATCACCTCTCAGTTATCTGCTCTCCAGGTGAAACATACCCAGCTCCTTCAGCCTTTTTTCATAGGACTTGGTCTCCAGACCCCTCACTATCTTCATTGCCTTCCTCTGGACATGTTCCAGCTAGTCTATATCCTTCTACTCTAAGTGAGGTTTAACCAGAGCAAGTAAAATGATACCATCACTTTACATGATCTGGACACTATACTTATGTTCAGGGCTATTTTTGTAGAATAGGGGTGGCCAGCGGTAGCTCTCCAGATGTTTTTTGCCTACAACTTCCATCAGCCCCAGCCAGCATGGCCAAGGGCTGGGGCTGATGGGAGTTGTAGCCAAAAACATCTGGGGAGCTACCGTTGGCCACCCCTGTTGTAGAAGAAAGCCAAGCAGGAACTAATTTGCATATTAGGCCACGCTCCCTGATGCCAAGCCAGCCAGAACTGCGCAAAAAAAAAGCCCTACTTATGTTGATACAGAGCAAAATCACATTTGCCTTTTTAGCTACCACATCACATTGCTGACTCATGTTCAGTGTTTGGTCCACTAAAACCCTTAGATCTTTTTTTGCACATACTTCTGCTAAGACAAGACTATAATTATACATTTCGTTTTTCCTACCTAAATGAAGAACTTTACATTTATCCCAGTTAAAATAGACCAGTTTTCCAGCCTGTCTTCTGCTATACTTTTCCTGTCATTTACCATATTTGCAACTCCTCCCAATTTAGTATCATCTGCAAATTTAATAAGCATTCCCTCTATTCCTTCTTCCAAATAATTCATAAAGATATTAAACAAAAGAGGTCCCAGGACAGATCCTTGAGGCACTCTACTTGTCACTCCTCTCTAAGAGGATGAGTAACCATTGATAAGCACTCTCTGGGTTACCCAGATCCTCCTTTTTCTCCTTCTTCAAGATATGCCCACCTCCATTCTTCTGACACCTCACCTGTTCTCCAAGAGTGCAAAAAATAATAATAATAATAATGGCCAGAGGCTCACAAGGTACATCCACAAGTTCTTTTAGTGCCGTTGGATGCAATTCATCTGGCCCCCAGGACTTCATTTCATTCAAAGAAACTAGGTGTTTATGTACTACCCCTATGCTGATCCTAGGCTGCAACTCCCTTTCCCTCATCATATGTTCTGTTTTTGCCATGTTGAGCCATTTCCCTCACAAGAGAAGACTAAGGAAAAGCAGGAATGGAGCAGTTCTGCCCTTTCTTCATCACCTGTTAACAATTTCACGCTCCTGCCCTTGCAATCAGTCTATTGTGTCCTTGATCTTTTTGTTACGTTGAGCATAAAACCCCCCTTTTTATTGTTCTAAGCATCTTGATAGCCTAAGCTCATACTGAGCTTTAGCTTTCCTAACTTTCCCTCTACAAGCACTGGTTATTAGTTTATATTCATTCTTGGTCCTGCCATTTCCTAAATGAGTCTCTCTCTCTTTTTTTATTTCTCAAGTCCTCAGAAAGCTATTTATGGAGTCACCTTGGCTTCTTTAGGCTCCTCCCATTTTTCCTTCTCATAGCAATCATTTGTGATTGTGCCTTCAATATTTCACTTTCAAGAAACTCCCATTCCCTTGAATTCCCTTCTCCTTAAGCAGGGGTGGAATTCTAGCAGGAGTTTCTTTGCATATTAGGCCACATCTCTCTGATGTACCCAATCCTCCAAGAGCTCACAAGGCTCTTTTTTGTAAGCTCTTGGAGGATTGGTTACATCAGGGGTGTGTGGCCTAATATGCAAAGGAGCTCCTGCTAGAATTCCACCCCTGTCCTTAAGTATTTCTGGCCATGGGATTCTACCCAACTCTGTGATACATTGTGGGACAGATCAATGGCCAGTGTGGTATGATGGATGGGCTGGACAAGACCTGGAGAGATCCAAGTTCAAATCTCTGCCCACCACAGTTGAAACTAACTTGGTCACCTTGTACCAGTCATTCTATTTCACCTATACTCAGGCCTGTAGCTTGAGGGGGGGGAAACTGTTTGCTTCTGGTGCAGCCATTATGTGCCCTAGGAACTAAGCAGCAACTGATAGCTGGTTTCACAGGCCCTAAAGAGGATGGAATGGTGTGGCATGCATAAGATTAGCATGCAAAAAGATGTGCACCCTTCATAACAGCCTCGATCTAACTGCATAAAATGCCATGTCTTTCCCAGCGACCAGCAGGTCAAAACCTGCCTTAAAACATCTCTTCACACTGCTTCCCATTCACTGCAGGTTGCAGGGACTGTCTGTAGCACAGATTAGCACGCACTACCTCACGCAGCCAAGCCAGAGGTTAGCAGATGGGATGACGTGTATGGCAGCTTGGCCCCAGGATTGCTCTCTGCCAACAAGCAAACAGCAGGGGGCCCTCCTTCCTGGACAGCTGGTGTGCCTGAGAGGATGCCATTTGCCTTACAGGGACAGAGGCTAGCTGTGCCAGGTATAACATGACTGCCAAGGTAAATTGAAGAGCCAAGCCTGGCATGGCGTGAAGAAGACCAGAGTCAGGACAGCCACTTCTGGCACAGGCGCCCTTTTCCCGTGCTGCTGCCACTGGGCGGAGACTTTATGGTCATCAGAAATTGGGGTGGGGGAGGTAAATGTCTGCTGGGCACTCCATTATACCATACGGAGACCAGTTCCCATAATGGAGAATCAGTCTGTGGGTATCAGGGGCTCTGGGGGGCTGTTCTTTAAAGTTAGAGGCACCAAATTTTCACCATAGCACCTGGTACCCCCAAGCTGCAAAAAGATTGGCATGGGAATCCAATTCTATAAGCCTCAAAATAAGGTGCCCCTATCCTTCATTCCAGAAATGCAGCCAAGTTAATCAGGAAGCATGACGCTAGCCCTGCCCACCTGCAATCCCCATTGCAGCCCCAGAGTGAGGGGAAGACTTGTCAGGTGCGCTGCAGGCTGACCAGGAAGGATGCAGGATGACTTACCTACCTAAATAAGTAATTTTTAAAAAGCAGGACTTGTGAGGCATGGCTGCTGAGTGAGGAGGCGTGGCCACGAGACGCCTCACCCTAGCGATGAGCCCACTATTTCACCAAGTTGTTGAAATGATAAAGAGGAGGAGAGAACAACGTACACTCTCCTGAGTTTCTTGGGGGAAAGGATAGGATAAAAATTCAACAAATAAACAGAAGCACCACAATTTTTCTACCACCCATCCCTTTACTATAAAGCGCCATCTTCCGAAATGCTGATCCCGGAAGGACAGGGGTTCTGCAAAAAGATCATCGAGGGAATGTGGTAAAAGGTCCGCCTATCCGGGTGCACAGTGCAAGCCCGTGCTGGGGATAGACCAAGTCAACTGGCAACACAACACAAGTGAGGGACAACTACATAACACAAGTGAGGGACAACTACAGTAGCATTCTTGTTGTATGCAGAAATGTGCTGTGGAAGACTGAGGAGAAATTACCCTTTGCACATTCATGGCAGAGGACATTATGCAAAGAAAAAAGTGCCCAAAATTACATGTACAAAGCCTGCCCAAACATCATCTCCACTGAACACTATTAAAAGCCTTATTCTAAAGACTGTGGGCCAAACAAGACAATATATGTGACATGAGTTGGATCGGTGGTCTCCTACCACATTAAAAGTCACATATAACATTGGGGGACTAATGTTTTGAAGAGCTGCATGGCCTGATTTAGCTTGGGAAGCACAGCTCAGAGGAGGGAGGGGCTTCAGCCTTCCCACCTGTGCCACCTTCCTGAGCCAACATGGCCACATGGCACTCTAGAGTGGGTCAAACCGTGGGGATGCCCAACCAGACTTGTATCACACACGTCTAGTTGAGCCCTATTTGATGATTTTTCTTTTTTACAAATGCAGATCAGAGGTCAAAAAAATTACAGAAGAAGTACTATAAAAATTAGTACTTTGAAAAAAAAGTAATGATAATCAATTTCCAGACAGCTTCACTAGTTTAAGAGTCTAGGGGAAAAAAAAATAGAGTTCTGAAATATCTAAACATTTGAACCACTGCACTCTTAGCACTTTTTGTTTAAAATGTACAGACTTTGAACATTTTAACTCCCCCCCCCCCCCCCCGAATATCAAACATAACCACAGAAAAATTTAAAACACTCTCTGACAGCAAGGAATTTCAGCAAACCTTTTCACTGAGTCTCACCCAGTTCCTCTCCTTACTACAGCTCTCATCTCATGACTTCTGTCGCACAGGTCCCATGATCCCAAGCATAGCAGTTTCGGGGTAAACTTTTTAACCATTTGGATCCAACTCACAATCTGAGAGTATATACAAATCATTCTTGACTTTTTCACATTAAGATGCTATGGTTGCAGAGTTTCCATAACCACATTGCCAGCACTGTGCTTCGAAAAGAACAAAAAAAAAAGTAATGTGGGTGTTGTTATGGAGAGCTTTAAATAGCTTGCAGTTAAATAACCTCGTGAAATGCAGACAAATTTCAAAATCCACATTGAGGGTTCACCTAAAATTTAAAATAAAAAGGAGTTTCAAAACACCGGCCAACATAGCGCATGATCTTTACTGCGAACCACATCAAAAGCAAATCTATATATCACTCCTCAGTGGCTTTACAGACAGATCCTGCCCCACCCACTGTAGTGTAGGACAGCCAACAGAGAGGCATAATGATCGTGTTCATGCAATGCAGTTACTGGTTTCTGTAAGGATGCAGGTTTAAGAGCAGAGAAATTAAAACTGCGTCACAGAGTGTTGTGCATTGAAGCTTTGCTATGATATGATAAGGAAGCATGCTAGTTTGAGAGATTTGCGCAGGCGTTATTTGTGGTCACGCTGACCAGAGACATATAATTAATTGGCTAATGTTGGTGGAATGTTGTGATGTCATGGTTTCAATAAAGGCTGGACGGACAAAGGCAGGAGGAGTCTTCTGAGAGGAGTCTTCTGAGAGGAGTCTTCTAAGACTACAGATTCCCTCTCAACCTTTGTGCGCACCTTTTCTTTAACCCAGACTTCTCCCGGAATTTTTGTTGTCTCCTAAATCTTTCTTTCTGCACTTAAAGTGTTAGAGCTGGATTCTCTGACAGTTTCAACTTTTCAAGGCAAGAGGAGATCCTAGTTCAGAAAGACCTTTAGACATTCCGTGTCTACATCTGTCCATTGTTTGAGGTGAGGCACATTATTCATAGGACTGTATTTTTTAAGGGTTTTATTGTTTGCTTGCTTTAAGACATACTAGTAGCTGTCTCAGTAGCACTGCCGTCCTCTAGGTGGTGGCTAGAGATCTCCTGGGATTACAACTGATCTCCAGGTAACAGAGATGAGTTCACCTGGAGAAAATGGCCACTTTTATGGAGGACTCTATGGCATTATACCACACTGAAGGCCCTCTCTTCATCAAACCCCTTCCTCCACAGAATCCACTGCAAAATCTCAAGATATTTCCCAACCCAGAGCTGGCAACCCTGGTCCCAGGGAATGCTGCTCAAAGATGCCTGTGCATGTAAATCACATTCTGTTTTTATTAGATGTTGTAGGACTAACTTCAAGTTGATTGGATTAACAATGGCATTAAGACCTGCCTTAGAAACCTAAATACTACTGAAGTCACAGTGCAAACCCATACAGAGTTAACTCCAGTCTAAGCTCACTGATTGCACTGTCGGTGAGACTTACTTCTGAGAAGAAGGAGGCATGCTTAGAATTATGTTGTATATCAGCTTAGCTTCAGGAATTTCTATTTTAGTTTCTTGCATTTTGCATTTGGAAAAGCACCAGAAGATTACTGTCATGGCAAGGAGGCACAGTGAATTCACAGGTTACATGGCTGCTCATGTTTTATCCTGCTTATGGACTCTTACAATGCACACAAGCTGAGGTCTGAGTACTCAGCTAGTTAAAGATAGCGCTGTACTTGGTACAATGTAGCCGGAACATATTTTAGATAAGCACTGCTGTAAACACAGTGCCTCTCTGTGTGGATCTTCTTTTCTGCTTGGCTGACTTCTTTTTTTGCTCTGTAATTGAAACCAGTGACCCAGGCTAGCCCAATCTTGTCAGATCTCAGAAATTAGGCAGAGTCAGTCCTAATTAGTACTTGGATGGAAGACCACCAAGAAAGTCTAAGGTTGCTACACAGGTAACAGCAAACCACTCGGGGAGGGATGGTGGCTCAGTGGTAGAGCATCTGCTTGGGAAGCAGAAGGTCCCAGGTTTAATCCCCGGCATCTCCAAAAAAGGGTCTAGGCAAATAGGTGTGAAAAACCTCAGCTTGAGACCCTGGAGAATGGGGTTGTGGCTCAGTGGTAGAGCATCTGCTTGGGAAGCAGAAGGTCCCAGGTTCAATCCCCCGCATCTCCAACTAAAAAGGGTCCAGGCATATAGGCATGAAAAACCTCAGCTTGAGACCCTGGAGAGCCATGAATGGGGCTGTGGCTCAGTGGTAGAGCATCTGCTTGGGAAGCAGAAGGTCCCAGGTTCAATCCCCAGCATCTCCAAAAAAGGGTCCAGGCAAATAGATGTGAAAAACCTCAGCTTGAAACCCTGGAGAGCCGCTGCCAGTCTGAGAAGACAATACTGACTTTGATGGACCCAGGGTCTGATTCAGTAGAAGGCAGCTTCATATGTTCATATGTTCACCTCTATTTGTCTCTTGCTTCAAAACCCCACAGGGTCACCACAGGCTGGTTGCAACTTGCTGGCACTGTCTACCACTGAAACAAAAATAGTCTGGATTGTATAAACTTGCCCAAACCTTCAGCCCCCTTTGGCTTCTCTGGTGGATGGTGAACTGTATAGACATGGCCCACACCACCTGGCCCAAGATGTTAATCTGCTGTTGTTTGGAGTCATCAGTAGCCAAAGGGATGTTGGAAGCTTGCTTTGCTTTTATGGTATATCACCTTGCTCATAACACTTTATTACTCCTTTAATAAGTATTGCTATAATCACAAGCAATTGTCTCGTTTTGAGTGACCTTTGAATCTGACAGCAGAGTCTGGGTAGATTATCCTCAATTAGGTACACTACCATAGGGATTGAACTTGCCTTTGTTCCTAGTGACCACAAGACTGGAGGGAAAGGCATTGCAACCGCAGACCATTTGAAACAATAGCCCTTGAATCAAGTCTGCTCCTGTTTGCACAGTCTTGCCTTGTTTGGGTATGAATGCACAGGAGGTGCATTCTGCCACAGGAGGTGGTGGTGGCCACAAGCATGGTGGCGGCCACAAGCATGGCCACCTTCAAGAGGGGGTTAGATAAAAATATGGAGCAGAGGTCCATCAGTGGCTATTAGCCACAGTGTGTATGTGTATGTGTGTATGTATATATATATATATATATATATATATATATATATATATATATATATATATATATATATATATATATATATATATATATATTTGGCCGCTGTGTGACACAGAATGTTGGACTGGATGGGCCATTGGCCTGATCTAACATGGCTTCTCTTATGTTCTTATGTTCTTAATGCAAATTTACTATATTATAAGCATGCTTATTTGCCGCAGGTTTAAGCTTTATATTCAATTCCTCCTACTTCCACCGAATTACACTAGATGTGATCCTTCTAGGAGCACAAAGCTCCTTCTGAGGTTTGGATCCAAATCTATCTAGTGCATTTGTATTCCCTACACGGCTCTCCCTTCTGCACATTATTCTCACAACAGACCCAGTCAGAAAAAAAAAATATTGGCCCAAAAACTGGTGAATTTCAGGATTAGGGTTGCCAGTTTCCCAGGCGGGGCTTGAGACTCTCTAGTTGGCAAAAGTCAGCTCCCCTAGAGAAAATGGCTGCTTTGAGGATGGACTTTATGGTACTGTACCATGCTGAGGCCTCTCTCCTCCCCAGACCCCACCCTCTCCCAGATCCACCCCCAAAGTCTCCAGGTGTTTTCCAACACAGATCTGGCAGCCCAATTCAGGACTGATTGTGATTCCCCATTTCTAGTTCGATGCTCAATAACCACTAAGCTACTAGATCTCTAGGTCTGTTTTACTGTTCATTTTATGCTGGTTTTATGTCCCTAGGCTTGTTTTAATGGCATATTGTTTTTATATAGATAGTATATTATTTTAATTATACGAACAGGCCTTTGGAAGCAGCATAAAAAATCTCCGAAACAAAAAAATGACTACAGCAAGAGTTTATGCTCTAACCTGAATTTCAGCTACTATTTCGTATCCTACTGGGAATCTGATATACAACATAATGAGTGAGAATCCACATTTTTAAAAACAGACGTTAAAGTCGCATCGGAGGATTTTTACTGCTGAGGTCTTGGAATCTTTGATAAAACTGCAGGTGAAATCATTTCCTAAGGCCAGCTGGTATCATAAGAGGATATGAATTTGAGAGAAGACAAATCTGGGTATGAGAAAATATAAGGACTGAATTCACATCGTGGAGTATGAATGACCCAGTCAGTTACTTAATAGAGAGCATGCTTTTTGAAGAAGTTGACACAACTCAACAGGACTTCAAGAAATGTTTATTGTGGCTGGTTTCCTGCCATATATCAACTGAGAGGTCTGGTTTTCCTGATAAATTATTGCTACTCTATAGGAATGGTTTTTCTGCAATTTTGCATTTGAATTTTTGAGACTCTTACTGAGAACGTCAGGTTTCTATGGACTAATCATGGATGAACTGTATTTAATAGCACTTTAGAATTTTCTATAGACTAATCATTGACGAATTGAATTTAAAAGCACTTTAGAATGTCATGCATTTGGTATCTTTATGAACGTTTCGCAGTAAATAGTTAAATTGATAAATACTTTATTTCATTACAAACTTGAATTTCAGCTACTATTTTGTATCCTATTGGGAATGCCAGTCACAGTCCTATAGTTGAGTCTATGCTAAGACACTTTGTACAGAATACTCATCTCCCTCTTTTCTTCAAGTCAACAGTAATCTCTTAAAAATGCCCACTCCAAAGACACAGCATTTGCAATTCATCTTACCACCCTTTAATAGATTAATTACTGTTGCTGTTTCTGATAGCAACATATTTGCCTTGCGCCGTAAATTGTTGCACCTACTTCTTAGGACTCTGAACATCTAATTGCCCCAACTGCCGAATGCGCATCTGTGAGCCTATTCTGTTATCTAAATGCTATTAATTATTCTGTTTGACTTTCCCGATGTTCTCAGGTTGAAATGCTCAACGCTAATGAGGCATTTACTCTCAATTAGAAAGCTCCTTTAGAATGTAGCTTTCATTCCAGAGAGTTTCATAGATGAATTAATTAGTCTCTACATTCAGCCACTTTCCTAAGAATGTGCTGGCCCTGTTTCGGAGAAAACGGTTCATATTGATAACTGTTACCCAATGGCCAAAGAGGGCAGGCGGCGGCAGCGCAAGATCCTAAGTAGCTGCTTCTCAGCCCTGCTCTCCAACCAACCCCAGAGACAGCTCATAGGGCCAACATCAAACTGGGGGCAGGGCCCGCTTCCCGCACTTGGCCTGGCCCACCCCCTCCACCCGACAAAAGGCTGCCCTCCGTCTTGCCCCTCTCTGCGAAGCCACAAACTGGACCAGGGTGAGTCCAGGTCCTTGCTTCTGAGAAAATGGTTCACATTGATAACTATGACCCCATATCTGCTCCATGTCAATGGTTTCTTTAAACAGAGAACAAAATAAGTGGCTTTAGAAAAAGAATTGGGTGTCCTGGAACAGAAGTAAGGTTTTTAACGAAGCCTTTCATTGCAGTAAAAAGTCCACAAGTTAAAGAAAATGTTACATTTATCACATCTATGAAATGGTTCAGTTCAAGGATGTGAGAAAAAGACCCCTAGTTTCAGAACATCATAGTCTGGTTGCCAGTGTGCCTGGAGATTCAACTCACACACATCTGCCAGGAGAACGTGGGTTTTGTCTACCAGACTGTAAGGGACTTATGTGAGTACTAACAGCCACAATGTTGCAGGAGCACTCCATGTCTCTGGAAGAGTGCTAACCAGGAGGAAAGATGGGTTTCCAGTCGCTCCGTGCACTCACCATCTCGGCCGTTGCAGCAGAAGAAGTTGCACCGCCAGGAACTGTCCAGGCAAGCCGATTTCAGCCTTGACCATAGAATCCATATGGGAAGGCTAACATCACCAGCAACTATCTTCCTGCAGTGCCAGACTCCATTACAGCAAAGCGGGAGGCTCACATACTCAACAGATGTCACCTATGCATAAGGCAATCAAGCTTATCTTAGGCGTGGATCCTGTCAGACAGCCTAAGCCTTTGTCCAACGGAACCCAAGAAAAAGGATGGTGCCAGTAGAAGAGTGAAGAAGAGGAAGACCATCTTCATCTAGAGCCAAGTTTCTTTGTATAGATTGGGTGTTACCTTAGGTAGCAATTTGGCCATCTATTGTCACTTTTAGATAAGTTTTGATAGCCTTTTAATCACCTCCACCCCAATAATTTCACCCATTCTTTCCCTTAATGATCATCCTGGAGCCTCCCCCTTTTGGCCCATTGTTACCTGAAAGTCCAATCAGGTAACCAGGGCCAGGTCTGCTCATTGGCCAAGTATGGGCATCCAATCAGGTACCCCCAATAAACTGGCTATTGGTTACTGCATAAGTCCAGCCCTTATGGTCATTGTGGAGCCTCCCCTTTTTCTGAGGTCATGTACCAGCTGACCACCTGTCATCTACCCCTGTACCTCCTACTACCCTAAGGGCTCAAGGTAGTCCTTATAATCTGTGATCCAGCTCCTCACAGGTGTGCATCTTATTTATTTATTTATTTAATGGACTTATATCCCGCCCTTCTCACCGAAGTGTCTCAGGGCGGCTTACAACATGTAGCAGTACCCCATTCCTGCTGCTTAGATACATCCCCGATTCTTGGCCAATTGAGGGTCCCCTTCCCGCAGTCCTCGTTTGTCGCCATTGGAGCCTTCCTTGAAGACTACGATCGGTAATTGTCACCCTGTTTGTCCATCCTTATGTTACCTCTATGCATTTCTCTCTATTTTTATTAGGACTGTATGTGTGTTGTATGTATCCATTGTCTTGTATGTGCGTTCTATATTTTTCCGTAATAAATTCATGATTGTTTTACTTAATTAGTGCCCTTGGTAAATTTGGCAATAATTTCTGGAAGTGAAATCCTGTATACATAGATTCTAGATCCTTTTTAAGTCAAAGGTGCCCACCTGCCAATTCCCCAACCTCTTTTGAGGGCATTTTGGCTTACAAGGGTAGCATGGATTGCATTTATGCTAGGTAAAGTAAGAAAATAGTATGAAGACTTGTAGGAAACCCTATTAAATTATTAGCAATTCATGTGAATACAGATTAACGAAAACTGCCTCCGAAGCTTTATTTTGAAGACAATAGCCACTGTTTATTCCTTCTGAAAATGAATATATGGTGAGAACAAGGATAACACTAACTGCTTGGCAGTGCAAGATGCACCTTCTCCGCCTACTTTTTATCCAGTATCAGGGAAATGGAGCATGTAGCTCACTGTGAATGACTTTAGAATTTCATGCATTTGGTATCTTTATGAATATTTGGGAGTAAATGGTTAAATTTATACTGTATTTTGTTACTATTTCTAAATGTGCCACACAATTGGGGATTCTTGGATCATAGAACATAACCACAGAAGAAGGAAGTCCACCCAGCCGTCAGCTTCTTCCTTTTAGCAAGGAGATGAAGCTACAAAGGACAATTACATCAAGAGAAGAGTAAACACTTCACTCCTCTCCAGTGGTGTAGTGAGGGGCGGGCGGGGGGCGGGTCGCCCCAGGTCTGGGGGGCCCCCGCATTGCCAAGGGGGGGTCCCCGCTCACCTGCCGCTGGCTGCAAGTTGGCGCGAAGTTCGCTGGGCGACGCAGAAGGGCCCCTCGTGCTCGGCCGTCCTCCCCGCGAGAGTCCCGCAAGTCAAGTGAGGCAGGCAGCTTCCCCGCGCCGCCTTTTCTCCTCGCGCTCGCTCTGCCTGCCCGGAAACATTTTAGCGCCGCAAAACGCTTCGCTGCGGCCATGCCATGTAACACTTTGAAGTTCGCGCAAGAGAAGACTTCTCCCCCCTCACTTCCGGTTCCAGGAAGGAGGGAAGGAGGTCTTCTCTCGCGCGAACTCCAAAGTGTTAGACGACGCGGCTGCAGCGAAGCTGGTAAGGTCCAGTTTCGGCGCTGCTTGGCTCGGCGCGATGGGAGGGAGGGTGGGTGACAATGACAGAGCACCATGCTGCATTGCAGTGCTGGGGAGAGAGGGAAGATGGTGGCGGGAGGGGGGAATCCAAGCCTTGTCACGGGGGGGGGCAGGTGACGAGACTGCGGCACGGGGGGTGGAGGCAAATTTTGTGCTCCCACTCTGCCAGCCCTGGGGCAGTGGTGGGTGAGTCAGCCCTGATGCCAGTCCCCGGTACCAAGAAGGTTGGGGACCACTGTCCTAGAGAGTGATGTGGAATTCACAAAACAACTTAACCCTTTTTTTTAAAGTATCACATGCTAGCAGAGTCTCATGAAGGTAGTCCTGGGAGCTCTCCAGTGCTGTTTTGGGTTGCCATGGCAAAGGCAACTCCAGGCAACAATGCCACAACTATGTGCCTCACATACAAGCTTGTATGAAGCTTACAAATGTGCTTATTGCCTATTCTTAAGCATCAAGTGTCTCACCTCACTCAAGGGGCATGCAAAAAATGTTTTTTTTCCAATTCAGAATATGAAAAACATTAGTTTTCCCAAATACCAATATTGGTATTATATTGGGACTTGGGCACACATTTGGAAAACTTGCTGAGTTTACTTGCCAAGTCATGTCAAGTGAACTCAGAAGGGATTTAAACTTTAAATGCCTTCTGAGTTTACAACTCGGTAAGTGAATTCTTATCTGTGGTGGCCATCTTGCGGAAGTGACATCACCGGAAGTGACATCATATCCTGTTTCTGGCGGCGTGCACACACATAGGGGGGCCCACATAAATCTTGGGCCCCAGGCCCCCAAAGCCCTAGCTACGCCCCTGCTCCTCTCCAGCTAGAGCTGCCAGCCTCCCGCTTTTACAACTGATCTCCAACTGGCAGAGATCAGCTCCCCTGGACAAAATGGCTGCTGTGAAGGGTGAAGTCTATGGCATTGTACAATGCTGAGGTTCTTCCCCTCCCCTCTCCCCTCCAACCCCTCTCTCTCCTGCATCCACCCCCAGAGTCTCCAGGTATTTTCCAACATAGACCTGACAACCCTATCTCCAGTCTTCTTTTCCTGGAGTTTGCATAGCCACTCATGATTGCTGTGCAAACAGTTATGAACACTGAGTGGCAATCAAAAAGGTAGAAGAACCTGATATCTTCATCAGAAGACATGAGGATATGGGGTAAAACGAGGTATATGGGGCACTACCTTGACACACCAGAGGAGTGTGGCTTCTGAATGATTCGTAGTACTCAGAATGGGCTGTTGATATCATGGCTTACTCACATTCTGTCTAAGGATCACTACATTTGCGATGCTGCTCTTCCTATGAATAATTTCATTGCACTTCTTTAAGAGGTTCTTGATGGACATTAGAACCCTTGGTCAAACTATGCCATTGTGCGCACAGGGTGGCTAAAAAAAGAAATATTTTAAATATTAAGGAGCACTTCTATACAGTTGAATGTGAAAATGCAACTGCTTTTTCAAGGCAGTAAGAGCCAGGAAGGAATTTTTTTTTTTTACTTAGAATTTTAATAGGATATCTTCTATTTTACAGCTGAACCTAAATACTAATACTTTTTATAGACTTAATGTCACATGGTATCTGGGGTTTTTTGCCTGCCTAGGCACACATTAATGATCCCATTATGCTTTCCTGAATATTATGATCAGCTTCTTCTAAGGACAAGCTTTTAGAATGCTTTTGATTATATTCAGTTGACCCTCCATCAGGACCATTCTGGAAGTAACAAGATAGAACAAACACACGCATGGTGTCTTTAAAAAGCCCTTACTATATGCCATAAGGGAAATTCTACCCAAGCCAAAATTATGCTGTGGTCACAAGCTTTTATAGTTTCTTATGCAAAGTTACATCCTTCTAAAATAAATCAGGATTGCCAGCCTCCGGGTGCGGCCTAGAGATCTCCCACTTTTACAACTGATCTCCAGCTGGCAGAAATCAGCTCCCCCAGAAGAGAGTGTTGCACAACATTAGACAATATAACCACAACATCTTAAATCGTGTCAAAACCAGTAGGTAATTTCAAGACTTCTCAGAAGAATATAAACTTGTCTGTAAGCGCCACACCACTAATGCCATCCTAATCCTTCGTGGCCTACTAAACTAAGATTAAAACATTGTAGCTGCATTAATGTATGCAAAATCACAGCTAAAACCACCTGTAATTAATAAAGAAACCTGAAGACACAGAAACAGACCCCGGCCTGCAACAGTTAATAAAATATTTTGCATATGGACACTCACACTAACTGGAGTTATAACTGATTTTGACCACGGTTTTATGAACACAGGGTTTTGGAAGCTGTGATAAATTTTTAGTAACAGAAGGAGAGGTGATTTTCATCTAAGGTTGCCAGGTCCGACTCCGGAAATATCTGGGGACTTTGTGGGTGCAGCCAGGAGCAAGGTTGCGACAAGCACAACTGAACTCCAAAGGGAGTTCTGGCTATCATATTTAAAGGGATCACTCTCCTTTTAATTGGCTTCCTTCAACAGGAAATAAAGCAGGATGGGGGCACCTTCTTTTGGCCATCTTCGAATTTGATCCCTTAGTCCAATCTTTTTGATAATTGGGATTTTCTTTGGAGAAGAGGCCCCAGATGCTATGGTGAAAATCTGGCGCATCTACTTCAAACAACAGCCCCCCCCCCCCGAGCCCAGATACCCACAGATTGATTTTCCATTATACCTTATGGTAAATGGTCTCCATGCCCAGAGGACATTTCCCTTCCCCCACACACACTTTCTGAGAACCCTGAAGTGGGAGAGGGCCTCCAAACGGGGGGGGGGGGGGCTGCTCCCAACTGGTAACCCTATTTTCATCAATCAATCAATTAATCAATCAAATTACCTCCTCCCCAGGCCGCTAGCCACAAGAGGGCCTGCGGGGGCACAGCCCCCTGATTTTAGGCTGGGGGCCCCTGTATTAGGGGGCCCCAGTAGCTTGAGGGCTGTGGAGGTCCTTCCCTGGCTCCCCAGCCTCCTCCTCCCACCCTTCCCCACCATTTCAATGCCCAGGAAAGGGTGATGGAGTGGCCGCTGCGTCCTGGGCTATTTAAAGCTGTCTCCTCCCCCTCTTCTTCCCACATGATCCAGGAAGGAAGGGGGGAGGAGGAGGAGGCAGCAGTGGCCACGGCCGCTCTTTCAGCAACTTGTCCTTCCCACTGTTGCTGCCCCCTCACCCTGCACTGATCGTGATAATCTCTGAGAACCAGAATAGGAGCCGTGAGCCTCTGGTGCCATTTTACTCGCCAATGAATTGATTGGAGGTGGGGGACTTTAAATAGCCTGGGAAGCCGCAGCTACTCCACAACCCCTTCCCGGGCATTGAAATGGTGGGGAAGGAGAAGAAGAAGACTCCCCAAATCCTGCCTACAGCCCTGCTCCTCCCACTACAGCTTCTCAAGTGGTCCCTGATACCTAGGGTTGCCAAGTCCAATTCAAGAAATATCTGGGCACTTTGGGGATGGAGCCAGGAGACTTTGGGGGTGGAGCCAGGAGACATTAGGGGTGGAGCCAGGAGCAAGGGTATGACAAGCATAAATGAACTCCAAGGAAGTTCTGGCCATCACATTTAAAGGGACGGCACACCTTTTCAATTCCTTCCTTCCATAGGAAATAATGAAGGATAGGGGCACCTTCTTTTGGGGCTCATAGAATTGGACCCCCTGGTTCAATCTTTTTGAAAATTGGGGGGTATTTTGGGGAGAGGTACTAAATGCTATACTGAAAATTTGATGTCTCTACCCCAAAAAACAGCCCCCCCCAGAGCCTCAGATACCTATGGATCAATTCTCCATAATTTTCTATGGGAATAAATCTCCATAGGGAATAATAGAGTTCCCAGCAGACATTTCCCTCCCCTCTCCCCACCCCCCGCTTTCTGACGACCCTGAAGTGGGGGGAGGGTTTCCAAACCGGGGGATCCCCTGCCCCCACCTGGGGATTGGCAACCCTACTGATACCATTCTTGAAAATCCCCCATCAATCAGAAGCAACATTTTGGGGAGCATCTGGTGATGCAGGAAGAAGCAAGGAAATTCTGTTCCTCTGAGGCAATTGTTATTCATTAAGATTTCTTTAGATCAATTACCACATATCACAGATGACACAGAACTCCTTATTTGTTGTTAGTGAATGGAGTGATAAGGCACAAGGCTGTGCTATCCTCATGAATCCCCAAATCTTAAAAAAAAAAAAAAAAGTTATACAGATCTAGGCTGCTGGAGTATAACGAACAAATTTTCCTTTGCCGCGTGGTTGCTTACAGAGGCAGTTTATTTATTTGTTTAAAAACTATTTTCTATTTGGGACAGGTCTGAAAGATGGCTCACACCACAATGAGAAGCAATCAACTGACTCCTCTAAGAAGAATTACACAAATAAGAACCAGGCTCTTGTTCAGTTAAAGTATGAATTTCATCCAAGGCTATAAAACTGTCTGATATAAGCCTTAAACAACAACCAAATAAAGAAAACAGGAGATCGTTTATTGTTATAATGTGAAACTGGCCTTTGATTATAACAGATGGACAAATCTTGTGATGATTTTGGAAGAGAGTGTTGAATGACTGATTATATTACCTCACACTACATCACTCCTCTAGAAAAAGAAGGCAGGGCATCTACAGCCAAGAAAACTGGAGATGTGCTACACGGTTCAGAGACAGAAGCAGATACGTGGGCAATCTCCAATACTCCCCAATGAATGTAAAAAGCAGAAAGATGTTTAAGGAGCCTCATTGTAGAGCGGTTAAAACCTGAAAAAAATATGAGCAAGGGAGTAAGGAAGAACACGACCATTATCTCAGCTAGGAACACTCTTAATGCTTTGTGTGTGTCTTTTGCACATTGTCAGAGTGTTAAGCTGCACTTCAAGGTTTTAAGAATGCATGAGAGAGACTTACAAATGCAACGATGTTATCTTCTGTACCTAAAAATACCTATTCTTGTGCCTGAATGCTGGATAATTGGGCTACCCAACTTAGTTTGGTACTTCACTCAAATGAGCATTTTATTGGGACGTCTAACTAAGTATGAGAGCACATTTTAAAGAAGAAATTCCTGAGCTTTTATAACTGTAGGTTGTATACTAGTTAAAAATATATGAAACAGATTCCCTTGATCTTTCCACTGCCATCCACGAGTGCCACAATCTACAAAAAGCCATTTTGCTTGTAGCTTGGCCCCATCCAGACTCTTCCTTCACCTTTCTCTTCTCCAACCCACTTAAAAACAAAACACAAAATGCTAAGGATTCTGCAATGTCACCAATTCAGCTTCACAGAAACTACTTCTGACGGGAAAATGTTGAATGATACCCACCAGGAGCAGGGCTCTTTTTCTAGCAGGAAATCCTCTGCATTTTAGGCCACACACCCCTGATGTAGCCAATTCTCCAAGAGCTTAGAGGATTCTTAGTCCAGGGCCTGCTGTAAGTTCCAGGAAGATCGGGTACATCAGGGCGACATGGCCTAATACGCAGAGGAGCTTCTGCTTAAAAAAGAGCCCTGACCAGGAAACACATGTTAAAACAGCTGTGCAAAGAAAATGACTTAGGCCGTTTTCCCACTCACGTTTTACTGGCGCCACGACCATCCTGACGCCGGCGAATCTGCCTGGATTTCGCAACAGAAGCGCCGGCGCTCCCAGAAGCGCCGGCGCTTTCCGTCGCTAAGCCAGCGCAAACGTTTTCCTGCATCTTTGCGATTTCCGTTTGCGCTGGCTTAGCGACGGAAGTAGCCGGTGCTTCTGGGAGCGCCGGAGCTTCTGATGCGAAATCCAGGCAGATTCGCCGGCGTCAGGATGGTCGTGGCGCCAGTAAAATGTGAGTGGGAAAACGGCCTTAGACTTTACTTTGGTATAGTATTTAAGGGCATAGAGTCTCCTGAACTGCACTAAATGAGATATGCAATTGTCAAGCTAATAGGAGGTGGCCACCATTTCATATTTCTAAGTCTGTGAATCTGTGGGGAGTCCCTTTTGCACGGCTGGATCCTTGTGTCAGTTTTTTGCTTGGCAGCTTTAATGGAAAATCAGTTTTCTAGGTGGCGCTTATTCATTTCCTGAGAACAAGAGAGCTTTACGTTGCAAGAGTGACACTTGCTGTTTTTCTTTGACAGTTTAAGAGGCATATGAATAACACCTCTGTACTTCAATGACCTCAAGGAACTTGCTACTGACTGGTCACTTTCATAAGTACCCACCTAATGAAATCAGGAAACAGATTCACAAACCCAGAATGATACCCAGAGAAAACGTGTTAGAAGACAAACCCCAAAAAGACAATAACAGAACACCACTAGTGGTCACACACAACTCTCAACTGAAAACAGTTCAACGTATCAACAACTTACAACCTCTATTGAATAGTGACAGCTCTCTTTCAAAAGTACTGGGGGGTAAACCTTTTCTTGCACACAGACAGTCCCCTAATCTCAAACAACTCCTCACCCACAGCAATACAACATCTCATCTGAGCATGGACACTGGTACCAGAGCTTGCAATAAACCCAAGTGCCAACTTTGCTGCCACAGACACCCAGACAACACAATCACTGCACCTAACAGCATTAACTACACCGTCTCAGGCTCATTCACTTGCTCATCTTCCAACAATATATATGCCATTAAATGCCAACAATGCCCTTCAGTTCTCTATATAGGGCAAACAGGACAAACCCTCCGCCAAAGGATAAATGGACACAAATCTCACATCAGGAATTACAGAACTGAGAAACCTGTGGGGGAACACTTTAACCTTCCAAAGCATCCAATGGGTGACGTCAAAGTAGCTGTTTTACTGCAAAGGAACTTCAAGAACAGAATGGAGAGAGAAATTGCTGAATTACAAATTATTATGAAACTTGGAACAAACACCTCCCCAGGACTGAACAGGGATATTGGTTTTTTATCTCATTACAGATGCTAAACCCACTCTCAGAACTTCAAGAACAGAATGGAGTGGGGAATTGCTGAATTACAAACTATTATGAAACTTTGAACAACACCTCCCCAGGACAGAACAGAGATGTTTTGTTTTTTATCTCATTACATATGCTAAACCCACTTTCACCAAGTAGGGCAATATATTCACAGTATTACAATGTATTTCTCTTTTAGGATAGTGTATCAGAATAATACTTTTGTACTGACATACTCAAACTAGGGATATTGGCTGTTTATCTCATTACATATATTAAACCCATCTTCTACTATATTTTAATGTATTTTTCCTTATGGCAAACTGGAATGATGTATACATTTATGTTACATGTTAAAAGGTAAATTAGTTGGACAGGAAAAACTTCTGGGAAAGAAATGCCTTCTTTTTGACCCAGGTTTATCAGCAATAGAATAATTAACAGTCATTCTCACATTCTGACATGTTACTGTTTTGTGGTTTCCCACGCTAATGCAACCCAGATCAAAGGTTTTCTGAATTTATTAATTTTACTATCCTGCTATTGTTTTTTTAACTTTGTGCCACTTGGCATTCCAAACCCCCCCAGCTATAGGTGGTTCTGCTTACTGTACCTCATTCCTCGTCTGAAGAAGTGTGCGTGCACACGAAAGCTTACGTTCTGAATAAAACTAAGTTGGTCTTAAAGGTGCAATTGACTCCTATTTTGTTCTACTTCTTCAGACCAACACGGCTGCCTATTTGGATCTTTCTTAAAGCAGTTTATTACTTAGAACCAGTTTGGTGTAGTGGTTAAGTTTGTGGACTCTTATTTGAGAGAACCAGGTTCGATTCCCTACCCCTCCACATGCACCTACTGATGTGACCTTGAGTCAGCCACGAGTTCTCAGAGAGCCGTTCCTCTCAAGAACAGTTTCTGTTAGAGCTCCCTAGGCTCCACCTACCTCACAGGGGAGGAGAAGGCAAAGGAGATTGTAAACTGCTCTGAGACTCCTTCGGGTAGCGAAATCCAATCCCCCTCCTCCCCCCCTCTTGTATAAAATGAGGCATACCATGTTTGTTTTTTTAAAAAATACACCAAAAACAAAAAAAGTGGGACCAAGTAGAAAGAGTGGAGAGCACCCCCCCCCCATCACAAAACTATATAAAAGAGGGGGGATTAATCCTCCAAATGCCAAATCGTGATCTGTGTAGCCAGCACCAGAGAAGGGAGGCTTGGAGTAGATAGCATGACATTCTCATTTTCCATCCCAAGCAGAGTTCTCAGGGACCAACAAAAGAAAGGAAAACAGAATGTCCTCATAAGTTCAGCTTGCTGATGGATGGATGAATGTATGAGGACCTTTCCTTGTTCTCCTTTTCCAGCATCCTTTCTAACTGTGTGAAAAGTCCTTAAGTCACAGGATCCATGTGGACTAGGGTTGCCAATCCCCAGATGGGGGCACGGGATCCTCTAGTTTTCAGGGTTAGCAGAAAGGAGGGGGGGGGTGTTGAATGTCTGCTGGGCACTCCATTATATCCTACGGAGACTGGTCCCCATAGGGTATAATGCAGAATCGATACATGGGTATCTGGGGCTCTGGGAGGGGCTGTTTATTGAGGTGGAGTCAACAAATGTTCAGCATAGCATCTGGGGCCTCTCCTTAAACCTCCCCCCCCCCAAATTTCAAGAAAACTGGACGAAGGGATCCAATTCTATGATGCCCAAAAGAAGGTGTCCCCATCCTCCTTTATTTCCAATGGAAGGAAGACATTTAAAAGGAGTGTAATCTCTTTAAATGTGATGGTGAGAACTCCCTTTGGAGTTCAATTGTGCTTGTCACAACCTTGCTCCTGGCTCCACCTCCCAAGTCTTCTGGCTCCACCCCCAAAGTCTCCAGATATTTCCTGAGTTGGACCTGGCAACCCTAACATGGACTAACTGCTTTGCATGGACTAGTTATCATGGTGGTTGGGCTGGGAAGGGGCTTCACTGAGGAGAGGGGATAAAATTATTCTGGCAGTGGAATTACACTTAATGTTTGGCTTTATCCGGCTTCATTACAGTCAAAGACAAGAACTTAAATACCCATGGATAAAATGCCACGTAGGGCAATACACAGTATACAAACCACCAGGATACAATAAAATAAATTTTACATGCATTTTAAAAGAATAAAATGTTAAAATTCCATAGCAATAAGGACCAAAAGCAAAGTTAGCCATGCACTTTCAGAGGTCTATGATGTGTATTGATGTGCATTAGCACAAGAGGCTATGATGTGCATTGGCACAAGAGGCTTTGCATTATATTATCTGAACTCAACTGAAGTGAATGTAAAACTGGAACCGTTACCTAAGGTAAATCATAGCAATGAGGACCAAAAGCAAAGTTAGCCTGCAAGTCTCTTAGCTCATACACTATTAACTACTTAAATTGGGCTACTGGCCACCTTGCTACTACTTGTAAAGATGGAAACAACAGGAAACATATGGATGAGATAAAATATATTATGTCATTGTGCACACGGAGTAACACCTTTTCAAGCTTACTAACTTTAATTGCCTTAGCTAGGGCTGCACTGTTATATTTTTTGTTATTTTTCTTGGCAATGCCTATCTAATATTTCTAAGTTTACCCCTTTCTCTATTACATCCACAGTTGTATTTAATTCCTAGGTTTGTGACAACTTGTCATTTGAAGTTTCAATCAATTCCTAGCTGCCTTGTTTCACAATCCTTGCTATCCTAGCACTTTCCTTCACCAGCGTACCTAAAACACAAACAACGCAGTCTTTTACTCAGCCTTAATTATTCTTAATAATACGTTCTGTATAGTACGCTGAATGCACTTGATAGCAATCCTATTTTTTCTTACTCAAGACACATCAGTTCAGCTTTTAAAATCAAAACACTGTGGATCGATACTGAGCTAGCTGCCTAAGCTTTATTTCTTTATTGCCTGTTCCTAACTACTGCTTCGGAACTCTCATCCTTTATTTTGAGGCCAAATTTTCTGTTTTTATAACAATTTTATTTCTTGTTAGCAAGAACATGTTGCTTGCAAAGCAAAAATGTCCTTCTGGGAAACAGGTAAATTCTAAGGCGAGTATCATGACTAGTTAGGCATGGCATGTGCTTGCTGTGGGGTGGGAGATCTCCTGTCCCCAGTAGGCCTTGCTTGTCAGCACTGCAAAAGCTGGCAGAAGAAAGAAAAACAAATGGTCACTTATAGAAAAATCCAGGAGGGACACTGCATTTCTCTAGGAATGGAAGGAAACCTATTGTCTACATCTCCAGTCTATAGGCATAGTCATTAAAGCTGAGTTTATCCTAATTAGCAGAATGATGGTTCGTGAACCCAAAATATGGCTGGAGATTCTGAAGCCCAGAATCTATTTTAAAATTTGAAATGCAGACCAAAAATAATGGTGTTACCTATTAATTTTGTTCATACATTCTTTTTATTTTAACATCTGAAACATTATAAGCTGTTTTTCCAAAAGAAAGCATTACACAGATAGAAACTGACTCAAAAAGTCACAACACGACTATCAGCATATTTGGATATAAAATTAAACTTATTTTTTTAACTTATTTTTGTAATCTATCTTGGGTTTTCCTTGTTTTGCAATCCATGTTGAATCTCGGTGAGAAAGGTGGGCTACACATTAAGAAAACAGAACACAAATCTAAAGGCTGGCATGTAGGGTTGCCAAGTCTAACTAAGAAAATATCTGAGGACTTTGGCCAGGAGACTTTCCCATTCCCTAATATAAAAATACAGCAGCACAGTTCTCCTGAATACAATCATTTCCTCATTCCCCAGTAGCTGGCTGCTCTCTCTCTCTCTCTCTCTCTCTCTCTCTCTCCCTCTCTCTCACACACACACTCACTCACTAGGGTTGTCGAATACCCTTACCTTCCCAGTGGAAGCCTTTTTTTTTGGGGGGGGGGATGTTCTGGGAGGTGGGTGGGGATGCAAATGGAGTTTTGGACCATTTCTGGTAAAAGCAGAAGTAGCCCAAACAGAAAATGACTGGCAGCCATTTGAGTGGTATTTAGGGGGATGAAAACGGACAACTCAAATGGCTGCCAGCCATTTCATGGCCAGTTTCGCTCCTCCTCTCCCCTTCTAATGGGGGTGGAGGAGCAAAAATGATCCCTGAAAAGGGATAGCTGTTAGCCTAAACTGGCTGCAAGCCTGCTTAGTGATCAGAATCACTGAAGGTTTGCAGCCATTTGAGTGGTCCTTTTTGTTTTCCCAGGGGAAGCAAAAGGATTATGTTTAATAGAAATAAATCTGGACAGCATGGCCATTTAAGCTTCATGTGTTAAATGTGAATAAATGCATACAGGCTGTTTCACTATATCAGCATTTTAAAGATATTTTAATCACACAATTCATCAGCGTGCTATCCTTAAAATATTCTTCCTTAAACAGTCTTCCTTAAAATATTCAGATGCCGGTCAGTTGTATGCCAACCGGAAGCGGACTGTCTTACAGGCCCTGCGGAACTGCCCAAGGTTCCACAGGGCCCTCACCTCTTCCGGCAGCTGGTTCCACCAGCAAGGGGCTGTGATCGAAAAAGCCCTGTCCCTTCAGACTTCAGACGGGCCTCCTTTGGCCCGGGGATTGTAAGGAGATTTTGAGAACCCGACCTCAGTACTCTCTGGGGAACATATGGCAGTGGAAACCACTGGTGTGTTTTAAGTTCCAGAAATTCCAGAGATCCCAACAAGACAGATACAAGTAGTTGATTCACTGGTGCTCAATTCAATTCAGTCCACACTGGCATTTAAACTTCCATTGATGGAAATGAAGAACACCACTTTTAAAGAAATTGATTCCTTCTCTATAACAGGCTCTGTATCCTTGAATAAATCAGACTGTCTGCCTGATACTCAGTACTCTGTATACAAACTCCTGAATCAGGCAACGTAGTCCATCAGATCAATTCAAAACCACCTGTTACATGAGACTGTCTTCAGTAAAGGAAAGCAATATCCCAACAGTGAAAAATTTAACAGACTCCCCTCACAGAATTTTGTTTTCATCTAAATGCAAGCATTCTTTAATTCTGGTGAATAAACGGTATTAATACAAAAGAGGCAACACAATACTGTGTTGTTGCAGGATATCAGCACTTGGGATATTTACACAGCCATTTTTGTGCTAGTGGTAATGAAAAAATGATATTGTTCTCCTAAGAGCTACATGATATTTTTAGAAAAAGCTTCAAAGGATGGCTGCACTGCAGACTTCTCTTATATTGCACACCTTTATGAGAGAAACAATGTGTTTCTCTCATACCTTTATTCTACAATTATTTTTAAAATATTATCACAGGAATATATACGAAAGCTTTATAATGACAATTTTTAGAAACACCATGTGGTAACAGCAATCATATCCCCCCTCAGAAAGTTCCCATACCCCCCGCCCCCCAATCCCCTGCTGGTTGTCAAGTAGGCTTCACAATCCCCAAGTCCCAGCGGGGGATCCCCCGTTTTTACGTGCTTCGCCCCGCCCCCAGCCAGCTGGCCAGTGGGGGAAGCCCCGCCTCCCACAATCAGCATGTAGTTTTAGAGCTCTTGCAGGTCCATTTTAAAAATATGTGCCTTTAAGACTCAGCAGGAAACAGGAAACAGGAAACAGGAACGGCTTCATGGGAAAGGGTCAGTAACAGTTTCGTTGGAGAAGGGCCCCTCCCTTTGTTTTGCTTTTGTTTTCACAGCAAGTAAAGCTCTGCAGGAACAAGACCCAGTAAGTATTTGTGTGTGTGAGAGGGAGGGGGCAGGGGATTCCCTGGTTTGGAGGCCCTCCCCCTGCTTTAGAAAACATATTGGGGAGGGAAATGTCTACTGGGCAATCTACTATTCCCTATGGAGAACGATTCCCATAGGGAATAATGGGGAATTGATCCGCGGGTATTGGGGGCTCTGTGGGGGCTATGTTTTGAGGTAGAGAAACCAAATTTTCAGTATAGCATCTAGTGCCTCTCCCCAAAATACCCCCCAAGTTTCAAAATGATTGGACCAGGGTGTCCAATTCTATGAGCCCCGAAAGATGGTGCCCCTATCCTTCATTATTTCCTATGGGAAAAAAAGCTTTTAAAAAGGTGTGCTGTCCCTTTAAATGTGATGGCCAAAACTCTCTTGGAGTTCAATTATGCTTGTCACACCCTTGTTCCTGGCTCCACCCCCAATGTCTCCTGGCTCCACCCCCAAAGTCCCCAGATATCTCTTGAATTGGACTTGGCAACCCTAATGTCAAGCCATGGTGTGCCTGCAAAGACTCCTTTTGAGATTGCAGCAAGCGCAGTGAGGGAGGGGAGAAAGACAAGAAAGTCCCATATTCTGCTCATTAAAAGTTTCCTAGTAAAACCAAATAATTCAGTTGGGCTAGGATTGCAGAAACAAAGGGAAATAAAACAACACAATCTGTTCAAGGCAACAAGACAATCAGTAATAAGAAAGACTTTATTCCCTAATAAAAATCATCTCCTGAGATGATAAATTATTCCACAGCTTTGCTCACGCTAAAAGAATGCCCTTCTTAACAATCCTGTTTTGCACATTTTGTAAAATGAAAAAAGTGGGCCTTTCTAACAGCCTCAGGCTGACTGATCCACCATGCATGAGCCACCTCAGAGAATGCATGTGAACTCACAGCTGCCTATTTTACCTGTTTGCAGGTGGTTCCTTCAAAAAGGCTTTGCCCAGATCTTAAAGGTATCATTTCCAGCAACATTAATGGCACAAGTAGTACACAGCGTACTCTGTTTAAAATTTATTATACTTTACTTCATGCATTAATTTGTAACATTTGCAAGCCTTAAAATGTTACGCTTGTTTACCTTCTTGTAGAGATGTCTGCAAATAACCAGTTCATTTTCCTATTCAACTCCCTCCGAAATGTTTATTATAAGGTGGTACAAAAAATTCTCAAGCAAGATGGCAACTGGCTAGCTTACTGCAACAATATTTCAGCTGCTAATTACAGAAGTACGACTGAGAAGACCAGTCACGATCATCTTGCTTAGGACACAATTAAAGGTTGTACGAGTGGTGCCATGTAGGGAAAGCTGTTCGCTTGTATTAAAACAATGCAGATGTATCCATAGCGTTGCTAGGAAACAAACTGTTGTTACATCACTTGTTTTTCTTGTGGATTTTCTTCTCCAAAAGCAAATGGATACCGCCATAACCAAATATATAGTGCAAGCATAAACAATTTATGTATAGACTTGAGTCAAGCAAAGAAAAAAGTTTCTTGACATTTGTAATAGCGTCACCAATAATTTTTTTTTTTTAAAGATTCATTTAAGACTGAATACAGGTCTTGTTTTTAGCAAGGGCACGCAATAAATTGACTAGTGGTTCTAGGACAAAAATGAGTAGATGATGGAACATGTCTTCGATAACACTAATAACTTGCTGAAGGAGGAAGAGAAGCAGACCCAGAATTCAATAGTGGTATTCTCTCATGCTGATATAGTCCTTTGCTCTTATTACATGGGATGTGAGGATGATCTGGCTGTGACATATGTCACTCCACTGATCACCAGGGTTGATTCCGCTCATCTGGCTGGCTAGGTGGGTGTCCCCTGCCTCCCTCTCCACTCCATGTGTGCCCCTCCTGAAGCGGCATGCTAAGAAGAAGAGGGCGACCATCCCAGATAGAAGGAGTGTATCATTCTTCAGTCAAAGGTACACAATAGCTGGGCTCCTCCTCTGCTAGAACCTCCAAACAAACAAGCTCTCATTGCATGTGTACAATGAAGTGGTAGGAAAGGAACAGAACCAAGATGGCTGAACCTGACCCCATGTGCATACGTCAACTAAACATGCACAGGATAGAGGTCTGGTTGCTGCAATTCCACTTTACCTATGTGCATTCGGCCCTTTGTTTAGTACATGACAAAGGGAGCTCAAAACCTTATGCCCAGAGAATCTTGTTGCTCTCTTAGAGGCTACTGAACTCAAATTTAGCTGTCTACTACTCCAATCCTTACACAGGAGCTCTGCACAAAGACCTAGCTAATGGCAGTAGGGATTGGTCAAAAAAGCCAATTAGCCCATATGGCTCTCTAATCCTGAAATTCCGCAGATTGCTCTTTCAATACAGCCTCTGATCTTAGGTTGGAGGTGGATTCATAGGGCGTTTTCGCACTCACCTTCAGCCGGCGCGACCCCCCTCTTCACCGCGCAGGATCTGCGCGGATTTCGCACTAAATGCCGCGGAGCAGCCGGAAGAGCCGGAAACTCCCGGCGCAAAAGCCACTCAAACGTAAACCGCCAAAAAGCAGTTTCCGTTTGCGTGGCTTTTGCGACGGGAGTTTCCGGCTCTTCCGGCTGCTCCGCGGCATTTAGTGCAAAATCCGCGCAGATCCTGCACGGTGAAGAGGGGGGTCGCGCCGGCTGAAGGTGAGTGCGAAAACGCCCATAGTGTTTGGTGACTTAAACCATGGAATGGTGTTTCTTGTGTTTACACTCTTCATATACTCGTTAAAGGTATCTTGCATTTTATTATATCATTTCTAAACTCTGCAAAATCTGACCATAGATAACAGTGAAACAAAAGAAAACTGTGTCTCTGTGTACCAAGGGAATAAATGCTTTCCTCAAATCACTTCCAGCTCTCTTAAAATACCATTTGTCTCTTTGGACTAAAATATATTCACATCAACCTGGTAAGGTAGAACAATAATATCTCTACTGTACACATAATCGCTGATGTGAGGATTCAGGGGTCTGCCTTTCAATGGCTTACCTCTTTTCTCCAAGGCCAGGGACAAAGGGTGGCTATTGGGGAGTAATTGTCCCAGAGGCACCCTCTTGTATGTGGTGTTCCTCAGGTTTCCCAATGTTGTTTCTTAACATTTATATGTGCCCCCTTGCCCAGATTGTCCGGAGATACAGGCTGGGCTGTCACCAATATGTGGATGACACCCAGCTCTATCTATTGTTGGGAAGCCAGTCCAGCTTGCACCCTGGAAGATCTGGACCTGGCATTGCAAGCCATTGTGAAATGGCTCAGGCAGAGTCAACTGAAATTGAATCCAGCAAAGACAGAAGTCCTGTGCCTAAGTTGCGGCAGCTGGGGTAGGTCTGGTGGCCTTTGATGGGACGCCATTGGCGCCAGCATCAAAGGTCAAGCGCTTGGGGGTGTTCCTGGAGCCTTCGCTGACAATGGAGGCCCAGGTCGCAACCCCTGCCAAATGTTATCATCTTAGGCAGATAAGGCAGTTGGTTCCATACCTGGAGAGCAACGACTTGGCTATAGTGATTAATGCAACGGTCACCTCAAGAAAAGACTACTCTACATGGGGCTGCCCTTGACTCAAACTCAGAGGCTGCAACTGGTGCAAATCGCAGCAACCAGGTTGTTAATGGAGCTACTTGTATGGGAGCACATTCAACCTGCGCTGGAAGCATTACACTGGCTGCCTGCGGTGCTCCGGATTCGCTTCAAGGTGCTGGTTATAATCTTTAAAGCCCTATAAGGCTTGGGACCTGTCTACCTTCAGGACCGCCTTTCCCCTTATGTACCCCAAAGACCATTATGTTCAGGGACTCAAAATCTCCTTAAGATCCCTGGACTGAAAGAAGCTCGATTGTCCACCACCAGAGCCAGAGCGTTCTCGGTAATAGCCCCCACTCTGTGGAATTCCCTCCCTGAAAACATTAGGGCCCTGTGGGACTTGCCACAGTTCTGCAGGGTCTATAAGAGCGAATTGTTCAAACTCACCTTCAACGGTTAATGGAGAGGTGGCTATTATTCCACAGCACCAACAATCTTAGGGCGTTTTCGCACTGACCTTACTTGGGAGCAACGTCGCTCTTCACCGCGCAGCGTCTGCGCGGATTTCGCACTAATTGCTCCACAGAACCCGGAAGAGCCGCAAAGTTCCGCGGCTTTTGCGTCCAATTGTAAACTGGCCAAAAACCAGTTTACATTTGCGACGCAAAAGCCGCGGGACTTTGCGGCTCTTCCGGGTTCTGCGGAGCAATTAGTGCAAAATCCACGCAGACGCTGCGCGGTGAAGAGGGACGTTGATCCCGAGTAAGGTCAGTGCGAAAATGCCCTTACTGAACTAATATAATGGAATTCAGAAACTTGCCATCTTGGACTTTTAATGAATGGAAATGTTTTTATTATATATTTTATTCTTTAATATTTTATGTTTTTTTTTAACTGTTGTTAGCCGCCCTGAGCCTGTCAGGGAAGGGCAGGATATAAATCTGTTAAAATAAAAAATAAATACATAAAATCAGGAACTTTTTTAAAAAGTGACTTTCCCAAAGAAAACCAACCAGTTCATATTTTAGCAAGTATTTTAACCCACAGATTCTAGACCCAAGTCCTAAAATCAGCAATTATGTTTCCCATCTATAACAGCTTCCCAAAATTTCATTCACCTCTTTAGATGTTCTACCAAATCCAAAAGATTCCGTATTAATAAATCGTTTGGGAACTTGTTAACAATAGGTTTGCTGCAGTGTCCAAAAATCCAGGCATGAGGGACATGTCTAAAGTTTCCAAAAAGAACATTAGCTGGCTGAGACAGTTTCCAAATAGGACATGTGCTGGCAGGTGGTTTGTAAACATTGACAACATGTACTTTCCCAACTTTTACGCCAATTGTCTGGATGTCATTGTGGACACTGGTCAACACCAGCTTCACATTTTCAATGTTGTTTCGGGCATAAGTCTCTATGTCATAAGTATGATGGTATGTTATGCCAATATCATCATATCCCACAATTTTTGCTCTGTGGCAGGTTTGATTTTTGTTATCAGGAAGCAATTTTCCCCTGGCCAGTTTGGCTAGGGTACCTGGATGTTTTTTGCCATCTTCTGGACATGGAACAGGGGTCATTGGGTATTGGTTTGTGGCAAGGAGGTATTTGTGAATTTCCTACATTGTGCAGAGGATTGGACTAGATGGCCCTGGAGGTCCCTTTCATCTCTATGATTTGCTACAAGTATGGCAAGAGCGTACTTTTATTCATATAAAATACTTTCTTTTGTTTACTCCTGATTCTTTTCCTACTTCTGTTTCTTCCTACCTCTCAGATGGCAAAAAAAAAAAAAATGAAACAAGAGAAAATATTTATGGGACTTTTCAGTGGTTCCCCAAATTTTCAAGTTCTCCATGGAATAAAATTGGCAAAAAGTCCTTGGAAAACTTTTCACCTGACTGTTTTCATCCCCCGCCCCCGCCCCCCCCGGCCTTCACATCCTATACCTAACTTTTGCTAATGAATTTCCATTTGGCTTTTCCATGCTGGAATCCAGGTTTGTTTATTTTTTTAAAAAAATAATGTACTGACCTTATGGTGTGCAATACAATATCCAGGGTGAATGAAATACTTCCCCACTGATTTATGACAGTTATCGCTTTGGATATACAGAAATAATAAAAAAACCCTATAACACTCAGATGTGGAGCATCTGAATTTCCCAAGACAGGCTAACAAATATGTTTTATAAGAAAATGCCATGCTCCATTCAGTACCTTTACTGGCATAAATGATAAACAGAGCAAGAGAAAGAAAGCAAGTACAATTTTAGCATTACAAAGGGAGAAGTTCCTCATCAAAGGATTTTACCTTATGCTCCCAAATACTTATAGCAGTTAGAACACAGCCTGCAACTGAGCAAGTAATATGAGGGTGCTGATCCAACAGAAACATGAAGCTGCTGAATTAGAATTCATTACTAATACACAGACATTGGAATTTGCTCTGAACAAGACAGTGGGAGGTATTTCAAGGCATCATAGCAAAGCAACAGAGGTCAAATTTGATAATATTATCTATTGACGGACAGCCAAGTAACCCCCCTATGACAAACCCCATCCACTTCCCTCACTTTTAGGCAAGATTTTCCCTCCATTTTTCTTTTGTGTCCCTTCACCAACTGAGCAGCTCTGGAAGCATGTATTCTTCTCTATAAAGTAGTTTGAGCAGTCTGACCCTGAGTCAGTTATATGTAATGGCTATTTTCTCAGCCCAGGACCTGAGGGAAGGATTAGGGTTTCCCTTAACTTAAACGACAGAAAATGGCACTTCAGACATTTTAAAATTCAAAAATAACAGAAGGTTTTATTTAACATCAAGGGGAAAGGTTAAGGAGAAGTCAGGGGTCAAAAACACTGAGGTTAAATAGTAAAAGCGTGAACAAAAACCTCAGGCTATTAAGAGCTTCTTGAATTATTCACAGTTACTATAGTTCTTTACTTTGAGAGACTTTTGTCCTTTGGTTTTCCCAAACCACTCTGGCTCAATTTATTAATATAACAGCAGACTCTTTTGGTGCCCAGAAGGCTGGTACCCTGTTCCCAGTACCCAAACACCTTCTCTTGAAACACCAAAAATCTTTTTGATAACTGACTTTTAAGTCTCCGCAAGCAGCATCCAATAACAGTAAACCAGGAAATATCTACTCTTCAGAGATAACTTTCCTTGTTTAACTGGGTAGGGATTGTTCTTCTCTCCCTAGATGATTTATCAATTTCTCCTTTGGCTTGAATGGGAGACTTCTTTGTGCCAGCCAAACTTTCTTGCCAAACCCTTTCCCAGTTCTCTGTCTGTGTGCAAAACTGCCTTCAGCTAATGCGACATTAAGACTATGGGTGTTTTCACACTGACCTAACTCTGGAGCCAGGTCCCTCTTCACCGCGCAGCGTCTGCGCGGATTTCGCACCAATTGCTCCGCAGAACCCGGAAGAACCGCAAAGTCCCGCGGCTTTTGCGTCGCAAATGTAAGCCACCAAAAACCAGTTTACATTTGCGACGCAAAAGCCGCGGGACTTTGCGGCTCTTCCGGGTTCTGCGGAGCAATTGGTGCGAAATCTGCGCAGATGCTGCGCGGTGAAGAGGGACGTCGCTCCGGAGTTAGGTCAGTGCAAAAACGCTCTATATTAAATCATGGGTGAATTCTGACTTTGTCAGCACTGCCTGTCGGGGCTAGGATGTGACCACACAAGATATTTGACCCAACCTAGTCATGCCTCCCTTCCAGATTTAATGTGCATGATCACACATGCACATCTGGCCCCAAGTCTCACCCGTCCTTTCCTCATTTTAGGATGGGCTGGCACTAGGGTTGCCAAGTTCAATTCGAGAAATATCTGGGGACTTTGGAGGTGGAGCCATGGGACTTTGGGGGTGGAGCCATAAGCAAAGTTATGACAAGCACAACTGAACTCCAAAGGGAGTTCTGGCTATCACATTTAAAAGAACTGCACACCTTTTAAATGCCTTCCCTACATTAGAAATAATGGATAGGGGCACCTTCTTTCGGGGCTCACAGAACTGGACCCCCTGTTCCAATCTTTTTGAAACGTGGAGAGCTTTTTGAGGAGAGTCATCAGATGCTATGCTGAAAATTTGGTGCCTCTACCTCAAAAAACAGCCCCTCCAGAGCCCCAGACACACCCAGATCAATTCTCCATTATACCCTATGAGAATCAATCTCCATAAGGAATAATGAGGTGCTCAGCAGACATTTCCCTCCCCTCCCCCCCATTTCTGACGACTCTGAAGCGAGGGAGGGCCTGCTCCCACCTGGGGATTGGCATCTCTACTCATGAGTTGCTGAACTTCCAACTTCTTCAAAGTAACACAGATCAACCAAAGGTTCAAGTTTATCTTTCCTATGCAAAGGACCTCTGAAAAGATTGCACAGCCAACGGAGGGTCTGGGCTGGTTTCACAGCCACTGGGAGCAGCCATGTTCTTCTGCCTCCTCCTGCCCCCATTCAGCCCTAAAGACAAAGGGTGTTTTCGCACTCACCTTCAGCCGGCGCCGCGACCCTCTTGACGACGGAGGATCTGTGCTGATTTCCCACACGAAGCGCTGGAGCAACCAGAAGAGCCGCCAATTTCCGGCGCGAAGCCCGCTCAAACGCAAATCGCCAGGAAGCAGGAAAACGCTTGAGCGGGCTTCGCGCCGGAAATTGGCGGCTCTTCTGGTTGCTCCAGCGCTTCGTGTGGGAAATCAGCACAGATCCTCCGTCGTCAAGAGGGTCGCGGCGCCGGCTGAAGGTGAGTGCGAAAACACCCAAAGACACACCATCCCCAAAGGAAGCCTTTCCAAGCGGAGTCCGAAGCCTCCAGAGGTGGAAAGGCACATGGTGGCTGTGGGGGCGGGGCTTTCCCCCACCGGCCAGCTGACTGGGAGCGGGAAGGAGCTTGGGAAAGTGGGAGAGCCTCTGCTGGGACTTGGGGATTGGAGAGCCTAGCTGGGACAAGATTAAATAGCTACTAGGAACTCTAAATCTCTAGCAAATCTCTAAAGCACATGCATGGCGTGTTTCCCAGGTGTCTGAGTGGCAGGGCATGTGATGCACGTGCCCCGCATGCGCAGAAGTAGTCTGAATGCTCCTCTTGTACATGTGCAGCCCCTGCCTCTCCCGGCAGCAGGGCAGGGACTGTGTGATTGCTGTGGCATGCATCAAAGAGCAGTGGCTTTTTCAAAGCCAGGATACTGCCAAGCCAAATTCCCAGTGTGATCTCACCCCTAGTCTAAGATGATCTCCACTAGGGTTGCCAATCCCCAGGTGGGGGCAGAGGATCCCCCGGTTTGGAGGCTTTCCTCCCGCTTCAGGGTCGTCAGAAAGCAGGGGGAGGGGAGGGAAATGTCTGCTGGGAACTCTGTTATTCCCTATGGAGATTTATTCCCATAGAAAATCCTGGAGAATTGATCTGCGGGTATCTGGGGCTCTGGGGGGGGGGGCTGTTTTTGGGGGTAGATGCACCAAATTTCCAGTACAGCATCTAGTGCCTCTCCCCAAAATATCCTCCAAGTTTCAAAAAGATTGGACCAGGGGGTCCAATTCTATGAGCCCCAAAAGAAGGTGCCCCTATCCTTCATTATTTCCTATGGTAGGAAGGAATTGAAAAGGTGTGCCGTCCCTTTAAATGTGATGGCCAGAACTCCCTTTGGAGTTCAATTATGCTTGTCAAAGCCTTGATCTTGGCTCCACCCCTAATTTCTCCTGGCTCCACCCCCAAAGTCTCCTGGCTCCACCCCCAAAGTCCCCAGATATTTCTTGTATTGGACTTGGCAACCCTAATCTCCACGCAAGTCTTGCCACAGTTAAGGCAGAAATCTGAATCTGTTCTCTCAGCATACAACTCTCACAAGACTTTTTTTTTTTTTTTTTGCTCAGCTGATGACAACCAATTGGATGGCCTGGAGCAGCTTGTCACTCAAGGCTCTCCAGCTCTGTGAAGTGTTAATCATTCACAGTCCTGTAGTTTCACGTTTTAAGCCTCTTAGAAAGTGCAGTCTCTCACTCCACCATAAGCAGATCACTGTCCAACAGAAATCATTGGGATAGTAAGAGCTAAGTCCAGTAGCACCTTAGATTTTGGGGGATATACGTAATCTTTCAAGATTCCTGAAGTAGAGAGCTTTGACACTCCAAAGGTCATACCCTTCAAATCCTGTTGGTTTTTAAGGTGGTACTGGACTCAAAATAACTTTTCGTAACTCATTCTAACAATGAGCAATATATACCTTGATTTTGGTCTGTTTGTTTGGGACTGAAGAAAAAAAAGAGCAAGGAACCTGTGAAATATCTGTAAGCAAGATGTAGTCAAGCCTAGAATTAATTCCACATATGAACTGAACAGCATACCCAATTGATACTCCACTTCATCACACAAGCACATTACACATGAAACTTTTGCAGCTTCTGTTCTCCCTCTCCTCTCCTAACAAAGGTGTGTGTTTCTGAACAGGAAACTTTTTACACATTCTGAAAATTACCTTTTCCTGTCTGGAATTTAGTATTACATTGACTTTGGTACAGTCAGAATTAGTCTACATGAAGTAGACTACAGAAAATTAGCTATTCTTCAAAATATCTCAAAGATTATATAGAAGGATTATAGAGCATATTAAATAAAACAACACCTTATCCATCAGGATATAAAAACCTTGAAAATAAGGAAAGGAAACATCACTGCAAACAAATTTTATTAGCACAGTTTTTATACGTATTTTTGTTACAATTTCCCCAAACTCTTCTGTATCTTAGAAGTTTGTAAATTTTTCAAGCATCAGAGCACAAATCTTTAATGGATATTGTCCATCAGAGTGAGGTTAATCTATGTTTCAAGTTCTAATGCTAGTGCTTCAAGAACAACATTTCAGGAGGTAAAATGTTTTAGCAGTGATACAGGATTTTGAAATAATATTTATATGAGAATCTCCAGACTGGTATGAAATAAGGCTGAAATGTCACTTCCTTATCTTCTAGAAATCCCATGAAAGCTAAACTCTCTTTGCATTAATAGAGTATGTGTATTTTTAGCATATATTCAAATGTGTCTTTCGGTGATAGGAATTCTAACAATACTTCACAGACTACTTCCTTTATGTCACAAGGTAGTATTTTTTGTAGTTACTGCTTTTATTTGCTGAAGGCTAGGAAGCTGACGATGAGGTTTAATTTCATTACTTAATACTTTACTTCAATATTTAACATCATCTGATGATATATGGCAGTTGACAGGAAATATCAGCTTTGAAAATAAGAATAAAAAACACCCCACAATTTTTTATAATTATTCAAAAAAAAAATTGCCCTGTTATTATCCAGTTCATCCTTTTTGTCAGTTATCCTTATTTTATTTTTTGTTCCTTCTATAATTGCTATCTCTGTCAGTTTTACCTATTTTCTGTTTCATAGATGGGTAAGTGCTGTCAGTCTGCAGTTGTTATTTTAATTAATATTATCTAATTGATTTTTTGCTGTTATTGTAAACTGCTTTCGGAAACACTATGATTGAAAAGGAGTATTCAAATACTGCGCTCTTATCTGCTATCCTGCATCTTTTAATCAGAAAGATCGTAGACACAGAACAGATGGGTGTAAATCAATTTTTACCATTAATTCTTAACTTCTTATGGTTTCTCAATCCTAAACTAGGGGACACAATCACATATATTGCAAACATATGGGCTGGAGTTCACAGTTCTCTCTTGACAGAAATATACAAGTAAAGGTATATGCATGAATACTACAAGAATGGATTACTTTTGGTCCAGAGACAACTGGATAATCACCTGTACATTTGTATATAATATTTTTATCAGGTGGCTAATTCTACAATATAGGCACTATGGCTATGAGTAAAATAAAGAAATCTGTCTGTCATTGGTTGCAAAAGTTTGCCTCAATTGAAATCAGCACAAGTAACAAGCTTCTGCTACCTATAATTTACTTTATGTTGAAATGTTGCCCTGGAGAAATTTATAGGTCCTATAAAATTCTTTCCCACCAACCCAAGAATGGAGAGGTCCTCACGGTCCTCTACAAAGTATGTCTGAAAGACAACTGATGTTATGCATCATTTATGTTAGCAATTCATCTTCTGTAGCACCAGTTCATGACACATAGTGTGGAAAGCTAATTCTTTCTTGCTTCCAGAATAATGAAACATAATAAGGCACCTAAAGCAGAAGAATCATCTTGTAGGTGTCATATAAATTAATGATGGAGGTGTCTTCAAAACAGTACACACCTACTGTCCTATAGGATACAGTCCTATAGGATACAGAAGTTCTCTAAGATCCATCCACACAAAATCTTGAAAGTGTGATGCACTCGAAAGCTTCCATAGGCCCACATCATGCTACCGAAATATTCTATATCATCGCTTTCATCTAAAAAAGAGACGTTTCTCGGGTTTTATTCAGATTTTAATCCCCTCCCCTTATTCTTCTTTGATTGGTCACTATCTGAAACAGAATTCTAGACTAGAGGGACCATTAGTCCGATCCAGCAAATGTATTGGATACAGCGGACAAAGCTGCCTCTATGTGTGCATAAGAGATGTATGTGTGGACAGCAGGGGTTGTTTCGTAGAAAAATAGGTGGTGGAGCTCATCCAGGATTGTTATGCAGTTGCACCTACTATTCAATGGACAAGGTGGGAAGGAGGAGGTGGAACTCTGGGAAAGGTTCAGGAGCGACGCTCTTGTGAGCTCCCGCTGAATCCAAAGCCTGGTGGACAGAAAACTAAACCTGTCCACTACTCAAGCCAGAATGATGACACAGAGGAGCGGAGAGATTGTCATACTGAGGCAGGTTTGTCTTGAACACTGCCACTTTCCCTGAAAATTTCTGTTTTCTGACATTGCTGGACCAGAACTACATAATGGCAATACATTGCATAATGTTGCCAACTTCAGGCTACCCCTTTCTATCACATTTCCATTTAGACACAGCTGTTATGTGAAGGGTACAATTAGTATGATAATAATGCTGTGATGTAAAGTTGTAGACATTAAAGCTACGTCCAGAGAGCCCTTGGCTATTTGGCTCTCTATGATACTGACATATCATTCCAGCTGTATTCTGTGATCCTCACTCCCTTATTCTATGCCATCCACAGTTTGCTCTCTACTGGCCGTTAAGGATCGACTTGTGCTTCTTTTGGATGTGGAATAGTCAACATGAGATTATTGTACTTTGTCAATTTCACTTGGTGAATAATTCCTGTTAATATGCCCACACATTGTGACAGCTGGTATTTACTGTGGCATGTGAATCTAGATTAGTAACTATTTGCCAAATTCATACTTAATATTAAATGCCTGATACTCAGGCTGACATGATTAACCTTAGGTGATCGAGAAATACATGTTTCTAGTTTGAAATGTAAGATACCTTATAAACTGAATGGTATTGTTATGCAGGAATTTAAAGGTAGACCTTAAGTTGCTTGTTAAATACAGATCTGTTTGAAGAAAACAAAAATACAATTGCATTATACTTAAAACAAAGCAGAATTCGGGAACTACTGCCTAGAAAGAAGAAAGAAAGTTTAATACGGTCAAAGACCAATCAATTAAATACAAATAACTTAATAAGATACAGTCAGGCAATAGTAAAATGGGAATAAAACATACACAGTATAAAATATAATTAGGCAATATTATAATGAGAATAAAACATAGACAGTATAAAATATAATTTCCTCCCCAAAACACTGATTAAATTCCAGAACCAAGGCGTTCAATTGGGTATTCCCCTTAAGAATTGCTTCCGGAGACTTATGGCTCGTGAAGCAAACTTTGCCACACATAAAGTGGTTCCTTTGTTCCTATCAGCCAATAATCTGTCTAGCTGAAATCTAATATTTCTTCCAGGGACACTGGCACAGATTGGGAGTATATACTCGGCCCTAATATGCTGATATAATTTACATTGGAATAGTACATGCTCCCTATCCTCCGGTTATAAACTGAATGGTATTGTTATGCAGGAATTTAAAGGTAGACCTTAAGTTGCTTGTTAAATACAGATCTGTTTGAAGAAAACAAAAATACAATTGCATTATACTTAAAACAAAGCAGAATTCGGGAACTACTGCATAGGTTACTTAAGGAGTTAAATAAATTTTGAGGTTTTATTTCCCCAGTTTAACAGAGACATATTTCCTATACGGATTTAGTATGTAGCCTCTCGAACTGTAGAGAGTTCAAAATAGGGATACTAAAGTATTCTAGAGAGCTCAGTTCCCAAAACAAAATACATGTATTTAATTACCCAAACACTACAGTCATCTTCTGAGGCCCTGCTTTAGGTGCCCCTGCCTTCTGAGGGTTTTCTCAGTCATGGTACCAAAACTCGGGAACTCCCCCCCTCAAGGGAAACCCAAGGCTTTTTTTTGTTTTGTTTTTAACCTATTTTCACCTATTAAGTACATTTTTAATGTGTTAGCTGCTTTTGTGGCCCTTACGAGGGCAGAAAGGTGAGGCTTAAATTGTGTAAAATAAAATAATAAAAATAACTGATGTTCCCACACAACTTGACAGATGCTTTGCTAGGGTGTCCTGATCATGATTCTGAGTCTAAATTTGGGTTTTGACTTTCACTACACATTTTGCAGGTCATTTCTGAGAATTGTTTTACTCCTGACAGCATCCCATCATTATACATAGTTATTTCTAATAACATTTTTCCTCAAGATGTTTCATTGGGACATATGAACTGGATCTTAAGGAAAACCACTCAGCTTTGTTGAATGGATCGCATAAATATGCATTGTAATAAATAAAACATAGGGCTTCCGGGGAGGAAAATGGCGAGCTGAGTTGTCTCTCGTAACGGGAGCAAGCTGAAGGTCTTGTTCGGGGTAGTGGAGGGCAAACCAAAGCCCACTGCCTACCTTTCTCAGTGAGAGAAAGGTCCAAGACTTGCACTAAAAACTTTAGAAGAGATTTACCTTGGCTGAAAAGGAGCTTTGGAGAAGGGTCCTTTGAGGCTTTGAGGAGTCTCAGAAGTTTGCAAAATTATCGTCTGCAAGATCTCTCAGAGCCATCGATTTGGCATAAGCTCGTCACGATCCTAACCTTCTGGGACATTTTTAAACAACTAAAGTCTTGGAAGACCAGTGGAACTTGGATAAACAGAGGAAAAAAGGTACAGAAACTCTTCTTTCACTCCGGAGCTATTTACAGAGTAATAAATAAAACATGGAGGACAGCTGCCAGATCTTTATCTCATTCATGTAAAAATAAAACTTGCTAAAAATAGTCCTCTATAGGAGAGACAGAATTCCTAGCCATGCAGATACTTCGACATTATTGCATAGTAACTTCCAAATTACCATATTAGATATGATACAGGTCAAAAACTTGCGGGAATGTAAATTTAGCTTTTAAACAGCTTTGATAGAGCATGACAGTTCAGACATTTAATACATTTTAAAATCTAATTTGCAATAAAAATGAAGTTTTAAAAAACTGAGGCTTCAACCATGCTCAGCAATTTTCACTGGCAACGGTCTTTTAGAGATAGCCCTTTTTCATCTGAGAATGATAGTATAGTGTTCAGAGATCTGTTACCATATAAATGTAATTTTAACCTGTCATTTTGATCCCATGTAGTAGCAGTGGCTGCATCAACATAAACAGTGGCTTGTCCTGCTGTTATAACATTCCAACCTTGAAGAGGGAGAGAGAGAGAGAACCATCTGGCTTTGCTCGCTGCCAAGGCTATATTCTCTCCAAATTGTTTTCTTTCACCTGAGGTTAGCACATGGTGATGTGAGCAGAAGGCCACAAAATGCCAAACGAAAATGGCTGTAGGTATCAGTCCCAAAGCTACGGACCACAGTTCACCCTAAGCACACAGCTCAAGGCAAGCCACAATAAACCAGAATAGTAAAGAAACCACAAAATGGCACAGAAAACCATAGCCAGAAAAATCTAAGGCTAAATTCCAGGCAAGCATTGGATGGGAATTCTAGAACCCAGAAGAAGCAAAAACAAGGAAGAAAAGTGAAAACTAAAAAGGCAATTATTCCAGAAAATGAATGGAAAAGAGTCAGGCAGACAAGGAAATATTGGAGATGTGCTTCATAAGTTTACCGTCTGAAATGATTAGATGCCTGCATTTATCTGACATCCAAGCAGCCAAGCAGGCTGCAAATGATCAGTAAGTACAGAGATGGGTCAAAGGCACTAGAAACAGCCCAAGGAACAGCTGAGGGACTGAATTCTGACAGTAGGTTGCTACCGTCTTCACAGCTCAACAACATGCTATCAGTTCCACTTTTAAGCTGCGCCATCTCCAAGTACAGGGCAACCGCTGACATCAACAGCTCCTGTTTACAGTTACTAGTATCAGGATAAGACAAAGCTGTTGGAGCAACATAACCTTGTAGCTTTACGCTGCACATAAAATAAGAGAGGCTAACTAGATAGTAAAAGAGTCACAAAGTCGCTGCTGCTGATTCCTTCCGTAATATCTACACAACATATGATGTGCTGTCAATGCACTGGCTATCTCTCTGCCTTTACCACACTTCATTGGCTACCGGCAACAGAAATGGAAAATACGCAGCCTAGGATGCAGCCTCTTCATCCCATGCAGAACAAGACATTACCAAAAGGAGTCAAAAAAAGAATAGGCAGCAGCTCCACCTTTCTTGTGACATCTCACTAAATACAAGCAACTCCTGTTTCATGAAACACTAATACAATCACTTCTGGGATGACCTCTAAGCAAAATAAGAAAACACGACAGACATGAACGGTGAAAGTAAGGGAAAACACCCATGCATAATAGGCCATTGTTTTTCATACAAGGTAAAAGCAGCAGAGGACAGATGTAATCAACTCACTGAGTGGTCACAGTATGAGTTTCTAGTGCCAAAATGTTGTTTCATCAGCAGCAACATTTAGAAAAAAGAAACAAAATTTGCTAAAGTGTTCTTTACAGCACAAGAACTCAATCACCCGCTGGGAAAGATTCAACTGCAATATTTTCCCCTACATAAATATTGTGAGTTGTTCTGTGTATGTGTGGGGGGAGGGTGCTTTCCAATCAGAAACACTAGTATGAATGAAATGGGGGGGGGGGGATGCCAGGCCTTTTCCAGTTGTTATAGAATGTCAACTGTATCACACCAGACTGTTACATATCCCTGTATAAAAGGGCAAATTGCATCAGTCAAATAATTACAATTGGAGCTGAATCCTAAAAAACTGCCCATGTGGTAAATTTGCAGAAAGGACTACCAGCTTCTTCTCCCCCCAAAACTACTCCTGAAGGTGAGAGAAACTTAATGCAGCCAGAAGGGAGAACATGGCAAAAAAAAAAAAAAATACCCTGCCCTGTTTGTGAGCCTTTACTTATTTTACTAAAACATACAGCAGCAGTAAATCAAGACAGCTTTTACCAAGCCAGCAATGACTAGAAACAGAAGGTTACAATCAAAAATTGCATGAAATGTAAAACATCAACAGCAGTCAATGACAGTGGGATTGGGGAGCTGTGCTGGGTCCAGCGGTGGTGGCCCAGTCCAGGGCTCTGCGATCGACAGAGGCAGCTGCACAGCTCAGGAGCTGCTCTGGGCATGCCACCACCTGGCTGGAGTCTTCTTCTAGAAGCCCACCGCTGGGCTAACGGGGCTGTGCCATACCATGACAGCAGCTTCCTGGAACCTGTTGCCACTGGCTGGGCTCGCAGGAACAGGCTGCGTCCTGGTGGCAGCTTGCTGGAGCCTGCCACCACAACTCAGAGCTTACCAGCCAGGCTTGTGGAGCTGTTCTACACCATGGTGGCAGCTTCCTGCTGCCACTGGCTGGGCTCACAGGGCAGGCTGTGCTGTGGCCTCTCAGGGCTCACCAGCCAGATTCCTGGAGCCTACCATCACTGGCCTGGCTCACAGAGCTATGCTGTACTGCAGCAGCAGCTTCCTGGTGCTACACAGCTTGCCCTGTAGCAGTGGTGGGTTCTTCCTCCCTCCTCCTTTTAGCCCCACACCTTGGAAGCTGAGCTGAGAGTATGAGGTGAGAAGCGGGGTGGGAATGGAGTGGATACCGGGCAACAAAGGTGAGGTGGCTGCACATGGGCTGGGGGCCTCCCCTTCACTTTTAACTGTGGGGGATAAGACAAGGGAAAAAGAACAGAAGGAAGGAGATGGAGCAGCACAGTGAAGACCCAGTAGCTGGGCTGCTGCTTTGCTTCTCTTTTCTGGGAAAGGAGAAAAAAGTCTGTGTGGCTGCTAATTGTCCCACAACCATTCTTCATGCCCCACTAGGCTTGCCAATCCCCAGGTCCCAGCGGGGGTTCTTCCGCTTTCCCAGTCTCCTTCCCGCCCCCAGTCAGCTGGCCGGTGGAGGGAAACCCCGCCCCCAAAGCCACCATGTGATTTTCCCCCCCTCCGGAGGCTCCAGTCTTTGATTGGAAAGGCTTCCTCTTGGGATGGGGTGTCTGTGTTACTTGGAAGACGTTGGCTGCAACTCGTGAGTAGAGAGGACAATACCTCACTTCAGAGTCGCCAGAAAACGGGGGGGGGGGAGAGAGGGGAGGAACGTCTGCTGAGCACTTCATTATTCCCTATGTGGAGATCGATTCTCATAGGGTATAATGGGGCATTGATCTGGAGGTTTCGGGGGCTCTGTGGGAGCTGTTTTTTGAGGTAGAGGCACCACATTTTCAGTGTAGCATCTAGTGCCTCTCCCCAAAGTACCCCCCAAGTTTCAAAATGATTGGACCGGGGGTCCAATTCTATGAGACCCAAAAGAAGGTGCCCCTATCCTTCATTATTTCCTATGGAAGGAAGACATTTAAAAAGGTATGCTGTCCCTTTAAATGTGATGGCCAGAACTCCCTTGGAGTTCAATGATACTTGTCACACCTTTGTTCCTGGCTCCACCCGCAGAAGAAGAAGATGAAGAAGATATTGGATTTATATCCCACCCTCCACTCCGAAGAGTCTCAGAGCGGCTCACAATCTCCTTTCCCTTCCTCCCCCACAACAGACACCCTGTGAGGTAGATGAAGATATTGGATTTATATCCCGCCCTCCACTCCGAAAAGTCTCAGAGCGGCTCACAATCTCCTTTCCCTTCCTCCCCCACAACAGACACCCTGTGAGGTGGATGGGGCTGGAGAGGGCTCTCACAGCAGCTGCCCTTTCAAGGACAACCTCTGCCAGAGCTATGGCTGACCCAAGGCCATTCCAGCAGGTGCAAGTGGAGGAGTGGGGAATCAAACCCGGTTCTCCCAGATAAGAGTCCGCACACTTAACCACTACACCAAACTGGCTCTCCCAGTCCCAGTCCCCAGATATTTCTTGAATTGGACTTGGCAACCCTATGCCCCACCCCCCTGACCTTAGAAATCCTGGCTACTGGCCTGGTGTTGCATGCTGCATTGTTCCCAGGACATTATACAACATTAAAGGGAAAGGCACCAAAAGTCTCTTCTGTGAACCGATACTCTTCACATCTCTTTAGCATCCAAACAACCTAACAAACAATTAACGCTTTAAAATGGTACAGAATTCTAGCAGCATAACTAGCAATAATCAAATACAGAGAAAGGCAAATAAAAATTTGACAGAGAAAGGCAAATAATAATTTTTGAAAGTTACAGTCCTGCTGTAGAAAACTCTGGTTCCTGATGAAAAAGTGGTCTTTCTATTCATAAAATGTCGCTGGAGCATAGGCATTTGTTATAAATTTATTCCATTCGATATTTTCAACTTTAATGAGGTATTTGCCTTTGAAGGGATTGAACAGAACTTACTGTACTGAACCCCTGGAAGGATAAGTCACAGTTTCATCACTTTTTAGAAGGAGGGGGGAAAAAACCATAATAAAGATAAACCTGTCTAAGGAAATGATTCTTTAGAAGAAAAGAGAAGACTTTGCTTCTTACAGAATGGAAGAAAATGCTGGCATGTCTTATAACACATGGATGGCTCTGAAGTTATATAAGTATCCAACATTTGCAGCGCAACCCGAAGGGGTGGTGAAAGCATTCCAAGAGCCAACTTACTTTTGTGTCGACATATGTTCAAGATATGCCAGAGTAAGGACCATTTGTGATGGCACATGCCCCCCGCACCATTCTGTCACTCTCAGGTACTGGCAGAGAGCTGTTGCAGCTGGTTGTTGGCACAACTGAGCCGTAGGCCAGTGTGCTGGCATGGTTGTGGGTAGTTTTGGGAGTGTGGCCAGAAGTAGCTTGCTCCCTGAGCCCTTTCAGCCTGGTAACACACCCTGCCAGAGGCAGAGAGTTATGCCAACAGAAAACATGGAGTGGTTCATAGGTGTCAACTGAACTGAAAACTCAAGTCATACCCCCACCGCTGCAGCCTCAACCATTAGGCTTGGAGGAGCTCAGGATGCCGACTACAGGCTCAGCCAATCACCTCCCTCCCCAAGCTGGCCAAGCCCGCTCTCCAGCATCCAATCACAGCCCCCCCCCCTTACAAAAACTTCAGCCAAGAGATCTTACAACTCAGTAGTTAGACTGAGAGAGCAGCATGGGCATCTGTCTCACAGCTCCCTGTTGTGTGGACTTAGAGAGGGTGCTTAGTGCTAACGCTCAAGGAAGAAAGCAAAGTCCATACTCTCCCATTTCAGAACACTAACAGGTACCCCGCTTTTATAGGCTTAACCGTATTGGGCAACCACGCACTGACAGCTAAGCAAGAGCAAGGATCCCAAACCTGCTTCCCCATCCCTTTTGCTTGAAGGTGGGTGCTGCGATATCAATCAATCAAATTTTTATTTATATCCTGCCCTCCCCGCCAAAGCAGGCTCAGGGCAGCTAACAACACAGTCAATACAATAGTTTACAAAGTATTTAAACATAACTAATTGTAACACATTAATTAAATTCTACTAAAACTCTAAAATCAGTAAAATCATTAAAATTAACATATTGGTGCTATTATATAGATTCCACTAGCAGTTTCCCTTTAGTCAGTGAAGGCCAATCGAAAAAGGGTGGTCTTGCAGGCCCTGCGGAACTGTTCAAATTCCCGCGGGGCCTGCAGATCCTCCAGAAGCTGGTTCCATAGGCGTGGAGCCATAACCGAGAAAGCCCGATCACGGGTACTCTGAAGCTTTACCTCTCTCGGCCCGGGGATAGTCAGCAAGTTCTTCCCAGCTGATAGCAGCTCTGGCACTGAAGCATAGCATGCCATGGGGAAAGATCCCAGGAAAGTTTCCTGGGAGATCTGGGGGCGGGGAGAGAATGCTCTGTCATTTGCCTGTTTCCCACCTTGAATGAGGACAGGAAGTGTCTGTGGGGGGGGGGGGGTTTGTGGGGGGGGGGGAGGTGTCCTGCAGTCTTGCTCCACTGTACATGGAGAAGCAGGTTGCCATGCAACATTTTAACTAGTTTCCTTGCAGAATCAGAGCCTCGAGCAGCAGCTGCAAGCCATCATAAAGATTCCCCCAAATGCTAAGAGCATCTCCCATGCGATGTGCCTGCTTGATGATGATGTCACTTACAGGTGATGTCTTTATGCCACGCACATCAGGCATACTGGTGATCCTCGGGGCAGGTTCCCCCTGCTGGCCAATTCACAGTGGCAGGTTGGAGGCCCCAAAATCAGGGGGAAACCCACCCCCCGTAGAAAAATGGGAACTCTAGTTATATACATGCTCTCTGGAAAATATTCTTTATCAGAGCATGTAAGTACTTATGGAATAGACAGCGAACACCCAAGAAACAACAGGTATTGTGGCTCAGCTAAGTACCCAAGAATAAGGAATAGGAAGCTACCATAGCACCTGATAGCAATATTAAATTTTAACGGTGTCTGAAAACTCAGTAGCTGTGGCATTCTGGAGACCAGAGACGGTAGTAATATTTTTTTCCCTCTAGCTCAGGTTCCATTCCAAGCTGAAGAAGATCTCTCAGAGTCTGACTCAGAAATGTACTTGCCTCACAGCATGGATAAGCAATAAGACACACCTGTAACTGTATACAATCAGCCATTTAGGAACTTAAGTGACATCAGTACTAGTGATGAAACCACATTATCATTATTTTAATTTATCCTTCTCTGTCTGCAAAGTATGAAATCAATACCCCTATATATCTGGCAGTCTTGGAACAGTCATAAAATCTACACTTGATCTTAGCCAAAAGTTTTAATTGTGAGGATCTTGCATAAAATCTATGAAATCTATTATTTAAGATTTGAAATCTAATTAATTCATTTGTTGTTGTTCTTGATACATTTCACATGGAGCAGGGGGCTAAGATTATGGAATAGTTTGGCCCTGAACTACTTAAATCAATGGGTTTAGACTGAAGTATCACTGCATAGGATTACATTGTGATGTAATCCTAAACAGTGATACTCCAGTCTAAACCCATTGATTTCAGTGGTCTTAGGGCCAAACTACGGGCATTTCGCACTTACCTTAAGCCGGAGCGACGTCCCTCTTCACCGTGCAGCATCTGCACGGTTTCGCACTAATAGCTCCGGAGCACCTGAAGAGCCGCAAAGTCCCACGGCTTTTGCGGCGCAAATGTAAACCGCCAAAAACACGGTTTACATTTGCGACGCAAAAGCCGCGGGACTTTGCGGCTCTTCCAGGTGCTCCTGAGCAATTAGTGTGAAAACCATGCAGACGCTGCGCGGTGAAGAGGGACGTCGCTCCGGCTTAAGGTAAGTGCGAAAACGCCTACATCTTTCCTTTCCTTTTGTACCTTAGAAGCTCACTGATTAATGAATCTTGAGCAGTAGAAGACATTTATTTATTTATTTATTTATTTATTTATTTATTTATTTATTTATTTATTTATTTATTTAATGCATGGGCTACAAAAGGGTGAAACAAATTTCACAATTGCTAGTGTGATCTTAGGCTCCTTATCACTGAGCAAAAGAGCCAGGGTTTCCAGAGTATGGGGGGGAGGGGGGAGAATGATTGAATAAAGGCTTAATATAGTAATCCCTCATAACCTCAAAAAAATCTGCACTCCAGCAGAGCATGAAAGGATTCATCAATCCTGCTAAGGCCACACAGGGAAATTCAATCAGTGTAGGGCCTATTCAGAAATCTCCTCGCAAAACTATTGCAGGTCTTGCAAACAACAAGCCCTGCGATAACACTGGATGGTAAGATAGTACATATGGGGGGGGGGGGTAACAATTTTGGGTACGGCAGTCCAAAAAAAACAGGGGTGAGCATACTCTGCAGGCTCTCAGGTTCAAACTACTCAGATTCAAACTACATCTTATAAAGTATGTCTGTCTATCTATGTCAAGCATGGTGAAATTCCATTGATAATTGATTGTTTTAGGGTCCTGCCTAAACCTGGTCTGTGAAGTATCATGGAGGATCCAACTTTGTTAGCTTGTTATTCTTTTCCTTCCCCCCATCTTGCTTTATGGCTTAAAATTAGAAGTAGTGAGAACTGGAACACAAGTAATCAGCACCTTCCATACATTCCTGTAAGGGAGTACAAGACATCTGGGGAAAGCAAGGACGAAGTCCTGATAACACTATGGGAACGTAGACATTTATGATAGTTTGTCTGTGAATGCTACCCCCGCACCCCTATCCCTTGGAATCCTTTTGAAGTAAGCCTTAAAAGTATTGTATCAATGTATTGGCAGCGTTACTCTCAAGAACCTGTTACACCAAAGTATCGGTCTATCAATAAACGTAGTCTTTGTATCAACTTTGACTCGTCCATTGAACCCGCATGCTTGAGAATCATGCGGACTTAGGTGGTGGAGCTCATTAGTATAACTCATTAGCATATGCCACCCCCCACACACCAGCCAAAAGCAACCCAACGCAAGAAAGCAGAGCCCCAGGTGAGTGAGGTCTGCTTGGGCTGGTTAGCGATCCAGCCAGCCCAAGCAGGCCTCACTCACCTGCGGCTCTCTTGGGCCGCCCCCCCCCCCGCCCCAGTCAAAAGGTCAGCAAGCCACCTGCCACCAAAATCACATAAGAAATGGAGAAAGGGTGGAGTGGGCTTCTCGTGGGGTTAATGAGGGCTGCTGGGGGTGTGGCAGAGCTCCTGGTGGCTGGCTGACTGCCTGCTTTCCTGATCCAAGGATTGTTATGCAGCTGTACCTACTTCATGGACAAGGTAGGTGGAGGACAAGGAGGTGGAGAGGGGAACCCTCAGAAAGGTTCAGGAGCTGCGTTTCTGTGAGCTTCTGCTGAATTCAAGGCCTATGTAACCATATTGCAGTTGTGTGTTTTGAAGGAAACCCATTTTTTAAAATTTCTGTGAGGGCACAATTCAGTTCTGCAGGGATATTTGCTCCCTGGCATCATGTCGGTTTAGAAAAATGGTGTAGAGGTAAGGGAGGGGTTTGGAGCAGCCATTTTATCCAGGAGAACTATCTCTGTAAGCTGGAGACCAGATGTAATTCCAGATCTCCAGCCACCACCTAGAAGACTGGCAACCCCATTTGAAATGTAGTTTCCAGTTGAAAATAGCACCTGCAATACTGCTTCAAGTCCCCGTGTACTTTGGCCCTTAGAGTGGAGTGACTGTTTAGAATTGCACTGGCATGTCACTTTTGTTTAGCACATTAGCAAACAGTAATTAAATCAGATAAATATTTTTACCTCAGTTGTAAAAAAAAAAAAGTGCTCATCCAACACACAAGAACTGGTCAGGACCATTTCACATTATTGCTTCCGGAAGTATTGCATTAAAATAGTACATGATTATTCAAAACTACAGGAAAAAACAGAAATGCCATGTGATTTTTGTTATTTTTGGAATTAAAATACAAAAACAATGTAAAATGCACTCCAACATTTATAAAAAGAAAAAGGGAAGATGATAAACATCACATGTCTTTTGAAGCATGGATATTACTGTCAACCCCCCCCCCCCCCTCTATTATAAAAAATTTTATTTGGTATCAAAACAGTACAAGGCATTGCATGTAATAATGTTTTTTCAAAGGAAGAGTGGTGATTTTTTCTGTCTTGGTTGTGAGAATAGCTAAGTATTCAACTGACGTCAGTTGGCACATTTTATTGGCATCTGCTCAAAGACTTGGCCCTAATACTGTGGACATATGGTTTACGGCACATGTAAAAGACAGTCATGAATTTTTAGAAAGGAGACCTCAAAGGTGTTTAATTTAATATGCTTCACTAAGACATTTCACAACCATGCTGCCCCTCAGAAAGGTGAAATGAAATGGAAATGGATGGTAAATGTGGTGGTAAATGTCATAAAATCCTTAATTTTTTTTATATGCAAATCTCACTTAAAAGCAAATTGTATAATAGATTATGGACTGCGCACGCCTTAAGCAATTCACATTGCATAGTTTATTCATTATGACTTTCTAGTCCTTTGAATTTGAATAATTTTTTTCAGCAAGCCTATATCTGAAATGATAATAAAAACTGAGATACTGGCAGACGGTAACGTATTATTATGATCATAGCCTATTGGAAGCAAATAAAAGGCTACCAACAAGTAATAAAATGGGTTCAACAGATTGAAGGCATAGCTTGTCCAAGTCTAAATAAACAGTTATAGATAAAACATGGCAGTTTGGTCTTCTGTTTTATGGCCACATTGAATAATTGTACTAGCTAAGAAACAAGGGTGACATGGCTTCCTTCAAACGCACCATGGGTCAGCTGGCCTTTCCTCAGCTAATGCCTAATACAGTCATCTCTACCCTGGGCCAAGTATGGCATGAAGAGATGAGGCTTTCCTGTACCATACTGTGTTCTTAACCGGAAATGCAATGGATCTCTAAGCTGGACACAGTGGTGGGGGGGTAGGGTTGCCAAGTTCCCTCCGTTCTCCCACAGGGGACTTTCGGAAGTGACATCACCCAGAAGTGTGGCGTCGCTTGCGGCCGCTCTAGCTATTTCCTGGAAAACTCTATGGTTTTCTTGGATGCTCTACCCATTTGGGAGAGAAAAACTCTATGGCACCTATTGTGAATGGTTACCGCGTGCCGCCACTGGCACTATAACATCACTTCCGGGTGACATCATCGCGCTGACGATGTCGGGGGAGGTTCCCCCCACTGGCCCAATGTGGGCCGGCGGGTTGGGAAACTCCTTGGCAGGGGAACCTCCTGGGCTTGGCAGCCCTGGGGGGGAGGGGGGAGAAAGTAGCAGAGTGCTGGTCATATCTGGCTGGGCTCCATAGTGATGTGGTAGAACCCCAACCAGCCAGGCTGCTTTGAAACAAGCACATACGCAAATTAAAGAACAATACTGCTCTCTCCAGGCCAGGCCACTTTTGGGACAAACCTGGAGAAAAGATGACAGAATATGTTCTTTAATAAATGGGGTGCTGGTTATTGGCATAATAGGAACCTCAACTGTAAAACCAGTCAAATAGTCCTAATGAAGTTTTATTTCTCTGGAATAGAAGTGAGAAAAATCACAACCTATTTCACTACCATAATGACAATGCAAAATGGATAATTTAATTAACATCATCCTTGTTTCTGAAATGCTACAAAAGATTTAGAGCTGCAAGGCACAAATGCTTATCTAACAGATAAACTTCACAAAGGGGATGGTGGCATTGGCTAGCATGCTGTGTATATCATCCAACTATGTCTGGCCTGCTATTTTAAGCAAACACCCAATTTCCTAAATAAAGATCTCTGAACATCAATGCGCTCTATCAGCAAACACAATTAATCAAATGGCACTGTTCGCCTCATATCCCAGATAAGAGCTTTGCAACAATTTTTAATTATTAACAAGACTTTGTTTATCTGTGATCATATTAACTGCACACTTGTTGCTATTCGTGACACCATGTTGTAACTTTATAAAGTAGAAAATAGGGCCTTCACAAGAATTTAGCACTCTCTGCAGCAGCAGCCCACCATTTCCTGAACTATTTTGCTTATTCTCCTCCCATCATTTTTTGTTAAAACTTTGTGATTCAAGCCATTTTATTAGTAACATATGGTAATAAATTTCAATGTCTTACTTCATTAATAATTACCTTTTTTTTAATCTATCCCATATATTACTTTCTATCCACCCCTCCCCCCATTACTTGACCCCCGCCGGTGTTATATACTTAAAATCTTAATATTAAAGGTACCCTTAATTAATAAGAACCAAAATTAATATCCTCCTCCCTCTTGTACTTAGTCATTATCAAAAACTGTCCAATGTCCTTTTATTTTCCACTCTTTTTCTACGTATCTTCTGAACTTTTTCCACTCCATCTTAAATACTTCTAAATCGTAGTCTCTTAAGGTTCTTGTTAACCTGTCCATTTATTCCATGTCATAACTTTTACAATCCAATCCCATTTCTCTTTTTGTTAAAACTTGATGTCTCATAGGGTTGCCGACTCTGGGTTGAGAAATACCTGGAGATTTAGGGGATGGACCCTGGGGAGGACATAGGGTTGCCAAGTCCAATTCAGGAAATATCTGGGGACTTTGGGGGTGAAACCAGGAGACTTTGGGGGTGGAACCAGGAGAAAGGATGTGACATCACTTTGTGATGTCATATCCTGTAATGTCACTTCCAGGACAAAGGTCATATGATGTCATTTCCCAAGCACCGTCCCTTCAAATGATGTCACTTCCAGAACATTGCACCCAAACGCCTTCCTGTGATGTCATTTCCCCCTTCCAAATTTAAATTTATCACTTTACATTGATTTCTGACCCTCAAACCTTTGTTGTAATAGCAGGGGATCTCCAGCCACCATCTGGAAGCTGGCAATCCTGATTTATACCCTACTTTTAATGGGAACCCAAGCTGCTTTCATCAGAGGCTGAGAGTATTCCAATGTTACCCAGCAAGTTTCCTTGGCAAGGTAGAGATTCAAACTCAGGTCTCCCAGACCCTAGTCCAGCACTCTAGGTTAGACTTTACCCCTTTAAAGCTGTAATCCAAAGGATGGGTACATAATAAGAAGGCACATTTGAAGGGAGCTTTGCTTGTACTCTTCACTGCAGGAATTTCTTTTGCTAACCAGGCAAGGTGTACTGAAAACTGCACAGAGGTTTGTGTTTGAGGGCATTAGGAACTAATTGATGCTGAGAACAATGAAATAAAATTCCAGCTACGCAGGCAGTTCTCTTCTTTGATTTCTAAATAGTTAGCAAAACTGATTTACTGTCTCTTCCCCACCCCCACCTCCAAATGGCTGTGGAATATGGTTGCTGGCCATTGGAGAAGGGTGGGCTGCAAGGTGACAAAAGATACAACCCATGCCTGTCACCTTCTCTCCCCAGGACTCCCCTGCTCGTTAGGTATTCTAAAACAACCAAACCAGAGTTTTGAACCAGCCCTGTATGTTTTATAAACAGTATTCAGAAATATGGAGATGAACACTTAATAGCAAAGAAATCAAAGAATGCTAGTTAGACATCAACTCATAGAAATAAGCCCTCCTATTAATTCTGAAGTTCTCATTATATGAACAGAGAAGTCACAACTTTGTATGCACTACTAAGACAGCAAGAACTGCTGAGTTCCCTGAGACAGTGAAATCTTGAGAAAAAGATGGCAATAGTAGAGCTGCAATCCACTGCTTTATAAAACTTTGTTAAGTTCAATCAGCAGCAATGTCTTAACACAGTAGCCAATATACTGTTGAAGTAAATGGAGGAATGGCTTGAAATCTCTTGCTCTTCAGTTACAGACTTTTTATTTCTATCTACACTTCAACAAACTTTTAAGAAAAGCTTAAAAGCAGTTAGTATCCCATAAGTATTTTAAAAGGAAAACCAATTGTTCTAATTGTTTAAAGGCAATGAAATAATAGGGCGTGAGGGTGAGATTATGAAATAAAACTTTCCTCTTCTAAGTATAATGAGAGGCACTTTAAAGCGTCTCCTCTCTCCTGTATTACTAGGAGACTCAACTGCAAAAAATGATTAGACCAGGGGTGGCCAAACTGTGGCTCAGGAGCCACGTGTGGCTCTTTCATAAATATTGTGTGGCTCCAGAAGCCCCTACTGCCCCTTTGGTCAGCTTGGAGAGGACATTTCTCTCTTTTAAATAACTGCTCCAAGTCAAGCGAGCCAGCAGCTTGGAGAAGATATTTAAAGTTAAAGTTTTTTTCTTTCCACCCCTCTCTCCCCCATCTATTTCCTTCCTTCCTTCCTTCCTTCCTTCCTTCCTTCCTTCCTTCCTTCCTTCCTTCCTTCCTTCCTTCCGCTTGCAGCTTTCAAACATCTGACATTCATGTCTTGCAGCTCTCAAACATCTGACATTACTGTACATATCAAGACCTTGGGAAGTTGTTGTCGTTTCGTTTCACCTAGAAGGTTGGTTGCATCAGTGAATACTAAATTTACAATGGCCAGAAAACAAATTAATCTGTGGACATAACGACTTGCTTCAAAAGCTTATTCAAAGATAAAGGCACCTGAATAATATCCCTTTATATGGTGTGTTCTCAGCAGCTATTTCTAGCAGCTGAGAAGGCACACAATATTCCAGTCCAAATTAGCAAATTCAAATGCACAAACCAGAAATGCAAAGCATTCAGAATTCAGGACACGCAGAATTTTAAAAACACAGAGAATAAGAATGAACACAGCCAGATATGCTGAAACAATTTACCATCCATGCTCATAGCTTGCCACTTCACACGCACACTCAGGGAAGATAAGGTGATACTGGATCAAACAGGATGCCCAGGAGGGGGGAAAAGAATGGCAAGTAGAGCCCCCTCCCACCCCCGACAGGGATATACTAAAACGAATGACAAGATCGTCCATAGGAAACAATAGCAGAGCCTGGATTGTCCATAGGATATAATGGGAGAGAAGATTGTCCATTGACTTGCATGGGCTTCATTGAAATACATCGAAGCACAGAAACGGCTGCAACAAAAACCTGGAATGGATTCTTTCAGGAAAGTCAAAAGCCTCTAGGACTGGATTGACAGGGGGAAATGTACTTTGCCAACCTCCAGTCCCCGAGGCTGCCCTTCTACCCTGTCCCCTGGCAATGCAGTCCCAGAGTGTGGCAACTCATCCTCCCCCTGACAATCCCATTCCAGGACACTTGTAGTATCTTTTGACTTTCCTGAAAGAATCCATTCCAGATTTTTGTTGCAGCCGTTTCTGTGCTTCAATGTATTTCAATGAAGCCCATGCAAGTCAATGGACAATCCAGGCTCTGCTATTGTTTCCTATGGACAATCTTGTCATTCGTTTTAGTCCATCCCCCTCCAACATACACGCACTCAGGGAAGATCTTTGTTGATTTTAAAGACTCTCTCATTCACTCACATGCGTGCACACACACAGAGAAAAGTGGGTGCGCTCGGCCTCCCCCCCCCCTTCCCTGGCTCCCTTGTGGAATGGCCTGGGGATAGGGGTGAAAATCTAACTCCCCGCCATCAGCTTCTTTAGGGACTTAACTTCTCCATGGCCATGCAGGAATGGACACAGCAACCCCGACAGCTCAAAGAGCTCCCACCAGCAGCACACTTGCACGAGGTCAAATGAGGGTTGCGGGGGGGGGGGGGGCTTCTTTAAGCAGGAAGGCGGGGCAAGCCTGCTCTCTGGACTTGCAAAACACACCGAGGAAACAGAGGATGTTAGTCCTCCAGCAGCGACGCTCTAGCATGTTCCTTAGTCTCTATGGTGCCAATATCTGCTCTGAAAGTGGGGGCGGAGCTTTCAAACCAGGGGATCCCCCGCCCCCAGCGGGGGTTTGGCAAGCCTAGGAGGACAATGTTTGGAAAAGCAGTCATTTTCTCCAGGAGATGGGATACCACTTACACCCAGTTTGGTGTAGTAGTAGTAGTAGTAGTAGTAATAATAATAATAATAATAATAATAATAATATTTAATTTGTATCTTGCCCTCCCCGCCGAAGCAGGCTCAGGGCGGCTCAAATAGCATAACATAAAATACAAACATTACAATAATAAAAGCACTCTGGTTACACAACATATTACATATTACAATTCACTTATATATACTATTACATTAAAACCATCTAATTAAAACCATCAAATTCACTTCCAGCAAATTAGTTTGATGCTACAGTCTCGATGTTACTCAGCTTACGATTTTATGTGACAATGGTACAATAGATTCCACATTAAGAAAAAGTCAGCAGAAAGAGGGTAGTCTTGCAGGCCCTGGACAAGGTTCCGCAGGGCCCGCACCTCTTCTGGTAATTGGTGCGTGGACTCTTATCTGGGAGAACCAAGTTTGATTCCCCACTCCTCCACTTGCAGTTACTGGAATGGCCTTGGGTCAGCCATAGCTCTGGCAGAGGTTGTCCTTGAAAGGGCAGCCGCTGTAAGAGCTCTCTCAGCCCCACCTACCTCACAGGGTGTCTTTTGTGGGTGGGGAAGGTAAAGGAGATTGTGAGCCGCTCTGAGACTCCGAGAGGGTGGTGTAAAGTGCACGGAGCACAATGACATCATCCAGAAGTGATGTCATCATGATGCTAACATTGGGGGTGATGCTCTAGTTTTTGGGCAAAACTCTATGGTTTGTAACTGATTTTAACTGATTTTACCATATAATTTTTCCAAAAACTAGAGTGTCACTGCACAATGGTGGCAACCCTGGTGAAGATCTGGCAACCCTATACATTGGAGAACGCTGCAATTTGTTGGGAGGGGTTTTACCATTAAGTCACAGTAGACTTAACGATGACCCAGTAGAGTTTTCAAAGCTAGTGGTGTTCAGAGGCGTTTGCCATTGACTGACTCCACATCATGACTCTGGAATTCTTTGGAAGTTTCCCATCCAAATACCAGCCAGGGTTGAGTCTTCTTAGTTTATGAGATCTGTTGACATCAGGCTATTCAGTTTATGAGATCTGTTGACATCAGGCTATTCAACACCTAAAGTTGACAGCATTTCAAAAATATACAGGGTTAGATCCCACTATCTTTTTCTCTCAGTCTCACCCAGTTCTCCTTACGAGAGCCCATTTGTTTGTCTATGCAGATCCTATAATCTCCATCATTTAACCCCACTAACTTCAAAAGATTTCGCTGTGTATAACTTGTTTAAGACTGCACTGTTAATCTGGTTTTGCAAAAGCAAAGTTAAACAAAAATAGAACTAAACCGAAGGACAACTAAGCTTTTATAGCTGTGCATTTTAGCACTAGTAAAATAGGTTATTATTTATTGTTATCAACAAACCTGTCATTCCATGGAACCACAAGTATTCTAGAAACTGTAGGCACTATTTTGAGACTCTTCCCCCCGACAACTGCCTCAAGATTCACAATGTTTCACTAATCTCATGATGTTTGAAAAAGAGAATTCATGAAGCCAGAAATATCAAATTATCTCCAAATATTTATAAAATCTCCTGAGTTATAAATAAAAGAGCACTGTAATTAATGCAGATAAATAGCTCAGCCATTAATGGCAGCCAAATACCTCAGACACAATTTGACTTTACAACCTATTCTATAAAGAAAGGGATCATTAGCCAATACAGTTCTCCTGAATACTCGACAAAAGTGTCTGAAGGCAGACAGGGCAATACTAATTAGATGTTTGGGGACAGCTCACAACTAACCCCATCAGGGAAAGACTCCATGAGAGAAGAAGCAATGAACTTAAACCAGGATTGCACAGCTCATAAACCACCTTGCCACCGAATACAGTTTAACAGTGAAAGCTGCTGTTAAAAACACTTAAAGTTGACAGCAAGCCAGGGGAAAAAATGCCTGTCCTTTGAATAGAGGTTTAATATTGTTGTGAGCTGCCCTGAGCCTGCTCCGGCGGGGAGGGCGAGATATAAATCAAATCAAATAAATATACAGAAATGGGAAGCTGAAGGTTTTTATGCCATGGAGTTAAATAACATTAGATAATAATTGTTGCCAGGCCTTTTTTTTTGTAGAAAAAGCCCAGCAGGAACTCATTTGCATACTAGGCCACACACCCTGATGTCACCATTGTTTCACAAAGGGAATTTTTTGTTTAAAAGGCCCAGCAGGGACTCATTAGCATATTAGGCCACACCCCCTGACACCGAGTCAGCTGGAAATGCGTTCCTGTGTGTTCCTGCTCAAAAAAAGCCCTGAATGTTGCAGGTTAAACTGATATTAAAGGGATAGTTAAAGGGACCAGTTTAAACGTTGGCACTCCTAACCAAACAGTTAGGATCTGACATTCTCCTGATTTTGATGACTGCTTGGAACTGCAAAAATAGTGGGTATGAGAGCAGGTAAGTGAATGTGAGAGCGAGACTGTGAGGGACCCAGTCAGAGTCTACTAGGGAGGGCGACCACTTTAAATTTTTCCCCAGTCATCTTCTCTCAGTCACACTCACAGAAATCCTGTCAGACTTCTCAAAATTAGGCACCAGACCATTTTAAAAATTCTAAACCACAAAAATATTTATTAGATAACAAAAGGCAAGGGAGTGGGCTAAAATAATATTTATTATAACTGTTCAATATTCAAAAGGCAAATCAGTTGGCAGACGGATGGCAGAATAAACCAATTACTGAGAGTAGAGATTCTATCAGGTTGAGGTAAAATATAACAAATAACACTGGCAGAAGATCTTTTCAAAAACAATAAACAGGCAGGCTTCAGAATTCAACTGAATTCTACTTCAGGCAGGCTGTGCCTTCTGGGTGCTTAGAATGTCCCTCACTCCCATTCAAATAGCCCTGTTCTCTGGCTACTTAAAATCATAAAATTAACAAACTGACTCACTCTTCGCACACACATAGAACTCCTGACTGGTGCCAGTTAATTCTCCCTCACAGACACTCCACACTAGCCTCCAGGACTCACACCTCACATCTGGTGTGTCTCAGCCCTTACTAGTTTCCTGGTCTGAGTCTTGGGTAGCCATGCTGACCACCAGAATCCAGTTCTCCAGTTCAGCTGGTCCCCAGCTGCTCAGGCTAAGTTCCTGAGTCTGTCGCAGAGGCGGTACTGAAAGCCAATGCGCTGTAGTAGACAGAACAGCACACTAGGACTCTGGTGACCCAGGTTTGAATGCCCAATTCTACCATGCAAGCTCTCTGGGTAACCTTGGGCCTATCACAAACTTCAGCTTGGCCTACTCCACAGGGTTGTGGTGAGAAAATAAAGGAGGGGAGAAAACAGGGTTGTACTGTTGTTTGTCGTGAGGTCTTCTGTGCAGGCCTACATTGGGCCTGCATGTGTGTAGGCCAGCTATGGAAAAGATTTCCAAAGCTTTCTAGTAGGCTAGGAATGCACCTCCTCCCCCTGGCATTTTCCTGCCAAAAATGATCACATGACTAGGAGGAGATGTGCAACTTTCTCAGTTCTGTCCAAGCCGCCACTGGAGACCCCAAGACACTAAAGTTCCAGAGAGTTCACAGCGAGGGAGGAGGGAGGGATCTGTGCCTGTACAGAAGACCACTTGATGAACAACAGCTACAGGTAACTGCAACCCTGTTATCATCACCATGGCTTCTGTGAAGCTGACACTGGGAGATTAGCAAGCTCACTGAGTGAAGGAGGTGGACTGCTGACAAAATTTTTTTAAAGAAATATGTCTCCTCAGTCTCAAGAATGAGGTGAGGAAAAACCAGAGACAGACAGCAGAGATCCTCTCTTTGTGGGGGCAAACAGAGAACTAAGAGAGTAGTACCCCTCCTCCTGGTCATATCATTGTTTTGGTGGGATAGTGACAGAGGAGGAGGGGCACTCCTAGCCTACTAGAAAGCTTTGGAAATATTTTCCATGACTGGTCTGAACACACATAGTTCCAGCTTGGGACCCCAAACAAGCCATGAAGATTAAGTGTTCTAAAACCAGCTCCAAGTCCCAGCTATGGGGGGAAGTGGGATATAAATAAATAAAAGCAAATACTTAACTGGTGGAAAGTGTGAGAGGTGGGTTTTTTTTTCCTTTTTAGGCCTCTGATACACTTTCTGGTTTCCAGCTCATCATATCTTTAATTGCACAACTGAGAAGATTTTGAAATGTTATCCTGTATTGACAGATACCAGGGCCTTTCCCTTGCAGCTGAAAACAGATGAAAACTAGATTTATGTGAATTTATGGTTGGTACTTATGGGGGGGAGGTATTTTGCACTGCCCTCACATCCCAGGAAGGCTGTGGAAACCATGACCATGTGCCTGGAGGCAGTTTGGGAATGGATGAGGATAAGCAGAAACTTAATTCTGACAACGATCCTACTGGTGGTGGGGAGGAGGGATGTCTAATCCAGGAAATAGATTATCCCCTGATCTGGATGGGGATAACTCCACTCAAGGGTTCTTAGACACAGGACTCCTGTTGGACAACAGGTGGTAGACGTGGCCAGGGATGCTTTTCAGCAGCTTTGGCTGGTGAGCCAGGTGCAGCCCATCCTACACAGAAAAGATCTGGCCACTATGGAGTATACAACTATATACTATATTATAACATCTAGATTAGATTACTGCAATGCACTCTTTGTGGGGCCACCCCTGAAGACAGTCCAGAAGCAGCAGTAGGTGCAGAGTGCTGCCAGCAGAGCATTGACTGGAGTGTCAGTTGTTCCACCTACACTGTCTTCCAATTGCTTCCAAGCTCAATTCAAGGTTCTGGTAATGACCTTTAAAGCCCTGTACGGCTTGGAACCAACACACTCTAAGGAGTGCCTCTCCTATACGAATCTAACAATTTACTCTGCTCATCCTCGGAGGTCCTGGATTGGTTGTTCTTACAGTCTGATAATAGGTGGGTGGTGACCTGAGAAACGGCCTTCTCTCTCATGATATCATGACTCTGGAATTCCCTCCCCAGGGAGATTTGCCTGTCACCCTGTACTGGCATCATTCCCCCCACCCCAAGGCAGAGTGGGGGAGAGCCAGTCGGTGTGCAAAGTAGGCTTCTTGCAGTGAGGAACCTAGTATGCTTACCTAGAACTGCTCCAGATTTTGGTACCCTGATACTATACTAAAACATGGAACAGATTTCAGAATATTACATCATCCTTGTGAGCCTTGTGATGCCAAGGTAAAGACAAAGAAGTATTTCAGTCCTATCACTGTATGAATAAGCATAGAAATGTGTGGCAGACTCCCATTCTTGCTAATTTAGATGCCGTATATCAGCAACATGAACCTAAATGATGGTCATACTGATATATTAGTTTGTGGCATAAGAACAACTGGAAGAAAACAAGCCGTCATCTGTATATGGTCATGAGAACTTAAAAAGCACAGCAATAAATCCAACTATAATAGTCAAACTATCACTTGTGAAAAATTAGAAAACACAGAAGCATTAAATTCATCAGTGCTTAGCAGCATTTGGCCTTCTACTTGTAGTGTGAGATGAAATAACGTCCCCAGGCTGAGAATTTTCATGCTTACCTCTTTGAAATGAGAAAACCTTAGATTATTTTCATACTCAGCTGCATTAATGAATCAGTGAAGCTGAACATTTCTGCAGTACTGTGCATGACATCTTACACTGATCTAATCAGAACAGCAAGGATTGAAAACTAAGCTTCAGAAATTCACTCGGGTGATGGATTTGTTCACTTATTACACTCTATAATAATTTTCAGCCTAATGGAGAAATGAAAACCTAATAAGAAAATGCTAAATAACTTTATCAGAAATTCTCTTTCTACCTTCTTCTAATATTAGTAATCTATGAGCATATGAAAGAACAGTGTGAATTAGCTGCGTTAATGGTTCATTCCATACAGATTTACGTAACAATGACTGCTTCTGCTAGAAATATAACAAGCAGGCTTTTTGCTCAGGCTCTTCTATAAACGGCAAAAATATATGTATAGATAAAACCAGATCAGGGGCTTGTTTGTGTGTGTATGAGTTTCAAACTGGGCACAGTTTCAAACTGGACGCAATTCCCCCCTCATACAGTGTGAAAATTGGTGATGATTGACTGATGGATTAACAACTAAATGGATGTTAATTTCTCTTTCCCTTTTTTCATCAGATATTCATATCCAACTTTGCCTGCTCCTCAAGGCATCTTACAACTTAGACCTCTACAATTTAAAACCAACATAACAAAACCCCAGAAAAGTTTCCTTCAGTTTTACTCCATTAAAAGCTTTGGCCTTGCAAAGCCTCCTGAAGATTTCTAGCAATGGTGATCCCCTCACTTTTTCAAAGAGGCTGTTCCACAGAATGAGAATGGAAAAGGAAAGGGCACTGATTGATACTAGGATTGTATTTACATTCTATCTCTCTTTCATAATGCAGTTTTTTCCAAGTATGTACTTGAATGCTGCTTTATTATTTTAAGGTGGTATGGGACACAATTCAACCCATGCAATTCAAAAATTGGGATTCCCCCCTCCCAATGTATCCAAATAGATCCCAGGGTCAGGTATATTTTACAGTGTCGACATCCTGGTTGACAAGCTCTCTTAAAACTATCACTGCAACAAATATACTAATGGCGTATTTCTGCCACAGACAATGTGGCGTGACAGACCATTCTGTTGTGTGACCTCACATAAAGAATGCTGTCTAGGCCCGCAAGTTGGCACATTTATTTATTTATTTATTTATTTATTTATTTATTTATTTATTTATTTATTTTTCATATTTATATCCCGCCCTCCCCGCAGAAGCAGGCTCAGGGCAGCTAACAACATCATAACGTCAACAGTAAAACAATAAAGCAATCACAATCACAAATTAAAAGTTAAAACAGGTTACAATTTAAAATTATTAGTACAGTTTTAATTGTTTTTTGAAAAATAAATAATTCAGAACATTAAGAACTAAAGAAACTATGTTCTAGGCTGTAGAATAAGCCTCTACTGCACAAGCTCGGTTACTCAACAGAAATTTCAACGCTGATATTGAGGTGATTTACTTAGAAGTTTGTCTTGCATCTGGGATGCCAAAAAGAGGGAAGAATGAAACAAAAATGGATCCATAAACGATGCTTCCAATGAACACCTCTGGAGGTATGAGCTTGTCTCCACTGCTTACATATCTGCTTCAGTTTCCACTCCTCTACCAAGGACCATGATTAATCAGCTAACCCCATAGAATTATTAAATACAAAACTGTAGAACTTTATTAGTTGCCAGTTTTTAATGCACCGGTTAGTTGTTCATGTTCTGATTATTTTAGATGTATTTTAACTTGATAATCTGATTTCAATATTGTGGGGTTTTATGATGGAAACCACTCTGAGCCTGCTTGTGGGAAGGGCAGGAGACAAACTGAATAAAATAAATAATCTGGACCTCTGCTCCCCCTGATGCTTCCTTCTCTCTCCACAATGTAAACAATCTCCCCACACTGATAAAACACTTATCTAAAGTATTTTGTATACTTGAATTTATTATTACGCATCCTTTCGCATTACTCACAAAAGCAAGTTACCCTACAGTTAGTTTTATATAACTCAACGTAACTACACACTCCATAGATTCAAGAAGCAATTGTCCTGTATCTAACAGACAAAAGAGAATTGATACACAACAGCATTATGCAATCACAGTTCACTGTCTGGAGCATACATTTATTTTATTACCCTTTGTAATCCCAAATCCTTCTTTGCATTTTTGTTCAGAATAAAGAAATCTTGAAAGGAAAATGAAGCCACTCTAAATGTTAATAGGTCACTCCCCTTCATGGTGTTCTCCTGACAGCTGACTTGCATGAATATTTTATAAGAACCATGTTGGGTCATCATTCTGCCATTCATATTCAGTAACAATACGTTTCATTAAACATTGGAAGAAATCACTGCACACCAACATATTACAGATCAGACAAATGAGCAGAGGACAAGACAATTATGCAACCATTCTAAACACTGGAATAAAATGTTACTAAAATAGATTGCTTTGGGGGAAGCTCTTACATGCATCTTCAGTATTTTCTGTTAAAGCAATAAACCTGTCTAATAATCCCACTCAAAGCATCCTTGCAAATTCCACAGACACTTGTGGTGCAGGCTGGGCAGCAGAACCCCGTGGCCCCCCCCAAAAGGACTCTATTTGCATGCGCTTCGCACAACTTGCCCCACCCCTCTCCAGCTGCAAAGGAGCCAGAAAGAGGCCGCCTCCTTCTTTCTTGCAAAGAAAGAAGGAGGCGGCCTCTTTCCCAGCTTCCTTTGAAGCGGGAGACAGCCAGGCGAGGCCGGGGCAGGGCGGACTAAGCAGCATGTACTTGAAGAAAGAATGTGCAGCTCAGCCCGCCCTGACCTTGCCCAGCCCTCTCCCACTTCAAAGGGAGCTGGGCAGGCACCGTGGGAGTTGGCGTGAGCGGGGAGGGGGTACCCACCCCTGCGGTGAGGTGGTGCCCCAGGTGGCCGCCTACCTCGCCAACTCCCACATGCCAGCCCTGCACTTGCGGCAAAGCAATTCAAGGCTTCAAGTTGCTCACGGAAATAAATTACTGTCCTTCAAGAACTAGTCCCTGCTCAAGGCACAAATATGTTACTGTCCCTCAGGAATCAGGCCAAAACACTTATCTTCACCCAGGCTTTTAACTGAGCGTCTCTACCTATCTTTGCTGTTTTAATGGTCAGCTTCTAGCCTGAGCACTGTTTTATTATCAACCAGACTTTCATTTACTTATTATTTATACAAATCACAACATGAGATCAACTACTCAAGGCTGTGGTGCTGGGACTTCCCCTGCCGCTAAAAATGTTTTCTAGACAAAACGTGATTCATACACGTGGCAATCAGCCCATTCGGAAACAAGAGGTTGCCTCTCTTTTTTTTTTTTCATACTGGGACAAGTAGTTTCTTCAGGGCCCCTGATTTCAAACCAGAAAACAGTGATGGGGACCCTGCCCACCTCAGCACTGCATAGTTGACTGAAGTCTCTCCGATTCCCCAGCTTCATGGTGACTTTTAATATATCCTGAGATCCAGTCATGGATTTTTAACATGTCAGATGAATCTTTCATTTTCTTCTCTAACACTGACTCTCCCCTCTAATCGCAATAAGCCTTCTACACAAGCTTTCCTTCAAATAACAACTCTCTAGTACCATGGAAAACCGCAACCAGTCTGGAATAGGAAGCAATCTTTTCATCTGAGGCAGTGGGAGGCTGCCGCTTACACTCTGAGCACAGCTTCATCACTTAGCATCTCTACAGAGGGAGCTGGGCTGAATTTAAATCAATGTTCACTGGAGAAAGCGGAGCAGTGAACTTGATCCAGCTCCAAATTCTGTTTCAGATGGATAGTTCATGGCATGTGAAATGATATCGGAAGCATATTTCTCTATCTCTTCCTTCACCTCATCTTATGAACTCTTTCAGCATCTCTGAACTACCACAGAACATCTGCAGCAGCTCCCGAGAGGCTGTTGTGGGAAAGGAGATGGAAAACCCAGGCTGTTGCATGTATTCATTGGAGACAACTCAAATATATAGCAACCCACAGTGTACATTTCAGGATTTTTAAATAATATAACATTCTACTTTGTTTGCAATACACAAGCTATACAGTTTGGCCAGATGTATCAATTCCAAAAATGAATATTTCATTAATACTTTTTTTTCAAAAACAATATTAGTATTATTCTTCAATGGGCTCCATATAAATTCCTTTTCTGACTGGTAGCTGGGAAGCATGTACATTTATTTGCTTATTTAATAATTCATATTCTCCCTTTTCATGATCAGAACATATAAAATAAGGCATTAAAAACAGTGTAAAAGAAATAAACTACAAATGATAAAAATTAATTAAGTGATTCATTATAGCAATTATACATAAGACTGGGAGGCAGGTGTTATTAAAAAAACAGAAGCAAATTTAATATTATTTCCAAAACACCATCTTTTATGATAAAGGGTAAAAAGTCACAAAAACAAACAGTATAGATCTAAAAAGCTAATAGTAGCCTTGAAATTCCCCGGAAATTTTAATGCAGTTACCCTTTTAATGCTCAAATCAAATTGCCACCGCTGTGTCCGTCAACAACAATTCAAGTATGTCATAGCAAAAGCCAAAATCACTCAGGCAAACAAAGATTTTTTAAAAATATCCAAAAAACATAACTATCATGAATGCTTAGAAGGAACTAGGAACTGTCAGCTCCCAGACTGAGACAGAGGGGCTTTTACTCTTCACTCTCTGTGCCATTTTTCCCAATGCTAAGAATGAGAATGTATGAGGTGAGGAAAGAGAATCAGCTCCCCTCCCATGCATGACAATCATAGCTCAAATTGGGACCTTATGCAGCTGCTAATCATGAAAAAGTGTCCACTGGAGAGTCAACAATTTTAACTGGAGTGACTAATAATGATGGAGAGCTTCAGTGAGGGAGGCTGACTTCATTGGACACCTTCAGGCTCAACCAAATGGCCGTCATTTTTCTGTCGAATGTAGGAGTGTTGGTCTCCAATATGAATTGTTTTAGTCATTTCCGAAGCTCGTTGAAGCCTCGGGTGAAACAGGGCATTTAGTGCATCCCTGTTGCGTCTTATTGCCTTGCTGCATTCCATCCAGATATTGGCTAACAGGGAAGAATTAGGGCATTGGACTCTGTTTCCACGGCATCGCACACTACTTCCCAACTCCAATTTCAAGGAGCAGACTGTCGGATATCAATATAGGAATGGTTGTTTTGGGAGTAGTTTTTCTTTGCACTTTGTGATACGCTGTATTTTCTATGAATAATTTGCCATATAAATAATTGAATTTCTAAGTATTTGAGGTTGATTTAACGTGAATGCCTGTGTGGCTTTCTCCTCCTGCTCAACCAAAGACCTGGCAGAACAATTCTATCTTACAAGCCCGGCAGAACAGAGCCACCAGGCCAGGGCCAGGGCCAAAAACCTTGGCTGAGGCTAGACAGATGTCCCTCATGCCAGGAACAACCAAAATATGTTGACCAATCAAGCACAAGGCTCTCCGGGGCACATATGGGGAGAGGCGGTCCCTTAGGTATGTTGGTCCTTGACCAGACAAGGCTTTAAAGGTCAGAACCAGAACCTTGAAGTTGATCTGGTATTTAACTGGTAACCAGTGCAACTGGTGTAGAACTGGCTGGATGTGTGCCCACACAGGCAACACAGTCAGCAAGTGCACTGCCATATTTTGCACCAGCTGGAATTTCCAAATCAGCCACAAGGTCATGCCCACAAAGAGCAAGTTACAGTAATCAAGCCTGGAAGTGACTAGTGCCACGTCCTGGGGGGGGGGGGGGAGCAGAGATAGGGAGCCAGCTGCCTGATCTGCCAAAGATGATAAAAGGCAGACCTGGCAACTGTGGTGACCTGGGCCTCCATAGTAAATGAGGCCCCCAGGACCAATCCTAGGCTCCTCACATCCTGAACTGGACAAGTGGTGCACTATCCAAGGTAGGTAGCCTGATTCCTAGCTCAATGTCCCCCGCCCTTGCTTAGGTTCAGAACCTCCATCTTTGTTGGATTAAGTTTCAACCAACTCTGCCACAACCGTCCAGCCACGACCCCCAGTACCTGGTGAAATTCCCTAGGCTGGAGTCCAGGCAGCCATCCAACAACAGACAAAAGTGGTTGTCATCCCAAACCCCCAGACCAACTGGGCTAGGGGGCACATATGGATGTTGGACAATACTGGCAAGAGGATTGCCCCCTGTGGCACTCCACATTCAAGTGGATATCACGGAGGGCGTTTTCGCACTGACCTTAATCAGCAGCGACGCCCCTCTTCACCGCGCAGGATCTGCACGGATTTCGCACCAATTGCCGCGGAGCACCCGGAAGAGCCGGAAAGTCCCGCGGCTTTTGGCGGTTTCCATTTGCGCCGCAAAAGCTGCGGGACTTTCCGGCTCTTCCGGGTGCTCCGCGGCAATTGGTGCAAAATCTGCACAGATCCTGCGCGGTGAAGAGGGGTGTCGCTGCCGATTAAGGTCAGTGCGAAAACGCCCTGAGAGATCTCCTCACCAAGTGCCACCCTCTGTCGCCAACCACACAGAAAAGAGGAAAACCATTGTAAGAATTCCCCAAAACTCCTACGTCAGCGAGGTGGTGGGTCATAGGATACTAAACCCAATTTCATTAACCTTCATGCATTTGTACAAACAGACTGCAGGGGTTTATACAAATCTGTTTCCCTGTATAAGCATGCGGTCTTCATAAGATTTCAATAAAATGATTGGGATTATTCATTGAAGTAATGGCAGCAACAACCAATGAAGATGTCACGTAGGCAAACTGAAGTGAAAACCATGGCTGACTGTAAAGAGCTACAGGAATCTCCATAACTTGAGTGAGTGAACTGCAAGGCGGCAAATAAAGTTCAATGCAGGTAAGTATATGTTACAACATAATGGAACAAAAAAAAACCCCCAGTTTTAATTACATTCTAATGGGATCTGAATTTGCTGAGAAGAGAGGCAGAGACCTTGCAGTTGAAGTGTATAGGAGGAGGCCCATCTGAAAACAACTAGGGACAGGGCCTTTTCGATTGCAGCTCCCTGTTGGTGGAACCAGCTTCTGAAGGAGGTGAGGGCCCTGCGGAATCTTGGACAGTTCCGCAGGGCCTGTAAAACAACCCTCTTCCGGCTAGCATATAACTGACCGATACCTGATTATCTGAATTCTTGAACATCAGCATATTTGAACATTGGAATACTTGAAGAACTGACTTAGGGAAGATGTAGCATGGTATATTGATAAATGTGTTTTTATGTATTTTATTGTATTAACTATTAATGTATTTTAAACTGATTTATTGTTAGAGTTTTATGTTGTAAGCCGCCCTGAGCCCGCTTCGGTGGGGTAGGGCGGGATATAAATCGAATGAAATAAATAAATAAAATATAGCTCAGGGGTGGCCAACGGTAGCTCTCCAGATGTTTTTCACCTACAACTACCATCAGCCCCAGTCAGCATGGCCAATGGCTGGGGCTGATGGGAGTTCTAGGCAAAAAAACATCTGGAGAACTACCGCTGGCCACCCCTGGTACAGCTCAATGAAACGGCAAACTCTATGCTTGGGTTTATTAGGAAGGAAGAGTAGGTCTTGAAACCCCACTTTTCTCTACCCTAATAAGGCTTACAACTGCCTTCCCTTCCTCTCCCCACAACAGGCACCTTGTGAGGTAGGTGGTGCTGAGAGAGTTCTGAGAGAACTGTGACTGGCCCAAGCTCACCCAGCAGGTTTCATATGAAGGAGTGGGGAATCAAAGCTGGTTCTTCAGATGAGAGTCCACGGCTCTTAACCACTACAACGCCCTGGCTCTCAGGGGATTTGCAAGGAATTGAAAATAAAAAGGCCAGTATTATAATACCCCTGTATAGATCTACGGTGTGGCTTCATAAAGAATGCTGCATGCAGTTCTGGTCACCATATTTCAAAAAGGATACTGCAGAGCTGGGGAAAGTACAGGAGAAGGTAGACAAGATGATTAGGAGGTTTGAGGTCCTTTTCTGAAGAATGCTGGGCCTTCCAGTTTAGGAAAAAAGATAACTACCGGTAAGTAGGAATATGATAGGTTTATAAAATTATACATAGGATAGAGAGAGTGGACAGAGAACTTTTTCTCCTTTTCCCAAAATACTAGCACTTAGGTCCATCCAATGAAATTGACTGACGGTAGATTCAGGACTAAAGAAGATAATCAACAATTGATTAAAAATGTGGCATTCACTACAAGAGGATGTAGTTATGGCCTTAAGCACAGATGGCTTTAAAAGGTGATTAGACAGATATATACAGAATAGATTTACCAGTGGCTTTGGTGGTCAAACAGAGCTCTGTCAGAAGACATCAGGGCCCTGCGGGATCTATTAGAGTTTCACAGCGTCTGTAAGGCAGAGTTGTTCCGCCAAGCCTTTGTTTAAGGACAGCAACGGTTGCATTTGTAATCCCAACAAATGGAAACATTTCCAAAAGAAGATAGAACTTTGATTTGATACTTGCTTTCAGCGGCTAGGACATTGTATGTGCAGTTATGGAAGCAAGAAAAAATACCAGAAAAATGGGATTGGATTACAAAAGTAATAACATGGAGTGAGATGGATAAACTAACAAGAATCTTAACAGACTATGATTTGGAAGTTTATAGAAAGGAGTGGAAAAAGTTTAGAGGTTATGTAGAAAAACAATGGAAAATAAAAGGACATTGGACAATTTTTTTAATAATGATTAAGTATTAGAAAAAAGAATATGAATCTAGGCTTATATGGTTCATATGGTTTAAGGGTACCTTTAAGTGTTAACATTTTAAGTTTATAACATCGGCGGGAGTCAATTAACGGGGGGAGGGGGGATTTAGAAAATAGCATATGGGGAAGATTAAAAAAAAGTTATTAATGGATGTTACCATATGTTATTAATAAAATTCTTTAAACCAGGACAGCAACAGTTGCCGTGCTGGCACCTTCTTCTCTCCATCCCCTCTTGAGGAGATTCCCCCACCCCTGGTGTGATGTAATAACTAAGAGTACTTTAAAGACGCCATCAGGGTCTGTAAATTCTAATGTAATTGATTTTATATATGTGTGTTTTTACTGTTGTACATCGCCCTGAGCCTGGCACTAGCCAGGACAGGGCAATTAATCAAATGCAATAAATAATAATAATATATTAAATCTCTGAATACCAGTTTGGTGTAGTGGTTAAGTGTAGTGGTTAAGTGTGCGGACTCTTATCTGGGAGAACCGGGTTTGATTCCCCACTCCTCCACTTGCACCTGCTAGCATGGCCTTGGGTCCGCCATAGCTCTGGCAGAGGTTGTCCTTGAAAGGGCAGCTGCTGTGAGAGCCCTCTCCAGCCCCACCCACCTCACAGGGTGTCTGTTGTGGGGGAGGAAGGGAAAGGAGATTGTGAGCCGCTCTGAGACTCTTCGGAGTGGAGGGCGGGATATAAATCCAGTATCTTCCTCATCTTCTTCAGTGCCAGGAGGCAACATCAGAGAAAGGCCTTTGCCTCTATGCTCTGCTGTTGGTTTTCAGAGCAACTAGTTGGCCACTGTGTGAGAAAAGATACTAGACTTGCTGGACCACTGGTCTTATCAAGCAGAGGTTTTATGTTCTTACCCTGTTAGTAGCATGGGGAAAACCATGATGACAAACCTAGAATATAATGTTGTATATTCTAACCTTTGCTAATGAATAATTATGCATGGATAGCATGGAGCCCTTTGCTTCCAACTGGCAGAACTTGTCGCACTCAAACAGCATGAATTCTCTCTTTGTTCCTCTTTCCCACATTTCTCCCTGAAATCCAACAATCTGGGGTTTTTTTGCTTTTTTAAAAAAGGAATTTGGAGTCTGTTTCTCATCTAGGGAGATTCTGTGCAATTTCAGGATTTTACCCTGTAGATCAAGGGTGTTGAACTCATTTGTTATGAGGACCCGATCGGACTTTGTGGGGCCAAGCCATGCATATCATAAAATACAATGCCAGGTAGCAGAGATATAAACTTTATAAAGGACACAGAGAAACACAAAGATTTTTTTAAACTTAAATTACAAACATACTTAAAATTATTATATTTTGTTTTAAATGGAAAGGTGGGGGAATAGTGGGATTTGGCAATGCAAATTTTCCTCCTAGGAGCTCAGTGTAGTTAATTAATTAACTACTTCATTAATAATTCATTTTATTCCAACAACAATCTTGGGAGGTAGCCTAGACTGAGAAAAGAGTGAGTTTCACAAGGTCTTCCACAAAACTTCATGGCAGAGTGGGAATTTGACCTTGGGCATCCCAGATCCTAGTCTGACACCCTAATCTTCAGAGATTACAGATGCCATGAACCAGAAATATGTTAGAATCACAGAGGGAAAAGTAAGCTTAGCTGTCACCAACTGTATTTCTATTTGCAGTGGCTCATAGGCTCAATTACGCCCTACAGAACCTGGCCATAATTTAGAAACGTATAGTTGTGTGTACTGTGTGCTCAGGGCCTTTTTTTTTTTAGCAGGAACACAGTTCCAGCTGACTTGATGGCAAGGGGTGTGACCAAATAGTTAATTAGTTCCTATTGGGTTTTTTCCTACAAAAAAGCCCTGTGTGAAACAATGGTGATGTCAGGGGTGTGGCCTAATATGAAAATGATTTCCTGTTGGGCTTTTTTCTACAAAGATAGTCCTGTGTGTGCCACATACTCTATCACATTTCAAAAAAAGGCAATGTGGACCACTGCTTCCCTTCAGAACACATGCTTCTGTAATACTAGAGAAGTGGTTACTAAGTCTTGTATATTATTATAAATTGTTCCAATCCTGTAATGGGTTTCAAAATGTTGAAAAAAGGACTTAAGAAGAAGAAGAAGATGATGATATTGGATTTATATCCCGCCCTCCACTCCAAAGAGTCTCAGAGCGGCTCACAATCTCCTTTACCTTCCTCCCCCACAACAGACACCCTGTGAGGTGGGTGGGGCTGGAGAGGGCTCTCACAGCAGCTGCCCTTTCAAGGACAACCTCTGCCAGAGCTATGGCTGACCCAGGGCCATGCTAGCAGGTGCAAGTGGAGGAGTGGGGAATCAAACCCGGTTCTCCCAGATAAGAGTCCGCACACTTAACCACTACACCAAACTGGCTCTCCACTTAAGTTTTACCAGAATTTCTTAGCGTTACCCATGCTTAAAGACAACTGATGAATGGCAGGGCATGACACTGCTGCACATAAGACTACCATTGCTACCTTCCTTGCAAGAACAGAGACCCAGCATTTGATTTGCCCATTTCTGCTGTCATATTATTCAGAGTTAAAGTGTATCTGTCATGCATAGTGAAAAATATGCAATATGCAGCAGCCACTCAAATCATAGACTTTTTGTCATCTATATCAAAACTTTCTCACAAACCCACTTGACCCAGCTGTTTAGGAGAAACAGAGCTGGGTGTCATATGCGTATTGTGGGCATATCACTCCAAATCCTTGAGCAATCTCTCCCGGCGTTAAATGGCATGATGGAACACAGAACAGAATGGTGTAGGATTTCACAGCATCACGATAAGAGGGCCAGCACCATGTTCTGAAAACAGACAATCAGATAGGTGTGGAAGCACCAAAGCATGATGAACTCCAATCCCAACTCAGCCAGCCTTAAATCTTGTTGATCATGAAAGTATTTAATGAATGTAACTACAATCAGTATTGTAGATCTTGAGGGCTTTTGGACTGAAAAATGAGCACTTATCCTAGGAAATGCCCCCAATCCGATACCCCTGGGCACATGGTTCCCACCAACACCTTTCCTGGCTTTCACCAAGTGCTTTTAAAAAGTGGGTGGGATCAGGTGGGAATTTTCTCACCAAGGCTCCTGATTGGGCACTGGAGATTTCACTGTGTGACTGAAGGTAAGCTGTGGTGGCTATTTTGTGGCTGGCTCCGCCTTCTGTGGCAGCCATTTTGTATCAGGATTCCAGTGGTGTCTATAAGCTCAAAAAACATTGAGGACCTCTGCCCTAGACCAACACTGTAACCTCTACATACACTGGCTCCATAAATATATCTAATTATCAACATGGCAAAATCTGTAGATACTTAAATCCAGAGACTGGAGCCATGAGCAAGACAATCAAAACAATATTGTCAGCTTTCAAACCTTGATTTCTGTCAGTAAAAGTTAGGGACAGGGCCATTTTCAGTTACCCAGAAGTCCTTGCAAGTTCCCTACTGTGCAACAGTGCCATAGGTTTCCAAGGTAGAGGCTGCCAGGAGAAAGGATGGAGAGAAAGCATGTCAGAAATGTAGATAAAGGTGGGTTGGCTGGTGGGTGGAAAGCAGAGAAGAAAGAGCAAAGGGGCAGAGTCTTTGGGGGCTTTCAGGAAAAATAAGATGCTTCCCCACAAGTCATTGTGAGTCTACCAAGTATCTTAAGTCCTTCATACAAGAACAAAAATGTGATGTAAGGTTTCATCAGTATAGGGTGACCATAATGTCTGAAGGCCAGCCAGGGACACGGGGGGGGGGGGGGTGCGCGCGCGCGAAGCGCGCCGCCGGAAACAGGAAGTGACGTCACTTCCGGTGACGTCACTTCCGGTGATGTCATGCCACCACCGGAAACAGGAAGTGGCATCACTTCCTGTGACATCATTTCCCCCGCGTCACCTGCCGGAAACAGGAAGTGACTTCACAGCACTTCCTGTGACGTCCCCAAAAATCCCCCAAATATCACCGCCAGAAACAATTTTGCTCTCAAATCCTGTATATACTTCATCAGTATATGGGATAAGGCACTTTCTCAACTGTGCTGCATAATGCAGCCTATTTATTTTGTCCTGTTGGCTCTGTTGGCTCTATCTGCGCCACCTTCATCACTTTCGGGGTGTGGATCCCCCAGTGGGGTGGTCTCCCGACTCCCTCCGCTGACTGTTTCTGATAGCCCTGCGCCCCCTCTTTCATTTGATATGTGTCCCGTGCGGGTGCCACCCTCCCGCCGGGAGATGCCGCAAAATGAGCCCCCTTGAGGCTTATGGCGGCAGGGCTCGGGGGAAGCGAGCTAGACTGCTGTTCTTTTGAGGGGTTATAGAGTGTTTCGAGCCCGTCCCTGTGGCATCGGTCCCATCGTTGTGGGACCCAGGGGGCCGGCGCAGCGGCACGCCGAAGCAGCCTGTCACTAATAACACCGGTCAAGATGCAGGACAGGAACCTGGAAGTGACCGACAGGCTGCTTCAGCGTGCTGCTGCGCCGGCCCCCTGGGCCCCACAACGATGGGACCGATGCCACAGGGACGGGCTCGAAACACTCTATAACCCCTCAAAAGAACAGCAGTCTAGCTCGCTTCCCCCGAGCCCTGCCGCCATAAGCCTCAAGGGGGCTCATTTTGCGGCATCTCCCGGCGGGAGGGTGGCACCCGCACGGGACACATATCAAATGAAAGAGGGGGCGCAGGGCTCTCAGAAACAGCCGGCGGAGGGAGTCGGGAGACCACTCCACTGGGGGATCCACACCCCGAAAGTGATGAAGGTGGCGCAGATAGAGCCAACAGAGCCAACAGGACAAAATAAATAGGCTGCATTATGCAGCACAGTTGAGAAAGTGCCTTATCCCATATACTGATGAAGTAAATACAGGATCTGAGAACAAAATTGCACTAGAAGACACAAACACAAAGCTCCCTTACACTGAATCAGTGCTTGGGTCCACCAAAGTCAGTATTGTCACATAAGAGAAGCCCTGTTGGATCAGGCCAGTGGCCCCTCCAGTCCAACACTCTGCGTCACATAATAACATAAGAGAAGCCCTGTTGGATCAGGCCAGTGGCCCATCCAGTCCAACACTCTGCGTCACATAACAACATAAGAGAAGCCCTGTTGGATCAGGCCAGTGGCCCATCCAGTCCAACACTCTGCGTCACATAACAACATAAGAGAAGCCCTGTTGGATCAGGCCAGTGGCCCATCCAGTCCAACACTCTGCATCACATAACAACATAAGAGAAGCCCTGTTGGATCAGGCCAGTGGCCCATCCAGTCCAACACTCTGCGTCACATAACAACATAAGAGAAGCCCTGTTGGATCAGGCCAGTGGCCCATCCAGTCCAACACTCTGCATCACATAACAACATGAGAGAAGCCCTGTTGGATCAGGCCAGTGGCCCATCCAGTCCAACACTCTGCGTCACATAAGAACATAAGAGAAGCCCTGTTGGATCAGGCCAGTGGCCCATCCAGTCCAACACTCTGTGTCACATAAGAACATAAGAGAAGCCCTGTTGGATCAGGCCAGTGGCCCATCCAGTCCAACACTCTGCATCACATAACAACATAAGAGAAGCCCTGTTGGATCAGGCCAGTGGCCCATCCAGTCCAACACTCTGCATCACATAACAACATAAGGAGGGAGGGAGGGAAGGAAGGAAGGAAGGGAGAAAGGGAGGGAGGGAAGAAGGGAAGAAAGGAAGAAGGGAGGGAGGGAAGGAAGGAAGGAAGGAAGGAAGGGAGGGAAGGGAGGGAGGGAGGAAGGAAGGGAGGGAGGGAAGGAAGGAAGGAAGGAAGGAAGGAAGGAAGGAAGGAAGGAAGGAAGGAAGGAAGGAAGGAAGGAAGGAAGGAAGGAAGGAAGGAAGGAAGGAAGGAAGGAAGGAAGGAAGGAGGGAAGGAGGGAAGGAGGGAAGGAAGGAAGGAAGGAAGGAAGGAAGGAAGGGGAGGGAGGGAGGGAAGGAAGGAAGGAAGGGGGGAGGGAAGGAAGGAAGGAAGGAAGGAAGGAAGGAAGGAAGGAAGGAAGGAAGGAAGGAAGGAAGGAAGGAAGGAAGGAAGGAAGGAAGGGGGAGGGAGGGAAGGAAGGAAGGAAGGAAGGCAAGGGAGGGAGGGAAGGAAGGAAGAAAGGAAGGGAGGGAGGAGGGAGGGAAGGAAGGAAGGCCGCCCCCCGCCCCGCTTTCGGCCCCCTTACCTTATTCCAGGGCGGCGGAGTCCAGCAGGGGCGGCGGCGGGGAGTCCTCCGGCGGCGGCGTCGCGGCGAGGGAGGGAGGGAGCTGCCGGCGCTGGCCTCCAGGGACCAGCGCCGGCTGCTCCGCGGCTTCCCCGCGGCCTCCGCTGCTCCCTGGAGGCCCTCCAGAGACTCTGGAGGGCCTGCAGGGACCAGCGGAGGCCGCGGGGAAGCCTTCGCTGGCCGGCGCTGGTCCCGGAAGGCCTTCCAGAGGCTCTGGAAGGCCTTCCGGGACCAGCGCCGGGTGCCCCGCGGCTTCCCCGCGGCCTCCGCTGGTCCCTGCAGGCCCTCCAGAGACTCTGGAGGGCCTCCAGGGACCAGCGGAGGCCGCGGGGAAGCCTTCGCTGGCCGGCGCTGGTCCCCGAAGGCCTTCCAGAGCCTCTGGAAGGCCTTCCGGGACCAGCGCCGGGTGCCCCGCGGCTTCCCCGCGGCCTCCGCTGGTCCCTGCAGGCCCTCCAGAGACTCTGGAGGGCCTACAGGGACCAGCGGAGGCCGCGGGGAAGCCTTCGGTGGCCGGCGCTGGTCCCCGAAGGCCTTCCAGAGCCTCTGGAAGGCCTTCCGGGACCAGCGCCGGGTGCCCCGCGGCTTCCCCGCGGCCTCCGCTGGTCCCTGCAGGCCCTCCAGAGACTCTGGAGGGCCTGCAGGGACCAGCGGAGGCCGCGGGGAAGCCTTCGCTGGCCGGCGCTGGTCCCGGAAGGCCTTCCAGAGCCTCTGGAAGGCCTTCCGGGACCAGCGCCGGGTGCCCCGCGGCTTCCCCGCGGCCTCCGCTGGTCCCTGCAGGCCCTCCAGAGACTCTGGAGGGCCTGCAGGGACCAGCGGAGGCCGCGGGGAAGCCTTCGCTGGCCGGCGCTGGTCCCCGAAGGCCTTCCAGAGCCTCTGGAAGGCCTTCCGGGACCAGCGCCGGGTGCCCCGCGGCTTCCCCGCGGCCTCCGCTGGTCCCTGCAGGCCCTCCAGAGACTCTGGAGGGCCTACAGGGACCAGCGGAGGCCGCGGGGAAGCCTTCGCTGGCCGGCGCTGGTCCCCGAAGGCCTTCCAGAGCCTCTGGAAGGCCTTCCGGGACCAGCGCCGGGTGCCCCGCGGCTTCCCCGCGGCCTCCGCTGGTCCCTGCAGGCCCTCCAGAGACTCTGGAGGGCCTGCAGGGACCAGCGGAGGCCGCGGGGAAGCCTTCGCTGGCCGGCGCTGGTCCCGGAAGGCCTTCCAGAGGCTCTGGAAGGCCTTCCGGGACCAGCGCCGGGTGCCCCGCGGCTTCCCCGCGGCCTCCGCTGGTCCCTGCAGGCCCTCCAGAGACTCTGGAGGGCCTACAGGGACCAGCGGAGGCCGCGGGGAAGCCTTCGCTGGCCGGCGCTGGTCCCCGAAGGCCTTCCAGAGCCTCTGGAAGGCCTTCCGGGACCAGCGCCGGGTGCCCCGCGGCTTCCCCGCGGCCTCCGCTGGTCCCTGCAGGCCCTCCAGAGACTCTGGAGGGCCTACAGGGACCAGCGGAGGCCGCGGGGAAGCCTTCGCTGGCCGGCGCTGGTCCCCGAAGGCCTTCCAGAGCCTCTGGAAGGCCTTCCGGGACCAGCGCCGGGTGCCCCGCGGCTTCCCCGCGGCCTCCGCTGGTCCCTGCAGGCCCTCCAGAGACTCTGGAGGGCCTACAGGGACCAGCGGAGGCCGCGGGGAAGCCTTCGCTGGCCGGCGCTGGTCCCCGAAGGCCTTCCAGAGCCTCTGGAAGGCCTTCCGGGACCAGCGCCGGGTGCCCCGCGGCTTCCCCGCGGCCTCCGCTGGTCCCTGCAGGCCCTCCAGAGACTCTGGAGGGCCTACAGGGACCAGCGGAGGCCGCGGGGAAGCCTTCGCTGGCCGGCGCTGGTCCCCGAAGGCCTTCCAGAGCCTCTGGAAGGCCTTCCGGGACCAGCGCCGGGTGCCCCGCGGCTTCCCCGCGGCCTCCGCTGGTCCCTGCAGGCCCTCCAGAGAGTCTGGAGGGCCTACAGGGACCAGCGGAGGCCGCGGGGAAGCCTTCGCTGGCCGGCGCTGGTCCCCGAAGGCCTTCCAGAGGCTCTGGAAGGCCTTCGGGGACCAGCGCCGGGTGCCCCGCGGCCTCTCCGCGGCCTCCGCTGGTCGCTGGAGGCCCTCCAGAGTCTCTGGAGGGCTTCCAGCGACCAGCGGAGGCCACGGAGAGGCCTCCACCACTGCCGCCGGGCCCCGCGTGCGGGCGGGGAAGGCGGGAAGTGAGGGAGGGAGCGTCCCTGCGCGTGCGCAGAGGCCCTGCGCAGGCGCAGGGACGCTCCCTCCCTCACTCCCCGCCCGCGCCCGCGGCCCACCGGCTCCTGGGCTGCCTAAACCGGGACCTTTAATGGTCCCGGTATAGGCAGCCCGGGATCCGGGATTGGGTGGCCAGATCCGGGAATGTCCCGGGAGACCGGGACGGTCTGGCCACCCTATCAGTATATAAATGATATATAGATGTACCTCTTCTTTTAATTCAGCCCAAATCCTAAAGTCTCATTGATTACTCAATGTTTATAATGCAAAGTGACTCAATGTGGGGAAATTGACTGAAATCTTCTATGTCAAAGGTTTGCCTATATACTGCCCAGGGCTTTTTTTGTAGAAAAAAGCCAGCAGGAACTCATCTGCATATTAGGTCACACTCCTTGATGTCATCGTTTCACATGGGGGGGGGGTTGTAGAAGATGGCCAGCAAGAACTTATTTGCATATTAGGCCACACACCCTGATGCCAAGGCAGCCGGAACTGTGTTCCTGTGCGTTCATGCTCAAAAAAAAAAAAAAAGCCCTGATCCTGCCCATAACTACAATTTTAGATAACGAAGAGAGACATCTCATGAGCATACTATCTGTGTGGCAAATTAGTGAATGGGACATGTCTGCTGACACTACACTAAATAATGTATTTTACATTTGGAGTTTTGCTATTCTTACATAGTAAAATTCGGATCTAAAACACATTATTTAGTGCAGTGTGAATGCACCCATAGGGATCATCCCCCCCTCCCAAGCTCATCTTCTGAGGGCTATCCAAATTTTAAACTAGAGTATCTTCTGGAGATGGTGTAGGAATTTTAGTTTTAGCAAGCAAATTAACAGTGCACTCCTAAGCAGAATTATATTTTTCTATGTCAATTGAAGTCAACTGGATAAGAAAGGTGTAAAATGGCGCACCAGTTAAGAGCTTGGGGGTTCTACTGGAGCCTTCATTATCAATGGAGGCCCAGATAGTGGCCACCGCCAAGTCGGCGTTTTTCCATCTGAAGTGGGCACGGCAGCTGGCCCCCTTCCTAGAGCGTTGTGACCTAGCAACAGTGATTCATGCAACAGTCACCTCAAGACTAGATTACTGTAATGCCCTCTACATGGGGCTGCCTCTGTGCCGAACCCAGAAGCTGCAGCTGGTGCAGAACGCAGCGACTAGGCTGTTATTAGGGCTCCCGAAGTGGGAGCACATACGGCCGGGCCTGCGTGGACTGCACTGGCTGCCAGTTATATATCGGGTCCATTACAAAGTGCTGGTTATTACCTTTAAAGCCCTATATGGCCAAGGACCTGTCTACCTAAGGGACCGTCTCTTCCCATATGAACCCAAGAGAGCACTGAGGTCAGTGGGGAAGAACCAGCTGACTATCCCCAGGCCAAAGGAGGCAAGACTCCAGAACACTCGCATACGGGCCTTCTCTATTGCGGCACCACACCTCTGGAACCAGCTCCCGGGAGAAGTGCGGGCCCTGCGGAGCCTTGAACAGTTCCGCAGGGCCTGCAAGACCATCCTTTTTAAGATGGCCTTTGCCGACTGAATGATCAAAGGACTTGCTCAAAGTGACTTGCCATCATATTCGCTGATAGAATAGCACCAGAAATGTCGATTTTAGTTTATAATTAGAATGTTTTAAGATTAATGTTGTTTTAATACCCATTGTATATTGTATTGTATGAAATGTTGTTAAACGCCCTGAGCCTGCTTCGGCAGGGAGGGTGGGATATAAATAAAATATTATTATTATTATTATTATTATTATTATTATTATTATTATTATTATTATTAAATATGCTTACAGCTGCATGTAAGTGAGGGTGATTTTTAGCACAGCATTTGAAATATATGGTTTTTAAAATTATATTATTCTGTTTATACTTTGTGTTTATAAGGTAGTTATTTAGCCTAAATAAGTCATTTGTCGATTTATCTGATGTTAATATTACTTCTAAAGGAGCATATGTTGAATAAGATGGCCGTGAGGCAGAACGAAGAGCAGTGGGGCATACCACTGTTAGGATAGTATGTATATTTTCAGTTCTTCCAGACGGCCTCTGTTCCGTGGACGCCTATGAATAGGCACAGTAATCACACTCAATACGAGTGCACATATTTCAGTCCAAGTGTTTAGCACATCTCTACCAAATGCACACCGAACATTTGCTCAGTACAGTCTTCATCAGCAATTCAACAATCTGGAAAGCTGATAGGAAATATAAAAGCATGCATTTTAGAAGATTAGAGCGTACTACTGTCTTCTGTGGGATGTTGTCACAGCTGATAATGTTTCAAAAACAAAAGAAGCTCATTGCCCTGATCTTTCTGCTAACCCCAGCAGATCATACGAACTGCTCTTGGACACACAAGTCATGGCAACTGCAAATATAACCTACCAGTAAAGGAGTTTCTAGGACTCCCTCCATTCATTAAAATATCGGATCTTTCAGCTGCCACTTTTTAATCACTTTCTTTTCTGAAGTGGCAGTTACAGTTTAAGGTCTTCTCTCAGAAGACAATCTAAAGGTCTCCAAGATAATATTTAATGAGCTTAACGAACGAATCCATAAACCAATTTTAATAGAAACTTTATATTTTGCATTCATCTGAGATTCTCATTAGCTGCTCACATCATAATAGGTACGGCAGCTTATTGCTAAATTACAGAATAACACTGCAATTATAAAAGCATATCATCTCTTGATGGACAGCCACAAACAGATACAGGAACCCATGCTGTTTAGGCTTCTAACAGCAGTCCAATTAAGAACCAAACGCCTTTTCAGCCGGAAGTTTTGCTACGCCTGTATTAAATGCCCAGTAACTCAGTCCTGGCATGTTTTATTTCACCGTTAAAATGTAAAAAGGTGTAGGAAATGTCAGAATACCAAAACATTATTTTTTAAAAAGAAATTATCAATTGTTTCAAAGCTAGGACAATAAAATTATTTAAAAAATTGCATTACAGGAGCATTTATCTGTGCAGTAAGAAGCTCCATACCAGAAGGAAAAAGAGCTCAAAGCTCTTTTGATAGGAAAAGACCAAATTTATAGTATGACATGCAATCCCTATCTAGCTTTCTTTACATAATCCAAAAGTGCTAGAGTATCCCACTTTGTGTTTTTGCAAATCCATTGCAAGTGTAAACTGTTATCCACATTAGCACAATTATGTAACAATATCCCAAGATATGACTGTAGAAAAATCCCAGAAAATTAAACAAAAGATTTTAAAGCACCAGATTATTACCTCTCTCCAGTAAGAAAGGGATTTCCTAAAACTACTGATGAAATATTCATTCCAATAGTAATGACGATAGGTTTATCATTTCCAAATTATGAGAAAAGGTCAGTAAAACTGAATAAAGACTACACATCCCTTTGCCTGAAAGAAAAATCTGATCCGGGTCTACAGGAATCCTTTAAAGTAACACACAAGAAAAATACATTTGGGCTAAAGAAACCTCTGATTTGCTATCTACCGCCACCTTTCCTATTGTATTTGTATTCATTTACAATATTTATATCCCACATTATTTCCTTAAGGTGGATAACACAGACACAAAACATCAACATTAACAAATAAAAGAAGACACTTTTTAAAAACTACAAACAGATACATCTACTGAGAAAGTTCACCCTCCTTCAAATGTCTTTTGAAACAGAACCGTTTTAGTGTAAGTAAGACATCTTCCACACCCATACCATACCTTTAAAGGCATAACAGTGGCAAATAAAAATACACAGAATATAAAAATTTAAACATTTAAACCGAGCTTACAGTTGCATTCATACATGGTCAGATTTAAATGTAAGGATGTCAGCCAAACCTTTTGCCACAGCCTCGCTAACCTCCCCCTCAGAATCGTTCAATATCTTCCACACCCACTATATTGGGATAGGCCATTCCAGAGGAGTAGGTTTAAACATAGAGAATGTCAATAACTTAGGTGTTTGGCATACCAGGGGTGGCCAAACTTGCTTAACGTAACAGTCATATAGAATAGACGTTAGGTTTTTGAGAGCTGTCGGGCATGAATGTCAGATGTTTGAGAGATGCGAGCCATGAAAAACAGATGTTGGAGGGAGAGGTAGAAAGAAAGCAACCTTAAATGCATTTTAAAAGACAAATGCCTGTGGTTCCTGAACCACAGTTTGGCCACCCATTCTATACCAACAGTTCTAAGGCACTACAAGGAGAAGACTGCCTATGAGGAGGAGGTGACGGCATATGGTTTGCCAATTTGAAGCTAACCTCAGGAATACATGCTCCTTCCATCTCTCAACCCAGGTCCTTTCCGATTCCAGACCAATTTTGACCTTCCAGTTTTATGTATGCTGATTACAAAACATGGCCCTTGCAAATAAAAAGGTAAAGGTAGTGCCCTGTGCAAGCACCAGTCGTTTCCGACTCTGGGGTGACGTTGCTTTCACAATGTTTTCATAGCAGACGTTTTAGGGGGTGGTTTGCCATTGCCTTCCCCAGTCATTTACACTTTCCCCCCAGCAAGCTGGGTACTCATTTTACCGACCTCGGAAGGATGGAAGGCTGAGTCAACCTGGAGCCGGCTACCTGAACCAGCTTCCGCTGGGATTGAACTCAGGTCGTGAGCGAGCTCTGACTGCAGTACTAAAGCTTTACCACTCTGCACCATGGGGCTCTCATGGCCCTTTCAAATACCAGAAACTAAAATCATAGTTATGAAGGAATTTGCTTCATGTTATCAATGGCCTGCCAGGTCACATGTACTAGAAATTGACCATTAAAGGTAGGGGGGAAATACAAATAGCTCCTGAGAGGGGATAAAGAAAAGTTAATTGTCCCAAGGATAGCTCCCAGTTTTCAAACATGGTTTGCAGAGAACCAACATCATACCTGCATTGTACTTTTGCGGAAGGCCAACTGGATACAACTTCTTTTATAGGATTTAGTTACATAAAATATGAGACCATAAAATCTCATGGTAGGATTATAATCACCATATAAATCCAATGAAAACGTGTTACAAATACTCAGCACATCATTACAGTCAGGCTTTTCCCCCCCCCTGGAAAAAGAGATGCTGGAACTCTTCAAAAGGGAAATGAAGGGGAACAGGGGAAAAACAGGTTTCCTACCTGTAACTGATGATCTTCGAGTGGTCATCTGTGCAGTCACACTTGTGGGAGTAGGCGCCAGCGCCGACCTCGATCGGTAAACTTCAAAGCTGTGGATTTCCGCGCCCCCGACCCAGTGCGCATGCCCAGAAGCCCCACCGCGCATGCTCACTGGGACGGGCGCGGACATCCCGCCAGTTCCTTCTGACCGCCGCGTTAGCCCCATGGAGGGACCGGCTGCAGCGGGGAAGGCGGGCGGGTAGTGTGACTGCACAGATGACCACTCGAAGATCATCAGTTACAGGTAGGAAACCTGTTTATCTTCTTCGTGGTCTCTGTGCATCACACTTGTGGGAGATTAGCAAGCTCAGGCCTACCTGGTGGAGGGTACGCCGGTCCATCACAAGGAAACGGACTGCAACACTGCGCGGCCCACCGAGGAGGCTTGTCTGCGCCGCAGGTCCAGGGCATAGTGCGTCACGAAGGTGTGTGCCGAGGACCATGTGGCTGCCCTACAGATGTCCTGTAGGGGAACTCCCTTCATAAACGCCTCCGACGTCGCAACAGCCCTTGTCGAATGGGCACGTAGCGGTCCCGGCAGAGGCTGCTTCTGAAGAAGATAGCACAAGCGAATAGCTCCCGTGATCCACTTGGACAATCGCTGTGACGAAATACGCTGCCCCAAGGAGGACGCAGCGTAGGACACAAACAATCTGGCGTCCTTCCTGGAGGGTGCGGTGCGATGCAGGTAGAAAGAGAGCGCCCTCTTGACGTCCAGAGCATGCAGCAACCGCTCAGAGTCATTAGCCGGAGAGGGAAAATAGACAGGTAAATGGATCTCAGAATTGAGGTGAAACGGCGACACCACCTTAGGCAGGAAAGTGATGTCTGGGCGCAGGGTGACCCCCTCAGCCGAAAACACCAAGTAGGGAGAGTCGCACCTGAGTGCGGCCAATTCCCCGACCCGCCTTGCCGAGGTGATTGCCACAAGGAAGGCCGTCTTCCATGCCAGGAGGTGGGAAGGACACGTAGCCATCGGCTCGAATGGTTTGGCCGTCAACGCCTTGAGAACTAGGGGGAGGTCCCATGCTGGCGTAGGGGCCCTCACTGCCGGGTACAGCCTCGCCATGCCCTTGAGAAAACGCTTAGTGTCTGGATGTGTAAAGGGCGAGTGGCCATCAATCGGAAGATGTTCTGCAGAGATGGCAGCCAAGTAGACCCGTACCGAGGAGGGCGCCAGGCCCCCGTCTAACAGCGTAACTAAGAAGTCCAGAATCAACGATAAGTCCGCTCTTTCCGGCACCACAGAACGATCTGTAGCAAACTTGGCAAATCTGGCCCATTTGGCCGCGTATGACCTTCTGGTAGATGACTTTCTGCAATTCAGGATGACAAACTGGGTTCTGTCTGAAAATCTGGATCCAGACGCCAAGCCGTGAGTCGCAGGTTCGGGATGTCGTGGTGCAGGACTTGTCCTTGGTGAGAGAGCAGGAGGTTCCCCACCTGAGGGAATTGGTGGTAAGTTCCTCCCGACAAGCGGAGGACCAGTGGGAACCAGGGCTGTCGAGGCCACCATGGCGTCACCAAGATTCCCCGTGGACGTTCCCTCAGGAGCTTCTGCACCACCTTGGTGAGTAGCGGTATGGGGGGGAACAGGTATACTGAGTGGTACCTCCACGGCACCAGGAGTCCGTCTCCCAACGCTAGGGGGTCTACTCCTCCCCTGCAGCAGAACAGGTCGCATTTTGTGTTTTGCCTTGTAGCGAAAACGTCCAATTCCGGGGCTCCCCAACGGCGGAAAACCGGTTGCAGAAACTCCCAGTTGAGCTCCCACTCGTGCAGGAGAGCTCCGCCCCGACTCAGGAAGTCCGCTTGTACGTTCCGGTCCCCGGGAAGATGAGCTGCTCGGAGGAACACCCCTTGAGAGATGCACAACTCCCAGACCAGGAGGGCCAACTTGCAGAGTCTCTGAGACACCGTGCCCCCCTGACGATTGATGTACGCCATTGCTGTGGTGTTGTCGGTCATCACCGCCACCGACCTGCCCCCCAGGAGCGGTTGGAAGGAGCGAAGGGCATGAAAGATGGCCAGCAACTCGAGAAAGTTTATATGCTGGCTGGAGTGGTGGCTCGGCCAACGGTCCCCCACGCACATGCCTCCCATGTGGGCCCCCCAACCCCATAGGGAAGCGTCCGTGGTGAGCGTGAGGGTCGGTTCCGGCCTGTGAAAGGGAGCCCCTTCCATCAGGCGACTTTTCAGCCCCCACCAGGAGAGGGATGACAGGATTTCCGCAGGAACCGTCAGCAACTTGGAGGGGTGCTCCACATTGCACTTGAAACTCCGCAGGAACCAGAGTTGCAGCGGCCTCATCCGGAGCTTCGCGAACGATAGGACAGACGTTGTCGCTGCCATCAGTCCCAGAAGTCGTTGCAACGTCCGTGCAGGGGCGGTCGGATTCAGTTGGAGAGAAAACACCAGTTGCACTATAGCGTCCGCTCTGTCTGGAGGGAGAAACGCTTTGCAGGCTCGAGTATCCAGGATCGCCCCAATGAATTGTACCTTCTGAGAAGGCGTCAGACGAGACTTTTTTAAATTTATTTGGAGTCCCAATTCGTCCACCAAGGCCAAGGTGATTGTTATGTGCCGCAGCAAGAGCTCCCTCGACTCCGCGACCAGGAGCCAATCGTCGATGTACGGGAAGAGTGTCACACCCCGTAACCTCAGGTGGGCAGCAATGACCACCATGGTCTTGGTGAATACCCTTGGGGCTGTACAAAGGCCGAATGGTAGGGCTCGATACTGGAAGTGTTCGTCTCCGACCGTGAAGCGCAGATACTTCCGATGGCGGGGGTGGATGGAGATGTGGAAGTATGCGTCTTTCAGATCGAGGGTCGCCATCCAATCTCCTCTGCTCAGAAGAGGAAGGATGTACTGCAGCGAAGTCATCCTGAACTTGTCGCACCTCACGAATACATTCAGTGCTCTCAGGTCCATAATCGGCCGAAGGCCTCCATCCCGTTTGGGGACTGCAAAATAACGGGAGTAGAAGCCCTGACCTTCCTGGTCCGCAGGAACCTTCTGGATGGCGTGTTTCTGAAGGAGTGACTGGACCTCCTCGCAGAGGGTTGGAGATGGTGCTGTGGAGACGAATCTCGGGGTACACGGGGGGTGGGAGAACTCTATACAGTAGCCCATCCTGATTATATACAAAACCCACCGGTCCGAGGTGATACAGGACCAAGCAGGGAAGAATTTGGCAAGGCGGATGGAGTCCAAGTCCGATGGGCCAAGCGTCCCGGGGGGGAAGTCAAAGGCCCTGCTTGCCCTGCTTCGCACCCTTCTGGCGAGCCGTCTGGGCGGAAGATGGGGAGTACTTGGGCTTTGACTGGTAGGAGGGTCGAGTGAAGGGAGCCGATTTTGAGCGCCACTGCCTCTCAGGCGACTTAGAGTACGGCTTCTTCTGCCAGGTTTTAGGCCACTGACGCTTAGATGGAGGGCGCGGCCCGGACACCCCCAGGTTCCTGGATGTCTTGATACTTTTATCCAGCTCCTGGAGGACCGAGTCCGTCGTCGAGCTGAACAATCCCGCCCCGTCAAAGGGGAGATCCTCGACATACGCTTGTGTGTCGGGTTGAAGCGCTGTGGATCTCAGCCATGCGTGCCTGCGCAGGGAGATAGCCGATGTAAGGGCCTTCGCACAAGTGTCCCCTGAATGCCTGGCAGAATTTAGCTGCTGTTTTGCCAGGGTCATACCCTCTTTCTGCAACCGCCTTAGAGCATTGCGGCTCTGTTCGGGGAGGGAACCCAAGATGGTGGAGACTTGGTCCCAGAGGGCGTATTGGTAGCGGCCATAACAGGCTGTGTAGTTGGCGATCTTAACGCCTAGGGAACCGGCTGAATAGAGTCTTCTCCCCATGGCGTCTAGTTTCCTGCCCTCTTTATCTGGCGGGGTGGAGTGTGTCTTTTTTGCCTTGGAAGACGACGACACGACCACCGAATTGGGCTTAGGGTGCACGTAGAGAAATTCTGCTGATGCTTCCTGTATCCTATACATGTGATCCAGCCTGCGAGAGGAGACAGGCGTGGAGGCAGGCTTGTCCCAGGAGGCCTTGGCTGTCTGTAGCATGACATTTGTAAGCGGTAAAGCAATAGCTGTCGAGGTATCCTGTTGCACTATGTCAAAAACCGTGTCCGTCACCGTGGGCTGAGGCTGCACAGTGGTGAGAGAGAGGGTTTGAGCCATTCTCTTGATGAGATCACCGTAGGATTTGAGGTCCTCGGAAGGTGAGATTGGCTGCTCCTCGGACGTCTTTACAGGAGGTGAGGGTTCACCGCTGGAGGTCTCTCTTTCGGGCGATGAGTCATCCAGAGACCTGGAAGAAGCATCAGGGGAATCATAGAGTTCGGATCGGTGCCGGGTAGGAGGCTCTGGAGCGACCGGGGTAGATTCCTTCATCAATGGGGAGCGCTGCTTGGGGTCCTTCTGGACCGGTGGGTCCCGCTCAGGAGGCTTCGATACCGACGCCGACGGTGCATTTCGCTGCGTCCTGTGGGACGTCCGGGATCGGTAGGAGGTCTCAGAGGCTTGATCCCAGTCCTTCTGGCGTTGCTGAAGCCATGGGAAGGGAGGCTGCACCGGGTACGCCCCGTACAGGTATTGCCGCTGCCTCTGGTCCCAGGGGATCTGGGCTGCCTGATGTCGTGGCGAGCGGTCCTCCTCTCGGCAGCGAGGGGAGTGGCTGCTGGACGATCGGTCCCGACGGTGTGAGCTTCGGGACTGAGAAGTCGATTTTTCGATAGGGCTACTTCCGGTACCGACGCGTTGGGCCGACTCAATCTCCGAATCGGAATCGGAGATGACGAGTTGAGTCGACATCGATGCCAGCTGCGAAGTCGATTGTCGGACGGGCGAGGCGAAGAGTTTCAGTGGCGGGACGATTGGTGCTGTCGGATCGGCCGGGGATGCCGGTGCGGAGTGAGTCGTCGCTGCACGCTTTGACTTCTCCGACTTCTTGTGTTTCTTTTTCTCGACGGGCATCCCTTTGTCCTCCTTGGGCCTTTTGATCGGCACCGAGGACTCCGAGGCGGCTACCGAGCCCGAACGCTTTCGGGGTCGGTCGGTATCGATGGGCCGCCCGGTATCGACCGGAGTCGATGTAGACTGGTCCGCCTGACCAGCCGCGGACTCGGCCTGCTCGGTTCGGGGAGACAGTGCTCGCTCCATCAGGGCCGCCGCAAGTCTAGCCGCTCTATTCTTCCGCGTCTGTTTGGAAAACTTGGCACAGTGCGAGCAGGAATCGGGCCTGTGTCGTTCCCCCAGGCACAGTAAGCACAAAGAGTGTCCGTCAGGTGGGGCAATTTTGTTCCCACACTTGGAGCAGCGGCGGAAAAATCCCCACTTTCTTTCCATGCAAGGAAGGAAAGGCGGGAAGAACGTAGAAGGGGAGAGGGGGCCCCTACCCCGAAGGGCGGGAACAAAAAAGGGAAAACCCCGCTCTCCCAAACAAGACGAAAACTAAGCTATCTACACTATCTAAAACTAAACTAACTAACTATATACAACTAAGCTAGCAAATCCGAATGGATAGAGAAAAAGTTCACCGACCGTGGCAGATAGATCAACCGATCAGCGCGGCGGTCAGAAGACAACTGGCGGGATGTCCGCGCCCGTCCCAGTGAGCATGCGCGGTGGGGCTTCTGGGCATGCGCACTGGGTCGGGGGCGCGGAAATCCACAGCTTTGAAGTTTACCGATCGAGGTCGGCGCTGGCGCCTACTCCCACAAGTGTGATGCACAGAGACCACGAAGAAGATATATACATACACACACACACAAAAAGATTTTGAGAATTTTGTTTCCAGGAAGAGGTTCCAGAGCTCTATTCCACTGTGTTCCCCTAAAGAGAGAGAAAAAACCTGATTACAGTCCAAATAGCTGAAGATCACACTCAGCCAGAAGTGCTTGCGTTCCTTACAATGCTTTTGATGAAGCTAAATCAAAAGTTGAACTGCAACCTTGTTTCCTTATACTCTTTTATTGAAAAATATTCACAATAAAACGTGGAGACTAATCATGGTGTATGCATTGTCATTTTCTGGATCTATAAACATTCTGACTGCCTTTCAAGATAACAAAGTCTTCCAGCATGGACTTTCTATAGAACAACATGTTAAACTAGGTTGAACATATATGGGGTGCAAAAGAATGATTTGCTAAGGTCAGATAGTCCTACCTGCATCTCACTTCTTTACACTTTAGAAGACGATAGAAGAAGATATTGGATTTATATCCCGCCCTTCACTCCAAAGAGTCTCAGAGCGGCTCACAATCTCCTTTCCCTTCCTCCCCCACAACAGACACCCTGTGAGGTGGGTGGGGCTGGAGAGGGCTCTCACAGCAGCTGCCCTTTCAAGGACAACATCTGCCAGAGCTATGGCTGACCCAAGGCCATGCCAGCAGGTGCAAGTGGAGGAGTGGGGAATCAAACCCGGTTCTCCCAGATAAGAGTCCGCACACTTCACCACTACACCAAACTGGCTCTCCTACATGAGATATGAGCAATGCATATATGTGGGGTTGTCAGGTCTACTTACCCAGCTTGTTGGGGGTGGGAGGGAGCCTTTCAGGAGTGGGGAGATCAGGGCAACATCACTGCATGCAATGTCATCGGCATCATCACACCAGGCACATCATTGCAATGATGATGTCAAGGTGGGAGGGGGCTGTTTGGGGGCGGGGCTTCTGCCACCAGCCAGCTAGCAACAGATCGGAGCCCCCAAAATTGAGGGAACCCCTGCTTGGACTGGAGGTCTGGCAACCCTACTTAAATGTGCATGTACGCATTTTCTTCTCATAATTTCAGTTTATCTACCATGGTAGAATGTCTAAAAAATTTGCCATGTTGAGCACGAAAAAGCTATAGTGTAGCATCCCTGTGTGCTACTGTGTAATACCGAGTAGGAGAAATGAGAGATCATGCCTATTATACATTATAATGAGAAACATACTGAGGAAAATTTACTCTAAATGCTGTATCTCAGTGAAAGCAGAAAGGTATTGGGTTTCCATTTAAATTCAATGAGCGGTATAAATGCTAAGCACCACGATCTCTTCTGTTTATTTTGACATAGCAAACTGAGCAAATGCCTGGGATTAAGACTGTAAAGAAAACCAAGAAGGGTCAATTGGATAAAGAAGTACTTTGGGAACACTCAGGAAATGAAGAGGAAGAAACCACAAGTCTGTGGTTTCTGTGTGGCATTTTTATTGCTTCTGTAACTGATCCTTTTTGCTCATGAGGCTGGCTGTCAACAAGTCAGCTTTATAAACAAAATGCAAAATATAGTTGTACTCAAAATATAGTTGTACTCAAAATGACATTGCACTATGAGCCCACTTAATCTTTGTTTTATTTTGCCATAACATTTATTGTATCATCACCTGTCTGCTGAATTGTACATTCAGGTGCAGAAAAAAAGAGATAGAAAGGAAAGCAGAAATTGCTCTACAGGACATACAGATTTGATTGGGGCAAGATTTTTCCTTGATGGTTTTCATTCTTCTGTTCCAGCTTTGAAACAGTCACTTGTGCATTCACCTTTGGTAAGCATTACCTCCAGGAAACCAAACTGGAAGGGGGTTTTTTTGTAAATGGTTTCTCCCCCACTCTCTTTCAGATTTCTAATGGGTCACAAAAGACTTGAACTAGCATACATAGGCAGATTGAAAATTTTAAAACATTTATGAACTAGTAAGTCTTACAAACTTCCAACAAAAGACTGTTCAGCACTGGAAAAGCGTGTGTTCAAGGACAAAATGAAATTAAAGGGTGATAAAAACATCCTGATTAAGACTAAAATAGTTTCACTATTTAAAGCAGGGGTGTCAAACTCATGAGGGCTGGATCGGACATAAATGGAACCTTGTCGGGCTGGGTCGTGTATGTCATAAAATGTAATGCCAAACAGCAGAATGATAACCTTTATAAAGGACACAAACACAATTAAAGATTTAAAAAAAACACCTTAAAATACGCTTAAAAGATTAGCACTTTTGCAATATTTTGTTTATTTAACAGTATCTGATAACTGACACCTCTTGTTCTAAAGTATTGCATTAAAATGTGGAGACAATGTCTGTGCTGTAGCAATCTTGAGTATGCTGTTCAGGTGTTGTTCAGGTTTGTGTCTGTAAATTGCAAACCTACTTTTGATTCATTGACATTCATTACAGAAATTTCATGGTCAATGCTTTGAGTCTAAGACCCAGGGAAAAACATGAAATGGCTGGGCACTGCAAACCTTTGAACAAAAGTTGCTTCATGTGCTGGCCAACCAATGGAGAAAATAGAGGCTTTGCTCTGTAACTCCTGTGCGATTGAGCAAGCCTGGCAAAGCAAGCTGTGATGCAGAAGGAAGCAAGAGAGAAAGAAGGAAGATGACAGTGAGTTGCTTGCAAGCCTGATAGAAGTCCTCTGGGGGCCTCATCTGGCCATCAGGCCACATGTTTGACACCCGATTTAAAATAATCTCAGTTATAAGAGTTCTAAAATATAAGGTTTGCAATAGCTTCGGTATCCATTGCAGGAAAAATTCTCCCATTCCCAAATCTCTAGCAAAATACAAACAGCTAGTTTTGCATGTCTACAGAAATAAAAAGAATATGTTTCTCACATGCTATGCCTTAGAACCAAGTAACCATATGCCTGCTAAGATAATTACACTGAATCAAGTCCAATATGTTTCAGGAAACCTTTGCATTGTGATTGAAGAGTCAAGTGTCCTATTCCCACAGACCAGAAGCATCAGCTCTGTACACAACAGGCCATGCATATGACCACTCCTAATAGTACCCTCCACCCATACGGCCAATTTTACTCCCTCAGCATTCACCTCTACCACATTAGCACACATCATATGTATACACACACCCTGCCTACATATATTCAACCCAACAAACTATACCGTTTGCACACAGGTAGTTTCAGTGGAGACACAGGGCTGAATCCACTGGGGGAAGGGGAGGACTAGTGGGATTATTAAGAATCCAGAGCTATTTCCCCCATATGCTGGTTTAACCCATACCCCTTTGATCTAGTACTGAGAGCTAGCTCTAAACTTTGTGACAAAATAGTAGAATATCATATAAGATTCACGAGGAAGTAAATCCTGCCCCACCCTGTAATATCCTACAAAAATTGTTCTAAGATGGCTAAGGGATGTTCTTTTTATTGTTTCATCTGATAGTAAATGGTATTTTTTTTCTGCTTTCCATTTTTGTATGCAACTTTAGGTATTATTAAGGACAAGTAGCTAAAAGGTTTATAAATAAATGTATTGTTTCCATTTATAAGCAACCTGAACACAACTACGCAGCTCTGACCCCCTGCTTCATACACAGGAGATGGTGTGATAACAAACATCTATTGTATACTATCAGACCAGGGCTTTTTTTGTAGGAAAAAGCCCAGCAGGAACTCATTTGCATATTAGGTCACACAGGGCCAGATCTGGGGGGGGGGGTAGAGAGGGGTGCTTGCCCAGGTGCCGACGGAGGGGGTGCCAAATTGGGTATGGAGTCCATTGTATTCTATGGGACCATAATACAGAATGGTCCAAAAGGGGGCATCATTTTTTTAATTTTGCTCCCCCTCAAAAAACATGTCGATCCAGTCCTGAGGCCACACCCCCTGCAATCACCATTGTTTTCTACCAAAAAGCCCAGCAGGGGCTCATATGCATATTAAGTGACACTCCTTCACACCAAGCCAGCTGGAACTGCGTTCCTGTGCGTTCCTGCTCAAAAAAAGCCCTGGATCAGACTATTTCATTGGCAACCTAGGTTCTGAGGCACCATTTCAAGTCAAGTTTATCGTAATAGCTCATAGCCATAGCAAATTGCGTTAATTAAAACAGTGCAACGCAGTATAAAGCAAACACAATATACATTAGAACCCATAAAATATTAATTAAAAACCTAAACACATGACATATTAATTAACAACTGATACCATTTCAACGTTGTTTCCATGCAAGTAAAGACAAAGCAATTAAAGTGATATCATACAATGGCCAATGACCTACTCAGGTTTTGTCTGCTTGCCATTTAATTTCCTGTCATCCATATAACTCCCTCAGCAGAGCACGTGTTTGCTAGAGCAGACTATCCAAGGAGCCAGGACTCATCTGAAATGCCAGTTCCTACTGCCCCAGTAGCACCAGCTCCCACTACCCCTTCATAAACTCTTTCCTTCAGCCCCATGATTCCCAAAAATACCTGCAGCAACTCTTCGGCCACTGCATTAATTAATTATACGAGTAAAGCCAGGCATGGTGTAGTGGTTAGCTTATTATATTAGGATCTAGGACAACCAGGATCTAGGACTCCCCACTGTGCCATGGGAGCTCTCTGAATGACCTTGGGCCAGTCATAAATTCTTACCTAAACTACTTCACAGGGTTGTTGTGAGGATAAATAGAGGAAGGGAATGATGCAAGCCACCTTGGGTTCCCACTGGGGGGAAAGGAGGGGTACAAATGAAGTAAAAATTAGTAACAATAAAGTGATGCTCAAAATCCTACAACAAGAATTGTTAGTACATGGAATGAGAAGTGCCAGATGTTCAAGCTGTATTCAGAAAAGGAAGAGGTATTAGAAATCATATTCCAAATTTACACTGGTTACTGGAACATACAAGAGAATTTCATAAGAAAAATCAGCCTGTGTTTCGTAGACCACAGCAAAGCTTGTAACTGTACAATCCCGAAAAGCTACAGCTGGTTTTAAAAGAAATGGGTATGCCACAACATCTGATTGTTGTGATGCACAGTCTACAATCTGGGCAAGTGGCTACTGTTAGAACACGGAAACAGAACAGATTCCAATTGGCAAAGGTGTCAGACAAGAATGTATTTTATGTCTGCAGTCTATATGCAGAACACCTTGTAAGGAAAGTAAGGAAAGCTAGATTATATTTCAATGAAGGAGAATTAAAAACTAGGGGAAGGAACATTAACAGTTTGAGACATGCAGATGGCACCAACTTTACTGGTAGAAAATATTACATTACTTAACACAAGCACCCCCTTGTATATACGTTCATGAAACCATGCAAAAGGTTGCACCTTGAAAGAAGGTGAGCTTGTCTCTTCTTCTTATCCAAAAAATTATATATATATATAGAGCCCCATGATGCAGAGTGGTAAAGCTGCAGTACTGCAGTTGGAGCCCTCTGCTCACGACCTGAGTTCGATCCCAGCAAAAGCTGGTTCAGGTTGCCGGCTCCAGGTTGACTCAGCCTTCCTTCCTTCCTTCCGAGGTCAGTAAAATGAGTACCCAGCTTGCTGCGGGGGGAAATGTAGATGACTGGGGGAGGCAATGGCAAACCACCCCATAAAAAGTCTGCTATGAAAACATTGTGATAGCAACGTTCACTCCAGAGTCGAAACGACTGGTGCTTGCACAGGGGACTACCTTTACCTTTATTTGTGTGTATGTGTGTGGAATGCACTAGGGCCCACTTTGTCAGATGCCTCAACCTAGGAAAAAAATGTGTGGTTCTGTAGATTTTACAAGATTTCCATTTATTTCTGAAGACTTTTTTGTTCTCAATGTCTGATATCAGACAATGAGAACAAAGAAGTCTTCAGAAATAAATGGAAATCTTGTAAAATCTACAGAACGACACATTTTTTTTCCTAGGATGAGGCACCTGACAAAGTGGGCGCTAGCCCATGAAAGCCAATGCTAAGATAAAAACTTTTAAGTCACCAAATTTATGTTTGTTGCAACAGACTAGCACAGGTACTCTTCAACAATAATAACTATTAATGGAGTCTGCATGTCACCAAATAGGTCATACAAAGAGTTAGAACATACAACCCCCAGGCTTGCTTTAAATCAGCGCTTGAAGTGGAAGTGAGCAAGAAGGACATAAGACGGTTTCATTCAGTCTAGGCCAGGCTCAATTTAGCTGGTGGTTCATTCACCATCTATAGATACATCTTTGCTGAATAAATCATTTGCTAACAAGCTTGAATTATATATTCACACTTTAAAATCCTTACAGTGAGTCAGTTATCAATCATTACCTCGAATAGAGTTACTATAAATGAAGTCACACACATTAACAAATGTAATCTAATATTAGACATCACAGTTGTTTTTAAAAATAGTTTTCCGATAATTTTGGGCAAATCGTGTGCACTTCCTCACTGCAATGGCAGGGAAACAAGGTTCCCAGGTCCAACTCAGAAAATATCTGGGGACCTTGGGGGTGGAGCCAGGAAACTTTCCCATTCCCTAAAATGAATAAATAAAAATAAAGCAGTCCGGTTCCCCTGAATACAGCTTCATTTCCTCATCCCCAGCAGCTGCATTTCCACTAAATAGACGTGAACTCACACACAAAGCTTCCAAAATATACAGTTTGCAAGCACACACTTTTGTGTGGTCACTAGGGTAATTTACTCATGGGAGTTGCTGAACCATCTGCTGTATTTCAATCATCTTCCTCAGACTAACAGGAAAATGAAAAGAGAGCAGAACTAGGACATGGAGTTTTCCTCCATTTGGAGATAAAGTTCTAATTAACATCATTTTACTATACACACAACTTCCAAAACCAACGCAAAACAAACATGTATTGGCTTCTCTTCCTTTCTCACATGCGTCCCACGCTCACCTCCTCTGCTTGCTTGTCCTGCCCATACAGCTGAGTTTTAAAGGCACACACAGAGCCCACAACACAAGCAGTTTGCAAGGTTCTTTTAAGTTTGCCAAGGACCTGGGACCTAGGGGCTGGCAAGCCTACAGAGAAAGGCGACTGTCATGATCCTAGGCCTCACGAGGCCTACAGGCTCCAGGAAAGCCTGTATCAGAGTAGCTACTGGACCTACATTTCCCAGATCCCTTCTGTCCCCCGTGACTGAGTGGGCAGCAGTTTTGGAGGGAAAACTTGCCCAGTGAAGACCAGAGAGATGAAGATGAAGAAGATATTGGATTTATATCCCGCCCTTCACTCCAAAGAGTCTCAGAGCGGCTCACAATCTCCTTTACCTTCCTCCCCCACAACAGACACCCTGTGAGGTAGGTGGGGCTGGAGAGGGCTCTCCCAGCAGCTGCCCTTTCAAGGACAAGCTTTGTGATAACTATGGCTGACCCAAGGCCATTCCAGCAGGTGCAAGTGGAGGAGTGGGGAATCAAACCCGGTTCTCCCAGATAAGAGTCCACGCACTTAACCACTACACCAAACTGGCTCCAGGGACCTGGAAGGAAGGAAATAAAAGGTCAAGCCAGAGAGGGAGACATGTTCTCAGGAAAGGATGGGCTGGAGGAAGGCTACAGTCATGAGAGCTTCCTCACTGAAAGAGTGGTAAGTTAGTTGGAACTAAAGGAAGAAAAAAATAAAAGCATCGGGGCTGGCTTGGTGTCAGGAGGTGTGGCCTAATAGGCAGATGAGTTTCTGCTGGGCTTTTTCTATTGAAAAAGCCCTGTGTGAAAGATAGTGCTGCCAGTGGGTGTGGCCTAATATGTAAATAAATTCCTGCAGGGCTTTTTCTACCAAAAAAGCCCTGGTAACTTTCACTTTTGCACTAAAAGTTACAACCTACTCGTTTGTTCTTGAACACTTACAATAAACTTATTGTTATTATACTGCCCAAGTCTGCATCCCCCAGATAAAAGGTGCTTGCTGAGGTCACAGATAAAAGGTGCTTCCTGAAAACAAAGACACTGGCCGGATGGGTGCTCTGGGCCCTCCCAGGCAGACCCTTACCAAAGTGGTTACAGCCAATAGAAAGCCCTTCCTGGTCTCCTGCAAGCCTGACAGCCAGCAAAGCTGATTTCCATCTTCTCGTTTTCCTCAGCCTAGAACCATTTCTGGGCCTGGGAAAGATTTACCTTGCAGACACAGGCACCTGAACAGACAGCTTCCTATTCCTGCAATAACTGAAGCCTCCAAAAGCTGCCTATCCAAGTTCTTGCTTCTGCAGTGCTTATTTCTCCCTGGTCCAGCTCCACAAACATCTCTAGACAATCTAGAGAATAGGACCAAGGTAGCTATTCCTTGCCCCCCCCCCAACAGTTTCATCTTTCCCCAAGCTCAGCAGAATCTATTTCCAACTAGCCTTGCTCAGACTGGGGTAACCACGAAACATATTCTTAGTGACTTTCATAATACTGATACGTTAGTCCTAGGATGGTGAAAAAGTGGGATAGCATCTCACCATATTCCACCTTATTTTGAGCACTGTTCTCAAACAAATACTTTTAAAATGTTGCTAGAAGCTGAGAGATTCTGTCTCTTGTCACTTATTTAGTCATAAATACCATTAAATGGGTTAGCATCTTTGTACCTTAGCCCTTACTTAGAAGCTTTTCTGAAAAGTCTTCAGGATTGTGATTTAGAAGCTATACAGATAGCATGTTTTTTCCATATTATTGAAAACATTGTCTGTAGAAGGGACAGAAGAAGTGTAAATGAAAATGCAGGCAATCACTAAAGTTGCCAACTAGACAGGGGGGAAATGTCCTGTCCATTCAATAGAGATTTAATGAACAGAAATGGACCACTGAAGATTTATATGGCATGAAATTAAATAACACTACCTGATAATTGCTTGATGATCAACCTGACATTAACAGGACAGAAAGAAGGACCAGTTTAAAAGTTGGCAACCCTAGCCTTCACATTGCACATTCTGAAAAATTCATTCTAATTACCATGTTATATAGTTTGAAGAGTAAAAACTCAGTGACTTATGTATGCAGTTTCAATATAGAATAGGTTACATATACGTATACATAAATACCAAGAGAGAGAGAGAGTGTTATTTGGTTTTTATAAATTTTCATGAACATAGGCTGGGAATACCACTGTTCAGGGCTTTTTTTCCCCAGGAACTCCTTTGTAATATTAGGCCACACCCCTCTAATGTAGCCAATCCTCCTGGAGCTTACAATAGGCCCTGCACGAAGAGCCCTGTAAGCTCTTGAAGGATTGGCTTCATCAGGGGTGCGTGGCCTAATATGCAAAGGAGTTCCTGGGGGGGAAAAAAGCCCTGCCACTGTTACAGAGTTTTATCCCACTTACTGGAGAAATATTACTTTAAAACAGGGACATGGAAACTCAGAGTTGCAAAGCAATGCAATGCATAAACCACTAAACCACAAAACTGCATTGAAATGATTATCGAATATTCTAACAGACACCCGTGTCCTCATCTCTGTTCAGTTCAGTTCAATTCAATTTTATACATGGTAGAAAGCTTAAAATCCCGCCCCCAAAAAGTACAAAGAAAGCACCCACCTCTGGTGGCACAACAGCCTGAGATCCGCACTGGGCTTGCAGGCGGTACAGCAGGTTGATAACACAGCATCCCAGGAGCCACACCGGACATGAAGGTGGAGCTATGGCAGCCTGGGATGGAAGACTGTTCTCTGTGGCTAACCCCCTCCCCCAGGTTCTTCTGCAAGCCACAGAGAGGTGGGGAGAAGGCTGCGCTGACTTGCCAGGAGCTGCTCCAGGCAAGCCACAGAGAGCGGCATGGGGAGACTGTGCTTGCTCACTCAGAGCTGCTCCAGGCAAGCCACAGAGAGCGGCATGGGGAGACTGTGCTTGCTCACTCAGAGCTGCTCCAGGTGAGCCACAAAGAGCAGCCGCAAGGTGGGAAGTTGCTGCTGGTCCAATTGAGCCAAATTCTCAGGCATACTTTATTCAAAATTCTATACCATTGAAGGAAAATAAGATCTTATGTATTACTTGGCTATATTACTTAAAATCAATCATTTCCTCCACTAAAAAAAAAAATCTTATTTTGAAAAATTTGGCAATGAAAGGCAAAAAAAATAAAATAAAATTGCATCCTTTTCAGTAGAAAGCAGCAAGATGGTACTTAATTATGTCCTAAGATATACGAAGAATATAAAGCGAAGCTACATGCTTCAGTCCTAGCCCCTCTCCTGTTGTCTGGCCCTCAAGAATTCATTCACGAGCAACACTGATACTACTGATAATGGGAGTAGGGATTTAGAACTGATGCAACCCATCAATTTCAGTTGCTAAACAAGGTACAAAAAAAAGCATAACAATCAATTATGCTCACATAAAGCTCCTGTAACTTTGCACAAGAACAAGCTGTAATCATGACAATCTGATCTGGACTATTTTGGCATAATTTAGGCCATACACACCTTTTAAGGGTTGTTTCTTTACAAGAAAAGAAAAGGTTGTAGATACTGCTATCCAATAAAGACAATGGCCTATTATGTACAGGTGTTTTCCCTTGCTTTCACCGTATATGCCCATCAGATTTTCATTTTCATTCTACCTTTTCGTTCACTTTCACCTTGCATGTCTGTAGGGATTTCTTTTTCATCCTGCATTGATATTCCTCCCTGCAGTGCTCAGTTTGCTTTTTGGTCGCTGTTTCTTCAAGCTTTCTGAGAGTTATTTTGTGACGGTTTTTCCCTTTGCTTCAAAGGCAATTCAAAACAATACGAATTTCCTTGGATCTACCCACCTGCCCTCTTCTCACCGCTCTACTGCCCACACTGAGGTAATTTGTCCCACTCTGCACCTCCCACCATCCCACTCCCTTCATCAGTGTACAAGCTCCACTATTGATTAGGTTTTCCATCTTTAAAATATTTGGGGGGTTTTTACAAGCAAGCTGAGTTAGCAATATAAATTTATCACTAATCTCGGGTCACTAGAGGAAAAAAAATCATTGGCAGGGAATGCTTTAAACATTTGGCTAGATGTAGCATGTGTGTTGTGTATGCGGACCAAAGTGAAGACTGTATACGGTGTTCCTGCCTGGCTCATTGGAACCGTAAGAACAGAGCTTGGGGACTTGGGAACAACGGGCAGCAGGATCCAAATCCCTGCTGCCCTGCACCAATCACGAGCCCCTCCTGAATGACCCAATACCGTGCTTGCACGTGAACCCTAAATTGTATATAGTTGACCCCATTGGCCCAGTTCCCCTGTCTTGAAGGGCAGCCTATCTATGTCAAGTCTGCAAATTCAATGAGTCGATGTGGATACAAAGAAACTAGTTTATTGATATTGGTTACTTGTGGCCTTAGCCAGGGCTTGAAAAGACTAAAGACGTACTGTAGATACATTGCATATAAGGAGTACTTCAAAGGCATTCCTACGGGTAGGGAATTGTGCAGGGAACATTCACACATAGACGTTACCAATACATTCTCATGTTGATTAGAGGCCTGTTGGCCTTGATGGTTTTCAGGCTCTTTTCCTCTCCCCTGGGCCTGAGCTGAGAAGGTTCAGATAAGACTTTTCACACATCACCATTTCAAAGCAGGGAGATTCTCTAAAAGGGAGGGGGGAACAGGAAAGGGTTTGCTAGCAGCATTTGGTCACACTTTGGTTCTACCCAGCATGCTCTTTGTTTGAGCCAAAGTTAAAGCCAGACTTGAAAATCTAATGCTGTGCCTAATAAAGAGCTGATGTTCACTACTCTCTCGCCTCGTCAGTGCACCAAACCCACTATGTTAATAATGTGCATATCCAGTTAAAACTTCTAAAAGATGTGTGCCCTCAGGAGTAGACACCAAACATATGGCCGGAGAGGCAGTGTCAGGTGCAGAAGGAAGGAGCTGGCAGCACCTCCCCTCCGCCCAGCACGCGAACGCCCACCTGAGCCTGCCCCCTCACCAGCCCTGCAGTGGGGCTCTGGCAACTTGGCAGCTGCCCACCCTCAGACAGAGCTCCTGCTTGGTGCTGGTGACTGAGTGGTAGAGGGGAGGCTTTTCAGAGCTGCTGTGGGTAGGCGGGTTTGTTAGCAAAGCCGGAAGAGGCTCAGGGCTTGGATCCAGAGGATGAAAGTCACATCGCTACAGCATATGAAAAAAGGATGCTGTCAAGGCAGGGATAAATTGCTGCATTCCAAAATCTGGCTTCTGACCTTTATCCAGAGATGAAAGGGGGAGACACACCAATGTAGAGTCAGAGCAGAGAACAAAAAAAACTTGAGAACATACTGATGAAAGTTTCTTTACAGAGTCCTTGACAAAGTAAAGTGTGAAACATGCGGGCATCTTTGTATGGAATACAGTATTTTTTAAAAAAAAAAAAATGCATCAGCGTTCGTCTTCTCTGCTTTGACTCTTCATCCAGAAAGTCACACAAGTAGGCTGCTCTCTGTGCGATTCAACTTTCAGCTTTGTTAGGGGAAGGAAGCAATGCAAGCACCTTTTCAGTGAAAAGGAAGAGGGGAGGGGTCTTCACAAGCGCTAATACAGCCCCTATATCTCTCGGTTAGGATAAACATATAAAACATATAGATAAACCTACGCCCCACCCTCCCAAAAAGATGCAGAATGCTTTGAAGCAAATATAAAATATATTAGAAACCCACAAAGAGGATTTTTACAAATTAAATGCTGCACATCCACAAGGTACATGGGTGACAATCAGCAGGCGTTCTCCACGTGACTGTGAATCAAAGAACTGTCACTCCAATGCAAAAGTGACAACTACTGAATCATGAAAAACTTCGAGTTTTCACTTTAAAAAACCAAGCATCTTACCCTCATGGTTAAACAAAACTGTGTGCAGATTCTGCTAAATGCTTAGGAAGCAGAAGTCTATATATTTCTGAGCCATCACAACCTGGCACATTCACTCCAGTTCTTGCTTCATAATCCCTAATCTGCAACAAACTTGAAAGCAATCAATTAAAGCATGTAAACGGAGCAAATCTGCCTGCTTTGCATAATTTATTCGAGTCATGCATTTCAATTTTTTCATGTGACCTATTTTGTTCAGAATCTGGAAGCTTTGTCTGTCGATCTTGAACGTCACAAAAGACGTCGTAAAGTTTCTCAGATATGAAAGCTGTCATCCAAACCAGGATCCGTGTGAAAATACATTTCTTGACATATCTTTGTAAGTGACACAATTGTGGATAATTTTTTTAAAAAATGTTAGCATTGAAATCACTGCATAAACCAGCACAACAGCATGTTCAGGTGTATTACCCAGTCACCAATGCTGCACAAGTACTAAAGAGGAAAGTTCAGGCATTTCCTAACCAACATTGGCCACAGGAACACACTAAAGGTGATAAACATCTGGGTCATAAGATGCTTACAACTGTGCTGCCACAAATCCACAAGTCAACATTTGTCAACCGGATGTCCACTATATTTGGTGCTAAACTTAATTTCATAACTATTTTAATTTTAGGACAGACGTTGCATAAACCAGACTCTTACTGGTTTTCAGTTTCTTCATTTAGGACACTGGCAATTTTTGCTGAAACAAAGTCAATAAAGGAGAGGCTACAGTTCAGTGGTAAAGCATCAGCTCAGCATGAGAAGGTTGCTGGTTCAATCCCTAACATTGCCAGTTAAAAGAATCAGGTAGTAGGTGATGTGAAAGACATCTACCAGAGCCTCCGGAGACCTGTTGAAAGTCTGAGCAGACAATATTGACCCTGATGAGTCAAGGGTCTGAGCTTCACATGCTCATATCCATCCATAGTCAGATGCATATTTCTTATGCATTAAATCAATTTCCCTGCTTTTATCTTTGTCCACTCAGAGCATCATGCCTCTCTTACATGGCAGCTCCTGGTATCTGCCTTTGATTCTGCACTCAGCTTTAATTAGCTTCCTGCAATTGCTAATAATCAATCTCAATGAATAGTCTTCTATCTGACCTCCAATTAATTCATCTTCATTCCAACTCTAGTTAGAATTCTTTGACCTACAATTGCAACTTTATCTGTATATATGTTCTATTTTTCATATGTTCTATTTTTATTGCCTAGATTTTTAATCATTTATTTTATGGGGGGTTTTTTAAATATATATCTTGTATTATTTTATGAATCTCTTCCAGGTCTCCAAAGCAAGAGCATATAAATATTTTAAAGATACATTTACAAATTTGTTTGTGTGTGTGCAAAATTCATGTTTCCACAGGATTCCTTCTGGCAAATCAAACCATTCATCACTCACTGTCAGCTGTTACTTTTAACATCAAGAATACCTGAAATTTAGCAAATTTACAGGAGAGCATACAAAAATGAAAACACAGGGGGGAAAGCACTCTGACCCATCAAAACAAGTAGTGATAGCACAGCTGGCACAGTCCTGAGATTCTGACAGATACCATGCAAAAGATATAAAGCAGGGGTGGCCAACGGTAGCTCTCCAGATGTTTTTGCCTACAACTCCCATTAGCCCCAGCCATTGGCCATGCTGGCTGGGGCTGATGGGAGTTGTAGGCAAAAAACATCTGGAGATCTACCATTGGCCACCCCTGCTATAAAGTATATTGGTGTTGTCTAACATACTTGCCACCAGCGGTCATTTTGCAGAAAAATAGGTGGTGGAGCTCAACCAGGGATTGTTATGCAGCTGCACATACTATTCAATGGACAAGAAGGTGGAATTCTCAGAAAGGTTCAGGAGCTGCACTCCTGTGATCTCCCACTGAACCTGAGACCTGCTTGCCACCATCATAGATAATAATTCACCTATGGTGGGGGCCAAATGGAGCTCTTCATGCACTCCATAAACCATTGGCCCGTCATGGCTCAGTCAGTGTCTCTGACCTCCCATTGGCTGACTGCAGGCCTGGGAATGTTGAACAAACTGCCAAAACAGTCTTACTTCAGAGACAGACACATCGCTGATGCTTCTCTGTGTCCTCTCTGTCAACCAGCCTCAGAAAGGGCTGCTGCTCTATTGCAGCCTCATGAAAGGCGTCACGGCCACCACAAGAACAGACTCCTGCTACCACATCAATGGCCAACAAGGAAGGCCTCCCAGCACACAGAGCCTCCAAAGGCTGCCCAAATAGCCAGGGAGCTGCTGCTGCTGTCATAATGTGACTAGGCAGCAAGGCCTGGCCCCACCAGGAGCATTTCCTCAGAGCCCATAGCTGTCACCTCTTTCCTGTCACTCCCTCCCTCCTCCTCCTCTCAGCCTTGTTCCAGGACAAACAAGGATTGTGTTTTTATTCACAACGGGCCTTATTCTTATTAAATATATATATGTGACATCTTTGAACCATCCAGGGAAACAAAATGAAGGGATGGTCTGCTTGTTTGCCAGGGATTTTGAGGAGGTTTGAAAGGCAGGCATCTTTTAAGGGGTGGAGAGGTTTGGTTTTTGGTAAGGAGTAATGCTTCTGGTGAGGTGTTATGGTGTGCTGACATCTGGAAAAAAATGGAGAAACATCACAGCCAAAAACACCAGCAGAACCAGTTTCCAGTTGGCAAAATCTCCCTCGATCAAAGGGAGATTGTGAGATAACCCAATTGCAATCCTGATGGCTACTCCTCATGAGTGAACTGCAGAGACAGAGGTTTCTGCAGCTGGCCCCTGAGCTGAGCGACCCAGAACCTGGCGTTTTATTTACACTCACAACTGTGATGGAGACTTTATATCGGGTGGGGAATGTCCATCCCTACGGCCATTTATGGCCCTTGAGATCACTTGGTCTGGCCCTTGGGAATTGCTGGGCTGAGCCGAGTCACATGGTGGCCTCCCTGGCTATTGGCAGATGGTTTGCACCTCAAAAAGGCAGGAAAAAAGGTGATTGGTAAGACCCTTGCTATCCTAATAAGGAGGGCTTTAAACTAAATGGTATGGGGAAGCGAGACAATTATTCAAAGCCTAGTATGATGCTAATAACTAGAAATAAGAATGCTGAAGTTTTGCGGGGAGTGGCACATATACCAGGTAACATTAACTTGCAGGTACGTAAGGAAACAAAAACCTCAGGGAGCATAAAACATGGATTCCGATGTCTCTACACTAATGCATGAGAAACAAGCAGGAGGAACTGGAAGTCCTAATAAAGGAAGGGGACTATGACCTAATAGGCATTTCTAAACCTTGGTGGGATGACACTCACAATTGGAATATTAGGACCGAGGAGTACAACTTACTTAAAAGGGACAGACAAATAAGGAAGGGCGGAGGCATAGCATTATATGTGAAGGAGGTATATACTTGTGAGCAGCGCTTTTTTTGTTGCAGGAACTACTTTGCATATTAGGCCCTGTACTACGAGCCCTGTAAGCTCTTGGAGGATTGGCTACATCAGGGGTGTGTGGTCTAATATGCAAAGGTGTTCCTGCTACAAAAAAAAGTCCTGCTTGTGAACAAATTTGTGAGAATGGCAGTTCAACTGAGAGTCTCTGAGAAAAAATAAAAGGAGTAAGAAATAACAGTGATATTATGGTGGCTGTCTGCTATAGACCACCAAGCCAGGCAGAGGACTTGGATGAAATACTACTACAACAGATTGCAAAGTACTGAAAGAGAAGCGATGCAGTGGTCATGGGAGATTTCAACTATCTAGACATCTGTTGGAAGTCTAACTCTGCTACGAAAGGTCAAATAGATTCCTGACTTGTCTTCCTGGCAACTTCATTTTCCATAAAGTGGAGAGAGAAACAAGGGGATCTGCTATCTTAGACCTGAATCTCCCCAATAAGGCTTTTAATAGTATTTTGTTAAAAAAAAAATTAAAAAAGGTATTTTGTAAAAAAAAAATGTTTAGGGCGAGGGAATGATTTTCCCAGTTATAACTTTAGAGCTGATGTCTCTTCTGCAATAGAATTCTGGGAGTGTTCTGTTTTGTATCATTGCCTCACATAGTCCCCAATATGGAGACTTTTAGGGGCAGCCGAAAGGAGGGGTTGGAGGTTGCATATTTACATCTCCAAGGAATGTCCACAAAAATTATGATAACTATTGCTGCATAGTAGAAATGTCTCTGTAAATTATTTCATTTTGTAAGGAAAGACCTCATATATGGGAACTATGGATATTGGTACTGAGTACAAAGATTGTAATAGCATTTGTATAATGTTTCTAAGTGCTCAAAGTACTTCACTGGGATAATTTCATTAATCATGATAAAAGTACTATCTCATGAGATACTTAGGAAAATTGATTGAAATTAGAAGAAGAAGATGGTGATGATGATATTGGATTTATATCCCGCCCTCCACTCCAAAGAGCCTCAGAGCGGCTCACAATCTCCTTTACCTTCCCCCCCCACAACAGACACCCCGTGAGGTGGGTGGGGCTGGAGAGGGCTCTCACAGCAGCTGCCCTTTCAAGGACAACCTCTGCCAGAGCTATGGCTGACCCAAGGCCATTCCAGCAGCTGCAAGTGGAGGAGCGGGGAATCAAACCCGGTTCTCCCAGATAAGAGTCCGCACACTTAACCACTACACCAAACTGGCTCTCCAGTTAGGGAAAGCAATATCAGGTTGACAGCACGTTAGGTTCTACATACAATCATTGTTGTTTTGAATCTGATATAAAGGGCCACCCCTTCTTGGCAATCCCAAAGGTATGTTCTAGCCTGGCCTCAGGGTGCCTAATTTATAAAAATGTAAATACCATGGTGCAGAATGGTAAGCTGCAGTACTGCAATCGGAGCCCTCTGCTCACGACCTGAGTTTGATCCTGGCAGAAGCTGGGTTCAAGTAGCCGGCTCAAGGTTGACTCAGCCTTCCATCCTTCTGAGGTTGGTAAAATAAGTACCCAGCTTGCTGGGGGGGGGGGGAAGTGTAGATGACTGGGGAAGGCAATGGCAAACCACCCTGTAATAAGTCTGCCGTGAAAACGTGATGCGACATCATCCCAGAGTCGGAAACAACCGGTGCTTGCACAGGGGACTACCTTTACCTTTTTAAATACACAAGGGATAATTATAAGATCTAATGTGATAACACAAAAAAGTGCCTATCAGTTGTAATTTGCAAGAGTGGCAGATAAGGCTTTTTGAGAAATACATTACAAGTCAAAGTGTCAGAGAAGGGCTTTTGTTTGGCATGTGGTGGTTACCAAATGTGTGCGCGCAAACACACAGCAAAAAAGTAGACAAGCTACAATTAATTAACTGACATATTTCAGGGGTACTCTCTGCACAATCACAATCCAGCTGCCAACTGTGCTTTGCAGCGTATGACACTGATTTATTTATTTTATTAATTTTATTTAGTAGGCTTATATTCCACCCTTTCCTGTAAACGGGCTCAGGGTGGATCACAACATACAGTAACAACAATAAGAACCTACAGCTCAGAGTTAAAACATTACATTAAAATTAAACAAGTAAAAACAATAACACAAGAAATAAAGTGCACCACAGGCCCAGATTAAATGAGGATAGTAATAGCAGGATAGCACTGCAGTAAGACACAACGTCACCACAAGGGAGGCCAACTGATGGAATAATAGCTGGAATAAGACGCCCGCTGCCTCAGCTGTAAGCCCAGCAGAATAGCTCTGTCTTGCAGGCCCTATGAACTTGGTAAGCTTTGAGATCATTGACTGAACTTAGAACATCTGGAATGCTTGCTATGGAGGAACACATTTTTTTAAAAAAAGGCTGCCATTGGAATTACAATTGCTGAGGATTGTTTTTTTCATGAAGGATCCATCAATAAACAGGCAGCAGCAGGTGTATAGTAAGATACTACATCCAGGCTTGCAAAATTCAACTGTACAACTTAGTTTCCCTGATACAACCTGCTGTGTGCAGACACCACAAGGAAACACCCACATTGGCAAGAGGGAACGCAAACGTAACGCAAGCTGAATACCAACACAAGGCAAGCTCCTACGAAGTAATACTATCCCAATCCACAGAAAATACACCATCACCTCATTAGGCTGCTTTCTTTCTCACGTATTTTGACATGAAACGGGTAAGTCTGTGGAATATATGCCTAACATATTTAAAACTTTCAGTATTTAGGTCACCTTGTCACTGTCGATAATAATCACTTGCAACACTGAGCCCAGAAATACCTTTGTAGTTTATTTTGGGGATGGGTTTGGAGAGGAATAAGACTTGAAACTGAGTGGTGGGGGAACAGCTACTACACATACGGTTTGGTAAGCTTTGAGATCACTGTACTCACCAGTTGTTTCCACGATGCCCTCTAGGATGACAACTATCTCAAACTGTTCAGTCTGCATGCTTCGCTGAGAAAGGTCATAAAAGGGACTTTTGGAATCGATCACATGGCAAATCGTAAGTGGCGAAACAAGGAAAAGTTGGTCTGCTCCAGTACTAAAGCCTACATCCAGTTCAAGTTGATCGAGAGGAAGGAATTCGCCCTCAGGTGTTTGGCGAGACTACATAACACACGAAGAGAGAGAGAAAGAGAGAAGGGGAGGGGGGGAAAAATCAGCAACCAGTTCAGTGATATTCAAAGTCAGTCTGACATCAAGTCACATCCTTGCCAACGCTTTGCGCCATCAATCATCTGAGAGAAAATCCAAACAAATGATTATGCAGCTATGTTATAAAGGAGGGAAGGGAGGGCAGAAGCCAAACATTACAGAACATACATGCATTATTTATAAGTACATCTTACTATAATTAAAGCTCACTGGCTCATAAGACATGAAAAACTGCTTGGCAGAAAAAATGCAGCTGCTAAAACAAGTGACTGAGGCAGCATACATCCAATTATATCCCGCCAGTAGGGCAGGGGGCACTCAAGGTATCAACACACAAAGCTGCCTTACGCTAACCCTGCACACATTACAGTGAATGCACATACATTTTTAATATATACTTGTAAACCTGTGTATAAGAAAGAGCCAGCATATGTTCACTTTACAAATCAATTGGTGGACCGGTACCAGGATAAATGTGGGGTTCAGCTGAATATGTGTTAAATGCAATGTAAAAATCACACATGTATAAAAGCACTACACAAGCATTGTACACGCATTCGCTATAACGTTAATATAGGGCTCCAGAGTCAGACAACTGGCAGATCAGGGTCAGTACTGCCCGCTCTGTCTCACCAAAGCCCTTCAGGATCTCAGGGAGAGGTCTTCCACATCTGCTGTTTGAGCCTTTTCACGGGATATTCCGGAGACTGAACTTGGGACCTTCTGCATGTACAGCAGATGCTCTTATCACTTGAGCCACAGCCTCTCCCTTACTACAAGGGAAACGATGAAGAAGAGAACTTGTCTGTTGCCATCCTTGCATTCCATTCATAATGCTTTACAGGATGAAAATGATTTTGATATTGATAATGATTAAGTTCTTTTTATTTTTTTTTTAAAAAACAAAAGTATAATTTTTGGTTTTTTAATAGTTAAAGGTACCTTTAATATTTGGGGTGTTTTTTTTAAGTAAATAACACTGGGGGGGTGGTGGGGGGTGGGCTCCCTCTGGGAATCCTACCCCCCCAGGGAAAGTGCATGCGCAATACATAGCCTCTCCTCTCCCGGTGTAGTGAACGCCGCGTGGTCACTGTCTGGCTATGCCTGGCAGATGGTCACTGCAATGGCCTCTCCTGCATTACTGCATCCGTAGCAACACCTTCTCGCTGGTCCCCCCCGTTTTCACAGAGTTTGCTACGTCATGGTGCGACCGAATTGTCCGGCGGTATAACCGGATGGGCAGGCTGGGCCCACCAACTTCGTCAGCCTAAGAGAAGGAAAACTCTAACATCAAACCCGGGCAGATAGAGCTCGTTAATGTAACACCTACCACCTGGAGGACTCACTGCCGGCGTCCCGGCTTACTGGGCCATGGCAGATGACCCCCAGGTGAAAGGGTGGAGCCAGTACCGCGCACACTGCGCTTCACCTAAAAAATTCCTCTGCGCAGGCCTGAAGGGCATATCCACACACACAACCCACAACGCATCAAGTCCTGCAGCGATAGGCAAGGGGCGAAACGGCAGGTGGAAGGTGCCACTGGAAGCCGCAGTCCCGATCCTGCATGTAGGCGGTTCAGGATATTGGTCGCCTGATGCTAACCCGGAGACGAAAGCATCTTTCGGCAGCACCCTGAACGACCAAGCAGCCTTATCTAGGGACAGCACTGCTTGCTCCACACGGAGAGGGGCCTAGAAAAGGTGGCCTAAACAAAGCTCGTCTCCCCCACCCCAGTTGGCTAGCCGCGGTCAACGGGCATCCTTACTTGCGGTCGAAAAATAACAACAAAGAAAAGGCATGCACCTGCCTCACAAAGTGTGCAAAGACTAAAGCTTGCGTGTTGGAACATCAGAACCATGCTTGACACAGTAGGCAGTGGTCGCCCTGAACGACGCTCTGCTCTAGTTGCCCACGAACTTCTCAGGTTGAATATCGACATAGCAGCTCTCAGTGAGGTCCGTTTCCCTGAGGAAGGTAGTCTTCAAGAACACGGTGCTGGCTATACCCTCTACTGGTCGGGTAAGTCAAAGGCTGAGAGCCGCCTTTCTGGCGTTGGCTTCATGGTCAGGAACTCCATTGCCTCCAAACTCGAAAACCTTCCAACAGGTCACTCAGATCGCATCATGTCCATGCGCCTCCCACTTCAAAACAAGCAGCATGCAACACTCTTCAGTGTGTATGCCCCAACCCTTCAAGCAGATCCTGCAGAAAAGAACAAGTTCTATGCTGATCTACGCAACCTCGTACGGAAGACCCCTACAGAGGACAAGGTGATCATCCTTGGCGACTTCAATGCCAGAGTAGGTAAAGACTCGGAAGCCTGGAAAGGAGTACTTGGCAAACACGGCATTGGCAACTGCAATGACAACGGGCGCCTCCTGCTAGAATTCTGCATGGAGCACCAGCTCACCATCACCAACACTATCTTCCAGCAGAAGAACAGTCTGAAGACAACCTGGATGCACCCACAGTCCAAGCATTGGCACCTTATCGACTACATTCTGGTGCGCCAGAGAGACCTTCGAGATGTCTTACACACCCGAGTAATGCGCAGCGCAGAATGTCATACGGATCATCGTCTTGTACGCTGCAATCTCCGTCTTCACTTTAAACCCACACCCAGGAGAGGAGGTATCCCTCGGAGGAAGTTTCAGGTTGGCAGCCTCCAGTCAGCCGAAGTTAAAGCTGCCTTCCAGGCAAAACTCCAGTCAAGAATTGAGGACCTCAGTTGCCCCACAGACCCTTCTCCAGAAGTACTCTGGGAACACCTAAAAACTACCATCCTGCAGATCTCTGAAGAAGTCCTCGGGTTCTCCACAAGGAAGAACAAGGACTGGTTTGATGAGAACAATCAAGAGATCCAAGAATTACTGGCAAAAAAGAGATCTGCCTACCAAGCACATCTTGCTCAGCCCTCCTGTCCTGGGAAAAAAGCAACCTTTCGCGCTGCATGTAGCAACCTCCAGCGCAAGCTTCGAGACATTCAGAACGAGTGGTGGACCAAGCTTGCAGAGAGAACCCAGCTGTGTGCAGACACTGGTGATTTAAGAGGGTTCTACGAAGCCCTGAAGGCAGTATATGGTCCATCATATCAGGCTCAGAGTCCCTTGCATAGTGCAGACGGCCAAGTGCTCCTCACAGACAAGGCATCCATACTGAACCGGTGGTCGGAATATTTTCAGGTTCTCTTCAGTGCCAACCGCGTAGTTCAAGATTCAGCAATCCACCTCACCCCACTTCAACCGGTGAAAACAGAGTTGGATGAGATCCCCACCCTAGAAGAGACTGTTAAAGCCATCAAGCAACTGAAAAGTGGCAAGGCAGCAGGAGTTGATGGAATTCCACCAGAGATCTGGAAGCATGGGGGCACAGTACTACATAGCTCACTTCACAAAGTACTTGTCACCTGCTGGGAACAAGGCAAATTACCACAGGACTTTCGCGATGCAATCATCATCACCCTATACAAGAACAAAGGGGAAAAGTCAGACTGCTCCAACTACCGGGGGATAACCCTGCTCTCCATTGCAGGCAAAATCCTTGCCAGAATACTCCTGAACAGACTGGTGCCCACCATTGCAGAAGAACTCCTCCCAGAGAGCCAGTGCGGCTTCAGAGCTAACAGGAGCACCACCGACATGGTATTTGTTCTCAGACAGCTCCAAGAGAAATGCAGGGAACAGAACAAGGCTCTGTATGTGACTTTTGTCGACCTTACCAAAGCTTTCGATACCGTTAGCAGGAAAGGCCTGTGGCAAATCTTGGAACGTTTAGGATGTCCCCCAAGGTTCCTCAGCATGATCATCCAGCTACACGAAGACCAGCGAGGCCAAGTCAGACACTGCAACGACCTCTCGGAGACCTTCCCAATAGGCACAGGTGTAAAGCAAGGCTGCGTTCTCGCGCCAACTCTCTTTACGATCTTCTTTAGCATGATGCTTCAAAGAGCCGCAGTAGATCTAGATGAGGACGATGGTGTCTACATCCGCTATCGCACCGATGGCAGCCTGTTCAACCTGAGGCGACTAAAGGCACACTCCAAGACAATGGAAAAACTCATCCGAGAGCTACTGTTTGCTGATGATGCTGCACTCGTCTCCCACTCGGTATCAGCTCTGCAGCATATGACGTCCTGCTTTGCAGAGGCTGCCAAGCTATTCGGCCTAGAAGTTAGTCTGAAGAAGACAGAAGTTCTCCACCAGCCTGCACCCCAGGAAGATTATCACCCTCCCTGCATCACTGTGGGTGAATCAGTTCTGAAGACAGTCCAGCAGTTCAGCTACCTGGGGTGCATCATCTCCTCAGATGCCAAGATCGACAAGGAGATTGACAACAGGCTGGCAAAGGCAAACCGTGCATTTGGCCGACTGCACAAAAGAGTGTGGAGCAACAAGCATCTGAAAAAAGGCACAAAGATCAATGTTTACAAAGCGGTTGTGATGACAACCCTCATCTATGGCTCCGAATCGTGGGTTTTATACCGTCATCACCTGCGACTCCTTGAGCGCTTTCATCAGCGCTGCCTTCGCACCATCCTCAACATCCACTGGAGTGACTTTGTGACCAACACTGAAGTCCTCAAGCGGGCAGAGGTTACCAGCATCGAGGCACTGCTTTTGAAGACGCAGCTGCGCTGGGCAGGGCATATTTCTAGGATGGAAAACCACCGCCTTCCCAAGATTGCCCTGTATGGCGAACTCTCCACCGGCCATCGAAATAGAGGGGCACCAAAGAAGAGGTACAAGGACTCCTTGAAGAAATCCCTTAGCACCTGTCACATCAACCATCACCAGTGGTCTGACCTAGCCTCAGATCGCAAAGCATGGAGGCACACCATCCACCAGGCTGTCTCTTCCTTTGAGAACACACGCATAGCTGGTCTTGAGGACAAAAGGAGATTGAGGAAGAATTGCACTGCTACAGGACCAACCCTAAATCAGACTTTTCCCTGCAGCCGCTGTGGCCGGACCTGCCTGTCCCACATTGGTCTTGTCAGCCACCAGCGAGCCTGCAGCAAACGTGGACTATTGCACCCTTCTTAAATCTTCGTTCGCGAAGCCAAGCCGAGAGAGAGAGAGAGAAATAACACTGGCGGGGGTCAAGTAACGGGGGGAGGGGTGGGGGAAAAGTAAGATATGGGGTAGAAGAATTTCTCTTTTTTTTAAGTCTTTATAAGATGTAGATATAGTTTTGCTACCATATGTTACTAATAAAAATTGTTTATTACATAATGCTTTACAGGATGGCCTAACACTTGCATATCATGGGAGTTTCCTCTGTAACGTTATTGCTAACTTGAACCATATGGGTGGCCATCTATACAACCAACTAAAACTTAGTTGGGTATCTACAGATTCGTTTTTCAAAAGGCAATGGCCCTGATGGAATACACTGACACATTACAACAGCCCAGTTGCTTTTCTAGATAAAGCATAGAGGCACAGACACTTTCCCGTATCATCGGCTCCCAGGATAAGGCTGGCAGTCGCATGAAATGCCAGAAACTAAAGAGGGTTATATGCATCTTAACCCGTCTTAATTAAAAGTACTTTAAAATGGAACCCGTGTATGTTAAGATCCTGAACATTTGTGCCGGCATATGCGCATAGAAAATATCCTGTAATTCAAGCATAGCGTTATGTGGCATGACAGTGCACTGGTGCATCATTCAGGACTCTTCTTTGTAAGCACTAACTGCTCAACCTGATTAAGCACAACCTGCATGTAAGCTGCCTCCGGGTGACTGATGTTACTTCAGAAACTTAAATTCAATTGCTTTGTCTAAACTCTACTGTGGAGGAGGTTCTGCTTGCATCAACAGAACGCAGTGAGTGGAAGGAAGCCTGCCATGATACATCCCATGTGATGAGGCATTGTGAATAGCTTTCCAGGAGGACAGGGTAGTGCTGCAGGAAACATGAAAGCCTCTTTCATGGGTCGCACTGCAGGGTCTCTGAATTCTAGCCATTATCTACTTCCACAGTAAGACTGGCCTGGCTAACACCATATTCCTAATTCACGCATTCAGAGAATTTATATTCCACCAATCCAGAGATGCAACCAACAACTAAAACTATATAGCAATACCACTGTTAATTTCTATAGTGGCATACATCCAAACACCTTCACCTTGACTAGTTTACTAAGTATCCAGATCTTCTGTGGTTGAACTTGTACACAGAAGAAGAAAAAATTCCATGGCCAGAGCTTGTGTTTTATTTCTTTTGTGCAGTGTCTAGCTGTTTATTGGTGCTTAATAAATGATATACAAATAGTAATTGATAGTCTACTATAGACATATGACAACATATTATCACATTGTTCAACAAAGTTTAAAGGCTTCCTTCAGCCTAAGAGAACTTCTTCCTACTGACGTTTCTCTTCCACAAACTCTGCTATGCAGGGTGGCTGGATACCAGCCAATATTTAACATTCTTGTCATTTAATCACCTTAGGACCAAAATTTGATCCAACCAGCTTTTCTGCTTGTAAAAGGGGAGGAAGGGATCTCCTTTGACAACTAAAAGGGCTAGAAATCATAGGACTTGCATTGACATAAAGCCATGTGAGATGGAGACTATAATAAGGAAGTGAATTGGCTGAGCTTGAGTGCAAAATATTTGTGAGAGTCAACTCAATTCTAGAGGGCTTTCCATCGGTATTAGTATAGAGGAATCAGAGATAAAGTACTCGTACTTGGAAATATGTTTAAACTATTCATATTGCAGAACAATGAATAAGCACAGCTACTGAAAAATACCTGCCCCCACAATAAACAGATAATACATGTAGTAGAACAAACTAGGATGAAGATTACATTACTGTACAGCAAACTTTTTTAAAAGGCAAAGATCAGGAGGATTGTAAAGCTGTTTTCTATTGCTGGCCCACCTAACCTGATCCATCTTAAGATATTATATGTTGTAGCTGACAAGATACTCTCCAGGATCTTAAAGCAGAGTAACCTCTTCCCCAATATAAGTTATACCAGATTTATTTATTTAAAATATTTAAAGTATTCTACTTTTCCCCCAAAAAAATGGGATTCTGAGATCCTTCATCTGGAGAAGCTACTGACTGACCTTAGGATCTTCTGCATGCACAGTATATGTACTACATATTCTAATTTACCTTAAACAGATCCACACTCAAATTTAACTTTTAAGATTTAAGCACCACGCTTAGGCTGCATTCAGATGGCAACTAATTATGAACTTTGCTTGTCAGGCTGTTGCACATTCCTTACTCCTCCCCCCACCCTTGCAATATACATGGAGCAAGATGAAAGAATCATGGGCCTATTGAGCACTGGTGTTATACCTTGTTTTCATTGTGCATGTTTGATGGTTTTCTTTGCACTGATTTTCCTCCCTTCAGCTCTCAGTTCACTTTCTGGTCACTGTTTTCCCAGGTTTTCTGAGTGTTTTTGTGCCATTTTTCCTTTGCTTTACTTCCAAACCAAAGGTAATTAAAAAGCATATAGATTCCCTCAGATTTTCCCCTGCTTTTTTGCCACCCCTCAGAGGTCACTTCCTTGCCCACATCAAGATTGTTCTGCCCATTCTACATCCTTCTCCCTTTGTCAGTGTAAAGTTCCATTTCCTCCTCATTTTTAAAGAGAACACTCCACTAAAATGTATATTAAAATACCAATTTCTCCCTGAGAACAATCACAAAGGCAATCTGAGTAAAGAATCTTCCCTTCATAACAGGAGTGGGCTGTGCATTCAATTTAGATAGTAAGAAAGCTCTGAAATAATTTGGGATACTTAGATAAAAAGCAAAGGAAGGCAGCAATTTTGGTGGAGGAATACCAAAAAATACCGAAGAGCGATCCCTGCAGGCACAAGACCATGAGCTCAAGAATCCCTTTCTTGGATATTCTTCTTGATACAGGACTTAACAACTGCAGGTTCCAGGCCCTGAATTCTGTAAGGGTTTAGTCCAATAAGTTAAATTTTTGTATCAAGAATCTTGGACCAAGAAGATTTATGAGAATCTGCTTTTAATAAAGACAGGTATCCAGAGTTACTATAGAGTACTTTAGATACAAATTGAAGGCCAGTTGCCAAGCTTTAACCTCAAAGGATGGTTAATCCAACTCTGCTTATAGGGATAGTCCAGTTGCACATTTCGGAGGGCTAGTCAATTTATGAAGGAAGCAGAGTAGAGGGAGGTCTGAGGATTCTTTGACTGATTGGATCCAGATGGCTGTCCCCAAAAGCAGAACAGGGACAATTTTCAAATTGAAAACCTGATTAGACCTGGGTATATATTGTCCTCCAGAATACGTAAAAAGTTCTAGGATGCCTTAAGTACAAGATCCTGCTTTCTTCATCATGAGTTTTTGATGAGAGGACCAACTTAAATTATACGTTAAAACTATTCCCAAATATGCAAATTCCTCCTCTTGTTGGATTTTAATGTTATCAATAGACCGTCAGAGTATTTTGCATTTACCATAATTGATTTCTAGATCTTCAGAACAACAGTGAATGGCAAATTTATTCAATAGCCTCTGGAGTCCAACGTAAGAGCGGGACAGCAAAACCACATCATCAGCATATGAGTGGGATCTCTAGGCCAGGTAGATAGGGAGGGTGACAAGGAAGCTGAGTAAATCATTTAAGGATAAATTAAACAAGAATGGATCTAACAAGCACCCCTGTCAGTCTCCCTTGTCAACAGGAATTTTTTTTAGAGCGACCTTCTTCTACACTGCAACAGACTTGAGCACTCTGGGTGTTATGAAGATCTTCTATCAGCCATAGCAGTCATCTATCCATGGTGGATTTCCTTAATTTGTTCCAGTCTTGATCGAGAGATGCTGTCAAATGTTCCTTTAAGATCCAGAAAGGCTACGTAAAGATCACCTTCTGAAACTGAAGTATATTTTTTGGCTAAATGAAAGAGCAACCTCTTCTGAAGCCAATTTGCTCCTAACCTAGGATGTTATTAGATTCCATCCATTCCAATAGTTTATCTAATAGGTAAGAGGAATACAACTTGCCTAAGCAGGCTAATTTTAAAAAATTGATGGTAATACACTGGGTTAGAAATGGATCTTTTTTTTTAAAAAAGGGTACTATGATAGTCTACTTCCAAGCAGATGGAATGTTATTGGAGGCATTTATCATACTAAAGATTGGGGTTAAAGTTTCAGCCCACCAAACAGGATTAACTTTAAATATCTCATTAGGAATTAAATCTGCACCTGCACACAGATAAGATGTTCAACTACTTTAGGTGTGACTGGGGGCCAAGCAGGAGGATTGTCAGGAGTAGTTAAGACTGAATTAGATTTCACTGAAAACAGAGAACTGAGATAGTTAACCCAAATAGATTATGAAATGCAAAAAGAGATATTATAATAGACTTTCATTCCTGAGTTAACAAGAATGCAGATGCATTATTATCATTAGCAGCCACAATCAATTATTTCCAGCCCTTATGGATGAAGTTGTGTTTGTGATGTGCCAGCAGAGATTTATAATACCATTTAAGTCCCAACAGTTCAGTCAATGTCTCATGGTAATTTTTCTTTTAAAATTCTCTGGCCTTTCATGAGAGTTCTTTTTTAATCTGTTTGCATTTGCCATCAAAACCAGGATTTTGATGTATTACCCTAGGGAGGCAACTTCTCTGTGTTTAGGCCTAGTATATATTGGTTTGATTCAGAAAGAATGTGCAGAGAATCTGCAGAAGATGAAAATAATTTTATAGAGAATTAAGTAAAAAACTGCAATTTTTAAATTATTGAATCACATCAAGGGTTCCATCGGGTATGGCATAAAGAACTGAATGATTGGCTTAGAGACTCAAAAGGTAAGGACAATAAATGGGAAGGCTTAAGATCTAAAAATAAAAGAACTGGGAGACTATCACTTCCCAGAAAATCATCCATAGCCTTCACAAAGGAAGCCACTCTTGTTGATAAGACAAAGCAGCCTATGGCCATTTGCACCAATATATGTGCAATCTCCCTTGAAGTTGAGACCTACTCGACCATTAATTGCAATATAAAGGTTCACTAGGACTAGGCCCTCCTTTGAATATAAAGGTTCACTAGGACAAGGCCCTTCAAAACAGGAGAGCCAGTTTGGTGTAGTGGTTAAGTGTGCGGACTCTTATCTGGGAGAACCGGGTTTGATTCCCCACTCCTCCACTTGCACCTGCTAGCATGGCCTTGGGTCAGCCATAGCTCTGGCAGAGGTTGTCCTTGAAAGGGCAGCTGCTGGGAGAGCCCTCTCCAGCCCCACCCGCCTCACAGGGTGTCTGTTGTGGGGGAGGAAGGTAAAGGAGATTGTGAGCCGCTCTGAGACTCTTTGGAGTGGAGGGCGGGATATATCCAATATCTTCTTCTTCTTCTTCAAATTAACAACAGTATCCTTAGGAACTCTGTCTAACCAATAAGGATTGAGAAGGACTTCTGGGCCAATTAATTTCTGCGTCAACATATTATCATGAGGCCCCATTCTAGCATTAAAATCGCCAGTTGAAATAAACTGGTGGTTGAAGAAACTTTGGCGTTGAGGGAAATTAAAGAGCCTCCTACATATTTCCTTATGGAACTGCTAGACATAATCCTGGATAAGAATTTTTTCCAGTATAGAGATTCTTTTTATTTGCAAGTGTCTGGGGTAGCTATGCGGTCAAGTTGTGCCCCTAGCATAGCAAATCTCTTCATGTACAAACTTGAGATGGAAAAATTTTTCAATGAAAATTGCAATCCTTTTTTGAAACAGATAATTTTTTACACCAGATTTATAGATGATTGCTTCTTTGTAATAAGCCGCACAAAATATGTGTCAGAGCTCATGAACTGGATGAACACAATACATGACAAGGTGGAATTTACTTATCAGGAAAGCACTAATGATGTACCTTTTTTAGATACAGTTGTGTATAAAACTACTGAGAATAAGTTGGCAACTAAAACCTACAGAAAGCCAACAGATAGGAATGCTTTTTTACAGTATTCATCATTCCATCCACCTGCTTTGAAAAAGAATATACCATATGGCCAGTTTGTAAGGCTGAGAAGAAATAGTACCCTAATGTCTGATTATCTTGAGGATAGTGATGTTGGCATCTCATTTTGTTAGTAGAGGCTATCCAGAAAAAGATGTTAGGATAGCTAGAAAAAGGGCTGCCAATCTAGATCGAACACAGTTACTAAAACAGAATCCCAGGATGAGAAATACTAGATTACAATGGAGACTAGAATTTAGAAGACTGTTTAGCAGAATTTGTAATGTGGTAAGGAAGCATTGGCACATTGTAAGTGATACTGGAGGTTGTAAAATGCTGCCACAAATAGAATTCCATTAGGGATAAATTGGTAAGATCTAGAGAATACCAATCGGTCAAGCATACTCTTAAAGGGTACTTTGCTTGTAAAAGGTGTGCACTTTGTCATTTATCTATGAATGTCAAAGAGTATTATTTTGCTGAAAAGACTAGACCATTTGTTCTAAATCATTACTCTACATATGCTACCCGCTGTGTTGTGTATTTGATCATCTGTGGGTGTGGCCTAAGGTATGTTGGCAGCACTATTTGAGCCCTTAAGAGTACGTATCCTGGAACACAGAAGCAGACTTAGGAACCATGTGATTGAAGCTCCTATGGTCAGCCATTTTATGCAAAAGAATCATGACTGTGAAGATTTTTGTTTTTTCACCTTATACAAATATGAACAAACAGAGAGAAATGAAGACATGTACAAGATCCTGCTGCAAAAAGAGGCATACTGGATACACCAGTTGAATTGCATTTCTCCATATGGACTGAATATGACCAATGATTTGACATGTTTTTTATGAATGGTCTTCTTTATAATATTATGAGTGCTGTGCACAATTTGGCTGTGTGATAACACATTTTTGTATAAATTATGTGATTTGACATTCTTTGTATGGAATATTTTGTATGTTGTATCTGCTGTGGATATAGTTTGTGGTGTTTGTGTCTTTTAGCATGTTGCATTAGAAATATGTTACTTTACCTTTAAGAGGTTTGTGTAATGGCAGTTGTAAATGAGATGTTTGCCTTTTTAAACAGGTTAGTTGCACCATTAGGGTGCGCAAGAAGCCTCATACTGAGCTGTAGCCGATGTGAAATTGCTGTTGGAGACGCTCTGCATCCCCTTTTTAAAAAATTATGTAAAGAATCTATAATATTGAATCAATATGTAAGTATGATATTTTTTCACAGGAAGAGGGTTGGTGGTGTCTGAATGTCCTTCTGATATTTTTGTATAATATTTTCTTTTGTTAGTGGTCCCAGGTCTGATAAAGACTGGAAAGAAACAAGTACTTAATTGATTGGCTTGTCACCACACTACTTTGGGACTTGAATGTACATGCTTGGACATTTGGACTGGTTTCTATATATTTCTTAGTAAATTGGTCACTAGCTTGCATTTTTTGTTGTGTTATCGATTATAGTGACCTCTCACGGATTGTATTCTAGTTGAAATAAACTGGCAAAATGGAAGACTAGCCCGAATATTTGCATTAGACTTCCCAAATCTGTATTTCTATAGATCAGGACTATGACAAATAAATGGAACAAATTAATAGAAAGTAGTTGGTAATTTCAAAATTAATTCCTAGCACAGAGGTAGTCAAACTTGCTTAACATAAGAGCCGCACAGAATAAACGTCAGATGTTTGAGGGAAGGAGAGAGGGAGGAATTGGGGAGGGGATGTGGAAAGACTTTAACTTTAAATGCATTCTCCAGGTTGCTGGCTGGCTTGGCTTGGAGAAGTGATTTAAACAGACAGATGCCTTCTCCAAGCCTGCTGACAGGGTGGTGGGTGCTTCAAGAGCCACACAACATGGGAGAAAGAGCCACATGTGGCTCCTGAGTCGTAAGTTGGCCACCCCTGTCCTAGCAGAAGATCATGAATATGACCAGTTCAGCTTTCTTAACGTTCATAGTTGTACAGACTAAACAAGCCAAGCCACCTTTTGGGTGGCCTTTAGTTCCCTTTATAGGATAATGAGATCCAGGGGATATAACCTGGATATAGCATAATGAGATCCAGGGGATATAACCAGAGATATAACACAAAGTATCCAGGGAGAGAAATACCTGCCAAAGCCCATCTTTCTTAAACTAAAATTATGTCAAAGAGATAGGGTTGCCAAGTCCAATTCAAGAAATATCTGGGGACTTTGGGGGTGGAGCCAGGAGACTTTGGGGGTGGAGCCAGGAGACATTAGGGGTGGAGCCAAGATCAAGGCTGTGACAAAGATAATTGAACTCCAAAGGGAGTTCTGGCCATCACATTTAAAGGGACAGCACACCTTTTCAATTCCTTCCTTCCATAGGAAATAATGAAGGATAGGGGCACCTTCTTTTGGGGCTCATAGAATTGGACCCCCTGGTCCAATCTTTTTGAAACTTGGGGGGTATTTTGGGGATAGGCACTAGATGCTATATTGAAAATTTGGTGACTCTACCCCAAAAACAGCCCCCCCCAGAGCCCCAGATATCTGCAGATCAATTCTCCATAATTTTCTGTGGGAATAAATCTCCATAGGAAATAACAGAGTTCCCAGCAGACATTTCCCTCCCCTCCGCTTTCTGACGACCCTGAAACGGGAGGAGGGCCTCCAAATCAGTGGATCCCCTGCCCCCACCTGGGGATTGGCAATCCTAGCACAGACACCAGCACAGCCCTACTGACCTGCCTCCTCTCGCCATGCATCTCTGACTGGTGCAAACAAACTGACCCAATTTTGAATTGCTTTGCCAGATCAGCCCTTCTCTTCTTCCTCCCAAAGGGAAGCGGCACTGAGAAGTGTGTCTGCAAGGCAGGGGGGAAGAGGGAGCATTTCCTTCCTTCCTTCTTAGGGAAAACCTCCACCCAACAGTTCTTTGGAAAGGGAAACGTGTGCTGGGACTGAATTCTAGGGAGACTGTTGAAATTCCTTTCCCAAAGCCTCGGACTGATGCAGCTCATGTGGGCAATTCCTTGAACGTTCTCCCCTCCTGTCTTTCATCTTTAGTTCACAAAATGTAGGGGGGGGGGAAGGGAGAGAAAACGGAGCTGACAGAAAGAGAGAGAAAGAGGGCAGGTGGAGAATCTCACCCAATGCGGTTTTGCAGAAAGGCCCGGGAATTATCTTGCGTGCATCCGCACTCGCACACACACAGACACCGGCTCCACCAAATGAAACCACTGACAGCCCTGAGCCCAGGTCCCTTTTGCCCTCAAATCTGCTGTTGCAAGACTGGGAGGGATTCATCTGCCGCTGCCCGCTCTTACTGCCGTGAGTCCTGGCCTGCCCTTCCCCCTCACCTTAGAGGACTGGAGGGAAGCAACAGGCCCCGCCGCCGCTGCCCGCTCTTACTGCCTGACTCCTGGCCTGCCCCCTCCCCTTCTCTGATTGACCTCAGAGGGGAGGGGACAGGGGAGGGGAGCGGAGCAGGCTGACGCCGCCGCTGTGCGCCGCTGCCGCCTCTTCTAGCCAGGCCTTCAACTTGCTGCTGCTCTCAAGACGGGCTCAGCAGCCTCTGACCGACCCGGACTCGCGGCCTTTGCGCCGTTCGCCCCCTTCCCTCCCCCGCTTTTGTTTTTTGGGACAGCGGGAGAAGGGGGTGCTAACCCGGCCCCCCCCCCGCCAGGGCGGGAGGGTTGGGACCCCTACAAAGAGACCCCAAAAAAGTTTGAGATTCTTTGCATCTTGATCTTACAGACCAACCTACCACATTCCAAGATACAGTTTTTAAATAGATAGTCCACTATAGACAGATTTTATTTTGGGGGAAGCAAAGAAGCTGATAAATTAGGAGAAAGAACTATCACTTTGGGATCTAAAGGTTCAGGAAGAATCACTGTGAAATCAGTAAAGGTAATCTTCCTTCTGTGGTTCCCAAGGTCATCTGAGAGCCTGATTAACCCAATGGCCATACTCCACAGGAATCAGATAATAAATTGCTCTTCTTTTCATTCTTATTTGCGATTAGGTTATCCTTAAATAGCTTTAACTGATCAATTATATTATCCTGATCATCCCCAGGCAATTTGCAGAAATATTTGAATTAATTCCTTATCTGATGTAGTTAATTTGTCGTCTTTTACATAAGGTATGTTTGCTGGAGCAGTCAATGATTCATGGGATATGTTCAAAGGCACAGTCAGCGTTCACAGTCAAGATTTAAATCTTTCTTGGGCCTTTGGGGGTTGGCCCTCTTTGAGTAACTGAGGTCTTGCATTTTTACTAGAAGGGGAAAATTCAAAGTTTATCATTGCCTTCTTGGGCAATTCCCATAGTCTTTTTTAGATAAGATGTATTTTCTAGAGGAGTATCTAAATAGGAAAATTGGTCTAGGAGATTCAGAAGTGAAGCAACATTTTGGGAGGATTTCATGAGAGATTAAGAGTCTCTGACATGTTCAAATCAACATGGAAACTCGTGATGAATAAAAACTTAAAATAATGCAGTTCTCTCTAAAACTCAGGAGCATTTAAAAGTAAGTCAAGAGCTTTGGGAAAGCATTCTATACAATAAATCAAATGTTCTTTAATATACCATCCATGGAAAAGAGAAATAGATTTTTTAAAATCTTTTTGGGGTCTAACAACAGTAAAGAATGAAAGCTAGCGGCTGAGACAGTACGCTTCACTCTGTTTTGGTGGAATCCGGGAAACCGATCATGATTAATATGGTCATTTGAAAGAATTGGAGATAATGAATTAACCTTATCCAAAATCACTTGGAGAGTCTCTGCTATCAGAAATGATTGTGAGGTCATCAGATTAGTTATATCAGTGCTTATATCACTATCAAGCAATAGAATATGGTCCTTTAAGGAAACAGAAGTAACCTCTGAAATGTCATTCACATTTCTTATTTTTACTATGATAAATTTATTTTGCTCTTGTGAAGCCTCTTTATAGCCAAACTCCTGGGTGGATTTTGGCTCTTCAATCACCCCAGTCTCTTCAGGCAAAGGTGAGAATCTGTTTTGAATTTACTCTGTTTATGAGTACATGTCTTAAGTGGCTTTTCATAGTAACACAAGAGAAGTGTGTAGATTGTAATTTCATAGGGGATCCCTTTCTCTATCCCTTTCTTTTTCTATTCTTTCTCTTCCCCTCTCCCTGAGATAAAACAAGCTCGAAGAGGTGGGAGTAGCTCAGATGGCTCAGAAGACATGTTGGGTGTTTTACTGGCAGAAAACCTGAAAATGTTAATTAAAGTGCGAAAGGCTATTTTTTTCAGCTAAATTTAAACTAGGATAAAAGCATTTTTTTCCAATTTAACAAGCTTTATTTTGGTTTAGGTTATCACAAAAACAGTTTCACAAAGTATCAATTCAGGAAGACAAGTATACATAAAAGAATAAGCAAAAAAAAACCCCATCAGTACATTTACTGTGGGTATTTTAAGGTTACAAATCTTAAAGTTACTATTTTCAATGCTTAAAATTAGAAGTATAACATCTTACTATATATCATTCTACTTGGAAGAATACCTAGATCAGACAGATAGCTTACTATAGGGTACCGAACAGCAATGAAAACATTCTCATCGTTTTCTGTTATAGCGGTTTGTGATTGTACAGAAATCTTTAACATAACAAAATATTCCCAAAGATGTTGCCGTTCCAGAATTGTTGGTAGGGATTTGTTTATCCAGTGTGCAGCTAATGTGGTATGTGCTGCTGAAATTAGAATATGTATTCTTTCAGTGTTAACTTTGTCTCTTGTAGGGTCTCTCCACTTTCCAACAAGGAAGACTTCAGGTTGTAAAGGTGTATTTGTAATGATAGCTATGTTATTAATTATTTGTTTCCAATAAGTTTGTACGTGTTTGTACAACCACCAAGAATGAAGATAGTCACCCTTTTCTCTGAATTGTTTTATACAGGTTGGACTTATCTCCCTGTTGATATGGTGAAGCACATTAGAGGGTAAGTACCATCTCATAATCAATTTATAAGACTGTAGTCTAACCGGAAGACATTTAGAAATGTATGATGGAGACCAGATATCTTTCCAGTCTCTGGCAGTAAAGTTTCTGTTGCAGTCCAATTGCCATTGAAGTTGATATTTCAATGGGGGTTTCTGCCCTGAGTTAGTTAAGACATTATATAGTCTAGATATAAGTTTGGAGTCTTTGGTAGGTAAATCATGCAGAATTTTTTCAAATTCTGTTAAAGGTCTGAGTAAGGCTTTCTGTATTTGGGTTGTTGAAAAAAAAAACTTCTTATTTGAAAGTAGTGGAGCTAAGACATTTTATAACTAATCTTTTGTTTCAGTTTGCCCTTCTCCAATAGTTTCCCTTTATGAAAGAAATCTACTATTCGGGTGAGCCCTGTATTGTAACTCAAAGTTAATATCTTTGCAGTATCTTTGGGGGACCAGTCTTGATTCATATATGAGGATAGGAGTGAAAGATTCGGGGCGAAGTTCTCCCTGTATTTATTCCAGATTTTAAGGGCCATATGCAAATAAATGCGTTTGGCTTTTTTTTTTTTTTTTTTGTATGACAGGCTTTCTTATTCCATAGAAAGTCAAATAAGTTTAAAGGTGCAGTAGCTTGTTGTTCCATCTGAACCCATGGTAGGTCTGGTAAAATTAGGGCTCTTAATAGAGAGGCTAAATTAGCTGCCTCATAGTAAAGAGGGAGATTAGGTACACCTAGGCCTCCATCGGATGTTGTTCTGATAAGAGTTCTATACTGCTAAATCTGTTTTATGCCAATAAAGGCTTGCTATTTGCTATTTGATAAGAGTTCTATGGTTGATGCGTGGTCTCTTTTTGGCCCATAACAATTGGGTAAGTTCTTTTTGTCATGCTTCTGTATATTTCCTAGGAATTTCAAATGGTCTGGTTCGAAATAGGTAGAGATATTTTGGGAGAATGAAATGTTTTATGAGCTCTAGCCTATCAGTCCATGTAAGTGCCATGGCATTCCAATTTTTATAGAGTTCCTGATTTCCTTTTGTAGGGTTAAAAAGTTTACTTTAAACAGCTGCGTGCAGTCTGCTGGGATAGTCACTCCTAGGTACTTCCATTTTTTTTAATATCCAATTGTATGGGGAAGATTGTTTGGTAGTGCACACATTTGATTTAGGCAAGTTAATCAAGTAGACATCTGATTTAGTTTGGCTAAAGGATAGTCCCGAGATCATGCCGAACTGTTGTAATACAGATTGTGTCTCAGTTAAGGAATCTCTTGGGTCGGTTAAGCAAATGACAATGTCATCGGCATATAACATAATTTTATGTGTAATTTGTTCTATAGTTATTCCATGAATCGATGGGTTTATACGAATAGCCTCAGCCAAAGGCTCAATGGCAAGAGCAAAGAGGAGTGGGGACAAAGGACAGCCCTGTCGCGTCCCTCTCTGTAGTGGTATTGATTCTGATGAATAGCCATTAATCAGTAGTTTGGCCGATGGGTTTTCTTATAAAGTGTAGATTGCATTTTTAAATTTAGTGCCAAACCCCATATTATTTATTACCATTTTCAAATATGGGACCTCTACACTATCAAATGCCTTGATGGCATCTAAATAAATAAGTAGGGCCTCCTGATGGTTAGTAATGCAATGGGCTATAATGTTTAAAAGCCGCCATGTATTGTCAGCAATATTTCTCTTATATATAAAGCCAGTTTGGTCTTATATAGTCCGGGAGAACGGTTTTTAGCCTGTTAGCCAATATCTTAGTGAAAATTTTGTTATCGACATTCAGCAATCATATCGGTCTATAGGAGGCGGGATCTTGGCGATCTTTATTTGGTTTTGGGATTGTTATAATGTTTGCTTCTGACCAGGTTTGAGGCATAGAACCAGATTCTAAAATGTGGTTACATAAGGTTGTCAAAGGGCCAACCAGTTCGGTTTTAAAAATTTTATAGTATTCAGGGGGAAGGCCATCTCGGCCAGGTGTAGTGTTAGGTTTTAGTTGTTGTATAGCTTCCTCTGAAGTTGTGATAGCCTTCTCCATCAGTTGTTTGTGAGAGTCAATCAGATGGGGCAACAGGTCTTTTTTTGGAAAAATTCCTGCATTTTAGACATGTCAGGCCCTGACTTTAACAATTTTTTGCGTTTCTACCTGTTTCGAACCATAAGTGCCATAAGTGAGTAGATATGAGATGCTTGCCTCTTTTGTTCGACCCTCCACGCCAAAAATTTTTATCGCTCTAGGCAATTTTTTCCAATATCTTTGTTTAACATACGTCAGTTGTTTTTGGATTGCTTCAGTTTCCTTATCCTGTAAAATTTAGTTCTGCTTCCAATTTCCTGTAAATGCGTGGGCTGCCAGTTACTTTACATAAGGATTCCAATTTTTTAATCTTCTCCTGTGTTATGATTATTAATTGTGGTCTTGTTTTTTTTAGGTGGATTGTGCAGGAAGAAACAATGCCTCTAATTACTGCCTTAGAGGCGTCCCAAATTGTATTTATTGGGACCTCCTGAGTATCGTTTTCTTTAAAGTAATTTTGTATGCCTAAGGCAATTTGGTCTTTTATAGCTTCATCCAATACATTTTTCCCCTCAAAATTCCATCCCCGTGTTGTGTTTGGTTTTGTGAATGGTTTCAGAGCGCATACAATTGGTGTATGGTCCGACCATACTTTTATACCAATTTGTACATCCAGTAAGTATTGCATTAAAGCTTGAGACAACAGATCATAATCAGTATGTGTGTAAACATCATGTCTTGCTGAATAAAATGTATAATCTCTTTCATTTGGGTGTGAGTGACGTACAGCCCAAAACTCTCTAATATGGAGGCTAGACCTGTGTTTGTATTATTTAATTTTCTATGGTATGGCTGCACATGGGTTCTGCCTAAGAACTTATCAGAAATAAAATTAAAGTCTCTGCCCAGGATTACATTCTCGGATTGCATAGATTGTAATTGTTGCAAAGACTGTTTTAAAAAGTCTAATTGATTCAAATTTGGAGCATAGAGTGTTGCCAATGTTAAAGGAAGCCCATCTAAGCTGCCTTTTACAAACAAAAAATATGCCTTGAGGATCGATTAAAGAGTCTTGGACTTCAAACCTGAGATGTTTGGCTATTAAGATGGTGACCCCTCTTGATTTTGAATTTCCAGGAGCTATAAGTTGCATTGGGAACCAGGAGGAGTTTAACACAGAGTGATCTTTGGATTTTAGATGAGTCTCCTGGAGAAACAAAATATCTGGTTTGTCCTTCATTATTTGCTTAATATGCGCTTTTGTTTGATTTTGTTGTTCAAACCGCGCACGTTGTATGTCATAATTTTAAGGGAGTTCATCATGTAAGCTAAGTGATTCAAGATCTCTGTAGGCTGATCACTTACTTCCAAAGCTAGTTGAATTCACTAAATAAAATACCCTACTTGTAGTTCTATATTAACTTTGTAAACTTCGACTTCCAAATATCTATCTATTTTCTGTTATTTATTCTAATATCCTAATATTCTATTTTACTCTGATCTACAAATATATCTATACCTAATCTAACAAGCGAAATTAAACATTGAAAAACACACAATTCCTAATACTATATTGGAGATCTGAAAAGGAGAACGTAACCTCCACCTCCCCCCCCGGACCCCTTATACTCATATAACATTTTCAGGAGATCCGCTTCAAGTGTTGGATCCAGCAATTTTCATATTCTTCTTTCAGAAGTCTGCTTCAGGTGAAAAGGATCAGAGTTTTAAGTCTTTGGGTCTTGTCCAGGACTGGAATCTTGCTCTGCTTCTCTAGAGTAAGAGTGAGTTTTCGTTTTGCAGTTTTCTTCATCATATCAGTAGGAACTTCAAGGTTCAAAGCTTTGAGTAAAGTCATTCCTGTGACTAAGTCAGAAGTCATGTATTGTTTGCCCATATGCTTTACTTGCAGTTTATACAACATTGTCCACCTATACTTGATATTGGCTTGTTGCAGTTTGATGGTCACCGGTTTAAGTGCCTTCCTTAATGTCAGCATATCTTGAGGGAGGTCAGGGAAGATGGACACTCTGCAGTCTTGATCCTGCAAATATCCCCTTTCTCTTGCAGTTTTTAACAGCAATGCTTTTATACAGGGGTCAGGCAATGTTATTAAGATATCCCTGGGAAGCTTTCTGTTGGGATTGTTGGGGTTTCCAATGCGGTAGGCTTTATGAATAACCAAGGGGAAATCATCTGATAAATTTAACACTTGAGCCAACCATGTCAATAGTAGATCAATTAAATCAGTCGAAGCTACCACCTCTTCTGCTATACCCCGAAGTTTGAGATTATTTTGCCTTACCCCGCCTTCCAGCTGCAGTATGCGATCGTCTTGTTGTTGATTTTCCTCTTGCAATGCCATGCCAAGATTCAGGGCTGTGTCTGCCGTCTGTTCCATGAGAGAGAGGGATTTTGTAAGATCTTGAAGTTGCACATTGATAGGTTGCAAGAGCAGAGCCATCTGGGTAGACAGTTTGTCAAGCATAGACTCTTCTATTGCCTGCAATGAGGTTTTAAGAGCAGCCTGGAAGAATTCCTTCATAGAGGCCTCAGAATAGGCGTCCTGCGCTTCCTCCTCACCTAGCACATCCACCATGTTTGTTGTTGCTGTTTTTCCCCCTGCTAACACTCCGCGCTCATTCTCTCCTGGGGAAACGCTCGTGCCAATCGCTCCGTTTTTTGGGGGGAAGCAGCTTCCCCCCCCCTCTGTTTTCTTCATTTTTCGCGGCAGTTTGAGACCATCGGAGGCTTAAGAGGGCAGGAAACAAAGCCACGAGGATCAGAGCTCTCCCTTCACGCGTCCGTCATTAACACTGTCGACACTCCGCCCCCAGTTAAAAGCAATATAGAAATGTAAATATGAAACATAAAACGTATATAAGATTGTGAAGTTAAAACTTAAACACAAAACTTAAGACTTACAAATAAAGGGAAGAGGGGATGTTAGGGGAAATTAACGGGAAGAAAGGAGGGGAAGAAAGGAAAGAGGCTTTCTGCCAAGCCACAGCTGATCTTTTAGATTAAAAGACTTTTGTTATTGCCATAATTCTGTTTCCCTAGCTCTTATTTCTGTAATAAATTTAAATTAAATTAACCCCCACTACTGAATATCCTAAAGTAGTTAAAAGAAAAGTAAAGAGACACAAAACTATTAGAAATAGTTAAGAATAGTTAAGAAAATAAAACTATTGGAAACAGTTAAAATAAACTTACAGAAAGATAAAATTAAATGAGTTAAAAGGAATTAAAATTGAAAGCGTTAAAAGTTAATGTGAAATGGATTACAGCACAATCTTAAAACAGGTTAATGCATTAATACTATCTAATCCTAACTAATTATATGTTAAAATAAAAATTAAATCACTAACAAAACAACTGCTCTTCTCAAGGTCAGCGTTACCAAAGCAGCAGCTGGGAAGGGGAAAAAATATGAAAGGAAGTCAGGGAGTTAAACTTCACCAATCATTAACTCCCACGAATAACTCCCTAAAACATAAGATAATTAAATAGCAGACAGCAACATACAAGTCCTATCTAATTAAAGTAATAGAGGAAAAAAGAGATGGGGTGATATGCATATAAATAAGAGAGAAAATATAAAATAAGCTCTTGCAAAATGCCACTGCAGTACTTCTTGCCCACTTTAAAGCATTAAACAAAATTGGGGGGGGGGGGTCCATTTTGGCAGTCTTCGGAAGCCTAACATTAAAACAGTGGCTGAGTCACATGGACCTATTGCAAACTGCTGAACTTATCACTTGAGATCAATTCATTTGGAGGATGTAGTGCAATTTGCACATGACAGGCTCTTAAAAACTGCCAAAATCACAACCAGTGTGCAGGATCAGATTTGTTGTTCAATCGCACAGTAGAGTCTGACTCTTTGCGGCCCCATGGACAAAGTCATGCCAGGCCCTCCTGTCTTCCAGCATCCTCAGAATCAGATTAGAGAATCACAAAGAGAAAACCATGCAAATTTACAAGGAAGGGCAGGAAATTAGTCTTACTATGCAGCTGCACTAGGGCACTGGCAAAAATACCCCCTCCGTTTTTTTTTTCAAGACTAAAAAAATTCCCCAGAGCTTCTGCCAGAGGTCCCATCCCCCATACAAACTGTAGCCCTGTGCAAAGCATTGTGGAGTTACAGCTGACTTTGCCCAGGCTTGCACATACACACACACACAATCATAGCTTAATGTTGCCAACAATCATAGCTTGCAATTCCAGTGTCAGTGGGTTCTACCATACATTCTCTACACTCAACATGTCCCCCCATATTATTAGACGTTGTGACTCCCATTTTTTACGGTGGTCAATAACACAGCATAAAATAGGGTTGCCAGGTCTTACCTGGTGGGAGATCTTCTTTGTGTGTGTGGTAAGAAGAAGAAGAAAAAGATATTGGATTTATATCCCGCCCTCCACTCCAAAGAGTCTCAGAGCGGCTCACGATCTACTTTCCCTTCCTCGCCCACAACAGACACCCTGTGAGGTAGATGGAAGATATTGGATTTATATCCCGCCCTCCACTCTGAAGAGTCTCAGAGTGGCTCACAATCTCCTTTCTCTTCCTCCCCCACAACAGACATCCTGTGAGGTAGATGAAGATATTGGATTTATATCCCGCCCTCCACTCCGAAGAGTCTCAGAGCGGCTCACAATCTCCTTTCCCTTCCTCCCCCACAACAGACACCCTGTGAGGTAGATGAAGATATTGCATTTATATCCCGCCCTCCACTCCGAAGAGTCTCAGAGCGGCTCACAATCTCCTTTTCCTTCCTCCCCCACAACAGACACCCTGTGAGGTGGTGGGGCTGGAGAGGGCTCTCCCAGCAGCTGCCCTTTCAAGGACAACCTCTGCCAGAGCTATGGCTGACCCAAGGCCATGCTAGCAGGTGCAAGTGGAGGTGTGGGGAATCAAACCCGGTACTCCCAGATAAGAGCCCGCACACTTAACCACTACACCAAACTGGCTCTCCATTCCTGGTACAATGACGTCACCAGGAACTGACATTATTGCACCAGGCATGCCACAGGGGAATGCTCTAACACTTTGGAAAAATCTAATATTATCATAGAGGGTTTTTTCCCAAATGCTAGAGCATCCCCTTACAACGTGCCCAATGCAATAACATCACTTCCGAGTGACATCATTGCACCAGACATGTCACAGTGTGCCAGTGCTCTTCAGGGTTCCCCCCCCCACACACACACACACACTGACCAATTCCACAGCAAAGTCCCAAAATCAAGGGAAAACCTACCCCTGGTGGGAGACTGGGAACCCTAACAGAAAACCCCCTAATGCTCAGCCATCTGGGAAATGGGGCTTCACAGCTGCTAGTCAATTTTTTAGCATCTGGTTTTACCCCTCTGCCTGCGTTCCTTTCTGTTCCCTTTCATTCAATGCATTAAAGCTAACATGCATGTGCAAAACCTGAACCATGAGGATTTATTTATTTATAGCCTGCCCTTTCCCGTAATGGGCTCAGGGCAGGTTCCAACACAATAAAACAATCAAACCAACAGTAAAACAGTCAGCAATACATAATAGAGTAATCGAACAACTAAAACAGATTAAAATTTAAACTAGTTAAGCCATTAGCTCAGGGTAGATTTAGACTTTGAGCGGTGTGGACACATCATTTAAGTACAGTTTTAGGTGTCTAAAGATGTCAACTGTTTTTAAATGGAAAGCGCTTGCTGGACACTACTGCACAGCTGCGATAACTGCATATTTTTTAAAACAAAAATAACTTTGGACATCACACCCCCCCACAACCCACATACACACACACACATCACAAGTGACATTCCACCCTGATTTAGAAAAGTGCGGGTGGTTCTAATTGTTGCTGCAGAATAAATATACTGGAGGAAAAAGAATGGTGCGTGAGGTGAGCACAGAATCAGAAGTCAAGATTAAAGGCTTACTATTCGGAAAATTTGCAGTCAGCTACATAATGGGCCATAGGTAGTTTTCAAACTCCAGCAAACCATGTTGTGCAAATGCAGCCATGCAAATTAACCAAGACTAGTCTTCCTCCCACTAATTGCGTTTCTAAATCAGAGTTGAATCCAAGTTTAGAATCTGGCCGGTGAAAAGAAAATTAACTCCAGTTAACCAACACCCTGCCTTCATAAGTCATGAATAGTCAGAGTTAGGTTTTAATTGAAATGTCCTTCATCGTGCTCTGCACAAGAAAGGAGAGGTTGATGGCAGAATGAGATCATGTGCAAGCTTGGCACCCAGCTCTGTCCATGCACATCAATATATCTAATTCTCAACTTGTCCCATATGAGCACAATTAAATCCAGAGACTGTAGCCATGAACAGAGAAGACAGATCTTTCTACAAATCTGGAAAAAAAAATCCAGCTTTACCCCTAACATCTGGCATCTAAACAAATAAACCAACAAACTTCGGGGGGTTAAAACAACCCAAAATAAAAGAAGTAACAACTGTAGGAATGAATGTACTCTCAGTGGCTGTTGTGGTGTGGATGTTAGGCAACCACAACAGTACAGACAACCTTCAAGCCTTGAGTTCTGTCAGTAAAAGGGAGGTAGAGGGGACAGGGCCCTTGCTAGGGGTGTTTTGGCCTTTGAGGTTGGACTCGTCGCATAAGGCCCAAGACTAGCAGCAACTACTGTGCAACTTGTTACCATGCAACTTTGATTCACCCAGGACTGGTTGGTTTCTACTGTTCAAGCAGCCATGCCATAAAAGCCAGTGTGGTATAGTGGTTAGAATTTCAAACGAGGAACTCAGAGACCCAGGTTTGAATCTTCACCCTGCTGTGGAAGCTCATTGAGTGATCTTGGGATTGTCACACACTCTCCGGCTAACCTATCTCTGTAGTCTAGAGTTGCCAGTCCCCAGGTCCAAGCAGGGTATCCCCCAGTTTTGGGGGCTTCTCCCTGCCATGGATCAGCTGGTCACCCCACCCCTAAACAGGGACATATCCATGCAACATCTCTGATGTGATGACATCACCAGGAAATTGCATCATCATGTCATGTTGTGTGGGATCGCTCTAGTTTTTGGGCAACCCTCTATGATTTGGGGGCAAATTTACCATAGAGTTTGACCCAAAAACCAGAGCATCACCCCCAGAGTGATGACATCACTTCTGGGTGATGTCAGCACATCAAATGTCCCTGCCTACCCCCAGAACACTCCCCAAATCTCCCCGCTGGAATGACAAGGAGCACTGGCAACCCTACCTATCTCACAGGGTTGTTGGGAGGATAAAATGGAGCAGAGGAAAATGTTATAAGATGATTTGAGTCCCCCTTGTGGATAGAAGGGGTTCTAAATGTAATAAATAAATAATACAGTTGAAGATGTTTTGTGGCAGTTTAAAAGGTTGGTGGGTGGGTGGTTGGGTGAGAAGGAAGCAGGGAAAGGTGAGGATATGGAGACTGCCAAGAGAAGGGAAAAAGAAAATACTGTATTGAGGGATATATAGAGAAAAGTGGGATGCCCCCAACAAGTCCTCGTGGGTTCCCAGCTTTAGTTTAATCAACGTTATGTTTATCATATGAATGCATCATTAGAAGCAAATAAGTTTTCTTAGGACAGAACCAGGTCACAACCTGAACCTATTCTATACATTCTGAACACAGAGAGTTTCTTGCATAGCAAATTATATTGCAAAGGAGTTGGTAATAGATATTGAAAGAATTCTGTTGCTAATATCTAAGCATGTCATATATCAGGCCCTATAATGTGGCTTTAGGTCTCTCTTTATATACAGGGCCAGTTCCTGACACCAGGCAAACTAGACGGTTGTCTAGGGGGCCAGCCTTCTGGGGGGCCCTGAACTGGACACCCCCCATGTGACTTGGTGATGTTATCCGTGGGGAGGCACCAGAAGTTAGCCTCGTCTCGGGTGCAAGACAGTCTAGGGCCAGCCTATATTAAAAACTTAACTTTTAGGTTTGAAACGTATATGCCATCAGTATGAAAGAAAATCTCGGATGACATTTATCAGTTTTTATTTGACACAGTTCCAGTAAGATAAGGAATTAAATTTCACTAGGTTGTGTCAGTGGCTGTGTTTTCACAGCGACGTCATTCTATCACATGACCATGAGCTTTTACATAAATATTTTAAACATAATGCGTTCCTTAAAAATACATCTGCGTGTACCATGCAGCTCCAGACAACTGCAGCATTTTGTTTTTGAAAGTTTTAAATGATACTGATTATCTACAAGGAAATTGTATATAATCAGAAAACAAACGGCCTGAATGCTGACGGATAACTAGATCTGAAAGCTAAGCAAAACTTGGGGGGGGGGGGGCGGAATAGATCCAGCAACCTGTCAGAGGAAGATCCTGGGCGAAGAGCATTTTTGTTGCTTTCTCCTTCCCCCACAGTTCCTTCTGCTGAACTAGATGGACCCATGGTCTCACCCAGCAGGGCACGTCCTGTGTTCGTATAAGCGTGTACTTGTTCTTGTCCTAAATTGTTCAAAGTGCTTTTAACATTATATATTTTTTTTAATTCTGGGTCATGGTTTGTACTCTTGATATTTCTCTTGTATTGCCTTTTGGAGGGATGTGTTTTTTTTTGTTCTTTTTTCTATTAAGTTTTGGAAATTATCTCATGGGGAATGCTAAGAGTATAAGGGGTGTTAACTCCGTTGGCACAAAGTAATCTCTTGTCCTCCCTTTCCTCTGTTGTCCTCCTCAGTGTCAAAATGTGAATGGTAAGTTCCACTTGGAGTGTTCATTGTTGTTTACTCTATAAAAACAAGGTTCGAGCATTAAGTAAGGATATTAAGATAAATGTAAAATGAATCAATCTTTATTCCACAGACACCTATATGATAAAAGTGGAATCAGCAACAAAACTTCACTCTCTAACATATTTGGGTACAATATGTTAGAAATCAGATTTCACCTTGATTCTTGAGGCCAGCTTAGAAGCATGGCACAGGTAATCTGGGATAGGAGATACAGCTTTAAAATAAAAGAGCTGGTTGAAGATGAATGTTAAGTCTCAGTTCTAAATTTCTAATGTTTCTGTCAAGGATGTAAGAGGGCCCTCCTGACTGTGAGAGGGCCCTCCTGACTGTCTCATCGATCAAAGAAGTCCATTTGGTGCTTACATGAGAGAGGGCCTTTTCAGTGACAGCCCCACAATTATGGAACAACCTCCACAGGGAAGTGTGTCTGGCTCCCTCAACTTCAGTCTTTAAAAAGTTGAAGATGGCTTTATTTAGGACTGCATTTGGTTATGTTTACTAGGAGTCCTGAGTTGTGATTTTTAATTTTGGTTTTAATATTTTATGTTGTAATGTAAACAGTCTTGAACTCTGCAAGGAACAAAAGACAGCTAATGTTTTAAATAAATAAATTATTCCCGGTGTCACGGAATTTGCACAAACTAAAAGCCATATAGGTTACTACGGGGAGGAAAGAGGGTAAAACGGTCCGTCTTCCATCAGGAGCTTGGAGCTGATGACAGAGAGAAGAGGAGCAGTTTTGCTCCCCCCCCCCACCGTCACTGTCGTTTCCCTCATCTGCACAGTCAATGTGACTCCTGCAATGCTGATATTTGTGTTCTACCAATACCTGAAATTATTCACACTGGTTTTTAAATGCAGGACACTGTATCAGGGGTTTCAAACTCATTTTTTTATGAGGGCCGAATCTAACATAAATGAGACCTTGTTGGGCTGGGCCATGTTGGGCCGGGCCTTGTGTGTACCTATTTAAGATTAAATAGCAGAGATATAAACTTTATAAAGGACCCAGACAAACACAATTAATGATTAAAAAAAAACCCCTTAAAACACGCTTAAAGTTTAGCACTTGTTGGTCTTAAAGGTGCTCGCTTTGTATTTCTCCCATGGGATCCAGGGAATTGGGCAAAAGAAACTCTGACTCTTTCCTTCCTTCTCCAGGGGACCAGGAGGGGGAGGAGCCTCAGCCAGTAGAAAGAATAGAGGCTTGGCTCAGAAGCTCTGTGATTGAGAGAGCTTGGCAAAGCAAGCTCTGCCTCCCCCCTTCCTCCCCAAGGGAGGAGCCTCAGCCAATGGAAAAACAGGCTTTGCTCTGTAGCTCCTGTGCAATTGAGCAAGCATAGCAAAGCAAGCTGTGAAGCAGAAGCAAGTGAGGGGGAGAAGGAAGCAGATGACAGCCAGTCACTCGGGGGCCTGATAGGAGCCCTCTGAGGGCCTGATTCAGCCCCCAGGCCACGTTTGACACCCCTGCTATACATGGTTGCCCCATTTTATTCTTGTTTACCCAGATTAGGTTAAGAGAATGATTTACATAAAGACACCCACTGAACATCTTTACTAAGTGGGTAGCAGAACCCAGATTTCTTTGTTCACCAGCCTATTATATCACACTTACCATCTTGATGCATCTTGACCTTAATTAGTGACTAGTAGTAATAGTAAGAGTCCTGTGGTGCAGAATGGTAAGCTGCAGGACTCCAGTCCAAACTCTGCTCATGACCTGAGTTCGATCCCGCTGGAAGCTGGGTTCAGGTAGCTGGCTCGAGGTTGACTCAGCCTTCCATCGTTCTGAGGTCGGTAAAAGGAGTACCCAGCTTGTTTGGAAGGGGGGAAGTGTAGATGACTAGGGAAGGCAATGGCAAACCACCTCGTAAAAAGTCTGCCATGAAAACATGAAAGCAACGTCACTCCAGAGTCATAAACGACTAAGGCTTGCACAGGGGAGAACCTTTACCTTTTTAGTAATAGTCAAAGTAATCCCAGTAGCCAGAAACAGTTGTAAACCTTCCATGCAACTTGGCTGGACATATAACGTCACTATATCTTAACAAGCTGCAGTGTACACAGACATTTGTTAATTAGGCAGATGGATTTGTCCAAACATACTGCCAAGCATGAAATCTGGAAGTGGCCGTTCTAAATAATTTTCATCAGTTAATCAAACACATGAATTTCAGCTCCTATAATTTTTGGGACAATTTGTTCCACTCATTTGTTAATATACATTTTCTACATCTGCTCCTTCACCTTCTGGTCTAGACCATTCAATCACCTCTCATGCCACCAAAATGAGAGCGACCTACCAAGACATTCTCCAAGTTCCATAGAGATCAACAAGAACTGAGTATGAGCAATACCATGCTACTAGGAAAGGAAAGGTCCCCTGTGCAAGCACCAGTCGTTTCCGACTCTGGGGTGACGTTGCTTTCACAACGTTTGACTTTTTACGGGGTGGTTTGCCATTGCCTTGCCCAGTATTTTACACTCCCCCCCCCCCAGCAAGCTGGGTACTCATTTTAGCGACCTCGGAAGTTTGGAAGGCTGAGTCAACCTTGGGCTGGCTACCTGAAATCCAGCTTCTGCCAGAATCAAACTCAGGTCGTGAGCAGAGAGTTCAGACCACAGTACTGCAGTACTGCCGCTTTACCACTCTGCGCCACATGGCTCCTGTTTAATTTCAGGCCTTGTGTAAGAGAACTCTCCTGTTACACCCAAGCTACGAAAGGATTTTACACATTTCTGGCTGGTGGGCAAGATAAAAATATTATAATAAACAATATTTTTATTGTTTTAAAAAAAACGTTGTTGGTCTTTAAGGTGCTACTTGACTCTGCCTTGTAAAACTGCCACAATTCTTCCTGTCTTTCATTTACTCTCTCTTCTACCAGCTCCCAGTGTGAGACTGACTTCTCCCTCCCAGTCCATTCACTGCAGCACCTAACTTCACAAACTATATCAGTGGCATTCACTGTTAAGGATTTCTGAACCTTACTTTAAGTTATACGACAGTGCTGTTCATAGGTTAAAGGCATGAATTCCCCTTATATCTTTTCAATCCAAAGTTCTTCAATGGAAATTTGTTTTCAATAGACACATCCCTTTGTATTTCTTTAGGAGGAATAAATCTGGGTAGGGGTACAGATTGTGATCAGTTTTTCATTGGGTCTAGACTGTTCTGCAGTGAGAGAGGTTAGGAAACATCCCACATTTTAGTGAATTTTCTTGTAGTGCTTTTAAAGAAAATCCTTTCCATTCCCCACATCCCCTTACCTCCTCTCCCCGACGGGAATCCAAATGGTATAGACTTTTTTCTCAGTACCCTGCTATACCTTGTAATTCAGCTTTCCTATATATTAAACGTCTGCGCATATTTTGTTCTAAATTAAGAGACACAATACGCACTCCTACAGCCATATTATATAACAAGTTGGGAGTATTTTTAAAAGGTGTGCAGTAATGCATTCATGGAAAAATGCATGATGTTTTTGATTTAAAATCCTTTTTATGTTAGCATAAAAACAAAAAAGTTAAAGATTTAAAATAAGATATCCATTGGACACTGAATGCTATAGAAACTGTGCAACTGAGTGGGAAAGGGGAGCAAAGTCCTGTTGTAAAGTTGAGCATGCAACTGCCACTGTTTCTGAAAGCAGTTTCAGCTGTCTCAAATCATATGCAAAGACATCTCAATGTTACAGAATGGGGCAACTTTTTAATCAACCAGCGCAGTAACCATCACACAATGCAAATCTGTTCTCAGAATAACAACTTAAATTGAAGGCTGGGCAAAGTTTTGCGGTCCTTCTCCGTAATTGATTATTACAGCCTAATAACAAAAGTCTGCTATACGGTAGGTGAGATGCCCTCTAAAGACTAGACAAACATTAACCAGAAACCCTAACATGTAATTTATTTTACCACTTTAAATTACCGATAAAAAAACCCTATTTACATAGAACACCCCCCCCCGCCCCAAAAGCAGAACTAACATGCATATTATTGGGACTTTACTGTGATAGACAACAGAAGTTGAAAGCTGACATTTCTTTCTCCCACATTTT